>NC_135234.1:161370388-163770388 GCF_051348905.1 Ranitomeya variabilis
GTGCACTGCAGCCAACCAGAGGCACTTAATTGATTGCAGCACTCACACTTGCTTGGGAATAGAGATGGGCAAACCCGAACAGTAAAGTTCCGAGTCCGTAAGAAACACCTTCTGTTCGGGCAGAGACCCCGAACATGAACTTCACCATGAACTTCACCAGGAAGCCAGTGTTACTATTCAGGGAAGTAAAAAGTTTACCTACTGTCACAGGTGTGACTACTACTCCCATCAGTCTAGTCTATGCCTGCTGCCGCTAACAGCAAGACGGCAGCTGATTGGAGTATTCAACAGCTGGCACTATATATATATATATATATATATATATATATATATATATATATATATATATATATATATATATTTTTTTTTTTTTTTTTTAAATGGAGTGGGTTTCCCTATATTTTTGAAAACTAGCATAGCAAAACTGACAGCTGCGGGCAGCAACCCTCAGCCGTCAGCTTTAGCAAGGCTGGTTTTCAAAAAAAGAGGGGCCCCCACATCGTTATTTTTTTTTTTATTATTTAAATAAATAATTTAAAACAATGCCATGGGGTCCCCTCCCATTATTGACAACCAGCAAAGATAAAGCAGACAGCTGTGGGCTTGTATTCTCAGGCTGGTAAGGTGCCATGGATATTGCTCCCCCGGCCTAAAATTAGCAGCCTGCAGCCACCCCAGAAAGGGCGCATCTACTATATGCGCCAATTCTGGCGCTTTGCCCAGCTGTTTCCACTTGCTCTGTGGCAGTGGAAAGTGGGGTACATATTGTGAGGTTGACGTCATCTTTGTATTGTCCGGTGACATCAAGCCCATGGCTTAGTAATGGAGAGGCGTCTATAAGAGACATCAAAGAGGCAATGGCGTCGGGAGGCACACAGGGTCAATTCACAGCTGGCTAGTGAACAATGTGGAAAACTAGCTCTCTTTTTCTCCATACAGGGATTCAAGCTTCTTATTGGTTTACATAAATGCTTAATATGGTGTGAGGAATGTCATAAATGATTTCTTCCCAAACAGGGAGTTGAATTATCCGCTATCTGTATAATTTGTGTGTTGGTAATATTTGTTCACTTAAATTTTATTGAGGTGTTAGGCTAGTTTCTCATTTGCGTTTAAAACGCAAACGCAGGTGTTGAAAAAACGCATGTAAACGCGTGCAAACGCTGCGTTTTTTTAGACGCATGCGTTTTTCTCATGCGGTAAAAAAATGCGGCGTTTTGACGCGTTTACATGTGTTTTTTTCCTGCGTTTGCATTTTTGAAACGCATGATGAGAAGTGTGTGACAGCTGCCAATCATCAAAATCATCTAGAAAACCCAATATAAATAGAAAAAGCTATATTTACTTCAGCGCGATATATGTGAAAAGCCGGTAATTCAATTGCCGCCTTTTCATTTCTCCTGCCTAAAAACCCGACATGATATGAGACATGGTTTACATACAGTAAACCATGTCATATCCCCCTTTTTTTTGCATATTCCACACTACTAATGTTAGTAGTGTGTATGTGCAAAATTTCGGCGCTGTAGCTATTAAATTTAAGGGTTAAATCGCGGAAAAAATTGGTGTGGGCTCCCGCGCAATTTTCTCCGCCAGAGTGGTAAAGCCAGTGACTGAGGGCAGATATTAATAGCCTAGAGAGGGTCCATGGTTATTGGCCCCCCTGGCTAAAAACATCTGCCCCCAGCCACCCCAGAAAAGGCACATCTGGAAGATGCGCCTATTCTGGCACTTGGCCACTCTCTTCCCACTCCCGTGTAGCCGTGGGATATGGGGTAATGAAGGGTTAATGTCACCTTGCTATTGTAAGGTGACATTAAGCCAGATTAATAATGGAGAGGCGTCAATTATGACACCTATCCATTATTAATCCAATTGTATGAAATGGTTAAAAAAAAACACACACACAATATTGCAAAGTATTTTAATGAAATAAACACACAGGTTGTTGCAATATTTTATTGCTCTCTCAATCCACCTGAAGACCCTCGTTCTGTAACAAATTAAAAATAATAAACCAACAATATACATACCTTCCGTAGATCTGTGACGTCCCACGATGTAAATCCATCTGAAGGGGTTAAAATATTTTACAGGCAGGAGCTCTGCTATAATGCAGCTGTGCTCGTGCCTGTAAACCCCGGGGAATGAAGGTAATGTAGGTCAATGACCTATAGTTACCTTCAGTCGCGGTGATGCGCCCTCTGCTGGATGTCCTCATGAACTGCAGCCTGGGAACTTTTTCCCACGCTCGACGTCATATGAGGACATCCAGCAGAGGGCGCATCACCACGACCGCAAGCATGGAAAAAACGCATGCGTTGTCAAACGCGGCAAAACGCATGCAAAAAAAGCATGCGTTTTTAATGTTAAACATAGGAAAAACGCTGTGGCAAAAAACGCAAATGTGAAACCAGCCTTAGTCCTCTTTTTAAGAACTGACTAGTAAAGGTTAAGTTTTAAAAACCACGCTGTTGCCATTATTATTTATTTTTTCATTCTTTTCGTGCACACTGATACCAGTGGCGGGGGGAGGAATATAAGGGTGCTGTCATGGGCTCGGGAAAATACCCATGTCCTTTCCATTAACATGATTAACAGCACCACATGAGAGATTTACAGAGAAAGCAAATTTACCCTACGGCGGGACCACTGCTTGTAGAGCCCTTCCCCCAAAGGATAGATCAGCAGAATAGGTCAGATCAAGCCTATAGTGCTTATAGAAAGTTGAAGGAGAGGGCTATGTTGCCACTTTAAATATGTGGTTGAATGATACCTCTGCCCTCTCTGCCAGGAAGTCGCAACAGCTCAAGTAGAATGAGCTTTTATGTTCTCTGACACTGAACTACCAATGGAGGAGTAGGCCAACTTAATGGCTTCCCTAATTCATCTAACTGGAGTACTTTTCAAGACTTTTAGACTATTCCTAGGGCCCTAGAAGGAAAACAACGACTCTCCTCCTTTATGGGTTGTTTTTTACTGTTATGGAAATTCTTAAAGACCTACTAATATCCAAGGTATTACGTTTTTCCTCCTCCGGGTACCTAGGATTAGAGCAAAAGGAGAGAAGAAGAATCTCCTGACTTCAATTAAATTTCCTGGTTACTTTTGGAAGGTAGGCTGAGAATAACCCTATCTTCCAAAATCTGTGTAAGGCTACTTTCACACTTGCGTCGTTCGACGCACGTCGCAATGCCTCGTTATGTAGAAAAAACGCATCCTGCAAAGTTGCCCGCAGGATGCGTTTTTCACCATAGACTTATACATAGCGACGCATTGCGACGGAGTACCACACGTAGCAACCGTCGTGCGACGGTTGCGTCGTGTTTTGGCGGACCGTCGGCACAAAAAACGTTACATGCAACTTTTTTTGTGCGTCGTGTCCGCCATTTCCGACCGCCCATGCACCCTCCTCCCCACTCATCACACTGGGCAGTGGATGCGTCGTAAGACTGCATCCGCTGCTCACGTTGTGATTAATTAACACACTGTCCGTCGGGCCGACGGTTTGCGACGGCCCGTACTGACGGACTAGTGTGAAAGTAGCCTAAAGGGATTAACTGACAATGCCTGGACATCAACAATTCTGCGGGCTCAAGTCCGTGGTAGCAAAATCAACATCTCCAAAGTAAAATTGTTAACAGATGAGACTTCTAATGGTTTAAAGAGGGGCTTGTTAACACCTCAAACAGCAGTTTGAAATCCCAAGGTAGAATCTTTGGACTATGGATTGGTCTTGACCTAATTTTCCATCAGGTGCCGGCTAGGTCACAGTCATACAACGCCCCTAAGGGCTCATTTCCACTTGCGAGAAACACGTCCGTGTCTCGCATGTGAAAACCAAGCTCTGGCGCCGGCACTTTGGAGCGGAGCGTGCAGCTCCATGTGTTGCTATGCGGCCGCACGCTCCGCTCTGGAGTGCCGGCGCCAGAGCTTGATTTTCACATGCGAGACACGGTCGTGTTTCTCGCAAGTGGAAATGAGCCCTAAGGCTACTTTCACACTAGCGTCGGGAAAGACCCGTCGCTGTGCGTCAGGCCGACGTTCCCGACGCTAGCGTGGTCTCCGCCGCACAACGGGGGCAGCGGATGCACTTTTCCCACGCATCCGCTGCCCCATTGTGAGGTGCGGGGAAGTGCGGGGAGGTGGGGGCGGAGTTCCGGCCGCGCATGCGCGGTCGGAAAAAGCGGACCGTCGGGAGCAAAAAACGTTACATGTAACATTTTTTTCTCCCGACGGTCCGCTACCACACGCCCAAGCGTCGCAAAACGGACGCGACGTTTGGCAATGCGTCGCAAATGCGTCGCTAATGTTAGTCTATGACGAAAAAACGTATCCAGCAAGAACTTTTGCTGGATGCGTATTTTCGGGAAAACGACGCATTTGCGACGTATTGCAGTTAACGCTAGTGTGAAAGTAGCCTAAGACTGAGATCTGCAGTTTAAGAGTACTAGTAGATAACCCAAGCTCTAATCCTTTTTGGAGAAAATCTAGGATAGATTTAACCAAAATCTCGTCACCCAGACTTTCCCCTAAACTAGACAGGAACTTTTTCCAGGTTCTATCAAATATTTTGTTGTTATAAGTTTCCTGTTTTTAAGTAAAGTGTATACTAAACTTGGAGAAAACCCTCTCTGAATCAACAGTGACCTTTCAAATTCCAGGCTGTCAAGAGAAGACCCGCTACTTGTGGATGCCATACTGGACCTTGCATGAGTAGATTCGGGATCTCTGGTAAGATCCATGGTTCAGAGATCGACATCAGCCTCATCCATGAAAACCCACTGTCCTTTTGGAACAGAATGGTTCTATCATAATTGTTCTCACCTGGTCCTTCCTGTTCTTCCTTAGTACCTTGCACATGTAGCCCCTGCTGACAAAATATTTATGCTTATCCAGCATTCATTGCCACTGAAGAACAACTTAATTTACCTTTTAAACAGCCTCTCAACTCTCTTTCACCTATCAGTATCACTTCCTGCAATAGTCTGGTATGTAATTAAGCCCATAGTACTGCTTGAATATATGAGGTCAGGGTTCCCAACAAAGACATTGCTTTCCTGAGTATCATGGTAGTGTTATTTAATGCCACCGATAACAAGCTTTAAACGTTGTGCTTTTTCTCTTCTGGTACGAAACTGACTGACTCACGGAAACTGTCTGACTCACCGAGTCTAATAAAGGACCTAAAAGAAAAACCTGAACTTTGGACAACTTGGCCATGACTTTTTCTTTTTTTTTCAGAAGCCAGCCTAACCCCTCTGACTTGCCACTAGGGGGCAACCCTAGTTCGCCCTATTCCCCGGGATACTTCTGAAGGTGAAGGTGCCGGGGCCGCCACTCTTGCCTTTTCTCCTGAGTTAGCCCTTTGTCTGTTCTCTTCCCCCACCTAGGGAAGAGGGGCGCTATTGTGCACCGCAGTAAACCAACCTGACAAACAAGCCTACACAAAACCAAGGTTTAGAGAAAAACTCCAGGCATACAAAATATTCTCACACATATAACTGAGGAATGCACTGGGGAGTGGAGGATGGGGAATAAACAAAAGTAGAGAAGGGAAGGGAATTCCCACACTTACAAACCACGCAACAGTCACAGATAACTCCTCCAACACTCCTTCTCATATGAACACCTCTTCCTCCTGAAGCCATGCAGCAAATTGTCAGGAAATTGTCCAGGTAACAGATTATTAGAGTATCCTGCTCCCGAAGATGCACTGTCATGTATTCTACAATTTTCGTGATGATCCTCAACGCCAAGGACAAACCGAAGGGCAAAGACCTGAGCTGAAAATGCCTGACCCGCTTGTTTATGAATAGGGCCACCCTTATGAATTTCTTATCTTGCATGGATCAGAACATAGTAGAATGCATCTTTCAGGTCCAACACACTCATGTAACAGTCTAGAAAAATAATTTTTGTTGCAGATTTTATTGACTCAATTTTGAAAGTTCAATATATCAGGAATTTGCTTAGATTCTTCAAATTGATGGGGGTTCTCAAGGTGCCATCAAGTCTTCTTTATCAAAAAAAGAATGGAATAGAATCCCTCTTTTCCGCCTCCATTGGTACTTCTATGAGAACCTGTTTCTGAACCAGACACATCACTTATATCTCCAGGGCTAACTGTTCCTCCCAAGATTTCGGGGGGATGTTACAGCAAATGCCTTTAAAGGATCAGCCTGAAATTGCAACCTCAGGCTTGACTCCCCTATACCTAGAATCCAGTCATTGGATGAAATTCTTGCCGATGCAGGGAAGAAGAGGTAAAGCCGTCCTCCTACCCTGGGAGTGGCATGACACTCTTCCCCCTGAAAAGAGACCCCAAATATCAATCCTCTCAAATATCATATCAAAACCATCTTTTATCTTCCCATTTCTCTTGATCCCTGGAAAGTCTTTTCCAGTAGCACATTCTCCTCCGAAAGAAGATTTTATACTTTGAGATAGACAAATTGGAAAATCCCTTCTTCCCATCACCAGCTTTGTCCAGGATGTCATCCGGAACCTAACCCAATACTCTCCATCACAAGGGATGTAACAAAATTTGGTTGCAGGGAGGATATCACCCGACTAGCAGTTGGGCCATAGCACCCTCCGGGCAGCATTAGAAAGGCCCGCTAAAATCTTGCAGCCAACATCATTGCGTCTGCCGAGGCATCTTCAAGAAAAGCTACTTCTCCCTGCATTAGTGGTAGATTGGCAAGGATTTTTCTCTCGGAACATTATCCTTTAGTTGACCCTCCAGTTGGTCCATCATGGATCTGGCTGTACAGGTCGCTGAGATAGCTAGTTCCAGGGCCCCCGCTGAAGATTCCCAGGTATGGCTTAGGTATCCATCAGCCTTCCTATCTAAGGAATCTTTTAGGATTCCCATGTCTTCAAAAGTTAAAAGTAGATTTTCTGGACGATTTGGCCAATGCAACATCTATCTTTGATACTTTATCCCACTGCTGTCTCCTCCTCCTCAAAGTGTACCTCCTTTTTGAAGACGAGGGTAGCCAAACCTTCTTTTCTGGTTTCTTCCATTTCTTATTAATGAGAGCATGAATTTTCTCATTTATTGGTAATGTTCGACATTTCTTCTGCTAACCCGCCAAATATAATATCCTGTACTGATTTGGGGGTAATAAAGTCTAAGTTACCCATAGATGCCCTTACAGTTTTGACCAATCTATCCATGTCTTCTACGGGGAAGCACTGTTTACACCCTGTACAACCATCAGATGATGAAGAGTAAGAAGTATCAAACCCACATTCACCTTCTGACTTCACGGATTTATCCGAATCAATGGCAACTTCCTGGTTTTCCTTTTAACCAGTCTATCACCTTCTTGATAGATCGGGGTCTTAAGGAAATCTTTAACTTCTGCCCTAATGACTAAGTCCATGGCGAAATTCAGAGATTCCTCACAAATAGTTTTTTGGATACAAGCTGAGCAGTTTCTTCTGCTATGATCTGGGTAATGTAGCCTGCAAAGGCACACACCTTATTTTTAAGCTTTGAACTACACTTCCTAGATCTTTCCTACTAATTAAAGGGAACCTGTCACCCCCCCAGGCATTTGTAACTAAAAGAGCCACCTTGTGCAGCACTAATGCTGCATTCTGACATGGTGGCTCTTTTAGTTCTTGTTCCTGCCACTGCTGAAAGTATCGTTTATCAAATTTGTCCCTCATACCTTGAAATCGCCACGGGGGCAGGTTTTTCCCCCCTAACACAGATGCACCACAGCCGTCACTCAGGGCCTATGCGCACCGCCTCCTCTTCCTTCATTAGCGTCTCCGGCGCCTGTGCTGCAAGTTCGAAGGGCAGTGCAACTGCATTTTTTTTTTTTCGGGCATGCGCAGTTGAGCTGCCCTTCGAACTTACAGCACAAGCGCTGGGGACGCTAATGAAGGAAGAGGAGGCGGCGCCCAGAGGCCCTGAGTGACGGCTGTGGTGCGTCTGTGTTAGGGGGAATAGACCTGCCCCTGTGGCGATTTCAAGGTATGAGGGACAAATTCGATAAACAATTCTTTCAGCAGCGGCAGGAACAAGAACTAAAAGAGCCACCTTGTCAGAATGCAGCATTAGTGCTACACAAGTTGGCTCTTTTAGTTACAAACGCCTGGGGGGGGGGGGGGGGTGACAGGTTCCCTTTAAATAAGAGAGACCACGGTAAACATTGACAAAAATCACTCACTAGTCAGTCGCTTAGTAAGGGTACCAGATCCAGTGGCAGGATCAAATCACACGAGTGTTCTCCCCTGGAGGCAGTGGATCCATCCTGATACACTCTGCTTCTCTAGCTGTTGTTTTCTGTGTTCCTTCTATCACCTGTGTGATTGCCAGTGACGTTATTGTTGTTGCTGCTGTTGTTGCTCCTCCATAACCCACAGTGGGAGAATGGGCTGGAGCAAAACTCGTTCTATGGTGCTCAGAACCCCATTTAAATGAGGGACAGGCCAACAAATACTCCCTCCATGAGGATGCCTCCTCTGGATCTCCCCAAAAGTGAAGTTACACATGGAATATCTCCGCCGTTCACGTCCAACGCCAGCACAAGCCCCCACTGGACATGCGGCAGCGACTCCAGGACCTGACACTGGCGCTACAAGCAGAGCCGTTCTTCCAGGAAACTGGGGAAGACCTAGGCAATCCCTTTTTTCCCCTATCTTCCACACCTAATGTGAAGATATAAATTCTCCTCAAAGGCAGGAAACCAACTGAAGCAGAGTAGAGTTTCTGCCCTTTTTATTCAGTAAGCTCCTGTCCTTGATGGGTGGATCCCCTCTCTCATGTGGTGCTGTCATCAGGGAAAGTGAAAAAAACATCAAAACTCACAAAGTGCAGTACATAGGGTGAAACCCACAGCGATTCCCCCCCAATGTAACTGCCAGTGGAAAGGCCAGTTTATGATGTGGTTTTTCTGTTCTTAAAATCTTATCTACATTGTTGGTGCTGTAAAACGTAGCAGATTTCTCCCCCTGAAGGAGTTTTCATAAAATATATTTATCGTATGAACACAATTTCATCATTGCATGGTTAGTTAAAGATGCTGCAAGGAATTTACTGAAAAGGAATTTGTTAACCGCAATATAAAGTTAGGTGAAAATACCATCCTTCCTTTAAATACAAGTCGTGAACACTTACTTCCAAACAGCCAGGATCAGACATTTCCCTGCAATGTATCTTTCAATCTGAACAAGATCTCCCCATCGTTCCCGTATTAGCATTTGCGCCTGTGAATGCAGGACTTCCAGTTGAAGTGATAAACAAAAGGAATCTACATAGAATAAAATTAAGGAAACCACAAAGTGCAAAAACAGCAATACACAAAATATAAGATTACATGGTACTATTTACCACCTTCTCCCAAAAAGCATAGTTTCCTCGCTTTATGAAAATAGACCTTGATCTTGGTATAAGGAGACTATCTTCATTAAAGGGAATCTGTCATCCCAAAAATCGTATCTGGGCTAAGCCCACCGGCATCAGGGGCCTATCTACAGCATTCTGGAATGCTGTAGATAAGCCCCCGATGTATCCTGAAAGATGAGAAAAAGAAATTATATTATACTCACCCAGGGGTGGTCCCGCTGCGGTCCAGTCCGATGGGCGTCGCGGTCCGGTCCGGCGCCTCCTATCTTCATTCGATGACGTCCTCTTCTTGTATTCATGCAGCGGCTCCGGCGCAGGCGTACGTTGTCTGCCCTGTTGAGGGCAGAGCAAAGTACTGCAGTGTGCAGGCACCGGGCCTCTCTAACCTTTCCCGGAGCACTGCAGTACTTTGCTCTGTCCTCAACAAGGCAGACAAAGTACGCCTGCGCCGGAGCCACAGTGTGAAGACAAGAAGAGGACGTCATTGTAAGAAGATAGGAGGCCCCGGACCGGACTGCGACGCCCACCGACGCGGGACCACCCCTGGGTGAGTATAATATACCCTCTTTTTCTCATCTTTCAGGATACATCGGGGGCTTATCTACAGCATTACAGAATGCTGTAGATAAGCCCCTGATGCCGGTGGGCTTAGCTCATCTTCGATTTTGGGGGTGACAGGTTCCCTTTAATTAATACGTTTACACTTTTTTCTTTACTCCAAACACCTAAGTGTTATCTGCTATGTGACACATTTACTAAAGGGAATCTGTGTAACACCCATTGGATCCCCTCCTCCCTGCATGCGGGGACGCCAGCATACTCACCATCCCAGCCTCACACTCCACTCCCTCCTTCCCCTGTGCATGCTGCTCTGACTTCCGGCGGCGCACCTAGTGCAATCTATTGCAATGTCGCGGCGACCCAAAAAACATAATTCTGCCTGTGCTACACATAACAGGGCTGTGGCCCTGCTATGTGAAGATGAAATAATCATCTGCTATAAAATGATCATCTGCCTTGAGCGCTGGCCAAGGCGGTGCTCATAGCAGATCAACAAGGACAACCACAGGGGGTCTCCTGCAGGCCCCAGGTTGTCATGCCAACCCATCGTAGCCAAGCACGGTCATGTGACACGGGCACAGTTGGGCAAGAGCAGTAATGCGCTTCAAAAGTGTTAAATGCCACTATAGGAGATTGACAGCGGCATTTAACAGCCCCGTGTGGATCACGAAAACCGGAAACCATGCGGGCTCAACGCTGGAGCCTACTTGGTTTGCAGGGGGGCACGACCTAGGACATTTATATGTCATAGGTAATGAAGGGTTAAATAAAAAGCGGGTGTTACCAGTGTGAGACAAGAAACTAACATAGAACAGGTGAAATGAACTTTGATTTCTTGCAAACACTTTTTTTGCAGTTCTCTGAGCTCTGCTGTATTGCAACAATATTGCAACTGTGTCTGCCTGTGAGATGAAAACTGAGAGGAACCTGCAGAGGTGTCAGGTATAATCACACACAGCTCTGCAGTGAGATCAGGAGAGCAGAGAGCGGCCATCACACTGGTAACTCCCCCTTATATTGAAATCAAGCTCTGAGGCAGAGTTATCTCCCAGGCACCATCCGCCCCAAAGCCTGGAAGAGGTCATTTACAAAAAGTGATAAAAGACGATTTCTCAACAATAATGCATCTGGTATAACACACACAGGGAGGGCTTTTTTCAGCAGTCTATAACCTGTATGCCCATATAAATAGTTTATATACGTCAAATGTGGTGACAGAATCCCTTTAACCATTTTCAGCATGCCGTAGAGCCATTAGCACCACAGGTGTTGGCTTGTAGAAGTTTAGTGAGATGTGGGCATAGCTTACTGCTTGGACAGAATTTAACCCCTTAATCCCATATGACGTACTATCCCATCGAGGTGACTTGGGACTATGGACATTTTTTCAAGAAAATGGAAACGTCAGATTTGCCGGATCTGGCAAAAACTGGACAAAACGCAAGGTCATCAGGCGCAATCCTGCACTAATACAAGTCTATGGGGAAAAAAACGGATCCGGCGGCAACATTCGCCAGTTCCGTTTTTTTAAAAAATTAGCCGGATTGAGCCTGAGGCTGAAAACCTGATGTGTGAAAGTAGCCTTAGGAGAAGAGTGAAATACCGTAGTACATATGGAGCAGAATAGATTCCAAGAGAGGCTGCTCTGTGCATGTATCTGTACTCCACTGTTCAGCGGAGACAGCAATAACGCAAAAGAAGCCAGCACTGAAATTCAAGCACGAAGGGGAGGACATGGCCTGAACACATGTACATGGGAAGGTGCAACAAAACAAGCACCTTCTTAGCATATTGTAATAAAGGACAATTTAGTGAAAAAGAGAGAATTTTACAAGAAAACTAAGATTTTACTCAGGACACGGCCTCTACAAGGTGCGGCACTTGGTTTAGTCTGATTGGAGCTGAGAGACTCCCTTTAAATAGTATAAGATACAATTCAACAGCCCACAGAGACACAGAGGAGATTTTGGTGTGAGTCCAGTCCTTTTCTAACCCTGGCATATGAAGTAGATGCCTGATTATTAGGGAAAAATGTCAGGAGCGCTTGTGTGTTAGCAATTGTGGTTGATGGCCCTGGCACAAGTAGATGGTGTGCACTACATATATACCACCATCACAACTATTACAGCAATAGAAGAGTTATAATAGGAGAGATAGCCCACACATTAGAGCCATACTCCATGTTGTATTTGAAGAATTTAGTGTTGGGCATTTCACGTTATTACTTTTAAATAATTACTAATAAAAAGTGCTGTATTTATAATGCCAGTGCGTATGGTCTATTTAAACAATTGTTTTTGCAACTTGTTTACTCCCCGCCACCATTGTAGGGTCCGGACCTTATTGTTATTGTATGTGGTACTCATAGTCAAACACATTACTCTTGCTTTTCTCAAAAACACCTGAAATGCTCAATACGAATACTACTGGTAAGTCAAAGCATTATGCAAAGTATATATAAAGTAAAACAAAAAGTGTGAGCAAGATACATAAAAAAAAACAAATGACAGAAACTATAAGTGAAATAGAAAGGATACGCAAACACGTGTACATGTCCTGAAGAGGTTTATCGTCAGAGAAGAGCCTGGATTGAACCAACTGGTGAATGAAGTTTATTTGCATACTATGAACTAGTGCGCGACCATCTGAAAAGGATAAGAAAAAAAATTGTTTATAATCAACATAATATAAAATACAGAACAAATGTGTAAAATAGAAAAAAAATAGCATTTTAATAGCTTTGCAAACTGCAAGTAAAAAAATGCATTCCCTTACTACAGTCATTAGAACAAACAAGGAAATGTACTAGAACATTTCAACACAGACTACATCAGTAAAAGTGTTATCCTGGACTTTTACAGAGAGTATCTTTCTCTTCAAGTTTGCTCTGTCAACCGGGCATCATGAGGGGAGCCAGCTATCAATCAGCATGACATCGGCAGTGGTGCCCTGTTGACAAAGCAGAGCGGAAGAGAGGAAACTGCTCTGTCAACAGTTTCTACTGCAGAATCGCCAGGATTGGTCCGTGAGCACTCTGAGCTGGCAGAGAAGGTAGATAGCGCCATAAGGCTAAATGATAGTCATACAAGTCCAACTGTTGTAAGAGGATATTAAAGGGCCACTGTCACCCCCCTCCAGCCGTTATAAACTAAAAGAGCCACCTTGTGCAGCAGTAATGCTGCATTCTAAACAAGGTGGCTCTTTTAGTTTTTGCTTCTGTTATTCCATCAGTAAAGCGTTTTATAATTTTCCCCAAATACCTGTCTTTGTACCTGGAGGCGGGTCTGAAGCCTCCTCTGCGAAGCGCCCAACTGCCGTCACTCATCTCTTCTGGGGTGATGGTCGCCGCCCCCTGAGCGATGTTATCTTCTGAAATCCGGCGCCTGCGCTGTGCGTGCCTGCCTGGGGCAGGCGCATTGAGAATTGCCCGTCATAGCTCAGATGCCGGGTTCCGTTCTGCGCCTGTGCGGGCAGTGCGGCCAGCCTGTTGCTGAATCCCCGCCCCGCACTGTGTTATGCATTATGCACAGTGCGGGCCTGGGATTCCTGGGCATGCGCACTGTGCTGTTCAGACGCTCCCCCGGTCCCCCGCCTTCCAGCGTTGCCGTAATATACAGGTTTCCTTGCCGGCGTTTGGAACAGCCGCACAGAACAACGCTGGAAGGCGGGGGACCGTCTGAACAGCGCAGTGCGCATGCCCAGGAATCCCAGCCCCGCACTGTGCATAATGCATAACACAGTGCGGGGCGGGGATTCAGCAACAGGCTGGCCGCACTGCCCGCACAGGCGCAGAACGGAACCCGGCATCTGAGCTATGACGGGCAATTCTCAATGCGCCTGCCCCAGGCAGGCACGCACAGCGCAGGCGCCGGATTTCAGAAGATAACAGCGCTCAGGGGGCGGCGACCATCGCCCCAGAAGAGATGAGTGACGACAGTTGGGATCTTCACAGAGGAGGCTTCAGACCCGCCTCCAGGTACAAAGACAGGTATTTGGGGAAAATTATAAAACGCTTTATTGAGGGAATAACAGAAGCAAAAACTAAAAGAGCCACCTTGTTAGAATGCAGCATTACTGCTGCACAAGGTGGCTCTTTTAGTTTATAACGGCTGGAGGGGGTGACAGTGTCCCTTTAAATTGCACTTTGGGCCATAAATGCCACATCACACCAATACATATAGGTAACAAAAAGTTGTTTTGCTGTAAAATGTAGTATTTTATTTTAAGAAATCCATAAAATTCACCATAGGTTTATAAATTACCTCCAGTTTCTTTATCTTCCACCAGAATTTCAAGTTTTAGGAGTCTCCATGGAACTTCAGGATCATCTCCCATCACTGTAAGAGTAGCTTCAAACTCTCCCTCAACACGAAATTTCACTCTTCCATTTGCTATACAGTAATTGTTCACAAAAATGTAGAGATAATGAGCAAATGTCTATTCTTCTGTAAACCACCTGTAAATAGACATAAAACTACAAATACAATAAAAAGCAGCCATTCATACCAACTGTCAGATTTGCTAGCTGCGGAGGGAGGTCTGTAGTAACCAGTCGATGCCTCAGGATTTGGTTGAGTTGATGAAGTGTTGATTGTTTTTCAATTTTGGTAATAGGATCAGGAGGAATTATTTTATCCTGTCAGTTAAAAGAGTCAACTAGTTAGACAACAGGTATGATAATCATAGATAGAACTGAATAGTCATTCCAATAAATAAGATACAATCAGAGAAATGCAGCGGGCGACGCCGAGCAGTAACAATACAAATGGGAGAAACATATTGGAGATTGACTATTTTGTCCCTTTTTTGTTCTTAGAAACATACCCTGATACACGTTGGCAGTCGTGGATAGGACCCTGTTGTAAGAACATCAATTGCATAAGGAATTGCAAAGCTCGGCAAACGAGCGTGCACCAGGGCATCTCTCGCCAATGAGGCCAATCTGTCGGCAGTGTCAACAAACAAGATGGTTTGCTGATCGAGAAAGCTTGATATCATCTGCAAAAGAAAAGAAGGACCACTTAAAGTAAGAACTAAACAGAAATCATCAAGATTAAATTGTGTCTCTGAGCCTTTAAGGCAACCTGTAACCAAGAAAGTGGGTATAACACCATGGACCCCCAAATACCTTTTTACACATCCCAGTGTTCAAATTGCTACCAGGAGGTAGAATCTGAACCCAAAACACGATGCGCACCCCTCTCATCAGGCATCTCACTTGTGCTTTAGTGGAAACCCAGTCACCGTTTCCTTGCTGTTAGCATGCCCATCCCGATTGCCTTCTTTCCCGGCACAGCTGGCATTGACCGTCCAGGCACACCATCAATCAAGGCACAGTGGGAAAGCCAATAACAAGAAGACTGTGGGTAGCTCCCCCCGGATGACTAGTGAGAGAGGAGCGTGGCTGTTTTATATGTCCAATTCCTCTCGCCTTAGAAAAACAGTGATTTTAAACACATCTCCTTTAATTCTGAAAGACTTTGCAAACATTTGGTCAGCATTACATGTAAATGGGGTATTTTATGCTGCATTAACATACCACTAAAAGTATCTGGATGGAATAAGGAATGTGTCACAATCCATAGTATGTCCAGTATTAAGGCCTGATCCACATTTGTACATCTGCAGACCTATGTATCGGGTGTCTACATCAAAAACATAAGCACTTATGTGCCATGCATCAAACTAAGGCTCCCTGAATTTTGCCGAATAGAATGAATGTATGGAACATGTCTGTGTGTGTGTATACAGGGTAGGCCATGTATGGATGCACCTAAGTAAAATGGGAATGGTTTGTGATATCAACTTCCTGTTAGTGGCACATTAGTATATGGGAGGGGAAAACTTTTCGAGATGGGTGGTGACTAAGGCGGCAATTTGAAGTCGGCCATTTTGGAATGCAACTTTATAAATGGCCGACCCAGGTGTATCCATATAAATGGCCCACCCTGCATATACACCTATATCTACACATATATATATATTTAATTTTTTTCTCAAATAATTTATTCATGTCTATGAAAGTAAAAACTATGTGTCTTGTGTTACACTTATTGAAATGTCCTACTACATGGTTCAGAATATCTCACATTAAGCAAAAACAAAAAAATGTATACGTCTCAGACTTTTCTATTTTTACAGGGGGAAGAGGGAGAGGGAATACAATTCCGTCTAATTAAAAAAAAACCAATATAACGCAAATTGGAGAAAATGGTCAAAACTGTTTTTTTCTTTACTATATTTTGAAATGTTTAACTTATTTTCAAAAATGTACTGTAGATTTACAAGAGAAAGACAGGTCCATACCCAAAACACAGATAAAAATGGTAGTCTGACTCCCATTCAAGAAAGAAAGACTGAAAAAGTAATATCTGTGCATTATGCCTGACATGCAGTGTAAGGCTATGTGCACACGTCAGGATTTCTTGCAGAAATTTCCTGAACAAAACCGGACATTTTCTGCAAGAAATCCGCATGCGGTTTTTTTTGCGTTTTTATCACGTTTTTGACGCATTTTTTTCCGGGGCTTCCCAATGCATTAAAATAGCGGCAAAAACGCGAAAAATCCGCAAAATTAATGAACATGCTGCGTTTTCTACCGCGATGCATTTTTTTCGCGGAAAAAAAAGCATCATGTGCACAAAAATTGCAGAATGCATTAAAAATGATGGGATGCTTATGTATGCGTTTAAGTGTTTTCCCGAAAAAACAGGAAAAAAATGTGAAAAATCCTGAACGTGTGCACATAGCCTAAGGAGGAATACTACACACATACATATGTGTCCAAATAACAATTTAGCTTTGAAGACCCTTATACCTGACAAAAATCACTGTTGGGATCTCAATAATTGTGATAAGAGCACAAATATTACTTTTAGGCCGTGGTCAGACTAGCGTATGGCATCCGATGTGAGACCATTGGATGTGATATGCTAACGATCCTCGGCTCCTGCTCTGCAGCGAGCGGGAGCCGAGTGTCATGTGCTCCGAGCCTCTTGCACAGAGAGAATCGGAGCACAGCTGTGGAGGAGGCGGATAAAGTAATTTCTCCATCTCCTCCATTGCCGGGGTCAGCGTATATCGCACAGCACTCAGGTGATATCTGAGTGATGTGCACCGTGTCACTCGCACCCATAGGCTTATATGGGTGCGAGTGAGCTGAGACTCGGCCGAGTGTCGGTGCCAATAGCAGCATGCTGCGATTGTTCTTGCATGCCGATTCGGCATGAGAAAATAATCGCAGATGTGATCTGCCCCATAGTGTAACACTGGACCGAGTGCTGTGCGATGTTCTCTCGCATAGCACTCGTCCTTGTTATACGCTAGTGTGACCCCGGCCTTATACTGAAGATTTGCCTAGTGTGAACATATACCCAGAGTGAACAATTATAATAAACATTCCAGAGAGTCCAATTGGGCAAAAGGAAATCTAATGACCATTTAAAACCAGTTTTACTTTTACAAGCTGAAGCCTTCCTATAATAAACCCAATTGAGTTTTTTTACCTGTGAGTCAGCAAAATGCAGAGCGGCTTTATGTTGCATATGATACATTATTATCTCGCTCTAATAGGAAAATGGAAAACCTCAGCACTTCAGTGGTGAAGGCTGAAGAAAATGAGAATTGTTTTACTGAAATTATCAGCATATGGTGTTCCACAAGACAAGTCAAGGTCCGACATGGACCGAAACATTGGTCAATCTACTTCTTGTGGAGCAAGAACATGCACCATATGTTGACTATTTCAATAAAGAAATCCTAATTTTCATGAAACTGCAACACTGGAAAGCTGTGGTTTTCTTTGAAGTGTATGATGGAAGATAAGCCCTACCACAGCAGCACGCATCCTAGCCAAGAGTGCCAACCATACTGTCAACAGGACAAGAGAAGGTGTCAGAAACCTGAATATCCCATAGTTGTTCTCTATTGCTATGAAAATATTCACTTCTCTCCAAAAAGTAGAAATTATGAGGATCAGGACATGTTAGGGAACTGAAGCTTGTATATAATGCCCAAAGAGAAGGCCAGTACAGCTCACAAACTTGTCTGTCCTCTCCTTCTGTCTGACGATTTTCATTACTTCAGGATTAGACTACCGTACATATATAACTGTTTGTAGCCAAAACCACTGAGACAAGCTGTGCACAGGGACGGAGATACAAAAAGGAAGTTTTGAATCAAAACGTTGAATTAAAACGTTACGCTTTTATCATACTTGATTCATAGTGATAAGAGATGATACAGAACGCACAGTCTTTGTACCAGAAAGGTAGTGGAGGTAAAGGCTTACGTTGGTAATACTCACCGCACATTTCTCGACTTTGCCAGCATTGTTTGCCCATTTCACTAGACCTAGCAATCTAACGAAGAGCTGACGCGTACGGCTAGCAAACTGTACAATTTCAATTTTCCTAGAACACAAAACATTTACATTATAGACTGTTTATTTCAATGCTGTTAATAGTCCCATAAACTCATTCATATAAAGCACCAGCCCCAAACTCCCCCCCATAGTCCACCATGGCAGCGCTAAAAAGAACCTGTCGCCAGGTCGAGAGTGACCAGTTATTGCTCTTATTTTATTCCTGCTGCTTTCTTGAGTATTCCACTTATTTTTTAAATTCGATACAGTTGTAGAAATCCTTTTTAATTACTGGAAGTGCTACTTCTTGTGGCCTTTACCAAGGCGGGGGAAGTACTCCAGGACTCCGTGGGGCCGTGACTTTAGGCTGCTCTGCATTCCTGCCACATGAGCCCGCTTGGTAAACACCATAAGAATTAGTAATAAATAAAAAGGTCCATATCTCTGGAACAGTATAGCAGATTTAAAAAGAAAAAGAAAACAATAGCGGAATACTTAGGGGAGCAGTGGAAATAAAATAAAAAACCTCTAAGTGTAGGATGGCGCACCGGTAATGCAGCAATACTTAGTAACACTACACGCACTTGTATAACTGCACAAACAAGATCAACCTGTCACATTTTATTTAAAAAAGGGACACACCAAAAAAGAAAAATCTAGATTTTTTTCAAATTGAAACAGATTAGAAATATTTCCATGGAATAATACATTTAATTTTTGGGAAATATATGTATTTTTTTTATTTTAGCAATAAAATAAACTTTTATAAAATAAACAAAAATGTATGTATCAAATTAACAAGCTGCTTCTCTACCATCTGTATTTTTTTAAAAAGAGCCTGTCGGCACATTTTAGCATTTGGCAGAGATATTGCTGTGTAAACTCTTGCCGCTTCATAAAGATGATACCTTCTTCCTTGAAGGGCTGCGCCTGCCAGTCATGAGAAATCTAACCTAGAAGCCACACGCAAATCAGACAGACTGGAAGCACATTGATGTTGTGACAATGTCTTGTAGTCCTTACGAATACACCGACAAGCCCCCAGTCCATGTCCAGCTTATTTTGCATGAGGCATCTAACTAGACATAAATGGTACATCATTTGTCGACAAAAAGGTTTCATTATTACAGGGGGACAAGCACACCCGTACCATTACTTCCTTTAAAAAGCAAGGTTCTGACACAGCATATTTGTTGTGTCAATGACATTTCAAAATGTCATTCACACATAAAGACACATAGAATGGTAGAATTGGAAGGGACCTCCTGGGTCATCTGGTCCAACCCCCTGCTCAAAGCAGGATTCACTAAATTATCTCAGACAGATGTCTGTCCAGCCTCTGTTTGAAGACCTCCATGGAAGGAGAACTCACCACCTCTCCTGGCAGCCTGTTCCACTAATTGATCACCCTAACTGTCAAAAAGTTTTTTCTAATATCTAATCTGTGTCTCCTCCCATTCAGTTTCATCCCATTGCTTCTAGTCTTTCCTTGTGCAAATGAGAATAAAGATGATCCTTCTACAATGTGACAGCCCTTGAGATATTTGTAGACAGCTATTAAGTCTCCTCTCAGGCCATGTGCACACGTTCAGTATTTTTCGCGTTTTTTTCGTGTTTTTTCGCTATAAAAACGCGAAAAAAACCGCTAACATATGCCTCCTATTATTTACAGTGTATTCCGCATTTTTTGTGCAAATGTTGCATTTTTTTCCGCAAAAAAAAATCGCATCGCGGAAAAAAAAGCAAAATGTTCATTAAACTTGCGGAATTGTGGGGTTCCGCACACCTAGGAATGCATTGATCTGCTTACTTCCCGCACGGGGCTTTGCACACCATGCGGGAAGTAAGCAGATCATGTGCGGTTGGTACCCAGGGTGGAGGAGAGGAGACTCTCCTCCACGGACTGGGCACCATATAATTGGTAAAAAAAAAAAGAATTAAAATTAAAAATAGTGATATACTCACCCTCTGATGGCCCCGGAGTCTCAGCGGTGCATGCTGCCGCTTCGGTTCTTATAGCTGGTGTGTGGTGAAGGACCTGCGATGACGTCGCGGTCTTGTGATTGGTCGCGAGACCGGTCATGTGGCCGCTCACGTGACCGCGACGTCATCGAAGGTCCTGCACACACACATCATCTATAGGAACGGACGCCGCTGAGGAGATCGGCTGTCTGCAGGTGAGCATAACCATTTTTTTATTACTTTTAAACATTCTATCTTTTACTATTGATGCTGCATAGGCTGCATCTATAGTAAAAAGTTGGTCACACTTGTCAAACACTATGTTTGACAAGTGCGACCAACCTGTCAGTCAGTTTTCCAAGCGATGCTACAGATCGCTTGAAAACTTTAGCATTCTGCAAGCTAATTTCGCTTGCAAAATGCTAAAAAAAAAAACGGGGAAAAAAAAAAAAACGGGAAAAAAACGCAAAGAAAAATGCGGATTTCTTGCAGAAAATTTCCCGTTTTCTTCAGGAAATTTCTGCAAGAAATCCTGACGTGTGCACATACCCTCAGTCTTTTTTTTTGCAAGCTAAACATTCCCAAATCCTGTAACCGTTCCTCATAGGACATGGTTTGCAGACCAGTCACCATTCAGGTCGCTCTTCTCTGAACTTGCCCTACCGAAGAAACCTGGACAAATTTTGGATTATGCTGCATATTTTTAATTCCATAGCATTCCTATAAAGTTGAGATTATTGTAACACGTGTAGAGTAATCTGACAACTCACTAAATGTTGGGTCAATCATATGACATCTCACCTTTCCATGTCAGTCTTCCTTGGCAGTCTAAAAAGATAAGAAGATAAGAAGGCAATTACACTAAAGCTGGAAAAGGCCATCAGTTGTAGTACCTACTGAATGTATATTAGGTAACTATTCAGTACAAACACCCTTGGTTTTCCCAAGCTGGTACGTAATAGTACCAGACTTATGACCCATTTAAATGAGCCATTAAACAGACTGGCAATCACCCATGCATAAAAACAATGGCTATCGGCAGCACTATGCCACATGTAAACAGATGTGCTACAAAAGCATGAGACTGTATGGGGATAGAGCAAGTCTTAGATTTTGTTCTGTCCCCATCACTCATCAATGAGTGTTAACAGTCAAGTTAACGGACGCCGAACGTCTGTGGCTTACTGGCCGAGGTAGGTCTGTTCTAAATGGACCATAAAACTACAACAAATCAATACAACATTACATAGAGTGCACATTAATTCCCCCTCCTCCTCCAGTTATTCATTTAATTCCATTGTAAACTTTAAGGCCTCACACACATTAGATGAAAGTTGGCCTCCTGATTCTATCCGGCAAGATGATGTAGGAGGAGAGAAGGATCGGACAGTTCATAATTCTTTGGTTTTTTCAGGGGAGGTGACTGGCAGCTGCTTTTCCCTCTCTCCCCATTGAAAACACATGAATGCTTGGCGGAGCAGAGCGCTCATGGAGGAGTCTGGTGAGATAGCTGCCTGACATATAGACAGCCATCTCATGTGTACAGTCTTTAAAGAGGTTGTCAGATCTCAAAGTTTCCATATCTCATATCACGTAGGATATGCCCATCCATTTATGATCCAACGTTCGGGAACCTCCGCAAGGTCTGAGAATGTAGAGGTCGCAGTGCTGGTGTAGAGCAGGGTCCCTTTTATTTTTTCTCTGCACAGCTATGCTTGGCCACCAAGCTGTGTAGGACACTTTAAGGGCTTGTGCCCACATTGCACGTTTGGTGCGTTTTGCCATGCAGATTTGATAGCAAGACCTGAAGCAATCCTGAAGCCACCAAAGTGAATGAGAAACCTGAAGTGTCATGCACACGTGGAGTATTATTGTCTTGCAGATTTAGTGCAGAAAATAATCTGCTGCATGTCAATTCTCTGTACGTTTTTGTCAATGTTTTTCACCATTCATTTAACTCAAATCAGTCAAAAACCTAGGGCAAAAAACACATGTTTTTCAACTGCGTTTTTCCTGCCAAAAGATGCAGAAATGGTGCAGAAATGTCTGCATCCATTTACTCAACATATGCACCTAGTGTTACAGGACCCATTCAAGTGATCTGGGACAAGCTGCAACTTGAGGGACAGCTACGCCAGCACCGCACCCCCTTCATTTTTTTAAATAAGTGGGATCCTAGAGGTAAAAATTCCCACAATTATATAAGGTTGGCAAATTGTAGCAACTCTCGGTGCCTGGTACAGTAGCTCCTTCCTCTTCACAACTATGGTTTGATGGACACAGCTCTTCAACGTGGTCGTGCAGCATCTCTCCTTCCTGCATCTGATGTTGAGAGATACCGCTATACGCCATGGGGACCAGTTACTGAAGCTCCTGTCAGGGTATGTGTCCATGTTCAGGATTGCATCAGGATTTGGTCAGGATTTTCCATCAGTATTTGTAAGCCAAAACCAGGAGTGGAACAATTAGAGGAAAAGTATAAAAGAAACATATGCTCCACTTCTGTATTTATCACCCACTCCTGGTTTTGGCTTACAAATACTGATAGAAAATCCTGACCAAATCCTGTTGCAATCCTGAACGTGGACACATACCCTCAGTCTACCAAAAGGTATAAGGCACTTGTCCTAACAATCAGAACAGCAGGTGTGTCTGCTGGACATATAATAGTCCCTACTGCAACTCTTCCACCCAGTGTTTCACAGCGTCTAACAGGTAAGTAGTTGCTAAGTCACAGACCACGCCTGTCGGCAATACAGCGACTTTCGTTGATGTCACGTGGACAGAGCAGGGGTTTCTCTTCCGCTCTGCTCTGTTGAATGGGCGTGAATGCTGAGTTGACGGCGTGCCCCGACAGAGCAGCTAGGAGGAGGAAGTGCTGCTTTCTCGATGTAGAGCAGCTGAATCGCCCGCAGGAGGGGTCAGTGACCTCTATGAGTTGACGCCGGGTACAGCAGGCAAGTAGTTGCCCCTATTAGCAACTACTTGCCTGTTTTTTTTTTAACTATGGGCATAAAAACAAGTCCTAGACAACCTCTAAGGGTATGTGCAGACAATCAGTAATCGCTGCGGGTTGGACGCTGTGTACTTGGGCAGCGTCTAGATGTTATAGCATAGTGGATGGGATTTGAAGAAATCCCATGCCCACTATGCGTCCACAGACGCCTGGGGTTCACCTGCCGAGACGAACATGAGGCGCATTTTTCCAGACCGACGCATGTCAATTTCTTTTGCGGAGATGCGAGAAAGAGAAATTTCACAAATACAATGTATTGGACACGGTGAATCCGCATGGTTCAGGGAACACATGGGGATTCCCCTGCGTTCAATAGACGGCAGCACTTTGGACGCAGCGAACATGCTGTCACATCCTTCAGATCCACATCAATCAAAAAAGCAATCTTACAAGAATGAGCAGAAAATGTGACACAAGGTAAGGTGGAAAAGAGTGAAACTACCATAGCAGAGATGACACATACACTTCAGTGGGACTACACAAGATACACCCGTTACACACCAATGTGGAGACAACATGCAAGATGCCACTATAATTAGTGACAAAATATGGAACTACATCTGTAAAGTGATATTATGGGAATTCTGTACAAACACACTGACGCTCCTATTTCAGATTTCACTGCCTCACCCCATCAACCCCCCCCCCCCCACAAAAAAGAGATAAATACCTCAGGAAAAAAAAGCGAAGACAAAACCAGGCACAGCTAAGATATTAGGAGGCATCTAGTCCAACCCATAAGCCAATGTGACTATTCTAATGGCCCAGTAACATTTCTGTATATGTATACATATTTTCAACTATACTTATAATGAATATGTCACCTCAGCGTACAATGATCTGTATAATCGCACTCCGCTTTCATCGTTTATATAGTCACAGAAGTCCTAAGTGACTAGCATGCTTATAACAGACAGAAAGGGCAACATTATCTTATGTACGAGGCATAGCATCCAGAGATCAATGATGAAAAAGACTTGTTTGTCATGGGGAAATCATTCACCTGTATTGTCATTGTTAGAAAATATACCAGAACGATCACCAAAAGTCTGCTACATAAGGAGTTCTCACCCACCCCTCCACCACAGGCTGGGGCAAACATCTGGAGCACTTTGTGAGCTGTACATACAGGTGCATCTCACAAAATTAGAATATCATCAAAAAGTTAATTTATTTCAGTTCTTCAATACAAAAAATTAAACTCATTATATAGAGACATTACAGAGTGATCTATTTCATGCGTTTATTTCTGTTAATGTTGATGATTATGGCTTACAGCCAATGAAAACCCAAAAATGATTACATCAGTAAATTAGAACACTTTATAACACCAGCTTGAAAAAGTTATTTTAAATTCCGAAATGTTGGCCTACTGCAATGTATGTTCAGTAAATGCACTCAATACTTGGTCGGGGCTCCTTTTGCATCAATTACTGCATCAATGCGGCATGGCATGAAGGTGATCAGTCTGTGGCACTGGAAGCCCAGGTTGCTTTGATAGCAGCCTTCAGCTCATCTGCATTGTTGGGTCTGGTGTCTCATCTTCCTCTTGACAATACCCTATTGATTCTCTATGGGGTTAAGGTCAGGCGAGTTTGCTGGCCAATCAAGCACAGTGATACTGTTGATTTTAAACCAGGAATTGGTACTTTTGGCAGTGTGGACAGGTGCCAAGTCCTGATGAAGAATGAAATTTCCATCTCCAAACAGCTTGTCAGCAGAGGGAAGCATGAAGTGCTCTAAAATTTCCTGGTAGACGGCTGTGCTGACTTTGGTCTTGATAAAACACAGTGGACCTACACCAGCAGATGACTTGGCTCACCAAATCACCACTGATTGTGGAAACTTCACACTGGCCACGATCAGACAGCGCCAGCGATGGCCACGATCAGACAGCGCCAGCGATGGCCACGATCAGACAGCGCCAGCGATGGCCACGATCAGACAGCGCCAGCGATGGCCACGATCAGACAGCGCCAGCGATGGCCACGATCAGACAGCGCCAGCGATGGCCACGATCAGACAGCGCCAGCGATGGCCACGATCAGACAGCGCCAGCGATGGCCACGATCAGACAGCGCCAGCGATGGCCACGATCAGACAGCGCCAGCGATGGCCACGATCAGACAGCGCCAGCGATGGCCACGATCAGACAGCGCCAGCGATGGCCACGATCAGACAGCGCCAGCGATGGCCACGATCAGACAGCGCCAGCGATAGCCACGATCAGACAGCGCCAGCAATGGCCACGATCAGACAGCGCCAGCAATGGCCACGATCAGACAGCGCCAGCAATGGCCACGATCAGACAGCGCCAGCAATGGCCACGATCAGACAGCGCCAGCAATGGCCACGATCAGACAGCGCCAGCAATGGCCACGATCAGACAGCGCCAGCAATGGCCACGATCAGACAGCGCCAGCAATGGCCACGATCAGACAGCGCCAGCAATGGCCACGATCAGACAGCGCCAGCGATGGCCACGATCAGACAGCACCAGATCAGATAACTGGATATGATCAGACAGCAGCAGGGATGGACATGATCAGCTCTCCCAAGGATGCATGCATCCATGTCTACACAGAAAGACACCTGATCACACACAGGCAATGAATTGATCTCCCAATCAGCAGATCCTAGTGATCTGCTCCTTAGTGTGGAGGCCACAGGTGACCAGTGATGGCTCAGCCTCCCCACACCACCAGTATAACACCCCATGCCCTGACACTTACAGGTCGGCCAGCACGTTGATCTCCTGGTAAGTCCTCTGCAGCAGGAAGTCGATGAGGGTGCTGAGGCGATAGCCATGGCTGCTGGAGCTGGCGGCCACTATAGTGCCCGGGGGAGGCGGCTGAGGGGCAGCAGTAGGACCCCCAGTCACCACCAGCTGACTGCTCTCCAGCTGCACAGGAGGCATTCTGCCTGCGGCTCACACTCTACCGTTCACAGAAACCGTGTGTGCGGAGGAGAGGCATAGGACCCGGCTGCCGGGGACCCCGTACACTGCCGCCCCTCTAACACTTTTACAACAAAATGTGTGAGAACCGGGGCCCTACTGGCGGCCGCCTCCTTCACGCACCGGAAGCGAAAGTAGCATCAGCAGCTGGGGGAAGGGACTAAACCGGAAGAGACTCCATTCCCCTCGGCAGACACAAAGCGCATGCGCTCTTCTCGCTGATGGGCGTGACGTGTGTGCCTACATAACCTGGTGACGTGGGCTGAGACTGAGTCACGTCTGGCGCTCGCTCCTGTCATGTGACCGCCACTGTGTGACGTAACGAGGACACTGATAGTGATAAATAATGTGGTTAGTTTTAGTGATAGAGTTGTGCCCGCTCTGCGGGGCTGGCACACGGAGCAGCGCACAAGGCGGGCGGGCGGCCACACGGAGCAGCGCACAAGGCGGGCGGGCGGCCACACGGAGCAGCGCACAAGGCGGGCGGCCCGGCAGCTCGTGCCCCAGAGAAGTGTCATTTTTACAGCGTTCGTTCTGCCGTGAATGTGACCCCACATGGGTCTGCGGGGCAGTGCGGCGTTACCATAGTGGAGGGTTTGTTTTACAGACTTATCTATTGCCTTTATGTTTTTTTGAACTGTACAAGTCCAATACCTCTAGAGTATTGCGTTTGTGAAAAAATTGAAAATTTGGCAATGTACAAACTTAATTTTTATGCCTTTGAATCGGCACATTTTTTTTTTTTTTTTAAAGCATTTTTTAAGAAAAGCTGATCAGTAATTTTTCTATCAATTTCCTTTTTTTTATTTTTTATTCAGGGACAGCATCACATTTGAAGTGACTTTGAGGGGCCTATATGACAGAGAATACCCAAAAGTGACACCATTCTAAAAACTGCACCCCTAAAAGTGTTCAAAATCACATTCAAGCTGTTTACTACCCCCCCTCATGTGCTTCACAGGAAAGACTAAAAAAAAAAAAGTTCAATTTTAACAAAACCTTTACCTTAGACCCAAATTTCTTATTTTCGCAAGAGTAAGGCTAGTTTCACACTAGCGTTAACTGCATTACGTCGCAAATCCGTTTTTTTGCCGAAAAAACGGATGCGTCAAAAAAGTGAAAAACGGTGACAAACGTATGCCACGCATCCAGCATTTCGACGGATCCGTCGCAAATCCGCTAAACGTTTCCGTCGAAAATACTGGATGCGTTGCATACGTTTTACCATCCGTTGTATCCGTTTTTCCGACGGATCCGTTTTTAAAATGGGAGGCTCCCAAATTTGATTGGCTACTGGAAAATTTGAAAAACTATATAGTACTGTTTTTACAGCCCATCTTTGTGGGTTTTAGTTTTGTGGCAGCGATGGAAGGTGTTCTTGGGAGGATTGCTAGTTTGGTTACCGACGTTATCTTTGAGACAAATCGCCTGGATATCATAGTGCGGGAGAAGGAGGCGGCAGCGGAAAGGCGTAGGATGCTTCTGCAGCAACGGAGACGACTGTGGATTCATCCGATTAATCAACTACGGATGACCCGGGGTGTCCAGTCCACTCTGTACCTGGAGTTGCGGCACAATCCACACAAATTCCACAACTACGTGCGGATGAGGATTGAACATTTTGATTTTTTGCTTGCAAAAATGGAGGATGTCATCCGAAGACAGGACACAAGGATGAGGCTTGCCATCACACCGGCGGAGCGGCTGATGGTGACCCTGCGGTAAGCCTCTTTTTTTTATTTCATTGCTGACATTGAATGTTATATTACATGCTGCAGACAATACTGCGCTGACATATTGCGCACTATTTTCTGCAGCATGTAATTTTGGTTTTCTTGGCGGACATTCCACTGCTTTATTTAAAGGTCATTGCTGATATTGAATGTTAGATAACAGACTGCAGAAAATACTGCGCTGAAATATTGCGTTGCATTTTCTGCAGTTTTTTTTTTTTTTAAGTTTTTTGGGTTTGATGACATGCAACTGCTTTTTTTTCTTTCATTGGTCATTTTGAATGTTATATTACATGCTGCAGACAATACTGCGCTGGCATACTGCGCACTATTTTCTGCAGCATGTAATTTGGGTTTTCTTGGCGGACATTCCACTGTTTTTTTTACACCGGTTTCATGCTGGTTTTATTGGGTGTCCCGTCCTTAAAAAAAAAAAAAAAAAAAAAATTAAGGACGGGACACCCAATAAAACCAGCATGAAACCGGTGTAAAAAAAACAGTGGAATGTCCGCCAAGAAAACCCAAATTACATGCTGCAGAAAATAGTGCGCAGTATGCCAGCGCAGTATTGTCTGCAGCATGTAATATAACATTCAAAATGACCAATGAAAGAAAAAAAAGCAGTTGCATGTCATCAAACCCCAAAAACTTTAAAAAAAAAAAAAAAATGTTAGAAAAAATTGCACAGACCAACAAGTTTTAATATGGCACTGTTAATTTTTTTTTTTTAACAGTGCCATATTAAAACTTGTTGGTCTGTGCAATTTTTTCTAACATTTTTTTTTTTTTTTTTTTAAAGTTTCCTAGCTACGGGTGAATCTATGACTTCGCTCCATTATCAGTTCAGGCTGGGCATTTCAACTATCTCTGGAATAGTGAAGGACACATGTCGGGCTGTTTGGACCACTTTGCAACCAGAGTACATCCCCCAACCATCCATGGAAATCTGGTTGCGAAGTGCTGAAGAGTTTCAGCAAATTTGCAATTTCCCTAATTGTGTGGGTGCAGTTGACGGGAAACATATAAGGATTGCGAAACCGGCAGGAACAGGATCGGAGTATTATAATTATAAGAAGTATTTCTCCATCGTCCTTATGGCTATTGCAGATGCCAACTGCAGGTTCCTTGCCGTGGACATCGGAGCATATGGACGGTCCAACGATTCGCAAGTTCTTAAAAACTCTCCGATGGGTCGTTGCCTTTATGGAGAGAGCTACGATTTACCGCCAGCCAGACCACTGCCAGGAACAAATGACCCAGCCCTGGAATATGTCTTTGTAGGTGATGAAGCCTTTCAACTGTCGCCGCACCTACTGAAACCATACAGTAGCCGGAACTTAAACCATACCAAGCGGGTCTTTAATTACCGGCTTACTAGAGCACGAAGAGTAGTGGAGTGTTCCTTTGGCATATTGACGGCGAAGTGGCGAGTTCTGCTGACGGCTATCAAGCTGAAAACAACAACTATAGACGAGGTAGTTAAAGCCTGTGTGGTGCTCCACAACTTTGTCCTTTCAAAGGAGCCCGTTTCCTTGGATGATGAAGAGTTGGAGACCACCTTGTGGGACTACCGCAGCAGCTCGGTTCGCTCTACAAGTTCAGTTACAAGGATGAGGGACCAGTTTGCCGATTATTTTGTCTCACCTGTCGGGCGGATCCCGTGGCAAGACATGATTGTGTAACCTGTTTCCCATGTGTAACCTGTTTCCCATGTGTTTTGTTTATGTAAAAAATGTGTTTCTGCCCAAAAAAAAAAAAAAAAAAAAAAAGGCCAAAAAACGTGGTTTTCTTGCTAGTAAAACCATTTTGTTATACCTTTAACATGTCTGGTGTTTGTTTTTATTAAACCTTTTTTTTATTATATTACCTTAAGAAATCCACACACACACAAAGAGTAGAATTATAATCAGAATTTTATTTTAACTCATCTATTTTTTTGGAAAAAAAAAAAAAAAATTATTCTTTTTTTTTTTTGGAAAACTTTGCAAAATTTTATAAACATTTAAAAAACATTTACAAGTCTTGAAATTCTTGGGTGGAGATATGAGAGGAGGAGGGGCAGGAAGGTTGGACCACGTCGATAGGTGGGGAAACCCTACTTGTTTGGGGTGCAGTGGAAGGGGGGGTAAAACCAAGAGGCTGACCAGAGGGGGGTGGTGTTGGGGTAGGGGGAAGAGAAAAGCTGGGTAAAGAAAACATTGGGGAAGTAATTTGGTCTGGGGGCCGGGATTGTTGTGGGGACTGGGTTGGGTATTGTGACTGGGTAGGGTAGTGGGACTGGGTTGGGTAATGGGGCTGGCGTGGGGTTTGTGGCTGGGTTTGGTAATGGTGCTGGTGTGGGGATTGGGGCTGGGTTTGGTAATGGGGGGTATGGTATGGAAATGGGGCCTGGGGTGGAATTGGAGTGGAGGTGTGGGTAGGTGTGTGGGTAGATTCATTAACGGCCTGCAGTAGAGCATTATGGCAGGTATTCATTACCCGCATCTGTTGCTCAAAAGAAAGCTTCTCCATGCTCCTGAGCATGGATTGGAAAAAAATATTGGCCGGATCGGGACTTACAGCTGAATGCAGCCTATCCAAGCGACTGCTGGTTTCCTGGTTTGTTTCACTGATGCGTGACTGCACCATGTTGAAACCAGCAGTCACTTGCTCTCCCAAAATTTTGAAAGAGCCTTGGAAGGATGCATTCAGGTGTAAGAACTCAGGAGCATAGCTCCTTTCCTGACCCCTCTGTCGCTGCCGCCACGAACCTAATGGTGGTGTCGAGGTGGCAGGATCAGAGGGGTGGGGTAAAGGGAACGCTAACTGTTCAGCATCAGATGCGAGCAATGAAGCCTGCAATAATGCTCCACTGCTTGGGGCGGATGAAGTGGAGGGGACAGAGGGGTCAGAGGAGGGGACAGAGGTGTGGGGCCTACCGACGTGGCCCTCAGTGGCGGACTCAGGAGGGATCGCTCCAGAGGGCGCAGAGGAAGATGCAGGCGCCCGGTGGCTGGAGAAGGTGCTGTGAAAGAAAAAACAAAAGAAATTAATACATTGGAATGAAAAAGCCCTGACTGAAAGCAAACTAAGTAGACAGGTTAACATGGTTATTAGTGGGCTGTAGAATACTTACACTCTGCTCAGCATGGTTCGCCTCAGGAAGGAGAGGGCCTGGCCATATTTGTATTTGCTCCTCTTCCTTCCTGCAGAGCCACTCGGGGCCTTCATCTCATCGTTGAATTCCCTCTTAAAGCGATCCCTCAGTGACCGCCACCGCTTCCTAACCTTTCCAACTGTGAAGACAAGAATCAAAAGAAAAAAAAATAAATTGGTAAATGCAATACATTACAGTCAGCTCAAAACATCACTGGAAAGTGAATACTTACCTAGTTTGCTCTGCTGCTGAGGATGAAGGCTCTCCCGCCTTGGAAACAGGTTGCGACACACTTCGTCCCAGAGCCGACGGGTGACACCGGTATCAGCATGCCTGCGGTCAGCCATGTTCCACAGCGGCTCCCGCTCGCGAACCTCCTCGATGAGATTCTCGATGTCTATGTCGTCATCATCATCATCCTCTTCTGCGGGAGCACGCTGTGAAGCCTGTGCCAAAAAAAAGAAGAAAAACAAACAAATTAGTACACTGAAACACTAAAGTACCAATAGAAACCCCCCCAAAAAAAAACTCACTGATGGCCGACCGCGGCGACGAGTCCGCCGACTCTGGGAGTGTCTGGGAGAGCCTTCAGCGGCAGCAGCAGCAGCCTGAAATAAAGTAAACAAATTCTCGGTTATAGGTAGGCATATATTTTCTGTGTTTAGTTATGTATGAAAATCTGTTTTGTGTATGGTGCAGTGTGATGTGCGAAGCAACTGTTTCACCACTACTTACACTTGGTTCCTCCTCCACTTGCATCTCTCCACCCATCTAACCCCCTTCTGACAGCTCCTCATCTGATTCAGCTTCCTGTTGAAACATAATTTATGCATGTAGTGATCCAAAAAAACGTAAATTTAAAAAAAAAAAATAAAATAAATATTTTGTGTTAACTTACCGATACACGCTGTTGCTGTGGAGGAGGGCTGTCAGAAGAGGACATTGTTGTGGAAGTAAGCCGGTGGCTGTGGTCCTGGGCTGACAGGCGGCGGCTGTGGTCCTGGGCTGACAGGCGGCGGCTGTGGTCCTGGTTTTTCTGTAAGTTTAAAGACACTTGCAATCTGCTCTACACATTGAAGCAGCAGATTTGGGGTCTTCAAAACTTACATTTAACAGTTGGTGGCTGTGGTCCTGGTGGGCTGGTCCTGTGCTGACAGGCGGCGGCTGTGGTCCTGGGCTGACAGGCGGCGGCTGTGGTCCTGGGCTGACAGGCGGCGGCTGTGGTCCTGGTCCCTGGTGTATCTATAATAAGTATAATGGATTTCTAGTTAGACCACCCCCTAAACTAGGTAATGTTTTAATAAACACCCTGCTAAAATGATGTGAGAAAAGTTCATTAAATGTGAACACCAAAACCCCAAAACAGGTGCACGGTATACCATTCATTTCCATGTTCCCAAAAAAAATTTTTTAAATGTGAACCCACCATGTAAACATATATTTACCACATTTTATTTTCAAAAATCACCTCCCCCAAAAAACCTTTAAGTGTAACCTTTATTAAAAAAAAGTGCCCTCAACCAACTGTGTATTGCAAGTATAACCATTGGTACATACACCTGTTTTAAATTTACCTGTATGAAATGATACTACGGACATTTTTTTAACAAAAATTTTATTATTTTCTTTTTTTTTCACTTTTTTTTTTTTAAATCACAATTAGGAGCTGACATGCTCTTTATTTTAAATACAAGTACATCAACTGCAAATGGTTTTAACAGTAATTAAAATAAAATCAACACTTTTAAATCGAAAAAAAACCCCACACTCACACATTCAGGGTATGTTTCCACGTTCAGGAAACGCTGCTTGTTTGACGCTGCGCAGCGCTGCAGCGTCAAACAAGCAGCGTCCAGATGTTCCTGCATAGTGGAGGGGATTTGATGAAATCCTGTCTCCACTATGCGTGGAAACCCGCACGCGGCGGCCCTGCGACTACGGACATGCTGCGCGTCTTTTCAGATCGCAGCATGCCCATACACCTTGCGGGGACGCAGCGTCCCCGCAAGGCATATCACAGGGCCCTATGGGAGAGAGCGATCATCCCGGATGTGAAGAGTTAACACATCCGGCATGATCGCGTCCCATTAAGGGGGCGGGGCTTAGCGCCGAGCAGCTTCGCCGCTGCGGCGATACCGCCGCCCATCCGTAACGTGGAAACATACCCTTAAACCACAAGCTGCAGACCGCTAGACTTTTTAAAAAAATACATCAGATTTAAAAAAAAAAAAAAAAAAAACACATTTAAACCACATGCTGCACAGACCACTATACAGTCAATACATCAGAAAAAGGCAATTAACTAATTAAAGCATGGACAAATGCACATGCAATCAACAAGACGCACACAAACATGCATGGTATGTGTCCACATTCCGGATCGCATCAGGATTTGGTCAGGATTTTCCATCAGTATTTGTACGCCAAAACCAGGAGTGGAACAATTATGGAAAGTATAATAGGAAAACAGGCACACTTTTGCATTTATCACCCACTCCTGATTTTGGCGTACAAATACTGATGGAAAATCCTGACCACATCCTGATGCAATCCTGCACATGGACACATACCCTCCCACATGAACAGGCATAAGATTGACAAAGGCATAATAAGGTGCAGGCACATGATACAAAAGCACACAGCCGTCCAAAAATACACACATACACATGCACGCACATAGCTTTATGCAAATACACATATGTACAACAAAGGCAGAAAGGTGAACCCAATCAGAAGACGCATACACACACACACATTACACACACATACAAAAGGCTGACAATCCTTTGGCTGAAGCAGCAGGTCTTCACAGTGGCTGGCATCATGGTGGATCTGGACTCTAGCATGGCACTGGCTGGTGCAGGACGATGGCAGGCCTCAGGTTCTCTTCAGGTTTTAAGCTCTTGCTGTAGTCAGTAGTACCTCATACACACAGAAATGCACAGGCACACAGATGCACACAAACATTGCAATACTCACACTGGCTCTATGGTGGCTGGAGTCTTGTGGCAGGCTGGCTGCAGTCTTGTGGCAGGCTGGCTGCAGTCTTGTGGCAGGCTGGCTGCAGTCTTGTGGCAGGCTGGCTGCAGTCTTGTGGCAGGCTGGCTGCGGTCTTGTGGCAGGCTGGCTGCGGTCTTGTGGCAGGCTGGCTGCGGTCTTGTGGCAGGCTGGCTGGGGTCTTGTGGCAGGCTGGCTGGGGTCTTGTGGCAGGCTGGCTGGGGTCTTGTGGCAGGCTGGCTGGGGTCTTGTGGCAGGCTGGCTGGGGTCTTGTGGCAGGCTGGCTGGGGTCTTGGTGGCAGTCTCTTCTCCTCTGTCTTCTTGCTGGCATATGTGGGGTTGAAGGCCCAGGCCAGGTTTATATAGATTTGGGGGTGTCTGGCCAATTGGCAACAAAATTCTGCTTCTGAGCATGCTCAGTGTAAAAAAAAAAAAAACGTATTGCAGCGCTGTATTGCGTCGTATGACGTGTCCCGACGCATCCGTCGCTCATAGGCTTCCATTGCAGCCAACGACGTATGCTGCAGGATGCGTCGCGACACGTTTTTTAGGCGGAGACAAAAAACGTTACAATCAACGTTTTTTTGAGACGACGTGTTGCCAAATTTCGACGCATACGTCGTAAAACGTACACGACGTATGCCAATCCGTCGCCATACGTCGCCAATACAAGTCTATGGGAAAAAAACGCATCCAGCAAAAAGTTTTGCTGGATGCGTTTTTTCTGAAAAAAGACGTTTTGAGACGTAATGCAGTTAACGCTAGTGTGAAAGTAGCCTAACAGGAAAAAGTGGATCGCCAAATATTATGCGATTTCTCCTGAGTACACTGATACACCATATGAACCCACTATCTGACCACCATCTACTCACCTTCTCATCCTTGTCCTCCTCACCTGCCCCCCATGACCAGCCATTACCACGTCCTCGCAGAAACCTCGCACATCTAGACATTCACAGACTCTCTCCTACCCCTGTCCTCTATATCTTCACTCCATTACACGGACAGCGCCACCGCTTTTTATAACTCCACCCTCACATCAGCCATAGACTCAGTCGCCCCTCTCATGCATGGCACAGTGCGACGAACCAATAGGCAACCTTGGCATAACAATCTCACAAAAAAACTCCGACAAGCATCCAGGGTTGCGGAGCGACGTTGGAAGAAAACACGCCTGCCAGACGACTTCACTGCTGTCAAACAAGCTACAGTTGATTTCAAATTAGCCCTCACCTCCGCTAAACAGACCTATTTCACTAACCTTGTATCGTCACTATCCTACAACCCAAAACAACTATTTAGCACATTTAACTCCCTCCTCCGCCCACCACTACCACCTCCAACTCCCCTCATCTCCGGGGACTTTGCCACCTACTTCAAAAACAAGATCGACCAAACAAGGTAAACCCTAAAGGTATGTGCACACATTGCGGATTCTGCTGCGGATTTTTCCGCAGCAGATTTGGAAAATCCGCAGTGCAAAACCACTGCGGTTTTCACTACGGATTTTCACATGTTTTTTTTTCTGCGGATTTCTCTGCGGGTTTTCAAATGCACTTTCCTATTGGTGCAGGTTGAAAACCGCTGCAGAATCCGAACAAAGAAGTGACTTGCTACTTTTAATCCGCAGCGGTTCCGCGCGGAACTTTCCGCAGCATGTGCACTGCGGTGTTTGTTTTCCATAGGTTAACATTGTACTGTACACCGCATGGAAAACTGCGGATCCGCAGCAAAAACCGCAACGTGTGCACATAGCCTTACTGTTCCACCACCCCAACCACTCCATATACCAGACCTCTGCCCTTCCCTAATAACCTCCCTCTCCAACATCACTGAAGGAGAGCTTACTCGCCTCTTTTCCAAAACACACCTCACCACCTGTGCACTTGACCCCATCCCTTCCCACTTGCTCCCCAACCTCACTAACATGCTCATTCCATCCCTAACCCATCTCTTCAACCTATCGCTATCTTCTGGTACCTTCCCCTCTGCCTTCAAACATGCCACCATCACACCCATCCTCAAAAAAACTAACCTTGACCAAACTGCAATGCCCAGCTACCGCCCCATATCACTGCTGCCGTTTGCTTCAAAACTCCTTGAGCAGCATGTCCATGCTCAAATTTCCTCCCACCTTTCATCTAACTTTCTCCTTGACAACCTCCAATCTGGCTTCCGCCCCCACCACTCCACCGAAACTGCCCTGACAAATTACTAATGACTTACAGCCAAAGCTAACAGACAGTTCTCCATCCTCCTCCTTCTTGACCTGTCCTCTGCTTTCGACACAGTTGATCACTGCCTACTGCTACAGATTCTTTCTTCCCTTGGCATCAAAGACCTTGCCCTGTCTTGGATTGCCTCATACCTTTCCGACCGCACATTTAGCATTTCTCACACCACCTCCTCATCCCGCCCTCTCTCTGTTGGAGTCCCTCAAGGCTCTGTCCTAGGGCCCCTACTTTTTTTCCATCTATACCCTTGGCCTAGGGCAACTCAAAGTCCCATGGCTTCCAGTACCACCTGTATGCAGAAAACACTCAGATCTACCTCTCTGGCTCAAATGTTGCCTCTCTTCTGTCCAGAATCCCGGAGTGTCTGTCAGCCATATCCTCCTTCTTCACCTCTCGCTTCCTAAAACTCAATGTAGACAAAACCGAACTCATCATCTTTCCCCATCTCACGTGTCCCCCCTACCTGATCTATCTATTATGGTAAACGGCATCACGCTCTCTCCCGCACCTGAAATCTGCTGCCTCGGGGTAACTCTCGACTCTGCCTTGTCCTTCAAACCGCACGTTCAAACTCTTGCCACCTCCTGTCGCCTCCAACTCAAAAATATTGCCAGAATCCGTCCCTTCCTCACCCCACAATCTACTAAGACTCTTGTACATGCCCTCATCATCTCCCGCCTCGACAACTGCAACACCCTCCTCTGTGGCCTCCCCGCTAACTCTCTTGCACCACTCCAGTCTGTCCTCAACTCTGCTGCCCGGCTAATCCATTTCCTCGCTACTCCCCTGCTTCTCCCCTCTGCAAATCCCTCCACTGGCTCCCAATTCCCCAATGAATCCAGTTCAAACTACTAAAGGTACCGTCACATTAAGCGACGCTGCAGCGATATAGACAACGATGCCGATCGCTGCAGCATCGCTGTTTCGTCGTGTGGTCGCTGGAGAGCTGTCACACAGACAGCTCTCCTGCGACCAACGATGCCGAAGTCCCCGGGTAACCAGGGTAAACACCGGGTTACTAAGCGCAGGGCCACGCTTAGTAACCCGATGTTTACCCTGGTTACCAGTGTAAATGTAAAAAAAACCAAAAAAACACTACATACTTACATTCCGGTGTCTGTCGCGTCACCCGGCGTCCGCTTCCCTGCACTGTGTAAGCGCCGGCCCTAAAGCAGAGCGGTGACGTCACCGCTGTGCTCTGCTTTAGGCCGGTTTCACACGTCAGTGGCTCCGGTACGTGAGGTGACAGTTTCCTCCCGTACCGGAGACACTGACACACGTAGACCCATAAAAATCAATGCATCTGTTCAGATGTCATTGATTTTTTGCGGACCGTGTCTCCGTGTGCCAAACACGGAGACATGTCAGTGTTCGTGGGAGCGCACGGATTACATGGACCCAATAGAGTCAATGGGTCCGTGTAAAACACGGACCTCACACGGACATTCTCCGTCTGGGGTCCGTGTGGCGTGCCGGAGACAGCGCTACAGTAAGCGCTGTCTCCCCCACTGGTGCTGAAGCCGCGATTCATATGTTCCCTGTAGCAGCGTTTGCTGCAGAGAAAATATGAATAATAGTGTTTAAAATAAAGATCTATGTGTCTGCCGCCCCCCCACCACCTGTGCGCCCCCCCCGCTGTCCTGAAAATACTCACCCGCTCCCTCGTTGGCTGTTGCTCCTTCCTGGTCTGGCCGCGGCTTCCACTGTATGCGGTCACGTGGGGCCGATCATTTACAATCATGAATAGTCGGCTCCGCCCCTGTGGGAGGTGGAGCCACATATTCATGACTGTAAATGATCGGCCCCACGTGACCGCATACAGTAGAAGCCGCGGCCAGACCAGGAAGCAGCGAGGGAGGCGGGTAAGTATTTTCTGAACAGCGGGGGGGGCGCACAGGGGGTGGGGGGGCGGCGCACACATAGATCTTTATTTTAAACACTATTCATATTTTCTCTGCAGCAAACGCTGCTGCAGGGAACATATGAATCGCAGCTTCAGCACCAGATGCAGGGGACCAGACGCGTGGGTACCACACGCTCCGTGTGGTACCCACTCGCCATACGGGTGGCACACGTGTGCCGCACGTATGGCCTACGTGAGTTCCCAGGCACACGGACACGGATAACTCCGGTACCGATTTATTCCGGTACCGGAATTATCTGGACGTGTGGGACAGCCCTTAAGGCCGGCCGGCGCTGACACAGTGCAGGGAAGCGGACGCCGGGGGATGCGACAGACATCAGAAGGTGAGTATGTAGTGTTTGTTTTTTTTTTTTGTTTTTTTTTTAACATTTACAATGGTAACCAGGGTAGATATCGGGTTACTAAGCGCAGCCCTGCGCTTAGTAACCCGATGTTTATCCTGGTTACCAGTGAACATCGCTGAATCAGCGTCACACACGCCGACTCAGCGTTGTCAGTGGGTGATCCAGCAACGAAATAAGGTGCTGGCCTTCTAGCTCCGACCAACGATATCACAGCAGGATCCTGATCGCTGCTGCGTGTCAAACACAACGATATCGCTATCCAGGACGCTGCAACGTCACGGATCTCTATCGTTATCGTTGTTCAGTGTGAAGGTACCTTAACGCTGATCTACAAAGCAGTCCACAACCTGTCCCCTCCCTATATCTCTGAACTAATCTCCCAATACCTTCCCTCACGTAATCTCCGATCCTCCCAAGACCTCCTACTCTCCTCCACACTTATTTGTTCCTCACACAACCGCCTCCAAGATTTCTCCCGAATATCCCTCATCCTCTGGAATTCCATGCCTCAACACGTCCGACCATCCACCACCCTCGGATCCTTCAGACGGAACCTGAAAACCCATCTCTTCAAGAAAGCCTGCAATAACCATTCCGCCGCCTCGCCATCGCCAGAGCCGCTGCCTCACCCCCTACCTTCGGCCTCTTCCCCACTATCCCATAGAATGTAAGTCCGCAAGGACAGGGTCCTCTCCCCTCTGTACCAGTCTGTCACTGTAAACTTGTTTACTGTAAACGATATCTATAACTCTGTATGTAACCCCTTTCTCATGTACAGCACCATGGAATTAATGGTGCTATATTAATAGATGATAATTATAATATGGAAAAACTACTGCTTGGGTGCATGGCTGCACTCTGAAGGGAAAGTGCATGGTTTGAGTTTTGAACTCATAATTGTCTGGAATCATTAGTGGACGCCATGTCCCATTTGGAGAGCCCCTGATGTGTCTAAACAGTAAAAATCCCCCACAAGTGACACCATTTTGAAAACTAGACCTCTCAAGAAATGTATCTAGATGTGTGGTGAGCACCTTGAACCGACAGGTGCTTTACAGAAGTTTAAAGGGAACCTGTCAGCAGGATTGTGCTCGGTAACCTACACACAGTGTCAGGTCAGTGCCGTTATACTGATTAAAATGATACCTTAGTTGATTAAATACGTCTTGTGGTTATTTTAATCTTAACGCCTTTCTGCCATTGGACAGTATAGTACGTCCGATGGCAGAACCCCCACTTTGATGTGGGCTCCGGCGGTGAGCCCGCATCAAAGCCGACACATGTCAGTTGTTTTGTACAGCTGACATGTACCCGCAATAGGCGCTGGCGGAATCGCAATCCACCCGCGCCTATTAAATGCCGCTGTCAAACTGACAGCGGCATTTAACAAGCGCATCCGGCTGGAAATGCGCGTACCGCTGACACCCGTCACGTGATTGGGAATCATCGGTGCGTCCGCATAACAACCGGAGGTCTCCAGCAGACCTCTATGGTTGTTTATGCCAGATTGCTATGAGCGCCACCCAGTGGACGGCGCGCATGGCAATGCAGTAATTTTGCTACATAGGGGCGATCTGAGCATCGCCCCTGTGTAGCAGAGCCGATCAGGCTATGCTAGCTTCTAGCCTTCCATGGAGGCTATTGAAGCATGGCAAAAGTAAAAAAAAAAAAAATTTTTTTTAAAATATGAAAAAAAAATATAAAAGTTCAAATCACCCCTCTTTTGCCCTATTGAAAATAAAATAATAAAAAAAATCAAACATGCACATATTTGGTATCGCCGCGTTCAGAATCGCCCGATCTATCAATATAAAAAAGGATTAACCTGATCGCTAAACGGCGTCGCGAGAAAAAAATTCAAAATGCCCGAATTACGTTTTTCTGCTCACCGCGACATTGCATTAAAATGCAATAACGGGCGATCAAAAGAACGTATCTGCACCGAAATGGTATCATTAAAAAAAAAAGTCAGCTCGGCACGCAAAAAATAAGCCGTCGCCCAACCCGAGATCATGAAAAATGGAGACCCCAATGTCATCGGGTCATAGTCTCGCAAGGCATTACTGGGAACGGGGGCATCGGTAACACTGCAGGGGACGCTGGAAGGTGAGCATATCAAGATTTTTTTTATTTTTAACATATCTTAGCATAGGCAGCATCAATAGTAAAAAGAGCGAGAGAGAATTTCCCTGACTGGAAATTCTTCCACGCATGCTCAGTTTCAAAAGATGGAACTCGTCGCTGGATTCCTGCTTTTGACACACAGCGACGGATCCTGCGCCCATAGGCTTCCATTATAGCCGATGACGGACGGTGCAGAATCCATCGCTGCACGATTTTCAGACGTGCACAAAAAAGTTCCTCTGTGCGTTGTCTCCGCCCGACGGACAGCGATTTTACTACAGATCCAGTGCACGACGGATGAAACGGAAGGCCATTACAAGAATCTTCATTATTTTTGTTTTTTGTCTCTTTTTTTATTAAAAATGTTTATGATGCATAGAGGTAATCCAAGACTTGTTGGCTCTGATGCCTCATTTTCATTTTATTTATTTTTGTAATCACTTTTTTCTTTTCTTGTGTTCTGGTAGTAGTTGCTGTTTTTGTCACCAAATATATCAAAATGGCAAACATGATTCAAAAATTTGGCGCAAAGTAAAAAAAAAAAAAGGGTTTTCTGTCTTGAACTGGATTTGTGACTTTTGGCGTACTCTAAAATACACTGGGGAGGGGCTAGAGTGAAATTGTGACCTCTTTTTAAAAAGTCACAATTGATGAATCGGGCTAAAACATCTGGAATTTCTGGATTCCGCCCACAAAGTAATAAACCATAAAAAAAAAAAACCCTAAGCGACCACATTTACACTAGATTTCAACTTAAAAAAAAGGCAGCAATAGAATAACGAATTTGGGTGCAAACAAAAAAACAGTTGCAAAACACTTAAAATCAGACAATAAACAGGCCCAAACAGAATTACAAATCAGGGCCATTGTTCTGAAACTTAATATACTGTTGTGTGACTCTAGCGTAAGAATAACATCCTTAATAATCCAAACCTCCCACTTCCATCTTTAAGACTTTTCTTGTTCGGTGTCAGTTTTCTAGAATTCACTACCCCAAACAATCCAATTAATACCAAGCCCCCATATTATTAAGGCTACTTTCACACTTCCGTTTTCTGGGGTCCATCGTGGTTCAGTAAAATGACGTATTGATGGACTACGCGAAAATAGGTAAAAACGTATGTGACGGATCCGTAGTACAGAAATTCTGGGAATCCCTCTCCCTCTCGGACCAGCCTTAGGCTACTTTCACACATCAGGTTTTTTGTTTCAGGCTAATTTTACAAAAAACGGATGTGTCGCAAATAGTCAAACTGTTGCGACGGACCTGCGTTTCATACTCTTCATTTTTGGCCAGATCAGTCATTGTGTGGTTTTCCGCCGGACAGAAAAAACGTCCGCTGGAAAAGTAGTTATTGACGGATCCGGCACAAAAAACCGGATGAAACGTTGGGACATCAGGCGCAATCTGGCGCTAATACAACTCTATGAGAAAAAAACGGATCCATTTTTAAAAAAATTAGCCGGATTGTGCCAGATGCAAAAAACCTGATGATTTTTTTTTTTTTTTTAATTCAGTTTTCTCATGAGATGTGTGGGCAGGAGGCTTTTTTTCTATACTAGTAAAATTAATTGAGGTCGGATTGCAGTGCTCGGATTGCAATGCATAGACTAAGGCCGGGGTCACACTAGACCGTAATACGGACGAGTGCTATGCGATAAATCTCATAGCACTCGGCCCAATGTTAATCTATGGTCCAGCTCCCATCATCCGATATTTTCTCCACCGTATTTCGGATCCGAGGGAACTCGCAGCATGCTGCGATTGTCAGCGTATTTCGGCCGAGACTCGCCAATGCAAGTCTATGGGTGCGAGAAAAAATCGGATTCCACACGGACCAGCAGTGTGACTTGCGAGAAATACGCAGCGGTGTTAGAGAAAAGCCGGTAATTCAATTGCCGGCTTTTCATTACTCCTGCCTAAACCTGACATGATATGAGACATGGTTTACATACAGTAAACCATCTCATATCCCTTTTTTTTTTTTGCATATTCCACACTACTAACGTTAGTAGTGTGTATGTGCAAAATGTGGGCGCTGTAGCGTGTAAAATAAAGGGTTAAATGGCGGAAAAAATTGGCGTGGGCTCCCGTGCAATTTTCTCCGCCAGAGTGGTAAAGCCAGTGACTGAGGGCAGATATTAATAGCCAGGAGAGGGTCCATGGTTATTGGCCCCCCCTGGCTACAAACATCTGCCCCCAGCCACCCCAGAAAAGGCACATCTGGAAGATGCGCCTATTCTGGCACTTGGCCACTCTCTTCCCACTCCCTGTAGCGGTGGGATATGGGGTAATGAAGGGTTAATGCCACCTTGCTATTGTAAGGTGACATTAAGCCAGATTAATAATGGAGAGGCGTCAATTATGACACCTATCCATTATTAATCCAATTGTAAGAAAGGGTTAAAACACACACACACACGCACGCACACACACACACACACACACACACACACACACACACACACACACACACACACACACAATTTAAAAGTATTTTAATGAAATAAACACACAGGTTGTTTTAGTATTTTATTGTTCTCTCAATCCATCCGGAGCACCCTCGCTTGGCAAAATAATAAACACACAATATACATACCCTCTCTGATGAACTGTCAGGTCCCACGAGGTAATCCATCTGAAGGGGTTAATTATTTTACAGGTAGGAGCTGTGCTAAAGCACTCGCTCGTGTCTGTAATCCCCGGGTGATGAAAGGAAAGCCGAGTGATCTGTACTCACATTGAGTTGCGGTGAGGTGCCCTCTGGTGGATGTTCTCATGAACTGGAGCCTTGGAAAAGTTCCCACGCTCGAGTTCATATGAGTTCATCCACCAGAAGGCGCTTCACCGCAACTCAATGTAAGTACATATCACTCAGATTTCCTTCATTCCCCGGGGATTACAGACACGAGCGAGTGCATTAGCGCAGCTCCTGCCTGTCAAATAATTAACTCCTTCAGATGGATTACTTCGTGGGACGTGACGGCTCATCTGAGGGTATGTATCTTCTGCGTTTATTATTTTGCCAAGCGAGGGTGTTCTGATGGATTGAGAGAGCAATAAAATACTAAAACAACCTGTGTGTTTATTTCATTAAAATAATTTGTAATAATGTATGTGTGTGTGTGTGTTTTAACCCTTTCAGACAATTGGATTAATAATGGATAGGTGTCGTCATTGACGCCTCTCCATTATTAACCTGGCTTAATGTCACCTTACAATAGCAAGGTGGCATTAACCCTTCATTACCCCATATCCCACCGCTACAGGGAGTGGGAAGAGAGTGGCCAAGTGCCATAATAGGCGCATCTTCCAGATGTGCCTTTTCTGGGGTGGCTGGGGGCAGATGTTTGTAGCCAGGGGGGCCAATAACCATGGACGCTCTCCTGGCTATTAATATCTGCCCTCAGTCACTGGCTTTACCATTCTGGCGGAGAAAATTGCGCGGGAGCCCACGCCAATTTTTTCCGCCATTTAACCCTTTATTTGCGCAGCTACAGCGCCCACATTTTGCACATACACACTACTAACATTATTAGTGTGGAATATGCAAAAAAAAGGGGGATATGAGATGGTTTACTGTATGTAAACCATGTCTCATATCATGTCGGGTTTGGGAAGGAGAAATGAAAAGCTGGCAATTGAATTACCGGCTTTTAACATATCTCGTGCTGAATTAAATATAAATACAGAATATATATACCGTATTTTCCGGCGTATAAGACGACTGGGCGTATAAGACGACCCCCCAACTTTACCAGTTAAAATATAAAATCTTCTTAAAAGTCGGGGGTCTTCTTATACACCCTATGTCGTCTTATAGGGCCGGTGAATATGTGCCTTTTGGGGGGGGGGGGGGAGTGATCCTGATGACGAGGGGGCGTCTCACAGGAAAGTGAGTATCCCCCATTACCTTATCGTAGCGGTGCAGCGTGGGGGTCTCAGTGCTGGGAGGCGGCGGCTGCTGTGCTCTGGTGCGGCGGCTGCTGTGCTCTGGTGCGGCGGCTGCTGTGTTCTGGTGCGGCGGCTCCTCTTCTGTGTGGGGCCTCTGTGCTGTGCGGTGGCGGCGGCATATCTTTATCCAGTTGGGGCTCCTCCGGCATCTCCTTAGCCCTGGAGGCCCCGCCGCAACTCCATGAGTGCAATGCAGCGGCCATTTTCCCGGAGGCAGCTCAATAGGTGCGATGCGGTGGCCTCCGGGAAAATGGCCGCTGCTCAGATTCAGATCTCGTCCTGAAATCTCGGGACACGAGATCTGAATCTGAGCAGCGGCCATTTTCCCGGAGGCCACCACATTGCACCGATGGAGTTGCGGCGGGGCCTCCAGGGCTAAGGAGATGCCGGAGGAGCCCCAACTGGATAAAGATACGCCGCTGCCGCCGCCACCTCACAGCACAGAGGCCCCACACAGAAGAGGAGCCGCCGCACCAGAACACAGCAGCCGCCGCCGCTCCCAGCACTGACACCCCCACGCTGCACCGCTAGGATAAGGTAATGGGGATTACTCACTTTCCTGTGAGACGCCCCCTCGTCATCAGGATCACTCCCCCTCCCCACCCACCATATACACCGGCGTACAAGTCGATTCCCGGCGTATAAGACGACCCCCGACTTTTAAGAAGATTTTCGGGGGTTAAAAAGTCGTCTTATACGCCGGAAAATACGGTATATGTTTTAACGAACATTTGAGCACATAAATCCATTAGATGTCGGTTTTGCAAGCCTGCGAGAAAATCTCGGCATACGGATGTCAAAGGGATCATTTGATGCGAGGAAATCGCATCCTCGCACTGCACACGGATCACTGTTTTGGAAACATTTGTGCGATTCTCGTCCATGAAAAACGGACCCTTTTTTATACGTTGTGTGTGTCCCCGGCCTAACCGTGTGTCTCTTGACCAAAACTTGACAGCTCCATACATTATATGCAGCCACTTGGTCTGAGTATGAACCATGAAGCATGGTATGTGAATCCTCTGTCTTTAAACCCTTCACGCCGCGGCCCTTTTGCGTTTTCGTTTTGCGCTCCCCTCCTTCCCAGTGCCATAACCTTTTTTTATTTTTCCATCAATATGGTCATGTGAGGGCTTATTTTTTGCGGGACGAGTTGTACTTTTGAACGACACCATTTGTTTTAGCATGTCTTGTACTAGAAAATGGGAAAAAAATTCCAAGTGTGGTGAAATTGCAAAAAAAGTGCTATCCCACACTTGTTTTTTGTTTGGCTTTTTTGCTAGGTTCACTAAATGCTAAAACTGACCTGCCATTATGATTCTCCAGGTCATTACAAGTTCATAGACACCAAATATGTCTAGTTTTATTTTTTATCTAAGTGGTGAAAAAAACTCAAACTTTGCTAAAAAAAAAAAAGCGCCATTCTCCGATACCCGTAGCGTCAACATTTTTCGTGATATGGGGTCGGGTGAGGGCTTATTTTTTGCGTGCCAAGCTGACGTTTTTAATGATACCACTTTTGTGCAGATACGTTCTTTTGATCGCCCGTTATTGCATTTTAATGCAATGTCGCGGCGACCAAAAAAACGTAATTCTGGCTTTTCAAATTATTTTTCTCGCTTTGCTGTTTAGCGATCAGGTTAATGCTTTTTTTTATTTGATAGATCGGGCGATTCTGAATGCGGCGATACCAAATATGTGTAGGTTTGATTTTATATTTTTTTATTTTGGATGGGGCGAAAGGGGGGTGATTTAAACTTTTATATTTTTTTTTTTTATATTTTTTTTCATATTTTTAAAAAACATTTTTTTTTTATTTTTTTTTTTTTTTCTTTTGCCATGCTTCAATAGCCTTCATGGGAGGCTAGAAGCTGGCACAACTCGATCAGCTCAGCTACATATCAGCGATCATCAGATCGCTCCTATGTAGCTGAAAGGCAGGCTTGCTATGAGCGCCGACCACAGGGTGGCGCTCACAGCAGGCCGGCATCAGTAACCATAGAGGTCTCAAGGATCTCTATGGTTACCATCCTGAAGTATCGCCGACCCCCGATCATGTGACGGGGGTCGGCGATTCGCTCATTTCCGGCCGTGCAGCTGGAAGCGGTAGTTAAATGCCACTGTCAGCGTTTGACAGCGGAATTTAACAGGTTAATAGCGGCGGGTGAATTGCGATTTCACCCACCGCTATTGCGCTCACATAGCTGTACAAAACAGCTGACATGTCGCGACTTTGATGTGGGCTCAGCGCCGGAGCCCACATCAAAGGGGGAGACACGACATGAGCATGTCGTGAAGGGGTTAAGCTTCCTCCCACATGTTTATACAATAAACAACTGCGAACCCGAGGTCATGAATCTAGGACTACCTATTCTGAGCCACTAGAACTATCACCTTTTTTTTTTTTTTTTTAATCAAAACCATTTTTATTATGACAATCCCAATTTCCCAGCAATACATATTACATTCTTGTTTCACACATCACTGTAAGTCCATCCATTTCCAAGACATCGTTATAAGCATACCTGTATTGTATCATGGTATAACCTTAAAATTTTATTGTACACCAATGAACAAAACCTTCCCTTTCCCCCCCCCCCCCAATTATACTCTTCCCCCAAAACACCCCCTTACCCTTGTCCGGTATGTCTTCTCTACCTAAGTGTTTGTTTCTGAAATATTCACTAATTCATTAATTCTTCAGATTTTAAAATTCCTATGCCCTTCTATATCCTACTCTAACATAAATGTATTAAATATCACATCTCCAGCGAGAGTCTCTGAAACAACCCAGGTACATTTGATCCATTTTCCCCATTGTTCCCCACATTTCTTAACAACGCCTCTTAATATTCAATCACTATCACCTTACTAATATTGGATGAATACAATGCCACTTCTATTCAAGATATCAGATACATCTCTAGTTTCTTCCACTTATGAGGATTCCCACTAGTGATTTTTCCATATCAATACTTGATAATTTTAACACTACCCAGGATCCTTCTGACGACACCACGCAGATTGGGACACCTATCACACATGCCCCATTACCACACAATAATTGTCAGCTTTAATAATCATAGTGACATTGTTAAGGTGGAGATACCTACTTTTTTTTTTTTTTTACTGTAAATTTTTATTAAAGTTTTATCAGTTGTTAACAATAATAGAAAAGTCAAAAACATCTTTTACAAAACATTTCAAAAGGGATGGGAAGATTAACAAAATCCCTCCAACCCGCTTGATGGGAAGACCTATAACCATTTATCAAGCATGAATCTTTAGTATGGACGTACAAAAAGACAAGACATACACCAAGGGGAAGGGAGAAAGCAAAAACTAGGGGGGGAAGAGTCAAGTTTCCGATATTAATCTACTTCGGTCTCTGTAGTAGTCCCAGGGAGTCCAGACCGAGTCAAATTTTTCCACAGTTGCATTTAGGATAGTGGTCATATACTCCATGCTGCGAATATCGTTAATTCTATGTAGTATATGGGGTAGGACGGCGAAGCAACTTCTTCCAGTTAAGGGCGATCAGACATCTAGCCACGGTAAGAATGTGTAAGAGCAGTTTAGCTGACCTTTTCCCCATCCCTTTAGGGGTAAGATTTAGCAGGTATATAGACGGGTCTAAACCCACCTCAACCTAGAGCACCTTAGATATCAACGTACCCACCTCCCTCCAATAATTTTGAATCTTTGGGCACGTCCAGAAAATATTTTAGAGCGTACCCACTTCTAGGCCTCAACGCCAACACACATCTGGTATTGTGGGGTTCAGTCTGTGTAGGTGGTCAGGGGTGTGATAGCAGAACATTAAATTTTTATACTAGCCACCTTTTCCCATATGATATGCCACCTGCTCATATAGGGATGTTTTATTTGATAACCATCTCGAGGGGAACAGAGAATTTTATAAATATCTGAAATTAAGCCTTTGGTCTATAACCTTCCCTTTTAAAGCCTTTCAAAGTCTGTTGGCAGGGAGATTCCAGAAGAGCCGAAAAGGGAAAAGGCAAAGTTTTAATCTGTAAATACTGGTAGAATTGTTAGAAATGTTGAATCTACAACCCCTGGCAAAAATTACGGAATCATCGGCCTAGGAGGATGTTCATTCAGTTATTTAATTTTGTAGAAAAAAAGCAAATCACAGACATGGCACAAAACTAAAGCCAATTCAAATGGCAACTTTCTGGCTTAAAGAAATCAAGAACAAAAAATGTGGTAGCCAGTAATGGTTACTTTTTTTTACCCAAACATAGGGGAAAAATTATGGAATCACTAAATTCTGAGGAAAAAATTATGGAATCATGAAAAACAAACAAAAAAAACACTCAAACATCACTAGTATTTTGTTGCACCACCTCTGGCTTTTATAACAGCTTGCAGTCTCTTAAGCATGGACTTAATGAGTGTCAAACAGTACTCTTCATCAATCTGGCTCCAACTTCCTCTGATTGCTGTTGCCAGATCAGCTTTGCAGGTTGAAGCCTTCTACCAAAGATTTTCAATTGGATTGAGATCCGGACGATTTGCAGGCCATGACATTGACCTTATGTGTCTTTTTTCAAGGAATGTTTTCAGTTTTTGCTCTATGGCAGGATGCAGTATCATCTTGAAAAATGATTTCATCATCCCCAAACATACTTTCAATTGATGGGATAATAAAAGTTTCCAAAATATCAACATAAACTTGTGCATTTATTGAAGATGTAATGAAAGCCATCTCCCCAGTGCCTTTACCTGACATTCAGCCCCATATCATCAATGACAGTGGAAATTTGCATGTTCTCTTCAGGCAGTCATCTTTATAAATCTCATTGGAACGGCACCAAACAAAAGTTCCAGCATCATCACCTTGCCCAATGCAGACTTGTGATTCATCACTGAAAATGACTTTCATCCAGTCATCCACAGTCCACAATTGCTTTTCCTTAGCCCATTGTAACCTTGTTTTTTACTGTTTAGGTGTTAATGATGGCTTTCGTTTAGCTTTTCTGTATGTAAATCCCATTTTGTTTGGGCGGTTTCTTACAGTTCGGTCACAGACGTTGACTCCAGTTTCCACCCATTCATTCCTCATTTGTTTTGTTGTGTATTTCCTGTTTTGGAGACATATTGCTTTAAGTTTTCAGTCTTGACGCTTTGATGTCTTCCTTGGTCTACCAGTATGTTTGCCTTTAACAACCTTCCCATGTTTGTATTTTGTCCAGATTTTAGACACAGATGGCTGTGAACCAACATATTTTGCAACATTGCGTGGTGATTTACCCTCTTTTAAGAGTTTGATAATCCTCTCCTTTGTTTCAATTGACATCTCTCGTGTTGGAGCCATGATTCATGTCAGTCCACTTGGTGCAAAAGCTCTCCAAGGTGTGATCACTCCTTTTTAGATGCAGACTAACGAGCAGATCTAATTTGATGCAGGTGTTATTTTTGGGTATGAAAATTTACAGGGTGATTCCATAATTTTTTTTCCTCGGAATTGAGTGATTCCATAATTTTTTTCCCCTATGCTTGGTTAAAAAAAAGTAACCATTACTGACTAACACATTTTTTGTTCTTGATTTCTTTTAGTGTTTTTTAAAGCCAGAAAGATACCATTTGAATTGACTTTAGTTTTGTGCCATGTCTGTGATCTGCTTTTTTTTTTTCTATAAAATTAAACAACTGAATGAACATCCCCCAAGGCCGGTGATTCCATAATTTTTGCCAGGGGCTGTAGATTTGACCATCAAATGAAAGAAGTTCAAGCGTGTCCCCGTGCACCACGTCCGCAAATCTAAACAGGCCCGCAGAGGACCAAGCATGTTCTAGACTGCTTGAAAGCAGAGGTTGGAGTATAAAAGTAATCATAGGTGAGTTTGGAAAAGCCAAGCGAAAATGCTTCATACATGAGAGCCAGACTTCCCTTGTGAATCGGATGAGGCCCAAAAGGGGCTCCTGGATTGTTGCAGGTTTTTTCAGCCATAATAAAGAATTTGGATGGATTGGTGCTAGCCATAGTTTCTCAATTTCAGTCCCTTTATTGAATGCCCAAAACGAAGCCCATGAAGGGATTCTACAAATAGTATTTAATAATATCTGGGACCAATAGACCCCCAGAGACTTAGAGGAGACGAGGACATGCCTAGAAATCCTGTGATGCCCATCCCTCCAGAGGAACCTCATCATGGAAGAGATTTGAGGTCACTCATGGGAACCCTGATCAGCAAGGTCTCAAAATAATAGAGCAGTTTAGGAAGAAGGGACATCTTTATCGAAGAGATCCTTCCTAATAATGAAAGCGGGTGCAACTTCCATTTATCTAGCAATCTCTTCAACTCAATCAGTAGTGGGGGAAAATTAGAGCTATATAGGTTACCATAGGAGGAGGGCATTTTACCCCCTAGGTATTTAATATCGTCTACTTTCCATCTGAATTTGAAATTCCGTTTTAGATGGTCTAGTACTTCAGGGGGGATGTTCAGTGGGAGGGCCTCTGTTTTTGAAGTGTTCAACTTATATCCCGAAAATTCTCCATATTTTTTAAGAACATCTAAGAGATTAGGTAGCGTAATATGGGGGTTGGTCAGGGTTAAAAGGACATCGTCTGCAAATAAGGAGATCTTAAACATCTTATCGCGAACTTCTATCCCCGAGATGTTCGGGTTTTGCCTAATCATTGCTGCTACCTGTTCAATGTATAAGACATATAAAAGGGGCAATAAAGGTAAACCCTGTCAGGTCCCATTGTGTATTTTAAAGGCAGAGGACTTGTGGAACGGAAGCCTAATTGAGGCAGAAGGGGTGCTGTACAGTACTCTTAAAGCTGCCAAAAAAGGGCCCCGAAAAGCCAAAGGCCTCTAAAGTCTCAAACATGAAGGACTAGTTGAGACAGTCAAATGCCTTTTCAGCATCAAGACTCAGTATTAGGGACTTTATTAGCAACGCCTATCAAGTCTATGGCCCTTCTAGTGTTGTTCCCCCCTGCCGATTAGGGACGAAGCTGACCTGATCCTTGTTGACAAGCTGAGTAAGCCAACAGTTTAATCTATTAGCCAATAAGCGAGTGAACACCTTTAAAGTCTGAATTCAACAGCGCTATCGGACGATAGTTTGAACAGTCCAGAGGATCCCTTCCCTCTTTTGGGACAAGGACCAGGTAGGAATGAGCCATTGTATCTGGCATGGGGGAGCCCTCCAAGAAAGAGTTGAAGAGAATAACCATGTGAGGGGAGAGCCCTTCTGCAAAGGTTTTGTAGTTCAGGTATGTCAGGACCAGGAGACTTGCCCAGAGGGAAATCAGCCAAATTGTCCATAACCTCCTCCCCCCCATCATACTCTGATTAAGGGATGACAAGGCCTCAGTAGGGAGAGTTGGGAGATTTAAACCTGATGGAAATTGTCACAGAGGTCCCTTTGTATCGGTCCTATTTGAAGGTGTAGGATCCTGTAAATTGTATAATTTACTATAGAATTTATAGAATAGGTCCGCATTTACGGTAGGGTCATCATGAATCATGCCGTCAGAGCCTCTAAGAGCCTGATGATGGAAATTTAGGGCTCTCTTTCAGCAACCTTTGTGGTTCTTTTTAATTGATTGTTAACAAAGTTCATTAATTTAAGTCATTTTTTGAAGACACTATTTTTTGGTGTTGCTTTCGGCAACCTGGCTAAAAGGGGGGCTTTGTTACCCTTTTCAAAGTATTTTTGTTTAGTGTATTGAAGGAGTTTTTCATTCCAATGTGGTGATATATCTTTCAGTTTATTTCTAAGCGCCACTACTTTGTTCAGGGTCCGGACAGAGGGCGAGGCCACCAACTTGCGTCCTTCACCTGCTAGTTGAAAGGTCAATTTATTAAACTCCGCTTTAAAGTTTCTTTTTAATCTAGAGCCTTCCTTAATACAGAACCCTCTCATTATGGCTTTGAGCCTCCCATAGTACTGCAGGAGAAGAAACCGAACCCTCGTTCAGATGGAAAAAGTCAGATGGTTCAGCGAGGTCCTCCTAATTGTTGGATCCTTTACCAAAAACTCATTCAACCGCCAGTGACATCTAGAAACCGGTTGAGAGTATTTAAGGTCCAAAATCACTGGGGCATCATCGGACCAGGTGATGTGTCCCATCTCTGCCTTCGCCATCATCTTGAGGATCGGGGTATTCGCCAAAAAGTAATCTATTCTAGAATGGGTGTGATGAGGGGAAGAGTTGAAAGAGAAGGTCCTGTCCCTTGGGGTGGTCTATTCTCCACAAGTCAAATAGGGAGTTAGTCCTGACTAGTTTTCTAAAATCTCTCATTAGATCAAATTTTGTGTATGGAATTTGCCATCTAATGAGAATCTGTCAAAATGCCCAGAGAAAGGGACTTTGAAGTCTCCCCCCACCAGTAAGGCAGACGGCAAAAGTTTTTGGATTAAGGAAAGGTCCCGGCGCCTGCGCACTACAGTACTTTGCTCTGCCCTCAACAGGGCAGACAAAGTACGCCTGAGCCGCAGCGTTAAGACAAGAATAGGACATCATCGTAAGAAGGTGGAGGCCCCAGACCGGACCAGGACGCCCATCGGACCGGGACAGCCCCTGGGTGAGTATAATCTAACCTCTTTTTCTCATCATTCAGGATACATCGGGGGCTTATCTACAGCATTCCAGAATGCTGTAGCTAAGCCCCTGATGCTGGTGGGCTTAGCTCACCTTCGATTTTGGGGGTGACAGGTTCCCTTTTTACTGTGGTTTCTACAATATTAGATGCATGACAAGTCAAAGGGGTATTTAGTTTGATCCTACTTGATGCCACATGATTTTTCAAATTTATGCTTTTGAAGATAGTTTTTTTTTTTTTTTTTTTTAGTAATCTCTGAGAGAATAGGATCACTAAAATCATCCAATGCTTTCTCAAAACATTTCTTATCTTTGTGTGGGACTGATTAAACGTGATTATAAAATTACTAGCTATTGAACCCGTTCTACTCCCGGGTGGCGAGCATTTATCTCCTGCGCTCTGTAGGTAGTTGTAGTTGGAGATGCCTCCCTTGTACGTCTCTGTCCATGTGCTGCATACGTCTGTACATTCAGCCAGTGAGGACTTGGCCTCCATCATCCGGTGTCGGGGATAGGCGCCTTTGTGGCTTGTTCTGGTGTGTAACTGCAGACTGAGAATACACCGCCCATCATGGTGCCAATAGCCGGACTCTTCTGTCGTCTTGTGTGGAGAGGTGTGCGACTCCGGCACGGTCCGCTCTGTGTGAGGCTGTCCACGATCTCCTGGGCCACAATCCTCATCCCCGATGTGTAACTCTGTGGAGTCCAGACTGCGCAGGCACGTAATGCTTTTAATTGTCTTTCCTCTGTGGTTGCCATTCTTATCGTGCTATTACTCATTACATGAGAAATCAATTCATTTTTTAAACAATACATCTGGTTCAATTTTTTTTTTCTGTACGCTGAAACGCATCCTGAAACTTTATTTTTTAAATGGCAGCTTCCTTAACCCCTTCATAACTGTAGGCATTTTAGTTTTCTTTTTTTGCTCCCCTTCTTCACAGAGCCATCACTTTTTTTTATTGTTCTGTCAATATGGGCTTGTTTTTGTACTAGTGTTGTACTTTTGAAAAACACCATTGGTTTTAACATCTTGTACGGGAACACGGGAAAATAATTCCAAGTGCGGTGAAATTGCAAAATAAGTGCCATCCTACAGTTGTTTTTTGTTTTGTTTTTTTGCTATGTTCACTAAATGCTAAAACTGACCAGTCATTATGATTCTCCATGTCATTACGAGTTCATAGACACCAAACATGTTTAGGTTCTTTTTTATCTAAGTGGTGAAAAAAAATTCCAAACTTGTTTAAAAAAAAAAAAATTGCACCATTTTCCAATACTCGTTGCGTCTTCATTTTTCGTGATCTTGGGTTGGGTGAAGGCTTATTTCTTGCGTGCCCACATTTTTAATGATACCATTTTGGTGCAGATACAATCTTTTGATTGCCCGTTATTGCATTTTAATGCAGTGTCGTTGCCACCAAAAAAACGTAATTCTGACATTTTTAGTTTTTTTTTTCCTCACTATGCAGTTTAGTGATCAGGTTAATCTTTTCTTTTTATTGATCGAATGATTCTGAACGGGCCAATACCAAATGTGTGTATGTTTGGTTTTTTTATTGTTTTATTTTGAATGGGGCAAAAGGGGGGTGATAAACTTTTATTTTTTTATATATTTAAAAAAATATATATATTTTTTGGCATTCTTCAATAGTCTCCATGGGAGGCTAGAAGCTGCCATAATCCAATCAGCTCTGCTACATACAGGCAATGATCAGATTGCCCGTATGTAGCAGAATTACTCACTTGCTATGAGCGAGGATCATCGGGCGGCGCTCATAGCAATCCGGCAGTGACAACCATAGAGGTCTGCATGCAGGAGACCTCTGGTTGTCATGCCAACCCATCAGTGATCCGCGATCATGTGACGAGGGTCACCGATGGGCAGATTTCCAGCGCGCTTGCTGGAAGCGTGTGTTAAATGCCGCTGTCAGAGTTTGACAGCAGCATTTAACAGGTTAAAAGCCGCGGGTGGATCACAATTTCTCCCACGGCTGTTAGTGGCACATGTCAGCTGTTCAAAACTGCTGAGGTGCCAGAAAGATGTGGGCTCAGCTCAGGAGCCCACATCAAAGGGAGGGTGTCCCACATCGGCGTACATTTATGCCCAATGTTGGAAAGGGGTTAAAAAACTTTTATCGAATGCTATTTTTTTTTTTTTAACCCCTTAATCCCGTTTGACGTACTATCCCGTCAAGGTGACCTGGGACTTAATTCCGGGTGACGGGATAGTACGTCATACGCGATCGGCCGCGCTCACGGGGGGAGCGCGGCCGATCGCGGCCGGGTGTCAGCTGCCTATCGCAGCTGACATCCGGCACTATGTGCCAGGAGCGGTCACGGACCGCCCCCGGCACATTAACCCCCGGCACACCGCGATCAAACATGATCGCGATGTGCCGGCGGTGCAGGGAAGCATCGCGCAGGGAGGGGGCTCCCTGCGGGCTTCCCTGAGACCCCCGGAGCAACGCGATGTGATCGCGTTGCTGCGAGGGTCTCCTACCTCCTTCCTGGCTGCAGGTCCCGGATCCAAGATGGCCGCGGCATCCGGGTCCTGCAGGGAAGGAGGTGGCTTACCGAGTGTCTGCTCAGTGCAGACACTTGGTAAGCCTGCAGCCCTGCACAGCAGATCGCAGATCTGGCAGAGTGCTGTGCACACTGCCAGATCAATGATCTGTGATGTCCCCCCCTGGGACAAAGTAAAAAAGTAAAAAAAAACATTTTCCACATGTGTAAAAAAAAAAGAAAAAAATTCCTAAATAAATAATAAAAAAATATATATTATTCCCATAAATACATTTCTTTATCTAAATAAAAAAAAAAAAAACAATAAAAGTACACATATTTAGTATCGCCGCGTCCGTAACGACCCAACCTATAAAACTGCCCCACTAGTTAACCCCTTCAGTAAACACCGTAAGAAAAAAAAAAAAAAAAACGAGGCAAAAAACAACGCTTTATTACCATACCGGCGAACAAAAAGTGGAATAACACGCGATCAAAAAGACTGATATAAATATCCATGGTACCGCTGAAAACGTCATCTTGTCCCGCAAAAAACAAGCCGCCATACAGCATCATCAGCAAAAAAATAAAAAAGTTATAGTCCTGAGAATAAAGCGATACCAAAATAATTATTTTTTCTATAAAATAGTTTTTATCATATAAAAGCGCCAAAACATAAAAAAATGATATAAATGAGGTATCGCTGTAATCGTACTGACCCGTCGAATAAAACCGCTTTATCAATTTTACCAAACGCGGAACAGTATAAACGCCTCTCCCAAAAGAAATTCATGAATAGCAGGTTTTTGGTAATTCTGCCTCACAAAAATCGGAATAAAAAGCGATCAAAAGCGGTCACGTGTCCGAAAATGTTACCAATAAAAACGTCAACTCGTCCCGCAAAAAACAAGACCTCACATGACTCTGTGGAGCAAAATGTGGAAAAATTATAGGTCTCAAAATGTGGAGACGCAAAAACTTTTTTGCTATAAAAAGCGTCGCTGGTTTCACACTTGCGTTTGTCTGCAGCGTTTTTTGCACAAAAAAACGCATGCGTTTTTTCCCTATATTTAACATTGAAAACGCATGCGTTTTTTGTACGCGTTTGGTCGCGTTTTCAAACGCATGCGTTTTTTTTCTGCATGCGTTCATTTTCAGAAATACAACCTGCAGTATTTTCTTGCGTTTTTAAGCACATGCGTTTGCGTTAAAAACGCATGCGTTTTTATTGGAAAAAAACAGAAAACACACTGAAAAGCCACCCACCACCATCAAGGTGATAAAGGGATCCAAACCCTAACCCTAACTCTACCCCTAACCGTTTAATGAACATTTTCTGACAGTCATAGTGCCACGTATTTAAGTGCCACGTATTTAAGTGCCACGTATTTCAGTACCACGTATTTCAGTGCCACGTATTTCAGTGCCACGTATTTCAGTGCCACGTATCAAGTATTTCAGTGCCACGTGTTTCAGTGCCACGTATTTAAGTGCCACGTATCACGTATTTCAGTGCCACGTATCACGTATTTCAGTGCCACGTATCACGTATTTCAGTGTCACATATTTTAGTACCACGTATTTCAGTGCCACGTATTTCAGTGCCACGTATTTCAGTGCCACGTATTTCAGTGCCACGTATTTCAGTGCCACGTATCACGTATTTCAGTGCCACGTGTTTCAGTGCCACGTATTTAAGTGCCACGTATCACGTATTTAAGTGCCACGTATTTCAGTGCCACGTATTTCAGTGCCACGTATTTCAGTGCCACGTATCACGTATTTCAGTGCCACGTGTTTCAGTGCCACGTATTTAAGTGCCACGTGCCACGTATTTCAGTGCCACGTATTTCAGTGCCACGTATTTCAGTGCCACATATTTCAGTCACGTTTAGGGTTAGGGGTAGGGTTAGGGTTAGGGCTAGGGTTGGAGGTAAAGTTAGGGTTGGGGCTAAAGTTAGGGTTAGGGTTTGGATTACATTTACGGTTTGGATTAGGGTTGGGACTAGAATTATGGGTGTGTCAGGGCTAGGGGTGTGGTTAGGGTTACCGTTGGGATTAGGGTTAGGGGTGTGTTTGGGTTAGGGTTTCAGGTAGAATTGGGGAGTTTCCACTGTCCAGGCACATCAGGGGCTCTCCAAGCGCGACATGGCGTCCAATCTCAATTCCAGCCAATTCTGCGTTGAAAAAGTAAAACAGTGCTCCTTCCCTTCCGAGCTCTCCCGTGCGCCCAAAAAGGGGTTTACCCCAACATATGTGTTATCAGCGTACTCGGGACAAATTGAACAACAACTTCTGGGGTCCAAGTTCTCTTGTTATCCTTAGGAAAATAAAAATTTGGGGGGCTAAAAATCATTTTTGTGGGAAAAAAAAGATGTTTTATTTTCACGGCTCTGCGTTATAAACTGTAGTGAAACACTTGGGGGTTCAAAGTTCTCACAACACATCTAGATAAGTTCCTTGGGAGGTCTAGTTTCCAATATGGGGTCACTTGTGGGGGGTTTGTACTGTTTGGGTACATCAGGGGCTCTGCAAATGCAACGTGACGCCTGCAGACCAATCCATTTAAGGCTGCATTCCAAATGGCGCTCCTTCCCTTCCGAGCTCTGTCATGCACCCAAACAGTGGTTCCCCCCCACATATGGGGTATCAGCGTACTCAGGACAAATTGGACAACAACTTTTGGGGTCTAATTTATCCTGTTACCCTTGTGAAAATACAAAACTGGGGGCTAAAAAATCATTTTTGTGAAAAAAAAAAAGGAATTTTTATTTTCACGGCTTTGCGCTATAAACTTTAGTGAAACACTTGGGGGTTCAAAGTTCTCAAAACACATCTAGATAAGTTCCTTGGGAGGTCTAGTTTCCAATATGGGGTCACTTGTGGGGGGTTTGTACTGTTTGGGTACATCAGGGGCTCTGCAAATGCAACGTGACGGCTGCTGACCAATCCATTTAAGTCTGCATTCCAAATGGCGCTCCTTCCCTTCCGAGCTCTGTCATGCGCCCAAACAGTGGTTCCCCCCCACATATGGGGTATCAGCGTACTCAGGACAAATTGAAAAACAAATTTTGGGGTCCAATTTATTCTGTTACCCTTGTAAAAATACAAAGCTGGGGGCTAAAAAATCATTTTTGAGAAAAAAAAAAATTATTTTCACGGCTCTGCGTTATAATCTGTAGTGAAACACTTGGGGGTTCAAAGCTCTCAAAACACATCTAGATAAGTTCCTTAGGGGGTCTACTTTCCAAAATGGTGTCAATTGTGGGGGGTTTCAATGTTTAGGCACATCAGGGGCTCTCCAAACGCAACATGGCGTCCCATCTCAATTCCAGTCAATTTTGCATTGAAAAGTCAAATGGCGCTCCTTCCTGTTGTGAATTTGCTTTTTGCTCCCTCTAGTGGTTACTAGTTTTTTGACTCTGGTTTTTCTGTCATTCCTTTTATCCGCACCTGGGTCGTTAGTTAAGGGTGTTGCTATATAAGCTCCCTGGACCTTCAGTTCAATGCCTGGCAACGTAGTTATCAGAGCTAGTCTGCTGTGCTCTTGTCTACTGATCCTGGTTTCCAGTAATATCAGCTAAGTCTGCTTTTTGCTTTTTGCTATTTGTTTTTGGTTTTGTATTTTTGTCCAGCTTGTTCCATATCTGTATCCTGACCTTTGCTGGAAGCTCTAGGGGGCTGGTGTTCTCCCCCCGGACCGTTAGACGGTTCGGGGGTTCTTGAATTTCCAGTGTGGATTTTGATAGGGTTTTTGTTGACCATATAAGTTACCTTTCTTTATTCTGCTATTAGTTAGCGGGCCTCTCTGTGCTAAACCTGGTTCATTTCTGTGTTTGTCATTTCCTCTTACCTCACCGTTATTATTTGTGGGGGGCTTCTATCCAGCTTTGGGGTCCCCTTCTCTGGAGGCAAGAAAGGTCTTTTGTTTTCCTCTACTAGGGGTAGCTAGATTCTCCGGCTGGAGCGTGTCATCTAGAATCAACGTAGGAATGATCCCCGGCTACTTCTAGTGTTGGCGTTAGGAGTAGATATATGGTCAACCCAGTTACCACTGCCCTATGAGCTGGATTTTTGTATTCTGCAGACTTCCACGTTCCTCTGAGACCCTCGCCATTGGGGTCATAACAGTTTGCCAGGCCAGTATTAAAGGTTTAATGCATTGCAGAAGAGGGATTATAAGAAAGAGGATTCTGAGTTTTTTTTTTTTTTTTTTTTTTTTTTTTCTTTTTCCCCTTTACCTCAGAGTGGCTATGCTTGCTGCAGACATGAATGTCCAGACCTTGATTACAAGTGTGGACCAGCTGGCTACTCGTGTGCAGGGCTTACAAGACTATGTTATCAGAAATCCTAGGTCAGAACCTAAAATACCGATTCCTGAACTGTTTTCCGGAGACAGGTTTAAGTTTAGGAATTTCGTGAATAATTGTAAATTGTTTTTGTCCCTGAGACCCTGTTCATCTGGAGACTCTGCTCAGCAAGTAAAAATTGTTATTTCGTTCTTACGGGGCGACCCTCAGGATTGGGCTTTTTCGCTGGCGCCAGGAGATCCGGCATTGGCTGATATTGATGCGTTTTTCCTGGCGCTCGGTTTACTTTATGAGGAACCCAATCTTGAGATTCAGGCAGAAAAGGCCTTGCTGGCTATGTCTCAGGGGCAGGACGAGGCTGAAGTGTATTGCCAAAAATTTCGGAAATGGTCCGTGCTGACACATTGGAACGAGTGTGCACTGGCCGCTAATTTTAGAAATGGCCTTTCTGAAGCCATTAAGAATGTTATGGTGGGTTTTCCCATTCCCACAGGTCTGAATGATACTATGGCACTGGCTATTCAAATTGACCGGCGGTTGCGGGAGCGCAAAACCGCAAATTCCCTCATGGTGTTGTCTGAACAGACACCTGATTTAATGCAATGTGATAGAATCCTGACTAGAAATGAGCGGAAAATTCATAGACGCCGGAATGGCTTGTGCTACTACTGTGGTGATTCTACACATGTTATCTCAGCATGCTCTAAACGTATAGCTAAGGTTGTTAGTCCTGTCATCGTTGGTAATTTGCAACCTAAATTTATTCTGTCTGTAACTTTGATTTGCTCACTGTCGTCTTATCCTGTCATGGCGTTTGTAGATTCAGGTGCTGCCCTGAGTCTTATGGATCTGTCATTTGCTAAGCACTGTGGTTTTACTCTTGAACCATTGGAAAATCCTATTCCTCTTAGGGGTATTGATGCTACGCCATTGGCAGCAAATAAACCGCAGTATTGGACACAGGTTACCATGTGCATGACTCCTGAACACCGCGAGGAGATACGTTTCCTGGTTTTACATAAAATGCATGATTTGGTTGTTTTAGGGCTGCCATGGTTACAGACCCATAATCCAGTCCTGGACTGGAAGGCTATGTCAGTCTCAAGTTGGGGCTGTCGGGGTATTCATGGGGATTCCTTGCCTGTGTCTATTGCTTCTTCTACGCCTTCGGAAGTTCCGGAGTATTTGTCTGATTATCAGGATGTCTTTAGCGAGTCCAGGTCCAGTGCATTGCCTCCCCATAGGGACTGTGACTGTGCTATAGATTTGATCCCAGGCAGTAAATTTCCTAAGGGAAGACTGTTTAATCTGTCGGTACCTGAACATACCGCTATGCGTTCATATATCAAGGAGTCTCTGGAGAAAGGACATATTCGTCCGTCTTCTTCCCCTCTTGGTGCGGGATTCTTTTTTGTGGCAAAAAAGGACGGATCTTTGAGACCTTGTATTGATTATCGGCTTTTAAATAAGATCACTGTCAAATTTCAGTATCCTTTGCCGCTGTTGTCTGACTTGTTTGCCCGGATTAAAGGTGCCAAGTGGTTCACCAAGATAGACCTTCGTGGTGCGTACAACCTTGTGCGCATTAAGCAAGGTGATGAATGGAAAACCGCATTCAATACGCCCGAAGGTCATTTTGAGTACTTGGTGATGCCTTTTGGGCTCTCCAATGCGCCTTCAGTTTTTCAGTCCTTTATGCATGACATTTTCCGGAAGTATCTGGATAAATTTTTGATTGTTTATCTGGATGATATTTTGGTTTTTTCTGATAATTGGGATTCGCATGTGGAGCAGGTCAGGTTGGTCTTTAAAATTTTGCGTGAAAATTCTTTGTTTGTCAAGGGCTCAAAGTGTCTCTTTGGTGTACAGAAGGTTCCCTTTTTGGGGTTCATTTTTTCTCCTTCTGCTGTGGAGATGGACCCAGTCAAGGTCCGAGCTATTCTTGATTGGACTCAGCCCTCGTCAGTTAAGAGTCTTCAGAAGTTCTTGGGTTTCGCTAACTTCTACCGTCGTTTTATCGCTAATTTTTCTAGCATTGTGAAACCTTTGACGGATATGACCAAGAAGGGCTCTGATGTAGCTAACTGGGCTCCTGCTGCCGTGGAGGCTTTCCAGGAGTTGAAACGCCGGTTTACTTCGGCGCCTGTTTTGTGCCAGCCCGATGTCTCACTTCCCTTTCAAGTTGAGGTGGATGCTTCAGAGATTGGAGCAGGGGCCGTTTTGTCGCAGAGAGGCCCTGGTTGCTCTGTTATGAAGCCTTGTGCCTTTTTCTCTAGGAAGTTTTCGCCTGCCGAGCGAAATTATGATGTGGGCAATCGGGAGTTGTTGGCCATGAAATGGGCATTTGAGGAGTGGCGTCATTGGCTCGAGGGTGCTAAGCATCGTGTGGTGGTCTTGACTGATCACAAAAATCTGATGTATCTCGAGTCTGCTAAACGCCTTAATCCGAGACAGGCCCGCTGGTCATTGTTTTTCTCCCGCTTTGATTTTGTTGTCTCGTATTTACCAGGTTCAAAGAATGTGAAGGCCGATGCTCTTTCTAGGAGCTTTGTGCCTGATGCTCCTGGAGTCGCTGATCCTGTTGGTATTCTTAAAGATGGAGTTATCTTGTCAGCTATTTCTCCGGATCTGCGACGTGTGTTGCAGAGATTTCAGGCTGATAGGCCTGAGTCTTGTCCACCTGACAGACTGTTTGTCCCGGATAAGTGGACCAGCAGAGTCATTTCCGAGGTTCATTCCTCGGTGTTGGCAGGTCACCCGGGAATTTTTGGCACCAGAGATCTGGTGGCCAGGTCCTTTTGGTGGCCTTCCTTGTCAAGGGATGTGCGGTCATTTGTGCAGTCCTGTGGGACTTGTGCTCGAGCTAAGCCTTGCTGTTCTCGTGCCAGCGGTTTGCTCTTGCCCTTGCCTGTCCCGAAGAGACCTTGGACACATATCTCCATGGATTTCATTTCTGATCTTCCGCTATCTCAGGGCATGTCCGTTATCTGGGTGATATGTGATCGCTTCTCAAAGATGGTCCATTTGGTTCCTTTGCCTAAGCTGCCTTCCTCTTCCGATCTGGTTCCTGTGTTTTTCCAGAACGTGGTTCGTTTGCACGGCATCCCTGAGAATATTGTGTCAGACAGAGGATCCCAGTTCGTTTCCAGGTTCTGGCGATCCTTTTGTAGTAGGATGGGCATTGATTTGTCGTTTTCGTCTGCTTTCCATCCTCAGACTAATGGACAGACGGAGCGAACCAATCAGACTTTGGAGGCTTATTTGAGGTGTTTTGTCTCTGCTGATCAGGACGATTGGGTGACATTCTTGCCGTTGGCTGAGTTTGCCCTTAATAATCGGGCTAGTTCCGCCACCTTGGTTTCGCCTTTTTTCTGCAACTCTGGTTTCCATCCTCGCTTTTCTTCGGGTCATGTGGAGCCTTCTGACTGTCCTGGGGTGGATTCTGTGGTGGATAGGTTGCAGCGGATCTGGAATCATGTGGTGGACAACTTGAAGTTGTCACAGGAGAGGGCTCAGCGCTTTGCCAACCGCCGCCGCGGTGTGGGTCCCCGACTACGCGTTGGGGATTTGGTATGGCTTTCTTCCCGCTTTGTTCCTATGAAGGTTTCCTCTCCCAAATTTAAACCTCGTTTTATTGGGCCTTACAAGATATTGGAAATCCTTAATCCTGTATCTTTTCGTCTGGATCTTCCTGTGTCGTTTGCTATTCACAATGTATTTCATAGGTCCTTGTTGCGGCGGTACATTGTGCCTGTAGTTCCTTCTGCTGAGCCTCCTGCTCCGGTGTTGGTTGAGGGCGAGTTGGAGTACGTGGTGGAGAAGATCTTGGATTCTCGCCTCTCCAGGCGGAGGCTTCAGTACCTGGTCAAGTGGAAGGGCTATGGTCAGGAGGATAATTCCTGGGTGGTCGCCTCTGATGTTCATGCGGCCGATTTAGTTCGTGCCTTTCATGCCGCTCATCCTGATCGCCCTGGTGGTCGTGGTGAGGGTTCGGTGACCCCTCACTAAGGGGGGGGTACTGTTGTGAATTTGCTTTTTGCTCCCTCTAGTGGTTACTAGTTTTTTGACTCTGGTTTTTCTGTCATTCCTTTTATCCGCACCTGGGTCGTTAGTTAAGGGTGTTGCTATATAAGCTCCCTGGACCTTCAGTTCAATGCCTGGCAACGTAGTTATCAGAGCTAGTCTGCTGTGCTCTTGTCTACTGATCCTGGTTTCCAGTAATATCAGCTAAGTCTGCTTTTTGCTTTTTGCTATTTGTTTTTGGTTTTGTATTTTTGTCCAGCTTGTTCCATATCTGTATCCTGACCTTTGCTGGAAGCTCTAGGGGGCTGGTGTTCTCCCCCCGGACCGTTAGACGGTTCGGGGGTTCTTGAATTTCCAGTGTGGATTTTGATAGGGTTTTTGTTGACCATATAAGTTACCTTTCTTTATTCTGCTATTAGTTAGCGGGCCTCTCTGTGCTAAACCTGGTTCATTTCTGTGTTTGTCATTTCCTCTTACCTCACCGTTATTATTTGTGGGGGGCTTCTATCCAGCTTTGGGGTCCCCTTCTCTGGAGGCAAGAAAGGTCTTTTGTTTTCCTCTACTAGGGGTAGCTAGATTCTCCGGCTGGAGCGTGTCATCTAGAATCAACGTAGGAATGATCCCCGGCTACTTCTAGTGTTGGCGTTAGGAGTAGATATATGGTCAACCCAGTTACCACTGCCCTATGAGCTGGATTTTTGTATTCTGCAGACTTCCACGTTCCTCTGAGACCCTCGCCATTGGGGTCATAACACCTTCCCTTCCAAGCTCTGCCATGCGCCCAAACAATGGTTTACACCCACATATGGGGTATCAGCGTACTCAGGACAAATTGCACAACATTTTTTGATGTCCAATTTCTTCTCTTACCCTTGGGAAAATAAAAAATTGGGGGCAAAAAGATCATTTTTGTGAAAAAATATGATTTTTTATTTTTACGGCTCTGCATTATAAACTTCTGTGAAGCACTTGGTGGGTCAAAGTGCTCACCACACATCTAGATAAGTTCCTTAGGGGGTCTACTTTCCAAAATGGTGTCACTTGTAGGGAGTTTCAATGTTTAGGCACATCAGGGGCTCTCCAAACGCAACATGGCGTCCCATCTCAATTCCAGTCAATTTTGCATTGAAAAGTCAAATGGCGCTCCTTCCCTTCCAAGCTCTGCCATGCGCCCAAACAATGGTTTACACCCACATATGGGGTATCAGCGTACTCAGGACAAATTGCACAACATTTTTTGTGGTCCAATTTCTTCTCTTACCCTTGAGAAAATAAAAAATTGGGGGCAAAAAGATCATTTTTGTGAAAAAATATGATTTTTTATTTTTACGGCTCTGCATTATAAACTTCTGTAAAGCACTTGGTGGATCAAAGTGCTCACCACACATCTAGATAAGTTCCTTAGGGGGTCTACTTTCCAAAATGGTGTCACTTGTAGGGAGTTTTAATGTTTAGGCACATCAGGGGCTCTCCAAACGCAACATGGCGTCCCATCTCAATTCCAGTCAATTTTGCATTGAAAAGTCAAATGGCGCTCCTTCCCTTCCAAGCTCTGCCATGCGCCCAAACAATGGTTTACACCCATATATGGGGTATCAGCGTACTCAGGACAAATTGCACAACATTTTTTGGGGTCCAATTTCTTCTCTTACCCTTGGGAAAATAAAAAATTGGGGGCGAAAAGATCATTTTTGTGAAAAAATATGATTTTTTATTTTTACGGCTCTGCATTATAAACTTCTGTGAAGCACTTGGTGGGTCAAAGTGCTCACCACACATCAAGATAAGTTCCTTAGGGGGTCTACTTTCCAAAATGGTGTCACTTGTAGGGGGTTTCAGTGTTTAGGCACATCAGGGGCTCTCCAAACGCAACATGGCGTCCCATCTCAATTCCAGTCAATTTTGCATTGAAAAGTCAAATGGCGCTCCTTTCCTTCCGAGCTCTGCCATACGCCTAAACAGTGGTTTACCCCCACATATGGGGTATCAGCGTACTCAGGACAAATTGCACAACATTTTTTGCGGTCCAATTTCTTCTCTTACCCTTGGGAAAATAAAAAATTGGGGGCGAAAAGATCATTTTTGTGAAAAAATATGATTTTTTATTTTTACGGCTCTGCATTATAAACTTCTGTGAAGCACTTGGTGGGTCAAAGTGCTCACCACACATCAAGATAAGTTCCTTAGGGGGTCTACTTTCCAAAATGGTGTCACTTGTAGGGGGTTTCAGTGTTTAGGCACATCAGGGGCTCTCCAAACGCAACATGGCGTCCCATCTCAATTCCAGTCAATTTTGCATTGAAAAGTCAAATGGCGCTCCTTTCCTTCCGAGCTCTGCCATACGCCCAAACAGTGGTTTACCCCCACATATGGGGTATCAGCGTACTCAGGACAAATTGTACAACAACTTTGGGGGTCCATTTTCTCCTGTTACCCTTGGTAAAATAAAACAAATTGGAGCTGAAATAAATTTTGTGTGAAAAAAAGTTAAATGTTCATTTTTATTTAAACATTCCAAAAATTCCTGTGAAACACCTGAAGGGTTAATAAACTTCTTGAATGTGGTTTTGAGCACCTTGAGGGGTGCAGTTTTTAGAATGGTGTCACACTTGGGTATTTTCTATCATATAGACCCCTCAAAATGACTTCAAATAAGATGTGGTCCCTAAAAAAAAATGGTGTTGTAAAAATGAGAAATTGCTGGTCAACTTTTAACCCTTATAACTCCGTCACAAAAAAAAATTTTGGTTCCAAAATTGTACTGATGTAAAGTAGACATGTGGGAAATGTTACTTATTAAGTATTTTGCATGACATATGTCTGTGATTTAAGGGCATAAAAATTCAAAGTTGGAAAATTGCAAAATTTTCAAAATTTTCGCCAAATTTCCATTTTTTTCACAAATAAACGCAAGTTATATCGAATAAATTTTACGACTAACATGAAGTACAATATGTCACGAGAAAACAATGTCAGAATCGCCAAGATCCGTCAAAGCGTTCCAGAGTTATAGCCTCATAAAGGGACAGTGGTCAGAATTGTAAAAATTGGCCCGGTCATTAACGTGCAAACCACCCTCGGGGCTTAAGGGGTTAATCTGCCTGCATTGGCCATAAGGGAAGTTTTTAATTTATTTAGGGTATTGATCACCGGAGAATTACAGGCAACTATTAACATCAACCTTTTTGAAAGATGTCGAAGTGTGAATAGCACCCTTCTCTTTGTATATGGCTAAATCCAGAAATTCAATCCTCATTGTGGAAAAAAAAAAATTGTTAACTGTAAGAATTATTATTAAGTTGATGTACAAAAGATGTTTCCTTTTCAGGTGCCCCTGTTGAAATGAAAAATAAATTGTCTATAAATCTTTTGTAAAATTGGATATGACTCACCGGCAAGGGGGGGTGAGCAATATGATGGGACTCAAAAAGCCTTATAAAAAGATTTGCAAAACGATTACCCATCGCACAGCCCCTCAACTGCCGGTAGGTCACATCCTCAAAAGAAAGCATGTTATGTTCTAATACAAACTGAATGCTAATTAATAATAATAATAATAATAATAATAATAATGTCTCTCACATAGGGATTGATCCTGATCGAGGAAATGTTTAATGGCTGTGAGATGCAAGTCATATGTTTAATATTAGAGTATAATGAACTTACATCCAATGTAAAGAATTAAAAATCGCAGGGTAATTCAAGATGTCTTAGTTTCGAAATGAGATGGGAAGAATCATGTAGGTAGGAGGGTAACTGGGTGATGTACAGCTGCAAAAATAAATCAATGTAATGTGACAAATTGGTCATTATGGAATTAATCCCAGAAATGATAGTACGATCTGGAGGATTTGTGAGGCTTTTAAGGATCTTGGGCAGAAAATAAAAAAAGTGAGTAATATTTGGTTAATAAAAGACCTTTCTTCTTTATATTTAAAACATTTTCTTCATTACCTGCATTTATCAAGGATAGTTAGTCCTTGTATTGTAGACGGATCCTCATTGAGTTTAGAATAATAATGACTATCTCTGAGGAGTCAAAACCCTTCCTCCAAGTAGGCTGCACAATTCATGATTACTACTCCCCTTCTCTTATCAGCTGCTCTAATAATAATCTTGAAATTAATTTCACCCTTACTGAGATTGTGCCTTACCTCAGATTGTGGGATCGTTTTTAATTCTTTTAATACTAGGTGATGAAAGGTTTCAATATGACTGCCTAGATGGGTTGGGTAGAATTGGGATTTTGGTTGGACAAGTACATGTAAAGAAATAAGCCCTGACTTAACCTCCAAAGAGGATGTATCGGAATCCTTAAAGATATTGTGATTTTTCTCTTCCAATAAAAAATTGTCCTACATGACCTAGAAACACGTTGACTTTTAAGCCTGTTAAAATAAATGTTTTAACTTCACCGATATTTTGATATTAGCAGCGCATGAGTGATACCTCCGTCTTCTCTCTGTATTCATGGTCGTTTCCTGGACCAGTATATGTGCAGCAGCTATTATATGCCTGTTATGTGTTGGCGTTCAGCAACCTAGGAAAGTGAGTGTATTCTCTCCTTCACCTGACAGCCCTTTGTCATCGGATAAGACCCTATTGCTCTTTTTCTTTCCCAGTTTCTTCTTTCCGTTATTAGCAATACAATATTTTTTTTTTATCTTTATACATATTTAAAATGGAATTTCTCTTCTGTTGTGTTTTATTACATATCCAAAGATGATATCGATGGAATTCTAGGGATAAGAATATAGAATACAGCTATAAATATTTTACCCACTGATATCATTTTCTAATATATCTATGGCACATGCTAGAAGAAGGAGGCTGGTAAAATTTGGGGCTCGAAAAAAAACAACTTTTATTTTTGACTTTGTAACTCTCACTCCCCCCCTCCCCCCCCCCCCCCTCCAGCCCAAAGTGAGGGGAAAACTTATGCATCTTATAAAGCAAACATGGCCATATTCTGCATTATGACACATTTACATGAAAGCGCAAACTGCACTATCACTCACCATGGCCCAGTGGGAGCCTGGTGCTTCCCAACTTTTGATTGCTATGCAAATAAGCCAAATACAAAATATCACCACAATAGTTTTGGAAATTTTTTTTCAATCCTACTAAAATCCACCAGCATGTATAATACTGTCTTCAGTTTTAGTTTTTCCTTTTGAGGAATTCACTTATTTCTTCTTTCTTCAAATAAGCTTGGACAACTTTGTAAAATGAGTTCAGAAACCTAGAGAAATTGGAGAGCAGACAATTTATATTGGCATATTGCTGCTTAATGGGAACTAAAATCAGCAGGAAGCCTGGAGCATTTGCGGTGACTCAAGCTGCTAAACAAAGCTTCTTTAGAGGTATTCTAAAACCCTGAAATATGAAAGACTCAGCCTGCGGGAAGGTTGTGAGTGGGTGCATTCTGAAAAAACATGGGGCTGTAAGAACTGTCTAAAATCTAATCAGAGTACTCCCATACATTACACTCAACTGTCCATTAGCTCTTGATTTTATAATTTCTTGAGTATCTATTTAACTAAGTGTAGTGTAAATGATTGCAAGGACTTCTTTCTCCTGGAAAAAAAGGAGTAAAAAGTCCAGAAATGTGCTAGAAAAGAGAATGGACAGCACCTCCAAAAATCATACATTGCTCTAATGCCGCAAAAATTTATATAACTGAGCATGAGGTTCTTAGTTTAACATTCTGATCAGACTGTATGAAGTCTACTGCCACGTCATGGCGAACCTCTCAGTGGGTCCTTATCAACTTAACGGAGGGGAGTCGTACACTGACCACTGATGTAGCAACAATGCACTAGCAGGGTGGACAGCCTTGTGCCTCACAGCGTCCATGCTGCAAGACAGTCCCATTGACTCCAGACTGCACCAGCACAAAATCACAGAAACCATGGGCGCCACACAGTACAAATGATCTTTTAATATATAGCGGGTGAAATATAGAATTTGTCACAAAATTTCTAACTAAATATGTTTCTAAAGGTGCTATGGGCATGAAATTCTCATCAGATATCAGTAACAACCCATCCAATCAGGGCCGTATCAGGGTTTTTTTTTTGTTTGTTTTTTTAAGTCTGGGGTCAACCGCCCGCCTGCCTCCCCCGCTCCCCCCCCCCCCTCCTTGAAGACGACATACTCACTCTCTTCCAGCGGTGCCTGCAGCTCCGATGGTCTCAGCGCCGGCGGCTCGTCCTGTTCTCAGCGGTCATATGGTACCGCTCATTAAGGTGATGAATATGGACGCATATTCATGACCTTAATGAGCGGTACCATGTGACCACTCACACAGGAAGAAGCTGCCGTGCTGGGAGTCGGGACATAGATGCAAATGCATGTAGGATAGCTGCGGAGACACCATCACGTGTTTCTCAACGCAAGCAGTGAATAGCCAGGCCTTTCCCCGGGAAGGAACAACCACGGGAAGGGCAGCATCCAATAAAGGAAAACATCCAATACAGGAAAACCACCTATGCCAAGCATGGTATCCATCCACAGACAGCTGTTTCGGGGTGTTTGCCCCTCATCAGTGTGGAGTAGGAATCTGGCTATTAGGAGCAGTGCCTAGTAAAAGGCTGTAAGGGCACAGATGATTGGCCTCGGGGAGACCAAAACATCCAACACCGCGGAGACACCATCACGTGTTTCTCAACGCAGTGATCCAGAACACTGCCCCCATCCCTTATGGGAAATATGCAAATGCATGTAGGATAGCTGCGGAGACACCATCACGTGTTTCTCAACGCAAGCAGTGAATAGCCAGGCCTTTCCCCGGGAAGGAACAACCACGGGAAGGGCAGCATCCAATAAAGGAAAACATCCAATACAGGAAAACCACCTATGCCAAGCATGGTATCCATCCACAGACAGCTGTTTCGGGGTGTTTGCCCCTCATCAGTGTGGAGTAGGAATCTGGCTATTAGGAGCAGTGCCTAGTAAAAGGCTGTAAGGGCACAGATGATTGGCCTCGGGGAGACCAAAACATCCAACACCGCGGAGACACCATCACGTGTTTCTCAACGCAGTGATCCAGAACACTGCCCCCATCCCTTATGGGAAATATGCAAATGCATGTAGGATAGCTGCGGAGACACCATCACGTGTTTCTCAACGCAAGCAGTGAATAGCCAGGCCTTTCCCCGGGAAGGAACAACCACGGGAAGGGCAGCATCCAATAAAGGAAAACATCCAATACAGGAAAACCACCTATGCCAAGCATGGTATCCATCCACAGACAGCTGTTTCGGGGTGTTTGCCCCTCATCAGTGTGGAGTAGGAATCTGGCTATTAGGAGCAGTGCCTAGTAAAAGGCTGTAAGGGCACAGATGATTGGCCTCGGGGAGACCAAAACATCCAACACCGCGGAGACACCATCACGTGTTTCTCAACGCAGTGATCCAGAACACTGCCCCCATCCCTTATGGGAAATATGCAAATGCATGTAGGATAGCTGCGGAGACACCATCACGTGTTTCTCAACGCAAGCAGTGAATAGCCAGGCCTTTCCCCGGGAAGGAACAACCACGGGAAGGGCAGCATCCAATAAAGGAAAACATCCAATACAGGAAAACCACCTATGCCAAGCATGGTATCCATCCACAGACAGCTTTTTTTTTTTTTTTTTTTTTTTTTTTTCCCCTCAGATGGGAAGTTCCACAGTCAGGTAACCAAAACTATAAGGAACTCATCTCCCAAAACAGCGTGCCACACACTTAGTGCCACCGCCATTCCCATCATCATTGGAAAACACACAAAAAATGTTTTAATTAACAACCAAAAACCACTTCAAGATACATTAATAAAATGTTTCCACTTTTTAGTCTTCCAAATTCCCTCTGCATCCACCTCCCCTCTCCTCCTTTGATCACACACAAAGCAAAAATACAATTTTCCCAAAATAATTTTTATACAGTTTTTAACCTCAATATCCTTCCTTTTAAACACATACACATTCCTCACATCCCACAAAACCTCTTTTATACATGCCATCATCAACCACAATACTCTCTCCTTCTCCCCACACATACCCAATCCAAACATAAAGAGCTCAAAAGACAACAGATCCACCTCACACAGCTCCTTACACAAACGACCCAGACCTGCAATCACACTTCTAGCATACTGACAATTCCAAAACAAATGCACCACACTCTCACTCCCACCACATCCACTCCTCGGACACCTCTCACTCCTCACTAAACCCCGATTTTTCAGAAACTCCCTCACTGGCAACACCCCATGCAATGACTGCCATACAATCTCACTCTGCCTATTTGTCATACCATTCACACGTACCTTCTTCCATACTTTCTGCACATCATCCCCTCTTACCATTTTAAAATCTGGCAAGAACAGCCTATGGGCTCGTCCAACAATAATGTCACATTCCATCTCTCTACACTCAATCATCTTATATACAGCTTTCTTCTTTTCTAACAATCTCACATCCACATCACAAAGTTCATACTTCACTAGAAATTTGTAAACCCACACATACCACACAGGAACCTCAAAAGCCGCTGGGCTCCTAAGATCTCTTTCACGCCATTTCAAACGAAACAAGAAATTTCCAAACAAAAACCTGCACATACATGCATACTTCCCATCCATCCTAATCACACCTAGTACAAACACCATAATATTCACGCCGAAAAAAACATTCAAATTTGGGAAACCCAGTCCCCCCTTATCCAAACTCTTCATAACAATCTCTCTCCTTGCACGCTCCATACATGAACCCCAAAAAAAGACAAACAAAACCCTATTTAATCTTCTAATACACATGTAGCTTGGTGGAAAAACCATCGCAACATACAAAAAAATAGGTAACACAACACTCTTAATAACTAAAATTTTACCAAAAAACGTAAGATCCCTCAAACTCCAAAAATTAAACTTACGCTCCACTCTCTCTTTCACATCCACCCAGCTTTCCTCTCCATCCAATTTCTCTGAAAATTTCACACCCAAAACCTTTATCGATCCACTCACCACATTCACTCCAACATCATCGCTCAGACTCCTCCCCCCAAAATTCTTACACTCACTCTTCTCCCAATTCACTTTAAAAGCAGATGCTCCACAAAACATAGAAACCAACAACTTCACACGCCGTACCGAACACTCTGAATCACACAGCACACACACATCATCCATATAGCCACTCATCTTCCATTCTCTCCCCCCACCCCCGGGTACTTACACACCCCGAATCACCTTATCTTTTCTTAACAAACATAACAAAGGCTCAATTGCGCAAATAAAAACGATAGGGGACAAAGGACACCCCTGCCGAACACCCGAAAATACATTTACTCTCCTCCCCACATTTCCATTCAACAACACACAACTGTAAATATTCTTATACAAACTTCTCACTCTCTCAACAAACTCAGAAGGAAAACCCATCTTCACCAACACACTAAACAAAAAACCATGCGCCAATCTATCATACGCCTTCTCAAAATCCAAACTCAACACATACACCCCTTTCTTACGATTCATGCAGTCCCACAAACAATCTCTCAACATACACAAACTTCCATGTATTCGTCTTCCAGGTACTGCACAACATTGCTCCTCACCCACCACACTCCCAACCACACCACGCATCCTGTTAGCCAAAAGTTTCGCATAAATCTTATAATCACAGTTCAGCAATGTGATCGGCCTCCAATTTTTTAGATTTTTCAAATCACCTTTTTTTGGCAATAACACAACCACCCCTGCACGCATACCATTTGCCACCTCTGCACTTGCCCACATATACGTACATACATCCACAAAATCCTTCCCAATCACATCCCACATCACACGATAAAATTCCACCGGTAAACCATCCTCCCCCGGTGTTTTATTCAGCGCCATACTGCACACCACCTTCCATACTTCTTCACCCGTCACCTCACCCATCAAACTTTCCCTTTCTATCCTATTCAAACTATTTTCCAAAACACTCAACACCTCACCCTCCAAACCTTCATCCCTCCATTTCACAGCATACAAATCATCATAAAACTTTGCCACTTCCTCACACAAGTCCGCGCCACTAACTTCATTTCCATCCATCCCATTCAAAACACTCATACTCTGTCTCTTCCCAAAAACTTTCTTAAAGAAAAACCGCGAACACTTCTCATTCTTCTCCAAATTCTCTAATTTGGCCCTATACACAATACTCCTCCCTCTTTCTAACAAAAAATCATTCACTTCTTTTTTCACTTTCACTAAATCTTCACTCACATCCATCCCTCCCGCCCTCAACTTATACAACAAACTCAGTCTTGCATTTAAAAAAACAAACCTTTCTCTCTTTGCAGCCGCACACTTGTACCCGAGTTTTTTTAAAAAACTCTTGGTTTTCCATTTAACCCAATCCCACCATTCACAAACATTTCTGAAATCACTCCTGCACCCACACCACTCTGCATAATGTCTTTCATACTCCTCTCTCACCCCCCCTCCTTCCAGCAAACTCACATTCAACTTCCACACACCTTTCCCAGCCACCTCATTAACATGCAAATCCAATTCACACTTCATACACACATGATCCGAAAAAAACACCCTCTCCTGTGCATAACTAACAGGAATCAGATTTTTTGAAACAAAACAATAGTCCAACCTAGACTCCACCCTCCCACTGTCAGAAAAAAACGTATTTAACAACGGAGTTATCTTGCATGCCCGCTGCATATCTTTTAAACCAAAATCACTCACCATATCCATTAACACTTTCCCTGACGCATCCACATTCACACTTCCCACATCACAGTTCATATCACCCACTATCACAACAGGCACTCTTCCTGGAATAAAAAACTTAATTTTTTCAAATAAAACTCTACGCTCCTGTTTATCCACAGGAGCATATACATTAATAACGCAAAAACGAACATTTCTAAACTCAAAATTAGCCAACACACACCTTCCAACCTCAATCACCATGTAGTCACACAAACTCACATCATTTCCCTTCACCAAAAAACCCACACCATCATTTTTATTACAGGCACTCCCTGACCACACAGACGCACCATGAGGCCATTCACTCCCCTTCACACCATCCACAATCCCACACTCCTGCAGACAAAAAATTCCTGCATTCTGGGTTGCAAAAAAATCCAAAATGGCTGCCCGCCGCCACCTGCTTTTAAAGACCCTCACATTTTGTGATATGAGTACAAAACCCATTACATACACAAAAAAATACTAAAAAAAAACAACCTACGAACATGACATTACTCAACTTACATGAAAAACAAACCAAAAGGAAAAAAAAAAAAAAAAAAAAAAAATTTAAAGGCAAATGCTATATACAAAACCACCTAGCTACTGAAATAATAGCACATATCTACACAGCACTGCCACTGTCCTCCTCCACCATCTGCGCTGAGCAGCTTTCAGAGCCGCTGACCTCCATACACTCCTCCACACGCGCCTTCTTCTGCCCAGCCTTCCTCTGGGGCCCTCCACCTTCATCACAGATTTCCCCACCACCCTCCCTGGGACACTTTCGACCTCCAGGCTCCTCTTCTGAGGAAAAAACGCCAATGCTTTCTGGATCAGAATCAACAATCAACGACGCAGCCATCTCCTCCGCCCCAGAAGTGTCAAAATCCATCAAACCACCCAACTCCTCATCTTTGGTAACTGGGGCTTCCTTTTTTTTCTTTTTATTTTTAACCATAGCACGCTCTTCTTGCTTTGCAGCTCTCCAGAATAACTTGTCCTCCAGCTCCTCCTTCCTCCTTTCAGCCTCCTTGTCCTCCTGCCGTCTATCCCGCCGTCTCTCAACCATGGAGGGCGGAATTACCTCAGCGCTTTGCTGCGCAGATGCCTCGCTTTCCTCCCGCTTCCTCTCCTCCTCCCGTTTCTTAACCTCCTCCTCTCTCTTTTTTTCCTCCTCCTGCCTCCGCTCCTCCCTACGTTTCTTTTCTTCCTCCTCCCGCCTCTCCTCCTCTCTAGTTGGCCTCCTTGGCACACCATATGGACAGTCCTTATACAGGTGCCCTGTATTACCACACTGGTCACATTCACGTGGCATCGGACACTGAGCCGCTGTATGGCCTTCTTGCTTGCAGTTACGACAAACCATGCTCTTCTCACATGTGTTCTGTAAGTGCCCAAATTGAAAACACTTCCTGCAGTATAGAGGCTGCCCTGCATACGACAGAAAGCCCCTATGACCCGCCACTGAAAAGTTCGCCGGGGGATGGGTAAAGCCTCCCAAACAGCTTGGGTCTTTCCTCAGTTTCACACGAAACACATATTTACAATTAAAAATGCCCAAACAATTTCTCTGTTTCTCTCCACTTTTTACATATTCGCAGTACCGAGCCAGGAACTGCTCCAGCAGCCTTACTTCTGTGTAAGGATTGTACACGGTTACAGTCACTACTTTCTCCATGAGCCCAAACAAAGGCTCCACCCGCACTCCCCCCAGGCAGGGGTCACCATCATGGCTTCTTAACCACTCGAAGACAGTTAGACAGCAAGGCTCACTCACAAAGGTTACGTCATATATACCTTGGTTGTGAAATTCATTCACACTGAAAATGTCAGTCCGATGAGCTCCAGCCTTTCCCTCCAGCAGGTCACGAACCACATACACCACGTTGTTTTTGGCACCATCCTCCACGACCAAACGAATCGTATTCTTGACAAACATCTTCAGTCTTCACTGCCGATACGAATATCGCAGACGAAAATTAGCAGCACGCTGCAAAGAAACACTCGCACCCTCTGACTGCGACACAAGATCGCAGCCAAAAGGCCGAGAGGCACTCCTACCCACAGACAGCTGATTCGGGGTTTTTGCCCCTCATCAGTGTGGAGTAGGAATCTGGCTATTAGGAGCAGTGCCTAGTAAAAGGCTGTAAGGGCACAGATGATTGGCCTCGGGGAGACCAAAACATCCAACACCGCGGAGACACCATCACGTGTTTCTCAACGCAGTGATCCAGAACACTGCCCCCATCCCTTATGGGAAATATGCAAATGCATGTAGGATAGCTGCGGAGACACCATCACGTGTTTCTCAACGCAAGCAGTGAATAGCCAGGCCTTTCCCCGGGAAGGAACAACCACGGGAAGGGCAGCATCCAATAAAGGATGCATTTGCATATTTCCCATAAGGGATGGGGGCAGTGTTCTGGATCACTGCGTTGAGAAACACGTGATGGTGTCTCCGCGGTGTTGGATGTTTTGGTCTCCCCGAGGCCAATCATCTGTGCCCTTACAGCCTTTTACTAGGCACTGCTCCTAATAGCCAGATTCCTACTCCACACTGATGAGGGGCAAACACCCCGAAACAGCTGTCTGTGGATGGATACCATGCTTGGCATAGGTGGTTTTCCTGTATTGGATGTTTTCCTTTATTGGATGCTGCCCTTCCCGTGGTTGTTCCTTCCCGGGGAAAGGCCTGGCTATTCACTGCTTGCGTTGAGAAACACGTGATGGTGTCTCCGCAGCTATCCTACATGCATTTGCATATTTCCCATAAGGGATGGGGGCAGTGTTCTGGATCACTGCGTTGAGAAACACGTGATGGTGTCTCCGCGGTGTTGGATGTTTTGGTCTCCCCGAGGCCAATCATCTGTGCCCTTACAGCCTTTTACTAGGCACTGCTCCTAATAGCCAGATTCCTACTCCACACTGATGAGGGGCAAACACCCCGAAACAGCTGTCTGTGGATGGATACCATGCTTGGCATAGGTGGTTTTCCTGTATTGGATGTTTTCCTTTATTGGATGCTGCCCTTCCCGTGGTTGTTCCTTCCCGGGGAAAGGCCTGGCTATTCACTGCTTGCGTTGAGAAACACGTGATGGTGTCTCCGCAGCTATCCTACATGCATTTGCATATTTCCCATAAGGGATGGGGGCAGTGTTCTGGATCACTGCGTTGAGAAACACGTGATGGTGTCTCCGCGGTGTTGGATGTTTTGGTCTCCCCGAGGCCAATCATCTGTGCCCTTACAGCCTTTTACTAGGCACTGCTCCTAATAGCCAGATTCCTACTCCACACTGATGAGGGGCAAACACCCCGAAACAGCTGTCTGTGGATGGATACCATGCTTGGCATGGGACATAGATGCAGGCAGGGAGTTCAGCGCGCTGTGAGGGGGGTGAGTATGATGGCCGGGGGAGAATGCAGGAGGACGGAGAGGATGCAGGAGGGCGGGGGAGTATGAAGAAGGATGGGGAGGATGAAGGAGGACGGGGGAGCCACGCATATAAGGATGTGAGGGGGGAGCAGAGCCACGCATACAAGGATGTGAGGGGGGAGCAGAGCCACGCATACAAGGATGTGAGGGGGGAGCAGAGCCACGCATACAAGGATGTGAGGGGGGAGCAGAGCCACGCATACAAGGATGTGAGGGGGGGGGGAGCAGAGCCACGCATACAAGGATGTGAGGGGGGGAGCAGAGCCACGCATACAAGGATGTGAGGGAGGAGCAGAGCCACGTATACAAGGATGTGAGGGGGGGAGCAGAGCCACACATACAAGGATGGGAGGGGGAGCAGAGCCACGCAGGTAAGGATGGGTGGAGGGAGCAGAGCCACGCATACAAGATGGGAAAGGGAGCAGAGCCACGCATACAAGGATGGGAGGGGGGAGCAGAGCCAAGCATACAAGGATGTGAGGGGGGAGCAGAGCCACACATACAAGGATGTGAGGGGGGAGCAGAGCCATGCATATAACTGGGAGCCACACATGATGGACAGTGATGAGGGGACAATACATACCCGGCTTATACTCGAGTTGATAAGCTTACCCAGTTTTTTGTGGCAAAATTAGGTGCCTCGGCTTATACTCGGGTCGGCTTATACTCGCGTCTATACGGTATGTAATATATACACATGTATGTGTGTGTGGCTATATCTATATAGCTTTGTCACCATAAAACAAGGGGGGGCCCAGACAGTTCTTGCACAGGGGCCCCAAGCTGTCAGTGTCTGCCCCTGCCCAGGTAACAATTGTACTCGCATCTTACAGAAGTGAATACAATTGAGGCTCTGACTGCCAGGTCAGAGCGATGTGAGCAGCGTGGTCAGATCATGTGATCATGCTGCTGACGTTCACTCGCGCTGCAGAGGCAAACAATGGTGGTAAGTGCTCCAGTGGAGCTGAAGACATCGAAGATTAAGTGCACAGGAGGGGGGGACAATTTGAGTGGGGATGGGGGTGCTTAATGTGTGGGGTGAGATTTAAGGGTACAAAGGGGGGAGATGGGGAAACATTACTGGGGGATAGGGGCATGTATGAGGAAACAGTACTGGGGGAAGGAGGGGCATGTATGGGGGATGGGTGCAGACATTATGGGGAGCGATGGGGGAATGTATGTGGACAGAGTACAGGGAGTGAGGGTGATGGGATGTGTGCAGACACAGTATGGGGAGTCAGGTGAGCAGGCCGTATAGAAAGTGAGGGGGGAAAGTATATGAGGAGACAGTATTGTGAACAGGAGGGATGAGAGAGGAGACAGTATGAGGAGGGAGGGGAATAGTGTGAGGAGACAGTATGGGGGAGAAAAGTGAAAGAAAAGAGTGGGAACAGAATAGAAACTGAGTAGTGGGTTCGTAGCATGGGGGTCAGTGTAAGGGCACAGCCGGGAGGGGACAGTATACCAAGGAGGGGGAGTATGATGAGAGTACAGTATAAATACTGGGCCCTATAGGGGGAGGACAGTGTGAAGAGGGGGCCGGTATGGAAAGGAGAGGTCAGTGTGAAGAGCATGTACCATAAGAGGGACAGTGTGGGGGTCATATTTTGTGCAGACAGTTTAGTGAGGGGCAATTTTTTATTCAGGAGCATTATAATGACACTTGTATCTTTAACCTGTTAATCCCATATGACGTACTATACCGTCGAGGTGGGGTGGGCCTTAATTCCCACCGACGGGATAGTACGTCATATGCGATCGGCTGCGCTCACGGGGGGAGCGCGGCCGGGTGTCAGCTGACTATCGCAGCTGACATCCGGCACTATGTGCCAGGAGCAGTCACGGACCGCCCCTGGCACATTAACCCCCGGCACACTGTGATCAAACATGATCGCAGTGTTCCGGCGGTATAGGGAAGCATCGCGCAGGGAGGGGGCTCCCTGCGTGCTTCCCTGAGACCCCCGGAGCAACGCGATGTGATCGCGTTGCTCCGAGCGTCTCTTACCTCCTATCCCTGCAGGCCCCGGATCCAAAATGGCCACGGGGCTGCATCCGGGTCCTGCAGGGATTACTTCCGGGTCCAGTGCAGGCGCTGGTAAGCCTGCAGCGCTGTCAGTCAGATCGCTGATCTGACAGAGTGCTGTGCAAACTGTGAGATCAGCGAACTGTGATGTCCCCCCCGGGACAAAGTAAAAAGGTATAAAAAAAAAAAATTCCACGTGTAAAAAAAAAAAATAATAATAAAAAAAAAAAAAAATCCTAAATAAAGAAGAAAAAATATTTCTTTATCTACATAAAAAAAGTACACATTTAGTATCGCCACATCCATAACGACCCAACCTATAAAACTATCCCACTAGTTAACCCCTTCAGTGAACACCGTAAGGAAAAAAAAAAACGCTTTATTATCATACCGCTGAACAAAAAGTGGAATAACACGCGATCAAAAAGACGGATATAAATAACCATGGTACCGCTGAAAACGTCATCTTGTCCCGCAAAAAACAAGCCACCATACAGCATCATAAGCAAAAAAATAAAAGTTATAGTCCTCAGAATAAAGTGATGCCAAAATAATATTTTTTTCTATAAAATAGCTTTTATCGTATAAAAGCGCCAAAACATAAAAAAATGTAATCGTACTGACCTGACGAATAAAACTGCTTTATCAATTTTACCAAACGTGGAACGGTATAAATGCCTCCCCCAAAAGAAATTCATGAATAGCTGGTTTTTGGTCATTCTGCCTCACAAAAATCGGAATAAAAAGTGATCAAAAAATGTCATGTGCCCGAAAATGTTACCAATAAAAACATCAACTCGTCCCGCAAAAAACAAGACCTCAAATGACTCTGTGGACCAAAATATGGAAAAATTATAGGTCTCAAAATGTGGAAACGCAAAAACTTTTTTGCTATAAAAAGCGTCTTTTAGTGTGTGACAGCTGGAAATCATAAAAATCTGATATAAAAAAAGCTATAAAAGTAAATCAAACCCCCCTTCATCACCCCCTTAGTTAGGGAAAAATAATAAAATTAAAAAAATGTATTTTCCATTTTCCCGTTAGGGCTAGGGTTAGGGTTGGATCTAAAGTTAGGGTTAGGACTAAAATTAGGGTTAGGGTTGGGGCTAAAGTTAGGGTTAGGGTTTGGATTACATTTACGGTTGGGATTAGGGTTAGGGGTGTGTCAGGGTTAGGGTTTCAGGTAGAATTGGGGAGTTTCCACTATTCAGGCACATCAGGGGCTCTCCAAACGCGACATGGTGTCCGATCTCAATTCCAGCCAATTCTGCGTTGAAAAAGTAAAACAGTGATCCTTCCCTTCTGAGCTCTCCCGTGCGCCCAAACAGGGGTTTACCCCAACATATGGGGTATCGGCGTACTCGGAACAAATTGGACAACAACTTTTGGGGTCCAAGTTCTTTTGTTATCCTTGGGAAAATAAAAATTTGGGGGGCTAAAAATCATTTTTGTGGGAAAAAAAGGATTTTTTTATTTTCACGGCTCTGCGTTGTAAACTGTAGTGAAACACTTGGGGGTTCAAAGTTCTCACAACATATCTAGATAAGTTCCTTGGGAGGTCTATTTTCCAATATGGGGTCACTTGTGGGGAGTTTCTACTGTTTGGGTACATCAGGGGCTCTGCGAATGCAACGTGACGCCTGCAGACCAATCCATCTAAGTCTGCATTCCAAATGGGGCTCCTTCCCTTTCGAGCTCTGCCATGCGCCCAAACAGTGGTTCCCCTCCCACATACGGGGTATCAACGTACTCAGGACAAATTGGACAACAACTATTGGGGTCCAATTTCTCCTGTTACCCTTGGGAAAATACAAAACTGGGGGCTAATCATTTTTATGAAAAAAAAAAAAAAAAAGAATTTTTATTCTCACGGCTCTGCGTTATAAACTGTAGTGAAACACTTGGGGGTTCAAAGCTCTCAAAACACATCTAGATGAGTTCCTTAGGGGGTCTACTTTCCAAAATGGTGTCACTTGTGGGGGGTTTTAATGTTTAGGCACATCAGGGGCTCTCCATACGCAACATGGTGTCCCATCTCAATTCCAGTCAATTTTACATTGAAAAGTCAAATGGCGCTCCTTCCCTTCCGAGCTCTGCCATGCGCCCAAACAATGGTTTACACCCACATGTGGGGTATCAGCGTACTCAGGATAAATTGAACAACAATTTTTGGGGTCCAATTTCTTCTCTTACCCTTGGAAAAATAAAAAAGTGGGGGCGAAAAGATCATTTCCAGGTCATCCACCTGACAGCACCATGGAGGTTGTCTTCTTATCCACAGTGGGACAGGAAACCACGAGCATAAAAGGACCCTCCCCTTACCAAACATCAGTGTTTTTCCTGTCCCACTTTGGATAGGAACTACGAGACTCCGGCAAGCTCCGTTTGGGGAGTGTGGATCGGGGGGTTTAGGCCCTTATTACCCTTCCCACTTCAAGACCCCGTACGCTGAAACCCGACACAGGGTCCCTCAGCTTACCCAGTGCAGCGCTGCTCCTGGGATCGCCGGTCGTTTCCTCCTGGGGGCTCTCGACCGTGCACGCCGCCCGAGCGTTCCCGGGTCCGCCCCTGTGAACAGGCTGGCGGCTCACCGCAGCACCGCTTCGCCAGAGCGCCGCACGCTGTAGCGGCATAGCCTCTTCCGGGTCGCTGTCGGCGGGGTCGGCGTCCCCGTCTCTATGGTGGAGACGGAGCACTTCCGGGGCATGCCGGCGAGCGCGAACGCTCCAACGCCAGGAGACAAGTATAAAGGTAAAAGGAGTGGGTAGAAATCTATCCTGCACATTATCCGAAATGGAGGATACCGCCAGGATAGAGGGAGAGAATCAGGCACACGTAAGTCCCCCTAAAGAGGGCAACCACTAATGCTTTCCTCCCGGTTATATGCACATCCTTCTAAAACGGTGCTGCTTCTATTGTTATAGGTAGCCCCCGCCACCGTGGCTAAGAAGGGGAAATATAAGAAGTGCCCTATATGCTCCATTAAATTAAGAGACATGGCAAAAACCCCTGTGTGAACCCTGCACTAATCGCATCCTGGGTGAAGAACAGGCCTCTCTCATGTCTAACATGCGGGCTATTATCAGGGAGGAGGTACAGGCGTCAGTCTCTGGCTTAATGACTCCTCAACCCTCACAGCCGGATAATAGGAAGAGAACGAGGGATTCGGACTCTATGTCTGAAGGAGCGTTGTCCAATTCAGATCTGGAGGAAGACGAGTTTAGAGACCCTCCTGAGAAGGGAAAAAAGTACTTATTCTCTTCAGTAGACACGGATGAGCTGCTAGGTGCTGTGAGGCACACCATGCAAATTGAAGAACCGCCAACCTCTCGTTCAATACAAGATGAGATGTTCGGCGGGTTACGAGCTCAGACCTCAAAAGTCTTTCCCGTTAATGCTCATATTCGCGGGATGATTCTGGAAGAGTGGGAGGAGGCGGAAAAACGCCTGATTATCCCAAAAGACTTTAAACTACGCCTCCCTTTTGATCCAGCGGAAGTCAAAGACTGGGAGGATGTCCCCAAAATAGACATTCCTCTAGCTAGAGTCTCCAAGAGAACTGCAATACCCTTTGAGGACTCCTCTAACTTGAAGGAGGCTATGGATAGGAAAGCAGACAGTCTCTTAAAAAGAGCCTGGGAGAACTCAGCAGCTGTAATGCCTGCAAACATAGCGGCGACATCAGTAGCACGGTCTATGCACTTATGGGTAGATGACCTAGCGGATCAACTTTCCTCTAAAACCCCTAGAGAAACTATAATAAAATCCCTTCCCCTTCTTAAAATGGGAACAGATTTTCTAGCAGACACATCGGCAGAATCAGTAAGATTTACGGCCAGAAATCAATCCCTATCAAATGCAGCCAGAAGAGCAATCTGGCTTAAAAATTGGTCAGGGGACGTACATTCCAAAAATAAGCTTTGCGCCATCCCATTTTCAGGCGGAAGGGTATTCGGGCTGGTACTAGACGACATCTTAGAGAAAGCGTCAGATGATAAAAAGGGGTTCCCAAAGGACAAACGCAAAAAGTTTCAGCCCTTTCGGAGGTCACGTTTTAATCAGAGAACTGACTATAGGGGAAAAGGGAAACAAGGAAGGTGGAGTTACCCAAAGGGTGGAGAAGCTAGAACTAAAAGTAAAGAATCCACCTTTTCAGGTTCAACATCGGGTTACCACAGAAAATGACACCACCAGAGTGGGGGGGGGGGCGTTTAACCAGTTTTTTGGAGGGCTGGCAAAAAAATCACTACAAGCCCATGGGTGTTACAACTAGTGGCTCAGGGTTACAGAATAGAATTCTCTTCCCCTCCCCCACAGAAATTCCTGATCTCCAGCTCCCATCTCGCCTCGTCATCTCCCATGTGGGTAGATATTCAGGACCTGCTGAAAACAGCCGCGATTGTCCCAGTACCTCCCCAAGAAATAGGACAAGGGTTTTATTCAAGCCTGTTTTCCATAATAAAGCCCTCGGGGGAGTCGAGAACCATTATAAACCTCAAACACCTAAATTCTTGGGTAGTGTACAAACGATTCAAGATACTAAAATCTACGGTTCCTCTCTTGGACAGGGGGGTGGTGGTGATGTGCACCCTAGATTTAAAGAGTGCGTATTACCACGTTCCTATCTGCCTAAACCACCAAAAATATCTGAGGTTCGCAGTAGAAAAAGAAGGAAAAGTCCTTCATTACCAGTTTCACTGTCTTCCGTTTGGTCTAGCTTCGGCCCCAAGGGTTTTTACGAAGATTATGATAGAGGTAGTAGTCTACCTAAGAAATCGAGATATCATAGTCGTTTCGTATCTGGACGACTTTTTAGTGGTTGCAGACACGGTGAATCAACTCAGGACCGACTGTCAGTTTGTAATCTCCACTCTGCAGAATTTGGGGTGGATCATAAACTGGGCAAAATCCGATCTAGTACCCAAACGGAGGATAAAATTCCTCGGAGTCATACTAGACTCAAGCGTGAGAATGTCCTTTCTGCCAGAAGAAAAACTGCGAGGCATAATAGACAAGATTCATCTTTTCACAGAGAGCAGAGTTTCCATCAGAGATGCCATGAGAATCCTGGGGCTGATGACGGCTTGCATACCTTGTGTAAATTGGAGTCAATTTCACTCCCGACGGCTTCAACAGGCGATTCTCTCATCCTGGGACAGAAGACAGGGATCCTTAGACAAAGTGATACAGCTGCCAAACCAAGTGAAGACCTTGTTACGTTGGTGGACAGATCCCAAGAATCTCAGGCAAGGAGTGGCCTGGAATCATGTTCCCGAAGTGATAATTACCACGGACGCAAGTCAACAAGGCTGGGGAGGTCACATCCAGGGAAGGTATTACCAGGGTCAGTGGACTCGGGAAAACAGCACGCGGTCCTCAAATTTCAGAGAACTGCTCGCAGTCTGGAAGGTTCTATCTTCAGCACAAGCCTTGGTGAAGAACAAACACGTAAAAGTACTCTCGGACAACACAACAGCAGTTGCTTTCCTTCGACATCAGGGTGGTCCGAGGCACAGGGCTCTACAACAGTTGGCGGAACGAATCTTCAGGTGGGCAGAAGTGACGGTACTCTCGATCTCTGCAGTTCACTTGGAAGGTTCCAGCAACCAAGTGGCGGACTTCCTGAGCAGGAGGACAGTTCTATCAACAGAATGGGAGCTAAACAACGAAGTTTTTAAAGACTTGTGTCATCATTGGGGGAACCCGAAGATAGACCTCTTTGCAACCAGAATGCAAAGGTCAACGTCTTCTATTCGCTGAACCCTCAGGAAAACCCGGCGGGAGTCTATGCCTTCTCCCAATCATGGGAAAGAGGTCTGTTGTATGCGTTCCCTCCGCTTGCACTAATACCAAGAACTCTCAGAAAAATTGCAGAAGACAGAGCCAAGGTCCTGCTCGTAGTACCGTACTGGCCAAAGAGGAGTTGGTTTGCCTTACTAAAAAAAATGTCAAAGGAGAAACCAGTTATTCTTCCACAAAGAACAGATCTCCTCTTTCAAGGTCCCATTCTCCACCGGAATCCAGAAACCCTTTGTCTATCGGCCTGGATCCTGAGCGGCAAGTCCTAAGAGCAAAGGGTTTATCAGATGAGGTGATTTCTACATTAAAAGCAAGCAGAAAGCCAGTAACCTCTTCAATCTATTCCAAAATTTGGAAAAAATTCTGCAGCTACTGTGGAGAAACTACAGTCGATACTGACCGGCCTAATGTACCTAAGATCCTTGACTTTTTACAGGCAGGGTTTAAAGCAGGTCTTAGACCCAGTACTTTAAGGGTACAAGTAGCGGCCCTTAGTGTTTTTTATGATTGTACTTTATCAGCTCACCCATGGATAAGTCGATTCTCCAGGGCGGTTGCAAGACTAAAACCATTAATAAGGAAAACTATTCCACCATGGGACTTAAATTTGGTCCTTAATGAATTGTGTAAAATTCAGTTTGATTTGGGGGATAATCCAGACATAGGTAAATTGTCCCTAAAAACGGCCTTTCTTGTAGCCATTACTTCGGCAAAGAGACTAGGAGAGCTTCAGGCCCCCTCTATTCAGGATCCATATTTACAGGTCTTTCATGACAGATTGGTACTGAGACTGGATCCAGCTTTCCTCCCGAAAGTGGTCTCCGAGTCAAATATTAATCAGGAGGTCATACTTCCTTCCTTTTTTCAGTCACCCAGAAATCAAAAGGAGTCTCTTTACCATAGCCTGGACGTTAGAGAATCGGTTCTTAAATACCTAGAGGTTACAGCACCCTGGAGGGTAGATAATCTTTTTGTTCAGTTTAGAGGCCCAAATAAGGGTAGAAAGGTGTCTAAATCCACAATCGCGAGATGGATTAGATCTACAATAATTTCGGCTTATAAAGCCCGGGGGAAGGATCCTCCGGGATATATCAGAGCACATTCGTCTAGGTCAATGGCAGCCTCATGGGCAGAAAAAGGGGGGGCTTCAGCAGATCAAATTTGTAACGCCGCTTCCTGGTCGAATCTTGGTACATTCTCCAAACATTACAAACTAGATGTGATGTCAACACAATTAAATTTTGGCAGGAGGGTACTCCAGGCAGTATTCCCACCCTAGGAAGTACAGGTCCTTCTCAAAAAATTAGCATATAGTGTTAAATTTCATAATTTACCATAATGTAATGATTACAATTAAACTTTCATATACTATAGATTCATTATCCACCAACTGAAATTTGTCAGGTCTTTTATTGTTTTAATACTGATGATTTTGGCATACAACTCCTGATAACCCAAAAAACCTGTCTCAATAAATTAGCATATCAAGAAAAGGTTCTCTAAATGACCTATTACCCTAATCTTCTGAATCTACTAATTAACTCTAAACACATGCAAAAGATACCTGAGGCTTTTAAAAACTCCCTGCCTGGTTCATTACTCAAAACCCCCATCATGGGTAAGACTAGCGACCTGACAGATGTCAAGAAGGCCATCATTGACACCCTCAAGCAAGAGGGTAAGACCCAGAAAGAAATTTCTCAACAAATAGGCTGTTCCCAGAGTGCTGTATCAAGGCACCTCAATGGTAAGTCTGTTGGAAGGAAACAATGTGGCAGAAAACGCTGTACAACGAGAAGAGGTGACCGGAACCTGAGGAAGCAGTGGACTGAGTCTGGTGTGGAAACATCCAGAGCCACCGTGCACAGGCGTGTGCAGGAAATGGGCTACAGGTGCCGCATTCCCCAGGTAAAGCCACTTTTGAACCATAAACAGCGGCAGAAGCGCCTGACCTGGGCTACAGAGAAGCAGCACTGGACTGTTGCTAAGTGGTCCCAAGTACTTTTTTCTGATGAAAGCAAATTTTGCATGTCATTTGGAAATCAAGGTGCCAGAGTCTGGAGGAAGACTGGGGAGAAGGAAATGCCAAAATGCCTGAAGTCCAGTGTCAAGTACCCACAGTCAGTGATGGTGTGGGGTGCCATGTCAGCTGCTGGTGTTGGTCCACTGTGTTTCATCAAGGGCAGGGTCAATGCAGCTAGCTATCAGGAGATTTTGGAGCACTTCATGCTTCCATCGGCTGAAATGCTTTATGGATATGAAGATTTCATTTTTCAGCACGACCTGGCACCTGCTCATAGTGCCAAAACCACTGGTAAATGGTTTACTGACCATGGTATTACTGTGCTCAATTGGCCTGCCAACTCTCCTGACCTGAACCCCATAGAGAATCTGTGGGATATTGTGAAGAGAAAGTTGAGAGACGCAAGACCCAACACTCTGGATGAGCTTAAGGCCGCTATTGAAGCATCCTGGGCCTCCATAACATCTCAGCAGTGTCACAGGCTGATTGCCTCCATGCCACGCCGCATTGAAGCAGTCATTTCTGCCAAAGGATTCCCGACCAAGTATTGAGTGCATAACTGAACATTATTATTTGATGGTTTTTTTGTTTGGTATTAAAAAACACTTTTATTTGATTGGTCGGGTGAAATATGCTAATTTATTGAGACAGGTTTTTTGGGTTATCAGGAGTTGTATGCCAAAATCATCAGTATTAAAACAATACAAGACCTGACAAATTTCAGTTGGTGGATAATGAATCTATAGTATATGAAAGTTTAATTGTAATCATTACATTATGGTAAATAATGAAATTTAACACTATATGCTAATTTTTTGAGAAGGACCTGTAGTCTGCTTTGGTACTTCTCCATGGTGCTGTCAGGTGGATGACCTGGAAAACGGTAATTAGTCTTACCGGTAATAGTATTTCCAGGAATCCATCCTGACAGCACTGCTAGTTTCCCTTCCCATGCTGATTTACTAAGAACTGATGTGACGTAAACATTTGTGTCTTGTTTGTGTTTAAATAAAATATTCTTTTTGGCATCTGTGGAGATCAGACTGAAAGAATCCATTGTGTCTTTCTCCTGAGACATCTGGCTTATATCAGGAAACTTAAGCAAAATTGACATTTCCTTTTATGGACGCATTCCTTCTGTGTTGTAACCTTTTACCTACATACTAGAAGCTGTACCTTATCTCTAGTATAGACTGTTTTTGCAAAAGGATGTGAAATATGAGCGCTTGTACGCATGTCTGTAAAATGTTTAACTTTTTGCTATAAAAAGGAGGGGGTAGAGCCCAGTGAGTCAGACGGGCTCCAGGGCTATCCCTGTCTATGAACACACAACCTTTGTGCTGCGTGTTATTTATTTGGATCCCATCCAGGAAGCCAGGGACGGAGAAGGACTCAACATTTCTTGGCCGCCCGAACAGGGACCCGAGGCGAGAGTATTTGCTCGAGATTTACCTGCGGATACGGACAACGGAGATCTGGGATAATGGACGGCAAATGAACTGAAAAACCTGGCCAGGTAAGAGACATTATTAGTTCTCTTTTATCTGCCCTGTATTATCCGAAAGATCTCTATGAGCCGTGTCACGCTGGGTTAGTCTAATAGTGAGTAGATACCTATAAAACTCGGGTTACCATATTGTATAGATTTATGAGTCCTGTCCCTGGCAGTGTGTGAACAGTGTGAAGGTTGTGGTATGTTGTGAAAGAAGAGCAAAAGTGCGTAGAAAAATAAGCCGAAATAGTTGGGGTATAAGCCTTATACACGGAAGTCAGCCTAACTGGGTCATGTGGTTGCGTCCTTCTGGGAGACCTCCGCCCATGCTTGACTCTCATTAAGTGCTTAACCTCCTTCATTTCTGGATAAGGTTTGATAGAATGAGCCCAGGACGCGGTTTCATGAGCCTGGGACAAGTATGCTAACTGACACAGAAAGTTTTGTGATCTGTATGGTGTTGCTGGGTCTGTTTGCATGCATAATAGCACTTAAGTACGTCCTGCATATTAGAAGAAATGGAGCAGACAAGCCTTTCAATATTTTAGCTCCCTAGGAGAGAAGGCAACGAGACATCACCATAGAGTAAGTGATTGTCCAAACGTCACCTGGGGTAGAAATAGCTAATATTGAAAAAGAAAAATGGGAAATAAACAGACAAAAACCGTCTTAGGACAAGTGGAAGCAGCAGATATCATACAGGAAAGATGTGGAAAGATAGTCAGAAGGCAGATTAGGAGGGTAAGAGAAAAATTGGGAATTTCAGAAGCACTTATGTTCAGTACAGAATGGGAAAAACTGAGTAAAGAACGAGGTAGAATTATCAAAGACAATGGGTGGGAAGAAATCATACATTGTATGATAGAGGTCTCAAAAACAGCTAAAGAGGAGAATTGGAAGTACGATCCAGACACTTCCAAATGGATCATGGGGAAGGGAAAAAGTTGTGACATAATCCCGCCACCTTACCTAGATCCAAAAGCCCAATCATTTGTACCATCTGGAAGAGCAGAAGGAGGAAAACAATTTCCAGCCTTGTATCCCAATCTTGGTGGGGTAGGAGGATGGGAATGTTCACACTGTGGACAACAAAATCCAGATTGGAGAAATGATTGCCTAGCCTGTGGTACACCTAGATATGGCGCTGTACTTGCCCCTGTTAGGGTAGTACCAAGACCCTTTAGGGAACCTGGTGCTGACGGGGTAATGGGAACTAGATATCATCAGACCCGACAGTATTTTCCATGGTCTCCAGCCGAGGGTATGTCCCTCCTGCATAATGCGCCTGATCCCACTCAATATCCTATCCGATTTGCGCAGTATATACAACAAATCATGCAGACTCATGCTGGGGTCTGGGCGGACGGGGAAGAATTATGTAGAATGAAAATGTCCCCCGGACTTTTTCAGGAATTATTGACACACCTACAGCCCAATAGACCAGTGGCAGAAGGGGGTGCCTTACAGACAGAAGCATCAGGTACCCAGTTCACAGAGGCATTAATAATTTTCATGAGAGGAAAACAGAGGGAAAGGGGGTCTACAGGTGTGATTATGCAGAAATTTGGGCAAAGTATTGAAGAATATAGTCAAGAACTAGAAAATAGCTTTAGGGATGAAGGATTGGATTTGACTGATGCTTCAGTAAGGAGACTTTTTACAAAACAATTAATAGAGGGGCTAGATCCGAAAATCAGAGAAAAATTTAAATCCTCTACTCCAGATTGGAGAACAATTGAACAACCAAATATTGTGAAACAACGATGTTTAGGAATAGCCATGGATATGAGAGAGAATCGTAAGCCTGTTAGAATAGCACAAGCTAATACAGGAGGAAGAGTGAGACACAATTTTCCTTGCCACTACTGTAAAAAGCCAGGTCATTTCCAAAGAGAGTGCAGGAAGAAGTTGGCAGATATAAAGTCAGGCAAATTTGTTCCCAGAAATAACCCTCCCCAAACGGACAACCAGCAGAAATCTACCATCATAGATGGTTCCATACCAGATTCAGATTGACTCGATGTGTTACAAACTTCCCTACCAGCTAGAAGACCTATGATACAGGTGAATGTGGGGGGGAGAGAGATTCCATTTTTGATAGATACAGGTGCAACTTCCTCAATTTTGAATCAAGATTTTCTTCCGAATCCGGAAGATATTTCAGAACAAACAACTTTTGCTGAGGGTTATGATGGGGTAATTCGAACACTGCCATATACTGTGCCCCTAGAGGTCTCATTAGGACCTAAATGTTTTGCATCCAGATTTTTGTATGCCAGAGGTGCCCCAACATGTCTGTTAGGAACTGATGTCCTAAAGAAATTAGAAGCTAACATCAATTTTAGGGAAGATGGCACAGTTATGCTGACTATCCCTGATGATGCAGAAACATTAGAACAATATGTCAGAATTCAGGCTTTTGAGGATTATACTGAAGAAAAAGAGTACACTACAGATCTAGACCTCTCAATGATCCCAGAAACTGTGGGCACAGGGTGACACTGATGTGGGATTATTGCATATTTCTCCTGTAAAATTATCTGTGCAACCAGGAACTGTTCTCCCACAGCTCAGACAATACCCTGTGAGTGCCCAGCAGGAATTAGCAATTACAAAACAGATAGAGGGATATAGAGAGAAAGGAGTTTTGGTAGAGATACAATCACCTGCTAACACTCCTCTGTATCCAGTCAAGAAGAGAACTCTTGATAAGGGTTCTATGCCCAAATATCGTATGGTACATGATCTAAGAGAAATAAACAAAGTTCTAGATCCAATCACCCCAGTTGTACCCAATCCTCATACGTTACTATCACAGATACCAGCCAGTTCTCAAGTGTTTACTGTAATAGATCTTTCAAATGCATTTTTCTCGGTTCCTTTACACCAAGATAGTTGGCATTTGTTTGCATTTACATTTAAGGGCAAACAGTTGGCGTGGACACGCCTTCCACAGGGAATGATACACTCCCCTACTCTTTATTCAAATGCCCTACAAACAGTCCTCCAGAGGTTTGAACCCGAACCACAGGTAGTAATTTTGCAGTATGTGGATGACATACTACTTTGCTGCCCAGATCTAGAAACTGCAGAAAGGTCCACTGTGAGTTTACTATGTTTTCTAGAAAAAGAAGGGTGTAAAGTGAATAGACAAAAGCTACAAGTTTGTCAGACCAAAGTGGTCTTTCTAGGTCATTGCATTTCTCAAGGTAAAAAGCATCTTACACCTCAAAGAACTGAAGCAATAAGACAGATGAATGAGCCTAGAAATCATAAACAGCTACGAGCATTTTTAGGAATAGTGTCTCATTGTAGACAATGGATTATACATGCCAGTCAACTAATGCAACCACTGTATGACTGTGTAAAAAGTGAACCTTATTTGTTGACAAAAGAAGGTCAGATTTCGTTCCAACAATTAAAAGATGCCCTTGTTTCAGCTCCAGCGTTAGGGCTACCAGACTACACCAAACCATTTCAGCTTATGGCTGCAGAAGTTGATTCTCATGCTACAGGAGTTCTTACCCAGAAGCATGCAGGGAAACAAAGACCAATTGCATATCTTTCAGCAAGGTTAGATCCCGTAGCTAGAGCAGCGCCAACCTGTGTACGTGTAGTTGTTGCTGTCTCACTATTGTTGGACAAAGCATCAGAAATTGTCCTAGAGTATCCACTCACAGTTCAAACTACGCATGATGTTTATGGGATATTAAACCAGGTCCAACCAAAACACATTTCCATGGCCAGACATTTGCGGCTACAGTGTTCTTTGCTGCTCCCCTCTACTATCACATTTGCAAGGCTTCAGACTCTTAATTTAGCAACACTGCTACCTCTCGAGTCTGAAGGGGGGAATAAGGACACTGATCCACACGCAAATTTTTTCCCTACAGACACACATGATTGTACAGAGCTCATTTTACAAGAAACAGCAGGCTTACCCAATGTATCCGAAACACCACTTCAAAATCCAGATTTAGAGCTGTTTATAGACGGTAGTAGGTTTGCAGATGACACAGGTAACTTTCATACAGGGTATGCAGTTGTGTCAGAATCTGAAACTCTCAAAGCAGAACCACTTCCACCAAAACAGTCTGCACAAGAAGCAGAACTAACAGCATTGATTGAAGCGCTAAAAATAGCTGAGAATCAGACAGCTAATATATACACTGATTCTAGGTATGCACATGGTATTGTGTTTGATTTTGGAGTAATCTGGAGAGCTAGAGGTTACATGACAGCATCAGGACAACCTGTAAAACATGCTTCTTTGATCAAACAGATCTTAGAGGCTGCACAAGAAACAAAAGAAGTAGCAGTAATTAAGGTAGCTGCACATGTGAGACTCGACACTAGGGAATCTAGGGGAAATGATAGGGCTGATAAAGCAGCCAAAGCAGCGGCAGTCAAACCCTTACGACAGGTTCATACTGTAAACCTCACAGAAAATACTGAAGATAGACTGAGACAAGCACAGGAAGATGCAGGAGAAGAGGAGAGGGATAGATGGAAAAAGGAAGGGGCAGAAGAACAAGCAGGAATTTGGAAGAAAGATGGACTAATATGTCTACCTAGAGCCTGGTACCCGATTGTAGTTGGTGGACTGCACCACCCTACTCATGTGTCTGCAAATGCAATGACACTACTGGCAAAGCAAGTCTGGTTGGCTCCAGGTTTTGGCAACTACGCAAGAGACTATTGTGCTGCATGCGCTATATGCCTGGCACATAATCCCGGACAGACAACAAAGACCCCTATGAAGCACCACGTCTGACCTCTCTATCCGTTTCAGCGATTACAAATAGACTTTATCCAGCTGCCAAAAAGTAATGGGTATGAGTATGTGTTGGTATGTGTGGACATGTTCTCGGGGTGGCCAGAGGCCTATCCAGTTCGGAAGGCTTCAGCTAAAAACACTGCTGTAAAGCTAGTTGCCGAACTGATACCCCGTTACGGTCTCCCTGAAGTGATCGAGTCAGATAGGGGTACTCATTTCACTGGAGAAATATTTCAAAATGTACTGAAAATGTTGGGTGTTGAAAGTCAGTTACACACTCCGTATCATCCTCAAAGTTCTGGTAAGGTGGAACGCATGAATGGAACTTTAAAATTAAAAATACAGAAAGCCATGGCTGAAACAGGAAAGCCTTGGACAGAATGCCTTCCACTGGCCCTTTACTCAATACGCAATACCCCAAGGGGTAAGATTAAACTGTCTCCATATGAAATTTTGTTTGGTAGGACTGCCAATTTAGGATGTTATTTTCCACAGCAACTTGTGTTAAATATTGAGTCATTGACTTCTTATGTGCAAAATCTTCAGAAACAATTAACTAAGGTGCATGCACAAGTTTTTGCTTCCCTTCCAGATCCTGACAACATTGAAGGAAGTCACAAGTTGGAACCAGGTGATCAAGTCTATGTAAAAAGACACACCAGAAAGGCTCTTGAACCAAGATTTGACGGACCCTTCCAAGTCCTGTTGACAACACCTACATCAGTCAAGCTTGAAGGAAAGGCATCATGGATACATGCAAGCCATTGCAAAAAAAGCAGTATAAACTCATGATATTGATGTTAATAGTATTAACCACGACAAAGGCATGGGAAAGACTAAATTCTCTAACCCCTTTGAACAATAGATTCGTACAACATCATAGAAAATTAGTGCATGACTTGTTAAACAATACACAAACCCTGACAGATTGTTGGATCTGTACCCATTCACCGGTATCAGCCACAAGTATACCTTTTCTAGCAGTTCCCGTGTCAGCAGAAGAAATATTCGCTTGGCCTAATTGTTCAGACAAACTGGCCAATAACCAAACTGGTAATGCTAGGCTGTGGAATACTACAATCGCCATACCAATTGTGGGATGGGTAGAATTTCCTTGGTGGCAGGGTAATCTCTCAGGGAGTAATACACATCTACAATATTTGGCCTATAAGGGTGGGGCCTGGGTACCTAGGAATAAGACTGGATTAACTAATTTAGGACAGGTCCCCACAGAAAATCTACAGCTCAGTTTCAGTACAACCGCCGATCCCTCTGATGCTTTCAAACCTGTAGTATTGGAAAGATACATACACAATAGAAATTGGGAACATTCTGAGTTGTTCCCTCAAGGTAATGCAAGCGATTGTACAAGCAAACCGGGGAACCTGGTTTGTAATGAATCTGATGAGTATGTCAACGGAATGCCTGTATGTGGGAATCCCGCAGCCAGGTACTGTAGCCCCTTGGGACAAAAACCCTCTTGGTGTATGCTTCAGGATGTATCTAGATTTGTGGATTTGGCTCACAGATTGGTATTGCAGCACTCAGCTCTATGGGATCTGCCTGAAGGTACATTTTGGATATGCGGAGAAGGAGCATATAAATGGCTTCCCGTAGGTATAAAGGGTACTTGTACATTAGGACGCCTAATCCCAGCTACATTCATAATTTCAAATAAACAAGTGAATATGCAAGCCGTGCCCAAGCACACACTATATAAAAGAGCTGCAGATAACTCACCACGTCCCTCGGGGAGGCCACATATAGTACAAATGGGAATTCCTAACAAAATTGCTAGTACCATTTTTATTTATCCTATGTTAACACAAATGTGGGATAAATTAGTTAGAGCCACGGATTATTTAGATGATCAGATCTGGGATATATTGGATATACTAAACACTAGTATAGCTGTACAGAATCAGCTTATAATAGTCGTCAACCAACATACCCTGGTATTGGATTACCTAACTGCCTCACAAGGGGGTATGTGTCAAATCATCGGACCCACCTGCTGTCATTATATAGACCCGAATAGTACTATGAGTATGACATTTAAATTAAAGGACGTACAACGACTCAGAGATCAGTATGACAAAGATAATGACCAGAATAAGGATAGCTGGTGGTCAGATACCTTTTCTTTTCTTAACCCAGCCAACTGGTTCAGAGGAATCGGTGGGTGGGTTGCTGGGATTATGCAGAGCATAATACATATAGTTATGATTATTGTAGTCATATACGTACTATTCCAGATTGTGCTCAAGGGTATCTCAGTATGCACAGATAAACTTTGTGTAATAGATGCAAGAGTATAAAGTTTTTTTTTGTTTTTTTTTTCTTATGTTATCTTCTAGTGATTCTAATTATTATTACCGTATTAACTTTTTGTTGTTTCATAAATGTTTTAGTATACTGCCGTATAAAGAAAAAAAGAATGAACAAACTTATTGCAAAACAAAGAAAAGGTTGCGAGAGTTAAACGGAAGAATTAATACTAGATTTGATTCTCTTATTGAATACAAGCATGTACATGTGTAATACCAAAAATAAAGGCTTTGTCTTTGGCCCTGTGGTAATAAAAATAAAAGAATATGTCAAAGGGGGGAATTGTGGAGATCAGACTGAAAGAATCCATTGTGTCTTTCTCCTGAGACATCTGGCTTATATCAGGAAACTTAAGCAAAATTGACATTTCCTTTTATGGACGCATTCCTTCTGTGTTGTAACCTTTTACCTACATACTAGAAGCTGTACCTTATCTCTAGTATAGACTGTTTTTGCAAAAGGATGTGAAATATGAGCGCTTGTACGCATGTCTGTAAAATGTTTAACTTTTTGCTATAAAAAGGAGGGGGTAGAGCCCAGTGAGTCAGACGGGCTCCAGGGCTATCCCTGTCTATGAACACACAACCTTTGTGCTGCGTGTTATTTATTTGGATCCCATCCAGGAAGCCAGGGACGGAGAAGGACTCAACATTATCCATCCAGATGTGGTACTTTGAAAATCACTGATGTTTGGTAAGGGGAGGGTCCTTTTATGCTCGTGGTTTCCTGTCCCACTGTGGATAAGAAGACAACCTCCATGGTGCTGTCAGGATGGATTCCTGGAAATACTATTACCAGTAAGACTAATTACCGTTTTTTGTTAAAAAATAAGGTTTTTTTTTTTTTTTTTACGGCTCTGCATTATAAACTTCTGTGAAGCACTTGGTGGGTCAAAGTGTTCACCACACCTCTAGATAAGTTCCTTAGGGGGTCTACTTTCCAAAATGGTGTCACTTGTGGGAGTTTCAATGTTTACGCACATCAGGGGCTCTCCAAACACAACATGGCGTCCCATCTCAATTCCAGTCAATTTTGCATTGAAAAGTCAAATGGCGCTCCTTTCCTTCCGAGCTCTGCCATGCGCCCAAACAGTGGTTTACCCCCACATATGGGGTATCGGCGTACTCAGGACAAATTGTACAACAACTTTTGGGGTCCATTTTCTTCTGTTACCCTTGGTAAAATAAAACAAATTGGAGCTGAAATAAATTTTGTGTGAAAAAAAGTTAAATGTCCATTTTTATTTAAACATTCCAAAAATTCCTGTGAAACACCTGAAGGGTTAATAAACTTCTTGAATGTGGTTTTGAGCACCTTGAGGGGTGCAGTTTTTAGAATGGTGTCACACTTGGGTATTTTCTATCATATAGACCCCTCAAAATGACTTCAAATGAGATGTGGTCCCTAAAAAAAAAAAAAAAATAGTGTTGTAAAAATGAGAAATTGCTGGTCAACTTTTAACCCTTATAACTCCCTAACAAAAAAAAAATTTGGTTCCAAAATTGTGCTGATGTAAAGTAGACATGTGGGAAATGTTACTTAAGTATTTTGCGTGACATATCTGTGATTTAAGGGCATAAAAATTCAAAGTTGGAAAATTGCGAAATTTTCAACATTTTCGCCAATTTTCCATTTTTTTCACAAATAGTTATATCGAATAAATTTTACCACTATCATGAAGTACAATATGTCACGAGAAAACAATGTCTGGAACGCTTCAACGGATCTTGGCGATTCTGAGTTATAACCTCATAAAGAGACAGTGGTCAGAATTGTAAAAATTGGTTCGGTCATTAACGTGCAAACCACCCTCGGGGGTTAAGGGCGTCATGTGGAGATTTTCTGCAAAAGAGCGTAGAAGATGGAAGTCTGCAGAGACGGCTGTGGATGAGAAAACTCATCATGGGGTCTGCACAAGATGAAGAAAAGGAGAACGACTCCAGAGATGACGTCATCTATAAGGTACCTGGATGTAAATGTTATTTGTGATACTAACTAACTCTCATGTTTTTATTTATATTAGGAGCATTAAAGGGGATCTCCAGGTTTGTGATGAGTCTGCAGTCATTCTTTGTGACTGCAGACTTCTGAATTCTCACAGTGCGCACTGCACGCTGTCAGGATTCTCTCGTGCTGACGATTTACATACATGTGGTCACGTGCTGACTAAACATGTGTGGCCTCAATGAAAATGAACTGAGCGAGGCCGGGCACGTCTAGTCTACTCAGAAGTAGACAAATCGCATGCTTGTGCTGACATGACCGTCCACAGGCAAGGGAGAATCCTAAAAGTGTGCAGTGCATTAGTTGTGAGAATTCAGAAGCCTGCGATGTCAGGATTCAGCTCTGCAGGTTCCAGTAGTCGTCACATGGACACTTCACTCATATGCGAGTTTCATACTTGTGGTCTTGTGACAACGAGCTTCTCTGTTTTTCACTGATCATTGAGAACATTAGAGAGACGAGGTCGTTGGTACATGACTAAGACTATGTGCACACGTTGCGGATTCTCTGCGGATCCGCAGCGTTTTTGCGGTGCAGAAACGCAGATCCGCAATTGATTTACAGTACAATGTAAATCAATGAGAAAAAAAAAGCTGTGCATACTTTGTGGAAAATCCGCTGCGGAAACGCGGTTTAAAAGTAGCATGTCACTTCTTTTTTGTGAATCTGCAGCGTTTTTGTACCCATTCCATTATAGAAATCCGCAGGGGTAAAAAACGCAGCAAATCCGCAAAAAAACGCAGCAAAAACGCTGCGGATCCGCACAAAATCCGCAGCTGCGTTTTCTGCCAGGAGAGGCAGAATCCGCACCAGAAATTCCTAAGGCTAATCTGCAACGTGTGCACATAGCCTTGGTGTGCAAATCGCATATGTCCTTGGGAAGGGGGGTGCCAAAATGAATTCTTGCCCCTGGTGCCAGAAAACCTAGATACACCTCTGTCGGTATGCTACTTTGAGCGGTGATTACCGCGTCCGGTGGAGGGATGTCTGTGCACAGTGCAGCACAGGCAGGGACTGAGGGTGTGCACAGAGAGAGAATGGAGACCCGCAGACTGCCCGTCCCAGTCTACGCCGTAGCCTGGAGCTTTATTATCAGAGGAATATGTCAGTTAAAGGGAGTCTGTCACCCCAAAAATCGTATATGAGATAAGGCCACCAGCATCAGGGGCTTATCTACAGGATTCTGTAGTGCTGTAGATAAGCCCCCCGATGTATCCTGAAAGGTAAGAAAAACAGGTTATATTATACTACCCAGGGGCGGTCCCGCTGCTGTCCGGTCCGATGGGCGTCGCGGTGCGGGTCCAGCGCCTCCCATCTTCATACGATCACGTCCTCTTGTCTTCCTGCCGCGGCTCCGGCGCAGGCGTACTTTGTCTACCCTGTTGAGGGCAGAGCAAAGTACTGCAGTGCGCAGGCGCCGGGCCTCTTACCTTTCCCAGCGCCTGCACACTGCAGTACTTTGCCCTCAACAGGGCAGACACTGCGCCGGAGCCGCGGCGGCAGGAAGACAAGAAGAGGACGTGATCGTATGAAGATAGGAGGCACCGGACCGTGACGCACATCGTACCAGAACCCGACCGCCCCTGGATGAGTATAATATAACCTGTTTTTCTTACCTTTCAGGATACATCGGGGGCTTATCTACAGCATTACAGAATGCTGTAGATAAGCCCCTGATGCCTGTGGCCTTATCTCATACGATTTTTGGGGTGACAGATTCCCTTTAATTGTTTTTCTAAAGCTTTATAGTGTAGTTTTAGGTCAGGGAGGGATGGTTAGGGATGCGCTAGCAAGGTGCAGGGACAGGTAGTGATGGCTACTTGTGGACATGTGCGGCACTTGCGGTTTTGCACTTGCGGTGAGAAAAACACTGCTGGCAGCTTTTTTCCCATTGCTGCAAGTACCGCATTTGCCGAATCGCGGCAAAACTGCAAGTGCTGCACATGTCCGCAAGTCCAATAGGGAATGAATGAGGCCGAAGGCAATGTTGCCGTAAGTGATCCGTTACGCGGCAGATGCGGAAAAACTGCTGGATCTGCTGCAAAAGGCTACTTTCACATCAGCGATTTTTGCCAAAGTCACTGCCGGTAGTGTCATACTCACTAATGGGGGAGGCAAAACTAAAAGTGCCCTAGGGCAGCAGAAACTCTAAATACGGCCCTGCATCCAATCAACACAGGCAAAACAATTATGGATGTCCATAAATGAAGTTGTGTAATAATGACAAATGACACAGGAAAAAAGTATTCTTTTTCTTTCCACTGCTCTGTCTGAAATCTTGCGGAGAGCACCTGGTCATGTCCGGTTTATGGTGAAATGATCTTCTTTCCACTTCCAAATTATCGCCCCAATGGTGCTCAATGGAACCTGCAGTAGCTGAGAAATTCCTCTGTCAATGCCATCAATGTTTTGCAGCAATAAGGTTACAAAGGTATTGAGGCAGCTCGCTGGTTTTACCCATCATGAGATGTTTCTTGTGTGGCACCTTGGAAATGAGACACCTTTTTATAAGCCATCAGTTGAACTAGCTGATATTATTATTCACTAAGTGGCAGTATTGCTTTCTAATTACTAATAGAGTTCACCTGGTGTCATGACTTTCCATGGCTTTTTGCACCTCTCTTGCTTTATTTGTTCAGTACTTTTTCCCATGTAATTTCTCATTATTATTATACCTTAATTTCTGGACATCTATGGTTTTATTTCTTTGCCTCTGTGGATTGGATGGGTTGTTACCGATGTCTGTTAAGAATTTCATGTCAATAGCACCTTTAGAAATATATTTAGTTTGAAAATTGGTGACGTGTTCAATGCTTATTTCACCAACTGTACTTGCCAATCATTGCCTCCATCTATTTCTAGCTCCATTCCGATCCTCTTCTACAGCACGTGTTTTCACTAGCTATCTCATATCTTCGTCTTTTGTGTGGACAAGAAATTGCTTTCTCAACACAGGTCTATGAGACTTAAATCAAAGTTGTGTGAGCAGGAACAGGATGCAGAAAAGGAAAATCGGAATGGGACTTAAAAAAAAGAAGGAAGCAGTGATTAGTTAGTATTTAAAAAAATGCACTATACAAATAATATGGGGTAGATAAAAAAAAATTGAAGTAGTACTTTAAAATCTAAGAACGCATACCATGTTAACCTTATATGAGGGTATTCACAGATGCATACACACTGAAGTATAATATGCCCAGATTGGGGACAATATTCACATGCCTTCCCTAATTATGAGAAATATATAGGAACATATATAATAAAATATTGGAGGAAGAGAACAGGAGTTGATCTGCAGTACCCAGCAGCAGCCACCACACACTGAATGGATCATCATATTGCAGCTCCTTTTAATATGTTGTCGTCTAGCTGCCACAGATTATAACAGCTGATCGCTGAGGGTGCCTGGTGACAGACCCCCACAGATACGGATTACATTTTCTGATGATACTGTTAAGGTACCGTCACATTAAGCGACGCTGCAGCGATAGCGACAACGATGCCGATCGCTGCAGCGTCGCTGTTTGATCGCTGGAGAGCTGTCATACAGACCGCTCTCCAGCGACCAACGATGCCGAGGTCCCCGGGTAACCAGGGTAAACATCGGGTTGCTAAGCGCAGGGCCGCGCTTAGTAACCCGATGTTTACCCTGGTTACCAGCGTAAAAGTAAAAAAAACAAACAGTACATACTCACCCAGCGTCATACCTCCCCCAGCGTCTGCTTCCTGACACTGACTGAGCTCCGGCCCTAACAGCACAGCGGCTTTCACTTTCACTTTAGGGCCGGAGCTCAGTCAGTGTCAGGAAGCAGACGCTGGGGGAGGTATGACGCTGGGTGAGTATGTACTGTTTGTTTTTTTTACTTTTACGCTGGTAACCAGGGTAAACATCGGGTTACTAAGCGCGGCCCTGCGCTTGGTAACCCGATGTTTAACCTGGTTACCAGTGTAAAACATCGCTGGTATCGTTGCTTTTGGTGTCAAACACAACGATACACGGCGATCGGACGACCAAATAAAGTTCTGGACTTTATTCAGCGACTAGCGACATCACAGCAGGATCCTGATCGCTGCTGCGTGTCAAACTAAACGATATCGCTAGTGAGGACGCTGCAACGTCACGGATCGCTAGCGATATCGTTTAGTGTGACGGTACCTTTAGACTGAACATGAGTCAACATTGTGATGCAGAAGCAAAAAAGGCAAAAACAATTCTGAGTTTCATTAATAGAAGCATACAGTCTAGATCACGTGAAGTAATTACCCCCCTCCTCCTTGGTCAGGCCTCATCTGGAATACTGTGTCCAGTTATGGGCACCACATTTTAAAAAAGACATTGAAAAACGGGAGCAAGTTCAGAGAAGAGCGACCAGAATGGTGACCGGTCTCCAAACAATCTCCTATGAGGAACGGTTAGAAGATTTGAGAATGTTTAGCTTGCAAAAGAGAAAACTGAGAGGAGACTTATTACCTGTCTACAAATATCTCATGGGCTGTCACACTGTGGAGGGCTCAGCTTTATTCTCATTTGCACAAGGAAAGATGAGAAGCAACGGGATTAAAATGAATGGGAGGAGACACAGATTAGATATTAGAATAAAAATTTTGACAGGGTGCTCAATGGAGCAGACTGCCACCAGAGGTGGTGAGTTCTCTTTCAATGGAAGTCTTTAAACAGAAGCTGGACAGATATCTGTCTAAGATGGTTTAAGTGAATCCTGCATTTAGCAGGGGGTTGGACCAGATGACCCTGGGGGTCCCTTCCAACTCTACCATTCTATGATTTTATTCATTCCTGCTAAATATTTTGTATTTTATAATATGGTTTTATTTTAACACAATAAAAGTTGTAATATTATACTTTGGAATAGTCTCTTTTCATTACAGGTTTACATGATTCACATAAGATATGAGAACATGTGGAATGCACTGGTAAAACAGTCTAAACAGCAAGATAGTACACACAGGCACTGCTAGAAATGATCACACAACTGAGATCAGTGGGGTTAGGATATAAAAGTTAGTCTCATTATAGCCATATTGTGATGCAGTTTTATCTGACACATACAGTGCACTTATTAATGCATAGAGATGAGGCCGGAGTCATGTATGTTCCTAGTGTACAGAGGATAACAGTTAAAGAACTCACTACTATTGTAACAAGACAAGTATCCTGTTCAGGATAGAAGCAAAGTGATATCTAATGCCAAAACTGCAAAGCATTTATATACTCTAAGAGCAGTAAAGCAACAAGTCAGATGCCACACAAATGTACACTATTGCTATATACATGGCATAAATGTCTACACTATAGACATTCAGAAAGTATTAAGGAATTGCAAAAAATGAACTTGACAAAGAATTATGTCCAGTTGTGCAAATACTGTAAGATGTGATTGCTGCCTTAAATCCAAGGCTACTAGGGCATTAGCTACTAGAGAGAAAACTGACAGTGATCAGAATACTTAAAAAATGGATAAAGTAATCACAAGCTGAAGTGGAAGACAATAAATGGATAAAAGCTGTTGAAGAAATTAAATCCATGCGTAATAAATAAAAAAACCACTAACAGAGTTGCCAAATGGGATAAAGCCATGGGATGTAAATATAATATAACTAGATGGAGGCTCGATGCTATTGCATCTGGAGGGTGATAATGTCATGATGGGGGCAGGCTTTGCAGCAGTATGGGCCATATCCAGGTGGTGGTGAAATACTTCCTCCCATGGAGGCAAAAGCAAAAGAGCTGTTGATAATTTTTGCTGAATTCACTTTCTCCTGTCATCAACTTTTTGAATTCTTCTGGATACTGGAGTATGAGTAGATAGACTTTCCCCTTCTGACAGCACTGACTAAACTTTCCATCTGAAGGCGTCTCAGCTCCAAAATTCAAAGATTGACAACTTTGACATAAATGGTTCATGGGACCCCAGCTGTGTTCGTGAATTGTGCTTTCATCATGGGTTACATTTTTTGCTTGTAGTTGACGTTCATGTCTTTCTTTTTGTATGTGACTTATTTGCTGGAGGATCTTGATTCGTCATAGCTGAAGTAGCTTGCGTTGGGAAAATGCCTTCTTAGTTAACCTCATACACTTTGAGGTTGTAGACTCGATGGTGTGGTGTGTTGGTTCCAATGGGTCATCTTGTGAGCATGGTATTGCTGTTAAGACTGCAGATTTCTGTTTGCGGCGCTGTTGTTGCCTAATGGCATCCTGTGATAATCTAATGACTTTTACATCTGGGGACTCGTGCTTGACGCCTACGCTTTTATGCATTGTTTTTGTCCCAGCGATGCTGTTGCACTTCAAGAGTCTCATCTGCCCATTGTTGTCTTCGACGTTGTGCCTTTGCTGCTTTCCTTTCATTGTCATTTGTGTACTTTTTAGGAGGAGCCATGTTGGTTGTTGTGAATTCTGCTTTTGGGCTCCCTCCGGTGGTTGTAGGTGGTAATGCAGTTGTCCCTGAGTTGCAGTCCTGTTCAGGTGTATCTGCTGATTGCAGTTATGACTGGGGTATTTAGGTGTGCAGGATTCATTAGTCCTTGCCAGTTGTCCATGGTTGTTGGGAGGTTTTGGTCCTGGTTTGGTTCCTTCTGCCTTCTGCCAAATCAGCAAAGATAAGTGTCTGGTTTTGTTTCTGTGGCACACATGCTGTGTGCTTAATAATTCTGTGCTGTTCGGTGTTTTTTTGTCCAGCTTAGATTGTGTCAGTATTTTCTCAGTCTTGTTGGGTTCTCTGGAGTGGCAGATATACATTCCATGTCTTTAGTTAGATTGTGGAACTTTTTGTATTATCTGCTGTGGATATTTTTGGAAGGGTTTTAATACTGACCACTTAGTATTCTGTCCTATCTTTCCCTATTTAGCTAGAGTGGCCTCTTTTGCTGAATCCTGTTTTCTGCCTGCGTGTGTCTTTCCTCTCCTACTCAGTCAATATTTGTGGGGGGCTGCCTAACCTTTGGGGTTCTGCTCTGAGGCAAGGTAGTATTCCTATTTCCATCTATAGGGGTATTTAGTCCTCCGGCTGTGTCGAGGTGTCTAGGGTTTGTTAGGCACACCCCATGGCTACTTCTAGTTGCGGTGTTAGTTCAGGTTTTGCGGTCAGTACAGTTTCCACCTACTCCAGAGAAAGTTCATGCTGCTCCAAAGTCACCGGATCATAACAGTACAACTGGCCTACTATGAGTTAAATGCATCTCAGAAGAAGGGAAGAAAGGTGTTTGAGTTATTTTTTTTTCTGCAGTTTGCTTTGCCTTTTCTTCCCTCTTTTTCTCTGGGTGGCTAAGGAGTCTTGTGTTAGCATGGATGTTCAGGAATTAGCTTCTCATGTAGACCAGCTTGCTGCTAGGGTACAGGGAATTTCTGATTATATTGTTCAGACTCCTGTTTTAGAGCCGAAGATTCCTACTCCTGATTTGTTTTTTGGTGACAGGTCCAAATTTTTGAGTTTTAAAAACAACTGTAAACTGTTTTTTGCTTTGAGACCTCGATCCTCTGGGGATTCTATTCAGCAGGTTAAAATCGTCATTTCCCTGCTGCGTGGTGATCCACAGGATTGGGCATTTTCCCTGGAATCTGGGAATCCGGCTTTGCTTAAAGTAGATTCCTTTTTTCAGGCTTTAGGACTATTATATGATGAACCTAATTCTGTGGATCAAGCGGAGAAGACCTTGTTGGCCCTATCTCAGGGTCAAGAGGCGGCAGAATTGTATTGTCAGAAATTTAGAAAATGGTCGGTGTTGACTAAATGGAATGATGATGCTTTGGCTGCAATTTTCAGAAAGGGTCTTTCTGAATCCGTTAAAGATGTTATGGTGGGGTTTCCCACGCCCGTCGGTCTGAGTGATTCTATGTCATTGGCCATTCAGATTGATCGGCGCTTGCGGGAGCGCAGAACTGTGCGCGCTGTGGCGTTGTCCTCAGAGCAGAGTCCTGAGCCAATGCAGTGTGATAGGATTCTGTCTAGGACAGAACGACAAGGACTCAGACGTCAGAATAGGTTGTGTTATTATTGTGGCGACGCTTCTCATGTCATTTCAGTCTGCCCTAAACGGACAAAGAGGATCGCTAGTTCATTTACCATCAGTACTGTACAACCTAAATTTCTGTTATCGTTGTCCCTGATCTGCTCATTGTCATCATTTTCTGTCTTGGCGTTTGTGGATTCAGGCGCCGCTTTGAACTTAATGGACCTTGAGTTTGCCAGGCGTTGTGGTTTCCCCTTGCAGCCCTTGCAGAACCTTATTCCTTTAAGGGGCATTGATGCTACACCTTTGGCTAAAAATAAGCCCCAGTTTTGGACACAGGTGACCATGCGCATGGCACCAGCCCATCAGGAAGATTGTCGATTTCTGGTATTGCATAATTTACATGATGCTATCGTGTTGGGTTTTCCGTGGTTGCAGGTACATAATCCTGTGTTGGATTGGAAGTCGATGTCTGTGACTAGTTTGGGTTGTCAGGGGGTTCATAATGATGTTCCTTTAATGTCCATCTCCTCTTCTTCCTCTTCCGAAATTCCAGAGTTTTTGTCTGATTTTCAGGATATATTCGATGAGCCCAAGTCCAGTTCTCTTCCACCGCACAGGGACTGTGATTGTGCTATTGATTTGATTCCAGGCTGTAAGTTTCCTAAGGGCCGACTCTTCAACCTGTCTGTGCCTGAACATACCGCTATGCGGAGTTATGTTAAGGAGTCTTTGGAGAAAGGGCATATTCGGCCATCTTCTTCACCGATGGGAGCGGGATTTTTTTTTGTTGCTAAGAAGGATGGCTCCTTGAGACCCTGTATTGATTATCGCCTCTTGAATAAGATCACGGTCAAGTTTCAATACCCTTTACCTTTGCTTTCAAATTTTGTTTGCTAGGATTAAGGGGGCTAGTTGGTTTACGAAGATTGACCTTCGGGGGGCGTATAATCTTGTTCGTATTAAGCAGCGTGATGAATGGAAAACCCGTGGCCCGAAGGCCATTTTGAATACCTTGTGATGCCGTTCGGGCTCACTAATGCTCCATCTGTTTTTCAATCTTTCATGCATGATATCTTCCGGACGTATATTGATAAATTCTTGATTGTATATTTGGACGATATTTTGATTTTTTCTGATGATTGGGAGTCTCATGTGGAATAGGTCAGGATGGTATTTCAGATCCTTCGTGACAATGCTTTGTTTGTGAAGGGGTCTAAGTGTCTCTTTGGGGTGCAGAAGGTTTCTTTTTTGAGTTTTATTTTTTCTCCTTCATCTATTGAGATGGATCCGGTTAAGGTTCAGGCCATTCATGATTGGATTCAACCCACGTCCGTAAAGAGCCTTCAGAAATTTTGGGGTTTTGCAAATTTTTATCGCCGTTTCATTGCTAACTTTTCCAGCTTGGTTAAACCCTTGACCGATTTGACGAAAAAAGGCGCTGATGTGGCGAATTGGTCCTCTGCGGCTGTTTCTGCCTTTCAGGAGCTTAAACGTCGATTTACTTCTGCTCCGGTGTTGCGCCAACCGGATGTTTCCCTTCCGTTTCAGGTTGAGATTGACACTTCTGAGATTGGCGCAGGGGCCGTTTTGTCCCAGAGGGATCATGTTGGTTCATTGACGAAACCGTGTGCATTCTTTTCCCGTAAATTTTCGCCTGCTGAACGCAATTATGATGTCAGCAATCGGGAGTTGTTGGCTATGAAGTGGGCATTTGAGGAGTGGCGACATTGGCTTGAGGGAGCTAAGCACCGTATTGTGGTCTTGACCGATCATAAGAATTTGATTTACCTCGAGTCTGCCAAGCGGCTGAATGCTAGACAGGCTCGATGGTCCTTGTTTTTTTCCCGTTTTGATTTTGTGGTCTCGTATCTTCCGGGTTCCAAGAATATTAAGGCTGATGCCCTTTCTAGGAGTTTTTTGCCTGATTCTCCTGAGGTCCTTGAACTGGTAGGCATTCTGAAAGAAGGGGTGGTTCTTTCTGCTATTTCTCCTGATTTACGACGGGTTCTTCAGGAATTTCAGGCTGACAGACCTGATCGTTGTCCAGTGGGGAAACTGTTTGTTCCTGACAGATGGACTAGTAGAGTGATTTCTGAGGTTCACTGTTCTGTGTTGGCTGGTCATCCTGGTATTTTTGGTACCAGAGACTTGGTTGGTAGGTCCTTTTAGTGGCTTTCTTTATCACGTGATGTGCGTTCTTTTGTGCAGTCCTGTGGGACTTGTGCGCGGGCCAAGCCTTGTTGTTCCCGTGCTAGTGGGTTGCTTTTGCCATTGCCGGTCCCGGAGAGGCCCTGGACGCATATTTCTATGGATTTTATTTCTGATCTTTTGGTTTCCCAGAGGATGTCGGTTATCTGGGTTGTTTGTGACCGGTTTTCTAAGATGGTTCATTTGGTGCCTTTGCCTAAATTGCCTTCCTCTTCAGATTTAGTTTCGTTGTTTTTTCAGCATGTGGTTCGTTTGCATGGTATTCCGGAGAATATTGTGTCTGACAGAGGTTCCCAGTTTGTTTCTAGGTTTTGGCAGGCTTTTTGTGCTAGGCTGGGCATTGATTTATCTTTTTCCTCTGCATTTCATCCTCAGACAAATGGCCAAACCGAGCGAACTAATCAGACCTTGGAGACTTATTTGAGATGCTTTGTGTCTGCTGATCAGGATGATTGGGTGGCCTTTTTGCCATTGGCCGAGTTTGCCCTTAATAATCGGGCTAGTTCGGCTACTTTGGTTTCGCCTTTTTTTTGTAACTTTGGTTTTCATCCTCGTTTTTCTTCTGGGCAGGTTGAGCCTTCTGACTGTCCTGGTGTGGATTCGGTGGTTGACAGGTTGCAGCAGATTTGGGCTCATGTGGTGGACAATTTGGTGTTGTCTCAGGAGGAGGCTCAACGTTTTTCTAACCGTCGTCGGGGTGTTGGTTCCCAGCTTCAGGTTGGGGATCTGGTCTGGTTGTCTTCCCATCATGTTCCTATGAATGTTTCTTCTCCTAAGTTTAAGCCTCGGTTTATTGGTCCTTATAGGATTTCTGGGATTATTAATCCGGTGTCTTTTCGATTGGCGCTTCCGGCCTCTTTTGCTATCCATAATGTCTTCCATAGATCTTTATTGCGGAAATATGTGGTACCCGTTGTTCCCTCTGTTGATCCTCCGGCCCCTGTGTTGGTTGATGGGGAGTTGGAGTATGTGGTTGAGAAGATTTTGGATTCTCGTTTTTCGAGGCGGAGGCTTCAGTATCTTGTCAAATGGAAGGGTTATGGCCAGGAGGATAATTCTTGGGTTTTTGCCTCTGATGTCCATGCTGCTGATTTGGTTCATGCTTTTCATCTGGCTCGTCCTGATCGGCCTGGGGGCTCTGGTGAGGCTTCGGTGACCCCTCCTCAAGGGGGGGGGGTACTGTTGTGAATTCTGCTTTTGGGCTCCCTCCGGTGGTTGTAGGTGGTAATGCAGTTGTCCCTGAGTTGCAGTCCTGGTCAGGTGTATCTGCTGATTGCAGTTCTGACTGGGGTATTTAGGCGTGCAGGATTCATTAGTCCTTGCCAGTTGTCCATGGTTGTTGGGAGGTTTTGGTCCTGGTTTGGTTCCTTCTGCCTTCTGCCAAATCAGCAAAGATAAGTGTCTGGTTTTGTTTCTGTGGCACACATGCTGTGTGCTTAATAATTCTGTGCTATTCAGTGTTTTTTGTCCAGCTTAGATTGTGTCAGTATTTTCTCAGTCTTTTTGGATTCTCTGGAGTGGCAGATGTACATTCCATGTCTTAAGTTAGATTGTGGAACTTTTTGTATTATCTGCTGTGGATATTTTTGGAAAGGTTTTAATACTGACCGCTTAGTATTCTGTCCTATGTTTCCCTATTTAGCTAGAGTGGCCTCTTTTGCTGAATCCTGTTTTCTGCCTGCGTGTGTCTTTCCTCTCCTACTCATAGTCAATATTCGTGGGGGGCTGCCTATCCTTTGGGGTTCTGCTCTGAGGCAAAGTAGTATTCCTATTTCCATCTATAGGGGTATTTAGTCCTCCGGCTGTGTCGAGGTGTCTAGGGTTTGTTAGGCACACCCCATGGCTACTTCTAGTTGCGGTGTTAGTTCAGGTTTTGCGGTCAGTACAGTTTCTACCTACTCCAGAGAAAGTTCATGCGGCTCCAAAGTCACCGGATCATAACTGTTGGTGTTGATAGTTGCTTTTTAAAGGGCTTTTCCCAAGAGCGAAAGTTCATTTTAAAAATTGCATCTGACCGTGTACAGAACATACCACAGCTCTTGGATAGGGGAGGAAGCAAAAGACAATACTGACATTACAGCAGGAGATCAGAGGATACATTTTGTGAGGTAAAATATTCTTTAAAAACAGTGAAATATTTTACCTGACAAAAGAAATCCTCTGTAATCCCCTGCTGTAACGTCAGGATTGTCTTTTGCTTCCTCCCCTGCCCAGGAGATGTGGTATGTTCTGTACATGGTCAGACACAGACAATTTATAAAATGAACTTTCGTTCATGGGAAAACCCCTTTAATGTGACCGGCTTCCTCTGCCTGTAGACACGTTACGCATCTGCCGCCGGGATCAGCCGAATGATTCACTGCGCCTGTGCGGATCTTTGTGCAGACAGATAGCGGTGGTCAGATTAAAACTGTGCATGTGCTCCTCCAGTACAAAGATGGCGGCGGTCAGCGAATTATTTGGCTGATCCTAGCGGCGGCGTGTTCACAACAGTGTCCCTCTAGTGGTACCACACAAGAGGCTGCATACGGCGTATAGTGTGTGTGTGTTGTGTACGGTGTATACAGTGTGTGTGGTGCAACGGTGTTCTGCTGGTGGTACCACGCAAGAGGCTGGTGCCACCAGCAGTTTCCATATTAAGACACCCATCACTTGGGTGTCTCAATATGGAGGTCAGTGAACTTCCACCGCTTGGAATTCTGGGATCCGGACACATCTGGATGGAATAGGATGTGAAGACTTTACAAGGTACTGTAAGTATATATTAAGATATAGATGACACAGTTGAACGATACAAAGCAAGACTGATAGCCAAAGGATAATGAAATATGGAGCGTATGAGACATTTGCTATATATATATATATATATATATATATATATATATAGCATCGTGATTACTCGTCAATCCCGCCCCCTGCACAGTAGCTCCGCCCCCCACCGCATCACCACACATAATCCCGCCCTCCATCCCATTACAACACACAATCCCGCCCCCCACCACATTACCACACAATCCTGCCCCCTACCACATCACACATAATTCCGCCCCCACCACATTACCACGCATAATCCCGCCCCACCACATCACACATAATTCGGCCCCCCCACCACATTACAACACATAATCCCCCCCCAACACATCACCACACACAATCCCGCCCCCCCATTACCACACATAATTCTGCCCCCCCACCGCATCACCACACAATCTTTCCCCTCCCACCGCATCACCACACATAACCCCGCCCCCACCGCATCACCACACATAATCCCGCCCCCCACCGCATTACCACACAACCCCGCCCCCACCGCATTACCACACATAATCCCACCCCCCACCGCATTACCACACATAATCCCGCCCCCCACCACATCACCACACACAATCCCACCCCCCCACCACATTACTACACATAATCCCGCCCCCCTACCACATTACCACACAATCCCGTCCCCACCACTTTACCACAATTTTTATTAACTTCATTTTAAGTTAATTTACCACCTGCGTAAGCACTATTGAATGTTATCATTATTTACTATAGTTTAATCACCAGCAGCGTTAATTAGATAGCAATGAGCGTGCCGAGCGTTAGCTGGCTGGAAACCGCTAGTAAGTTTAATATGCTACAATGAGACTTTGTTCACAGGGAATCACAAATGAATAAAGACCAGACTTAGGGCACGATTCATCAAAGCTTTTATTACATATATTCTGGCATAAAAGCTAAAATCATATAATTTTCACACACTAACATTTTGTGATTTTTGGTATTCTCACAAATTTTTCGCCCAGCTCTGGCAAAGTGGATGGAGCTGGGGCAAGACAGGAGCATGGAGACTGCGGCTCATCAAATTCATGACAAGTGGTGGCATGTGCCACTCCATAATTCTTACTCATACAGGGACTGGAGCAGCATTTGTGATGAGGCATACACAGAGGTGCATATGCATTTTCAAGAATCAGGAGCATCTGACTTCAGCACATCTCATCAAAACCAGAGTGAACAATGCCGGTCTTGAAGTATCAGACACTGAGTATGCATACATCAGAAAGTATCTGTTGACTAAAGCATAAGACTAGTTGCCAGTGTTCCAAGTCCTCACTCTACACATGCCTGCCTGTTACACAAATGACCGGAGTCTGTGTGCACACTTGAACCTGAGGCTTAGGCTGGAGTCGCACTAAACTAATGAAAAATCGTTCCGTGTCTCCCTGCCAAGAGTCGCACGAGTGTCATGTGAGTAAAATCCGTTTTTTCACAACTAGCAAGCTAGCAGAGCTTCTGCATAGTAAAGAGGAGACCCCTGAGGTTAGGGGCGGTCAGAGATGTAAAGAGGAGACCCCTAAGATGAGGTGCAGTCATGAAGAGACCCCTAAAGTAAGGGGCGATCATTGGGTGTACCAGTGGTCCTATGTAGAGTCTCGATCCGCCAGGTCTCAAACAAAAGACTTAATGCAGTTGGTGGAGGAGTGGCTCCAGCCTGAGTTTTTTTCCCATTCGAGATGATGGAGAGAATCGTGGTTGACCGGATGGTGTGGTCTTTGCCGACCGCCATGCAACGATGGGTCAGGCTAAGGGACCTAGGCACCCTGGAACTGCTGATAGAGTTAATTGAGCAGTATAAACCCTCTCACAGATAATGTACCGGGTGCAGAACCCAGAGATTTTGAGATACCTGCCATAGCGGTCGCCAACCTAGGGACAGAGTGTAATCCCGATAAACTGCCCTTAGAGCTATTGGCAGGGAAGAATGAAAATGTTTCGGAAGCAGAATCCGAAGATGTCAAGTCAGAGATATCTGCCAAAGGGGTTGCCAACTTAGGGACAGAGTGTAACCCTGATAAGCTTCCCCTACAGGTTGTGGCAGTAGAGGACGTGGAGACCTACTGAACCCAGAGCTGGAGGTATCCCCTGGTACGTTTGGGACAGCTCAGTTCCAGGGTCTCACACAGACGCGGAATTAAAAAACGCAGGTATGAGAAGAGCCGGGAGTGTATGGTTGCGGAGGCAACTGGGGACGTGTGCATGAGGAACCCTCTGGCACCTGCCAAAGATGGCGCCGGGGTCAGGGTAAATTAGAGCGCTCGCTAGACAGCAGTGTCGGGAGGCTCAGGTTCGTGTGCAATGTAATACAGACATATGCTCGGAGTTGCTGGCGCGGTCCGCGGTGTTTCAGCGTGACAGTCACCAGGGCACAGGTAAAGGTACGGAGTAAATGGTACCATGGGCCCGAAGGCAGGTACTTAGGTGACAGGATGACCCGTGGGGATAGTGAACCAAAAATAAACAAGGCCGAGACCACCCCAAACTGGTCCAAATCTACAGTTAATCAGAAAAGAGGGCTTGGCTTCTGCAATGGAGAATGGGGTGAGTGGTCCCGTAAGGAAGTATGGAGGAGAAATGCAAAAGGGAGGGATGCATGTGCCGATCGATGGTTCCGGTCCCTACTTTGGTTTCTTAGTATAGTGTCGGGCAGGGATGTCACAGGGGCATGCAGATGCCCTGTGTGAGGGATATCACTGGAGAAAGGTTAGAAGCACTTCATCTTTGTATTAAACTATGTAAATTTCTTTTGGCAGTGCAGTGGTTAATCTGTTCAGTCGAGAGCTCCTGGAGAGTTTAGGCTCTCAATTGTGCACTATTAGCCACTCACAGCTCATATATACTCTGGGCTCTGGCTAAAACTCATTGTCAGAGCTAGCTTTTGCTGCATGGCTGGAGATTGTTGGTGGTTATTAGAGTAGGCATTTGGTGGATTTATCTGTGACTATTGCAAGGTTTCGAATGTTTGATAATTCCCTTTCTTCTACTTTGGTTTAACCCCATCCTCCACTCCCAAGGTGCATTATTTGTGTGTGTATGTTTGGTATTTTTTTGTTACCCCTGTTCTTATTACCTTGTTAGTCTAGTTGGTGCATTATGGTACACTATTACTCCTCTCTTCCTTAGGTGGAGGAAGGGTACAGGCTGAGGGTGGATTTGGCAGCTAAGGCTAGTTACGTGACCTCTGCATCTTCACCATCAGAAGTAATCTGGGGAACAAGGCGAGTTAGGGTGCTCCTAGCGTTAGAGACAGGACAGCTCCTGTAATTTTTCTTTGCTTGTGAAAGTCATTTGCTGATGTCTGCTTACAAAGATTTGCAATGTTCCCTGTACAATGAGTAATCCATAAAGGAAATACTATTTACTGCTGATAATTTCATAAGTGAAATGACTTGAAGTATAAGCTATGTGTTAAAATAATTCACTAGAACGATGGAAATGGGATCTACATTCACTTTCCAATTGTTTCTAGTTTACTTTTATCTAAATTATGTGTTACTTTTGCAGAGCTTTGTCCCAATGAGTCAATCTTTTTTTCAGGAGTCATTATGCATGTCTTTTTTAGTAGTGAATTTAGGTAATTATGTTTTGCATTTATTATAATATTTACGCCAGCTCTCAAAGTGTTAACAAACTCTGACTTATATTAAGAAAATTGTGATCATTCACACAGGTATGCATACACCGCTAAAATGCACATAAATCATTTTGCTAAAATGCACATAAATCATTTTTCAACACAATATGCTAATTGGAAAAGATGCATTAACATAACAGTGGCACAGATTTGGGCATTTTTGCTGTTTACCAAAACATATTCAAGATACAGTTATATAATCAATATGAGCTAAAAGTACAGACTTTCATCTTTAATTTGAGGAAATTCACATCCTAATTGGAGTAAGGGTCTAGGAATTACAGCTCTTTAATATGTAGCTGCCTCTTTTTCAAGGGACCAAAAGTAATTAGACAATTATTTCTAGAGCTGATTCTACATGTAGCATTTGCGTTCAGAGGCTGTTGCTGTGAACCCACAACATTTGGTCAAAGGAGCTCTCAATTAAAGTGAAACAGACCATCATTAGGCTGAAAAAAGAGCACTGGTGATCTTGGGAACTCAAAAAGGCCTGGTCATCTACGAAAGACAAAAGCAGCGGATGATTGCAGAATTTTTCCCATGGTGAAGTAAAAACCCTTCAGAAGATCCAGTCAAGTGAAGAACACTGTCCAGGGAGTAAGTGTTTCAAGCTAAAGGCTGAGTCACACATAATGATATCATTGCAACATCACGCTTTTGGTGACGTAGCAATGATCCCGCTAACGATCTCGTTATGTGTGACAGCGACCAACGATCAGGCCCCTGCTGGGAGATCGTTGGGGAATGATCAGGACCATTTTTTGGTCGCTGATCACCCGCTGTCAACGCTGGATCCGTGTGTGTGACGCCGATCCAGCGATGTGTTCACTTGTAACCAGGGTAAATATCGGGTTACTAAGCGCAGGGCCGCGCTTAGTAACCCAATATTTACCCTGGTTACCATTGTAAAAGTAAAAAAAAAAAAAACAGTACATATTCACATTCTGATGTCTGTCACATCCCCCGGCGTCCACAGGGTTAAAACTGCTTTCGGCAGGAGCGCTGCTAATGCACGCGCTGCTGCCGAGAGCTTCCCTGCACTGACTGTGTCAGCGCCGGCCGTAAAGCAGAGAACAGCGGTGACGTCACCGCTGTTACTGCCGGCGCTGACACATTCAGTGCAGGGAAGCTCTCGGTAGCAGCGCGTGCATTAGCAGCGCTCTTGCCGAAAGCAGCTTTAACCCTGTAGACGCCGGCGGGAGACGTGACAGATATCAGAATGTGAGTATGTAGTGTTTTTTTTTTTACTTTTACAAGGGTAACTAGGGTAAATATCGGGTTACTAAGCGCGGCCATGCACTTAGTAACCCGATGTTTACCCTGGTTACCCGGGTGCTGCAGGGGGACTTCGGCATCGTTGAAGACAGTTTCAATGATGCCGAAGTCGTTCCCCTGATCGTTGGTCGCTGGAGAGAGCTGTCTGTGTGACAGCTCCCCAGCGACCACACAACGACTTACCAACGATCACGGCCAGGTCGTATCGCTGGTCGTGATCGTTGGTAAGTCGTTTAGTGTGACTCCAGCTTAAGTCTACCATAAAGAGAAGACTTCATGAGAGCAAATACAGAGGGTTCACCACAAGGTGAAAACCATTAATCAGCCTTAAAAAGAAAGCCCAGACTAGACTTTAACAAAAAAAACTCTAAAGAAGCCAGCCCATTTCTGAATACTTCTTTGGACAGGTGAAACTAAGATCAACCTGTACCAAAATGATGGGAAGAAGAAACTATAGAGAAGGCTTGGAACGACTCATTATCCGAAGCACACCACATTCTCTGTAAAACCCGATGGAGGCAGTGTAATAGCGTGGGTATGTACGGCTAACAAAAGCACTTGGTCACTAGGGTGTATTGATGATTTGGCTACAGACAGAAGCAGTTGGATGAATTCTTAAGTGCACAGAGCAATACTTGCTGCTCAGTTTCAGCGAAATGCATCAACTTTGATTGGACGGTGCTTGACAGTACAGATTGACAATGACCCGAAATATACTACGAAAGTAAGCCAGGAGTTTTTTAAAGCCAAAGAAGTGGAATATTCTGCAATGGCTGAATCAATCACCAGATCTGAACCCCATCGAGCATGCATTTCACATTAAGACTTACATTAAGACAAAAGTTAAAGGGGTATTCCAAGCTCATAGATCGTATTTCAATATGTACTAGGTGTAATATTAACAATTTTAGTAATTACCTCCAATTAGATAGTCTGTGTAGTTTTATTTAGTTGTATTGCTTACCCCATGTGCAGGGTATTGCAGTCACTCAGGTATCCATGTTTACGGCCACTATGACGTTACTGGCCACACTTGCGCAGTTAGTAAAGAGTGTATTATCAATGGCCGGGTTGTCAGGAATGCACATAGTTAGAGCCTACACAGTTGCTTTTTGCCTGGCCACCTCACACCTGCACAGCACATTATAAATGGCTGGGTTCTATGTGCACTTCTGCATAGCCATCCTGTCTGGAAGCTCTATGTGGGGAGAGCTTGATTGCACAGTTCATATGTGGACACATTGTATTGTCCTACTATATTAGCTGGGTATTATTTAATTGTTGCTTATCAGACACATTTCGTCTGATCCTCAAGTCCTTTTTCAACAGTATATACAGTGGGGCAAAAAAGTATTTAGTCAGTCAGCAATAGTGCAAGTTCCGCCACTTAAAAAGATGAGAGGCGTCTGTAATTTACATCATAGGTAGACCTCAACTATGGGAGACAAACTGAGAAAAAAAAATCCAGAAAATCACATTGTCTGTTTTTTTTTATCATTTTCTTTGCATATTATGGTGGAAAATAAGTATTTGGTCAGAAACAAAATTTCATCTCAATACTTTGTAATACATCCTTTGTTGGCAATGACAGAGGTCAAACGTTTTCTGTAAGTCTTCACAAGGTTGCCACACACTGTTGTTGGTATGTTGGCCCATTCCTCCATGCAGATCTCTAGAGCAGTGATGTTTTTGGCTTTTCGCTTGGCAACACGGACTTTCAACTCCCTCCAAAGGTTTTCTATAGGGTTGAGATCTGGAGACTGGCTAGGCCACTCCAGGACCTTGAAATGCTTCTTACGAAGCCACTCCTTCGTTGCCCTGGCGGTGTGCTTTGGATCATTGTCATGTTGAAAGACCCAGCCACGTTTCATCTTCAATGCCCTTGCTGATGGAAGGAGGTTTGCACTCAAAATCTCACGATACATGGCCCCATTCATTCTTTCATGTACCCGGATCAGTCGTCCTGGCCCCTTTGCAGAGAAACAGCCCCAAAGCATGATGTTTCCACCACCATGCTTTACAGTAGGTATGGTGTTTGATGGATGCAACTCAGTATTCTTTTTCCTCCAAACACGACAAGTTGTGTTTCTACCAAACAGTTCCAGTTTGGTTTCATCAGACCATAGGACATTCTCCAAAAACTCCTCTGGATCATCCAAATGCTCTCTAGCAAACTTCAGACGGGCCCGGACATGTACTGGCTTAAGCAGTGGGACACGTCTGGCACTGCAGGATCTGAGTCCATGGTGGCGTAGTGTGTTACTTATGGTAGGCCTTGTTACATTGGTCCCAGCTCTCTGCAGTTCATTCACTAGGTCCCCCCGTGGTTCTGGGATTTTTGCTCACCGTTCTTGTGATCATTCTGACCCCACGGGGTGGGATTTTGCGTGGAGCCCCAGATCGAGGGAGATTATCAGTGGTCTTGAATGTCTTCCATTTTCTAATTATTGTTCCCACTGTTGATTTCTTCACGCCAAGCTGGTTGGCTATTGCAGATTCAGTCTTCCCAGCCTGGTGCAGGGCTACAATTTTGTTTCTGGTGTCCTTTGACAGCTCTTTGGTCTTCACCATAGTGGAGTTTGGAGTCAGACTGTTTGAGGGTGTGCACAGGTGTCTTTTTATACTGATAACAAGTTTAAACAGGTGCCATTACTACAGGTAATGAGTGGAGGAAAGAGGAGACTCTTAAAGAAGAAGTTACAGGTCTGTGAGAGCTAGAAATCTTGATTGTTTCTGACCAAATACTTATTTTCAACCATAATATGCAAATAAAATGATAAAAAAACAGACAATGAGATTTTCTGGATTTTTTTTTTTTTCAGTTTGTCTCCCATAGTTGAGGTCTACCTATGATGTAAATTACAGACGCCTCTCATCTTTTTAAGTGGTGGAACTTGCACTATTGCTGACTGACTAAATACTTTTTTGCCCCACTGTAGTGTATATTGTATATATATATTTTTTTCATATAATTACCCTTCATACATCTACTATATAATTGTCTAAGGGTCTTTCTGTCTGTCTGTCACGGAAATCCCAAGTCGCAGATTGGTCGCGGCCAGATGGCCGCGACCAATCAGTGACGGGCACAGTCCGGCTGTGAAATGGCCGCTCCTTACTCCCCGCAGTCAGTGCCCGCTCCATACTTCCCTCTAGTCAGCGCTCACACAGGGTTAATGGCAGCGTTAACAGACCGCGTTATGCCGCGGTGTAGCGCACTCCGTTAACACTGCTATTAACCCTGTGTGACCAACTTTTCACTATTGATGCTGCCTATGCAGCATCAATAGTAAAAAGATCTAATGTTAAAAATAAGAAAAAAATAAAAAATCATTATATTCTCACCTTCTGACACCCATCCTGCTCCTTGCGACGCTACGTTGACCGGTCCATGCATTGCGGTATCGCGAGATGATGACAGCGGTCTCATGAGACCGCTATGTCATCTCGCAAAACCGCAATGCACTCTTGGGACCGGAGTGTCACAAGGAGCATCGGTAAACGCCTCGCCTGGATCCGGGGGGCCGACGGAGGGTGAGTATAAAACTAGTTTTTTTAATTCTTTTTTTAGCAGGGATATGGTGCACAGATTGCTATATACTACGTGGGCTGTGTTATATACTGCATGGGCTGTGTTATACTGCATGGGCTGTGTTATACTGCATGGGCTGTGCTATATACTACGTGGCTGTGGTATATATTACGTGGCTGGACAATATACTACGTGGCTGGGCAATATACTATGTGGCTGGGCAATATACTACGTGTCTGTGCTATATACTACGTGTCTGGGCAATATAATACGTGTCTGTGCTATATACTACGTGGCTGGGCAATATACCACGTGGCTGGGCAATATACTACGTGGCTGGGCAATATACTACGTGGCTGGGCAATATACTACGTGGCTGGGCAATATACTACGTGTCTGGGCAATATACTACGTAGCTGGGCAATATACTATGTGCCTGTGCTATTTACTATGTGGGCTGTGCTATATACTATGTGGCTGTTTTATATACTACGTGGCTGTGCTATATACTACGTGGCTGTGCTATATACTACGTGGCTGTTCTATATACTACGTGGGCTGTTATATACTATGTGGGCTGTGTTATACGCTACTTGGCTGTGCTATATTTCTCTGTTGTATCTGTGCATCATGAATCGTGGTATGTGTTAAAGAGGGGGGCCCACTGAGACTCGCCGGGGCCCTCAAAAACCTGGAGCCAGCCCTGGCTTCACTGATTGATCACGCCCGGCCGTGAACAATCAGCGACAGGCGCAGTCTGCCCGCGAATTGGTGCGGAATTTAAACCACGCTTCGCTAATTGGTCACGGCCGGCCGAATCCTGTGTATAAATTGCATTATTCTGAAAACTTCATAAATAAACTACATACATATTCTAGAATACTCAATGTGTTCGAATCGAGCCACCATCTAGTACTTCATAATTATGTAGTATAATATGGACTAGATTTGAAATACAAAATATAGTTTTTTAAATGCATTACAAACTTTAGACTGGAATCTTGTAAATAAGAAAAAATAAAATGGGTCATACTATACATCTCTGGTAAAAATTAAGAGACCAGCACATCAAAACCCTGTCATGGGCAGCCCAATCTCCAAGCCTGAACCGCATTGAAAACCTCTGAAATGTAATCAAAAGGATGATGGATAGTCACAAGCCATCAAACAAACAAGAACTGCTTACATTTTTGCGCCAGGAGCAGTGTAAAAGACTGGTGGAAAGCATGCCAAGACGCATGACTGCTGTGATTAAAAATCATGGTTATTCCACAAAATATTGATTTCTGATCTCTTCCTGAGTTAAAACATTAGTATTGTTTCTATATGATTATGAACTTGTTTTCTTTGCATTATTTGAGGTCTGAAAGCACCAGGGGTTTTTTAAATTTTGACCATTTCTCCTTTTCAGAAAAAAAATGCAAAATTTATTGCTTGGAAATTCGAAGACGTTCTCAGGATAAAGAACGATTTACATTTTACTCAAAAAACATACCTATAAAGAGAAAAATCAGACAAACTGAACATTTTGCAGTGGTCGCTTAATTTTTTTCAGAGAGATATATATATATATATATATATGTATTATATATCCTTATATATTATCTCTAAACACTATTTCGGTGATTACTTTGTATCTCGGTTCATACTGCACCCACACACATAAATGATACACCATTTGAAAGCAAGAAAATAGTCAAACAAACCACACATCCACGATGTGAACACAAAATACAGTTTAAACATTAATTTTCATAAACCTGCAGTAAGGAAAAATTACCTGCAGGTGGCACCACAATACCCCAAAGCACAGTACCACAAAGGTGCTTACAGACATCACAAACAAGTCCTAACATTTGCCTTGGGGGCTTTCGAGCTTGCCAAACTCCTTGGCCAGCTGATTTCAGGCACGTTGGAGGATTGCACACTTCACTGCAGGTGAGTCACATATGCAAACACATTTGTAAACATGCACTGCTTTTTCAGTGATTACTTTGCCCCCACACACAAATGGTGAGTCTCATATGCAAATACATTTGTAAACATGCACTGCTTTTTCGGTGATTACTTTGCCCCCCACACACAAATGGTGAGTCTCATATGCAAACACATTAGTAAACATGCACTGCTTTTTCGGTGATTACTTTGCCCACCACACACACAAATTATACACCATTTGAAAGGTAAACTTGCCCTTTTCAGCAAGAAAAGACACAAACCACGCATTCACGATTTGATCAATAAATACAGTTTAAACATTAATTTTCAGAAACCTGAAGAAAAAAACAACAACCTGCTGGTGGCATCACAACCTCAAGACTATTTTTTGCCTCTACTTATCAAACCAATCTATTGTATTACCAATCTACATATATAATTACCTCTCTGTGTTCATCATCTCATTAAATACATTAACATTTGACCAGCTTGACTTTTTTTACATTACACGTTGAAAAAAGAAGAAGGGGGTAGCCAACGGCAGAATATAACTACAACATACCATCTGGGAAGATGTTATTCCAATCATATATTAATTAACAGTACTTCCCAGAAAACACTATTATCCGCCTTAGTATTGGATTCAAGACAGTTATCATAAACAACATGAGAGCAAAAGGAGAGGAAAAAATCCAAAGAGATAACTTTATGTCTTTATATAAAATTGCTTTATTAAAGTGCAAATATCAGGAGGCAATGGTGACAACATAGTCACCCAAATAATAACTAAAAACACATAACAGATATGGACACCCGGAGAGGGCAGCTGCTAACCCAAAGCAAATAGATGTTAAATATCACCATATATATGCTAGGGTCAATAATTACCGGCAGGATTAAATAACCAATGGCTCAAAGGCCCATCTCCAAAATACCCCACAGCCATAGAATAGTACCGCAATATAATGTAACATGACGGAACAAGGCATTAATAGAGCAGAAAAATAGCAAGTGAATACATCACCCTGGAGATCTTGTGTAAGGCAGCTGCACAGTCCCGGTGTCCGCCCCGACGCGCGTTTCGGAACCCTTCGTCAGGGAGCGCATGTGTTCATTAACACGTGTAATGTTAAAAAAATCTGTCCACCAGTAACTAATCAATTCTAGTCCTATATTCCTTCAATTGCGATCCAAAAGTAAAAAAAAGGAAAACCTATAAGGTTTCCCAATTTTAGGAAGTTAATGCTTCCAGACATTATATGTTGTAATTAGAATAAATCAATGGATCTCCAGAAATCAACACATCACTTGTGATATTACAGGCAACCAGGCCTTTTTCAACCCTTATCTTTAAAGGGAACCTGTCACCCCCAAAATGGAAGTTGAGCTAAGCCCACTGGTATCAGGGGCTTATCTACAGAATTCTGGAATGCCGTAGATAAGCCCCCCGATGTAATCTGAAAGATGAGAAAAAGGTTAGATTATACTCAGGGGCGGTCCCACTGCGGTCCGGTCTAATGGGTGTCGCGGTTCGGTCCAGGGCCTCCCATCTTACTATCACGTCCTCTTCTTGTCTTCACGCCGCAGCTCTGGCGCAGGCATACTTTGTCTGCCCTGCTGAGGCCCCGGACCAGACCGTGACACCCATCGGACAGGACCGCAGCGGGGAACGCCCCTGGGTGAGTATAATCTAACCTCTTTTTCTCATCTTTCAGGATACATCGTGGGCTTATCTACAGCATTACAGAATGCTGTAGATAAGCCCCTGATGCCGGCGGGCTTAGCTCAACTTCCATTTTGGGGGTGACCGGTTCCCTTTAAGGCTACGTTCACATTAGCGTTCTGCGCCGCAGCGTCGCCGCATGCGTCATGCGCCCCTATATTTAACATGGGGGCGCATGGACATGCGTTGCATTTGCGTTTTGCGACGCATGCATCACTGCGGCGCACGCGTCATGGCGCAGATGACGCAGCAAGTTGCATTTTTTGTGCGTCCAAGATCAAGCAAAAAAAGGACGCATGCGTCGCAAAACGCAGCGTTGTGCATGCGTTGTTCCTGCGTTGTGCGTTGCGGCGCACAACGCAAATGTGAACGTAGCCTAACCCCTTCACCCTGAAGCCTCTTTTCAACTTCCTGACCAGGCCATTTTTTTTCAATTCTGACCACTGTCAATTTATGAGGTCATAACTCTGAAACGCTTCAACGGATCCTGGTGATTCTGAGATTTTTATCGTGACATATTGTACTTTATGATAGTGGTAAAATTTCTTCGATTTGACTTGCGTTTATTTGTGGAAAAAATGGAAATTTGGCAAAAATTTTGAAAATTTTGCAATTTTTAATCTTTTAGGTTTTATGCCCTTAAATTACAGAGTCACATCATGCAAAATAGTTAATAAATAACATTACCCACATGTCTGCTTTAGATTAGCACAATTTTGGAGACATAATTTTTTTGTTAGGAAGTTATAAGGGTTAAAAATTGACCAGCGATTTCTCATTTTTACAACAAAATTTGCAAAACCATTTTTACAGGACCACCTCACACTTGAAGTGACTTTGAGGGGTCTATATGATAGAAAATGCCCAAAAGTGACGCCATTCTAAAAACTGCACCCCTCAAGGTACTCCACATTCAAAAAGTTTATTAACCCTTCAGGTGCTTCACAGGAATTTTTGGAATGTTTAAAAAAAATTGAACATTTAACTTTTTTCCACAAAATGTTTAATTCAGATCCAATTTGTTTTATTTTACCAAGGGTAACAGGAGAAATTGGACCACAAAAGTCATTGTACAATTTGTCCTGAGTGCGCTGATACCCCATATGTGGGGGAACCACTGTTTGGGCGCACGGCAGAGCTCAAAAGGGAAGGAGCGCTGTTTGGAATGCAGACTTAGATGGATTGGTCTGCAGGCGTCACGTTGCAGTTGCAGAGCCCCTGATGTACCTAAACAGTAGAAACCCCCCACAAGTGACCCCATATTGGAAATTAGACCCCCAAGGAACTTATCTAGATGTGTTGTGAGAACTTTGAACCCCCAAGTGTTCCACTACAGTTTATAACGCAGAGCCGTGAAAAAAAAAATCCTTTTTTTTCCACCAATATTTTTTTTAGCCCCTGGTTTTGTATTTTCCCAAGGGTAACAGGAGAAATTGGACCCCAAAATTTGTTGTCCAATTTGTCCCGAGTACGCTGATACCCCGTACGTTGGGGTAAACCCCTGTTTGGGTGCACGGGAGAGCTCGGAGGGGAAGGAGCACTCTTTTACTTTTTCAACGCAGAATTGGCTGGAATTCAGATCGGACGCCATGTCACGTTTGGAGAGCCCCTGATGTGCCTAAACAGTGGAAACCCCCAATTCTAACTGAAACCCTAATGCAAACACACCCCTAACCCTAATCCCAACCATAACCCTAACCACACCCCTAACCCTAATCCCAACCGTAAATGTAATCCAAACCCTAACTTTAGTCCCAACCCTAACCCTAACTTTAGCCCCAACCCTAACCCTAACAGGAAAATGGAAATAAATACATTTTTTAAAATTGTATTATTCTTCCCAAACTAAGGGGGTGATGAAGGGGGATTTGATTTGCTTTTATAGTATTTTTTTGATGGATTTTTATGATTGGCAGCCGTCACACACTAAAAGACGCTTTTGATTGCAAAAAATAGTTTTTGCATCACCACATTTTGAGAGCTATAATTTATCGATATTTTGACCCACAGAGTCATGTGAGATCTTGTTTTTTGCGGGATGAGTTGATGTTTTTATTGGTATCATTTTCGGCACATGAAGTTTTTTTATTGCTTTATATTCTGATTTTTGGGAGGCAGAATGAACGAAAACCAGCAATTCCTGAATTTCTTTTAGGGGGGCGTTTATACCATTCCATGTGGGGTAAAATGGATAAAGCAGCTTTATTCTTCAGGTCAGTACGATTACAGCGATACTTCATTTATATCATTTGTTAATGTTTAGGCGCTTTTACACAATAAAAACTATTTAACACAAAAAATAATTGTTTTTGCATCGATTTATTCTGAGAGCTATAACTTTATTTTTCGGCTGATGATGCTGTATGGCAGCTTTTTTTTGCGGGACAAGATGGCGTTTTCAGCGGTACCATGTTTATTTATATCCATCTTTTTGATCGCGTGTTATTCCACTTTTTGTTCGCCGGTATGATAATAAAGCGTTGTTTTTTGCCTCGTTTTTTTTTTTTTTTTTTTTTGCTGTGTTCACTGAAGGGGTTAACTAGTGGGATAGTTTTATAGAGGGGGTGGTTACAGACGCGGCGATACCAAATATGTGTACTTTTATTGTTTTTTTATTATTATTTACATAAATGGATTTATTGGGAAATATTTATTTATTTTTTTTCATTATTTGGGGATTTTTTTTTTAAATACTTTCTATTTTTTTTTTTTTTTAACTTTCTAACATTGTCTCAGGGTGGGACATCACTATATTAGATCAGATCGCTCATCTGACACTTTGCATAGCACTGTGTCAGATCAGCGATCTGAAAGGCAGTGCAGGAGGCTTTCCGGCACCTGCTCTGAGCAGGCGCCAGCAAGCCACCTCACTTCAGGACCCGGAAGGAGCCCCGCGGCCATCTTGGATCCGGGGACTCCTTCCAGGACACCGGAACAACGCGATCGCATCGTGTTGTTCCGGTGGGAGAGCGCAGGGAGACCCGTCCCTGTGCGATGCCCCTCTATTGCTGTCACTACTGACAGCGGCATCAGAGGGGTTAAATGCCCATGATCGGCGAATCGTGGGCATTGCTGCGGGGTGTCAGCTGTCATATACAGCTGACACCCGCACGCGATCGCCGCGGAGTTCAGCGTGAGGCCGCGCGATCGTGCCGCCGTACTAGTACTGCGGTTTGTGGGAACTCAGTTCCCGCAGAGCAGTACTAGTATGGCGCATGTCAGGAAGGGGTTAAGGAAGCCCCATTGGCAGATATATGAATGCTTGTAAAATTGCAGCACTGCAAATGACTTTTCTAGACAGTAATTTTAGGTGTATTTTTGTGATCCTACACTACAGAACATCAGCAAAGATAATATGATGGTTGAAAATTAGCTGTGGAAATAGAGGCATATTCAGACCAAAATGGCACCTTTTGTTCTATGCCATGCCAGGTGCCTGGCAAGTGAAAAAAAAAAAAAACAAGCACGTTTGGTATCATCACAGGAGCAACAGGACAATCTTTTATAAAGTCATTTTGACCAGTCAGCAATGATTTGTAAAATATATGATTGCTTGAAATGTCACATTTTTTTTTTTAGCATTTAATGTCCTATTTAAGCAAAGAGCAGTTTGTAGTAATGCAAATAATATGCTTTAGAAAGATTTATTCTTCTACATTTTTGCTGTGGTCTACAATGGCATACCGTATCCAGTTTTCAAGCATCTAGTTTCCTTCGAAAAGTTAGAATACATACAGTATTTTCCGCAATATAAGACACACTTTTTCCCCCAAATTTGGGGGAAATTAGGCGTGTGTCTTATAATGCAGATATACCTTACCGGTACCCAGGGGCGTAGCTAGAGCTTTTGCCGCCCGGGGCTGTTCCCGAGTTTGGCGCCCCCCCCCCCCCAGAATGTATGCGATTTTCACACTTAGTCATGTACCGACGAGCTCCTCTCCCTTAAGCTCCCAATGTTAAGTGAAAAACTGAGAGAAGCAGAAGAGAAGCTCGTTGTTACAGGACCACGAGTATGAAAATCGCATATGAGTGACGTGTCCATGTGTCGACGACTGGAACCTGCAGAGCTGAATCCTGACATCGCAGCTTCTGAATTCTCACAACTAATGCACTGCACACTTTTAGGATTCTCCCTGGCCGGTGGACGGTCATGTCAGCACAAGCATGCGATTTGCATACTTCTGACCACATTCCGACTAGACTGGCCTCGCTCAGTTCATTATCATAGAGTGAGGCCACACATGTCTAGTCAGCATGTGACCGCATGTATGTAAATCGCCAGCACGAGAGAATCCTGACAGTGTGCAGGGCACACTGTGAGAAGTCAGAAGTCTGCAGTCACAAAGAATGACTGCAGACTCATTACAAACCTGGACATGCCCTTTAATGCTCCTAACATAAATAAAAACATGAGAGTTAGTTAGTATCACAAATAACATTTACATCCAGGTACCTTATAGATGACGTCGCCTCTGGAGTTGTTCTCCTTCATTTCTTCATATTGTCCAGACCCCATGATGAGTTTTCTGATCCACAGCCGTCTCTGCAGACTTCCATCTTCTCCGTTCTTTTGCAGAAAATCTCCACATGATGCCCTTAAAGATACAAGTGTCATTATAATGCTCCTGAATAAAAAAATTGCCCCTCACTATATTGTCTGCATAAAATATGACCCCCACACTGTCCGTCTTATGGTACTTGCTCTTCACACTGACCTCTCCTTTCTATACCGGACCCCTCTTCACACTGACCTCTCACACTGTGTCCCCCCTATAGGGCCCAGTATTTATACTGTACTCTCTCATCACACTCCCCCTCCTTTGTATACTATCCCCTCCTGGCTGTGCCCTTACGCTGTCCCCCATGCTACGCATGCACACATCCCAACACCCTCACTCCCCGTACTCTGTCCACATACGTTTTTCACATCGCTACTCATACTGTGTCTGCATACATCCCCCCGTTTTACCCCAAGCTGTCTGCACCCATCCCCCATACTGTTTCCTCATATATGCCCCCCCATCTCCCCCTTTGCTCTTCATTTTGTGTCCTCAGATCTCCCCCACACATTAAATCCCCCATCTCCACTCACATTAAATATCCCCAATCCAATAATATATCCCACTATCCCCACTCACATTAAATCCCCCCCACTCACAGTAAATCCCCCCCACAATATATGCCCCCCATCCCCACTCACATTAAATCCCCCCCACAATATATGCCCCCATCCCCACTCACAGTAAATCCCCCCCACAATATATGCCCCCCATCCCCGCACATTAAATCCCCCCCACAATATATGCCCCCCATCCCCGCACATTAAATCCCCCCCACAATATATCCCCCCCATCCCCGCACATTAAATCCCCCCCACAATATATGCCCCCCATCCCCACTCACAGTAAATCCCCCCCACAATATATGCCCCCCATCCCCTCACATTAAATCCCCCCCACAATATATGCCCCCATCCCCTCACATTAAATCCCCCCCCACAATATATGCCCCCCATCCCCTCACATTAAATCCCCCCCACAATATATGCCCCCCATCCCCTCACATTAAATCCCCCCCACAATATATGCCCCCCATCCCCTCACATTAAATCCCCCCCACAATATATGCCCCCCATCCCCACTCACAGTAAATCCCCCCCACAATATATGCCCCCCATCCCCTCACATTAAATCCCCCCCACAATATATGCCCCCCATCCCCTCACATTAAATCCCCCCCACAATATATGCCCCCATCCCCACTCACAGTAAATCCCCCCCACAATATATGCCCCCCATCCCCGCACATTAAATCCCCCCCACAATATATCCCCCCCATCCCCGCACATTAAATCCCCCCCACAATATATCCCCCCCATCCCCACTCACAGTAAATCCCCCCCACAATATATGCCCCCCATCCCCTCACATTAAATCCCCCCCACAATAAATGCCCCCATTCCCACTCACAGTAAATCCCCCCCACAATATATGCCCCCCATCCCCTCACATTAAATCCCCCCCACAATATATGCCCCCCTTCCCCACACAGTAAATTCCCCCCCTGCACCTTCGGTGTCTTCAGCTCCACTGGAGCACTTACCACCGCTCTGCATCTCCTGCTCTGCCGCGCAGGTGAGTGACGTCAGCAGCGTGATCACATGACCTGATCACATGACCTGATCACGCTGCTGGCGTCGCTCTGACCCGGCAGTCAGAGCTTCAATTGTACTCGCATCACAGATACGAGTACAATTGAACACTGGGAGCCGGCACGCCGCAGCTTCTCTGTGCCGGCTGTCAGCTTGACAGTCGGCACAGAGAACAGCTGACTCCCAGTGCGGGGGGTGACAGAATGCAGCCGCCGGGGGAGACACTGCGGACCGCCGCTTTAGGCGGCCCGACTGCGCCCCCCTGCCGGCTGCTCCCCCCTAGATACGCCACTGACTCACCCCCGCATTGTGCCGCCCCCCCGCATTGTGCCGCCCGGGGCGGACCGCCCCCCCCGCACCCCCCTTCCTACGCCACTGCCGGTACCGTTGCTGCAGTCCGCAGGCTGGAGTGAGGAGGTATCCCGTGCTGCTGCGTGTGTCTCCGTTGCTGCGGGGAGTCTCTGCCGTCATTTTGTGAAAGGCCAGAGCCCCCTGCAGTTCCATGGTTTCCTGTTCAGTAGACTCTGGGAAAATGGCCGACGGGGGCGGCGCAATGCTTTGATGGAGATCTCGGCACCAAGATCTTGGGAGATGAGATCTATCTTGGTGTCGAGATCCGAGGAAACCAAGTCTCTGGCGTTTCACAAAATGTCGGCAGAGCCCCCCACAGCACCAGAGACACGAGCAGCAGCGCCAGACACCCCCGCAGCACCACCGTGCAATCGCAGCATTGCCGGACACCCCCGCAGCACTGGACACCAGCAGCAGTGGACACCTGCAGCGGCGCACCACACATCAGAACACCCCCTCATCCCAGCCTGTGGCCTGCAGTATCACCCCACTCCTGCCTCCTCCAGCAGCGACCCTGGGATCCCGCTTAACTGCAGCCACCACCCCGGTAAGCAATAAGACGTATGGATTATAAGAAGCACCACCATTTTATTAAAAAAAAAATCCTTTTTTTCTCCTCAAAATTTGGGGTGTGTCTTATAATCCGAAAAATATGGTAAATGTATTTTAGTTCATATTAGTTGGCCCGTGCAAAATTTTCACACATTGGTTGGGCGCAGGCAATTTTGGGAAAATCAAGCTGGTCAAAGGCTAATGTATTTAATGAGATGATGAGCACAGAGAGATATTTATATATGTAGATTGATGATGCAATAATTTAGTTTTAAAAGTAAAGGCAAAAAAAAGTCTTGAGGTTGTGGTGCCACCTGCAGGTTATTGTTTTTTTCTGCAGGTTTCTGAAAATGAATGTTTAAACTGTATTTATTGATCAAATCATGAACGTGTGCTTAGTTTGTCTTTTCTTGCTGAAGGGGCAAGTTTACCTTTCAAATGGTGTATTATTTGTGTGTGGGGGGCAAAGTAATCACCAAAAAAGAAGTGCATGTTTACAAATCTGTTTGCATATGTGACTCACCTGCAGTGAAGTGTGCAATCCTCGAATTTGCATCAAATAGGCTAGGCAAGCACTTCGGCAAGCTGTAAAGACCCCAAGGCAAATGCCACCTGCAGGTAATTTGACCTTTGAGGTCGGTTTCACACGTCAGTGGCTCCAGTAGGTGTGGTGACAGTTTTCTCACGTACCGGAGACACTGACTCATGTAGACACATTAAAATCAATGTGTCTCTGCACATGTCAGCGTGTTTTCACGGACCGTGTGTCTGTTTGAAAAACACGGAGACATGTCAGTGTTCGTGGGAGTGCACGTATCACACGGACCCATTAAAGTCAATGGGTCCGTGTAAAACACGTACTGCACATGGATGCTGTCCGTGTGCCGTGCAGGAGACAGCTCTACAATAAGCGCTGTCCCCCCAGCGTGGTGCTGAAGCCACCATTCATTTCTTCTCTCCAGCAGCGTTCGCTGGAGAGAAGGAATGAAAAATCGTTTTTTGTTTTTTTTGTTTTTAAAATAAAGATCCTTGTCACCACCCCCCTCCCACCCCCTGTGCGCCCGCCCGCTGGAAATAATATACTCACCCGGCTCCCTTGATGCTTCCTCTCAGCGCCGCAGCTTCTTCCTGTATGAGCGGTCACGTGGTACCGCTCATTACAGTGATGAATATGCGGCTCCACCCCATGGTAGGTGGAGCCGCATATTCATCACTGTAATGAGCGGCACCACATGACTGCTCATACAGGACAAGCTGCGGCGCTGAGAGGAAGCATCGAGGGAGCTGGGTGAGTATTTTAATACCAGCAGGCGGGCACACAGGGGGTGGGAGGGGGGAGGTGACAAGGATCTTTATTTAAAAAAAAAACATGATTTTTCATTCCTTCTCTCCAGCGAACGCTGCTGGGGAGAAGAAATGAATTCCGGCTTCAGCACCAGATGCAGGGGACAGCGCTTATCTCTAGCGCTGTCTCCTGCACTGTCTGTGTGGTACCCAGTCGGCACACGGCTGCCGCACCTGTGCCACACTGATGTGCCACGTGAGCACACGGACACGGATAACTCCGGTACTGATTTTTCCGGTACCGGAATTATCTGGACGTGTGGGACAGGCCTGAAATGGTGTATCATTTGTGTGTCAGTGGAGTATAAACAGAGCAACTTGAGGTTGTGGTGCCACCTGCAGGTTATTGTTTTTTTTCTGCAGGATTCTGAAAATGAATGTTTAAACTGTATTTATTGATCAAATCATGAATGTGTGGTTTGTTTATGTCTTTTCTTGCTGAAGGTGCAAGTTTACCTTTCAAATGGTGTATTATTTGTGTGTGTGGGGCAAAGTAATCACCGAAAAAGCAGTGCATGTTTACAAGTATGTTTGCATATGTGACTCACCATTTGTGTGTGTGGAGCGAAGTAATCACTGAAAAAGCAGTGCATGTTTACAAATTTGCATATGTGACTCACCTGCAGCGAAGTGTGCAATCCTCGAATTTGCCTGAAATAGGCTGGGCAAGTACTTCAGCAAGCTGTAAAGACCCCAAAGCAAATGCCACCTGCAGGTAATTTGACATTTGAAATGGTGTATCATTTGTGTGTTGGTGGAGTATAAACGGAGCAACCTGAGGTTTTGGTGCCACCTGCAGGTTATTGTTTTTTTTCTGCAGGAGTATAAACTGAGCAACTGTGCAATTGAGTAGGCAGTGCATGTTTACAAATGTGTTTGCATATGTGACTCACCTGCAGTGAAGTGTGCATCCCTCCAATGGGCCTGAAATCAGCTGGGCAAGGAGTACGGAAAGCTGGAAAATCTCCAAGGCAAATATTAGGATTTGTTTGTGATGTCTTTAAGCAGCTTTGTGGTACTGTGCTTTGGGGTAGTGTGGTGCCGCCTGCAGGTCATTTTTCCTTACTGCAGGATTATGAAAATTAAGGTTTAAACTGTATTTTGTGATCACATCGTGGATGTGTTGTTTATTTGGCTATTTTCTTGCTGAAGGGGGCAAGTTTACCTTTCAGATGGTGTATCATTTGTGTGTGTGGGTGCAGTATGAACGGAGATACAAAGTAATCAATGAAAAAGTGTTAAGAAATAATATATAAGGATATTAGTCTAAAAAAAATAACATACACCATCATATTTGTATCCAACAGAACAAATACATCTAACGGCATTTAGAATAAAAACTTTATTTCTTAAAATATTAGTGCACATGAAATCAAAGGAAATAGTGTATTTTCAATTTTTTTTTAGAAATTGCAAAAATAAATTAAATAATCACAAGAAAAATAAACAATATCAAATTAATTGGGGTACAAACATCTTCCACAGAAGCATAGCAAAATTGCTAAATTTGCTTTTGGTCGATAAAGCCAAAAATGCATGCAGAAGGAAGAAGTTAAAATGTAATTTAGGGCTCGCTCATATGAGCATATAAATCAGATGAGACAGTGCAGATCTGCACATTTTTTTCCCAGCTGTATTCGGCATGACTAAAAAAATCATAGCATACTGCGAGTGCATGCGTAATTCAGACAAGATTTGCCAATGCAAGGCTATAGGTACAAGAAAAAAAAAGCGGACGCCACAAGGACCATCCGTGTAACATGCGATTCATACTCACATAACTCCAAAAACCCAGGAAATTGCATCAGCCAAGAACAGGAAGTTTGCCAATAACATTGTGCTGGCTACCTTTAAAAAACTCTTTGACATTTGGGAACCCAGCTATGCCGACAACACTCCTGAACTCGCATCTGCAGTCAGATGTATCCACATTTTGCTGACAGTATACGAGGTGCAACAGGAAATAAGGAAGTACACAATTTTTAACTAGCAACTGTTCCTGTATTATCACAAAATGTGTAACGCTATGACTGTACTCGACTAGGGGAAGGGGCCTTGTACCCTCCCCATTCCCCAGGTGGACTGGGACAGAAATTCTAATGTATAAACATGTAAGACAAACAGGGATAACAAAAAGCAACCAACATACAAAACACTAGCCAAAGGTAGAGAGGTATACAGGGAAGGGTAACAATGTACAAACTAAATGGGACTAGGACACTGAGCAAAGCATATATCCAAAAACAGCATATCAATCTCCAGCACCAAAAATGATCTCAACTCAGAACAGCAACTCCAGGAAACCAGGATGTAAACTTTCACTGGCGAGGAAGAGAAGGCTTTGCCAGATTTTACAGAAAGAGGAAATGACCAGGTCAGTAGCAGCTGTCAGATGGAGCGGCATGTTTCCAACCAGCATAGAAAGGGTCGTTAACCTCTTTAGTACCAAAGGAAACAAAATCCATTTAATATGGGACACAAGACACAAAGGCTAAATGGAAAACCCGCAATTCACATAATGATTTTTTACCCCATATCTCCCAGGAGGACGTGACACACATTTGTGACAAAATGTTGGTCCACTTCTAAATTGTTTGATCTTTAAACCGAAGCTGTTATGTTTTAAACAAAAAAACACACACCGTTAATCCTTCATCAAGCAGCAATTACAAACAGCACTTTGCAAAAGTAACACACCTGCACATTGCCACCTTTTATTATTCATGCCACAACCATAGTGCCCTTACTATCATATATGTGTGAGCCCTTTATTAATGCCCAAAACATCAATAACTAAAGTTCAGCACACTGTCTGTTTGTGTGAGGAACCACCTTATCGCATGATGTTGCAAGTTTAATTTTGGCCAAGAGACATAGTTTAACCATTTTTGCACAAAACACGTATGTGTTGCCACAGTGCCAACATGTTTATCCGAAGATGTTTTTTGTTTTGCTTTGCTTCAAAAATGTTAACATTTTTATGTTAACATTCCAAAACCACATGTCACAACTCACAACTATTTTCAGCAATGTGTTATCTAATTTTTGACTTATCATTGTCTTTCTAGTGAGTGATGTGACTAGACACTGGCATTGCTGCCATGATTAATATAGTCGTGTGCGCCAGGATCTGCAGCCTTCAAAGAGAGGCCATATACAGTGTGTCCGTAAAGTCATGGTGCACTTTTGACCAGTCACAGGATTTATTTATAGTTTACATTTTGGTGCCCTTTCTCTGGCCCAATCATATCAGACCTGTTCATGAGGAGAGATAACAAGAACCAATCAAACAACATAAACTTATTTAAGCTGTTGCTGAGCCCCCAGTCAGATTAAACCCTGATAAAGTGAACTCTGATTAATACACTGCCAGGTCTGTGACATGATGCAAACACAAGCTTATGGTAGCTGTGTGGTTTTCCATGCCAGTCGAGATGTGGATGGTACAGACGAAAGTACAGTGTGTTCTGTGGCTCGCTAAATTAGAATCCGTGACCAAAGTGCTATGTGAATATCGGCGCGTTTATAACGAAGCGCCACCACATAGGAATAACATTACTCGGTGGGATAAGCAGTTGAAGGAAACCGTCAGATTGGTGGAGAAACCCCGTTCTGGTAGGCCATTAGTCAGTGACGAGTCTATGGCAGGGGTGGGGAATCTTTTATCTGCCAAGGGCCATTTGGATATTTATACCATCCTTCAGGGGCCGTTCAGTAGTGAACACTGCATGTGTGTGCTAACAGAGCAAGAAGAAATTAATGAGCTGGTTGTAATCAAAATACACCTCCCTGCTCAAGAGTGTGGTCCCTGAGAATCTGCCAGGGGGCTTGATAGAATGTCATCGAGGGCCGTAAATGGCCCTGGGGCCAGAGGTTCCCCACCCCTGCTATACAGGATAGCTACCTAAGGAGCCCTATAAAATATGTTCTTGCTCGACAATTACACCTAAGCAAGACTACAGTTCATAAGGTGTTAAAGAAGCGTCTCTGTTTTACGGAGTTCAAATTGCGGCTGTTGCATGCTATCAAACTGGCTGATAGACCCAAGCAATGCGCGTTTGCTACAGATATGCTTCATGACATCGACAATGATGCAGGATTTTTACAGAAGATTGTGTTTAACGATGAGGCGACCTTCCATATCTGTGGACATGTTCATCGCCATAACGTCCGAATATGGGCTGCCGAACATCCTCATGCATACGTTGAGTATGAACGTAACACCCCTAAAGTGAACGTGTGGTGTGGCCTGATGCATGATAAAGTGATAGGCCCATTTTTTTCTCAGAGCGGTTTATGACGGCAAACACGTATGTTGACATGTTGGAATTGTATGCAGTGCCACAATTTCGAGAAGGTGTCATCTTTCAGCAGGACAGCGCTCCTCCACATTATGCCACAATTGTTCGTGAATTTATGGATAGAACTTACCCCCCAGTGGTGGATAGGCAGGGGTTCTGTGAAGCCATGGCCACCACGATCCCCGGATCTGATGCCCTTAGACTTTTACTTTTGGGGTTATGTGAAGCAACATGTGTACAATGAACATATCAACGACATTAATCACTTAAAACAGAGAATCACAGACGTTATTCACTCTGTTACACCAGACGTCCTTACCCGTGTGTGGCAAGAACTTCAATATCATTTGGATGTGTGTAGGGCAACAAATAGAGCCCACATTGAACTACACTGAATAGGTATAAAACCGGGAGAGGTTTTTTTTATTTGGAGCAGATTTCACATTTCTATAGTTTTTTGTTGCTTTCCAGTGACTGGGCAAAAGTGCACCATGACTTTACGAACACACTGTATTTATTTTGACCTTTTCAATTTCTTATTGTTGATATGCATCCGCAAGTGTATGCATTGGTCCTCTATAGAAATGTGTTTGTTAACCCCTTAAGCCCCGAGGGTGGTTTGCACGTTAATGACCGGGCCAATTTTTACAATTCTGACCACTGTCCCTTTGAGGTTATAACTCTGGAACACTTCAACGGATCTTAGTGATTCTGACACTGTTTTCTCATGACACATTGTACTTCATTCAATAAGTTTATTAACCCTTCAGGTGTTTCACAGGAATTTTTGGAATGTTTAAATAAAAATGAACATTTACCTTTTTTTCACACAAAATTTATTTGAGCTCCAATTTGTTTTATTTTACCAAGGGTAACAGGAGAAAATGGACACCAAAAGTTGTTGTACAATTTGTCCGGAGTACGCTGATACCCCATATGTGGGGGTAAACGACTGTTTGGGTGCATGGCAGAGCTCGGAAGGGAAGGAGCGCCGTTTGACTTTTCAATGCAAAATTGACTGGAATTGAGATGGGACACCATGTCGCGTTTGGAGAGCCCCTGATGTACCTAAACATTGAAACCCTCCACAAGTGACACCGTATTGGAAACTAGACCTCCCAAGGAACTTATCTAGATGTGTTGTGAGAACTTTGAACCCCCAAGTGTTTCACTACAGTTTATAACTCAGAGCCGTGAAAATAAAAATTCCTTTTTTTTTCACAAAAATGATTTTTAGCCCCCCCAAATTTTTATTTTCTTAAGGATAACAAATGAACTTGGACCCCAAAAGTTGTTGTCCAATTTGTCCCAAGTACGCTGATACCCCATTTGTTGGGGTAAACCCCTGTTTGGGCGCACGGGAGAGCTCGAAAGGGAAGGAGCACTGCTTTACTTTTTCAACGCAGAATTGGCGGGAATTGAGATCGGACGCCATGTCGCGTTTGGAGAGCCCCTGATGTGCCTGAACAGTGGAAACTCCCCAATTCTACCTGAAACCCTAATCCAAACACACCCCTAACCCTAATCCCAACGGTAACCCTAACCACACCCCTAACCCTGACACACCCCTAACTCTAATCCCAACCCTAATCCCAACCGTAAATGTAATCCAAACCCTAACTTTAGCCCCAACCCTAACTTTAGCCCCAACCCTAACTTTAGCCCCAACCCTAACCCTAGCTCTAACCCTAATGGGAAAATGGGAATAAATACATTTTTTTTATTTTATTGTTTTTCCCTAACTAAGGGGGTGATGAAGGGGGGTTTGATTTACTTTTATAGTGGATTTTTATGATTGGCAGCTGTCACACACTAAAAGACGCTTTTTATAGCAAAAAAGTTTTTGCGTCTCCACATTTTGAGACCTATAATTTTTCCATATTTTGGTCCACAGAGTCATGTGAGGTCTTGTTTTTTGCGAGACGAGTTGACGTTTTTATTGGTAACATTTTCGGGCACGTGACATTTTTTGATCGCTTTTTATTCCGATTTTTGTGAGGCAGAATGACCAAAAATCAGCTATTCATGAATTTCTTTTCGGGGAGGCGTTTATACCGTCCCACGTTTGGTAAAATTGATAAAGCAGTTTTATTCTTCGGGTGAGTACGATTACAGCGATATCTCATTTATATCTTTTTTTATGTTTTGGCGCTTTTATACGATAAAAGCTATTTTATAGAAGAAATAATTATTTTGGCATTGCTTTATTCTGAGGACTATAACTTTTTTTTTGTTTTGCTTATGATGCTGTATGGCAGCTCATGTTTTGCGGGACAAGATGACGTTTTCAGCGGTACCATGGTTATTTATATCCGTCTTTTTGATCGCGTGTTATTCCACTTTTTGTTCGGCGGTATGATAATAAAGCGTTGTTTTTTGCCTCGTTTTTTTGTTTTCTCTTACGGTGTTCACTGAAGGGTTTAACTGGTGGGACAGTTTTATAGGTTGGGTCGTTACGGACGCGGCGATACTAAATATGTGTACTTTTATTGTTTTTTTTTATTTATTTAGACAAAGAAATTTATTTATGGGAATAATTTTTTTAGGGGGGTCGTGGCTCTAGAGCTCCCGAGGACGAGCGGACTAGATGGAACCACCCCCTATACAGGGAGCGTTAGGAGCAGGCCCAAGGGGGATGGAGACACAACTGCTAGAGCCAAAGGGGTGACCAAGTCAGAGAGAAGGAGACTGAAGGCAGAACAGAAAAGACTAGAACTGGGAAAGCTTGGTATATAATGGAACTTAAGGAGCCGGACAAGGACAGAAATGATGCTGCAAAAAAGGAGACAAAAAGTAATAAAGCCAAGAAGACAAGACTAAACATAGGACAAGTATATGTAATGAAAAAGGGCAAGAAAGACTGAGACTCAGGGACAGATCTGGCGGAGACACGGAGCAGGTATGATTGAGACACAGGACTGGAAAGGTGGAGACATGGGGCACTGGCACAGGGCAGGTATGACAGAGATACGGAGCAGGTATGGCAGAGACACAGGACTGGTACGGCGGGAACACGGGCACAAGCACTGGGCAGGTATGGCGGAGACACAGGACCAATATGGCGGAGACACGGGGTAAAGGCATGGGGCTGGTAAGGTGGAGACACGGAGCACAGGGCAGGTAAGGCGGAGACACAGAGCTAAGACATGGGACAGGTATGGTGGAGACACGGAGCACAGGACAGGTAAGGCGGAGACAGAGCAAAGACACAGGGCTGGTATAGAGGAGACACAGAGGAGCCTGAAAGAGACACAGGAACGCTGACATCAAGGAACAGCAAGTAACCTCAGAAGTTCAAGCGTCTTACCTGGGAAGATGCCGGGAAGAAATACCCTGTGGGCGTTGCCATAATGGGGTGGAGTCATCGGGTTGCGACCTCCCAGGGAGCCCTGAGGCGCAGGAGGCACGACTGAGCATGCGTGAAGAAAGGACGGGCCGGGAACCAGAAAAGCCAGCAGAGGAGCGGCGAGGGACAGAGTTGGGAGCATGCCGAGGGAAGGGAGAAGGCAGGTAAGTATGCGCGGTCGTGATCGTGACAGTACCCTCCCTCTTACTCCCCCTCTTTTTAGTGCTAGAGAGAAACCTCTTCAAGATAAACGGAACATTAATGTTTTCTCGGGGCTCCCACGATCTCTCCTCAGGACCAAATCCCTCCCAATCAATCAAAAAATAAGTTTTCCCTCTAATGAACTTTTTGGCAAGGATATCTTTTACATTAAAGACATCATCAAAAGCACTAGGTTGAGGAGAGTGAGAGGGAGAAGAATGAAAAATTAGGCATTGGGAATTCGTAATGAAGCAGGTAGTCTCAATTTGTAGGATACGTCATTGATGCGACTTAAGATCGGAAAGGGACCAATGTAACGGGGACCTAGTTTGTGAGAAGGAATCTTTTGTTTAATATAACGTGAAGAGAGCCAAACCTTATCACCGGGAATATATGGAGGAGCATCCAGACGCTTCTTATCGGCATACCCCTTCATTCTGCAACTAGCTCTTTCGAGAGCCTCTTTGGTCTCCCTCCAGACTTTAGAGAACTCCAAGGACAAGAAATCCGCTGCCGATACAGCCAAGATGAGAGAAACAGGAAGAGGAATGCCAGAATGTTGGCCAAAGACTGCAAAGAAAGGAGAGTTAGAAGAAGATTCACTAGGAAAATTGTTATAAGCGAACTCCGCCAAAGGGAGAAGAGAAACCCAATCATCCTGGTGAGCATTGGAGAAATGCCGAAGGTAGGTAGTTAGAACTTGATTAACTCGCTCCACTTGACTGTTGGATTGTGGATGGTAGGCGGAAGAGAAATCCAAGTTGATCTTCATTAAACCGCAAAGAGCTCTCAAAAAAATGAGAGGTAAATTGGACCCCTTGGTCAGAGACAATATGCTGTGGAAAGCCATGAAGACGGAAGACTTGATGTAAAAAGATCTCTGCCTACTCAGGAGCGGAAGGCAGACCTGGCAAAGCAACAAAGTGGGCCATCTTGGAAAACCGATCTACGATTACCAAGATGACAGTACAATTCGAGGAACAAGGCAAATCAGTAACAAAGTCCATAGCGATATGGCTCCAAGGGACAGAAGGCACTGGAAGAGGATGCAAGAGTCCGGATGGAAGTTGTCTGGTGGAGAGACCACCCTCAGAGGGGCTAAAGTGATGATTCTCGCAGGATCGATGATATGTGCTGGGCATTCCTCTACATCCATTGGCTGAAAGGATCTGGAAAGAGCATCCGCCTTGACGTTCTTATTACCGGTTCGGAAATGAAGTTCAAAATCAAACCGTCCAAAGAATAAGGACCACCTAGCTTGCCGTGGATTGAGCCTCTGGGCAGACTTGAACATGGGCTAAATTTTTGTGGTCTGTATATGATGAAAGGATGCACGGCCCCTTCAAGAAGATAACGCCACTCCTCTATAGCTAACTTAATAGCTAGTAGTCCCTTATCTCCTATGGAATAGTTCCACTCAGGGGAAGAGAAGGCTTTGGAGAAGAAGCCACAAGTAACTAAGTGGCCAGAGGAGGATCTTTGCAAGAGGACTGCACCAGCTCTGACGGAAGATGCGTCGACCTCGATGATAAATGGCCTATTCGCATCAGGGCAATGAAGCGCCACAGCAAACTTGTGTTTCAAAGACTGGAACGCATCTTCAGCTTCAGAGGTCCAAAAATTGGAGTTGACTCCTTTGCAGACAAGAGCAGAAAAGGCTTGACAATCGAAGAGAAATGAGGAATGAACTGTCTATAGTAATTGGCAAAGCCAAGAAAACGTTGGATTGCTTTTATTCCAAGAGGACGAGGCCAGTTAAGAACGGCAGATACCTTCTCGGGATCCATCTCCAGACCGGACTTCGAGACAATGTAACCAAGAAAGGGTAGAGATGACTGCTCGAAGACGCACTTCTCAATCTTCGCAAAAAGATGATTTTCCCTTAGTCGTTGCAAAACCTGACGAACGTCTCGTCTATGGGTGGAAAGATCTGGAGAGAAGATGAGAATGTCGTCAAGATATACCACGACACTGGAGTAGAGGAGATCCAAGAATACGTTGTTTACAAACTCTTGAAATACCACTGGAGCGTTGCAGAGGCCAAACGGCATACCTAGGTATTCATAGTGACCGTCGCGAGTGTTGAATGCGGTCTTCCACTCATCCCCAGCACAAATTCAAACCAGATTGTATGCTCCACGCAGGTCAAGTTTGGTAAAAATCTGCACTCCTCTCAGATGATCGAAGAGTTCAGGAATAAGTGGCAGCGAGTATTTGTTCTTCACCGTAATGTTGTTTAGACCTCTATAATCAATACAAGGACGAAGAGAGCCATCCTTCTTCTTCACGAAGAAGAAGCCTGCTTCGGCAGGAGAAGAGGACTTCCGAATAAAACCTTTAGCAAGATTCTCTTGAATATATTCTGACATGGCTTGTGTCTCTATAGGTGAGAGGGGATAGCTCCTACCTCTAGGTGGGGTAGCTCAGGAACAAGATCAATGGGACAATCGCAGAGTCGGTGCGGAGGAAGACTCTCATCCTCCCTTTTGTCGAAAACATCTGAGAAAGAACTGTAGACAAGAGGCAAAGTGGAGGAGGAAGAAGAAGAAACAACACCCACAGGATGCACCGGCAGCAGACAACGTTCCCAACCGGACTCTCCCCAGTGCAAAACATTACCATTATGCCAATCTAAAAAGGGCTCGTGATTCCGCAACCAAGGAAGACCAAGAAGTATAGGATGAGAAAGACCGGCTAAAACATAAAGTGCGATTTTCTCCCTATGCAAAGCCCCTACTTGAAGCTCCACTTCATGTGTAACTTGCGTAATGGTCTCCCGTAAAGGTTTACCATCTACGGAAGCAAGGATCAGAAGGGTTCTCCAAAGTCCTGACAGGGACAGAAAATTTAATAACCTCTTCCAGCCTAATAAAATTCCCTGCAGCGCCTGAATCCACATAGGATTCTAAAGAGAAACCCTTACCACAAATGTGCAATAAAACAGACAAAGTGAGGGGTAGAGAGGTATCACATACACCTAGGGAGGCCTCTCTTACCTGACCTAGGCGGAGAAGTTTTCCGGACATTCAGGACAAGTCCGCAACAAATGAGAGGCGCTGTCACAATAGAAGCATAGCCCTTGAGTACGTCTCTCCTTACGTCGTTGTTCAGACATCTTGAGACGATCGACTTGCATCGGTTCAGGAGCGGATGCCATGGAAGATGTTCCAGATCGAGGACTGAATGGTCTACGAGTAGCAGGGGATGGCCGAAGAAGTCACCTCTCCCGGGCCCAGTCCTGGAAACGAAGATCAATACAGGAAGCCAAGGAAATTAAATCCTCCAAGACCGTTGGAGTATCCCGACCGGCAAGCTCATCCTTTATACGCCCGGAGAGGCCCCGCCAGAAGGCTCCCACCAAAGCCTCATTATTCCAGCCTAAGTCGGAAGATAGGGTGCAAAACTGGATGGCGTACTGGCCTACAGTTAGGGAGCCTTGATGGAGATTAAAGAGAGCCTCCGCAGTAGAGGCCAGACGTCCCGGTTCATTGAAAACACAACGAAAAGTCTCCAAGAATACAGACAACTGGGAGACTATGGGATCGTCTCGCTCCCAGAGGGGATTAACACATGCCAAGGCATCACCCTCCTAATGGGAAATCAAAAAGGCACTTTTGCCCGATCAGTAGTGTATTGCTGGGGCAAAAGTTCAAAATGGAGGCGACATTGATTTTAAAAACCGACAAAATTGGGGATCAACATTGTACCATGGAGGTTTTGCCAAGCGGGGAGGAGGGTGGGGAGCAGAGATAGAGGCAGAAGTGGAAGCGGCCGATTGTAAAGAAAGCAACCGGTCATCTACCGACGCCATATAGCTAAGAATATGAGCCTGGGTGTCTCGCTGCTGAGCCGACTCCTGCTGTAGGCCAGCTAACTGAGAAGCATTCCCAGGATCTGAAGACTGAAGCGAGGAAAGACGGGTATCCATAGTCTTCATGAAGGCCATAATACGGGTCTGATTCTCCCGTAAAAAGACCAGCTCTCTTTATGCAGCAGAATCTCCAGCGGGGTCCATGGCCTGAACTTACTGTAAGGATTCCGAATAGAACCAGATAGTGGACCCTCTGGGTCGTGGCTCTAGAGCCGCCGAGGACGAGCGGACCAGATGGAACCACCACCTATGCAGGGAGCGTTAGGTGCAGGATCAAGGGGGATGGAGACACAACTGCTAGAGCCAAAGGGGTGACCAAGTCAGAGAGAAGGAGACTGAAGGTAGAACGGAAAAGACTAGAACTGGGAAAGCTGGGTATATGATGGAACTTCAGGAGCCGGACAAGGACAGAAATGATGCTGCAAAAAAGGAGACAAAAAGTAATAAAGCCAAGAAGACAAGACTAAATGCAGGACAAGTATATGTAATGAAAAAGGGCAAGAAAGACTGCGAATCAGGGACAGATTAGGCAGAGACACGGAGCAGGTATGATTGAGACACAGGACTGGAAAGGCGGAGACACGGGGCAGTGGCACAGGGCAGGTATGACAGAGATACGGAGCAAGTATGGCAGAGACACAGGACTGGTACGGCGGAAACACGGGCACAAGCACTTGGCAGGTATGGCGGAGACACAGAACCAATACGGTGGAGACACGTAAAGGCGCTGGGCAGGTATGGTGGAGACACGGAGCACAGGCACAGGGCAGGTAAGGCGGAGACAGAAAGCAAAGACACAGGGCTAGTATTGCGGAGACATGGAGGAGCCTGAAAGAGACACAGGAACGCTGACAACAAGGAACAGTGAATAACCTCAGTTCAGGCGTCTTACCTGGGAAGACGCCGGGAAGAAATACCCAATGGGTGCCGCCATATTGGGGCGGAGCCATCGGGTCGCGATCTCCCAGGGAGCCCTGCGGTGCAGGAGGCGCGACTGAGCATGCACGAAGAAAGGACGCGCTGGGAACCAGGAAAGACAGCGGAGGAGCGGCGAGGGACAGTCGGGAGCGCGCCAAGGGATGGGAGAAGGCAGGTAAGTATGCCCGTTCATGACAGATGGCAAATGTCTACATGCCGAACACCGCAGAGAAGATGCCACGAGCCCTATCAGAACCACTTCCATGGAAAACCACAAAAAGGAGACTAAAAATCCTCCAAAAATTCAAAAATTAATACAGCACAAAAGGACTGCAGAGCCTAGCTGTCCAGGTCTCTGAACTAGTGCACTCCCCAGGATGCAAATCCATATGATAAAGACTCGCAAATGTGAGGACCCTTGGCGTTGGGTTGGCCAATACCATCTGCCACAGTAGGTTCAACAAAACGACCCACAAACTCAAGCTACCACCAATCCTGTCCCCGCCCCCTTCATTCCCCTACCATCATTTATAATTTTTCTTTTCTTTTTTTGTGTGTGCTTCAAATTTGTTCTACATTTTTTTTTTTTTTGACAGTCGTATATTTTTTTTTCCTTTGAGAAATGAGCGTATGCATTTAATATGCTCCAGCTTGCCTTGTTTGCAAAAATACATATTAGCCAAGTAGTGTGGTTTGTTTATTTCATTTGTAGTTGACCAGTGTGGTGTGGATTCCAATACCCCCAAAGATGAGTATACGCATTTGTTTTTTAAGTACACCTTTCTAAAGATAAAGAACAAACACAAATTATGGCATCGCAATAGCAGCATCTTGCCAGGAAATACAGATCCCGCTAATGTTACAAAATTGTTTTTAACCCCTTAACGACCACCGATACACCTTTTAACCACGGCAGTTAAGGGTACTTATTCCTCAGAAATACTCAAACACACAATCTATCCAGGAATCAAAATCAGATACGCGTACATATAATCCCTTAAAACAAAATTTTATTTCCAATAAATATAAAACCCTGACCCATAAGAAACTAATTTAGATATCACAGGTATGAACAATAGGTCACTATCATATGTACCTATTCTGGTCCTATATACACCTACTGCTCACGCCTGCCTTGCTGTGGGGGTTGGCACCCTAAGATACGATTTTTTGGCGCCCCCACTCCACGTCGGCTAGCCCTCTCTCCCCTGTGGTATCCCTCACCCTACAGGTGGGAAAACAATGTAATAAAGAGCAGTGGTGAAGAAAACAGTAAATGACCAGATGTGTGATATATTGGACCTATATAGGTACCTCTACATAGTATAATAACGTACCCAAACACACCGCACTAGATACACTGTGATCCCCTATATTAAATAAACAACAATCTGAGATAATGGCCGTAATAGTCCAAAAATCAATTAGCGATATATTGGATCAATAGACAAACTGCCAAATCCATGTCAGACAGAAATTCTCTGAACAGATAGCGGGGGGTCGCGTAGCTAGTTAGCATGCCGGAGTCTCGTTCGTTATCGGAATTAACCAGACAAATCGCTCCACCAACTAAGAACGGCCATGCACCACCACCCACAGAATCGAGAAAGAGCTTTCAATCTGTCAATCCTTTCCGTGTCCGGGCCGGGAAACCTCACCCGGCCCGGACACGGAAAGGATTGACAGATTGAAAGCTGAGATCTGCCGGCTGGCACCCAGCAACAAACGAAGATTTTTCCTATTTGTATTTGTTCATTTTGATCATTGTGATAGACCCTATCACAGTGATCAAAATAAAAAAAAAAAGTAAATCAAACCCCCTTTATCACCCCCTTATTTATGTGAAATAAATGCAAGTCATAACGAAGAAATTCTACCACTAACAAGAAGTACAATGTGTCACGAAAAAACATTCTCAGAATCAGTGGGATCCTTTGAAGCGGTCCAGAGCTATAACCTCATAAAGTGATAGTGGTCAATATTGTAAAAATTGGCTTGGTCATTAAGTACAAAATGGCTCTGTCCAGTGTCAGACTGGATTCTCCGGTAGGCCAATGTACTGTACACTCAAAGGGGTTGTCCACCAATGGTCTGGATCAACATCAGGGGGAATGGAGATATATAGTACAGACCAAAAGTTTGGACACACCTCATTTAAAGATTTTTCTGTATTTTCATGACTAGGAAAATTGTGCATTCACACTGAAGGCATCAAAACTATGAATTAACACATGTGGAATGATATACTTAACAAAAAAGTGTGAAACAACTGAAATTATGTCTTATATTCTAGGTTCTTCAAAGTAGCCACCTTTTGCTTTGATGACTGCTTTGCACACTCTTGGCATTCTCTTGATGAGCTTCAAGAGGTAGTCACCGGGAATGGTCTTCGAACAATCTTGAAGGTGTTCCCAGAGATGCTTAGCACTTGTTGGCCCTTTTGCCTTCACTCTGCGGTCCAGCTCACCCCAAACCATCTTGATTTGGTTCAGGTCTGGTGACTGTGGAGGCCAGGTCATCTGGCGTAGCACCCCATCACTCTCCTTCTTGGTCAAATAGCCCTTACACAGCCTGGAGGGGTACTATACAGATGATCAGGTTTTTAAATACATCAGATAGGGATTATATACATTAGTTAGGACTGCTCTATTATGGGTATACTGTTGTGAATTCTGCTCTTGGGCTCCCTCCGGTGGTTGTAAGTGGTAGCGCTGCTGTCTCTGAATCACAGCATTTATCAGGTGTGTTCACTTCTTGCAATTTGGACTGGGCTATTTAGTCTTGCTTCACCCTTTAGTCAATGCCAGTTGTCCATTGTTCCTGGAGGATTCACATCCCTGCCTGGTCTCTTCTGCTTTGCAGTTCTTTTCAACAAAGATAAGTTCTGGCCTTGATTTTTTTTCTTCTCTTCCCTCTTTGCCTCTGGGTGGCTCAGGAGTTCGGCGCTGGTATGGATGTTCAGGGATTGGCTTCTCGTGCGGATCAACTTGCTGCTAGAGTACAGGGTATTTCCGATTATATCGTTCAGACTCCAGTTTTAGAGCCTAGAATTCCAACTCCTGATTTGTTTTTTGGGGATAGGTCCAAATTTCTGAGCTTTAAAAATAACTGTAAACTGTTTTTTGCTCTGAAACCCCGTTCCTCTGGTGATTCCATCCAGCAGGTTAAAATTATTATATCTCTGCTGCATGGTGACCCCCAGGATTGGGCATTTGCCCTGGAACCTGGGAATCCGGCGTTGCTTAATGTAGACACCTTTTTTCAGGCGCTTGGGTTATTGTATGACGAACCTAATTCAGTGGATCATGCTGAGAAGACCTTGTTGGCCCTGTCTCGGGGTCAAGAAGCGGCAGAATCATATTGCCAGAAGTTTAGAAAATGGTCTGTACTAACTAAATGGAATGAGGATGCCTTGGCGGCAATCTTCAGAAAGGGTCTTTCTGAATCGGTTAAAGATGTTATGGTGGGGTTCCCCACGCCTGCTGGTCTGAGTGATTCTATGTCTCTGGCCATTCAGATTGATCGGCGCTTGCGCGAGCGCAGAGTTGTGCACACTATGGCATTGTCTTCCGAGCGGAGTCCTGAGCCTATGCAGTGTGATAGGATTGTGTCTAGAGCTGAACGACAAGGATTCAGACGTCAGAATAGGTTGTGTTTTTACTGCGGCGATTCTGCTCATGTTATTTCTGATTGCCCTAAGCGTACCAAGAGAATCGCTAGTTCTGTTACCATCAGTACTGTACAACCTAAATTTCTGTTATCTGTGACCCTGATCTGCTCATTATCGTCATTTTCTGTCATGGCATTTGTGGATTCAGGCGCCGCTCTAAATTTAATGGACTTAGAATTTGCCAGACGTTGTGGTTTCCCCTTGCAGCCTTTGCAGAGTCCTATTCCTTTGAGGGGCATTGATGCTACACCGTTGGCTAAAAATAAACCTCAGTTTTGGACACAGCTGACCATGTGCATGGCGCCAGCCCATCAGGAAGATTGTCGTTTTCTGGTGTTGCATAATTTGCATGATGCTATTGTGCTGGGTTTCCCATGGTTACAGGTGCATAATCCGGTATTAGATTGGAAATCTATGTCTGTGACTAGTTGGGGTTGTCAGGGGGTTCATGGTGACGTTCCTTTGATGTCAATTGCCTCCTCCCCCTCTTCTGAAATTCCTGGGTTTTTGTCAGATTTCCAGGATGTATTCAATGAGCCCAAGTCCACTTCCCTTCCACCGCATAGGGACTGTGATTGTGCTATTGACTTGATTCCAGGCTGTAAATTCCCTAAGGGTTGACTTTTCAACTTGTCTGTGCCAGAACATACCGCCATGCGGAGCTATGTTAAGGAGTCCTTGGAGAAGGGGCATATTCGGCCATCTTCTTCACCATTGGGAGCAGGTTTTTTTTTTTTGTTGCCAAAAAAGATGGCTCCTTGAGACCCTGTATTGATTATCGCCTCTTGAATAAGATCACGGTCAAATTCCAATACCCTTTGCCTTTGCTTTCTGATCTGTTTGCTAGGATTAAGGGGGCTAGTTGGTTTACTAAGATTGACCTTCGAGTGGCATATAATCTGGTTCGTATTAAGCAGGGTGACGAATGGAAAACTGCGTTTAATACGCCCGAAGGCCATTTTGAATACCTTGTGATGCCATTCGGACTCTCTAATGCTCCATCTGTGTTTCAGTCCTTCATGCATGATATATTTCGGAATTATCTTGATAAATTCATGATTGTATATTTGGATGATATTTTGATTTTTTCAGATGATTGGGAGTCTCATGTGAAACAAGTCAGGATGGTATTTCAGATCCTTCGTGATAATGCCTTGTTTGTGAAGGGGTCTAAGTGCCTCTTTGGAGTACAGAAGATTTCTTTTTTGGGCTTCATTTTTTCTCCCTCATCTATAGAAATGGATCCGGTTAAGGTTCAGGCCATTCATGATTGAATCCAGCCCACATCCGTGAAGAGCCTTCAGAAATTTTTGGGCTTTGCTAATTTTTATTGCCGTTTCATTGCCAACTTCTCCAGTGTGGTTAAACCCCTGACCCATTTGACGAAGAAAGGCACTGATGTTACGAATTGGTCCTCTGCGGCGGTTTCTGCCTTTCAGGAGCTTAAACGCCGATTTACTTCTGCCCCTGTGTTGCGTCAGCCGGATGTTTCTCTTCCTTTTCAGGTTGAGGTTGACGCTTCTGAGATTGTGGCAGGGGCCGTTTTGTATCAGAGGAATTCTGATGGTTCCTTGATGAAATCGTGTGCCTTCTTTTCTCGAAAGTTTTCGCCTGCGGAACGCAATTATGATGTCGGCAATCGTGAGTTGTTGGCTATGAAGTGGGCATTTGAGGAGTGGCGACATTGGCTTGAGGGGGCCAAGCACCGTATTGTGGTCTTGACCGATCATAAGAATCTGATTTATTTTGAGTCTGCCAAACGGCTGAATCCTAGACAGGCCCGATGGTCCCTGTTTTTCTCCCGTTTTGATTTTGTGGTCTCGTATCTTCCGGGTTCTAAGAATGTTAAGGCTGATGCCCTCTCTAGGAGCTTTTTGCCTGATTCTCCTGGGGTCCTTGAGCCGGTCGGTATTCTGAAGGAAGGGGTGATTCTTTCTGCCATCTCCCCTGATTTACGATGGGTTCTTCAGAAATTTCAGGCTGATAAACCTGACCGCTGTCCAGTGGGGAAATTGTTTGTTCCTGACAGATGGACTAGTAGTGATTTCGGAGGTTCATTGTTCTGTGTTGGCCGGTCATCCTGGGATTTTTGGTACCAGAGATTTGGTTGGTAGGTCCTTTTGGTGGCCTTCTTTGTCACGGGATGTGCGTTCTTTTGTGCAGTCCTGTGGGACTTGTGCGCGGGCCAAGCCTTGCTGTTCCCGCGCTAGTGGGTTGCTTTTGCCTTTGCCGGTCCCTGAGAGGCCTTGGACGCATATTTCTATGGATTTTATTTCGGATCTTCCGGTTTCCCAGAGGATGTCAGTTATCTGGGTGGTTTGTGACCGGTTTTATAAGATGGTTCATTTGGTACCTTTGCCTAAGTTGCCTTCCTCTTCTGATTTGGTTCCGTTGTTTTTTCAGCATGTGGTTCGTTTGCATGGCATTCCGGAGAACATTGTGTCCGATAGAGGTTCCCAGTTTGTTTCTAGCTTTTGGCGGGCCTTTTGTGCTAGGCTGGGCATTGATTTGTCTTTTTCTTCCGCATTTCATCCTCAGACAAATGGCCAAACCGAGCGAACTAATCAGACTTTGGAAACTTATTTGAGATGCTTTGTGTCTGCTGATCAGGATGATTGGGTGGCTTTCTTGCCATTGGCCGAGTTTGCCCTCAATAATCGGGCTAGTTCTGCTACCTTGGTTTCACCTTTCTTTTGTAACTCTGGTTTTCATCCTCATTTTTCTTCAGGGCAGGTTGAGCCTTCTGATTGTCCTGGGGTGGACTCTGTGGTTGACAGGTTGCAGCAAATTTGGGCTCATGTTGTTGACAATTTGGTGTTGTCTCAGGAGGGGGCTCAGCGTTTTGCTAACCGTCGTCGCTGTGTTGGTTCCCGGCTTCGGGTTGGGGATTTGGTCTGGTTGTCTTCCCGTCATGTCCCTATGAAGGTTTCTTCCCCTAAGTTTAAGCCTCGGTTTATTGGTCCTTATAGGATTTCTGAGATTATCAATCCAGTGTCTTTTCGTTTGGCCCTTCCAGCCTCTTTTTCCATCCATAATGTTTTTCATAGATCTTTGTTGCGGAAATATGTGGTGCCCGTTGTTCCCTCTGTTGATCCTCCTGCCCCGGTGTTGATTGATGGGGAGTTGGAGTATGTGGTTGAGAAGATTTTGGATTCTCGTTTTTCGAGGCGGAGGCTTCAGTATCTTGTCAAATGGAAGGGTTATGGCCAGGAGGATAATTCTTGGGTTGTTGCCTCCGATGTTCATGCTGATGATTTGGTTCGTGCCTTTCATTTGGCTCGTCCGGATCGGCCTGGGGGCTCTGGTGAGGGTTCGGTGACCCCTCCTCAAGGGGGGGGTACTGTTGTGAATTCTGCTCTTGGGCTCCCTCCGGTGGTTGTAAGTGGTAGCGCTGCTGTCTCTGAATCACAGCATTTATCAGGTGTGTTCACTTCTTGCAATTTGGACTGGGCTATTTAGTCTTGCTTCACCCTTTAGTCAATGCCAGTTGTCCATTGTTCCTGGAGGATTCACATCCCTGCCTGGTCTCTTCTGCTTTGCAGTTCTTTTCAACAAAGATACGTTCTGGCCTTGATTTTGTTGTTCACATACTGTGGCCTTATTGTTCAGTTCTTTTCTATGTTTTGTCTTGTCCAGCTTGGTCAGTATAAGGATTTTTTTAGCCAAACTGGTTTCTCTGGAGATGCAGATATACCCTCCATATCTTTAGTTAGCTGTGGAGTTTTTTGTATTTTCTGTGGTGGATATTTTCTAGTGTTTTTTTACTGACCGCATAGTACTCTGTCCTATCCTTTCTATTTAGCTAGAAGTGGCCTCCTTTGCTAAATTCTCATTTCAGTCTGTGTATGTTTTTTCCCTCTCCTCTCACAGTCCATATTTGTGGGGGTCTGCCTATCCTTTGGGGATTTTCTCTGAGGCAAGATAGTTTTCCCTTTTCTATCTCTAGGGGTAATTAGTCCTCCGGCTGTGTCGAGATGTCTAGGGAGCGCTAGGTACATTCCACGGCTACTTCTAGTTGCGGTGTTAGGTTCAGGGTCTGCGGTCAGTACAGGTACCACCTTCTCCAGAGTACGTCTCATGCTGCTCTTAGGCCACCAGATCATAACCGTATACCTTGACGATTGCTGGAGCAGCTTAGTATACTTTTTTTGCAAAAAAAGTATCAACTAAATACCCTGTTTTTTTCCATTTTTTGACTAGCAGTTGCTCATTACTGTGATTTTTTTACAACAGTATTTTTGACCTCATTGTGCTCTTTTGTGTATTCAAGTTTCTTGGTGGTGTGAACATGTTCCTACAGACTTGTTCAATATGCAAGTAGCCCATGTGTTTCTGGTTCTATAATTGTTCTCTTGTTTCTACAAGACTGGGGAGTCCACCACTCCTTTGTGGGTCATTTGCACTAAAGCTGTTCCATCTAGCAGGTCCACATGGATATTCCCTCTCTGAACCCTGCTTATACAGGTACTATACAGATGATCAGGTTTTTAAATACATCAGATAGGGATTATATACATTAGTTAGGACTGCTGTATTGTGGGTAAACCTTGACGATTGGTGGAGCAGCTTAGTATACATTTTTTTGCAAAAAAATGTATCAACTAAATACCCTGGTTTTTTTTTCACTTTTTTGACTAGCACTTGCTCATTACTGTGATTTTTTTTTTTTTACAACAGAGTATTTTTGACCTCATTGTGCTCTTTTGTGTCTTCAAGTTTCTTGGTGGTTTGAACATGTTCCTACAGACTTGTTCAATGTGCAAGTAGCCCATGCGTTTCTGGTTCTACAGCCTGGAGGTGTGTTTGGGGTCATTGTCCTGTTGAAAAATAAATGATGGTCCAACTAAACGCAAACCGGATGGAATAGCATGCCGCTGCAAGATGCTGTGGTAGCCATGCTGGTTCAGTATGCCTTCAATTTTGTCTAAATCCCCAACAGTGCCACCAGCAAAGCACCATCACACCTCCTCCATGCTTCACGGTGGGAACCAGGCATGTAGAGTCCATCCATTCACCTTTTCTGCGTCGCACAAAGATGGAAGCAGAGGTGACTCTTGGTCTTCCTTTCCTGGGGCGGTCCTCATGTGAGCCAGTTTCTTTGTAGCGCTTGATGGTTTTTGCAACTGCACTTGGGGACACTTTAAATTTTTCGGACTGACTGACCTTCATTCTTAAAGTAATGATGGCCACTCATTTTTCTTTACTTAGCTGCTTTTTTCTTGCCATAATACAAATTCTAACAGTCTATTCAGTAGTACTATCAGCTGTAAATCCACCAGACTTCTGCACAACACAACTGATGGTCCCAACCCCATTTATAAGGCAAGAAATCCCACTTATTAAACCTGACAGGGCACACCTGTGAAGTGAAAACCATTCCCGGCGACTACCTCTTGAAGCTCATCAAGAGAATGCCAAGAGTGTGTCTTGGGAGGACCAGAGATTACATGAGGGAAGATATCGGGAGATTAGTTCAGAGATATATGGAGTAGACAGGTTATAGATGGCTTTGTAGGTTAGTATTAGTCATTTCAACTGGATACGCTGAGGGAATGGGAGCCAGTGAAGAGATTTGCAGAGGAGTAGCGAGGAGAGAGATGAATTAGTTGGGCAGCAGAGTTAAGGATGGACTGGAGAGGTGCAAGGGTGTTAGCAGGGAGGCCATAGAAAAAGATGTTGCAGTAGTGAAGGCGGGAGAAGATGAGGGCATGCACAAGCATTTTAGTAGATTGACGGTTGAGGAAAGGCCGGATTCTGAAGATATTTTTGAGCTAGAGGCGACCGGAGGTGGAAAGAGCTTGGATGTGCTACCTCTTGAAGCTCATCAAGAGAATGCCAAGAGTGTGCAAAGCTGTCATCAAAGCAAAAGGTGGCTACTTTGAAGAACCTAGAATATAAGACATATTTTCAGTTGTTTCACACTTTTTTGTTAAGGATATAATTCCACATTTGTTATTTCATATTTTTTATGCCTTCAGTGTGAATGTACAATTTTCATAGTCATGAAAATACAGAAAAAAATTTAAATGAGGTGTGTCCAAACTTTTGGTCTGTACTGTACATGCCTCCTTATATACTACATTTGTGTAAATACAGTGTATTATCTGCACATTTGTGCAGTGTTACCTTTGTGCAAGCAAGTTCTACTTGTCACACTATACTCACATATGCCCAACAGTGCCCTTGTCTCATTTACACCTGCTACCTCCTAGTCAATTATTAACATATTACCTTGTATTTAAAGAGTACACTGAGCTCATTTTAACCTCTTAGTGACCGGGCAAAAGCTGACCAGTGTCCCTTTATGTGGTAATAACTCTGGAACGCTTCAACAATTCCCAAATATTTTGAGTTTGTTTTTTCGTGGCACATTCTAATTTATGGTAATGGTAAATTTAAGTTGATATGTTTTGTGTTTATTTATAAAAAAATGTCAGAAATTTGACAAAACTGTAAAAAAAATTAGCAATTTTCTAACTTTGAGTGATTATCCCGTTAATCCAGTTAGTCATACCACAGAAAAACATTAATAAATAACATTACTCTCATGTCTGCTTTACGCCAGCACCATTTGTAAAATGTTATTTTATTTTGTTAGCATAGGAGGTTTAAAAATGTAGCAGCAATTTTTCATTTTTTCATGGAAATTGAATAAAATGTATTTTTTTAGGGACTTATCCAGGTTTGAAGTGACTTTGGGGGTCCTATACATTGGAAAACCCCCAAAAGTGATAACATTTTAAAAACAGCACCCCTTGACGTATTGAAAACTGCTGTCAGTTAGTTTATTAACCTTTCAGGTGCTTTTCAGGAATTAAAAAAATGACATGTTAGGAATGAAAAAGTGTATCTTTACCACCTAAATGTTGGTAACTTTTGAACAGAGCTCTGTAGCCGGCAGACTCTAAGGCCTCTGTTTGGCCATTAACTGCTATGGCAAATATCAGGACCAAGCAATCATGATCTCATGGTACCGATGGGGATAAATTGGAGGCCCCCACACCCTGATAACCATTTACTGTATATGATATAGTCATTATTGACAGCAGCATCTAAGGGGTTAAACAGATATGGACGGTGCCAACACTGATTGTGGCTGATGTAGCAAGTTGTCAGCTATAGTGCACAGCCGACAGCTGCTGGATTGTCACCTATATGGGGATGCTATTCTCTTATTTATATCTCAGGTCAGTAACAAGACGTATTGGAGGTCATTAAGGGATTAAATATAACCCCTTAAGAGGCCACTGATTCGGGTGGTGATACAAGTGGGCTTTCCACTCCATGCTCAGTGTAATATCAGTTACATCCTTTTCTGATCAATGGCCCTTTGGTATGCTTTCCCTTGTGCTTACATATTTTGACTTCTTTACATATATTTATTTGTGCTTTATTGTTTGTTTTTGGTTTTGTAGAGTAATTTATTGTTCTAATGCTATTTATCTACAAATATGGCAGTTTAACAGGCTTGCTAATATAATATTCCTTTCCTTTGGTCATTGGTTTGCAATCAAACACATTTATTTAATCTACTCTGTTTTAGACAACACCTAAAAGAAACAAAATGATCATATACCCTGCAATAACTAAAGAAGTAAAAAAGCAAAAGTGATATATCCGTCATAGGCTCTTTCTCTTTGGTGCGGGCTCCGTCGCTGAGCCCGCACCTGTCCAGCACATGACAACTGATTTGATCTAGGCTCAACATTATAATTTTCTGTGAAGCACATGGGGGTTCGAGGTGCTCAATACACATCTAGTTAATTTCCAAAATGGGGTCAGTTGTGGGGGTTTTCGACTGTTTGGGCACATCAGGGGCTCTCCAAACACAACATTGCTAATTATGCAAATTTTACATTCAAAAAGTCAAACGGCGCTCCTTCCCTTCCGAGCTCTGCTGTGCACCCAAACAGTGGGTTTCCCCCACATATCGGGTATCTGCATACTCAGGAGAAATGACACAACAAATTGTATGGTCCATTTTCTCATGTTAAAGTTAAATGTTAATTTTTTCCTTCCACTTTCCATTAATTCCTGTGAAGCAGTTAAAGGATTAATAAACTTTTTGAATGTGGTTTTGAGCACCCTTAGGGGTGCAGTTTTTAGAATTGTGTCACTTTTGGGTATTTTCTGTCATATAGGCTGTTCAACTCTTAACCCTTATAACTTCCTCACAAAAAAAAATTATATTTAAAAAATTGTTCATGTAAAGGGGTCATGTGGGAAATGTTATTTATTAACTATTGTGCGTGACAAAACTCTCTGATTTAAGGGCATAAAGAAGAAAAGTTTGAAAATTGCAAAATTTTCACCAAATTTTTTTTTACAAAAACAAACTTAAGTAATATCAAAGAAATGTTACCACTATTATGAAGTACAATATGTCACAAAAAAAACAAACTCAGAATCAGTGAGATCCATTGAAGCGTTCCAGAATTATGACCTCATAAAATGACAGTGGCCAGAATTGAAAATATTTCAGGAAGGTCAGGAAGGTGAAAACACGCTTCGGGATGATGGGGTTAATATCCTAGCAAAAATGTATTGTTTATTATTAATGAAAATTACTCTTTAATACATAAAAATATTGGTTTGTCCTTAAAATATTTTTTTACTTTTCCTATAGAACATCATTGCTAGTAAATTGCTTTTGTTTTCATGGACAATAACTATATTAGTGGAATATCTTTCTTCACTTGGAATTATTATATGTGTTGGGGATTGTTCATCAATGAATTAAAAAAAAATTGTGATGTGAATATAGTTTTAGTTTTCTTAGAACATCAGAGACCAATCAAGGCTAATGCCGGGTGCCCACGATCTGAACTAGCAGAGCTTTGGTACAGTGCATGTTTGCCGCTTCCAAAGTGCTGCCGTCTATTGAACTGAACTGTGCGGATTCACCTTGTCCAATACATTGTATTGGTGACATTTCTCTGGTGGAGACTAGTGTCTCCACAAGAGAAATTGACATGCTGCAGTCTGGAAAGAAGTGCCGCATGTCAGTATCCATGGGTGATCGGCGGGCGTCTGTGGACACATAGTAGACATGGGATTTCTCAAAATCCCATCCACTATTCTGTAACAGTTGGCCGCTGTGGGTTTGACTCTGCATAAGTACACAGCATCAAACCTGCAGCAACGGGTCGTGTGCACGTACTCTTATTCAGGGCCGTATTTGCCACTAGGTACTTGAGGGCACGTGCCTAGGGCGCAAAGATGCGGGGTGGGGGGCGGCGCCTGAGCAAGGTTTTTTTTCTTTTCCAATTAGTCCAGTGCATCCCTTGGTTCCTGAAGACAGGGGGCGGCAGAGCGGCAGCCAAAACACGTGGTGCTGATGCCTACGCTCCCTACTCCCTGCTGAGTGAGACACAGTGACCCCCTGCTCACAGCCTCACTCCTGCATGCCCAGAAGTCCACTTACTGGGGCTGAGGTGGAGCGGCGGCGCCCTGTCTCCCGACCCTGGGACACACAAATTGCTGGCCAGGACTCGCAGTAGAGCAGTACACAGTAAGTACTGTAATGATCTCCCGCCTGCACGCTGCCTGCTGCTGCCTGGCTCTGTCGTGACTCCCCTCACCCCTTCCTTCAGATTCCTCAGCATTGTTTCTGCCTGCAGACAGTGCCTGAGGCTGGAGCCGTGCACTGGAATGTTTGATGTTTGTTTGCTCCCAGGAGTCGGACCCAGATAGAGTGAGTGGGGTGGGTCCTGGGAGCAAACCTGTGCGGGGCTGTGTGTGTTTGTGTGTGTGCGGAGCTGTGTGTGTGCGGAGCTGGGTGTGTGTGCGGAGCTCTGTGTGTAGCTGTGTATGTGTGTGTGAAGGGCTGTGTGTGGAGCTATGTGTGGAGCTGTGTGTGTAGCTGTGTGTGTGTGTTTGGTGCTGTGTGTGTGTGTGCGCGGAGCTGTTTGTGTGTGGAGCTGTGTATGTGTGCGGAGCTGTGTATGTGCGCGGAGCTGTGTGTGCGCGGAGCTGTGTTTGTGTGTAGCTGTATATGTGTGTGTAGCTGTATGTGTGTGTGTGTCCGGAGCTGTGTGTGCTGAGCTGTATGTGTGTGTGTAGCTATGTATGTGTGTGTGTGGAGCTATGTGTGTGTGAATCCGGAGCTGTGTGTGTGGAGCTGTATGTGTGTGTGTGTGCGTGTGGAGCTGTGTGTGGGGGGGGGCTGTGTGTGTGTGCACGGAACTGTGTGTGTAGCTGTATGTGTGTGTGCGCGGAGCTGTATATGTGTGTGTGCGGAGCTGTGTGTGTGGAGCTGTGTGTGTATGTAGCTGTATATATATGTGTGTGTGTCCGGAGCTGTGTGTGTGCGCGCATGGAGCTGTATGTGTGTGGGGGGCTGTGTGTGTGTGTGCACGGAACTGTGTGTGTGCACGGAACTGTGTGTGTAGCTGTACGTGTGTGCGCGTAGCTGTATATTTGTGTGTGGAGCTGTGTGTGTATGTAGCTGTATATATATATATGTGTGCGTGTGTGTGTGGAGCTGTATGTGTGTGTGTGCGGAGCTGTATGTATGTGTGCGGAGCTGTATGTATGTGTGCGGAGCTGTATGTATGTGTGCGGAGCTGTATGTGTGTGTGGGGGGCTGTGTATGTGTGTGTGCGGAGCTGTATGTGCGGGGCTGTATGTGTGCATGCAGGGCTGTATGTGTGTGTGCGGGGCTGTATGTGTGTGTGCGGGGCTGTATGTGTGTGTGTGCGGAGCTGTATGTGTGTGTGTGCGGGGCTGTATGTGTGTGTGTGCGGGGCTGTATGTGTGTTTGTGGAGCTGTGTGTGCGGGGCTGTATGTGTGTGTGGAGCTGTGTGTGTGTGTGGAGCTGTATGTGGGGCTGTATGTGTATGTGTGGGGCTTTATGTGTGTGTATGCGGAGCTGTATGTGTGTGTGCGGGGCTGTATGTGTGTGTGCGGGGCTGTATGTGTGTGTGCGGGGCTGTATGTGTGTGTGCGGAGCTGTATGTGTGTGTGTGTGCGGGGCTGTATGTGTGTGTGTGCGGGGCTGTATGTGTGTGTGTGTGCGGGGCTGTATGTGTGTGTGTGCGGGGCTGTATGTGTGTGTGTGCGGGGCTGTATGTGTGTTTGTGGAGCTGTGTGTGCGGGGCTGTATGTGTGTGTGGAGCTGTGTGTGTGGAGCTGTATGTGGGGCTGTATGTGTATGTGTGGGGCTTTATGTGTGTGTATGCGGAGCTGTATGTGTGTGTGCGGGGCTGTATGTGTGTGTGCGGAGTTATGTGTGGAGCTGTATGTGTGTGTGCAGAGCTGTATGTGTGTGTGCGGGGCTGTATGGCTGTGTGTGCGGGTCTGTATGTCTGTGTGCCATGAATGTCAAAAATCGCTGATGTGAAAGTAGCCTAAGTCACTACCGACAGTGTCTGCATTAGGGCTCATACTCGCATGTGAGAAACTCGGATGAGTGTCGCACATCACTAAAAGTGCCTAGGGCAGCACAAACTAAATACGACCCTGCCCTTATTGTAAAAGGGGTTACCCTAGCTATATGTTATAATCTTATTATTTTTATGCTTTGCCTATATAGCGCCATCATATTCCGCAGCGTTTTATAGACATTATCATCGCTGTCCCCATTGGGGCTCACTATCTAAATTCCCTGTCAGTATGTCTTTGGAGTGTGGAAGGAAACCAGAGTACAAGGAGGAAACCCACGCGAACACGGGAAGAACGCAAAAACTTCTTGCATCTATTGATTTATTAACCGGATCGAAACTGCCGATGGTGAATATAGATCAGCACTTGCTGACTGGTTCAGGTTCTTAACTCGTGCCAATCACGGCACTCCCAGATTCTGTCCATGAGTGATCAGGAAAGAGACAGTATGTATCGGATGTCAATTGGATGTTACAGCATATCTGGTATTTTGCTGTGACGCCTACCATTAGTGATAGCACTGATCGCAGCCATTCACTGCCTTAGATGCCGCTGTCAGTGGTGACAAAGCATCTAAATGGTAAGCAGAAGGAGGTGGCTCCCTTGGTTTTCCATTGGCAGCTCACAATATGATTGTAGGATGCCAATGGTTGCAATGACCTCCAAGTCTGCCATCCAAATTAGTCTACATTGCGTTACAAATTATTATGCAAATGCTATTTTTCTCTGATTTTCCTGAATGATCGATGCAAATGAATCAGTATAATGTTCAAATCATCAACTGTTATAGTATTAATCAAATTTTATTGGCGGAAATGCCGAACGATAACAGTATTATTTCAAAACTAAAAAACTCCAAATTATTATGCACAACAGAGTTTCCAAATATTTTATGGGTTGTGAAAAAATGAAAATGATCATTTGTTGAATTAGCAGCATTAAGAGGTCACATTTACTGAAATCAAAAGCGTTTTCAATCAAAAACATCTTAACCACTTCCTGATATTTAACCCTCTAAATGCTGTGATCATAGCATTTAGAGAGCAGGCAGTGGGAAGAAAGCCCCTTGGCCCTTGGATCAGAAACCCTGGGACGTCATTGCGGGGTCCCGATCTAGATAAGTTCCTTAGGGGGTCTAGTTTCCAAAATGGGGTAACGTGTGGGTTTTCCACTGTTTAGGCACATCAGGGGCTCGCCAAACGCGACATGGCGTCCGATCTCAATTCCAGCTAATTTTAGCTTGAAAAAGTCAAGAGGCGCTCCTTCTGTTCTGAGCCCTGCCATGCGCCCAAACAGCGGTTCCCCCCACATATGGGGTATCGGCGTACTCAGGACAAATTGGACAACAACTTTTGTGGTCTAATTTCTTCTGTTACCCTTGGGAAAATAAAAAATTAGGGACTAAACGATCATATTTGTGGAAAAAATATGATTTTTTATTTTCACGCCCGGGCGTTATAAACTTCTGTGAAGCACTTGGGGGATAAAAGTGCTCACCACACATCTAGATAAGTTCATTAGGGGTCTAGTTTCCAAAATGAGGTCACTTGTGGGGGTTTCCACTGTTTAGGCACATCAGGGGCTCTCCAAATGCGACATGGCATCCGATGTCAATTCCAGCTAATTTTAGCTTGAAAAAGACAAATGGCGCTCCTTCTGTTCTGAGCCCTGCCATGCGCTCAAACAGCGGTTCCCCCCCACATATGGGGTATCAGCATACTCAGGACAAATTGGACTACAACTTTTGTGGTTCATTTTCTCCTTTTACCCTTGGGAAAATGAAAAAAAATTGTTGCTGTAAGATCAATTTTGTGACTAAAAAGATAAATGTTAATTTTTTCCTTTCACGTTGCTTCTGCTCCTATGAAACACCTGAAGGGTTAATAAACTTTTTGAATGTGGTTTTGAGCACCTTGAGGGGTGCAGTTTTTAGAATGGTGTCACTTTTGGGTATTTTGAGCCATATAGACCCCTCAAAGTGACTTCAAATGTGAAGTGATCCCTAAAAAAAATGGTTTTGTAAATTTTGTTGTAAAAATCAGAAATCACTGTTTAACTTTTAACCACTAGCGTAGCTACTGGGGGGGCAGAGGGGGCCATCGCCCCGGGCCCTGTCACATGAAGGGGCCCACCGGGAGCCAGGGCAGGGCCACTTCTGTGACAAGGCAGAACACCGCATAGGAGCAGAGCAGTATAATGTCTACTCCCGTCTGCCGGAGACTCTGCACACTGCTAGCACAGTGGCCGGCTGCAGTCTTCCCCCCTGCAGTGAATGGTGCTGCCCATCTGACCTGATGATGAAGCTTTTCCCCAGCTGCAGCATTCTTCACTCTGTGCACGCTGGGATTGGCTCAGGCACGCTGGGTCCTAGTGCCCACCTTACATTACACTTACACTTCCTGGTCCTGCCTGCAGTGGGAACGTTATCAGTAAGTGGGGATGGAACTTATTAGGTTTATTAAATTCAGGTATGTCACTGTGAGACCGTAGGGGTATTGGGGGGCTGAAAGTGGGTGAGGGGGGGACAGGGTACTGGGGGGTGAATGTAAGACCATGGGGGTATTGTGGGGGAGGGGAGACAGGGTACTGGGGGGTGAATGTAAGACCATTTGGGTGTTGTGAGGGGAGAAGGTGGGTGAGGTGGGACAGGGCACTGAGGGAGTGGATGTGAGCTGATGGGGGTATTGGATACTGAAGTGGGGGAGGGGAGACAGGGCACTGGGGGGTAAATGTGAGACCATGGGGGTGTTGTGGGGGCTGAAGGTGGGTGAGGTGGGACGGGGCACCGAGGGGTGGATGCGAGACGATGGGGGTATTGGGGTTGAAGTGGGGGAGGGGGACATGTCACTGGGGGCTGAATATTATAATGTTTAGTTATGATATTATACAGTGGGGCAAAAAAGTATTTAGTCAGTCAGCAAGAGTGCAAGTTCCACCACTTAAAAAGATGAGAGGCGTCTGTAATTTACATCATAGGTAGACCTCAACTATGGGAGACAAACTGAGAAAAAAAAATCCAGAAAATCACATTGTCTGTTTTTTTATCATTTTATTTGCATATTATGGTGGAAAATAAGTATTTGGTCAGAAACAAAATTTCATCTCAATACTTTGTAATATATCCTTTGTTGGCAATGACAGAGGTCAAACGTTTTCTGTAAGTCTTCACAAGGTTGCCACACACTGTTGTTGGTATGTTGGCCCATTCCTCCATGCAGATCTCCTCTAGAGCAGTGATGTTTTTGGCTTTTCGCTTGGCAACACGGACTTTCAACTCCCTCCAAAGGTTTTCTATAGGGTTGAGATCTGGAGACTGGCTAGGCCACTCCAGGACCTTGAAATGCTTCTTACGAAGCCACTCCTTCGTTGCCCTGGCGGTGTGCTTTGGATCATTGTCATGTTGAAAGACCCAGCCACGTTTCATCTTCAATGCCCTTGCTGATGGAAGGAGGTTTGCACTCAAAATCTCACGATACATGGCCCCATTCATTCTTTCATGTACCTGGATCAGTCGTCCTGGCCCCTTTGCAGAGAAACAGCCCCAAAGCATGATGTTTCCACCACCATGCTTTACAGTAGGTATGGTGTTTGATGGATGCAACTCAGTATTCTTTTTCCTCCAAACACAACAAGTTGTGTTTCTACCAAACAGTTCCAGTTTGGTTTCATCAGACCATAGGACATTCTCCCAAAACTCCTCTGGATCATCCAAATGCTCTCTAGCAAACTTCAGACGGGCCCGGACATGTACTGGCTTAAGCAGTGGGACACGTCTGGCACTGCAGGATCTGAGTCCATGGTGGCGTAGTGTGTTACTTATGGTAGGCCTTGTTACATTGGTCCCAGCTCTCTGCAGTTCATTCACTAGGTCCCCCCGCGTGGTTCTGGGATTTTTGCTCACCGTTCTTGTGATCATTCTGACCCCACGGGGTGGGATTTTGCGTGGAGCCCCAGATCGAGGGAGATTATCAGTGGTCTTGAATGTCTTCCATTTTCTAATTATTGCTCCCACTGTTGATTTCTTCACTCCAAGCTGGTTGGCTATTGCAGATTCAGTCTTCCCAGCCTGGTGCAGGGCTACAATTTTGTTTCTGGTGTCCTTTGACAGCTCTTTGGTCTTCACCATAGTGGAGTTTGGAGTCAGACTGTTTGAGGGTGTGCACAGGTGTCTTTTTATACTGATAACAAGTTTAAACAGGTGCCATTACTACAGGTAATGAGTGGAGGAAAGAGGAGACTCTTAAAGAAGAAGTTACAGGTCTGTGAGAGCCAGAAATCTTGATTGTTTGTTTCTGACCAAATACTTATTTTCCACCATAATATGCAAATAAAATGATAAAAAAACAGACAATGTGATTTTCTGGATTTTTTTTTCTCAGTTTGTCTCCCATAGTTGAGGTCTACCTATGATGTAAATTACAGACGCCTCTCATCTTTTTAAGTGGTGGAATTTGCACTATTGCTGACTGACTAAATACTTTTTGCCCCACTGTATGTGATCCATCACATGTAATATTTGCTGTCTGGGGAGGCTGGAGATGGGGGGGGGGGGGGTAGGGGGCTTTTGATACGTACCACCTGGGCCTTTTATGAGTATTAGAATAAGGAGCCCGCATACAGTAACCTAGAGCTTTATCACATTTACAGCACCACTGCAGCATTATTTTTTAATACTGGTGGAGCGGTGATGATAATCCACGTCCCCTGCCCCTGTCTGATACTCGCCTTCCGGCGTTTTCATCTGTTTTAGTCTCCGCTCGGCTCCGTCTCCTGCAGTTTGTGACCTGTCCGAGGCTCCAGTGTTTCATGGAGCAGCGCAGAGGTCACTAATCAATGTGAGTCTATGGGAGCCTCGTTCTGGCCTGTTTCTCACTCTCAGGCTATGTGCCCACGGTGCGGATTGGCCGCTGCAGATCTGCAGCAGTTTTCCATCTGGTTTACAGTACCATTTAAACCTATGGAAAACCAAATCCGCAGTGCCCATGGTGCGGAAAATACCGCACAGAAACGCTGGGTTTTATTTTCTGCAGCATGTCAATTCTATTTGCGGATTCTGCAGCGTTTTACACCTGCTCCTGTATAGGATTCTGCAGGTAGTAAAACGCAGGTGAAATCTGCACAAAAAAACACAGGAAATCCGCAGTAAATCCGCACAAATTCGCAACAAGTGCACATAGCCTCATAGTCTTACATTGAGCGCTTGTGACATAGCTTCTAACTTCTGGCCAGTCAGAAGCTGCGTTCACGAGCAGCGGCACTGCAGCAGTGCTGTAAAATAGTGAATACGCCGGAGGATGTGTAAATGACCGGGGCATCCAAATCATGACAGGGAGCTATGAGTCCATCGTACTGTGTATAAGGAAGCTGTGAGTCCATCATACTGTGTATAAGGAAGCTGTGAGTCCATCATACTGTGTATACCGGAGCTGCGGGCCCATCATACTGTGTATAAGGGAGCTGGAGGTCCATCATACTGTGTATATGGGAGCTGCGGGCCAATCATACTGTGTATATGGGAGCTGCGGGCCAATCATACTATGTATAAGGGAGCTGTAAGTCCATCATACTGTGTATAAGGAAGCTGTGCACACATCATACTGTGTATATGGGAGCTGCAAGCCCATCATACTGTGTATACGGGAGCTGCGGACCCATCATACTGTGTATAAGGGAGCTGCAGGCCAATCATACTATGTATAAGGGAGCTGCGGGTCCATCATACTGTGTATATGGGAGCTGCGGGTCCATCATACTGTGTATACGGGAGCTGCGGGCCCATCATACTGTGTATATGGGAGCTGCAGGCCAATCATACTATGTATAAGGGAGCTGTGGGTCCATCATACTGTGTATAAGGGAGCTGCGGGTCCATCATACTGTGTATACGGGAGCTGCGGGTCCATCATACTGTGTATACGGGAGCTGCGGGCCAATCATACTATATATAAGGGAGCTGCAGGCCAATCATACTGTGTATAAGGGAGCTGCAGGCCAATCATACTATGTATAAGGGAGCTGCAGGCCAATCATACTATGTATAAGGGAGCTGCGGGTCCATCATACTGTGTATACGGGAGCTGCGGGCCAATCATACTGTGTATAAGGGAGCTGCAGGCCAATCATACTGTGTATAAGGGAGCTGCAGGCCAGTCATACTATGTATAAGGGAGCTGCGGGTCCATCATACTGTGTATACGGGAGCTGCGGGCCAATCATACTGTGTATTAGGGTATGTGTCCACGTTCAGGATTGCATCAGGATTTGGTCAGGATTTTCCATCAGTATTTGTAAGCCAAAACCAGGAGTGGGTGATAAATGCTTAAGTGGTGCATATGTTTCTATTATACTTTTCCTCTAATTGTTCCACTCCTGGTTTTGGCTTACAAATACTGATGGAAAATCCTGACCAAATCCTGATGCAATCCTGAACGTGGACACATACCCTAAGGGATCTGCGGATCCATCATACTGTGTATAAGGGAGCTGCAGGCCAATCATACTATGTATAAGGGAACTGCGGGCCCATCATACTGTGTATACGGGAGCTGCAGGCCAATCATACTATATATAAGGGAGCTGCGGGTCCATCATACTGTGTATAAGGGAGCTACGAGCCCATCATACTGTGTGTACGGGAGCTGCGGGCCAATCATACTATGTATAAGGAAGTTGTGAGTCCATCATACTGTTTGTACGGGAGCTGCAGGCCCATCAGACAGTGTATAAGGGATCTGCGGGCCCATCACACTGTGTATAAGGGAGCTGCAGGCCAATCATACTATGTATAAGGGAGCTGCGGGTCCATCATACTGTGTATGCGGGAGCTGCGGGCCCATCATACTGTGTATACGGGAGCTGCAGGCCAATCATACTATGTATAAGGGAGCTGCGGGTCCATCATACTGTGTATAAGGGAGCTGCGGGTCCATCATACTGTGTATATGGGAGCTGCGGGTCCATCATACTGTGTATAAGGGAGCTGCGGGTCCATCATACTGTGTATATGGGAGCTGCGGGTCCATCATACTGTGTATAAGGGATCTGCGGATCCATCATACTGTGTATACGGGAGCTGCAGGCCAATCATACTATGTATAAGGGAGCTGCGGGTCCATCATACTGTGTATAAGGGAGCTGCGGGTCCATCATACTGTGTATACGGGAGCTGCGGGCCAATCATACTGTGTATAAGGGAGCTGCGGGCCAATCTTACTGTGTATAAGGAAGTTGTGAGTCCATCATACTGTTTGTACGGGAGCTGCAGGCCCATCAGACAGTGTAAAAGGGATCTGCGGGCCAATCATACTGTGTATAAGGGAACTGCGGGCCAATCATACTGTGTATAAGGGAGCTGCGGGTCCATCATACTGTGTATAAGGGAGCTATGAGCCCATCATACTGTGTATACGGGAGCTGCGGGCCAATCATACTATGTATAAGGAAGTTGTGAGTCCATCATACTGTTTGTATGGGAGCTGCAGGCCCATCAGACAGTGTATAAGGGATCTGCGGGCCCATCACACTGTGTATAAGGGAGCTGCGGGCCAATCATACTGTGTATATGGGAGCTGCGGGTCCATCATACTGTGTATAAGGAAGCTGCGGGCCCATCATAATGTGATAAGGGAGCTGTGAGTCCATCATACTGTGTATAAGGGAGCTGCGGGTCCATCATACTGTGTATAAGGAAGCTGCGGGCCCATCATAATGTGATAAGGGAGCTGTGAGTCCATCATACTGTGTATACGGGAGCTGCGGGCCCATCATACTGTGTATAAGGGAGCTGTGTGTCCATCATACTGTGTATAAGGGAGCTGTGTGTCCATCATACTGTGTATATGGGAGCTGCGGGTCCATCATACTGTGTATACGGGAGCTGCGGGCCCATCATACTGTGTATATGGGAGCTGCAGGCCAATCATACTATGTATAAGGGAGCTGTGGGTCCATCATACTGTGTATAAGGGAGCTGCGAGTCCATCATACTGTGTATAAGGGATCTGCGGATCCATCATACTGTGTATACGGGAGCTGCGGGCCAATCATACTATGTATAAGGGAGCTGCAGGCCAATCATACTGTGTATAAGGGAGCTGCAGGCCAATCATACTATGTATAAGGGAGCTGCAGGCCAATCATACTATGTATAAGGGAGCTGCGGGTCCATCATACTGTGTATACGGGAGCTGCGGGCCAATCATACTGTGTATAAGGGAGCTGCAGGCCAATCATACTGTGTATAAGGGAGCTGCAGGCCAATCATACTATGTATAAGGGAGCTGCGGGTCCATCATACTGTGTATACGGGAGCTGCGGGCCAATCATACTGTGTATTAGGGTATGTGTCCACGTTCAGGATTGCATCAGGATTTGGTCAGGATTTTCCATCAGTATTTGTAAGCCAAAACCAGGAGTGGGTGATAAATGCTTAAGTGGTGCATATGTTTCTATTATACTTTTCCTCTAATTGTTCCACTCCTGGTTTTGGCTTACAAATACTGATGGAAAATCCTGACCAAATCCTGATGCAATCCTGAACGTGGACACATACCCTAAGGGATCTGCGGATCCATCATACTGTGTATAAGGGAGCTGCAGGCCAATCATACTATGTATAAGGGAACTGCGGGCCCATCATACTGTGTATACGGGAGCTGCAGGCCAATCATACTATATATAAGGGAGCTGCGGGTCCATCATACTGTGTATACGGGAGCTGCGGGTCCATCATACTGTGTATAAGGGAGCTACGAGCCCATCATACTGTGTATACGGGAGCTGCGGGCCAATCATACTATGTATAAGGAAGTTGTGAGTCCATCATACTGTTTGTACGGGAGCTGCAGGCCCATCAGACAGTGTATAAGGGATCTGCGGGCCCATCACACTGTGTATAAGGGAGCTGCAGGCCAATCATACTATGTATAAGGGAGCTGCGGGTCCATCATACTGTGTATGCGGGAGCTGCGGGCCCATCATACTGTGTATACGGGAGCTGCAGGCCAATCATACTATGTATAAGGGAGCTGCGGGTCCATCATACTGTGTATAAGGGAGCTGCGGGTCCATCATACTGTGTATATGGGAGCTGCGGGTCCATCATACTGTGTATAAGGGAGCTGCGGGTCCATCATACTGTGTATATGGGAGCTGCGGGTCCATCATACTGTGTATAAGGGATCTGCGGATCCATCATACTGTGTATACGGGAGCTGCAGGCCAATCATACTATGTATAAGGGAGCTGCGGGTCCATCATACTGTGTATAAGGGAGCTGCGGGTCCATCATACTGTGTATACGGGAGCTGCGGGCCAATCATACTGTGTATAAGGGAGCTGCGGGCCAATCTTACTGTGTATAAGGAAGTTGTGAGTCCATCATACTGTTTGTACGGGAGCTGCAGGCCCATCAGACAGTGTAAAAGGGATCTGCGGGCCAATCATACTGTGTATAAGGGAACTTCGGGCCAATCATACTGTGTATAAGGGAGCTGCGGGTCCATCATACTGTGTATAAGGGAGCTATGAGCCCATCATACTGTGTATACGGGAGCTGCGGGCCAATCATACTATGTATAAGGAAGTTGTGAGTCCATCATACTGTTTGTATGGGAGCTGCAGGCCCATCAGACAGTGTATAAGGGATCTGCGGGCCCATCACACTGTGTATAAGGGAGCTGCGGGCCAATCATACTGTGTATATGGGAGCTGCGGGTCCATCATACTGTGTATAAGGAAGCTGCGGGCCCATCATAATGTGATAAGGGAGCTGTGGGCCCATCATACTGTGATAAGGGAGCTGTGCACACATCATACTGAGTGTGATGGGCCTGCAGCTCTCTTATACACAGTATGATGTGTGCACAGCTTCCTTATACACAGTATGATGGACCCGCAGCTCCCATATACACAGTGTGATGGGCCCGCAGATCCCTTAAACACAGTGTGATGGGCCTGCAGCTCTCTTATACAGTGTTTAAGGGATCTGCGGGCCCATCACACTGTGTATATGGGAGCTGCGGGTCCATCATACTGTGTATAGGGAAGCTGTGCACACATCATACTGTGTATATGGGAGCTGTGGGTCCATCATACTGTGTATAAGGGAGCTACGAGCCCATCATACTGTATATAAGGGAGCTACGAGCCCATCATACTGTATATAAGGGAGCTGTGGGCCCATCATACTGGGTATAAGGGAGCTGCGAGCCCATGATACTGTGTATAAGGGAGCTGCGAGCCCATGATACTGTGTATAAGGGAGCTGAGGGCCCATCATACTGTGTATAAGGAAGCTGTGGGCCCTTCATACTGTGTATAAAGGAGCTGTGGGCCCATCATACTGTGTATAAGGAAGCTGTGGGCCCATCATACTGTGTACAGGGGAACTGTGGGGGACATCATACTGTTTGACGGGAGCTGCCGGCCCATCATACTGTGTATAGGAAACTGTGAAGGCATATGGTGCATATGGGAGCTGTTGGCCCATTACACTGTATATAGGGGAGCTCTGGGGGGGCATTATACTTTCTATAGTGGAGGGAGTTCTGTCAGCATTATACTGTGTATAGGGGAGCATTGGGCTTATATTATCTATAGGGGAGCAGTGGGAACATCATACTGTGTAATTAGGAGCAGTGGGAACATCATACGGTGTATAGGGGAGTTATAGAATCATCATACAGTGTAAAGGGGAGCAGTGGGAACATCATATGGTGTATAGGGGAGTTGTAGAATCATCATACTGTGTATAGGGGAGCTGTGGGGGCCTTAGACTGTGTATAGGGAAGCTTTAAGCTCACCATACTGTGTATAATGGAGCAGTACATGGGGGAACTTAGGGGACATTATTAAATGTTAAGTGGGCACTTAAGCATTATTGTTATAGGGGCACTCAGAGTATTGTGACCATCAAAGTTGCATATGGTCACAATATGGTGGTAAAGTCAATGTTCGTTTTTGTATATAGATTTATTTTCAATAACAGTAGGGTCATATTCTGAGGTTCCCCTATATTCACAACTAGAGTGCGCAACCGTAGCTGTAATCTGGGTTAGCTGGTTAGGGGCCCACTCAGATGTTTCGCCCCCCTAAGTTGAAACCCTAGCTACGCCTCTTCTTTTAACCCTTATAACTTCCTAACGAAAAAAAAATTTGGTTCCAAAATTGTGTTGATGTAAAGTAGACATGTGGGAAATGTTATTTATTAACTATTTTGTGTGACATATTTCTCTGTTTTAAGTGCATAAAAATACAAAGTTTGAAAATTTCCGTTTTTTACACAAATAAACGCAAGCAATATTGAAGAAATTTTACCACTATCATGAAGTACTATATGTCATGAGAAAATAATGTCAGAATCAGCGGGATCCGTTGAAGCGTTCCGGAGTTATAACCTCATAAAGGGACAGTGGTCAGAATTGTAAAAATTGGCCCGGCCATTAACGTGCAAACAACCCTCGGGGGTAAAGGGGTTAAAGCCAGAAAGTTGCCATTTGAAATTACTTTAGTTTTGTGCCATGTCTGTGATCTGCTTTTTTTTCTACAAAATTAAACAATTGAATGAACGTACTCCAAGGTCGGAGATTCCATAATTTTTGCCAGGGGTTGTGCAAGCAATGAGTGCAGAGTAGAAGGGCTTCTTGAATAAAAACTAACATGTTTCTGAGAGCCAGAATTTTTACTGTTTGGTAGGTGATCAAATATTTATTTCATGCAATTTAATTATTTAAAAATCATACTATTTTACTTTCTGATTTTTTATTTTTAGATTCTATCTCTCACAATTGAAGTGTACCTACAAGAAAAATTACAAACCTCTCCATTCTTTGTAGGTGGGAAAACTTGCAAAATTGACAGTGTATCAAATACTTATTCCCCCCACTATACGTGTCCTGTAGAGGGACTGAACAAATAAGTTAAATAAATCCTACATTTTAAAGTTACAAAATCACTTTTTCCACTGTATTTTATCAGATAAATATCCTCCCCACCACCACAAAGTGCCTGCTGTAACAGCCATGGCTGGTGCCAGCACAACCTCTGGCTATTAAACCCTTTAGAAGATTGTGAGAGGGACCTCTCTCACCCAATCGGCACCCCTGCGATGGTACCCAGCTAGGGTGAATTGCTAGGCCCAGCCTCCTGCTATAAAATTGTTTATTGTTTAGAAGCAGCAAAATATAAACACAGATCTATAGCTCTGGCAAAAATTAAGAGACCGCCACATCAAAACCCTGTCGTGGGCAGCCCAATCTCCAGACCTGAACTCCATTGAAAACCTCTGGAATGTAATCAAGAGGATGATGGATTGTCACTAGCCATCAAACAAAGAATAACTGCTTACATTTTTGTGCCAGAAGCAGTGTGAAAGACTGGTTGGAGAGCATGCCAAGATGCATGAAAGCTGTGATTAAAAATCATGGTTATTCCACAAAATATTGATTTCTGAACTCTTCCTGAGTTAAAACATTAGTATTGTTGTTTCTAAATGATTATGAACTTGTTTTCTTTGCATTATTTGAGGTCTGAAAGCACTGTTTTTATTTTAATTTTGACCATTTTTCTTTGTCAGAAAAAAATACAAAATTTATTGCTTGGAAATTCTGAGACATGTTGTCAGTAGTTTATAGAATAAAAGAACAATTTACATTTTACTCAAAAATATACCTATAAAGAGAAAAGTCAGACAAACTGAACATTTTGCTGTGGTCTATTAATTTTTGCCAGAGCTGTATATAAATGTGATGTCGCTGTAATCATACTGACCAGAAGAATAAAACTGTCTTATCACTTTTACCACAAGATGAACGGCATAGAAAAAAAAATCCTGAATTGTATTTTGTTAATTCTGCCTCCCAAAAATTGGAATAGAAAGCGATCAAAAATTGATATTTACTCCAAAATGGTACCAATAACAACCACAAAAGTCAAGCACTCACATGACTGTCGGCATAAAATTAGAAAAATTATAGATCATAAAATATGTCAATGTAAAAAAAAAAAACCTTTTCTAGGGTGTGATATTTACAAAATCTAAAAAAAAATCTAAATTTTGTATTGCTGTATTGCTGTATCGTAGTGACCCGAAGAATATAGACATCTCCTCACTTATACCCCAAGGTCAACGTCATAAAAAAATAAATAAATGAAAGAAATTCTTGAACTGCTGTTATCTTCATGTGCATGCCAAAGATAGCAATAGGGTTCAGAACATGAATACTGTGTTCTATGCTGAGAAATTACATTGGTGTACCTATGTAAATCTCTGAAATATGTGACTTAGACGAAACCCCGATGTAAGATTCACTATAATGAGGCAGATGGAGTCACTTTGGACTGTGTCTGTCCTCCGATCGGGAGGTGTTCATCTTTTTAGGTATGCACAAAAGCGCGGTAAACCATAGTTATGTGCATCACTGAAAAGACGGACACCGCCAAACAGTGGCCAGACAGACTTCAGAATAACTGTGCCTGACTCATTATAATGGAAGGATTTGTTGGGGGTTCCATCTAAATTACGTATTTCAAAGATGCAAATTGCCTCTTCAGAGAAAAAGAGGACTGGAACTCTATAGTGCCACCTGTTGGAAATAGCGATCCTACAAGTCACAATAAACCCTTTAACGAGTTTTGCAATATGACTTAGGATAACAGCCAAATCAGTGTAAAATAATAGAATGGCGGCTGACAGCACTACCGTGGAATGTGGCTGCACGTCCTAGCTCCACAGGATCCAAATGGAGAGTTACATACCAAAAGTTCAAAGTGAAGGACAGCATCCAATCCAGGTGAAGATCATAAATATTTTATTGTGCCATAAATGCAACGTTTCAACCCCTGAGGGTCTTTGTCAAGCTTGACAAAGACCCTCAGGGGTTGAAACGTTGCATTTATGGCACAATAAAATATTTATGATCTTCACCTGGATTGGATGCTGTCCTTCACTTTGAACTTTTAACAGCCAAATCAGTATCTCAATTTGAAGACATGGTGTTTCGGGCTGTTGGCCCTCGTCAGTGCGAAGCATGAGAACTGATTTGGCTAGGTGAGAGGCTCTGGACTGAGGTCCAAGGGGTAAGGTTTCTCCTTGTGGAGAGTGACATACCAGCTCTGGCTTGTCAAGGTGAGGAGGCTTATTCGCCGTGCAATGCTCCTCTAGGAAATTTAATATACAAATTGCCTCTTCAGAGAAAGAGGACTTGAACTCCATAGCGCCACCTGTTGGAAGTAGCGATCCTACAAGTCACAATCAACCCTTTAACGAGTCTTGCAATATGACTTTGGATAAAAGCCAAATCAGTATCTCAATTCGCAGACACAGTGTTTTGGGCTGTTGGCCCTCGTCAGTGCGAAGCCCTTGACACGTACCTGCTTCTCAGCACGTGACTGGGTTTGCGCCTGCAAGGGATAATCTATCTCCTCTCACTCAGTCCAGCATTCAACTTCTGTCCTATGCTGTAATGGGAGCATAAGTCACACCCAGACACAGACCACATACCCCGCTTCATACACGTTGCTACCACTCACCAAACACACGGGCGATGAGTCCCGGAAATACTACTACTGTGTGCCAATCACCAGGAGCACACACTCTAAGACTATGGATTCTTTAGAGCATACAAGGTTCAAACTTATTAAAGCTTTAAACTTTAATAGAAAAGGTACAGTGCTTACAATAAAAGAAACAAAAATATGGAAATAAAAAGTGACATACAAATATGCAAAACAGTTATCAAAACAAAATCGAGAAACTTAAAGAAATATCTAGCTTTTCAGTCTGGTTTTCTGCTCCCTGACTGGGGATGAATATGGAATGGTGTACATCAGCTTGCCTGCCCCTCAATCTGTATTTCAAAGAGAGATTTAGATGGATATCCCAATGTATGTGTTCATAGAGCACAGGATAAATTTGAAACGAGCATTAAAGTGATCCAAAAAGTTATGTATTCTAAAATGTTACCAAGAAAAGCTTTATCTCAACCCACAAAAACAAATTCCCACTCAGGTTGATCATCTGTTAACAGGAAAGTAGGGGGTTTCCACCTTACTAGTAGCTCAAACAGTCAGGAAAATAGACACAGTTCCCCCCAAAAGAAATCTAGCAAATCTACGCTCTAAAATAAAAATTTCCATTTCTATCTGATCCCCCACAGTGTGCCACATGTTGTGTATTACTGTAGCGAGGAAAATCCACTAAATTTGTTGTTGTACATCCTTTGTGATTTCAAGGTTTAGTGTATAACGCACACGGTAGAGGAACATCTGTGCCATGGAACGAGGAGAGCCTGGAGATGTGTGACTAGCTGAAAACTAGACTTTTCACTAGAGCCCCTGATGGTGTGGTTAGTTTTGGTTCCAGATGGATGCCAGGTGCTACTCCCGGACAGACCTCAGACAAACGGCAGCTGACCCCCAAAGGGGTTGGAAGCTGGAAGGGCCAGGAGTGGATGGCACAGCAGGTGAAGGCAGGCGCTGAGCAGATACTGGCAGACAGGGCTGTCATACAGACAGGCATGGCAAGTGCAGGCAGCCACGGCTGGTTTACAGGCAGATGTGGCAAGTACTGGCGGACATAGCTGGTAAACAGACAGGCACAAGCGCAGGCGTACATGACTGGTATACAGGCAGGCATGGCTGGTATACCAGGATATGAGCACAGGGGACCTGACAACAAGTGTTCAAACTGAAATAATATGTTGCTCAAGCACCTCCCAACAGGTGGAGATTCCTTAAATAATGTCTCTCAGCTATTGGCTGGGGACACTTTAGGAAAATACAGGCTGTCTCTTTTGGGAGTGCATGTGTTAGGTGTCAAGTTCCCACCACTGCACAGGGGGAACCTGGAAACATGTTCTCTGCGGTCTCCCATTCTTCCCCAGCCACAGAGGAGCCTGCTCAGCAGAGACATCGGTCCCAGCGTCTTGCTCAAGCTGATGCTGTATATCTGGTTACTGCTGCTGTCCCATGTCCAGCTATTGTAACCAGCATTAATCAGCAGCAAGCAGACACTCCTGGGACTAAGTCCTGCTTTTTTCCTACTGAGCATGCCCGTGGAAAGACCTCTCATTGGAGGTCGGAAGTCACATGGCCAGGTCCTCCAGCAGCTCTGATTGGGCCACTAGGTAGGTCCTGGAAGGCTGCGACTATAAAAGGTTTGCATGGCCACTCGGCCATGCGCTAGTATAAACAAAAATTGTGTGTGTGCGGATCGTGTATGTTATCTGATGCAAGCTCCTAATCATCCTCCTCCCTAGTGTTGTATGTGGTTTGGTGTCTGGAGCAAGTACAGCACCAATCCTGCACAGAGCATGATAATACCTGCGTCAATTTAGCAGCATGTGCCAGTGCGGCGCCATGCGCAACTACTGCGCTTTCCGGTTCCTAGTTAGGGCAGTTAGTTTCGTCCACCAGAGCGGCACTGCATGCACCCAGTGCGCTAAATCTGAACTAGTCCGTCAGTGTGCAATTAGTGTGCTTCCTCTCCTTAGTTAGGGTGGTAAGTGGCGTTCGCCAGAGTGGTGCCGCGCTCACTCAGTGGGCTAAATTTATTAGTTAGTTTTGTTCAGGCTTTGCTGGTGCGACGACAAGCACTTAGTGGGTCTAGAGGGACTCTAACCCCGTGTTGTTTGGGCAGTGTTCTGTGACCATACACTAGAGCTCAATCTACAGTACCGCGGTTCTGTGAGGTAACAGAGTCCGCCTCTGTACATAACGTGTGACGTTATCCCGTGTGTGTTACTATACCGCCATATACTGTCTGCCATTACCGAGCAGCAGGTAATATCTCTGCACGGTGGACTCCAGGCTGCAAACGCACCTTATAGCTTCCTTTATATTATTTTGTGCCTTCCACCAGCCCTAACATTATACGAACAGCGACTGCAGCTGTACATCCAGCAGCTGGAGGGCAGGTTGGCGGCTCTCGAGCGCACAACCTCAGGTGTGGATGTTACCGCAGTAGCTGTTCAGGCTGCTAGCGTGGCTGCAGCCAGTCTGACCACTGCCACCCCTGTTCCGACCTTATCCTGCCTTCTGCTGCCAGATAAGTTCTCTGGTGATAGCAAGTCCTGTAGGGGATTCGTGAGCCAGTGTGCAATACACCTTGAGCTCCTGGCTGCACGTTTTCCCACAGAGAGGGCTAAAGTGGGATTTATAATATCCCTCTTGTCGGACAGGGCGTTGGAGTGGGCTACACCGCTGTGGGAGCACGACGATCATGTGATGCAGAGTGCTCCGCGGTTCCTGAACACTCTGAAACAGGTCTTTTTGGGACCTCGAGTCACCCATGATACGGCGCCCCAACTGTTGGCACTGAAACAAGGCTCTTCCATGATCAGCCATTTTGCCGTCTGTTGTGAATTCTGTTTTTGGGCTCCCTCCGGTAGTTGTTTGTGATAGTGCAGTTGTCTCTGGGTTGTTCCAGGGCAGGTGTTTCTGCTGATTGCAGCTCTATTCGGTATTTAGGTGTGCTGGATTCATTAGTCAGTGCCAGTTGTCCATTGTTCTTGGAGGGTTTACATCCCTGTCTGGTCCCTTCTGCTCTGCTGCCAATTCAGCCAAGATAAGTGTCTGGTTTATTTTCCTGCAGCATACATGCAGTGTGCTTTTCAGTTCAGAACAATTTATTGTTTTGTCTTGTCCAGCTTAGACTTGTTTGGATTTTTTCAGTCATGCTGGATTCTCTGTAGATGCAGATATACATTCTATGTCTTTAGTTAGATGTGGAATTTTTGTATTTTCTGCTGTGGATATTTTCAGAGTTTTAATACTGACCGCTTAGTACTCTGTCCTATCCTTTACTATTTAGCTAGAAGTGCCTCTTTTGCTAAATCCTGTTTTCAGCCTGTGTGTGTCTTTACTCTTATATTCACCGTCAATATTTGTGGGGGGCTGCCTATCCTTTGGGGTTTCTGCTCTGAGGCAAGATAGAATTCCCATTTCCATCTATAGGGTTATTTAGTCCTCCGGCTGTGTCGAGGTGTCTAGGATGTGTTAGGTACACCCCACGGCTACTTCTAGTTGCGGTGTCAGTTTAGGGTTGCGGTCTGTACAGGTACCACCTTCTCCAGAGAAGGTCTCATGCGGCTCCAAGGCCACCGGATCATAACAGTACAACTGGCCTACAATGAGTTAAATGCATCTCAGAAGAAGGGAAGAAGGGTGTTGAGCCATTTTTTTTTCTGTAGTCTGCTTTGTCTCTCCTTCCCTCTTTTCCTCTGGGTGGCTGTGGAGTCTTGTGCTAGTATGGATGTTCAGGGATTAGCTTCTCGTGTAGACCAGCTTGCTGCTAGAATACAGGGTATTGCAGATTATATTGTTCAGACTCCGGTTTTAGAGCCTAGGATTCCTACTCCTGATTTGTTTTTTGGGGACAGGTCCAAATTTTTGAGTTTTAAAAACTGCAAATTGTTTTTTGCTCTGAAACCTTATTCCTCTGGTGATCCCATTCAGCAGGTTAAAATTGTCATCTCCCTGGTGCGTGGCGATCCTCAGGATTGGGCATTTTCCCTGGAATCTGGGAATCCGGCCTTGCCTAATGTAGACGCCTTTTTTCAGGCTCTAGGATTATTATATGATGAACCAAATTCTGTGGATCAAGCGGAGAAGACCTTGTTGGCCCTGCCTCAGGGTCAAGAGGCGGCAGAATTGTATTGTCAGAAATTTAGAAAATGGTCTGTGCTGGCTAAATGGAATGATGATGCTTTGGCGGCAATTTTCAGAAAGGGTCTTTCTGAATCCGTTAAAGATGTTATGGTGGGGTTTCCCACGCCTGTTGGTCTGAGTGATTCTATGTCTCTGGCCATTCAGATTGATCGGCGCTTGCGTGAGCGGAGAGCTGTGCGCGCTGTGGCGTTGTCCTCAGAGCAGATGCTTGAGCCTATGCAGTGTGATAGGATTCTGTATAGAACAGAAAAACAAGGATTCAGACGTCAGAATAGGTTGTTTTTTTATTGTGGCGATGCTTCTCATGTTATTTCAGTCTGTCCTAAGCGTACAAAGAGAATAGCCAGTTCAGTTACCATCAGTACTGTACAACCTAAATTTCTGTTATCTGTGTCCCTGATCTGCTCATTGTCATCATTTTCTGTCATGGCGTTTGTGGATTCAGGCGCCGCTTTGAACTTAATGGACTTTGAATTTGCCAGGCGTTGTGGTTTCCCCTTGCAGTCTTTGCAGAATCCTATTCCTTTAAGGGGCATTGATGCTACACCTTTGGCAAAAAATAAACCCCAATTTTGGACACAGGTGACCATGTGTATGGCGCCAGCCCATCAGGAAGATTGTCGTTTTCTGGTGTTGCATAATTTGCATGATGCTATTGTGCTGGGTTTTCCATGGTTGCAGGTACATAATCCTGTGTTGGATTGGAAGTCTGTCTGTGACTAGTTGGGGTTGTCAGGGGGTTCATAATGACGTTCCTTTGATGTCAATCTCCTCTCCCTCCTCTTCTGAAATTCCTGAGTTTTTGTCTGATTTTCAGGATGTATTCGATGAGCCCAAGTCCAGTTCCCTTCCACCGCATAGGGACTGTGATTGTGCTATTGACTTGATTCCAGGCTGTAAGTTTCCTAAGGGCCGACTTTTCAACCTGTCTGTGCCTGAACATACCGCCATGCGGAGTTATGTTAAGGAGTCTTTGGAGAAAGGGCATATTCGGCCATCTTCTTCACCGTTGGGAGCGGGATTCTTTTTTGTTGCTAAGAAGGATGGCTCCTTAAGACCCTGTATTGATTATCGCCTCTTGAATAAGATCACGGTCAAGTTTCAATACCCTTTACCTTTGCTTTCTGATTTGTTTGCTAGGATTAAGGGGGCTAGTTGGTTTACTAAGATTGACCTTCGGGGGGCATATAATCTTGTTCGTATTAAGCAGGGGGATGAATGGAAAACTGCGTTTAATACGCCCGAAGGCCATTTTGAATACCTTTTGATGCCATTCGGGCTCTCTAATGCTCCATCTGTTTTTCAGTCCTTCATGCACGACATCTTCCGGACTTATCTTGATAAATTCATGATTGTATATTTGGATGACATTTTGATTTTTTCCGATGATTGGGAGTCTCATGTGGAGCAGGTCAGGATGGTATTTCAGATCCTTCGTGATAATGCTTTGTTTGTGAAGGGGTCTAAGTGTCTCTTTGGAGTGCAGAAAGTTTCTTTTTTGGGCTTCATTTTTTCTCCCTCATCTATTGAGATGGATCCGGTTAAGGTTCAGGCCATTCATGATTGGATTCAGCCCACATCTGTGAAGAGCCTTCAGAAATTTTTGGGCTTTGCTAATTTTTGTCGCCGTTTCATTGCTAACTTCTCCAGTGTGGTTAAACCTTTGAGCGATTTGACGAAGAAGGGCGCTGATGTGACGAATTGGTCTTCTGCGGCTGTCTCTGCCTTTCAGGAGCTTAAACGCCGATTTACTTCGGCCCCGGTGTTGCGTCAACCGGACATTTCTCTTCCGCTTCAGGTTGAGGTTGACGCTTCTGAGATTGGGGCAGGGGCCGTTTTGTCTCAGAGGAATTCTGATGGTTCCTTGATGAAACCGTGTGCCTTCTTTTCCCGTAAGTTTTCACCTGCTGAACGCAATTATGATGTCGGCAATCGGGAGTTGTTGGCTATGAAGTGGGCGTTTGAGGAGTGGCGACATTGGCTTCAGGGAGCTAAGCACCGTATTGTGGTCTTGACCGATCATAAAAATCTGATTTACCTCGAGTCTGCCAAGCGGCTGAATCCTAGACAGGCTCGATGGTCCCTTTTCTTTTCCCGTTTTGATTTCGTGGTCTCGTATCTTCCGGGTTCTAAGAATATTAAGGCTGATGCCCTCTCTAGGAGATTTTTGCCTGATTCTCCTGAGGTCCTTGAACCGGTCGGCATTCTGAAAGAAGGGGTGGTCCTTTCTGCCATTTCCCCTGATTTACGACGGGTTCTTCAGGAATTCCAGGCTGACAAACCTGACCGCTGTCCAGTGGGGAAACTGTTTGTTCCTGATAGATGGACTAGTAGAGTGATTTCTGAGGTTCATTGTTCTGTGTTGGCTGGCCATCCTGGTATTTTTGGTACCAGAGATTTGGTTGGTAGGTCCTTTTGGTGGCCTTCTTTGTCGCGGGATGTGCGTTCTTTTGTGCAGTCCTGTGGGACTTGTGTGCGGGCTAAGCCTTGTTGTTCCCGTGCTAGTGGGTTGCTTTTGCCTTTGCCGGTCCCTGAGAGGCCCTGGACGCATATTTTTATGGATTTTATTTCAGATCTTCCGGTTTCCCAGAGGATGTCTGTTATCTGGGTGGTTTGTGACCGGTTCTCTAAGATGGTCCATTTGGTGCCTTTGCCTAAATTGCCTTCCTCTTCTGATTTGGTTCCGTTGTTTTTTCAGCATGTGGTTCGTTTGCATGGTATTCCGGAGAATATTGTGTCTGACAGAGGCTCACAGTTTGTTTCTAGATTTTGGCGAGCCTTTTGTGCTAGGTTGGGCATTGATTTGTCTTTTTCCTCCGCATTTCATCCTCAGACAAATGGCCAGACCGAGCGAACTAATCAGACTTTGGAAACTTATTTGAGATGCTTTGTGTCTGCTGATCAGGATGATTGGGTGGCTTTCTTGCCATTGGCCGAGTTTGCCCTTAATAATCGGGCTAGTTCGGCTACCTTGGTTTCGCCCTTCTTTTGTAATTTTGGTTTTCATCCTCGTTTTTCTTCAGGGCAGGTTGAGCCTTCTGACTGTCCTGGTGTGGATTCTGTGGTTGATAGGTTGCAGCAGATTTGGGCTCATGTGGTGGACAATTTGGTGTTGTCTCAGGAGGAGGCTCAGCGTTTTGCTAACCGTCGTCGGCGTGTTGGTTCCCGGCTTCGGGTTGGGGATTTGGTCTGGTTGTTTTCCCGTCATGTTCCTATGAAGGTTTCTTCCCCTAAGATTAAGCCTCGGTTTATTGGTCCTTATAGGATTTCTGAGATTATCAATCCAGTCTCTTTTCGTTTGGCCCTTCCGGCCTCTTTTGCCATCCATAATGTTTTCCATAGATCTTTATTGCGGAAATATGTGGTGCCCGTTGTTCCCTCTGTTGATCCTCCTGCCCCTGTGTTGGTTGATGGGGATTTGGAGTATGTGGTTGAGAAGATTTTGGATTCTCGTTTTTCGAGGCGGAAGCTTCAGTATCTTGTCAAATGGAAGGGTTATGGCCAGGAGGATAATTCTTGGGTTTTTGCCTCTGATGTCCATGCTGCTGATTTGGTCCATGCCTTTCACCTGGCTCGTCCTGATCGCCCTGGGGGCTCTGGTGAGGGTTCGGTGACCCCTCTTCAAGGGGGGGGTACTGTTATGAATTCTGTTCTTGGGCTCCCTCCGGTGGTTGTTTGTGATAGTGCAGTTGTCTCTGGGTTGTTCCAGGGCAGGTGTTTCTGCTGATTGCAGCTCTATTCGGTATTTAGGTGTGCTGGATTCATTAGTCAGTGCCAGTTGTCCATTGTTCTTGGAGGGTTTACATCCCTGTCTGGTCCCTTCTGCTCTGCTGCCAATTCAGCCAAGATAAGTGTCTGGTTTATTTTCCTGCAGCATACATGCAGTGTGCTTTTCAGTTCAGAACAATTTATTGTTTTGTCTTGTCCAGCTTAGACTTGTTTGGATTTTTTCAGTCATGCTGGATTCTCTGTAGATGCAGATATACATTCTATGTCTTTAGTTAGATGTGGAATTTTTGTATTTTCTGCTGTGGATATTTTCAGAGTTTTAATACTGACCGCTTAGTACTCTGTCCTATCCTTTACTATTTAGCTAGAAGTGCCTCTTTTGCTAAATCCTGTTTTCAGCCTGTGTGTGTCTTTACTCTTATATTCACCGTCAATATTTGTGGGGGGCTGCCTATTCTTTGGGGTTTCTGCTCTGAGGCAAGATAGAATTCCCATTTCCATCTATAGGGTTATTTAGTCCTCCGGCTGTGTCGAGGTGTCTAGGATGTGTTAGGTACACCCCACGGCTACTTCTAGTTGCGGTGTCAGTTTAGGGTTGCGGTCTGTACAGGTACCACCTTCTCCAGAGAAGGTCTCATGCGGCTCCAAGGCCACCGGATCATAACAGCCATCCACTTCCGGACTTTAGCATCTGAGCTGGAGTGGCCAGAATAAGTCCTCATCCTTGTATTTTGGAGGGGGCTGGCTGCCCATGTGAAGGACATGGCCACTAGGGAGCTTTCTACCACACTGGAGGAGCTAATCTCGCAAGAGGATTCATTAGGAAGTGAGTGTCACCCGCGGGGGCTGGGTTCTTCTTCGTGCAGAAGAAGAACGGAGAACTACGTCCATGCATAGATTACAGGGGTCTTAACGCCATAACTGTTAAGAATAAGTACCCTCTGCCACTGATATCTGAGCTCTTCGATAGATTGCGGGGAGCGAGGGTTTTTACTAAACTTGATCTGGGGGTACTCACAACCTGATTCGCATCCGTGAGGGAGACGAATGAAAGACGGCATTTAACACCAGGGATGGACACTATAAATACCTAGTGATGCCCTTCGGGCTCTGTAATGCTCCGGCCGTCTTCCAAGACTTTGTGAATTATATCTTCCGGGTTATGCTCACTACCTCGGTCGTAGTCTATCTGGATAATATTCTCATCTACTCTCCAGATATAGACTCCCAGCAGAGAGATGTTTGCAAAGTCTTTGACCTCCTACGGGCAAACTCCCTCTATGCCAAGTTGGAGAAGTGTGTGTTTGAGCAGGAGTCCTTGCCTATCCTGGGCTATATCATCTCCGCCCCAGGGATTGGCCATGGATCCTGCCAAGTTACAGGCGGTGATGGACTGGCAGGAGCCCCATTCTCTCAAAGCGGTGCAGCGCTGTATGGGGTTCATTAACCAGTTCATTCCCAAATTCTTAACTTTGGTAGCTCCCTTGGTTGCCCCCACCAAGAAGGGAGTAAATCCCAAATTGTGGTCGGAGGAGGTCTCCAAGGCCTTCCTCTCTATCAAGTCACACTTCGCTAGCGCTCCCATTTTACATCTACCCGATGTCGATAAGCCATTTATTATGGAGGTGGATGCTTCTTCCGTCGGTGCTGGAGCAGTCCTCTTCCAGAAGGATGCTCAGGGTCAGAAACATCCTTGCTTCTTCTCTAAGACCTTCACACCGGTGGAGAGGAATTATTCCATCAGGGTCAGGGAGTTGCTAGCCATGAAGTTGGCCTTTTCGGAGTGGAGACACCTCCCTTCCATGTGTATACCGACCACAAGAATTTGGTGTATTTGCAAACTGCCCTGCGGCTAAACTCTCGCCAGGCAAGATGGTCCCTGTTCTTCTCCTGGTTCCACTTCACCCTCCATTTTTTCTGCGGGGAGAAGATCATTCATGCCGATGCTCTCTTCCGCTCCTTAGTGTCATCAGAGCAGGAGAAGGAGGAGCCTCGGCTAATTGTCCCTTCAGAGAGCCTGAGAACTGTGGCTTTGGTTTCGCTAGGATCTGTGCCCCCTGGCAAGACTTTTGTGCCACCTAATTTGCGACCGGAGATTCTCTCTTGGGCTTACTTGTCCAGGGTGGGTGGACATTTTGGGACCAAGAGGACATCTGAGCTTCTGGCAAGGACGTACTGGTGGCCGCATATGGCCCATGACGTTGGAGACATATTCGGCCGTGTGTCTCCTGCTCCAAGAATTGGTCTCCTCGGCAACGGCCTGCTGGGCTACTATACCCACTGCTGGTGGCAGACAGGCCCTGGGAAATGGTCGGGATGAATTTTGTGGTGGGCTTACCCAAGTCCTGTAGCTGCTCAGTTGTCTGGGTAGTCACCGACCATTTTTCCAAAATGGTGCATCTGATGCCTCTTCTGCACGAGCCTTGGCGGCATTGTTCATTAAGCACATTTTTCATCTACACGGTATGCCTGACAAAATTATCAGTGACCGGGGTCCCCAGTTCGCGTCTCGGTTCTGGAGAGAGCTTTGTTGCCTACTCAGCATTGAGCTGAACGTCTCTTCAGCTTACAATCCTGAGACAAACGGGTTGGTAGAGAGGGCCAACCAGACCATGGTCACATACCTGCGACATTTTGTTTAGGCCAGGCAGGATGACTGAGCATCCTTGCTACCATGGGCGGAGGTTGCACTGAACAATGCCACAGCCGACTCCACTGGACAGACCCCTTTCCTACTTAATTACTGCCAGCATCCGCGTGTCCCTGTGCCCATGCCCGTGTTGTCCACCAACTCTAGGGTGGCAGACTGGGCAGTGGAGGCACATGACATTTGGGACCGCACACAGGATGCCATCCGGGCCTCCAAGGAGAGAATGAGGGTCTCCGCCGATGCACTCCAGCGCCCCGCTCCGACTTTTGCTCCTGGCGTCTTGTGGCTCTCCACCCGTAACATCAGGCTGCGAGTTGAGTCCGCTAAATTTGCAACCTAGCAACACAGGTCCCTTTACCCCCTTTACCCCCAAGGGTGGTTTCCACGTTAATGACCGGGCCAATTTTTACAATTCTGACCACTGTCCCTTTATGAGATTATAACTCTGGAACGCTTCAACGGATCCCGGTGATTCTGACACTGTTTTCTCATAACATATTGTACTTCATGATAGTGGTAAAATTTCTTTGATATTACCTGTGTTTATTTGTGAAAAAAAACAAAATTTGGCGAAAATTATGAAAATTTCACAATGTTCCAACTTTGAATTTTTATGCAATTAAATCACAGAGATATGTCACACAAAATACTTAATACGTAACATTTCCCACATGTCTACTTTACATCAGCGCAATTTTGGAACCAACATTTTTTTTTTGTTAGGGAGTTATAAGGGTTAAAAGTTGACCAGCAATTTCTGATTTTTACAACACCATTTTTTTTTAGGGACCACATCTCATTTGAAGTCATTTTGAGGGGTCTATATGATAGAAAATAACCAAGTGTGACACCATTCTAAAAATTGCACCCCTCAAGGTGCTTAAAACCACATTCAAGAAGTTTATTAACCCTTCAGGTGTTTCACAGGAATTTTTGGAATGTTTAAATAAAAATGAACATTTACCTTTTTTTCACAAAAAATTTACTTCAGCTCCAATTTGTTTTATTTTATCAAGGGTAACAGGAGAAAATGGAGCCGAAAAAGTTGTTGTTCAAATTGTCCTGAGTACGCCGATACCCCATATGTGGGGGTAAACCACTGTTTGGGCGCATGGCAGAGCTCGGAAGCGAAGGAGCGCCATTTGACTTTTCAATGCAAAATTGACTGGAATTGAGATGGGACACCATGTTGCGTTTGGAGAGCCCCTGATGTGCCTAAACATTGAAACCCCCCACAAGTGACACCATTTTGGAAAGTAGACCCCCTAAGGAACTTATCTAGATGTGTGGTAAGCACTTTGACCCATTAAGTGATTCACAGAAGTTTATAATGCAGAGCCGTAAAAATAAAAAATCATATTTTTTCACAAAAATGATCTTTTTGCCCCCACTTTTTTATTTTCCCAAGGGTAAAAGAAAAAATTGGACCCCAAAAGTTGTTGTACAATTTGTTCTGAGTACGTTGATACTCCATATGTGGGGGTAAACCACTGTTTGGGCGCAAGGGAGAGCTCGGAAGGGAAAGAGCGCCGTTTGACTTTTCAATGCAAAATTGACTGGAATTGAGATGGGACGCCATGTTGCGTTTGGAGAGCCACTGATGTGCCTAAACATTGAAACCCCCCACAAGTGACACCATTTTGGAAAGTAGACTCCCTAAGGAACTCATCTAGATGTGTTGTGAGAGCTTTGAACCCCCAAGTGTTTCACTACAGTTTATAACGCAGAGCCGTGAAAATAAAAAATATTTTTTATTCCCACAAAAATTATTTTTTAGCCCCCAGTTTTGTATTTTCCCAAGGGTAACTGTTGAAATTGAACCCCAAAAGTTGTTGTCCAATTTGTCCTGAGTACGCTGATACCTAATATGTGGGGGGGAGCCACCGTGTGGGTGCATGGCAGAGCTCGGAAGGGAAGGAGCGCCATTTGGAATGCAGACTTAGATGGATTGGTCTGCAGGCGTCACGTTGCATTTGCAGAGCCCCTGATGTTACTAAACAGTAGAAACCCCCCACAAATGACCCCATATTGGAAACTAGACCCTCCAAGGAACTTATCTAGATGTGTTGTGAGAACTTAGAACCCCCAAGTGTTTTACTACAGTTTATAACGCAGAGCCATGAAAATAAAAAATCCTTTTTTTTTCCACAAAAATCATTTTTTAGCCCCCTTTTTTCTATTTTCCCAAGGGTAACAGGAGAAATTGGACCCCAAAAGTTGTTGTCCAATGTGTCCTGAGTACGCTGATACCCCATATGTTGGGGTAAACCCCTGTTTGGGTACACGGGAGAGCTCTGAAGGGAAGGAGCACTGTTTTACTTTTTCAACGCAGAATTGGCTGGAATTGAGATCGGACGCCATGTCGCGTTTGGAGAGCCCCTGATGTGCCTAAACAGTGGAAACCCCCAGTTATAAATGAAACCCTAATCCAAACACACCCCTAACCCTAATCTCAATGGTAACCCTAACCACACCCCTAACCCTGACACACCCCTAACCCTAATCTCAACCCTATTCTCAACCGTAAATGTAATCTAAACCCTAACTTTAGCCCCAACCCTAAGTTTAGCCCCAACCCTAACCCTAAGTTTAGCCCCAACCCTAACTGTAGCCCTAGCCCCAACCTTAGCCCTAACCCTAACCCTAGCCCTAGCCCTAACCCTAACCCTAGCCCTAACGGGAAAATGGAAATAAATACATTTTTTTAATTTTTCCCTAACTGAGGGGGTGATGAAGGGGGGGTTTGATTTACTATTTCTAGCGGGTTTCTAGCGGATTTTTATGATTGGCAGCCGTCACACACTAAAAGACGCTTTTTATTGCAAAAAAATATTTTTTGCATTACCACATTTTGAGAGCTATAATTTTTCCATATTTTGGTCCACAGAGTCATGTGAGGTCTTGTTTTTTGCGGGACGAGTTGCCGTTTTTATTGGTACCATTTTCGGGCACGTGACATTTTTTAATCACTTTTTATTCCGATTTTTGTGAGGCAGAATGACGAAAAACCAGCTATTCATGAATTTCTTTTTGGGGGGGCGTTTATACTGTTCCGCGTTTGGTAAAATGGATAAAGCAGTTTTATTCTTCAGGTCAGTATGATTACAGCGATACCTCATTTATATTTTTTTTACGTTTTGGCGCTTTTATACAATAAAAACTATTTTATAGAAAAAATAATTATTTTTGCATCGCTTTATTCTGAGGACTATAACTTTTTTATTTTTTTGCTGATGATGCTGTATGGTGGCTCGTTTTTTGCGGGACAAGATGACGTTTTCAGCGGTACCATGGTTATTTATATCTGTCTTTTTGATCGTGTTATTCCACTTTTTGTTCGGCGGTATTATAATAAAGCGTTGTTTTTTGCCTCGGTTTTTTTTTTTGTTTTTTTTTACGGTGTTAACTAGTGGGACAGTTTTATAGGTCGGGTTGTTACGGACGCGGCGATACTAAATATGTGTGTACTTTTATTGTTTGTTTTTTTTATTTAAAGGAATGTATTTATTGGAACTATATATATATATATATATATATATATATATATATATATATATATATATATATTTTTATTATTTATTTAGGATTTTTTTTCTTTTTTTTACTTTGCCCCAGGGGGGGACATCACAGTAAAGTGACAGATCGCTGATCTGACACTTTGCTGTGCACTGTGTCAGATCAGCGATCTGACGAGCACAGCTCCAGGCTTACAGGCGCCTGCTCTGAGCAGGCGCTTGTAAGCCACCTCCCTGCAGGACCCGGATGCAGCCCCGCTGCCATTTTGGATCCGGGCCTGCTGCAGGGAGGAAGGTAGGAGACCTTCGGAGCAACGCGATCACATCGCATTGCTCCGAGGGTCTCAGGGAAGCAGGCAGGGAGCCCCCTACCTGCGCAATGCTTCCCTATACGGCCAGAACACTGCGATCATGTTTGATCGCAGTGTGCCGGGGGTTAATGTGCCGGGGCGGTCCGTGACCGCTCCTGGCACATAGTGCCGGATGTCAGCTGCAATAGTCAGCTGACACCCGGCCGCGATCGGCTGCGCTCCCCCGTGAGCGCGGCTGATCGCGCTGGACGTACTATTCCGTCCTTGGGAAGTAGGGCCCACCCCATATGGACGGAATAGTACGTCCAATGGCAGAAAGGGGTTAAGGTCCTGGAACAGGTCAACCCTGTGGTCTATCGTCTGGCCCTTCCTCCATGCCTAGGTATCACCGACACCTTTCATGTGTCCCTCCTAAAACCCGTTCACATGTCCCGGTTTTCCGAGTCATCTGCCGGGACATCGGGCTCGTCCACAGACGATTATGAGGTGAACGCCATTGTTGGGTGCAAGGTGGTATGTGGCAAAAAGTATCTGGTGGACTGGAAGGGTCATGGCCCAGAAGACAGGACCTGGGAACCTATTGAGCACATTTCAGCTCCTCCGCTCATTGCAGCTTTTGAGCGTAGCGAGGCCCAAGAAGGGGGGGGCCATGTTAGGTGTCAAGTTCCCACCACTGCACAGGGGGAATCTCGAACCATGTCCTCTGCGGTCTCCCATTCTTCCCCAGCCGCAGAGGAGCCTGCTCAGCAGGGACATCGGTCCTAGCATCTTGCTCAAGCTAATTCTGTATGTCTGGGCTAAGTGCTTTTTGCCTACTGAGCATGCCCGTTGGACGACCTCTCATTGGAGGTCGGAGGTCACATGGCCAGGTCCTCAAGCAGCTCTGATTGGGCCACTAGGAAGGTCCCGGAAGGCTGCGACTATGAAAGGTTTGCATGACCGCTCGGCCATGCGCTAGTATAAACAAAAATCATGTGTGTGTGGATACATGTATGTTATCTGGTGCAAGTTCCTAATCATCCCCCTCCCTAGTGTTGCATGTGGTTGGGTGTCTGGAGCAAGTACAGCGCCAGATTGTGCAATCCTACACAGAGCATAATACCTGCGTCAATTTAGCAGCGTTCACCAGTGCGGAAACAACTAGTGCGCTTTCCGGTCCCTAGTTAGGGCGCTTAGTGGCGTCCGCCAGAGCGGCGCTGCGCACATCCAGTGCGCTAAATCTGAACTAGTCTGTCAATGCGCAAATAGTGCGCTTCCTCTCCTAAGTTAGCGTGGTAAGTGGTGTTCACCAGAGTGGCGCCGCGTGTACTCAGTGGGCTAAATTTATTAGTTAGTTTTGTTCAGGCTTCGTCGGTGCAACGTCGAGCGCTTAGTGGGTCTAGAGGGACTCTAACCCCACGTCCTTGGGGCAGAGTTCTGTGACCGTACACTAGTGCTCAATCTGCGGTACCGCGGCTCTGAGGTAACAGTCTGCCTCTGTAGTACTGGGTGACGTTAACCCATGTGTGTTCTTAGTATACCGCCATATACTGTCCGCCATTACCGAGCAGCAGGTGATATCTCTGCACGGTGGACCCAGGGCTGCAAACACACCTTCTAGCTTCCTTAATATTATTTGGTGCATTTCACCAGCCCTAACAGCGTGCACACGCCCTAATCAGAGTGCCCAGGAATCTGCTAGATGTGCACAGACCCAGCGAGACCACAGCAGCAAAGGAAGCGCTGGCCGAGGACGGGAGTGGTGAGTGAGTTGGCGTCCTTGCCGGGGGTAGAGAGGATGGGAATCGTGCAGGGACGCCGGCACTACAGTACATTAGTACAAAACTGAACTATTAGTTTACTATATTATTTATCATACATGGTGGGTCTTGTTAAAATGTGCACCTTACACCCCCTCTTCTTCAAGTCCGTAAGAAATCTCTCTAGTAGGAGCGGGGCATGGATGTTGTACCTGAGCTCCCACAACCTCTCCTCAGGATCGAACCTCATTTGAATCCACAAGAAAAAAAAGTTTTTCCTTTTGCCCTTTTCGGTAGCCAGAATATTCTCAACCTCGAACACATCTTCAGAGCTGCTGACTGGACCAGGAGCTGTACCCAGATCCTGGAAGAAGGAGGTAAACATAACAAGTTTTGAGGAGAGAAATGGGGAAGGCGTTTGGGATACATAAAGAGGCCGGGAGATTAAGCTTGTAGGATACCGCACTTACCTGTTTGAGAACCTCGAAAGTCACAATAAAGTGAGGACCCAACTTGTAAGAAGGTAGTTTGAGATGGAGAAACTTCGAAGAAAGCCAAACTTTGTTCCCAGAATGAAATAGAAGTGAGTCCAAACGTCTCTTGTCAGCGTGTCTCTTCATCCATTCTGAAGATTTCACCAATGTGGCCTTGGTGTGTTGCCAAATTCTAGAGAAATCAGCCACAGGAATGTCAGAGGTAGTAGCTACCATAATTGAAATGGATCATCAGGTGTTGCCCATACACAATAAGCAGAGACTTAGCAGAGCACTCACCTACATGGTTATTGAAAGAGAATTCGGCCCAAGGCAGGAGTTCCACCCAATCACTCTGGTGAGCATTGAAGAAATGCCGTAGGAAATTGATTAAGATGTGGGTGACATGCTCTAACTGGCCATTGGATTTCAGATGGTAGGCTACAGGATTACATTTATTACCTTACAGAACATCCTCCAGAAATGTGATGTGAACTGGATGCCTATCAGAAACAATATGGAGAGCTAACCCGAGAAGATGGAAGATATACGGGATGAACTTCTCAGCCAGCACAGGAGCAGAAAGGAGACCGGACAAAAGAATGGGCAGAGGTAGTAACCGGCTGTCCGGAAGCTGTTTCCGAGTGTTATTCTGTGCACAAGACAGACAGGCTGAGACGAAATCCATAATATCTTTGCGCAGTGATGGCCACCAATAATGCCATGTAATAAGAAGAGCCGTTTTCTTCTGACCGGCATGACCAGTCAATTTGGATGAGTGACCCCAGTGAAGAACCCGCTTCCTGTCTAATTCAGCGACGAAAGTCCTCCTGGGTGGAACCAAAGGCATGTCTACCGGAGCAACAGTAAGCAACTTGGAGGGCTCAATAATGTGTTGAGCCTCCTCCTCCTGGTTTAGAAGATACAAAGGACCTGTAAAGTGCGGCAGCCTTGACGTTCTTGTCCGCCTTCGGAAATGGAGAACAAAATCAAAGCGGGGGAAGAACAATGACCACCTGGCTTGACGTGGATAAAGCCGCTGAGCAGACTGTAGGTAGGTTAAGTTCTTGTGGTCAGAGTAAATAATTACTGGATGAGCCGCTCCTTCAAGCAGAAAGCGCCAGTCCTTCAAAGTCAGTTTTATCATCAACAGTTCTTGATCGACAATCGAGTAGTTGCATTCGGAAGTCGAGATGGCTTTGGAAAAGAAACTGCAGATCACCATACGTCCAGTAGGAGGATTCTGAGTATGAATAGCACAAGCCCCAGAGGAAGTAGCATACACTCCCAAGAAGAATTGATTATTACTCTCAGGTCTGTGCAGAACTAGAGCTGAAGAGAGCCTGTTTCAGGGAGACAAAGGCAATTTTGGCCTCTGGAAACTATACCTTAGGACTAGCACACTTGCGGGTCAGTGCTGAAGTTGGGGTGGTCCGAGTGGAGGAATGTGGTATGAACTGGTGGTATTAACTCATGAATCCCAAAAACCAGTGAATTGCTTTAAGGCCATCAGGACGCGTTCACTTCAGAGCCGCAGACACCTTCTCGGGGTCCATCCTCAGATCAGTCTCAGAGATGATGTATCCCAGGAAGGGAAGAGAGGTTTGCTTAAAGACAGACTTCTTAAACTTGGCGTACAGACTGTTCTTCAACCTCTGATCAGCAGAGAAGACCAATATGTCATCCAGGGAAACCACCACACGAGTAGAGTAGATCCCGGAAAATATAATTTACTAGTTCTCGGAAGACTGCAGGGGCATTAGAGAGCCCAAATGGCATTACATGATACTCACAATGGCCATCCCCGGTGTTAAAGGCAGTCTTCCATTAGTCTTTCCAGCGCATTCAAATCAGGATATATGCCTCCCGCAGATCAAGCATAGTAAAGTCTATGGAACCTATGAGACGATTAAACATATCCAAGATGAGGAGCAGAAGATACTTATTCTTGATCATAATCTGATTGTGACCCCCATAGTCAATATAGGGATGATAGGAGCCATTCTTCTTAAAGGGAATCTGTCACCCCAAAAATCTTCTTGCCGCGGCTCTGGCGCAGGCGTACTTTGTCTGCCCTGTTGAAGGCAGAGCAAAGTACTGCAGTGCGCAGGCGCCGGAACTCTCTGACTTTTCCCGGTGCCTGCGCACTGCAGTACTTTGCTCTGCCCTCAACAGGGAAGACAAAGTACGCTGCAGCCGTGGCAAGAAGACAAGAAGAGGATGTGATCCTATGAAGATGGGAGGCGCTGGACCGGACCGCGACGCCCATCGGACCCGGACCCCAGCGGGACCGTCCCTGGGTGAGTATAATATAACCTTTATTTCTCATCTTTCAGGTTACATCGGGGGCTTATCTACAGCATTACAGAATGCTGTAGATAAGCCCCTGATGCCGGTGGCCTTACCTCATATACGAGTTTTGGGGTGACAGATTCCCTTTACAGAAAAATCCCACTCCTGCCATGGAGTACGACTTCCGGATAAATCCCTTAGCCAGATTTTTCTTGATATATTCGGACATGGATCAGGTCACTGCCTGCGACAGAGGATAGGTACGGCCTTGAGGAGGGGAGGAACTCAGGAAAAGTTCTATAGGGCAGTCATACGGCCCTTGTGGTTGTAACGTCTCCGTCTCCTTATCAAAGATGCATGTGCAACACCAATAAACTGGAGGCAAGCCAGTTAATTTTGATGGAGTGCCCGAAAGTCAGGCAGGATGGATGGAGACAAGATATTTACCGTGACATAACAGACCCAAACGAAGTACCTCTCTGGATTTCCAATACAGGCTTGTGCGTTCGCAACCATGGCATGCCCAGGAATAAAGGATGGGACAAATCTGGTAGCTCATAGAAGGAGATCTTCTCCGAGTGCAACATTCCTACTCACAGTTCTTCTGGGTCAGAAATTAAAAGAACTGCTTCAGATAGAGGTCTCCCAGCCACAGATGATACCATCAAAGAACACTGAAGAAGTTGGATGGGAATCAGAAGCAACTGATTCACCACAGCCTGTTGTATGAAATTTCTGGTGGAACCAGAGCCCAGTAAGGCTGATTTGATGAAACGGGTGTTGCTACAAGAAATGGACATGGACAGAGTCCGCAAGGGAGAGGAGTAGTTCTCACCCAGGATGATGGATCGCCCCCCAGTAGGGCAATGGGGTACTCTGTACCGGGTCCTTCGGTTCTCAGTGGGGATGTCACGGTGGCTGACCCAGTCCGTGGCCCTAGGGACGTCCGTATTAAAAGGGAAAGGTCTTTAAAGGGATAATGTTCGTGACGCCACTTGTGGTATTCGGTCAGGGTGACCGACGCTGCTGTGAGGGGTCCGCTGGGGTGATGTTATGGCAGCTAGATGGTATACCTTCCCACAGGTGAAGTGTATCCCCAGGGCTTCCTAGAAGTGTAGATGGTGATGGTGGATGATGTAAGGCGCAGTGAATAACGAGGACACAAGGGTGCAGTCTCTTTACCTTTACTGAAGGCTTCAGCATTCACAGTCCAGGGTACAGACCACAGGGTAGGCAGAGTCCAACCAGTCTGAAGGCAAATCCAGAGTCCCCTTATCCAGGTGGAAATCAGTAGCCTTCCTCTAGCTCCTGCGTGTTGTAGTACCTCCCTGCTGAGCTTCTCAGTAAGGTCCTCACAACTCTTGTAGATGTTCTAGATGTTATTTCTTCCTCTCTGTCCCCCAGATGGTATGGATAGGACAAACCGGTATGACTGATGGCCTGAGGCTTTTTACAGGGACCCTAGAGATGCCCCGACCCCCACAAGTTGCCACCGTGTCTCCTAGGTATTAAGGTTGGGCAGCCAACTTGGAATTGACTGTCCTGCCGGTCTCTGGAGCAAGGCTTGGAGACGGTTGCTCCCTCGGTGTTCCGGCCACCGGCTATGCGCCTCAAAAGGCAGCCTATTTCAGGGCAGAACTCCTTCTTGTGATATCTCCTTGTGCTGTGACTTCGTTTCTCACCCACTACAATACAATTCTCTTCTTGTCTTTTCTTAGAATGCTGCCGCATGTGGGGCAGGCGCAGCTCTGTAGCCTTCTAGCTAGCTCAGCCTCTGACAGGATCCCACCCCTGTCAGGGACCCTCTGTCTGCAGCTCCGATGTTCCTTTTTCCCCCTGTCTGCCTGACAGGTGTTGCCTGGGTAAAGCCCAGTCAGCTTCTCCCTAACTTTCTATCCAGCCCACCAGTTTTACCCTTCTGTTAGGAGTGACCTAATAGATAGGAGCAAGGCTCCCCCTGGTGGACTGGAGTGTGAAGTGTGGTGTATGGTTTGTGATACCTGGTAGGAAGATCTCCTTTATTGCCATCAGACGTAATATCTCTCCCCCCTGGTGGAAGAATGACATCACTGCAACAACCAGGACTCTGGGGCGCTACACCTCCCCCCGTTAAATCCAGTACTCCCGGACTGGGAAAAGAAAACAACAATTACAGGTTAACAAAAGACATGCAAAATTTTGAAATGCTATACAACAAATTAATATAACAGTGCTTCCCTTTATGGGAGGTGAGAACACTTGAACATTACAAACAAAAACATATTTACATTGTCAGCTTACTTCTATAGATTGACCAATTACGGATGCGCTAACTAACTAGCTATGAAATACCATTACCCATACAGGTATACTATCTATTAACTACTAAGTGCAATTACAAAACAATAAATTAACATTTTCTTTATTCAAGCATCAAACAGTTATTCTTCTCTAAGTGCAAAGTCTTTTAACTAACTACCTAAGGCTCACTAAATGACTCACTAACCCCTACGGGTTCACTCTATTGAAATGCAGAACAGGTGTCACCCCCCCTACGGGTTCACTGTATCTTTCTTTCAATCTGTTTTACCTCTATTTTATTTAAAGTATATCCTATTCTTAGCTACATACTATCAGCTATGTAAACATTATTACTATCTAACTATCTAAAACAACATTATCACTCTTGAGCAAAGTGCAACAAATAAACATTCCCTTTAAGAGGAAGCCCAAGTCTTTTTCTGAGGTAAGGCAAACAATCACATCATCAATATTCAAGTCAGTTCAAAGGTGACGTGATGCAATATGAGGGACCCGTTACGAACCCCCGAACGTTGGTCTTGGGTGGGCTACAAGATGTGTAATCCTGACCCGGAATTCTGCCGCACCAACGGGTTTTTCTTCAGGTCTGTAAGGCAAAGCAGTTATTTTTACAGCATAATTAACAGCAGTTTCTGTTAAGAGGCAATCTCTGTAAAAGCCTCCTTTGTAAAACCAGTAGAAAGCACCCTTAAGAAGGTGCAAACTATTTACAGGCACAGTTTGTGATCATGCACAGTTCATGATTCTGCAGTTATTTGGTATAAAAGTAGAAAAACTTGAGCAAAAACATAGGATCCCTTTAAACAGGGGACCCCTTTAAGAGTTAACCCTAGACAGGTTCAAGCAGCAAAGAAAAAGAACAGTTAAGTATTTACATTTATGGCCGGTTTCTTCGAGGTTTATTCCGGCGGTTTCCACCAGGGCTTTACCTGACACATAGCCCTCTGTGGCCTAGGATAGGTCAAGTCCAAGATCACTCCTAGTGCCGGGTAGACACTGTTAGTCCGTCTTCCATGCACGGTCAGGTCGTGCGCAGTAATAAAAGTTTGAGTGGCTTGATGGTGAGCGCTGGTTACAGCGTGGACCGCCGCAGCTGCATCGGCTGCCAACTTGGAATTGACTGTCCTGCCGGTCTCTGGAGCAAGGCTTGGAGACGGTTGCTCCCTCGGTGTTCCGGCCACCGGCTACGCGCGATTCAGAAGGAGGCAGCCTATTTCAGGGCAGAACTCCTTCTGGTGATATCCCCTTGTGCTGTGACTTTGTTTCTCACCTTCTACAATACAATTCTCTTTGCGTCCTTTCTTAGGATGCTTCCGCATGTGGGGCAGGCACAGCTCCTTAGCCTTCTAGCTAGCTCGGCCTCTGACAGGATCCCACCCCTGTCAGGGACCCTCTGTCTGCAGCTCCGATGTTCCTCCTTTCCCCCTGTCTGCCTGACAGGTGTTGCCTGGGCAAAGCTCAGTCAGCTTCTCCCTAACTTTCTATCCAGCCCACCAGTTTTACCCTACTGTGAGGAGTGCCCTAATAGATAGGAACAAGGCTCCCCCTGGTGGACTGGAGTGTGAAGTGTTGTGTATGGTTTGTGATACCTGGTAGGAAGATCTCCTTTATTGCCATCAGACTTAATATTGCTCCTCCTGGTGGAAGAATAACATTACTACAACGACCAGGACTCTGGGGCACTGCAGTATCCTCTCCTACTGACCCTAGGCTCTGGAGTTTCCCGGCTTCTCGTGACAGGAGCGAATAAAATGTTTGAGACTACCATAGTAGGGGCGCAATAAGGGACAAAAAGAAAGCATTTAGAGAATTAAAGGAAGTAGGTAGTGAGGAGGCATTAAATAAATACAGAAAATTAAATAAATTCTGTAAAAAGCAAATCAAGGCAGCAAAGATTGAGACAGAGAGACTCATTGCCAGAGAGAGTAAAAATAATCCCAAAATATTCTTTAACTATATAAATAGTAAGAAACTAAAAAATGACAGTGTTGGCCCCCTTAAAAATAATCTGGGGGAAATGGTTGATGAGGATGAGGAAAAAGCCAATATGCTAAATGACTTTTTTTCATCAGTATTTACAAAAGAAAATCCCATGGCAGACAAAATGACTAGTGATAAAAATTCCCCAATAAATGTCACCTGCTTAACCCAGCAGGAAGTACAGCGGAGTCTAAAAATAACTAAAATTGACAAATCTCCGGGCCCGGATGGGATACACCCCCGAGTACTGCAGGAACTAAGTACAGTCATTGATAGACCATTATTTTTAATCTTTAAAGACTCCATAATAACAGGGTCTGTACCACTGGACTATAGCAAATGTGGTGCCAATATTCAAAAAAGGGGCAAAAACTGAACTCGGTAATTATAGGCCAGTAAGCTTAACCTCTACTGTGGGTAAAATCCTGGAGGGCATTCTAAGGGATACTATGCTGGAGTATCTGAAGAGGAATAACCTTATGACCCAGTATCAGCACGGGTTTACTAGGGACCGTTCATGTCAGACTAATTTGCTCAGCTTCTATGAAGAGGTAAGTTCCGGACTGGACCAAGGGAACCCAGTGGACGTAGTGTATATGGACTTTTCCAAAGCTTTTGATACGGTGCCACACAAAAGGTTGTTACATAAAATGAGAGTAATGGGGATAGGGGAAAATATGTGTAAGTGGGTTGAGAGCTGGCTCAGGGATAGGAAACAAAGGGTGGTTATTAATGGAGCACACTCGGACTGGGTTGCGGTTAGCAGTGGGGTACCACAGGGGTCAGTATTGGGCCCTCTTCTTTTTAACATATTTATTAATGACCTTGTAGGGGGCATTCAGAGTAGAATTTCAATATTTGCAGATGACACTAAACTCTGCAGGGTAATCAATACAGGGGAGGACAATTTTATATTACAGGATGATTTATGTAAACTAGAAGCTTGGGCTGATAAATGGCAAATGAGCTTTAATGGGGATAAATGTAAGGTCATGCACTTGGGTAGAAGTAATAAGATGTATAACTATGTGCTTAATTCTAAAACTCTGGGCAAAACCGTCAATGAAAAAGACCTGGGTATATGGGTGGATGACAAACTCATATTCAGTGGCCAGTGTCAGGCAGCTGCTACAAAGGCAAATAAAATAATGGGATGTATTAAAAGAGGCATAGATGCTCATGAGGAGAACATAATTTTACCTCTATACAAGTCACTAGTTCGACCACACTTAGAATACTGTGCACAGTTCTGGTCTCCGGTGTATAAGAAAGACATAGCTGAACTGGAGCGGGTGCAGAGAAAAGCGACCAAGGTTATTAGAGGACTGGGGGGTCTGCAATACCAAGATAGGTTATTACACTTGGGGCTATTTAGTTTGGAAAAACGAAGACTAAGGGGTGATCTTATTTTAATGTATAAATATATGAGGGGACAGTACAAAGACCTTTCTGATGATCTTTTTAATCATAGACCTGAGACAGGGACAAGGGGGCATCCTCTACGTCTGGAGGAAAGAAGGTTTAAGCATAATAACAGACGCGGATTCTTTACTGTAAGAGCAGTGAGACTATGGAACTCTCTGCCGTATGATGTTGTAATGAGTGATTCATTAATTAAATTTAAGAGGGGACTGGATACCTTTCTGGAAAAGTATAATGTTACAGGGTATATACACTAGATTCCTTGATAAGGCGTTGATCCAGGGAACTAGTCTGATTGCCGTATGTGGAGTCGGGAAGGAATTTTTTTCCCTATGGTGGAGTTACTCTTTGCCACATGGTTTTTTTTTGCCTTCCTCTGGATCAACATGTTAGGGAATGTTAGGTTAGGCTATGGGTTGAACTAGATGGACTTACAGTCTTCCTTCAACCTTAATAACTGTGTATGTAAATAGTAGAAGCACTGCCCTCAGAACGACAGACCTACTGGCGATGCTTAGCTAGCTTCACACGGTCAATTTGCATACATTCAGAGGTTAGTGTAGGAGCTGAGGTCTGCAGCAAGATTGGCTTCTAGAAGGTAGGAGCCAGGTGAAGAGGTTTTTTTTCTCAGATCACCTCTCTGGAGCACCTGAGGTTAATCTGGGTAGCCAGGGAAACCAGGTCATCTAGAGAGGCAGGAATATCTTGACCAGTCCATCCTTACTTCTCCCAGAAGGCACCTACCAGTGCCTCATTATTCCAAGCGAGCTTGGAGGGTAGGGTACAGAAACAGACAGGATACTGGCCTACAGTGAGAATTCCCTAGCGCAGCCTGAGGAGAAACAATTCTGTTGGAAGAAACATGGCTCGACTCATCAAAGACGTTGCAGAAGGCCTCTAGGAAGGTCTGGAGGTTGGAGATTAGGAGATCCCCTCTCTCCCATAAGGGGTTGAGCCAAGGGAGAGCCTTGCCACTAAGATGGAGCATGATAAAATCCACCTTGGCACAGTCTGACGAAAATTGATAAATTGATGTGCCAATAGCTCAAAGTGCAGCGTGCACTTATTTAAAAAAAAAGCGGCATTGTGTAGGATCACCATCAAATCGTGGTTTAGAAGGCAGATGGTGTCTGGTACCAGGAAAATAACTAGTACACTGGAGAGTCACAGTGGAGGTTGCCACAGCTTGGACAGAAATTAATTTGGCAGTAGATGTCAGTGTATCCAAGCGGGTACTCACTATCAGCAGATAGACCAGCAGAACAAAATCTTGTACTATCAGGAGGGAGATCTCCTAGGACAGCTCAGAGACGGGAGGAAATTGAGAGCCAGCAGGTTCCATGGCCTGAGCAACCTGTAACACACATGGTAGTGGAACCACTGCACTGTGGACCGAGGAGAACCTGGAGGGGCGTGACTAGGCGAACATCTGACTCTTAGATACAGCCCCTGATGGTGTAGTTAGACTTGGCTCCAGATGGACGTTAGGTGCTGCTCCACGACAGACCTCAGACACATGACAGCTGACCCCAAGGGTAGGAATTTGGAAAGGCCAGTAATGGATGGCACAGCAGGCAAAGGCAGGCACTTGGTATATACTGGCAGACACAACTGGTATACAGGTGGACCCAGCAGGTACTGGCAGGCATGGCTGGTAAACAGCAGGTGCTAGCAGACATGGATGTTATAAAGATTGGCACGGGAGGTGTGGGTGGATACGGCTTATACAGAGACAGGCACGCAGGTGCATTTGGACACTGATATAAGGCAGGCACTAGAAATGCTGTCAAACACGGCTGGTATATATAGAGATACGAGCCCAGGGGAACTGACAACTAGCAAGCATGCAGACAAACTGAAAAAACACATTGCTCGGGCACCTCCCAACCGATGGAGGTGCCTTAAATAATAAGTGTCTCCCAGATATTGGCTGGGAACACTTTAGAAAAATGCACATTGTATCTTTAGGAGACCGGGAGTGCGCACACCCTAAGCATAGTGCCCCGGGGATCTGACAGACATATACAGACCCCAGCAGCAAAAGGAAGATAGGGACGAGGTGGTGAGTAAGTCTGCGTCCCTGAGGCGCGAAGAGATGGGAATCGCGCAGATATGCCGGGGCTACATAGAGGAGAATCAGTGGTTCTGGGTCCCAAGGTAACTGATGAGGCCAATACAGGACCTGAAGATTCACCCCCATACGTGACATAAGTACGTAGATGTAGTCACTGTAGTCACAGCTTGTGCCTTACACACAGCTCGCATTAGTTTTTTCCTCAAAGATTCTCCTGTCTTCAGCTGCACAAGTTCCTGAGGTGATTCTGCTTCGCCAAGCTGGACGGTAAGGGCAAGCTTCTCCCATTAGTTGATGTCGATTTTGAGGCATGCTTTAAAGCAGTCTTAGGCTAGGTTCACATTGCGTCAAGTACATGGCGTTAAACGGATCCGTTAAACGCATGTACAGAAAAGGATCAAATTTGTTGAAAAATCGGCTTCACGTTAACGCTTGCGTTAACGCTTTTGACAGCGTTTTTCTCATTTTGATGTCCGTTCGCGATGTATCCGTTTGTCTGCGTTTGTCACTGTCAATAAAGTTTTTTTGTTTTTTTTCTCCTTTTGTCCTCGTCGGGGTGTAGGTGCAGACTCATTCTCCATTTTGAAAGCATTGAGTGAACTTCTGCTAGCAAGATGTTTGTGTCTGAGCTGGTTCGATTTCGCTTGATGCGGTTGCGACTTCGCCAGAGAAAGCGTAGTTCGCAAAGGAGATATTGGATCCACGAAGTGAATTTCTTGCGGAGTACTTATGGTGCCTTTCACACCCTGTATCTTCAGCTTCGGGATCACCCTTCAAAATTCCAACGCTATCTACGGATGTCCATTGAGACCTTTGATGTTCTGCTTTCACTTGTGAAGGATGAGATACATCATCAGCGCAGCACTTTCCGTGAAAGCATCTGTGCGGAGGAACGATTAGTAGTGACTGTGAGGTAATTATGAAATTTTTTCTCATTCTATTAACAAAGACTAGATCTAGGTATCGTGGGGCATAATGGTCATTTAGCAATTGTATATTCTATTTATGTAGCCTTTTAGTTGTCCTTAAAAATCCTAAACATTTTTTTTTTTTTTTCTTTTTCAATGCCGACAGATATCTGGCTACCGGAGAATCTTTTGCGTCACTGCATTACCAATTTAGACTGGGGAAGTCAACAATTTGCCAACTGGTTCGGGAAACTTGTGATGCCATTTGGAACAACTTGCAACCACTTGTGCTACCAACCCCAACATCAGAAATGTGGCTAGCGATTTCCCAACAGTTCGAGGATGTGGCTAATTTCCCCAATTGTATTGGTGCCGTGGACGGCAAGCACATACGGATTCAGAAACCAGCGCATAGTGGGTCCCTGTACTATAATTATAAAAAATACTTCTCGATAATCTTGATGGCTATTGCGGATGCAAGATACCGGTTTGTAGCTGTGGATATTGGTGCGTATGGCCGTACTAACGATTCAAGAGTCTTCAGAGACTCCAACATGGGGAGATGTTTGTATAGCAACAATTTTAACTTGCCCTCATCACGACCTCTACCGGGGACCGAAGACCTAAGTTTGCCCTTTGTTTTAGTTGGTGATGAGGCATTCCAACTTGGGCAAAATCTCCTCAAACCGTACTCAAGCCGCAGTCTGAACTCCACCAAGTGCATTTTTAATTATCGCTTGAGCCGGGCAAGACGTTATGTGGAGTGCGCCTTTGGGATTTTGACATTAAAATGGCGAATTCTACTAACGTGCATGCAACTGCAACCAGAAAATGTGGACCGTGTTGTGAAGGCATGCATCTGTCTGCATAATTTTTATTGATTTCCAACGGGTATGGACCGCATCCGCTGTAATTTTTAAAAAAAGGTAAAAAAAATATATATATATATTAGTAGACAGTTCTTATTTTGATAGTTTAAAAATTGTGTATAGTTAGTTAAGATAGTTGATATATAGCTAGTAGATAGATAGTTGATAGATAGTAATTATAGATGATAGAGATATAGTTTAGTGTATAGGTAGTTGATAGTTCAGAGATAGATAGTAGACAATTTAACATCACCAATATTTACCAATTTTTTTCTTTGAGGTTGACGACTTCTCCATGTATCGGGGATCGAAGTGAGAGATAATTTGATCCCACAACTTCCGGTTCTTTACTATGTCATGGTGGGAGCTGTCGCTTTGGTCCCATATTGAGGGGTTGGCTTCCACAAGGTTGATCAGTGTCTCATTGTGAATGGTCAACGGCTCTTCATCAACCACAATCCTTTTTTTTTTTTTGGCTCGCTGACTTGGACTATGTAAACACAAAGCGTAATGTTGAAAGGTTCAATTATAGATAGATACAGAGATAGATAGATACAGAGATAGATAGATACATAGATAGATACATAGATAGATAGATACATAGATAGATACAGCGAAAGATAGAGAGAGAGAGATAGTGGATAGATAGTTTATAGATATAGCAGATAGAAAGTGAATAGATAGATTGTAGATACATTTCTAGTTTTATATTTACCACTGGCAGTTGTGGAGACGACAGACGGCGAGGAACCTTCTTCCTCTTGTGTCCTCCGTGTGCCACAACCTATTGAGTATGTAAATGGAAAAAAAAATTACATTTCTTTGATCAATAAATTTATGTTTGCAAAACTTAAAAATGTCTGCTATGTACCTTTGTTGGTTTTGCCTGTTTTTTTGGGGGGGGCCTAGCAGCCTCGGGCTCCGAAGACTCCTATTTGCAATAGAAACATGATTATACATATATATAGCTTAATACACTGAATTTTCACACAAATTTTAGTGGTTTTTTAAAGTGCAAGCCTACCGACTGAGAAGAAAAAACCGCAGACACGCTGCTGCTGCTGCTTCCCCCACTATCCGACATCTGCAACAAAGCAATACATTTTTAGTACACACACATCCGTCGTACAATACAGACTCCCATGATGTATACAGAGATATCTACTATATAATTGTCTAGGGAACTTCCGTCTTTCTGTCCTTCTGTCACGGTATTAATTCGCTGATTGGCCTCGGCAGCTGCCTGTCATGGCTGCCGCGGCCAATCAGCGATGCGCACAGTCAGAAAAAAAAGGGCCGCCCCGCACTCACTGCCCGGCGCCCGCATACACCCCTCTGCTCACCGCTCACACAGGGTACTGTGACAAACGTCGCTGTGCAATATACTACGTGACTGGGTTCTGTATACTACGTCGCTGGGTGCTGTATACTACTTCACTGTGCAATACACTACGTGGCTCTGTGATGTATACTACGTCACTGGGCAATATACTACGTAGCTGGGCAATATACTACATGCTACATGGCTGGGCAATATACTACGTGGACATGCATATTCTAGAATACCCAATGCATTATCGGGCCACCATCTAGTATATATATATATATATATATATATATATATATATATATATATACAAATGTACTTACATTTCCTGTGATCTTTTGCAAGACACTTTTTCTCTGGTGTGCAGCAGGCCTCAGGATGTGCGCTGGGGACAGTAATGGCCGAAATCCTGTTTCCTGTCACATGACCACATGGACATCCCTCAAACGCTATTAAAACGTATGGTTCTTTTTTGAAATTTATCAAGATTTGCGTCTGGCTGCGTTTGCAATAGACATCAATGGCAGAATTAACGCTTCCGTTAGTATTGCGTTAGCTTGGCCGGACCCAAAAACGCTGCAAGCCGCGTTCCAAGGTCCGTCAGAAAAAAACGTTATGTGACTAACGCATGCCAAATTTGGCATGCATCACGAGGCGTCAGACAATGCAAGTCTATGGGCGCGTTAGTATGTGCGTTATATTGCGTTTTCACTACTTAAAAACGTGTCCGTTAGACGGACTCACCTAGCGCAATGTGAACCTTAGTAATGTTTCTTCTGCTCCACTACGGTTCGCTTTCCCTGACTCAGTTCTCAGTACAGCAGTTGTTTAGGTAAGCTACAGTGGGGCAAAAAAGTATTTAGTCAGTCAGCAAGAGTGCAAGTTCCACCACTTAAAAAGATGAGAGGCGTCTGTAATTTACATCATAGGTAGACCTCAACTATGGGAGACAAACTGAGAAAAAAAAATCCAGAAAATCACATTGTCTGTTTTTTTATCATTTTATTTGCATATTATGGTGGAAAATAAGTATTTGGTCAGAAAAAAAATTTCATCTCAATACTTTGTAATATATCCTTTGTTGGCAATGACAGAGGTCAAACGTTTTCTGTAAGTCTTCACAAGGTTGCCACACACTGTTGTTGGTATGTTGGCCCATTCCTCCATGCAGATCTCCTCTAGAGCAGTGATGTTTTTGGCTTTTCGCTTGGCAACACGGACTTTCAACTCCCTCCAAAGGTTTTCTATAGGGTTGAGATCTGGAGACTGGCTAGGCCACTCCAGGACCTTGAAATGCTTCTTACGAAGCCACTCCTTCGTTGCCCTGGCGGTGTGCTTTGGATCATTGTCATGTTGAAAGACCCAGCCACGTTTCATCTTCAATGCCCTTGCTGATGGAAGGAGGTTTGCACTCAAAATCTCACGATACATGGCCCCATTCATTCTTTCATGTACCTGGATCAGTCGTCCTGGCCCCTTTGCAGAGAAACAGCCCCAAAGCATGATGTTTCCACCACCATGCTTTACAGTAGGTATGGTGTTTGATGGATGCAACTCAGTATTCTTTTTCCTCCAAACACAACAAGTTGTGTTTCTACCAAACAGTTCCAGTTTGGTTTCATCAGACCATAGGACATTCTCCCAAAACTCCTCTGGATCATCCAAATGCTCTCTAGCAAACTTCAGACGGGCCCGGACATGTACTGGCTTAAGCAGTGGGACACGTCTGGCACTGCAGGATCTGAGTCCATGGTGGCGTAGTGTGTTACTTATGGTAGGCCTTGTTACATTGGTCCCAGCTCTCTGCAGTTCATTCACTAGGTCCCCCCGCGTGGTTCTGGGATTTTTGCTCACCGTTCTTGTGATCATTCTGACCCCACGGGGTGGGATTTTGCGTGGAGCCCCAGATCGAGGGAGATTATCAGTGGTCTTGAATGTCTTCCATTTTCTAATTATTGCTCCCACTGTTGATTTCTTCACTCCAAGCTGGTTGGCTATTGCAGATTCAGTCTTCCCAGCCTGGTGCAGGGCTACAATTTTGTTTCTGGTGTCCTTTGACAGCTCTTTGGTCTTCACCATAGTGGAGTTTGGAGTCAGACTGTTTGAGGGTGTGCACAGGTGTCTTTTTATACTGATAACAAGTTTAAACAGGTGCCATTACTACTGGTAATGAGTGGAGGAAAGAGGAGACTCTTAAAGAAGAAGTTACAGGTCTGTGAGAGCCAGAAATCTTGATTGTTTGTTTCTGACCAAATACTTATTTTCCACCATAATATGCAAATAAAATGATAAAAAAACAGACAATGTGATTTTCTGGATTTTTTTTTCTCAGTTTGTCTCCCATAGTTGAGGTCTACCTATGATGTAAATTACAGACGCCTCTCATCTTTTTAAGTGGTGGAATTTGCACTATTGCTGACTGACTAAATACTTTTTTGCCCCACTGTATCTGGCATTGTGACTACATGTGCAGCCTACTTGGCATTGGCTTAATTTACGGTGTGCAGGTCTGCAGAAGAACAAACTGGGCACAATGTATTGGGCACTACAATGACATATTTGCAATTTTCACTTTGAAACATTCAATACATGCTTCTTTCTGAAAGTGCCAATAGAGTAAAATTGATTACTAAACCTGTAGATGAATTGACAGAGGGGAGTAGTTTCCAAAATGGGGGTCGCTTGAGGAGGGTTTCTGCTGTTCTGGCATTTAGGGGCAAATGAAAATGGTGTCTGCAAATAGAGTCTGCAAACTATTGTAATAAAATACAAAGGAAAGTGAAGCCAGCTCACCACATTCCAGGTGCACAGGAACTCCGTCCTGATGAGACGATAAGCAACAGAGGAAAAAAAAAAGCGTTCCTTGTTCCAGCTCCTTGGGTAAAAATCTTCAAAATTTTATTCGAATGATTAAAACATGACAATATACATGCTCCAAGACCGCACCATGTGTGCACACAGGGACAGCAAGCGACGCATTTCAATCGCAAGAGCGATCTTTATCAAAGCTTTGTCTAAGCAGTAGTTTCTGACCACATCAGGGTACACAAAGAAATTTTGGAAATTGCACCCCTCGTGGAAGTCCCAGCAGTCAGACTTCTAGCAATCAATACGTTTTCCCCTATCCTATTGTAGAACATAACATATACTTGGTACAACAGATCTTTTAAATACCTAAAACTACTCCACAACAAGGTGACCCTAAACAAAAAAACAGACATTGTGTAATAATTATAGGGGATAATTCAGGAGACTCTTTGCGTGGAACAAGACAACAGGACACAGTTTTATAAGTGGTAAAGTTTATATTATCACACGGTGATTCAAGCAGGTGCAGAGAGAAACTCAAGTCCACAACACTTGGTGCAAATTATAAACGCAGCTTAGCAGTCAATAGGAAACTTCAGAGGTAGATGCAAACAAACAGAAAGTCTATGAAGCACGGTTATTCTTGAGGAAACTAGACACGAATAGATCCTTGACTTAGTCCAGACACAGATAGATATGCTATTAGGCAGTTCAAATCATATCTTAGCTCAACCAGGGAGGCCTGGCCAACAGTCTCAGGTTTTGCAGAGCAGAAACAGCTTACATGTCCAGCAAATGCAGGTGGAAGCAACACGAGCAGCAGATGAAGGAGGATTACTGAACACTGGTGTATGCAGCAGGAACTCAGAGCAGAGTGGCAGGATCTCCAACACCGGTTCACAGGAGCAGGCGCAGGTGCAAGGCCAGGGAGTAATCAGGAGCTGGATGCAAAGCAGAGTAATCTAGCACAGACTGAAGGCTGGGGTGGAGTTTTATAGCAGGAAGACAAGTGCACATGAGACCAAAGACGCCATGTTGGAAAAGGGCAGTAATGCACAAAAGGTAAAAAATGTTCAGTCCTGACATTACAACCTCCTTAAAAGCGGCCTCAGGACGATCCTGGACCTGGTTTCTCAGGGAATCTCTGATGAAAACGAGAAATCTTCTGTTGGGCATTGATGTTTTCCACAGGTTCGCAGGAGTCTTCCTCAGGGGGATATCCCTGCCATCTTATCAGATATTGGAGCCGATTCCTGCGAATCCTGGAATCAATAATTTCCTCCACCACGAATTGTTCTTGCCCATCAATCACCACAGGCTGCGGAGGTGGCACAACACGTCCCTGGAAGGTATTAGGAGATACAGGCTTTAGTAAAGATACATGAAAAACTGGGTGTACCTTCATTGTCCTAGGTAGCTTCAGCCGGCAGGCCACAGAGCTCACAATACCGTTGATCTTGAAAGGGCCAATGAATTTCTGTCCAAGTTTTTGTGAAGGAACATTCAACTTCAGATTCTTAGTTGCTAACCACACGGAATCTCCTACCTTGAACATGGGTGCAGGTTTACGGAATCTATCAGCCGATCTCTTATAACGTTCTTGAGCCGTGGTCAGGGATTCCTTCAGAACCTCCAGATTTTGTCTCATCGCAGTCAGCCTTTCCTCCACTGCTGGAACTGGAGAATTAATTGGAGACCTAGGTAAAATACACAGATGATAACCCAGATTGGCAAAGAAAGGTGTAAATTTAGTGGAGGCGCTCTGAGAATTATTATATGAAAATTCGGCTAACGGCAACAACTCCAACCAATCATCCTGGAGATGGCTGACACAGCATCTTAGATATTGTTCCAGCGTCTGGTTGGTACGCTTAGTCTGACCATTTGTCTGGGGATGGTAAGCAGAAGAGAGATAGACATTAATATTGAGTGCAGAGCAAAACCCCTTCTAGAATCTTGAAGTGAACTGTACTCCACGGTCAGAGATGATCTCATCCGGCACCCCATGCAACCGAAAGACATTCTGTATAACCAAGTTCACTGTATCTTTAGCAGAGGGGAGGCCGGTGCATGGAACAAAATGAGCAGCTTTAGTCAGGCGATCAACTACCACCATGATTGTATTCATGCCCCCCGATGTAGGCAGCTCCACAATAAAGTCCATTGATATAGACCCCCAAGGGCGGGATGGAACAGGTAATGGTTGTAGAAGACCCGTAGGTGCCACATGAGGAGTCTTGTAACGGGCACATACCTCGCAAGAGAGAACATAGTCCTTGGTATCCTTCAGGCAAGTTGGCCACCAGAAGAATCGGCTCAGGAACTCTTGTGTCTTCTGTACCCCCCTGTGACCAGCCAACTTGGAGTCATGTACCAACTTGAGGATCTGCAGACGGATGACCTCAGGGACGTAGATACGTCGATCTCTGAACCACATGCCACCCTAAAGACAAGATTAATATCCACAGGTGGGTTGGCCAGAAATACATCACCTTCATAGGCCTCCGTGCACTCCTTCCACAAGTCCTGATCGTGGATAACTCCGATGAAATTGGCATCAGATAGAATGGTCTTGGACGGGGCTCCAGGTACGGAATCCACAGCATGGATTCGGGATAAAGCATCAGCCTTCCCATTACGAGAACCTGGACGGTACGAGATAACAAAGTTAAATTGATTTAAGAATAAGTTCCAACGAGCCTGATGAGGAGAAAGACATCTAGCGGATCTAAGGAACTCTAGATTGCGATGGTCAGTTAGCACTATGATCTGTTGTGCAGCTCCTTCCAGATGATGCCTCCATTCTTTGAAAGCCGCAGTAATAGCCAGCAATTCCTTGTCTCCCACGTAGTAATTCTTCTCTGCTGAGGTTAGTCTACGGGAAAAGAAAGCACAAGGATGTAGCAGACCCTTCTCTCCAGTTCTTTGGGAGAGAATAGCCCCCAAAGCAATATCAGAAGCATCCACCTCCACAATGAAAGGATGTGTTGGATCTGGGTGTATCAACAGCGGTGCTGATGTGAAACAGATCTTCAGCCAATCAAAAGCTTCTTGAGCCTGTGATGACCACTTAAAGGGCTTTTCCTTCTTTGTCAAGGAAGTAATGGGACGGACAATATCAGAAAAATTTCGAATGAAGCGTCTGTAGAAATTTGCAAAACCAATAAAACGTTGGACCTCCTTAACGTTCTTGGGTACCGGCCAGTCAAGGATAGCCTGAATCTTACCAGATTCCATGTTCAGCCCCTGGGGAGAGATGATATAACCCAAAAACTGTATCTCAGAACGATGGAACTCGCATTTCTTCGGCTTGATATACAGTTGGTTCTCTTTCAGACATCTTAAAACAGTTTTGACATGTTCTTCATGTTCCTGTAGAGAGTCAGATAAGATTAGTATATCGTCCAAATAGATCACCACAAACTGGTCCAACAAATCTCTGAAGATGTCATTAACAAGGTGTTGAAATGCTGCAGGGGCGTTACAAAGCCCGAAGGGCATCACAAGAGATTCAAAGTGTCCATACCGGCATCTGAATGCTGTCTTCCACTCATCCCCTGGACGAATATGCACCAAATTATAAGCCCCACGAAGATCCAGCTTAGAGAACACCTTAGCATGGCGGACTCTTTCCAGTAATTCGGGAATCAGAGGCAAAGGGTAACGGTTTCGTACGGTTACCCGGTTACCTTATTGAGTTCCCGATAGGCAACACAGGGTCTCGGGGTCCCATCCTTCTTCTTTACAAAAAAAAGGGTGCCCCTGCTGGTGAGGAAGAAGGACGTATGAAGCCTTTGGCCAGATTTTCATCAATATACTCCTTTAAGGCTTGAAGCTCAGGTGCCGCCAAAGAGTATACGTGACCAAAAGGAATATCTGCCCCAGGAAGCAACTCAATGGAACAGTCATAATGCCTGTGTGGAGGAAGTTGATCTGCATTCTTCTTGTCACAGAGGTCAGAGAACTCTTTATATGCTGGAGGTAAAGAAGATACCTGTACATGTGGTTCCGTAGCTGTGGACTCAGGGACAGCTTCTGTTAACGCTGATTTGCTCCTTGTTGGAAAGATAATCTCCTTTGTCTCCCAGTTGATAATTGGGTTCTGAGAACGCAACCAAGGAATGCCTAAAATCACAGGAAAATGAGAAGAAATTAGCAAGAAAAAAAGTTGCTCCTGATGATTAGGCTCCAACAAAATTTCAAGGGGTACGGTCTCCTGATCCACAGGCCCAGAGATTAAAGGTGACCCATCCACTGTTTCCATGGTAATTGGAGAGGCTCTTTGCTGAATTTTAATACCATGTTCCTTGGCAAATACGATATCCATGAAATTGCCACCTGCACCAGAGTCAATCATAGCTGAACTGGAAATCCACTTTCCTGAACACAGGATCTTAATAGGGAGAGAACAGTGAGAGTTCTTTTCCTTCAGCTCCTTGGGGGGTGAAGTCATAGAAAGTGAATGGAATACAGCGTTTAAAGGCAGGCTACATTCAGAGATGTCAGATTCATCATCACAGTTGTCATACTCCCCTATTGCTGCTAGCACCTTGTTAGGCCGTCTAGGACACTTAGGACAATTGATCAAGAAGTGGTCAGACTGGCCGCAGTAGAAACATAGACTTTCACGAAGGCGATGCTCCCGGCACTCATTGATCTCGCGTCTCTGAACGGAATCAATTTGCATGGGCACCTCCTCCACTTCCCGAGATGTTTTACCTGCAGGCTTTGGAAGGAAGGGAAAAGTTAGAAATACGGTTATATGCAGCAAATTTCTCCTGCCTACGCTCAGTAAGGCGAATGTCTATGCGCACACAATGCTGTATAAATGTCTCCAGTTCTTGTGGTGACTCTGAGCGAGCTAGTTCATCTTTTATAATACTAGACAGACCCCTTTTAAAAATAGGCAATTGTGCATAACTGTCCCAATTGGTATCTATCGCCAATCTCCTGAATTCAGTGGCATACTCAATAACAGAACGTTTAGCCTGGCTCGTGAGGTCAGTAGCATTATTACACACAATACTTTGGATCTATCAGTAGGAAAACGGTCAGCATGCACATCAAAATATAGCATACATTGATTCACAAAGCCATGAAAATTGTCGCGATCACCATTAAATCTGAATGGGGGCAACTTAGGTGGGCTAGCTGGTGGTGGTTGCCCAGAGGGTAAAGTCACTTGTGCAGCTATTTGCGTGCTTATGTCCTGAAAAGCCCGTCCATACTGGGACTCTATGCCAGCAAGTTTGTTTTCCTGGGCTGCCATGCGATTGCTTAAGTCCTGCAAAGTTTGTCCAAACACTTGTTGATTGTTTTCAAAGCTTCCAAACTTCTTTTGCAGACCTTCCACATCTTTCTGCAGTGATCTAATTATGGAAAACACCTGCTCTAATCTGCTCTCTGCAGTCATTGTTCCAGCAGTTTCCTTTTTTTTTATGGCTAGATTATCCTGTAATAATTATAAGGGATAATTCAGGAGACTCTTTGCGTGGAACAAGACAACAGGACACAGTTTTATAAGTGGTAAAGTTTATATTATCACACGGTGATTCAAGCAGGTGCAGAGAGAAACTCAAGTCCACAACACTTGGTGCAAATAATAAACGCAGCTTAGCAGTCAATAGGAAACTTCAGAGGTAGATGCAAACAAACAGAAAGTCTATGAAGCACGGTTATTCTTGAGGAAACTAGACACGAATAGATCCTTGACTTAGTCCAGACACAGATAGATATGCTATTAGGCAGTTCAAATCATATCTTAGCTCAACCAGGGAGGCCTGGCCAACAGTCTCAGGTTTTGCAGAGCAGAAACAGCTTACATGTCCAGCAAATGCAGGTGGAAGCAACACGAGCAGCAGATGAAGGAGGATTACTGAACACTGGTGTATGCAGCAGGAACTCAGAGCAGAGTGGCAGGATCTCCAACACCGGTTCACAGGAGCAGGTGCAGGTGCAAGGCCAGGGAGTAATCAGGAGCTGGATGCAAAGCAGAATAATCTAGCACAGACTGAAGGCTAGGGTGGAGTTTTATAGCAGGAAGACAAGTGCACATGAGACCAAAGACGCCATGTTGGAAAAGCGCAGTAATGCACAAAAGGTAAAAAATGTTCAGAGTCCTGACACATTGGTTGACGGTTGCATAACTATTGAATACATGTTCACCTGGTGAATGATCATTCCAACACATTTCAGCATTTTAGTAGATATTGGCTGTTAGTGGTTAATTCATTTTATCTGACAATATTCAATATTGTTAAAATTAACTCATTTCAACAAATTTAGTCATAGTATTGTCACATCGGACATAGTTCCATCTGCGCATATGCTGCTAATATCCTGCAGACTTAACTATTTGCATTGCAAATGATAAAATCTGTGTTGAATATTTGCAACATAAATTGAAATTCATTAATTTACACTACGGGTTATCTCTGCAAGTGGAATCTTCTCCGCGTCGCTGCTACTGTAATATGCTTCCGATTTTCACTCTTGATGGACAATGCCGGTTATATCCAACCAATGTGAACAACCCCTAATTTGTCTAAATACACCTTGACCTGCCCTCAGCATTTATTTCCTGAAATCATTCCCTTTCATTCCAAATCTTATTGTTCCTCTATACCACAGATATGACCAAACTTGATCTTCTCATAGCACATAAAATGTATATTCCTACTAGTACACCTCCTCCTTTCTCTAGCATTGACATCTCCCATGGCTCTGTTCTGGTACCTCTCCTCTTCTCTATTCTTTTGGACTAGACCAGTTTTTCTTATGTCCACGCCCCCTGAGGAAGGAGCAGTATTGCTCCGAAACGCGCGTCGGGTGCGCTCCTGGCTGCTGGTTCTAATTTATAAGGTATTTGTACCATGTACTATGTCTTTTGTCATATGGCCATTAGCGGCGGTGGTGGGGGGCATTGATTTTTCATCAGTACTTACTTTAGGCCCCGTTTTTTATACATATTGTTTACTTACACCGCACTAATGTCTCTGTAACCCAGTCTGCCCAGAGCCTATGGGTTTTTTGTCCGTTGTCTATGTCGCATTCCTGTTTCTCTCTGCTACCCATTTACCTGTTCTGATGTTTATGTAATTTTTATCATATACTAATAAATATATAGTTTTTATGGGAATTCTAGACTGCTTATCTGTGTAGTTTCTTTGTCATTACTAGTTTGTAGATCCCAGACATGTATAGGTTCTCTTTTATTTATGTAGTGAAAAAAAAATCCGAAGTGTGTTAAAAAAAAAAAAAAGGAGCGATTTTCCGAGGCTCGTAGAGCCTCTGTTTTCGCGATCTGGGGTTGGGTAAGGGCTTATTTTTTGCATGTCAAGCTGATGTTTTTTATTGATACATTTTGGTGTAGATACAATGTTTTGATCACCTGTTATTGCATTTTAATGCAATGCTGCGGTGACCAAAAAAAGTAATTCTATGTTGTTACATCGTTTACCGATCGGATTCTTTTTATATATTGACTAGATGGCAGCCCGATTCTAAAGAATCGGGAGTCTAGAATCCATATATACTTTATTTATTCAAATGTAAGAATAATACAATTAATAAATAATAGTAAGAAAGAACAAAAAATGGCTGCACTCACCAGCTCTTGACAATTCTTGACAGTACGGCACATTTCTGATTGGTCGCTCGCGGCAGGCGGCAACCAATCAGAAAAGTGCCGCGCACCACGAAGGCATATATCTTTGTCCACCCTGAGCGGGTGTAGGACGCTGGTGACGTCACTTATCTCTGGACATTATCTCCGGACAAAGCCACGGAAGTTGGCACAAATTGCCGGAAGTAGTATTCTAGGCAATTATATATTAGATTTTAATGTTATCAGTGTTTACCTTTGAACGTTTATATTGTATTGTCCTGTCACCAGCCATGTGTACGATTATCGGCCGAAAGCCTCTCTGGAACCAATAATCACCCCATGTAAAGGTATCTTTATAAGTTAAAGATTCAGAATACTATGACTTTTATCATATCCTGAACAGTCAAGTTTTTTATGAACCGTTAAGGTTTTCTGGTTGAAGTAAAAAAAACTCTGAGTGTTTACAGTTTCAAACCATAAAATGTTGAAAAATTATGTCATTCTTGAGTATATCACTCAATGGTGCTCATAAACGTGTCAAATTTGATCTATAATATACTTTAATATACGTTACTTTAATCTTTAATATACTTAAGAACAGGGCCCCAGACATCACACAGGGGGTCTGAAACACCGCACAGTGGTCCAAAATATCGCTGTGCCCTGCCTGGGGCCCCATATGCTGCCTGGGGCCCCTGTGCTCTGCCTGGGGCCCCATGTTCTGCCTGGGGCCCCTGTGCTCTGCCTGGGGCCACTGTGCTCTGCCTGGGGCCCCATTGTTGTGAATTTGCTTTTTGCTCCCTCTAGTGGTTACTAGTTTTTTGACTCTGGTTTTTCTGTCATTCCTTTTATCCGCACCTGGGTCGTTAGTTAGGGGTGTTGCTATATAAGCTCCCTGGACCTTCAGTTCAATGCCTGGCAACGTAGTTATCAGAGCTAGTCTGCTGTGCTCTTGTCTACTGATCCTGGTTCCAGTTATATCAGCTAAGTCTGCCTTTTGCTTTTTGCTATTTGTTTTGGTTTTGTATTTTTGTCCAGCTTGTTCCAAATCTATATCCTGACCTTTGCTGGAAGCTCTAGGGGGCTGGTGTTCTCCCCCCGGACCGTTAGACGGTTCGGGGGTTCTTGAATTTCCAGTGTGGATTTTGATAGGGTTTTTGTTGACCATATAAGTTACCTTTCTTTATTCTGCTATCAGTAAGCGGGCCTCTCTGTGCTAAACCTGGTTCATTTCTGTGTTTGTCATTTCCTCTTACCTCACCGTCATTATTTGTGGGGGGCTTCTATCCAGCTTTGGGGTCCCCTTCTCTGGAGGCAAGAAAGGTCTTTGTTTTCCTCTACTAGGGGTAGCTAGATTCTCCGGCTGGCGCGTGTCATCTAGAATCAACGTAGGAATGATCCCCGGCTACTTCTAGTGTTGGCGTTAGGAGTAGATATATGGTCAACCCAGTTACCACTGCCCTATGAGCTGGATTTTTGTATTCTGCAGACTTCCACGTTCCTCTGAGACCCTCGCCATTGGGGTCATAACAGTTTGCCAGGCCCGTATTAAATGTTTAATGCATTGCAGAAGAGGGATTATTAGAAAGAAGATTCTGAGTTTTTTTTTTCTCCTTCCCCTTTACCTCAGAGTGGCTATGCTTGCTGCAGACATGAATGTCCAGACCTTGATTACAAGTGTGGACCAGCTGGCTACTCGTGTGCAGGGCATACAAGACTATGTTATCAGAATTCCTAGGTCAGAACCTAAAATACCGATTCCTGAACTGTTTTCCGGAGACAGGTTTAAGTTTAGGAATTTCGTGAATAATTGTAAATTGTTTTTGTCCCTGAGACCCTGTTCATCAGGAGATTCTGCTCAGCAAGTAAAAATTGTTATTTCGTTCTTACGGGGCGACCCTCAGGATTGGGCTTTTTCGCTGGCGCCAGGAGATCCGGCATTGGCTGATCTTGATGCGTTTTTTCTGGCGCTCGGTTTACTTTATGAGGAACCCAATCTTGAGATTCAGGCAGAAAAGGCCTTGCTGTCTATGTCTCAGGGGCAGGACGAGGCTGAAGTGTATTGCCAAAAATTTCGGAAATGGTCCGTGCTGACACATTGGAACGAGTGTGCACTGGCCGCTAATTTTAGAAATGGCCTTTCTGAAGCCATTAAGAATGTTATGGTGGGTTTTCCCATTCCCACAGGTCTGAATGATACTATGGCACTGGCTATTCAAATTGACCGGCGGTTGCGGGAGCGCAAAACCGCAAATTCCCTCATGGTGTTGTCTGAACAGACACCTAATTTGGTGCAATGTGATAGAAAAACCGCAAATTCCCTCATGGTGTTGTCTGAACAGACACCTGATTTAATGCAATGTGATAGAATCCTGACTAGAAATGAGCGGAAAATTCATAGACGCCGGAATGGCTTGTGCTACTACTGTGGTGATTCTACACATGTTATCTCAGCATGCTCTAAACGTATAGCTAAGGTTGTTAGTCCTGTCACCGTTGGTAATTTGCAACCTAAATTTATTCTGTCTGTAACTTTGATTTGCTCACTGTCATCTTATCCTGTCATGGCGTTTGTAGATTCAGGTGCTGCCCTGAGTCTCATGGATCTCTCATTTGCTAAGCACTGTGGATTTACTCTTGAACCATTAGAAAATCCTATTCCTCTTAGGGGTATTGATGCTACACCATTGGCAGCAAATAAACCGCAGTATTGGACTCAGGTTACCATGTGCATGACTCCTGAACACCGCGAGGTGATACGTTTCCTGGTTTTACATAAAATGCATGATTTGGTCGTTTTAGGGCTGCCATGGTTACAGACCCATAAGCCAGTCCTGGACTGGAAGGCTATGTCAGTCTCAAGTTGGGGCTGTCGTGGTATTCATGAGGATTCCCTGCCTGTGTCTATTGCTTCTTCTACGCCTTCGGAAGTTCCGGAGTATTTGTCTGATTATCAGGATGTCTTCAGTGAGTCTGAGTCCAGTGCACTGCCTCCTCATAGGGACTGTGACTGTGCTATAGATTTGATCCCAGGCAGTAAATTTCCTAAGGGAAGACTGTTTAATCTGTCGGTACCTGAACATACCGCTATGCGTTCATATATCAAGGAGTCTCTGGAAAAAGGACATATTCGTCCGTCTTCTTCCCCTCTTGGTGCGGGATTCTTTTTTGTGGCAAAAAAGGACGGATCTTTGAGACCTTGTATTGATTATCGGCTTTTAAATAAGATCACTGTCAAATTTCAGTATCCTTTACCGCTGTTGTCTGACTTGTTTGCCCGGATTAAGGGTGCCAAGTGGTTCACCAAGATAGACCTTCGTGGTGCGTACAACCTTGTGCGCATTAAGCAAGGTGATGAATGGAAAACCGCATTCAATACGCCCGAAGGTCATTTTGAGTACCGTATTTTCCGGCGTATAAGACGACTTTTTAACCCCCGAAAATCTTCTTAAAAGTCGGGGGTCGTCTTATACGCCGGGAATCGACTTGTACGCCGGTGTATATGGTGGGTGGGGAGGGGGAGTGATCCTGATGACGAGGGGGCGTCTCACAGGAAAGTGAGTAATCCCCATTACCTTATCCTAGCGGTGCAGCGTGGGGTCTCTGTGCTGGGAGCGGCGGAAGCTGCTGTGTTCTGGTGCGGCGGCTCCTCTTCTGTGTGGGGCCTCTGTGCTGTGAGGTGGCGGCGGCAGCGGCGTATCTTTATCCAGTTGGGGCTCCTCCGGCATCTCCTTAGCCCTGGAGGCCCCGCCGCAACTCCATCGGTGCAATGTGGTGGCCTCCGGGAAAATGGCCGCTGCTCAGATTCAGATCTCGTGTCCCGAGATTTCGGGACGAGATCTGAATCTGAGCAGCGGCCATTTTCCCGGAGGCCACCGCATCGCACCTATTGAGCTGCCTCCGGGAAAATGGCCGCTGCATTGCACTCATGGAGTTGCGGCGGGGCCTCCAGGGCTAAGGAGATGCCGGAGGAGCCCCAACTGGATAAAGATATGCCGCCGCCGCCGCCACCTCACAGCACAGAGGCCCCACACAGAAGAGGAGCCGCCGCACCAGAGCACAGCAGCCGCCGCACCAGAGCACAGCAGCCGCCGCCGCCACTCCCAGCACTGAGACCCCCACGCTGCACCGCTACGATAAGGTAATGGGGGATACTCACTTTCCTGTGAGACGCCCCCTCGTCATCAGGATCACTCCCCCCCCCCCCAAAAGGCACATATTCACCGGCCCTATAAGACGACATAGGGTGTATAAGAAGACCCCCGACTTTTAAGAAGATTTTATATTTTAACTGGTAAAGTTGGGGGGTCGTCTTATACGCCCAGTCGTCTTATACGCCGGAAAATACGGTACTTGGTGATGCCTTTTGGGCTCTCCAATGCGCCTTCAGTTTTTCAGTCCTTTATGCATGACATTTTCCGGAAGTATCTGGATAAATTTTTGATTGTTTATCTGGATGATATTTTGGTTTTTTCTGATAATTGGGATTCGCATGTGGAGCAGGTCAGGTTGGTCTTTAAAATTTTGCGTGAAAATTCTTTGTTTGTCAAGGGCTCAAAGTGTCTCTTTGGTGTACAGAAGGTTCCCTTTTTGGGGTTCATTTTTTCCCCTTCTGCTGTGGAGATGGACCCAGTCAAGGTCCGAGCTATTCTTGATTGGACTCAGCCCTCGTCAGTTAAGAGTCTTCAGAAGTTCTTGGGCTTCGCTAACTTCTACCGTCGTTTTATCGCTAATTTTTCTAGCATTGTGAAACCTTTGACGGATATGACCAAGAAGGGCTCCGATGTAGCTAACTGGGCTCCTGCTGCCGTGGAGGCTTTCCAGGAGTTGAAACGCCGGTTTACTTCGGCGCCTGTTTTGTGCCAGCCTGACGTCTCACTTCCCTTTCAGGTTGAGGTGGATGCTTCGGAGATTGGGGCAGGGGCCGTTTTGTCGCAGAGAGGCCCTGGTTGCTCTGTTATGAAGCCTTGTGCCTTTTTCTCTAGGAAATTTTCGCCTGCCGAGCGAAATTATGATGTGGGCAATCGGGAGTTGTTGGCCATGAAATGGGCATTTGAGGAGTGGCGTCATTGGCTCGAGGGTGCTAAGCATCGTGTGGTGGTCTTGACTGATCACAAAAATCTGATGTATCTCGAGTCTGCTAAACGCCTTAATCCGAGACAGGCCCGCTGGTCATTGTTTTTCTCCCGCTTTGATTTTGTTGTCTCGTATTTACCAGGTTCAAAGAATGTGAAGGCCGATGCTCTTTCTAGGAGCTTTGTGCCTGATGCTCCTGGAGTCGCTGATCCTGTTGGTATTCTTAAAGATGGAGTTATCTTGTCAGCTATTTCTCCGGATCTGCGACGTGTGTTGCAGAGATTTCAGGCTGATAGGCCTGAGTCTTGTCCACCTGACAGACTGTTTGTCCCGGATAAGTGGACCAGCAGAGTCATTTCCGAGGTTCATTCCTCGGTGTTGGCAGGTCACCCGGGAATTTTTGGCACCAGAGATCTGGTGGCCAGGTCCTTTTGGTGGCCTTCCTTGTCAAGGGATGTGCGGTCATTTGTGCAGTCCTGTGGGACTTGTGCTCGAGCTAAGCCTTGCTGTTCTCGTGCCAGCGGTTTGCTCTTGCCCTTGCCTGTCCCGAAGAGACCTTGGACACATATCTCCATGGATTTCATTTCTGATCTTCCGCTATCTCAGGGCATGTCCGTTATCTGGGTGATATGTGATCGCTTCTCCAAGATGGTCCATTTGGTTCCTTTGCTTAAGCTGCCTTCCTCTTCCGATCTGGTTCCTGTGTTTTTCCAGAACGTGGTTCGTTTGCACGGCATCCCTGAGAATATTGTGTCAGACAGAGGATCCCAGTTCGTTTCCAGGTTCTGGCGATCCTTTTGTAGTAGGATGGGCATTGATTTGTCGTTTTCGTCTGCTTTCCATCCTCAGACTAATGGACAGACGGAGCGAACCAATCAGACTTTGGAGGCTTATTTGAGGTGTTTTGTCTCTGCTGATCAGGACGATTGGGTGACATTCTTGCCGTTGGCTGAGTTTGCCCTTAATAATCGGGCTAGTTCCGCCACCTTGGTTTCGCCTTTTTTCTGCAACTCTGGTTTCCATCCTCGCTTTTCTTCGGGTCATGTGGAGCCTTCTGACTGTCCTGGGGTGGATTCTGTGGTGGATAGGTTGCAGCAGATCTGGAATCATGTGGTGGACAACTTGAAGTTGTCACAGGAGAAGGCTCAGCGCTTTGCCAACCGCCGCCGCGGTGTGGGTCCCCGACTACGCGTTGGGGATTTGGTGTGGCTTTCTTCCCGCTTTGTTCCTATGAAGGTCTCCTCTCCCAAATTTAAACCTCGTTTTATTGGGCCTTACAAGATATTGGAAATCCTTAATCCTGTATCTTTTCGTCTGGATCTTCCTGTGTCGTTTGCTATTCACAATGTATTTCATAGGTCCTTGTTGCGGCGGTACATTGTGCCTGTAGTTCCTTCTGCTGAGCCTCCTGCTCCGGTGTTGGTTGAGGGCGAGTTGGAGTACGTGGTGGAGAAGATCTTGGATTCTCGCCTCTCCAGGCGGAGGCTTCAGTACCTGGTCAAGTGGAAGGGCTATGGTCAGGAGGATAATTCCTGGGTGGTCGCCTCTGATGTTCATGCGGCCGATTTAGTTCGTGCCTTTCATGCCGCTCATCCTGATCGCCCTGGTGGTCGTGGTGAGGGTTCGGTGACCCCTCACTAAGGGGGGGGTACTGTTGTGAATTTGCTTTTTGCTCCCTCTAGTGGTTACTAGTTTTTTGACTCTGGTTTTTCTGTCATTCCTTTTATCCGCACCTGGGTCGTTAGTTAGGGGTGTTGCTATATAAGCTCCCTGGACCTTCAGTTCAATGCCTGGCAACGTAGTTATCAGAGCTAGTCTGCTGTGCTCTTGTCTACTGATCCTGGTTCCAGTTATATCAGCTAAGTCTGCCTTTTGCTTTTTGCTATTTGTTTTGGTTTTGTATTTTTGTCCAGCTTGTTCCAAATCTATATCCTGACCTTTGCTGGAAGCTCTAGGGGGCTGGTGTTCTCCCCCCGGACCGTTAGACGGTTCGGGGGTTCTTGAATTTCCAGTGTGGATTTTGATAGGGTTTTTGTTGACCATATAAGTTACCTTTCTTTATTCTGCTATCAGTAAGCGGGCCTCTCTGTGCTAAACCTGGTTCATTTCTGTGTTTGTCATTTCCTCTTACCTCACTGTCATTATTTGTGGGGGGCTTCTATCCAGCTTTGGGGTCCCCTTCTCTGGAGGCAAGAAAGGTCTTTGTTTTCCTCTACTAGGGGTAGCTAGATTCTCCGGCTGGCGCGTGTCATCTAGAATCAACGTAGGAATGATCCCCGGCTACTTCTAGTGTTGGCGTTAGGAGTAGATATATGGTCAACCCAGTTACCACTGCCCTATGAGCTGGATTTTTGTATTCTGCAGACTTCCACGTTCCTCTGAGACCCTCGCCATTGGGGTCATAACACCCCATATGCTGCCTGGGGCCCCTGTGCTCTGCCTGGGGCCCCATATGCTGCCTGGGGCCCCTGTGCTCTGCCTGGGGCCCCATAGGCTGCCTGGGGCCCCTGTGCTCTGCCTGGGGCCCCATATGCTGCCTGGGGCCCCTGTGCTCTGCCTGGGGCCCCTGTGCTCTGCCTGGGGCCCCATGTTCTGCCTGGGGCCACTGTGCTCTGCCTGGGGCCCCATAGGCTGCCTGGGGCCCCTGTGCTCTGCCTGGGACCACTGTGCTCTGCCTGGGGCCCCATATGCTGCCTGGGGCCACTGTGCTCTGCCTGGGGCCCCTGTGCTCTGCCTGGGGCCCCATATGCTGCCTGGGGCCCCTGTGCTCTGCCTGGGGCCCCATATGCTGCCTGGGGCCCCTGTGCTCTGCCTGGGGCCCCTGTGCTCTGCCTGGGGCCCCATGTTCTGCCTGGGGCCCCTGTGCTCTGCCTGGGGCCACTGTGCTCTGCCTGGGGCCCCATGTTCTGCCTGGGGCCACTGTGCTCTGCCTGGGGCCCCTGTGCTCTGCCTGGGACCACTGTGCTCTGCCTGGGGCCCCATATGCTGCCTGGGGCCCCTGTGCTCTGCCTGGGGCCACTGTGCTCTGCCTGGGGCCCCATATGCTGCCTGGGGCCCCTGTGCTCTGCCTGGGGCCCCTGTGCTCTGCCTGGGACCACTGTGCTCTGCCTGGGGCCCCATATGCTGCCTGGGGCCCCTGTGCTCTGCCTGGGGCCCCTGTGCTCTGCCTGGGGCCCCATGTTCTGCCTGGGGCCCCTGTGCTCTGCCTGGGGCCACTGTGCTCTGCCTGGGGCCCCATATGCTGCCTGGGGCCACTGTGCTCTGCCTGGGGCTTCATATGCTGCCTGGGGCCCCTGTGCTATGCCTGGGGCCCCATATGCTGCCTGGGGCCCCTGTGCTCTGCCTGGGGCCCCTGTGCTCTGCCTGGGGCCCCATATGCTGCCTGGGGCCCCTGTGCTCTGCCTGGGGCCCCATGTTCTGCCTGGGGCCACTGTGCTCTGCCTGGGGCCACTGTGCTCTGCCTGGGGCCCCATATGCTGCCTGGGGCCCCTGTGCTCTGCCTGGGGCCCCATATGCTGCCTGGGGCCCCTGTGCTCTGCCTGGGGCCACTGTGCTCTGCCTGGGGCCCCATAGGCTGCCTGGGGCCCCTGTGCTCTGCCTGGGACCACTGTGCTCTGCCTGGGGCCCCATATGCTGCCTGGGGCCCCTGTGCTCTGCCTGGGGCCACTGTGCTCTGCCTGGGGCCCCATATGCTGCCTGGGGCCCCTGTGCTCTGCCTGGGTGTAGGACACTGGTGACGTCACTTATCTCCGGACATTAGCTCCGGACATTATCTTCGGACATTAGCTCCGGACATTATCTCCGGACATTAGCTCCGGACAAAGCCACGGAAGTTGGCACAAATTGCAGGAAGTAGTATTCTAGGCAATTATATATTAGATGGGCATTTCCTGAAGGAAATACATGGTGCTTGAACAGCGCTACCAGCTTTACAGCAGCACTTTTCACACACGGGACTGGGGGGCGCGCTTACTTTTGCACCCGGGGCCGGGGGCGCGCTTACTTTTGCACCCGGGGGCGCACTTACTTTTGCACCCGGGGGCGCACTTACTTTTGCACCCGGGGGCGCACTTACTTTTGCACCCGGGGGCGCACTTACTTTTGCACCCGGGGGCGCACTTACTTTTGCACCCGGGGGCGCACTTACTTTTGCACCCGGGGGCGCACTTACTTTTGCACCCGGGGGCGCACTTACTTTTGGGGCCGCACTTACTTTTGGTGGGCGGGGCTCCTCGGCCTCCGATTTGGTTGGTGGGGCCCCTCGTCCTCCGATTTGGTGGGTGGGGACCCTCGGCCTCCGATTTGGTGGGCGGGGACCCTCGGCCTCCGATTTGGTGGGCGGGGACCCTCGGCCTCCGCTTTGGTGGGCGGGGACCCTCGGCCTCCGATTTGGTGGGCGGGGTCCCTCTGCCTCCGATTTGGTGGGCGGGGACCCTCGGCCTCCGCTTTGGTTGGCGGGGCCCCACGGCCTCCGATTTGGTGGGCGGGGTCCCTCTGCCTCCGCTTTGGTGGGCGGGGCCGCTCGGCCTTCGATTTGGTGGGCTGGGCTCCTCGGCCTCCGACTTGGTTGGTGGGGCCCCTCGGCCTCCGATTTGGTGGGCGGGGCCCCTCGGCCTCCGATTTGGTGGGCGGGGCCCCTCGGCCTCCGATTTGGTGGGCGGGGCCCCTCGGCCTCCGATTTGGTGGGCGGGGACCCTCGGCCTCCGATTTAGTGGGCGGGGCTTCTCGGCCTCCGATTTGGTTGGCGGGGCCCCTCGGCCTCCGATTTGGTGTGTGCTCTGCCTGGGGCCCCATATGCTGCCTGGGGCCCCTGTGCTCTGCCTGGGGCCCCATATGCTGCTTGGGGCCCCTGTGCTCTGCCTGGGGCCCCTGTGCTCTGCCTGGGGCCCCATGTTCTGCCTGGGGCCCCTGTGCTCTGCCTGGGGCCCCTGTGCTCTGCCTGGGTGTAGGACACTGGTGACGTCACTTATCTCCGGACATTAGCTCCGGACATTAGCTCCGGACATTAGCTCCGGACATTAGCTCCGGACATTAGCTCCGGACAAAGCCACGGAAGTTGGCACAAATTGCAGGAAGTAGTATTCTAGGCAATTATATATTAGATAGATCGGGCTATTCTCAAAGCGGCGATACCAAATATGTTTTTTAATGGTTTTATTTTGAATGAGGCGAAGGGGGATGATTTAAACTTTTACATTTTTTTTTATATTTTTAAAAACCTTTTTGTAAATTGTTTACTGGCTTCAATAGTATCTATGGGAGACTGGAACCTGCAATTTTCTGATCGCTGTGCTACACACAGCAGAGCTTCAGCTATGGTCACAGGGTGGCGCTCATAGCTATCCGGCAATGACAAGCACAGCGGTCTCCTGCAGAACCCCAGTTGTCATGCCAACCCATCTGCGACTCGCGGTCATGTGACACGGGCGCCGATGGGCGCTTACGAAGCGAGCATGTTAAATGCCACTGTTAGAGATTGACAGCGCCATTTAACATATTAACAGCAGCGGCTGTATCGCAATTCCATCTGCGGCTGTTAGGGGCACATGTCAGCTGATTAAATCAGCTGATATGTGCTGGAAAAGATATGGACTCATCGCCGGAGACCGCATCAAACAGGCGGAGGCGACTTATGACGTACCTCTACGTCATAGGTTGTAAAGCGGTTAACCTCTTAGTGACAGAGCCAATTTTGTACTTAATGACCAAGCCAATTTTTACAATTCTGACTACTGTCACTTTATGAAGTTATAGCTCTGGAAAGCTTCAACGGATCCCACTGATTCAGAGATTGTTTTTTCGTGACATATTGTACTTCATGTTAGTGGTAAAATTTCTTCAATATAACTTGTGTTTATTTATGAAAGAAACAGAAATTTGGCAAAAATTTAGAAAAGTTAGCAATTTTCTAATTTTTAAATTTTTGTGCACTTAAATCAAAGAGTGGTGTCACACAAAATAGATAATAAATGACATTTCCCACATGTCTACTTTACATCACCACAATTTTCACCCTGTGAGTCAACCATGTGCCAGCCACCAAGGAAAGGTGAAAAAGGAGGGAATAAGGAAGGGTGCTGTTATGGGTTCTGGAAAATCCGATTACCGGTAAGTAATCATCAATTTTTCATTCCCCAGGACAGCACCATGGAGTAAGATTACAGAGGAATCCCCTAGGAAGGGACCACCACTTCTAAGAGCTTCCTCCAGAAAGTAAGATCTCCAGCATCTAAGTCCAACTTATAGTGCTTGAAAAAAAAATAAAGGGTGAAGCGTGAAACGTGGTAGCCCTACAGATTTGTTCCAGAGAAATGTTAGTCCTCTCTGCTCAGGATGTAGATACAGCTCTTGTGTATATTATTGGGGAGGAGGGTGGGTGATAGCTGGGAACCTCCTGAAGTGTGGGCCAGGGCAATCCCTGTCCTGAAACATCTGTCTATGGACCCCTTGGGCATAGCCTGGCCTTTCCTGGGACCCTGAGAGTAAACAGGGAGGTAGATTTCCTGAATTCCCTTGCTGACTCTAAATATTGTAATAGGTATCACCTAACATAAAGCGTGTGAAGTTCTCGTTCCCCCTCATTTTTAGGGTTATCACAGAAAGATGGTAAAACTCCTGGGATCAGTGAAAGGTTGTTACCACCATGGGGAAAAAGAGATATATTTAGCCCTGACCCAGCCTATCTGGTAAGAACCAAATGAAGGGTTGATTGATAGTGCCTGCAGCTCCCCCACCCTTCTAGCTGATGTAAGGGCCATTTTCAGAGTGAAAATCTTAATTGAGCAATCTAATATGGGCTCAAATGGAGTTTAAGAGATTTTAAAACTAAGTTTAGGTCCCAAGGAGCTGCTCAGGGCTGTAGGGTTATCCCGAAGCGACTGACCGCCTTAAAAAATGTAACTATTAAGGGGTGATTAGCAATTTTTCGCTCCCAGTGCTGTTGTGTGGACTTTAAGGGTACTCTTTTTCAACCCTATCACACACCTTTTTTGTAAAAATTTTAGAATAGGAATCCAGGGAACCTGGTTGTTTTTTAACGGGTCTACCCCAGAAAAGATTAGAAACTTTCCTCATATTCTAGAGTAAATGTCTGACATAATTTGTTTCCTGGACCTCATAAGGGTGGAGATTATCCCTTCTGGGCCTCCTCTAGCTGCTAGAAGCTTCAGCTCAAGCGTCATGCCGTCAAATGAAGACCCTTTATATTGGATGTAATATGAGCTCCTGGGACAGGAGATCTGGAATTTGTGGAAGTACCCATGGTACTCCCACTGTTAGCAGATGTAGCCAGGTGAACCAGGTTCTTCGTGGCCATAAGGGGGCTATTAATATCGCTTTGGTTTGGTGCGTCTAAATTTTTCTGAGAACTATCGGAATTAAGGAAATTTGGGGAAAGGCATAAACTAGCTCCTTTGGCCACCTATGGAGAAGGGTGGAGGTCTTTTTGATCAGAGAGAAAAACTTGTGTTTGATCTGTTTGCAAATAAGTCTATTTGGGGCTCCTCCCCAGCAAATGACAATTTAAATTAGAAACTCTGAGTTTAAGGACCACGTGTCCTGTTCGATCATGTGACGACTGAGGTAATCTGCCTCAGCGTTCTCCTTTCTTTTCAGATAACCTGCTGATATTGACCTTAAGTTTTCTTTCGCTAAAGGTACCTTCACACTAAGCGACTTTGCAGCGAGAACGACGACGATCCGTGACGTTGCAGCGTCCTGGATAGCGATCTCGTTGTGTGTGACACGCAGCAGCGATCTGGATCCTGCTGTGATATCGCTGGTCGGAGCTAGAAGTCCAGAACTTTATTTAGTCGCTGATCACCCGCTGTCATCGCTGGATCGGTGTGTGTGACACCGATCCAGCGATGTGTTCACTTGTAACCAGGGTAAATATCGGGTTACTAAGCGCAGGGCCGCGATTAGTAACCCGATATTTACCCTGGTTACCATTGTAAAAGTAAAGGTGACATCACAGCTGTGCTCTGCTTTACGGCCGGCGCTGACACAGTCAGTGCAGGAAGCTCTGAGCAGCAGCGCTTAACCCTGTGGACGCCGGGGGACGTGACAGACATCAGAGTGTGAGTATGTACTGGTTTTTTTTTTAACTTTTACAATGGTAACCAGGGTAAATATCGGGTTACTAAGCGCGGCCCTGCACTTAGTAACCCGATGTTTACCCTGGTTACCCGGGTGCTGCAGGGGGACTTCGGCATTGTTGAAGACAGTTTCAACGATGCCGAAGTCGTTCCCCTGATCGTTGGTCGCTGGAGAGCTGTCTGTGTGACAGCTCCCCAGCGACCACACAACGACTTACCAACGATCACGGCCAGGTCGTATCGCTGGTCGTGATCGTTGGTAAGTCGTTTAGTGTAACGGTACCTTAAGGTTATTATCTTGCCTGCTTTTATCATGATATCTTTTGACCTCATGTACCCTTGTATGTTTATATATGCCATTGCTGTTTTGTTGCCTGATAAAACTTTCACGTTGGCACTTTATATCTGGCAGGTTTTCTAATAGTGCCAGCATGATGGCCATTAGCATTTTTCTGTTGGAGGATGCATCCACTAATTCTTGAGACCATCCCCCTTGGAGGATTCTTTCCTCTGTGTGTGCTCCACAGCCAAAGGGACTTGCGCCCATGGTGATTATTTTGGGGTTTTTGATTTCCCAAGGAATTCGACAGGACAAATTTGACTTGCGTTGCCACCACCTTAAAGATTGCTGTGTCCTTCCTAAGATAATTATTTTGTACAGATTTCCTTCAGCTTTTTCTCCTTCTGTATACTCAGAGCAGTGACTGAACCGGCGGCGCCCCGTCCCTATGACTGAATACGGACAGCTGGAAGAATAAAGATCATTTTCTCCCTGCTGCATTCAGCTGTGTGCAGGCGCCAGACAGCATCATAACGCTGTTACTCTGCAGATTAAGGCTACGTTCACACTAGCGTTGTGCGCCGTTGCGTCGGCGACGCAACGCACAACGCACGCAAAAACACGTCAAAACGCACGCAAAAACGCTGCGTTTTGCGACGCATGCGTCGGTTTTTGCCGAAAATCGGACGCAAGAAAAATGCAACTTGTTGCGTTTTCTTGGTCCGACGCTTGCGGCAAAAAAGACGCATGTGTTGCACAACGCAACAAAAAAAAACGCATGCGTCCCCCATGTTAAGTATAGGGGGCGCATGACGCATGCGTCGCCGCTGCGTCGCCGACGCAAACCCGACGCACATTAGCTTAACGCTAATGTGAACGTAGCCTAGATTAAGGCTGCCGTCACACTAGCAGTATTTGGTCAGTATTTTACATCAGTATTTGCAAGCCAAAACCAGGAGTGGGTGATAAATACAGAAGTGGTACATATGTTTCTTTTATACTTTTCCTCTATTTGTTCCACTCCTGGTTTTGGCTTATAAATACTGATGCAAAATACTGACCAAATACTGCTAGTGTGACGGCAGCCTAACAGCGTTCTTTCTGATGACGGTTCCTTTTTTTTTAAACTCTGTTTATGAAATGGATAAAGGTACATACAGGCAATGATATCCAACAAATACCATGAATTTAACACTTAACCAAAAAAAAAGAAAACCCTCCTTCCCATCCCCAGGGTGTGTGAACTGAACTCTCACATAACATCAATGACTATGGTATTGGAACCCAATTATGAAGTGTCTCAAGTAAGTACAACGAGGTATGTTCGAATAGTTTCCTCAATCTATCTTTAGTGTTGTCTGATAATGTGGGAATGAACAAAGCACATCTTTCAAAGAATTTCCCGGTCATTTTTTCTTTGTTTGTCAGTGTGTCTAGCCAATCCATTTTAACCCCTTTACCCCCACGGGTGGTTTGCACGTTAATGACAGGGCCAATTTTTACAATTCTGACCACTGTCCCTTTGAGGTCATAACTCTGGAGCGCTTCAACGGATCCTGATAATTCTGACATTGTTTTCTCATGACATATTGTACTTCATGATAGTGGTAAAATTTCTTTGATATTACCTGCGTTTATTTGTGAAAAAACGGAAATTTGGCGAAAATGTTGAAAATTTCGCAATTTTCCAACATTGAATTTGAATTTTTATACCCTTAAACCACAGAGATATGTCACACAAAATACTTAATAAGTAACATTTCCCACATGTCTACTTTACATCAGCACAATTTTTTTTGTTACGGAGTTATAAGGGTTAAAAGTTGACCAGTAATTTCTCATTTTAACAACACCATTATTTTTAGGGACCACATCTCATTTGAAGTCACTTTGAGGGGTCTATATGATAGAAAATACCCAAGTGTGACACCATTCTAAAAACTGCACCCCTCAAGGTGCTCAATACCATATTCAAGAAGATTATTAACCCTCCAGGTGTTTCACAGGAATTTTTTGAATGTTTAAAAAAAAATGAACATTTAATTTTTTTTCACAAAAAATTTACTCCAGCTCCAATTTGTTTTATTTTACCAAGGGTAACAGGAGAAATTGGACCACAAAAGTTTTTGTGCAATTTGTCCTGAGTATGCTGATACCCCATATGTGGGGGTAAACCACTGTTTGGGCGCACAGCAGATCTCGGAAGGGAAGGAGCGCCATTTGACTTTTCAATGCAAAATTGACTGGAATTGAGAGAGGAGGCCATGTCGCGTTTGGAAAGCCCTTGATGTGCTTAAACATATAACCCCCCACAAGTGACCCCATTTTGGAAAGTAGACCCCCTAAGAAACTTATCTAGATGTGTGGTGAGCACTTTGACTCACCAATTGCTTCACAGAAGTTTATAATGCAGAGCTGTAAAAATAAAAAATCATTTTTTCACAAACATTATCTTTTCACCTTCAATTTTTTATTTTTCCAAGGGTAACAGAAGAAATTGGACCCCAAAAGTTGTTGTGCAATTTGTCTTGAGTACGCTGATACTCCATATGTGAGGGTAAACCTCTGTTTGGGCGCACGGCAGAGCTCGGAAGGGAAGGAGCGCCATTTGACTTTTCAATGCAAAATTGACTGGTATTGAGATAGGAGGCCATGTCGCATTTGGAGAGCCCCTGATGTGCCTAAACATTGAAACCCCCCACAAATGACACCATTTTGGAAAGTAGACCCCTGTTATAATCTGGTGACCTTGGAGCCGCATGGGACTTTCTCAGGAGTAGGTGGAACCTGTACTGACCGCAAACCCTAAACTGACACCGCAACTAGAAGTAGCCGTGGGGTGTACCTAACACATCCTAGACACCTCGACACAGCCGGAGGACTAAATACCCCTACAGATGGAAATGGGAATTCTATCTTGCCTCAGAGCAGAACCCCAAAGGATAGGCAGCCCCCCACAAATATTGACTGTGAGTATTAGAGGAAAAGACACATGCAGGCAGAAATCAGGATTTAGCAAAAGAGGCCACGCTAGCTAAATAGGAAAGGATAGGACAGAATACTAAGTGGTCAGTATTAAAACCCTAAAAATATCCACAGCAGATAATACAAAAATTCCACATCTAACTAAAGACATGGAATGTATATCTGCTTCTCCTGAGAATCCAACTTGACTGAAGATATCCAAACACAGTCTAAGCTGGACAAAAAAAAAACATGAATTGCACTGAATTGTAAAGCACACAGCATGTGTGCTGTAGAAAGAAAAACCAGACACTTATCTTTGCTGAATTAGCAGCAGGGCAGGAGGAACCAGACATAGATGCAAAACCTCCAAGAACAATGGACAACTGGCAAGGGCTAATGAATCCTGCACACCTAAATATCCCAGTCAGAGCTGCAATCAGCAGGGACACCTGCCCAGGATTGCAACCCAGGGACAACTGCATTACTATCAACAACCACCGGAGGGAACCCAAGAGCAGAATTCACAACAGACCCCCTAAGGAACTTATCTAGATGTGTGGTAAGCACTTTGACCCACCAAGTGCTTCACAGAAGTTTATAACGCAGAGCCGTGAAAATAAAAATTCTTTTTTTTCCACAAAAATTATATTTTAGCCCCCAGTTTTGTATTTTCCCAAGGGTAACAGGAGAAATTGGACCCCAAAAGTTGTTGTCCAATGTGGCCTGAGTACGCTGATACCCCATATGTTGGGGTAAACCCCTGTTTGGGCACACGGGAGAGCTCGGAAGGGAAGGAGCACTGTTTTACTTTTTCAACGCAGAATTGACTGGAATTGAGATCGGACGCCATATCACGTTTGGAGAGCCCTTGATGTGCCTAAGCAGTGGAAACCCCCAATTCTAACTGAAACCCTAATCCAAACACACCACTAACCCTAATCCCAACGGTAACCCTTACCACACAACTAACCCTGACACACCCAACCCTAATCCCAACCGTAAATGTAATCCAAACCCTAACTCTAACTTTAGCCCCAATCCTAACCCTAACTTTAGCCCCAACCCTAACCCTAACTTTATCCCAACCCTAACTGTAGCCCTAACCCTAGCCCCAACCTTAACCCTAGCCCTAATGGGAAAATGGAAATAAATACATTTTTAAAATGTTGTTATTTTTCCCTAACTAAGGGGGTCATAAAGGGGGGTTTGATTTACTTTTATAGTGTGTTTTTTAGCAGATTTTTATGACTGGCAGCTGTCACACACTAAAAGACGCTTTTCATTGCAAAAAATAGTTTTTGCGTCTCCACATTTTGAGAGCTATAATTTTTCCATATTTTAGTCTATAGAGTCATGTGAGGTCTTGTTTTTTATGGGACGAGTTGATGTTTTTATTGGAACCATTTTCGCGTACGTGACATTTTTTGATCGCTTTTTATTCTGATTTTTGTGAGGCAGCATGACCAAAAACCAGCTATTCATGTATTTATTTTGAGGGGGGGCGTTTATACCGTTCCGTGTTTGGTAAAATGATAAAACAGTTTTATTTTTCGGGTCAGTACGATTACAGCGATACCTCATTTATATCATTTTTTTATGTTTTGGCGCTTTTATACGATAAAAACTATTTTATATAAAAAATAATTATTTTTGCATCGCTTTATTCTGAGGACTATAACTTTATTTTTTGCTGATGACGCTGTATGGCGGCTTGTTTTTTTCAGGAGAAGATGACGTTTTCAGCGGTACCATGGATATTTATATGCTTTTTTTGTTCGCGTGTTATTCCACTTTTTTGTTCCGTGGTACGATAATAAAGCGTTTTTTGCCTCGTTTTTTTTTTTTTGGTGACGATGTTCACTGACGGGGTTAACTAGTGGGACCGTTTTATAGGTCTGGTCGTTACTGACGTGCCAATACTAAATATGTGTACTTTTATTGTTTTTTTTTTTATTTACATAAAGAAATGTATTTATTGGAACAATATATATATTTTTTTCTTTTTTTTTTTACACATGTAAATATATATATTTTTAACCCCTTAACGACCGCCGATACGCCTTTTAACGGCGGCCGCTAAGGGTACTTAAACCACAGCGCCGTTAATTAACGGCGCTGTGGAAAAAGTGAATAGCGCCCCCCAGAGTCGGATTTTCTCTGGGGTCTCGGTTGCCGAGGGTAGCCGAGACCCCAGAGAACATGATTCGGGGGGTTTTTACTGACCCCCGAGTTGCGATCGCCGGTAATTAACCGTTTACCGGCGGTCGCAACAAAAAAAAAAAAAACGCGATTTGCCGTTTAATTTCTCTGTCCTCCGATGTGATCGCACATCGGAGGACAGAGAAATGTGGTCCCCGATGGCCCCCAATAGCCTCCCAATACTTACCTACCTCCCCCGGTGCTCCTCGTGTCTCCCCATGGGCGCCGCCATCTTTTTTCCGGGAAAAAATGGCGGGCGCACGCGCAGTGCGCCCGCCGCCCGGCACCCGGATGTTCTTTGGGGTCTCGGCTGCCGGGGGTAGCCGAGACCCCAAAGAACATGATCGGGGTCGATTTGCACCGACCCCTGCTTTGCGATCGCCGGTAATTAACAGTTTACCGGCGACCGCAAAAAAAAAAAAAAAAAAAAAAAAAAAAAAAAGCGATCAGTTATTTCTCTGTCCTCTGATGTGATCGCACATCAGAGGACAGAGAAATAGGGGGATTCGGGGACCCTATCATACTCACCCGGGGTCCCTGGGTCCTCTTCTGTCTTCTCCTGCCAGCCGGCTTTTTCATCATGGCGGGCGCATGCCGGCCGGCAGGAGAAGACAAGTTGGGGCTAAAATTAGGGTTAGGGTTAGGGTTAGAGTTAGGGTTAGGGTTAGGGTTAGGGTTAGAGTTAGGGTTAGGGTTGGGGCTAAATTTAGGGTTAGGGCTAGGGTTAGGGTTAGGCTACTTTCACACTAGCGTTTTTTGGCTTCCGTCGCAATGCGTCGTTGGAGAAAAAACGCATCCTGCAAAAGTGCTTGCAGGATGCGTTTTTCTCCATTGGCTTGCATTAGCGACGCATTGCGACGGATTGCCACATGTCGCATCCGTCGTGCGACGGATGCGTCGTGCTTCGGCGGACCGTCGACACAAAAAAACTACATGTAACTTTTTTGTGCGACGTGTCCCACATATTTCAGTGCCACGTGCCACGTATTTAAGTGACACGTGCCACGTATCAAAGTGCCACGTGCCACATATTTCAGTGCCACGTATCAAAGTGCCACGTGCCACGTATCAAAGTGCCACGTGCCACATATTTCAGTGCCACGTGCCACGTATCAAAGTGCCACGTGCCACGTATCAAAGTGTCACGTGCCACATCTTTCAGTGCCACGTGCCACGTATTTAAGAGACACGTGCCACGTATCAAAGTGCCACGTGCCACATATTTCAGTGCCGCGTGCCACGTATCAAAGTGCCACGTATCACGTATTTCAGTGCCACGTATTTAAGTGACACGTATCACGTATAAGTGCCACGTGTCACGTATTTAATTGCCACATATTTAAGTGCCACGTATCAAGATTTTCCATGGAGAACAGACACATCCAGAGATATGTCTGCTCTCCACGGCTGCAGCAACACACTGACAGGAGCCATAGTTCCTGTCGGTGTGTCACTGCGCATGCGCGAGCGAGTTTACCGGCGGTCATTGACCCCGGCACTCTCGCTTAACGGCAGTGCTGCGTGGGAAAGTTCAACGCAGCTGTACTGCTGTTAACCGAGACGCCGGAGTCATTGAACTCCGGAACAGTACGCGATACACTGCTAGGAGCTTCGCTCCTGGCAGTGTATCGCCGGAGAGCAGCCGATCGGCGTGGGACACTCGTTTTATGGATTCTGCGGACAGGGAGTATGAATTTGGTTTATTATTTTTGGATTTTTTCCTGGAGGATCGAGGGCTTCGCCTACAAGTGTGCTGTTGGTGAGTATATACTCTGTGTTATATGTTGTATGTACTGTGTGTCATGTATGTGTATTGTGTGTAGGTGTTTTGTGTAACTTTACAATTGTGCTAAGTCGCCGGACACAGGGACAACTCTCCCATCCTAATACCGGATGGGAGTAGTAGTCCCATACGGCGACTTAGCACAATGGTGGCACTAGCGTCGCATGGGGACACACACACGCACACACACACACACGCACACACACACACACACAGAAGGACTCCATGCTGCTTCACTGGGGGGTGGGGGCTTCCCTCTTCCTGTCCGACATCACGTCCGGTCCTGGGTGTCAACCCCTCCGTACAAAGACGCCGACACCCAGGACAAAGGCGCTGTGTGTGGAAGGTAATATGGGGCCCTAGGGGGATACGCAGACACGCCGCTGCGTAAAGAATTGACATGTCAATTCTTTTTACGCCGGCGTGTTTGCAGACAAAAGCGCCGCGTTTTTTTGCGGTGTGTCTGAACGGCAAAGTGAATTTCTCATTCACTTTGCCGGCAGACGAAAATGACATTGCGCATTTTTGAAAAGCGCCCGCAAAATAGCGCTCAAAAATGCGCTATGTCTGAAAGTAGCCTAAGGCTTCTTTCACACTTGCGTCGGTACGGGGCAGTCGCAATGCGTCGGCCCGATGTACCGACGCACGTTGTGAAAATTGTGCACAACGTGGGCAGCGGATGCAGTTTTTCAACGCATCCGCTGCCCAGTCTATGTCCTGGGGAGGAGGGGGCAGAGTTACGGCCACGCATCCGCGGAAATGGCGGACGCGACGTACAAAAAAAAGGTTACATTGAACTTTTTTTGTGACGACGGGGGCTAATGTTATGGTTAGGGTTGGGGCTAAAGTTAGGGTTGGGGCTAAAGTTAGGGTTAGAGTTAGGGTTTGGATTAGGGTTGGGATTAGTGTTACGTTTGGGATTAGGGTTGGGATTAGGGTTAGGGTTGGGATTAGGGTTAGGGGTGTGTTGGATTTAGGGTTTTGATTAGGGTTATGGTTAGGGTTGAGATTAGGGCTGTTTTGGGGTTAGGGTTGTGATTATCGTTAGGGTTGTGATTAGGATTATGGATCGGGTTGAGATTAGGGTTAGGGCTGTGTTGGGGTTAGGGTTGGAGTTAGAATTGGGGGGTTTCCACTGTTTAGGTACATCAGGGGGTCTCCAAACACGACAGCCAATTTTGCGCTAAAAAAGTCAAATGGTACTCCCTCCCTTCTGAGCTCTGCCGTGCGCCCAAACAGTGGTTTACCCCCACATATGGGGCATCAGCGTACTCGGGATAAATTGGACAACAACTTTTGGGGTCCAATTTCTCCTGTTACCCTTGTGAAAATAAAAACTTGGGGGCTAAAAATCTTTTTTGTTGGAAAAAAATATATTTTTTTATTTTCACTACTCTGCATTATAAATTTCTGTGAAGCACTTGAGCTTTCAAAGTTCTCACCACATATCTAGATAAGTTCCTTGGGGGGTCTATTTTCCAAAATGGGGTCACTTGTGGGGGTTTCTACTGTTTAGGTACATTAGGGGTCTGCAAACGCAACATAACGCCCGCAGACAATTCTATCAAAGTCTGCATTCCAAAATGGCACTCCTTCCCTTCCGAGCTCTGCCATGCGCCCAAACAGTGGTTTACCCCCACATATGGGGTACCAGCATACTCAGGACAAATTGGACAACAACTTTTGGGGTCCAATTTCTCTTGTTACCCTTGTGAAAATAAAAACTTGGGGGCTAAAAAATCTTTATTGTTAAAAAATATATATTTTTTATTTTCACGACTCTGCATTATAAACTTCTGTGATGCACTTGGGCATTCAAAGTTCTCACTACACATCTAGATAAGTTCCATGGGGGGTCTAGTTTCCAAAATGGGGTCACTTTTGGGGGGTTTCTGCTGTTTAGGCACATCAGGGGCTCTCCAAACGCGACATGGCGTCCGATCTCAATTCCAGTCAATTTTGCATTGAAAAGTCAAATGGCGCTCCTTTGCTTCCGAGCTCAGCCATGCGCCCAAACAGTGGTTTACCCCCACATATGGGGTGTCGGCGTACTCAAGACAAATTGTACAACAGCTTCTGGGGTCCATTTTCTCCTGTTACCCTTGGTAAAATAAAAATTTGGAGGCAAAAAGATCATTTTTGTAGAAAAAATGCGATTTTTTTATTTTCACGGCTCTACGTTATAAACTTCTGTGAAGCACCTGGGGGTTTAAAGTGCTCACCACACATCTAGATAAGTTCCTTAAGGGGTCTAGTTTCCAAAATGGTGTCATATGTGGGGGGTCTCTACTGTTTAGGCACATCAGCGGCTCTCCAAACGTGACATGGCGTCCGATCTCAATTCCAGCCAATTCTACATTGAAAAAGTAAAACGACACTCCTTCTCTTCCAAGCTCTGCGGTGCGCCCAAACAGTGGTTTATCCCCATATATGGGGTATCGACGTACTCAGGAGAAATTGCACAACTTTTGTGGTCTAATTTCTCCTGTTACCCTTGTGAAAATAAAAATTTGGGGGCAAAAAGATCATTTTTGTAGAAAAAATGAGATTTTTTATTTTCACGGCTCTACGTTATAAACTTCTGTGAAGCACTTGGGGGTTCAAAGTGCTCACCACACATCTAGATAAGTTCCTTGGGGGGTCTAGTTTCCAAAATGGTATCACTTGTGGGGGGTTTCCACTGTTTAGGCACATCAGGGACTCTCCAAACGCGACATGGCATCCGATCTCAATTCCAGCCAATTCTGCATTGAAAAAGTCAAACGGTGCTCCTTCACTTCCAAGCTCTGCGGTGCGCCCAAACAGTGGTTTACCTCCACATATGGGGTATCGACGTACTCAGGAGAAATTGCACAACAACTTTTGTGGTCTAATTTCTCCTGTTACCCTTGTGAAAATAAGAATTTGTGGGCGAAAAAATCATTTTTGTGAAAACAAATGCGATTTTTTATTTTCACGGCTCTACGTTATAAACTTCTGTGAAGCACTTGGGGGTTCAAAGTGCTCACCACACATCTAGATAAGTTCCTTGGGGGGTCTAGTTTCCAAAATGGTGTCACTTGTGGGGGGTTTCCACTGTTTAGGCACATTAGGGGCTCTCCAAACGCGACATGGCGTCCGATCTCAATTCCAGCCAATTCTGCATTGAAACAGTCAAACGGTGCTCCTTCACTTCCAAGCTCTGCGGTGCGCCCAAACAGTGGTTTACCTCCACATATGGGGTATCGGCGTACTCAGGAAAAATTGCACAACAAAATTTGTGGTTAAATTTCTGTTTTTACACTTGTGAAAATTAAAAAAAATGGTTCTGAAGTAAAATGTTTGCAAAAAAAAGTAAAATGTTCATTTTTTTCTTCCACATTGTTTTAGTTCCTGTGAAGTACGTAAAGGGTTAATAAACTTCTTGAATGTGGTTTTGAGCAGCTTGAGGGGTGCAGTTTTTAGAATGGTGTCACACTTGGTTATTTTCTATCATATAGACCCCTCAAAATCACTTCAAAGGTGATGTGGTCCCTAAAAAAAACATGGTGTTGTAAAAATGAGAAATTGCTGGTCAACTTTTAACCCTTATAACTCCCTAACAAAAAAAAAAATTGTTTCCAAAATTGTGCTGATGTAAAGTAGACATGTGAGAAATGTTACTTATTAACTATTTTTTGTGACATATCTCTCTGATTTAAGGGCATAAAAATACAAAGTTTGAAAATTGCAAAATTTTAAAAATTTTCGCCATATTTCCATTTTTTTCATAAATAATCGCAAGTAATATCGAAGAAATGTTACCACTAACTTGAAGTACAACATGTCACGAAAAAACAATCTCAGAATCAGCGGGATCCGATAAAGCGCTCCAGAGTTATAACCTCATAAAGTGACACTGGTCAGAATTGTAAAAATTGGCTCGGTCATTAAGTACCAAATTGGCTCTGTCACTAAGGGGTTAACATTGCCCCAGGGGGAGACATCACACTATAGTGTCAGATCGCTGATCTGACACTTTGCACAGCACTGTGTCAGATCGGCGATCTGACAGGCAGTGCTCCTGGCTCAGAGCAGGCGCTTGTAAGCCACCTCCCTGCAGGACCCGGAAGCAGCCCCGCGGCCATTTTGGATCCGGGGCCTGCAGGGAGAAAGAGGTAGGAGACCCTCGGAGCAACGTGATCACATCACATTGCTCCGAGGGTCTCAGGGAAGCACGCAGGGAGCCCCCTCCCTGAGCGATGCTTCCCTATGCCGCCAGAATGCTGAGATCATGTTTGATCGCAGTGTTCCGGGGGTTAATGTGCCAGGAGCGGTCCGTGACCGCTCCTGGCACATAGTGCCGGATGTCAGCTGTTATAGTCAGCTGACACCCGGCCGCGCTCCCCCTGAGAGCACGGCCGATCGCATATGACGTACTATCCCGTCGGTGGTCATACGGGCCCACCCCACCTCGACGGGATAGTACGTCTAATGTCAGAAAGGGGTTAAACAAAAACATAATTTTGGATTGATTAAGTGTTTAGGCCTATTTCACACAGTTTTTGGGGTGTACGTAATGCAGCTGTACTATACAAAAGAAAACATTGAAATGTTTGTATCTACATGGAATACAATATCATATCAAATGGTTATCAGTTTGACAATAAGGATGAAAAAAAGTCTACTGCTCTTTTCATCCTTAACCCCTTTCTGACATTGGACTTACTATCCCGTTGAGGTGGGGTGGGCCCGTATGACCACCGACGGGATAGTACGTCCAGCGCGATCGGCCACGCTCACAGGGGGAGCGCGGCCGAGTGTCAGCTGACTATCGCAGCTGACATCCGGCACTATGTGCTAGGAGCGGTCACGGACCGTCCCCGACACATTAGCCCCCGGCACACTGCGATCAAACATGATCGCAGTGTGCCGGCGGTATAGGGAAGCATCGCGCAGGGAAGGGGCTCCCTGCTTGCTTCCCTGAGACCCCCAGAGCAACGCGATGTGATCGCGTTGCTCAGAGGGTCTCTTACCTCTTCCTCCCTGCGGCAGGCCCAGATCCAAGATGGCCGCGGCATCCGGGTCCTGCAGGGAGGTGGCTTCACAGCGCCTGCTCAGAGCAGGCGCCGGGAAGCCTCCAGGATCTGTGCACTTCAGATCGCCGATCTGACACAGTGCACAGCAAAGTGTCAGATCGGCGATCTTACACTATAACATCATGCCCCCCCCGGGGCAATGTTAAAGTGTGAAAAAAAAAAATTTCACATGTGTAAAAAAAAAAAAAAAATTCCCAAAAAAAATGCAAAAAAAAAGATATATTGTCCCCAGAAATACATTTCTTTATCTAAATAAAAAAAAAACAATAAAAGTACACATATTTAGTATCGCCGCGTCCGTAGCGACCCGACCTATAAAACTGTCCCACTAGTTAACCCCTTCAGTTAACACCGTAAAAAAAAAAAAAAAAAAACTTGGCAAAAAACGCTTTATTATCATACCACCAAATAAAAAGTGGAATAACACGCGATCAAAAAGACGGATATAAATATCCATGGTACCGCTGAAAACGTCATCTTGTCCCGCAGAAAAAGAGACGCCATACAGCGTCATCAAAGAAAAAATAAAAAAATTATAGTCCTCAGAATAAAGCGGTGCAAAAATTATTTTTTCTATAAAAGTTTTTATCGTATAAAAGCGCCAAAACATAAAAAAAGATATAAATGAGGTATCGCTGTAATCGTGCTGACCCGAAAAATAAAACTGCTTTATCCATTTTACCAAACGCGGAACGGTATAAACGCCTCCCCCAAAAGAAATTCATGAATAGCTGGTTTTTGGTCATTCTGCCTCACAAAAATCGGAATAAAAAGCGATCAAAAAATGTCACGTGCCCGAAAATGTTACCAATAAAAACGTCAACTCGTCCCGCAAAAAACAAGACCTCATATGACTGTGGACCAAAATATGGAAAAATTATAGCTCTCAAAATGTGGTCACGCAAAAAATATTTTTTGCAATAAAAAGCGTCTTTCAGTGTGTGACGGCTGCCAATCATAAAAATCTGCTAAAAAAAACGCTATAAAAGTAAATGAAACCCCCCTTCATCACCCCCTTAGTTAGCGAAAAATTAAAAAAATGTATTTATTTCGATTTTCCCATTAGGGTTAGGGCTAGGGATAGGGTTAGGGTTAGGGTTGGGGCTAGGGTTAAGGCTACAGTTAGGGTTGGGGCTAAAGTTAGGGTTAGGGTTGGGGCTAAAGTTAGGATTAGAGTTTGGATTACATTTACGGTTGGGAATAGGGTTGGGATTAGAGTTAGGGGTGTGTCAGGGTTAGGGGTGTGGTTAGGGTTACCGTTGGGATTAGGGTTAGGGGATGTGTTTGGATTAAGGTTTCCATTATAATTGGGGTTTTTTCACTGTTTAGGCACATCAGGGGCTCTCCAAACGCGACATGGCGTCCGATCTCAATTCCAGCCAATTCTGCGTTGAAAAAGTAAAACAGTGCTCCTTCTCTTCCGAGCTCTCCCGTGCGCCCAAACAGGGGTTTACCCCAACATATGGGGTATCAGCATACTCAGGACACATTGGACAACAACTTTTGGGGTCCAATTTCTCCTGTTACCCTTGGGAAAATACAAAACTGGGGGCTAAAAAATAATTTTTGTGGAAAAAATAATAATTTTTATTTTCATGGCTCTGCGTTATGAACTGTAGTGAAACAGTTGGGGGTTGAAAGCTCTCACAACACATCTAGATGAGTTCCTTAGGGGGTCTACTTTCCAAAATGGTGTCACTTGTGGGGGGTTTCAATGTTTAGGCACATCAGTGGCTCTCCAAACGCAACATGGCGTCCCATCTCAATTCCTGTCAATTTTGCATTGAAAAGTCAAACTGCGCTCCTTCCCTTCCGAGTTCTCCCATGCGCCCAAACAGTGGTTTACCCCCACATATGGGGTATCAGCGTACTCAGGACAAATTGTATAACAACTTTTGGAATCCAATTTCTTCTCTTACCCTTGGGAAAATAAAAAATTGGGGGCAAAAATATCATTTTTGTGAAAAAAATATGATTTTTTATTTTTACGGCTCTGCATTATAAACTTCTGTGAATCACTTAATGGGTCAAAGTGCTCACCACACATCTAGATAAGTTCCTTAGGGGGTCTACTTTCCAAAATGGTGTCACTTGTGGGGGTTTCAATGTTTAGGCACATCAGGGGCTCTTCAAACGCAACATGGCGTCCCATCTCAATTCCAGTCAATTTTGCATTGAAAAGTCAAATGGCGCTCCTTCCCTCCCGAGCTCTACCATGCGCCCAAACAATGGTTTACCCCCATATATGGGGTATCGGCGTACTCAGGACAAATTGTACAACAACGTTTGTGGTCCATTTTCTCCTGTTACCCTTGGTAAAATAAAACAAATTGGAGCTGAATTAAATTTTTTGTGGAAAAAAGTTAAATGTTCATTTTTATTTAAACATTCCAAAAATTCCTGTGAAATACCTGAAGGGTTAATAAACTTCTTGAATGTGGTTTTGAGCACCTTGAGGGGTGCAGTTTTTAGAATGGTGTCACACTTGGTTATTTTCTATCATCTAGACCCCTCAAAATGACTTCAAATGAGATGTGGTCCCTAAAAAAAAAATGGTGTTGTAAAAATGAGAAATTGCTGGTCAACTTTTAACCCTTATAACTCCCTAACAAAAAAAAAAGTTGGTTCCAAAATTGTGCTGATGTAAAGTAGACATGTGGGAAATTTTACTTAAGTATTTTGTGTGACATATCTCTGTGATTTTAGTGCATAAAAATTCAAAGTTGGAAAATTGCGAAATTTTCAAAATTTTCGCCAAATTTCCGTTTTTTTCACAAATGAACACAGGTAATATCAAAGAAATTTTATCACTATCATGAAGTACAATATGTCATGAGAAAACAATGTCAGAATCACCGGGATCCGTTGAAGCGTTCCAGAGTTATAACCTCATAAAGGGACAGTGGTCAGAATTGTAAAAATTGACCCGGTCATTAACGTGCAAACCACCCTTGGGGGTAAAGGGGTTAAAACAAAAAAAAAAAATTTTTTTTTTTTATAAAATTGCAGTTTATTGAAGATCGTACTACAATACATTTACATTAGTGATGAGCGAACATGCTTGGATAACATGTTGGCGTTATCCGAGTGTTTGTCGTGCTCGAATATTATGTTCAAGTCTCTGTCCTTGCATGTCTCGCAGCTGTCTCCGCAACATATGTGGGGATAGCCTGTCTGTTGGGTAATCCCTGCATGTGTTGCAGCTAACAGCTGCAAGATATGCAGCTGCAGGGACTCTTAACATATTAATCAAGCACGTCCAAGATACTTGGATAACAATAGAGCATGCTCAGATAACACCTTATCCAAACAGGTTCCCTCATCACTAGTTTACATCCATTTTCTTCCTAGAAAATAAGTTGCATGATCTCCCGACACCACGGACATAACATAAGTGGGATATAATGGAAACTGTTGCTTTAGACCTTTTTCACATTGCGCTCTTGCCCACGATCAGTGGTCCCGTAAGGGCTTGTGTCCCAAACCCCGGGAAAAAGGAAGTTGGAAGTATGCTCTGACAGGGCCATTGACTATAATGGTATCGACTGAGTCAACGTGTCTGTGATCCATCAATTTGTGGCATGTCCGCCTACTGGAGGTGGACACTCAAGACACGGTGGACTCTGTTGGCACCAGTATAGTCTATGGCCTCTCAGCACATATGCAAGAATCTTGTTTTACAGGGGGCTCGGACTCAAGCCCCGCCAGGGCCATGGAACGTGGGCAAGAACAGTGTCAATCACCCTTAAAACCACCTGTTTGCCTCAGTTGTACACGAGATGGGATTCGGTGAACACCATAAGCTGCCCGGCTTCCCTGTAGCGCTCCGCTGGGGACGCAGCCAAATATTTAGTCCCAAATGTGATAAAACCTAAATGTGCCCCAATATAGGCCCCAAGCAGACATGTCCCAGGGCCTACGGGCAATAATGCCCCATATCTCCTGACTGGGGACATGCTCGTTACAGCACACAAAAATGGGGCAGTCCATAACCCCTTCACGACATGCACCATACATGTTCTGCTCATGTCATGTCTTTCCTTTGATGTGGGCTCTTTTGATGAGCCCGCATTTTTCCCAGCACAAGTCAGCTGTTTTGAACAGCTGACATGTGCCCCTAACACCCATGGCTGTTAACCTGTTAAATGCAGCTGTCAATCTCTCTGACAGCAACATGTAATGTGATCACAACGGAAGTGCATCACTAATCCCGCCCATCGGCGCCTGTGTCACATGACCGCGGGTTGCCGGTGGGTTTGCATGACAACCCGGGGTCTGCAGCAGACCCCTGTGGTTGTCATGGTCGGCGCTCATAGCAAGTGAGCATTTCTGCTACACAGAGCCGGGCTGAAGCCAGCTTCTAGTCTGTCATGGAGAACATTGAAGCCAGTGTAAAGTGAAAAAAAGTTTTTAAAACATGAAAAAAATAAAATATAAAAGTTCAAATCACCCCCCATTCAAAATAAAACAATTAAAAAGACATATTTGGTATTGCTGAGTTCAGAATCGCCCAATCTATCAAGCTATATAAAGAATTAATCCGATCGGTAAAAGGTGTAGCAAATGAAAGTCAGACGCCAAAATGACGGGGTTTTTTGGTCACAACATTGCATTAAATTGTAATGAGAGATCAAGATTGTATCTGCACCAAAATGGAATCATAAAAACGTCAGCTCTGCGGCCAAAAAATAAGCCCTCACCCAACCCGAGATCACAAACAATGGAGACGCTACAGAGAAGGAAACTGGCACAATTTTTTTTTTAAACAGACTGTGGATTTTTTCACTTAAATAAAAAACAACCTAGACATGTTTGGTGTCTGCAAACTCGTAATGACCGGGAGAATCATAATGGCAGCTCAGTCTGCGCCTTTAGTGCACATGGTAAACCCCCCAAAAACAGTTGCAGGATTGCACTTTTTTTGCAATTTCACTGCACTAGAATTATTTTTCCCATTTTCCAGTACACAATATGGTAAAACCAATGGTGTTGTTCAAAAGCACAACTCCTACTGCAAAAAACAAGCCCTCACATGGCCATAGTGATGGAAAAAAAAAAGTTATGGATGTGGGACGCAAAAAACATAAAAGCAAGAACGACAAAGGGCCCCGGGGGTGAAGGGTTAACCCCTCCTGCGGCTCTCTCCCTACACGTCAGGTGCCGTAAGTGAAGGCGCCGGCCGCCCCGCAATGTGACGGTGTGTACGTCCGGGCCTGAAGAGGAAGAGGAGGTGGTTGCTGTGGCTGATGGTGGGAGAGGAGGAGCCGCTCAGCTGAAGCTGCTGCTAGTGCTCATGACGCAGGAAAAACGCACCGCCGGCCAAAAAGAGACACTGCGAGCCTGAATCTGCCAGGAATACAGGAGCCATTCACCGGCAGCGGGGCGGACAGCACACGGAGCGCCCGCCGCCACCAGCCGCTCACTGCACAACCGGGCTCCAGGGGGAGCACAAAATCCGGCGCGGGAGGCAACGCCAAGAAGTTCTAATGCCTTTCAAGTTGTGGGGGAGGATATAAAGGAAGCCGAGGAGTCCTGCCGCCCGCCCGCCCGCGCCGCTATATCAACCGCCTGTAGGTGACTGCGCGGACCCCGGCGGCCGCCTCACATGTGTGTCCCTGCGCCGGCTCCGCGGGCTCTCCAGCAGGGGAGGACGGCTCACTAGCTGGCGGTGAGTACATGGCCGGGTGTGTGACTGACAATGCCGGGGCTGCGGGGCCTGTAATAACGCTCGGGCTCTCCGCCTCCCTTCTTTATAGCATGATGAAGTGTAAAGGAAAATGGCTGACGTCTCCGCGCTCCCCCATCCTGTCTGGGCTGACTGGGGATGAGCTCGCAGCACTCCTCCTCCTCTTCCTCCTCCTCCAGGAGCCATTGCTGCTCCTCAGACCCCGGAGATTTTTAGTTCTCGCCGCTTAACCCCTGTGTGCCCGCCGCGCCGCTCAGAAGGGAGGAGGCAGCTGGCGGCGGCCGGCATTTCCTCTCCGCTCCCTCCCTCTCTCCCGCTCGCTCTCTCCTCCCCCTTCCCTCTTCTCTTCTGCTTTCTGCCAAACGCCATTACTGAGGTGGAGTGATTTGGAGGGGGTGGGTGGGGGAAATAGGCGAGAGCCATGTAGGCCCTGCCCGCAATCCCAGGCCTCCGACCAGTGCACATAAATGGCGGCCTGCTCGCCCCTGTAGCCGGCGCTGCTGCCGTCCTCCGGGCTCTCCCGGGTCTCCGCCCTCGCTATAGAATACAGACGGAAGCCGGCGGCCATGTAAGTAGTAAGAGCCGGACCTAGTGCAGCCTTTGCCGGCGGCTGTCACTGCCAGTGTCACCTCTAATGGCTGGCACTGCTATCCCTGCACACAGTGTCTGCAGGCCTGGAGTGTGGGGCAGTGACAGCGGGCTGCCTGTCAGTATGGTGCAGCTGCGCACAGTGTCTGCAGGCCTGGAGTGTGGGGCAGTGACAGCGGGCAGCCTGTCAGTATGGTGCAGCTGCGCACAGTGTCTGCAGGCCTGGAGTGTGGGGCAGTGACAGCGGGCTGCCTGTCAGTATGGTGCAGCTGCGCACAGTGTCTGCAGGCCTGGAGTGTGGGGCAGTGACAGCGGGCTGCCTGTCAGTATGGTGCAGCTGCACACAGTGTCTGCAGGCCTGGAGTGTGGGGCAGTGACAGCGGGCTGCCTGTCAGTATGGTGCAGCTGCACACAGTGTCTGCAGGCCTGGAGTGTGGGGCAGTGACAGCGGGCTGCCTGTCAGTATGGTGCAGCTGCACACAGTGACTGCAGGCCTGGAGTGTGGGGCAGTGACAGCGGGCTGCCTGTCAGTATGGTGCAGCTGCACACAGTGACTGCAGGCCTGGAGTGTGGGGCAGTGACAGCGGGCTGCCTCTCAGTATGGTGCAGCTGCACACAGTGACTGCAGGCCTGGAGTGTGGGGCAGTGACAGCGGGCTGCCTGTCAGTATGGTGCAGCTGCACACAGTGTCTGCTGGCCTGGAGTATGGGGCAGCTGTCAGTGCCAAATGTCACTGCTCTCCTGTCCTGCTCTGCTATCGGCACCTCTGTGACAGGCCGCAGGGCACACTGTCTATGGGGTGAGAGGTCAGTAACCTTTGTGTTAAAGGGGTTGTCCACCTTTAGGGGGAGCTTCATCATTGATTCATATATTCGGGATTAAAACAACTAATGCTATGTGGTTAATTAAAAATTTGTATTATTTTGCTCTTCCAGGCCGTATGTTTTGCAAATTAACCTCTAAAGTGTGATCATAAATCGGCTGAGAGGAGCTCAGAAAGACTTCTAACATCTCATGTCAAACTGTGAACAAGGTCACTGACAGATTCTCAGTTAACTCATTCTGTGGCCAGCAATAGCCAGTGCAGCACAAGCTATTGAGGGCGAAAGGTGGAAAACTTGTATTGAAACCCATCGGCAAGTTTTTTACCCTAATTAAATGCTTTTAAAGGGGATGTTGCCAGGTTTTCACCAAAATAATGCACCTTTTCTTTTAGTGTTCTATTAAGCTGCATGTATGCCCCCAATTCCCTCTGCAAAGCACAAAAAAGATCTTTTATTATGCCCTCAGATGGCGCAGTCACATCTGATGGGAGTCTCTGATCTTGATCTGACGCCTCCTTTAGTCCTGCATTCATGACATGTGGATGACGCCTCCTACTTCATCCAGTGTCCATCGCGCTCCTGCGCAGGCGCACTTCTCTCCGAGGAATGTGATGTAGATCGCATGTGCCCGCTTTACTTTGTCATCAGCTCTTTGGTCAAACCTGATACATGTGCATTACAGTACTTGGCTCTGACCTCAGCAGGGTACAACAGGGTTCATTTGCAGGAGCGAGATCAGGAGACACTATGTGGATGACATAGGAGGTGGCATTCACACAAGGCAGGGATGGACAGTGACTAGGAAGAGGAGGCGCCGGATCAGGACCAGAGACATCAAGGAGACCGAACTGCACCATCTGTGGGTAGAAGTCTTTTTTTTGTGCTATGCAGAGGGCCTTGGAGATATACTTACAGCTTACTAGGATACTGTTAAAGGTGGTGGCCATTCTTTATATGGGGAAACCCTGGTGACATGTTGCCTTTAAGGGAATCAACCACCAGAGTTTTGTCCCCTTATGTGAATACAGCATAATGTAGGGCCAGAGGGCAGAGTCGCTGCTTCTAGCAATAATTCACTTAGGTTAGGTTCACATAGCTTTAGGGCATTCCGTCTAACGATGTGTCCCAAATTGCCTTATTTTTTGCGATTCCGCGAACGCATGTGTTAATGCATGGTTGCATTGCGTCGGCATGCATTAGCAATTGAGTTCAATAACCGAACTACCGAAAACTGTAGTCCGCGTTCGAAGGTGCGTCACAAAGTAACAGACCATCGCTAACTCATGCCGACTTTGACATGCGTTGGGATGCGTTACGCTAATTGAAGTCTATGGGCGCGTTAACGGATCTGTTACGTTGCGTTAGTGCCGCTTAGAAACGGATCCCTTAAACGGAATACCCTAACGCGATGTGAACCTAGCCTTACTCTGCTGCTTTCTGTACTTTTGATAATGTTTGTTTTATAGGGAGATTATCACTAAAGGGCTAGTAAACCTGCTGCCATGTAGACCTCCATATTCAGAAGCACTGTATAGCCCTTTCCCCACCACTGACAGTTTTTCTGTGTTTACTGTTAAAAGGCAGAAGGCTAGTAATCATTGGGGTTATACAGAGCTCAGCATTAGAGAACTGCTAGAACTATAGCTATTTTAACAGTTTTGATCAAAACTATAGCTATCAGGTCAGTAAATGACACATTGCTGTAATCTCGGTCTCTGCCCATACATCATGCTGCTCCCAGATGGGGTGATGCACACCTGGTGACAGATCCCTTTTAACCCCTTCATGACCCAGCCTATTTTGGCCTTAAAGGGAACCTGTCACCACGTTTTTGGAAGATTGGATAAAAATAGCGTTAAATAGGGGCAGAGGTGGGCATTACATTAGTGTGTTTGTTATGCGTTTATTACCCACCTAAGTTGCCGAAATACCTTTGCAAAGTCTCCGTTTTCGCCTGTCAATCAGGCTGGTCTGGTCAAAAGGGCGTTGTCTTCCCCCAGATTTTGCGTAGTTTTCCGTTGGTGGCGTAGTGGTGTGCGCATGCCCAAGGTCCCGAATCCTCTGCCAGGGGATTTAAAAGAGCGCGCTGTTCGTTTTCATTGGTGATCGGTGGGCGCGGCCATCTTCCTTTGGCCGCGCGTGCGCAGAAGCGGCGCTCTGCTGGCCGCGGCTTCAGGAAAATGGCCGCCGCGATATCCATCTGCGCACGCGCGGCATCCCGCGGCCATTTTCCTGAAGCCGCGGCCAGCAGAGCGCCGCTTCTGTGCACGCGCGGCCAAAGGAAGATGGCTGCGCCCACCGATCACCAATGAAAACGAACAGCGCGCTCTTTTAAATCCCCTGGCAGAGGATTCAGGACTTTGGGCATGCGCACACCACTACGCCACCAACGGAGAACTACGCAAAATCTGGGGGAAGACAAGACGCCCTTTTGACCAGACCAGCCTGATTGACAGGCGAAAACGGAGACTTTGCAAAGGTATTTCGGCAACTTAGGTGGGTAATAAACGCATAACAAACACACTAATGTAATGCCCACCTCTGCCCCTATTTAACGCTATTTTTATCCCATCTTCCAAAAACGTGGTGACAGGTTCCCTTTAATGACCTTGCCGTTTTTTGAAATTCTGACCAGTGTCCCTTTATGAGGTAATAACTCAGGAACGCTTAAACGGATCCTAGCGATTCTGAGATTGTTTTTTCGTGACATATTGGGCTTCATGTTAGTGGTAAATTTAGGTCGATAATTTCTGAGTTTATTTGTGAAAAAAACGGAAATTTGGCAAAAAATTTGAAAATTTCGCAATTTTCACATTTTGAATTTTTATTCTGTTAAACCAGAGAGTTATGTGACACAAAATAGTTAATAAATAACGTTTCCCACATGTCTACTTTACATCAGCACAATTTTGGAAACAATTTTTTTTTTTGCTAGGAAGTTATAAGGGTTAAAATTTGACCAGTGATTTCTCATTTTTACAACAAAATTTACAAAACCATTTTTTTTAGGGACCACCTCACATTTGAAGTCATTTTGAGGGTTCTATATGGCTGAAAATACCCAAAAGTGACACCATTCTAAAAACTGCACCCCTCAAGGTGCTCAAAACCACATTCAAGAAGTTTATTAACCCTTCAGGTGTTTCACAGCAGCAGAAGCAACATGGAAGTAAAAAATGAACATTTAACTTTTTAGTCACAAAAATGATCTTTTAGCAACAATTTTTTTATTTTCCCAGCGGTAAAAGGAGAAACTGGACCACGGACGTTGTTGTCCAATTTGTCCTGAGTACGCTGATACCTCATATGTGGGGGTAAACCACTGTTTGGGCGCACGGCAGGGCTCGGAAGGGAAGGAGCGCCATTTGACTTTTTGAATGAAAAATTGGCTCCAATCTTTAGCGGACACCATGTCACGTTTGGAGAGCCCCCGTGTGCCTAAACATTGGAGCTCCCCCACAAGTGACCCCATTTTGGAAACTAGACCCCCCAAGGAACTTATCTAGAAGCATAGTGAGCACTTTAAACCCCCAGGTGCTTCACAAATTGATCCGTAAAAATGAAAAAGTACTTTTTTTTCACAAAAAAATTATTTTAGCCTCAATTCTTTCATTTTCACATGGGCAACAGGATAAAATGGATCCTAAAATTTGTTGGGCAATTTCTCCTGAGTATGCCGATACCTCATATGTGGGGGTAAACCACTGTTTGGGTGCACGGCAAGGCTCGGAAGGGGAGGCGTGCCATTTGACTTTTTGAATGGAAAATTAGCTCCAATCGTTAGCGGACACCATGTCGCGTTTGGAGAGCCCCTGTGTGCCTAAACATTGGAGCTCCCCTACAAGTGACCCCATTTTGGAAACTAGACCCCCCAAGGAACTTATCTAGATGCATAGTGAGCACTTATAACCCCCAGGTGCTTCACAGAAGTTTATAACGCAGAGCCGTGAAAATAAAAAAATAATTTTTCTTTCCTCAAAAATGATTTTTAGCCCAGAATTTTTTATTTTCCCAAGGGTAATAGGAGAAATTGGATCCCAAATGTTGTTGTCCAGTTTGTCCTGAGTACGATGATACCCCATATGTGGGGGTAAACCACTGTTTGGGCGCACGGCAGGGCTCGGAAGGGAAGGCACGCCATTTGGCTTTTTGAATGGAAAATTAGCTCCAATCATTAGCGGACACCATGTCGCGTTTGGAGAGCCCCTGTGTGCCTAAACATTGGAGCTCCCGCACAAGTGACCCCATTTTGGAAACTAGACCTCCCAAGGAACTAATCTAGATGTGTGGTGAGCACTTTGAACCCCCAAGTGCTTCACAGAAGTTTATAACGCAGAGCCGTGAAAATAAAAAATGTTTCCTTTCCTCAAAAATATTTTTTTAGCCCAGAATTTTTTCATTTTTGCAAGAGTAACAGGAGAAATTGGACCCCAAAAGTTGTTGTCCAGTTTCTCCTGAGTACGCTGATACCCCATATGTGGGGGTAAACCACTGTTTTGGCACACGTCGGGGTTCGGAAGGGAAGTAGTGACGTTTTGAAATGCAGACTTTGATGGAATGCTCTGCGGGCATCAGGTTGCGTTTGCAGAGCCCCTGATGTGCCTAAACAGTAGGAACTCCCCACAAGTGACCCCATTTTGGAAACTAGACCCCCCAAGGAACTTATCTAGATGTGTGGTGAGCACGTTCAACCCCCAAGTGCTTCACAGAAGTTTACAACGCAGAGCCGTGAAAATAATGTGTTTCCTTTCCTCAAAAATATTTTTTTAGCCCAGAATTTTTTATTTTTGCAAGAGTAACAGGAGAAATTGGACCCCAAAAGTTGTTGTCCAGTTTCTCCTGAGTACGCTGATACCCCATATGTGGGGGTAAACCACTGTTTGGGCACATGCCGGGGCTCGGAAGGGAAGTAGTGACATTTGAAATGCAGACTTTGATGGAATGGTCTTCGGGCGTCACATTGCATTTGCAGAGCCCCTGATGTGCCTAAACAGTAGAAACCCCCCACAAGTGACCCCATTTTGGAAACTAGACCTCCCAAGGAACTAATCTAGATGTGTGGTGAGCACTTTGAACCCCCAAGTGCTTCACAGAAGTTTATAACGCAGAGCCGTGAAAATAAAAAATGTGTTTCCTTTCCTCAAAAATATTTTTTTAGCCCAGAATTTTTTTATTTTTGCAAGAGTAACAGGAGAAATTGGACCCCAAAAGTTGTTGTCCAGTTTCTCCTGAGTACGCTGATACCCCATATGTGGGGGTAAACCACTGTTTTGGCACACGTCGGGGTTCGGAAGGGAAGTAGTGACGTTTTGAAATGCAGACTTTGATGGAATGCTCTGCGGGCATCAGGTTGCGTTTGCAGAGCCCCTGATGTGCCTAAACAGTAGGAACTCCCCACAAGTGACCCCATTTTGGAAACTAGACCCCACAAGGAACTTATCTAGATGTGTGGTGAGCACGTTCAACCCCCAAGTGCTTCACAGAAGTTTACAACGCAGAGCCGTGAAAATAAAAAATCATTTTTCTTTCCTCAAAAAAGATGTTTTAGCAAGCAATTTTTTATTTTCACAAGGGTAACAGGAGAATTTGGACCCCAATATTTGTTGCCCAGTTTGTTGTGAGTACGCTGATACCCCATATGTGGGGGTAAACCACTGTTTGGGCGCACGTCAGGGCTCGGAAGGGAAGTAGTGACATTTGAAATGCAGACTTTGATGGAATGGTCTGCGGGCGTCACATTGCATTTGCAGAGCCCCTGATGTGCCTAAACAGTAGAAACCCCCCACAAGTGACCCCATTTTGGAAACTAGACCTCCCAAGGAACTAATCTAGATGTGTGGTGAGCACTTTGAACCCCCAAGTGCTTCACAGAAGTTTATAACGCAGAGCCGTGAAAATAAAAAATAATTGTTCTTTCCTCAAAAATTATGTTTTAGCAAGTAATTTTTTATTTTTGCAAGGGTAACAGGATAAATTGGACCCCAACAGTTGTTGCCCAGTTTGTCCCGAGTACGCTGGTACCCCAAATGTGGGGGTAAACCACTGTTTGGGCGCACGTCGGGGCTTGGAAGGGCGGGAGCACCATTTGACTTTTTGAACGCAAGATTGGCTGGAATCAATGGTGGCGCCATGTTGCGTTTGGAGACCCCTGATGTGCCTAAACAGTGGAAACCCCTCAATTCTAACTTCAACACTAACCCCAACACACCCCTAATCCTAATCCCAACTGTAGCCATAACCCTAATCACAACCCTAACCCCAACACACCCCTAACCACAACCCTAACCGCAACACACCCGTAACCCTAATTCCAACCCTAATCCTAACCCTAATCCCAACCGTAACCCTAATCCCAACCCTAACCACAACTGTAACCCCAACACACCCCTAACCCTATCCGTAACCCTAACCACAAGCCTAATCTTAACCCTATTTCAAACCCTAGCCCTAATTCCAACCCTAACTCTAATTCCAACCCTAACCCTAAGGCTATGTGCCCACGTTGCAGATTCGTGTGAGATTTTTCCGCACGATTTTTGAAAAATCTGCAGGTAAAAGGCACTGCGTTTTACCTGCGGATTTACAGCAGATTTCCAGTGTTTTTTTGTGCGGATTTCACCTGCGGATTCCTATTGAGGAACAGGTGTAAAACGCTGCGGAATCCGCACAAAGAATTGACATGCTGCGGAAAATACAACGCAGCGTTTCTGCACGGAATTTTCCGCACCATGGGCACAGCGGATTTGGTTTTCCTTAGGTGTACATGGTACTGTAAACCTGATGAAAAACTGCTTCGAATTCGCAGCGGCCAATCCGCTGCGGATCCGCGGCCAATCCGCTGCGGATCCCTGGCCAATCCGCTGCGGATCCGCTGCGGATCCGCGGCCGATCCGCTGCGGATCCGCGGCCGATCCGCGGCGGATCCGCGGCCGATCCGCTGCTGATCCGCGGCCGATCCGCTCTGTGTACACATGCCATAACCCTACCCGTAACCCTAACCCTACCCCTAACCCTACCCCTAGTTCTAACCCTAGTTCTAACCCTAACCCTAGTGGGAAAAAAAAAAAAAAATGTCTTTATTTTATTATTGTCCCTATGGGGGTGATAAAGGGGGGGGGGGGGGTTATTTATTATTTTTTTTATTTTGATCGCTGTGATAGAACCTACCACAGCGATCAAAATGTACTTGTAAGGAATCTGCCGACTGGCAGATTCGGCGGGCGCACTGAGCATGCGCCCGCCATTTTCCAAGATGGCGGCGCCCAGCGAGGAGACGGCCGGACACCGGGAGGATCGGTAAGTATGAAGGGGTGGTGGGGGGGTGGATCGGAGCACGGGGGGGTGATCGGAGCACAGGGGGGGGGGGGATCTGAGCAAGGAGGGAGCGGACAGGAGGACGGGGGAGCCGGCAGGCGGACGGAGGGGGCCGGACCCCATAACGGAGGACTGGGGGGGCGATCGGTGGGTGTGGGAGGGGGTCACTTTAGTATTTCCAGCCATGGCCGATGATATTGCAGCATCGGCCATGGCTGGATTGTAATATTTCACCAGTTTTTTAGGTGAAATATTACAAATCGCTCTGATTGGCAGTTTCACTTTCAACAGCCAATCAGAGCGATCGTAGCCACGGGGGGGTGAAGCCACCCCCCCTGGGCTGAAGCACCACTCCCCCTGTCTCTGCAGATCGGGTAAAATGGGAGTTAACCCCTTCACCCGATCTGCAGGGACGCGATCCCTCCATGACGCATACGCTGCGTCATAGGTCGGGAAGGCACAGACTTTCATGACGCAGCGTATGCGTCAAAGGTCGGGAAGGGGTTAAAGAAGCACTCCTATCATATAATGCTTTTTTCTCTTAATATATTGCAATCATCATAATATATAGCACTGTGCACACAATTCCTCATTTTGCCTCTCTACCCAGCTAATTTTTCTTTTCTCTGCTCTGTGTTGAAACAGGAAGTCTCTTTTCCTTTAAAAAAATGATTCCTCTCCAGCTCCTGACCCAGCTGCTGCCTCCTCCTCATACCAGGGAGGTTTGCAGTGACTGATGACTCATACAGGGAAAAGACATCCTATTTCTACAGTACATAGAACTTAGAATTCAGCTAGTCAGTTTTTACATCACATGGTGTCATAGTCCTAATGGGAAATAGAAGAATTAACATAATATGATTGATATAAATTAAAAGGATACAAAGTTTGATGGGAGTGCTTCAAGTAATTAAAAATGTCACCAAAGGTGTACAACACACTTGAGTATGGTTAAATTGGCTTGTCCTATTTTCTTCTCTCCACATTCAGTTTCTATTTTTCAGTTTCTTTTTGAGGTTTTCCAGATTTAGAGAATTGTAGTAACCTTCTCATGACCTCTTAACCCATAGAACTTTAGGCTGATGTTCAGTGTGATTTATGGTAAAGAGACCTGCTTCCGGTCCTGACATAAAAGCCCATGCTCTGACCATAAATGTGTGAAGCAGATGTAAATGGCATGTATTTGGATAACCACTCAAGTGTTGGGGACTTCTAAGGGTACTGTCACACTCTGCAACTTTCCAACGATCACGACCAGCGATACGACCTGGCCGTGATCGTTGGAAAGTCGTTGTGGTCGCTGGGGAGCTGTCACACAGACCGCTCTCCAGCGACCAACGATGCCGAGGGCCCCGGGTAACAAGGGTAAACATCGGGTTACTAAGAGCAGGGCCGCGCTTAGTAACCCGATGTTTACCCTGGTTACCATCGTAAAAGTAAAAAAAAACAAACCGTACATACTCACATTCCGGTGTCCGTCCCTCGCAGTCTGCTTCCCGCTCTGACTGAGTGCCGCCGTAAAGTGAAAGCAGATCACAGCGCTGCCTGCTATTGAACGCAGGTGATTCCGCATGTGATCACTGAACCGTGCGGATTCACTGCGTCCAATACATTCTATGGTTGAAATTTCTCTTGTGGAGACTATTGTCTCCACAAGAGAAATAGACATGCTGCATTCTGGAGAGACGCAACAAATGTCTGTCTCCGCGGGTGAGCCGCAGGCTTCTCTGGACGCATAGTGGAAAAGTTCCATCCACTATGCTGTAACATTTGGACGCTGCAGAAATGCGCAGTGTCCAACCTGCAGTATTTACTGATCGTCTGCACATACCCTGACAGGTTCTCTTTAAGGCTGCTTTCACACATCAGTTTTTTGCCATCAGTCACAATTAGTGATGAACGAATATACTCGTTACTCGAGATTTCCCGAGCACGCTCGGGGGTCCTCCGAGTATTTTTTTGGTGCTCGGAGATTTAGTTTTCCTCACTGCAGCTGAATGATTTACATCTGTTAGCCAGGTTGATTACATGTTGTGATTCCCTAGCAACCAGGCAACCCCCACATGTACTTATGCTGGCTAACAGATGTAAAATCATCCAGCTGCGGCGATGAAAACTAAATCTCCAAGCACTAAAAAATACTCGGAGGACCCCCGAGCGTGCTCGGGAAATCTCGAGTAACGAGTATATTCGCTCATCACTAGTCACAATCCGTCAAATGTTGAAAAAAAACGGATCCGTCGCGGATTGTGAAAAACTGATGCAATGGATGTGTTTTTTCGATGGATCCAACCAGCTGATCCGGCTAATTGGATCCTAAAAAAAATCGGAGCATGCTCAGTTAAAAAAACCGGAAACTGGCGCCATAGGGTTCCATTCTAGCAAAAGACGGACGGTGATGGATCGGTCGCTGTCGGTTTTTTTGACGGACATAAAAAACATTACTATGTCAGTTTTCTCTGGCCTCCGGAAAAAAACAATTTTCGACAGATCCGGAGAAAAACAGATGAAACGTGAGGCCATCCGTCGCTAATTAAAATCTATGAGAAAAAAACGGTGGCAACTTTTGCCGAATCCGTTTTTTTTTTTTTTTTTTCCGCCGGATTGTGACGGTCTGCAAAAAACTGATGTATGAAAGCAGCCTTAGCCTTTGTCAGTCAAGTGTCCAGTGCTCTTATTGTCAAGTTCTGACAGCTTTCATCCAAGGGAACATGTTGTGTCCTTTTTTTTATATTAAACTGCCCCCAGTCTTTTGCTAGTGATGCAGTGTGCATCACTTACATGTTCTTCTCAAGTAAAACGTCCCACTATTTACGGTATCTAAAAAAACAAACAAACAAAAAACACCTTTTATCCTTGGGTGATTGCATCACATAACTTCTTTCAGTCAGTGGTGGTGCTTTCTATTCTTCCAGTCATGGTCCTCTTCAAATTATTCACGCCCATCGAAGCCGGACTGCCCCGATGCCACAGCAATCGCCCAGTAAATTTCACAAATGCGAATTGATTCAGCTCCCTATGCATACTGAACCTGGGTGTACATCCCCAGCTTAATTTCATATCTGCGCATGTTCTAGAGCTGTGAGAACAGAGTGCCGCACATGGTGTGCATGCTCACAACGCATACATCACCTAGCCACTATCCCGCCGTGGCTCCTGAGCCACCCATATGACTGAAAGATGGCATGGGATGCAATAAACTAATGATAGTGTTTTTTTTTTTGTTTTTTTTAGCCAAATAGTAGGAAGATTTGCTTGAGACCATGTTATTGATGCACATTGCATCACTAGCAAGGCATTGGGGCAGTTTAATATTGAAAAATGATGTGACGGGTTCCCTTAAATGTATATTGGGCTTCTAGACACTAGAAGACTGTTGAGCCCAGTGATTAACGGGGGTTTTCCCATGAACAAAAGTTCATTGTAATCAATAGATCTTGGCATAATAACTTCCACAATTGGATGTGTTTAACCCTTTAACGACCGCTGATACGCCTTATAACAGCGGCAAATAAGGGTACTTCTTACCCAGCGCCGCTTTTTTTTTTTTTTTTTTTTTTTTTTTTTTTTTAATGGTTTTGTAAATTTTGTTGGAAAAATAAGAAATCCCTGGTCAACTTTTAACCCTTATAACTTCCTAACAAAAAAAATTGTTTCCAAAATTGTGCTGATTTAAAATAGATTTGTGGGAAATGTTGTTCATTAACTATTTTGTGCGATATGACTCTGATTTAAGGGCACAAAAATTAAGTTTGAAAATTGCAACGTTTTCTAAATTTGTCAAATTTAGAATTTTTTTTTTCCATAAACGTGTAATATCGAAGACATTTTTACCACTAATATGAAGTACAATGTCACAGCCAAGTACAAAATTGGCTCTGTCGCTAAAAGGTTAAAGGGTGCCTGTCAGCAGGATTATGCACAGTAACCTACAGACAGTCAGATCGGTGCCGTTATACTGATTAATATGATACCTTGGTTGATGAAATCCATCTTGTGGTTGTTTTAACTTTTATTTTCAGTATGGAGTTAATGATATGCTCGTGCTCTGGGGGTGGCCTGTGGGGGTCTTCATGTGATGCTCTGATTAGGTATTCATAATGCAGACTGCTGACAGGTCACTGATCCCTCACTGACCTGCCCTCTAGTTCGCATAATGAATATCTGTACGTACGAACAAAAAAAAATCCTTCTGCAGGCAGATGCCAGCCGAGGCACCTGCTTTGCAGCATAATCGCATGTTTCATGTCCCAATAATACATGTTCTTGATGTTATTCATCTAGAAAAAAGAAACAATTGGAAAATGGTGCCTGTGCAGTAGCCGCTATCGATGTATAGAACTGTGATCCAATAGCTGTTACTGCCCATGCGCAGGCTGCACGATCTTACTGGGGAAGAAAAAAAAAATTTGTCCTCCAAATATGGCTGCCTGTTCCTGATTATTGGGGCGCTCCAGGTATCAGTGTTCCCCATGTAGCTGTTTGGTAAGCACTATAGCTATTCGGATAAGGAGTTATCTGCAGCTATTAACTCAGACCTAGTTGTAACCATGCATACCTAAGGTCCTTCAATGCCTGCACATGAGGAAAGAGACACATAGTTAATCAGAAAAACTATAATACATATCTACCGTATATACTCGAGTATAAGCCGACTCGAGTAAAAGCTGACCCGAGTATAAGCAGACCCCCCTAATTTTGCCACAAAAAACTGGGAAAACTTAATGACTCGAGTATAAGCCTAGGGTGGGAAATGAAGCAGCTGCTGGTAAATGTCAAAAGTAAAAATAGATACCAATAAAAGTAAAATTAATTGAGACATCAGCAGGTTAAGTGTTTTTGAATATCCATATTGAATCAGGAGCCCCATATAATGCTCCATAAAGTTTTTGATGGCCCCATAAGATGCTCCATATTAAAATATGCCCCATGTAATCCTGCATAAAGGTTAATAATGGCCCCATAAGATGCTCCATAGACACATTTGCCCAATATAATGCTGCACAAATGTTGATTATGGCCCCATAAGATGCTCCATACAGACACTTGCCCTATTATAGTGCTGCACAAACGTTGATTATGGCCCCATAAAGATATTTGCCCCATATAGTGCTGTACAAACGTTGATACTGGCCCCATGTAGTGCTGCACAAATGTTAATTATGGCTCCATAAGATGCTCCGTAAAGATATTTGCCCAATATAATCCTGCACAAACGTTATGGCCCCATAGTTGCTCCATACAGACACTTGCCCCATTTGCTGTTTCTGCGATAGAAAAAAATAAATCACATACTCAACTCTCTGTGGCTCAGGCCCCCCGGCACTTTCAATATTCACCTGCTCCTCTTTCCGGCGCCGCTCCGTCTTCAGCATCTTCTGCACTGACGTTCAGGTAGAGGGCGCGCACTAACCACGTCACCGTGCCCTCTGACCTGAGCGTCACTGCAGAAGATGCTGAAGACGGAGCGGCGCCCGGAACGGGGAGCAGGTGAATATCGCGCAGCGCTTCCCTCCCCATTATACTCACCTGCTCCTGGCGCTGTGCAGTCCCTGCTTCCCCGCAGCTTCTTCCTGTATGGGAGGTGGAGCCGCATATTCATTACTGTAATGAGCGGTACCATGTGACTGCTCAGTACAGGAAGAAGCTGCTGGCGCCAGGGACCTGCAGGGACAGCGCCAGGAGCAGGTGAGTATAATTAGACAGCCCCCGCTTCCCCTCCCCTGCCGACCCCTGGGTATGACTCGAGTATAAGCCGAGTGGGGGACTTTCAGCCCCAAAAAATGGGCTGAAAATCTCAGCTTATACTCAAGTATATACGGTAATTGGAGATACGTGTTAATATTATTATTGCACCTTCTATATTGGGATAGGATCTCGGAGATGAGAATACTCCTTTAACTGTAGTAATCACATGACTGCAAATGCTAACTTTATTATTATTATTTATTATAGCGCCATTTATTCCATGGAGGGGTATACATAATAAAAACAAGTACAATAATCTTGAACAATACAAGTCACAACTGGTACAGGAGGAGAGAGGACCCTGCCCGCGAGGGCTCACAGTCTACAATCAGCACATAATGCCATTTTCACCTATAGATTACTATGTTTAACCCATTTCCGACATCAGGCGTAATAGTACGCCGATATCTGACTCCCCCTGTTTGGTGTGGGCTCTGGCGCTGAGCACGCATCTTTCTGGGCACATGTCAGCTGATGAATACAGCTGACATGTGCCCGTAAAAACCGCGAGTGGAATCGCTATCCACCTGAGGCTATTAACTAGATAAATGCACATCTATATCTAGTTAAATACATATCTATATGTATTGACTATTTGTTCGCTTACGCAGTGTATTTTGTTTTCTGTACAGTAAGCGTTGGCATCTCCTGTGTTCTATGTCATTGTTAGGTTTTTAAATTACATTGGTAATTAAATAAAAATAATTTTGCTTTTGGATTATCCTTGTTCTCTTTACAGCCTCTTAGTTAAATGCTGCTGTCAATTTCTGACAGTGGCATTTAACTCGCGCTTCAGGCAAGTGTGCTGGAAATCCCACCCTCCGGTAACCCTGTCACGTGATTGCAGGTCACCGATGGGTTGGCATGACAACCAGAGGTGTCCAGCAGACTCCTATAGTTGTCATAGACTGCTATGACTGCGCTCATAGAAGTGAGCATTTCTGCTACATACAGGCAATCTGATCATCACCTGTATGTAGATTGGACAAGTCAAGCATCTAGTCTCCCATGGAGACTATTGAAACATGCAAAAAAAAAAGTTACTCTCACCCCCCCCCCCCTTTTGCCCCATTCAAAATAAAATAAAAAAAATCAAACGTACACTCGCCTAATCTATCAATATAAAAAATGTAATTCACCTGATTGGTAAACAGCGTAACGAGAAGTCAGAACGCCAGAATTACGTTTTTTGGTTGCCACAACATTGCATTAAAATCCCATAACAGGAGATCAAAAGATCATATACACACCAAAATGGTATGAATAAAAACGTCAGCTCTGCACGCCAAAAATAAGCCCTCACCCAACCCGAGATTACGAAAATGGAGACGTTACGGGTATCAGAAAATGGCTTTTTTTTTTTTTTTTAAAACAAACTTTAGGGTATTTTTTTTCACCACTTAATTTAAAAAGAGCCTAGACATGTTTGGTGTCTATGAACTTGTAATGGCCTGGAGAATCATATTGGCAGGCCAGTTTTAGAATTTATTGAACATCTTAAAAAAAACAAAAAACTGCGGAATTGCACTTTTTTTTGCAATTTCACCACACTTGGATTTTTTTTCCCATTTTCCAGTACACGATATGGTAAAACCAATGGTGTTGTTCAAAAGTACAACTCATGCCGCAAAAAAACAAGCCCTCACATGGCCATTTTGACAAAAAAATAAAAAAGTTATGGCTCTGGGAAGAAGGGGAGCAAAAAATGAAAATACAAAAATACCTTTGGTCGTTATGGGGTTTAAGGAATCTTGTCAGGTGTGGTATAATGAACACAGCCTGACTACGTGATTGCAGCTGGGTATATTCTCTGAAACTCTTTGGCATCTCAGAGATATTCTTTGATAGGCCGGGGATCATATCCAGAGACATGGCTAGTCCGGTTGTGCTCCCAGCTGGTTATTCCCTGCGCTGCTGCATGTGAGTGACAGCTCTCTCCATGTACCTATACATGCGAAATAGAGACCTTTAAATCACCTGGAGCAAGACTAGTCTCCAGATTTTCAAAGCATATTTTATATGAAACTCTTTAGTGTATTAGCAAGTATACCAGGCCTCAGTCACGCAGAGTTGCTATGGTTTAAGCTGCCTGAGTTTTGGGCAGCTTGAATCATCTGACAATGTTCTGTATGAAAAACTAAATTTAAAAAAAAAATGATTGAGGCTTGTTTTTTCACTGGACGCCTCGTTTTGTAATAGTGTAGTCTGGCTGGTTTATATCCCCTCTTTTAAGTATCCTACATGGGACCACACTCTTTTGACTTCTGTCTTACAGGTGGATCCCTACAGACATGTTTCATGCATACACTGAAAGCTTTTCTTGTGATGGGAATCTGTATAAAAATGTAATTGAGCTTTATTCACATCTGTTGGTTTCCATTTGAACTGATAAAACAGCGCTGCATGCTGTGCTTCTACTACTGCAACATGGCCATGAACGTAGATGGGGAAAGTGGCTGTAGACCCAAAGAGACCAAGAACGATTTGCTCCTAGGCTTTGCATGGCCAAAATATTACTTGCTCTGATGCTTTAAAACTACCGTATATACTCGAGTATAAGCCGATTCCCCCCATCCCCCCCTAATTTTGCCACAAAAACTGGGAAAACTTAGTGACTCGAGTATAAGCCTAGGGTGGAAAATGCAGCAGCTACTGGTAAATTTCAAAAATAAAAATAGATACCAATAAAAGTAAAATTAATTGAGACATCAGTAGGTTAAGTGGTTTTGAATATTCATATTGAATCAGGAGCCCCATATAATGCTCCATACAGTTCATGATGGGCCCCATAAGATGCTCCATACAAAATATGCCCCATATAATGCTCCATACAGTTCATGATGGGCCCCATAAGATGCTCCATAATAAAATATGCCCCATATAATGCTGCACAAATGTTGATTATGGCCCCATAAGATGCTCCATACAGACATTTGCCCCGTACAATGCTCCACAGATGCTGATTATGGCCCCATAAGATGCTCCATACCGATATTTGCCCCATGTAATGCTGCACAAATGCTGATTATGGCCCCATAAGATGCTCCATACAGACATTTGCCCCATATAATGCTGCACAAATGCTGATTATGACCCCATAAGATGCTCCATACAGACATTTGCCCCATATGCTGTTGCTGTGATTGAACAAAAAAAAAAAAAAAAAAAGACATATTCACCGGTCCGCGTTCCACCGATGGCCGCCGCTGTGTCTTCCCCGACCTTTGCACTGACGTTCAGGCAGAGGGCGGCGCGCACACTAATCGCGTCACCATGTCCTCTGACCTGAGTGTCACTGCAGAGGACGGGGAAGACGCAGCGGCGGCCGTCTGTGGAACGCGGAACAGTTGAATATCGTGCACTGCGTTATACTCACCTGCTCCTGGAGCGGTGCAGTCCCTGGTTCTCCGGGTACCGGCAGCTTCTTCCGGTATTGAGCGATCACATGGTACTGCTCATTACACTAATAAATATGCGGCTCCACCCCTATGGGAGTGGAGCCGGGTCCATATTCATTACTGTAATGAGCGGTACCATGTGACCGCTCACTACAGGAAGAAGCTGCCGCCACCCGGAGAACCAGGGACCGCACCAGGAGCAGATGAGTATGATTAGACAGCTGCCGCTCCCCCTCCCCTGCCGACCCCTTGGTGTGACTCGAGTATAAGCTGAGAGGGGCAATTTCAGCCTAAAAAAATGGACTGAAATTCTCGGCTTATACTCGAGTATATACAGTGTTTTAGGTTTATTAGGCTACTTGCACACTACCATCTTTTGTCCTCCGTCGCAATCCGTCATTATGGGCAAAAAATGGATTCTGCAAATGTGCACGCAGGATGCGTTTTTTGCCCATAGACTTGTATTAGCGACGGATCGCGACAGATGGGCACACGTCGCATCCGTCGTGTGACGGATCCGTCATGTTTTGGCGGACGCATAAAAAAAAGTTCAATGTAACGTTTTTTTGTGCGACGTGTCCGCCATTTTCGACCGCGCATGCACAGCCAAAACTCCGCCCCCTCCTCCCCGCTCATCACAATGGGCAGCGGATGCGTTGCAAAACTGCATCCACTGCCCACGTTGTGCTAAATTTAGCACAACGTCCGACTGTTTGCGACGGCCCTGTACCGACGGATGTGTGAAAGTAGCCTGAGGCCGTCGTCACACTAGCGTGTTTTACGGACGTATGAGAGGTGCCGAAAATACGGATTGCATACGGTACAATGATTCTCTATGGCCCAGCTCCTATCTGCCGTATTTTACTGATCCGTATTATACGGTCTTGTACGGCCGTAGAAAATCGGAGCATGCTTCGTTTGTCACCGTATTGCGCAAAAAATCCGCCAATGAAAGTCTATGGGGGCGAGAAAAATACGGATTACACACGGACCAGCAGTGTGACTTGCGAGAAATACGCACCGGTGTTATAGAGAAAAGCCGGCAATTTAGTGCGGTGTACAGTAAAATCACACTGACAGAATAGAATAGGTAGAATAAATGTCTACACATAAATAGGTGTGTGTGTATATATATATATATATATATATATATATATATATATATATATATATATATATATATATATATATTCATTCTCTATCTATCTATATCCCGTATTTTCCGGCGTATAAGACGACCCCCCAACTTTTCCAGTTAAAATATAAAATCTTCTTAGAAGTCGGGGGTCTTCTTATACGCCGTATTTCATCTTATAGGGCCGGTGAATATGTGCCTTTTGGCGTGGGGAGTGGTCCCGATGACGAAGAGCGGGGGCGTCTCACAGTAAAGTGTGAGTGGAGTATATCCCCCATTACCTCATTGCGGCAGCGTGGGGGGTCTCTGTGCTGGGAGCGGCAGCTCCTCTTCGTGCCGTGGGTGCTCTGTGCTGTGGGGCGGCGGCGCATCTTCGTGCCGTGGGTGCTGTGGGGCGGCGCATCTTCTTGCAGCGTCGGGGCTCCTCCGGCATCTCCTCCAGGCCCGGAGGCACCGGCAGCCCCAGTGCTGTGATGCGGTGACCTCCGGCCTAAGAATCTTGATACTTGCCAATTCATGAAATGTCAGTGTAGAGAATGGGCGTTCAGATCATTCACCATGTATGCAAGAAGTCTCATGGGAATGGTAGAACTTGTGCATATTAAAGGTCTATTCTGGTTGGATGAAGTATCACATATCCATACGATGTGATAATTTTTTTTAGTTTAATTGGGGACTGACCACTCAGTGACCCCACCGATCACCGGGGCTCTTAAGGCCCCGTCTCACATAGCGATTTACCAACGATCACGACCAGCGATACGACCTGGCCGTGATCGTTGGTAAGTCGCTGTGTGGTCGCTGGGGAGCTGTCACACAGACCGCTCTCTCCAGCAACCAACGATCAGGGGAACGACTTCGGCATCGTTGAAACTGTCTTCAACGATGCCGAAGTCCCCCTGCAGCACCCGGGTAACCAGGGTAAACATCGGGTTACTAAGCGCAGGGCCGCGCTTAGTAACCCGATGTTTACCCTGGTTACCAAAAAAAACAAACAGTACATACTCGCATTTCGGTGTCCCTCGCCGTCTGCTTCCTGCTCTGACTGAGCCGCCGTACAGTGAGAGCAGAGCGCAGCGGTGACGTCACTGCTGTGATCTGCTCTCACTTTCCGGCCGGCAGTCAGTCAGAGCAGGAAGCAGACGGCAAGGGACCTGACGGACATCAGATGGTGAGTATGTACTGTTTTTTTTTTTTTTTTTACATTTACGCTGGTAACCAGGGTAAACATCGGGTTACTAAGCGCGGCCCTGCGCTTAGTAACCCGATGTTTACCCTGGTTACCAGTGAAGACATCGCTGGATCGGTGTCACACACACCGATTCAGCGATGTCAGCGGGACCTCAACGACCAAAAAAAGGTCCAGGCCATTCCGACACGACCAGCGATCTCACAGCAGGGGCCGGGTCGCTGGTACGTGTCACACATAGCGAGATCGCTACTGAGGTCGCTGTTGCGTCACAAAACTAGTGACTCAGCAGCGATCTCGCTAGCGATCTCGCTATGTGAGACGGGGCCTTTACTCCATTTACAATGGAGCAGCAGTACACGTTTGATGGTTGCTCTATTCATTCTCTGGGACTTTAGCTGTCCTGTAGGGAATGAGTGGAGTGGCGGTTGAGCCATTTGCACAGCTGCTCCATTGTAGTGGGAATAGGTGCCCCATTCTGGTTGTCAGTGGGGCTTGTAGCTGTTGGACACTCACCAATTTAGAGGGTTTTTTTTTTTTTTTTGTACCAGAATACGAATTTAAAGGGAACCTGTCACCCCCCCCAGGCGTTTGAAACTAAGTTTTTGGTGCTGTAACTGCAGAAATAATCCGTTTTGTAATTTGTCCCAAATACCTTTCTTCAGTCAAGGAGGCAGGCCTTTCCCCCCCTGCTGCAGACGCCACACAGCCGTCACTCAAATCCTCCGGGTGCCGCCTCCTCATCGCTATTTTGAAATGAGCCGGCCCCTGCGCTCTTTTCTCCTGCCTTGGGCAGGCGCAGTGAGCGCTGCCCGTCCTCTGTGCTCATATGCAGTCTAGCTGACTGCGCCTGTGCGGCCGCCCTGCCTGCGAATCCCCGCCCCGCAGTGAGAATAAATCAGAAGACACTGCGGGGCAGGGATTCACAGGCAGGACGGCCGCGCAGTCAGCTAGACTGCATATGAGCACAGAGGACGGGCAGCGCTCACTGCACCTGCCCAAGGCAGGAGAAAAGAGCGCAGGCGCCGGCTCATTTCAAAATAGCGATGAGGAGGCGGCACCCGGCGCCAAGAGGATTTGAGTGACGGCTGTGTGGCGTCTGCAGCAGGGGGGGGAAAGGCCTGCCTCCTTGACTGAAGAAAGGTATTTGGGACAAATTACAAAACGGATTATTTCTGCAGTTACAGCACCAATAACTAAAAGAGCCACCTTGTCAGAATGCAGCATTACTGCTGCACAAGGTGGCTCTTTTAGTTTTAAACGCCTGGGGGGGGGGGTGAGAGGTTCCCTTTAAGATTTAACTATGGATGATCAAGCATTACCATGCCTTTCCTCCTATATACTGTCTTCTCAACATGTGGTTGTGATTATGGAGGCAAACGGTGAAGAATTTACAGACTTGCAATACCTTTTATTGTGTGTAAACCCCAGCTGCCTATTTAAAGGGAACCTGTCAGCAGGATTGTGCACAGTAACCTACAGACAGTGTCAGGTTGGCGCCATTATACTGAATAAAATAATATCTTGGTTGATGAAATCTGACTTGTGGTTGTTTAATCCTTATGTTATTAGTTTTGTGTCAATGAGATTCTCATGCCCTAATGCAGGGCTGGTGTATGTGGTGCTCTGATTAGGTATTCGTAATGCAGACTGCTGACAGGTCACCGATTCCTCACTGGCCTGCCCCTTAGTTTGCATAATGAATACCTAACATACTGAAGAGACAAAAAACTATTCTGCAGGCAGGTGCCAACCGTGGCACCTGCTCTGCAGCATAATCGTATGTTTAGTGTGGCAATAATAAATTTTCTTGATGTTATCCAGCTAGGAGGAAAAAAAAATGAAAATGGCGCCACCTGAGCTTGCACAGTAGCAGCTATTGGTATCTAGGTGTGATCCAATAGCTGCTACTGTGCATGTGCCGGTGATGCCATCTGGGTATGTGCACACGTAGTTTTGAGCGCTGCGGATTTTTCCGCAGCGGATTTGAGAAATCTGCAGGTAAAAGGCACTGCACAAAGAATTGACATGCTGCAGAATGTAACCCGCAGCGTTTCTGCTCGTTTTTTTCCGCAGCATGGGCACTGCGGATTGCGTTTTTCCATAGGTTTACATTGTACTGTAAACGCATGGAAAGCTGCTGCGGATCCGCAGCAAAATCCGCAATGTGTGCACATAGCCTCTTACTGGAGAAGAGAAAAAAATTCCTCCAAGATGGCGCCAAGAAGCGTTTCTCTTTCTTCAGTATATTAGGTGTTCTTTATGCAAACTAGGGGGCAGGTTCCTGAGGGATCAGTGACCTGTCTGCCGAACTGAAGCTGTGTTTAGGTTACTGTGCACAATCCTACCCCTTAATGACAAGGGGTATTTTCATTTTTGCATTTTCATTTGTTTGCTCCCCTTCTTCCCAGAGCCATAACTTTTATTTTTCCATCTACAGGTCCTTCTCAAAAAATTAGCATACAGTGTTAAATTTCATTATTTACCATAATGTAATGATTACAATTAAACTTTCATATATTATAGATTCATTATCCACCAACTGAAATTTGTCAGGTCTTTTATTGTTTTAATACTGATGATTTTGGCATACAACTCCTGATAACCCAAAAAACCTGTCTCAATAAATTAGCATATTTCACCCGACCAATCAAATAAAAGTGTTTTTTAATACCAAACAAAAAAACCATCAAATAATAATGTTCAGTTATGCACTCAATACTTGGTCGGGAATCCTTTGGCAGAAATGACTGCTTCAATGCGGCGTGGCATGGAGGCAATCAGCCTGTGACACTGCTGAGATGTTATGGAGGCCCAGGATGCTTCAATAGCGGCCTTAAGCTCATCCAGAGTGTTGGGTCTTGCGTCTCTCAACTTTCTCTTCACAATATCCCACAGATTCTCTATGGGGTTCAGGTCAGGAGAGTTGGCAGGCCAATTGAGCACAGTAATACCATGGTCAGTAAACCATTTACCAGTGGTTTTGGCACTGTGAGCAGGTGCCAGGTCGTGCTGAAAAATGAAATCTTCATCTCCATAAAGCATTTCAGCCGAGGGAAGCATGAAGTGCTCCAAAATCTCCTGATAGCTAGCTGCATTGACCCTGCCCTTGATGAAACACAGTGGACCACCACCAGCAGCTGACATGGCACCCCACACCATCACTGACTGTGGGTACTTGACACTGGACTTCAGGCATTTTGGCATTTCCTTCTCCCCAGTCTTCCTCCAGACTCTGGCACCTTGATTTCCGAATGACATGCAAAATTTGCTTTCATCAGAAAAAAGTACTTGGGACCACTTAGCAACAGTCCAGTGCTGCTTCTCTGTAGCCCAGGTCAGGCGCTTCTGCCGCTGTTTATGGTTCAAAAGTGGCTTTACCTGGGGAATGCGGCACCTGTAGCCCATTTCCTGCACACGCCTGTGCACGATGGCTCTGGATGTTTCCACACCAGACTCAGTCCACTGCTTCCTCAGGTTCCCCAAGGTCTGGAATCGGTCCTTCTCCACAATCTTCCTCAGGGTCCGGTCACCTCTTCTCGTTGTACAGCGTTTTCTGCCACATTGTTTCCTTCCAACAGACTTAGCATTGAGGTGCCTTGATACAGCACTCTGGGAACAGCCTATTTGTTGAGAAATTTCTTTCTGGGTCTTACCCTCTTGCTTGAGGGTGTCAATGATGGCCTTCTTGACATCTGTCAGGTCGCTAGTCTTACCCATGATGGGGGTTTTGAGTAATGAACCAGGCAGGGAGTTTTTAAAAGCCTCAGGTATCTTTTGCATGTGTTTAGAGTTAGTTGATTCAGAAGATTAGGGTAATAGGTCATTTAGAGGACCTTTTCTTGATATGCTAATTTATTGAGACAGGTTTTTTGGGTTATCAGGAGTTGTATGCCAAAATCATCAGTATTAAAACAATAAAAGACCTGACAAATTTCAGTTGGTGGATAATGAATCTATAATATATGAAAGTTTAATTGTAATCATTACATTATGGTAAATAATGAAATTTAACACTATATGCTAATTTTTTGAGAAGGACCTGTATATGGCAATGTGAGGACTTGTTTTTTGCGGGACGAGTTGTACTTTTGAACGACACCATTGGTTTTAGCATGTCGTGTAATAGATAACTGGAAAAAAATTCCAAATGCTGTGAAATTACAAAAAAAAAGTGCAAGCCCACACTTGTTTTTTGTTTGGCTTTTTTACTAGTTTCACTGAATGCTAAAACTGACCTGCCAATATGATTCTCCAGATCATTACAAGTTCATAGACACCAAACATGCCTAGGTTCTTTTTTAGTGGTGAAAAAAAAATTCCAAAGTTTGTAAAGAAAAAAAAAAAAGTGTTGCCATTTTCCAAGACCCGTAGTGTCTCCATTTTTCGGTATCTGGGGCCGGGTGAGGGCTTATTTTCTTGTGCACCAATCTGATGTTTTTATTCATATCATTTTGATCTTTTGATCGCCTGTTACTGCATTTTATTGCAATGTTGCAGTGACCAAAAAAAGTAATTCTGGCCTTTTTGATTTATTTATTTTTTTTCTCGCTACGCCGTTTGCCGATTGGCTTAATTCTTTCTTTTTTTTATTTTTTTTATTGATCGGGCGATTCTGAACTCGGTGATACCAAATATGTGTATATTTGATTTTTTTTTTTTTCCAATCGTTTTATTTTGAATGGGACGATTTGATCTTTAACCCCTTCATAACCTTGGGATTTTCCGTGTTTTTGTTTTTCGCTCCCCTCCTTCCCAGAGCCATAACTTTTTTATTTTTCGGTCAATTTGGCCATGTGAGGGCTTATTTTTTGCGGGACAAGATGTACTTTTGAAAGACATCATTGGTTTTACCATGTCATGTACTAGAAAACGGGAAAAAAATCCAAGTGAGGCGAAATTGCAAAAAAAGTGCAATCTCACACTTGTTTTTTGTTTGGCTTTTTTGCTAGGTTCACTAAATGCTAAAACTGACCTGCCATTATGATTCTCCAGGTCAATATGAGTTCATATACACCTAACATGACTAGGTTATTTTTTATCTAAGTGGTGACAAAAAAATTCCAAACTTTGCTAAAAAAAAAAAAAAAAATTTGCGCCATTTTCCGATACTCTTAGCGTCTCCATTTTTCATGATCTGGGGTCGGTTGAGGGCTTATTTTTTGCGTGCCGAGCTGGCATTTTTAATGATACCATTTCGGTGCAGATAAGTTCTTTTGATCGCCCGTTATTGCATTTTAATGCAATGTGGCAGCGACAAAAAAACGTAATTCTGGCGTTTCGAATTTTTTTCTCGCTACGCCGTTTAGCGATCAGGTTAATGCGTTTTTTTATTGATCGGGCGATTCTGAACGCGGCAATACCAAATGTGTAGGGTTTTTTTTGTTTTTTTAATTGATTTATTTTGATTGGGGCGAAAGGGGGGTGATTTAAACTTTTTATATTTTTTTTTATTTTTTTCACATTTTTTTTTTTTTACTTTTGCCATGCTTCTATAGCCTCCATGGGAGGCTAGAAGCTGGCACAACGCGATCGCCTCTGCTACATAGCAGCGATCTGCTGTGAGCGCCGACCACAGGGTGGCGCTCACAGCTGCCTGGGATCAGTAACCATAGTGGTCTCAAGGACCTCTATGGTTACAATGTACAAGCATCGCTGACCTCTGATCATGTGACAGGGGTCGGCGATGAGCTCATTTCCGGCCGCCCGGCCGGAAGAGCAGGTTAAATGCCGCTGTCTGCGTTTGACAGCGGCATTTAACTAGTTAATAGGCGCGGGCAGATCGCGATTCTGTCCATGCCTATTACGGGCACATGTCAGCTGTTCAAAACAGCTGACATGTCCCGGCTTTGATGCGGGCTCACCGCCGGAGCCCGCATCAAAGAGGGGCTTCTGACCTCGGACGTACTATCCCGTCCGAGGTCAGAAAGGGGTTAATACTTTATTTTTTTTTTTTTAAATATTTTTAATAACCTTTTTTTTATTTGCTTTAATAGCCTCCATGGGAGACTAGAAGCTGCACTTGTCTGATCGCCTGTGCTACATTGAGCAGGGCTGCAGTCCTGCTCTATGTAGCAGATATGCTCACTTGCAATGAGAGCTGACCACCAGGCAGCGATAATAGCGATCCAGCAATGACAACCACAGGGGTCTCCGGTTGACCTCGGGTTGTCATACTAACCCATCGGCGACCCACGGTCATTTGACACGGGAGCCGACGGCAGTGAGATAATGACATGTTTTCTGCGTGTGCATGTTAAATGCTGTTGTCGGCGTTTGACAGCGGCATTTAACATGTTAACAGCCACGGGTAAATTGCCATTCCACCCCCCGTGGCTGTTCCGGGCACATGCCAGCTGATCAGATCAGCTGTCATGTGCTGGACAAGGTGCGGGCTCATAGCCGGAGCCCGCACTAAACAGTGGGAGGCGTCTCCATATGCTTCTTTAGTACCTTTTGCGATCTTCACTCTGATTGTATTTACTTTCTTGATACATGGTTTTTATCTACATGTAAGTGGGTGACATTGTTGAAATATGACTTATCAATGTAAACATCCAGTTATCTAGACTTTGATGGAAATTTTCATGTCTGATATTTACTTTTTTTTTCTTGCCAATTGAAAGATCCTTTAGAGGGGTTGCAAAAGTGATACTTCTACAATGTTATTGGCATTTTCTTTACAACCCGGAGTGTTTTGGTAACTTATTGATATCACTGCTGAGGAACCGCAATAACTGCCACTGGTTTCCACTAAAATAACCCAAACCTTTGTCAGTATCATGCACTCTTACATGTTTTAAAGTGAACCTGTCTTGTTTAAAAATTGGTATTTAATCTGCAGGCGGGGTATTAGGCTAGGTTCAGATTGCGTTAGGGCAATCCGTTTAGCGCTAAGCGCTAGCGGATTGTGCTAACGCAATGTCTTTTTAGGGGTCACGTTAAACGTCCACGCTAGCGCAGATCCCCGATCTGCCAGAGCAGGGAACGGACCTCGGGCGTGCCGCGGACGCTGCAAGCAGCGTCCGAGGCGCGCCACAAAAGAACGGCACATCGCTAGCGCGTGCCGAAAATGGCATGCGCTAGCAACGCGCTTTAACCCCTTAACGACCGCCGATACGCCTTTTAACGGCGGCCGCTAAGGGTACTTAAACCACAGCGCCGTTAATTAACGGCGCTGTGGAAAAAGTGAATAGCGCCCCCCAGAGTCGGATTTTCTCTGGGGTCTCGGTTGCCGAGGGTAGCCGAGACCCCAGAGAACATGATTCGGGGGGTTTTTACCGACCCCCGAGTTGCGATCGCCGGTAATTAACCGTTTACCGGCGGTCGCAACAAAAAAAAAAAAAAACGCGATTTGCCGTTTAATTTCTCTGTCCTCCGATGTGATCGCACATCGGAGGACAGAGAAATGTGGTCCCCGATGGCCCCCAATAGCCCCCCAATACTTACCTACCTCCCCCGGTGCTCCTCGTGTCTCCCCATGGGCGCCGCCATCTTTTTTCCGGGAAAAAATGGCGGGCGCACGCGCAGTACGCCCGCCGCCCGGCACCCGGATGTTCTTTGGGGTCTCGGCTGCCGGGGGTAGCCGAGACCCCAAAGAACATGATCGGGGTCGATTTGCACCGACCCCTGCTTTGCGATCGCCGGTAATTAACAGTTTACCGGCGACCGCAAAAAAAAAAGCGATCAGTTATTTCTCTGTCCTCTGATGTGATCGCACATCAGAGGACAGAGAAATAGGGGGATTCGGGGACCCTATCATACTCACCCGGGGTCCCTGGGTCCTCTTCTGTCTTCTCCTGCCGGCCGGCTTTTTCATCATGGCGGGCGCATGCGCAGTGCGCCCGCCATCTGCTGCCATCTGCCGGCCGGCAGGAGAAGACAAGTTGGGGCTAAAATTAGGGTTAGGGTTAGGGTTAGGGTTAGGGTTAGAGTTAGGGTTAGGGTTAGAGTTAGGGTTAGGGTTGGGGCTAAATTTAGGGTTAGGGTTAGGGCTAGGGTTAGGCTACTTTCACACTAGCGTTTTTTGGCTTCCGTCGCAATGCGTCGTTGGAGAAAAAACGCATCCTGCAAAAGTGCTTGCAGGATGCGTTTTTTCTCCATTGGCTTGCATTAGCGACGCATTGCGACGGATTGCCACATGTCGCATCCGTCGTGCGACGGATGCGTCGTGCTTCGGCGGACCGTCGACACAAAAAAAACTACATGTAACTTTTTTGTGCAACGTGTCCCACATATTTCAGTGCCACGTGCCACGTATCAAAGTGCCACGTGCCACATATTTCAGTGCCACGTATCAAAGTGCCACGTGCCACGTATCAAAGTGCCACGTGCCACGTATCAAAGTGCCACGTGCCACGTATCAAAGTGCCACGTGCCACGTATCAAAGTGCCACGTGCCACATATTTCAGTGCCACGTATCAAAGTGCCACGTGCCACGTATCAAAGTGCCACGTGCCACATATTTCAGTGCCACGTGCCACGTATCAAAGTGCCACGTGCCACGTATCAAAGTGCCACGTGCCACATCTTTCAGTTTCACGTGCCACGTATTTAAGAGACACGTGCCACGTATCAAAGTGCCACGTATCACGTATTTCAGTGCCACGTATTTAAGTGACACGTATCACGTATAAGTGCCACGTGTCACGTATTTAATTGCCACATATTTAAGTGCCACGTATCAAGATTTTCCATGGAGAACAGACACATCCAGAGATATGTCTGCTCTCCACGGCTGCAGCAACACACTGACAGGAGCCATAGTTCCTGTCGGTGTGTCACTGCGCATGCGCGAGCGAGTTTACCGGCGGTCATTGACCCCGGCACTCTCGCTTAACGGCAGTGCTGCGTGGGAAAGTTCAACGCAGCTGTACTGCTGTTAACCGAGACGCCGGAGTCATTGAACTCCGGAACAGTACGCGATACACTGCTAGGAGCTTCGCTCCTGGCAGTGTATCGCCGGAGAGCAGCCGATCGGCGTGGGACACTCGTTTTATGGATTCTGCGGACAGGGAGTATGAATTTGGTTTATTATTTTTGGATTTTTTCCTGGAGGATCGAGGGCTTCGCCTACAAGTGTGCTGTTGGTGAGTATATACTCTGTGTTATATGTTGTATGTACTGTGTGTCATGTATGTGTATTGTGTGTAGGTGTTTTGTGTAACTTTACAATTGTGCTAAGTCGCCGGACACAGGGACAACTCTCCCATCCTAATACCGGATGGGAGTAGTAGTCCCATACGGCGACTTAGCACAATGGTGGCACTAGCGTCGCATGGGGACACACACACGCACACACACGCACACACACGCACACACACACACACAGAAGGACTCCATGCTGCTTCACTGGGGGGCGGGGGCTTCCCTCTTCCTGTCCGACGTCACGTCCGGTCCTGGGTGTCAACCCCTCCGTACAAAGACGCCGACACCCAGGACAAAGGCGCTGTGTGTGGAAGGTAATATGGGGCCCTAGGGGGATACGCAGACACGCCGCTGCGTAAAGAATTGACATGTCAATTCTTTTTACGCCGGCGTGTTTGCAGACAAAAGCGCCGCGTTTTTTTGCGGTGTGTCTGAACGGCAAAGTGAATTTCTCATTCACTTTGCCGGCAGACGAAAATGACATTGCGCATTTTTGAAAAGCGCCCGCAAAATAGCGCTCAAAAATGCGCTATGTCTGAAAGTAGCCTAAGGCTTCTTTCACACTTGCGTCGGTTGGGATTAGGGTTAGGGGTGTGTTGGATTTAGGGTTTTGATTAGGGTTATGGTTAGGGTTGAGATTAGGGCTGTTTTGGGGTTAGGGTTGTGATTATCGTTAGGGTTGTGATTAGGATTATGGATCGGGTTGAGATTAGGGTTAGGGCTGTGTTGGGGTTAGGGTTGGAGTTAGAATTGGGGGGTTTCCACTGTTTAGGTACATCAGGGGGTCTCCAAACACGACAGCCAATTTTGCGCTAAAAAAGTCAAATGGTACTCCCTCCCTTCTGAGCTCTGCCGTGCGCCCAAACAGTGGTTTACCCCCACATATGGGGGATCAGCGTACTCGGGATAAATTGGACAACAACTTTTGGGGTCCAATTTCTCCTGTTACCCTTGTGAAAATAAAAACTTGGGGGCTAAAAATCTTTTTTGTTGGAAAAAAATATATTTTTTTATTTTCACTACTCTGCATTATAAATTTCTGTGAAGCACTTGAGCTTTCAAAGTTCTCACCACATATCTAGATAAGTTCCTTGGGGGGTCTATTTTCCAAAATGGGGTCACTTGTTGGGGGTTTCTACTGTTTAGGTACATTAGGGGTCTGCAAAGGCAACATAACGCCCGCAGACAATTCTATCAAAGTCTGCATTGCAAAATGGCGCTCCTTCCCTTCCGAGCTCTGCCGTGCGCCCAAACAGTGGTTTACCCCCACATATGGGGTACCAGCATACTCAGGACAAATTGGACAACAACTTTTGGGGTCCAATTTCTCTTGTTACCCTTGTGAAAATAAAAATTTGGGGGCTAAAAAAATCTTTTTTGTGGGAAAAAAAATATTTTTTATTTTCACTACTCTGCATTATAAACTTCTGTGAAGCACTTGGGCATTCAAAGTTCTCACCACATATCTAGATAAGTTCCTTGGGGGGTCTATTTTCCAAAATGGGGTCACTTGTTGGGGGTTTCTACTGTTTAGGTACATTAGGGGTCTGCAAAGGCAACATAACGCCCGCAGACAATTCTATCAAAGTCTGCATTCCAAAATGGCACTCCTTCCCTTCCGAGCTCTGCCATGCGCCCAAACAGTGGTTTACCCCCACATATGGGGTACCAGCATACTCAGGACAAATTGGACAACAACTTTTGGGGTCCAATTTCTCTTGTTACCCTTGTGAAAATAAAAACTTGGGGGCTAAAAAATCTTTATTGTTAAAAAATATATATTTTTTATTTTCACGACTCTGCATTATAAACTTCTGTGATGCACTTGGGCATTCAAAGTTCTCACTACACATCTAGATAAGTTCCATGGGGGGTCTAGTTTCCAAAATGGGGTCACTTTTGGGGGGTTTCTGCTGTTTAGGCACATCAGGGGCTCTCCAAACGCGACATGGCGTCCGATCTCAATTCCAGTCAATTTTGCATTGAAAAGTCAAATGGCGCTCCTTTGCTTCCGAGCTCAGCCATGCGCCCAAACAGTGGTTTACCCCCACATATGGGGTGTCGGCGTACTCAAGACAAATTGTACAACAGCTTCTGGGGTCCATTTTCTCCTGTTACCCTTGGTAAAATAAAAATTTGGAGGCAAAAAGATCATTTTTGTAGAAAAAATGCGATTTTTTTATTTTCACGGCTCTACGTTATAAACTTCTGTGAAGCACCTGGGGGTTTAAAGTGCTCACCACACATCTAGATAAGTTCCTTAAGGGGTCTAGTTTCCAAAATGGTGTCATATGTGGGGGGTCTCTACTGTTTAGGCACATCAGCGGCTCTCCAAACGTGACATGGCGTCCGATCTCAATTCCAGCCAATTCTACATTGAAAAAGTAAAACGACACTCCTTCTCTTCCAAGCTCTGCGGTGCGCCCAAACAGTGGTTTACCCCCATATATGGGGTATCGACGTACTCAGGAGAAATTGCAAAACAACTTTTGTGGTCTAATTTCTCCTGTTACCCTTGTGAAAATAAAAATTTGGGGGCAAAAAGATCATTTTTGTAGAAAAAATGAGATTTTTTATTTTCACGGCTCTACGTTATAAACTTCTGTGAAGCACTTGGGGGTTCAAAGTGCTCACCACACATCTAGATAAGTTCCTTGGGGGGTCTAGTTTCCAAAATGGTATCACTTGTGGGGGGTTTCCACTGTTTAGGCACATTAGGGGCTCTCCAAACGCGACATGGTGTCCGATCTCAATTCCAGCCAATTCTGCATTGAAAAAGTCAAACGGTGCTCCTTCACTTCCAAGCTCTGCGGTGCGCCCAAACAGTGGTTTACCCCCATATATGGGGTATCGACGTACTCAGGAGAAATTGCACAACAACTTTTGTGGTCTAATTTCTCCCGTTACCCTTGTGAAAATAAAAATTTGGGGGCAAAAAGATCATTTTTGTAGAAAAAATGAGATTTTTTATTTTCACGGCTCTACGTTATAAACTTCTGTGAAGCACTTGGGGGTTCAAAGTGCTCACCACACATCTAGATAAGTTCCTTGGGGGGTCTTGTTTCCAAAATGGTATCACTTGTGGGGGGTTTCCACTGTTTAGGCACATCAGGGACTCTCCAAACGCGACATGGCATCCGATCTCAATTCCAGCCAATTCTGCATTGAAAAAGTCAAACGGTGCTCCTTCACTTCCAAGCTCTGCGGTGCGCCCAAACAGTGGTTTACCTCCACATATGGGGTATCGACGTACTCAGGAGAAATTGCACAACAACTTTTGTGGTCTAATTTCTCCTGTTACCCTTGTGAAAATAAGAATTTGTGGGCGAAAAAATCATTTTTGTGAAAACAAATGCGATTTTTTATTTTCACGGCTCTACGTTATAAACTTCTGTGAAGCACTTGGGGGTTCAAAGTGCTCACCACACATCTAGATAAGTTCCTTGGGGGGTCTAGTTTCCAAAATGGTGTCACTTGTGGGGGGTTTCCACTGTTTAGGCACATTAGGGGCTCTCCAAACGCGACATGGCGTCCGATCTCAATTCCAGCCAATTCTGCATTGAAACAGTCAAACGGTGCTCCTTCACTTCCAAGCTCTGCGGTGCGCCCAAACAGTGGTTTACCTCCACATATGGGGTATCGGCGTACTCAGGAAAAATTGCACAACAAAATTTGTGGTTAAATTTCTGTTTTTACACTTGTGAAAATTAAAAAAAATGGTTCTGAAGTAAAATGTTTGCAAAAAAAAGTAAAATGTTAATTTTTTTCTTCCACATTGTTTTAGTTCCTGTGAAGTACGTAAAGGGTTAATAAACTTCTTGAATGTGGTTTTGAGCAGCTTGAGGGGTGCAGTTTTTAGAATGGTGTCACACTTGGTTATTTTCTATCATATAGACCCCTCAAAATCACTTCAAAGGTGATGTGGTCCCTAAAAAAAACATGGTGTTGTAAAAATGAGAAATTGCTGGTCAACTTTTAACCCTTATAACTCCCTAACAAAAAAAAAAATTGTTTCCAAAATTGTGCTGATGTAAAGTAGACATGTGAGAAATGTTATTTATTAACTATTTTTTGTGACACATCTCTCTGATTTAAGGGCATAAAAATACAAAGTTTGAAAATTGCAAAATTTTTAAAATTTTCGCCATATTTCCATTTTTTTCATAAATAATCGCAAGTAATATCGAAGAAATGTTACCACTAACTTGAAGTACAACATGTCACGAAAAAACAATCTCAGAATCAGCGGGATCCGATAAAGCGTTCCAGAGTTATAACCTCATAAAGTGACACTGGTCAGAATTGTAAAAATTGGCTCGGTCATTAAGTACCAAATTGGCTCTGTCACTAAGGGGTTAACATTGCTGGCAATGGGAGCGCTAATGGACGCGTTGCACGGCGTTAATTTCGCCATGCAACGCTGTCCGTTAGCGCTCACACAAAAAACAACATGAGAACCTAGCCTTATAGATCAGGAGGAGCTGATCAGATTGATGCACATTTTTGTGGGAAACGTTTAAGTAAGCCTCCTCCCATTTTAATGAAATCTGTTTGTATGGATAAGAGTCCAGTGACCAATCCTTATAGGACTGTTATTTGAAAGACAGCTGTCAGTCACTAGTAGGACTGCCCCCTGGACTCGTATGTATAAAAAAACACAAGGGTTTTCAAGTTTTACTGAATACTTTCACACAAAGCCATAGCTAATTCTGCGCAACTTCCTTCACCGTACCATGCTGTCCATACATCACTGTAAGGATATCTTGTCAAGTTCCCATTAAGTGTCATTCACACTGAATCTTGTCACATGTTTACATTTTTGTAAGGACCAACAGTCGTCAAGAAGCTGACGTGCCAAAAGTTTGTCCAATTTGTGAACCAAACTAGTTGTCTAAAATCTGTATTGTATTCGTGTCCTGTCTGTTTGAAATACTGTGAAAAAGCCCTTTAAGGTCCTTTAAAGACTTCCAACAATACTTCACCATTCCTCTTGTTAACAATGTGACGTTTTGTCAATATGAAGGACATGTCTTGACACTGTAGGTGACCAAGGAGAACAGTGGTGTGAGACTTGCTGAAATGTCAATAATGTAGGAATAAATTACCTCTGCGGTTTTTCCTGTGGATTTATCGCGGTTTTTATTGCGGATTCCGCTGCGGGTTTTCACCAGCAGTTTTCTATTGGAGCAGGTGAAAAACCGCTGCAGATTCCGAACAAAGAATTGACATGCTGCGGAAAATAAACCGCTGCATTTCCGCACGTTTTTTTCATGTGCACTGCGGATTTCATTTCCCATAGCTTTACATGGTACTGTAAATGCACGGGAAACGCTGCGGATCCGCAGCAAAATCCGCAGCGTGTGCACATAGCCTAAGGGTATGTGCACACGTTGCGGATTAGGCTTAGGAATTTCTGGTGCGGATTTTGCCTCTCCTGGCAGAAAACGCACCTGCGTTTTTTAGTGCGGTTCCACAGCGTTATGTGCGTTTTTGCTGCGGTTTTCTTGCGGATTTGCTACGTTTTTTACCCCTGCGGTTTTCTATAATGGACTGGGTACAAAAATGCTGCAGATTCACAAAAAAGTGACATGCTACTTCTTTTAAACCGCAACATTTCCGCAGCGGATTTTCCGCAAAGTGTGCACAGCATTTTTTTTCTCATTGATTTACATTGTACTGTAAACCAATTGCGGATCTGCAGCGTTTCTGCACTGCAAAAAACGCTGTGGATCCGCAGAGAATCTGCAACGTGTGCACATACCCTTAGTGTTCACGAAGAATATGAACCTTGGCTCAACTTGGTGCAATTGACATCTCTACAAAGCAGGGTATTTTATATAACAGGTTTCCCTATCTGTGAATTAATGCCTGCCCATTCAGGTTACTGACGTGTTAGAAGATTATATTGCTAGGTGGGTATTCCCACTAGAATAAAGCCTCTTTCAGATGCCTCTTCTGGCAATAGCCGAAACGTGCGTAGGGGCAGGCACAGTCACCCACCAGAGGTAATATTTGTACCATCTTAATTATTTTTTATAGCTCTTCACTCCTTTAAGAGAATGGTTTTTCTACTAGGATTTTTTTTGTTTTTTCTTGTATGTATTATCTCGTGAAGTATGTTATTTAGTGATGAGCGAATATACTCGTTGCTCGGGTTTCCCCCGAGCACGGTCTGGTGACTTCCCGAGTATTTATGACTGCTCGGAGATTTAGTTTTCATCACGGCAGCTGAATGATTTACGGCTACTAGCCAGCTTGATTACATGTGGGAATTCCCTAGCAACCAGGCAACCCCCACATGTACTCAGCCTGGCTAGTAGATGTAGTAGCGCTCCCCTTTGAGACAGGCGGCGAGCAGCTTCCGGGGTCTCGAGGGGAGCATGTCACTTTTCCGGTAGTGTCACTTCTGGTGACGTCACTAAGGCTGGCAGAGCGTGCGCTCCAGCGGTGGAACACATAGCAGCATGGACGCTTCTGGCAACAGCGTCCAGTGTCGTGCCGCCGTGCTTCTGACTGCAGCTGCGGAGACAACCATGGAAGGAGACCTGCTGGAGGAAGGAGGGGTAAGTGCGCCCGGCGCAGACCACCCTCACCTCACATAGGCCCCTGGAAGCTTTTAGCCTATTACTCCCTATCTTATGTCATTTAGGATAGGGGAACCCCCGCTGCTCCTCCGACCACAGTTAAAAAGCCCGGCAAGGCCTTGGTGAAATCCAACAGATGCCCTGTATGTCACGTGAAGCTCCCGGACTCCCATGGCAAAGCTCTGAGCACCCTGTACATCAAAGGTCAGAGAACTTAAATGCATCGGTGTCCGCTAGCTCTATACTTAACCTAGCGCATGGTTGCGGCTTCTTTCCCTCGCTGCTGTTCATCCTCTGAAGCAGAGCGTCAGAGCGGCCCACTGTGTATGATCTTCTGCACTTCCAAACAGTGAGGGAAAGAAGCCGCACACATGCACGAGGTAAGTATGGCGATGACACTTGCACTTGTAAGTTATCACACCCACAGGGGCGTGATAATATCCAAGTGGGCCAACTAGTCTGAGGACACTAAGGCCCTGTCTACTAGTCAAAGCCCTCCTTTGCATGTCATAAACGGACTTTAGAAATACTTTTTCTACATATCTGTGTGTAAACTAATAAAGGGACTGTTAGGCAGGGTAATTACATTTGCGGACGCAGTTTCTGGAGGCATGGGGGACCTGACAGGTTCCCTTTAAAAACGACTTCTATTATCTCCTTACTGTTAATACCAGCCATCATCAGACTATGGACTGTACAAAACCCACAGTATTTGTTAAACTCGCAAACATTTACATCCAGGTACTTTACATATATCCTACAAGAGACATGGAGTACAAAATCCAGAATATAATAAAAGAACAATTTTATTACAAATCACATAAAAAGATGACAGTAGATGTCTTCAGTATACAAAGAATAATAAAGGCAATGGCGCACAGTGTCTACAAATATTTTACATCTCCACAAGAAAAATACTAGGTGTGAATGCTAGAGGGTCCAGTAACAAAAGGCAGAATTAAATGGAACAAGTTCCCCACTAGTAAAATTGATAAGAATGCCATGAGACATAATAAAACAAGCGGTCACAGCAATAGTAGTCATGGCTTACCAAAGTACCACATCATGGCTTTGTAAAACTGAACAAGGCAAACCCAAATGGAAATGAAGGCATCTTGCCTGTATGCAGATACACAAAAAAAAAATAAATGGCAGCCCCGTTGTACTCCATGTCTCTTGTAGGATATACAGTGGGTACGGAAAGTATTCAGACCCCTTTAAATTTTTCACTGTTTCATTGCAGCCATTTGGTAAATTCAAAAAATGTAATTTTCTCCAGTCACCTTCCACGACAGCAGTATCCGAGGATGTCTCCCCACCCTAATAGGGGACAGGAAACAAAGAGGTTAAATACCCCTCCCCTTCCTGCAACCACCAGTGTTTTTCCTGTCCCCTATGGGGCATGAAGAGGTTCTCTAATAGTGTTGCCGTGGCCGGTGATCGGGAGCACTGTTACCTTGAAGCCGGGCAGTCGAGGTCGGGGGCTCCGCTCTCCTCCTTTGGACTGCTCCCATCTCCATGTCCACCACGCGACTTGGGACCTCCACCCGCCCTACCCGCGCCTTTTCGGGAGGCAAAGCAGGGCAGAGCGGTGCGCCGGGGTCCTCCTGCAGCTCCCCGGCTTCCTCATTCCTCCACGCTGCTGCTGGTGGTGGCGCGCGCGCATCGGAAGTGACGCGCACCCGAACTTCCGGTTTCATCGGCTCCATACGCTGAAGCTCCCGCGCGCCCCGGCCGGCGTCCCTGCCCCTAGGACATCCAGCGGCAGCCATGATGGGTGTCTCTGATCTCCTCCTCGTTAGCATCCGTGGGGGGAGGAGCACCACCAAATTCGCTGGGAGCCTCGGTAAATTATTTATTCCTGGCTGGGGAAGCCTCCAGGGTCTGTGACCCTCTCTATCTGGACCACTGACCATATGGATGGCGACAAACCCCTACACTCTGCTCCTGCGGAGCCCAGCGTACACCCCCCCTATTGTAAGTATTGGGATGATGTCCCTTGCTTTCCATTCTTAATTTAAGTGACTTAGTCCGCCTTTCTCTCTCATTTTAGGGAGACAAGGTCCCTGCCCCTAGGAAGGATAAGATGCCCAGCCGCAAGTGTGCTGCATGTGCGTCCAAGCTTCCCTCCGCATATAAAAAGAAGCTCTGTCAACCATGCACAGACGAAGTTCTGCGTAGTGAACAGCCCTCACTCATGGACAGCATCAGAACCCTCATCAGACAAGAGGTTCAGTCCTCCATGGCGGCCTTTTCTCAAACCCCAACACCGCAGCCTCCCCCTCCTAAGAAAAGGAAGATAGCCCCGGTAGTTTCCGACTCTGACTCGGGCGAGATACATACCTCGGGTTCAGAGGACATTTGGGAGAATGAGGGTTCTACCTCCGCTCCCAAATCTGACAATAAAAAAATCTCTTCTCCTCCGAGGATATGGAAGAGTTAGTTTCCATGGTGAGGGGCACCATGGGGGTAGAAGAGGAGATAGAGGGCCATTCCGTACAGGATGACATGTTTGGGGGTTTGAAACCTAAATCTGTGAAGGGATTCCCCATACACGAAAATATCGAAAGCTTTATCCTCCATGAGTGGGGCCTACCGGAAAAGGGGTTAAACGTCCCATCGGAGTTTAAGAATCGTTTCCCCCTTGAGGGAGACTGTTCTCTATTAGAAATGCCCAAAGTGGATGTTCAAGTGTCAAGGGTAACCAAAAAAACGGCTCTACCCTTTGAAGATTCCTCTCAGCTGAAAGATCCCATGGATCGGAAAACTGAGCTTATTGAGGAAATCTTGGGACACTTCAACTAATTTACTGAGATCTAACGTGGCCTCAACATGTGTAGCCAGATCCTTGTTTCTCTGGCTGCGTACCTTGGAGAATCACCTTGTACAAGGTACTTCTAGGGAAGAGATTCTTAATTCTCTCCCTCTGCTTCAGAAGGCGACTGGATTCCTCGCGGACGCCTCCGCAGAATCAGTACGAGTAGCCGCTAGATCAGCTGTCCTCACTAATTCGGCTAGAAGGGCCTTGTGGCTTAAATCCTGGGGAGGGGATATTGCCTCAAAGTCCAAGCTTTGTGGTATTCCCTTCCAGGGTCATTATGTATTTGGGCCTGTCCTGGATGAAATCTTGGACAAAGCCTCAGATAAAAAGAAAGTCCTTCTGGAACAAAAGAACCCTAGAAAGCGTTTTTTTCGTTCCCCCCGTGACCAACCTCCCCAACAAAATTACAGGGGCAAGGGCAAATCAGGACGGTGGAGCTACCCCAAAGGAGGGATAACCAGAAATATCCTGGTCCCCCAACCTCAGCAGACCTCTGAGAAGCAATGACTGCTCTCCGGTCGGAGGTCGACTCTTGCGATTCCTCTCCCAATGGCAGACTATCACCACGGATCGGTGGGTCCTGCGTACCATACGGGATGGCCTAAGATTGGAGTTCGAGAGTCCTCCCCCCCTCACCATCTAACGATCACTTCTCTACAGTCTCCAGGACTTCGGGAATCTCTGATACCGGATATTCTAAGCCTGCTTCAGGCAGAGGTGATTTCCCATGTACCACATCAGGAAATAGGGGAAGGTCACTATTCCCACCTTTTTCTGGTGAAAAAACCCTCTGGGAAACACTGTATCATCATAAACCTGAAACCTCTAAATCAGGTAATAAAATACCGAAGATTCAAAATGGAATCGATCAGATCAGCAATCCCGCTGATTGGTCAGGACTGGGTAATGGCGACGTTGGACCTGAGGGACGCATACTACCATGTGCCAATACATCCAGACCACAGGAGGTTCCTCAGGTTCGCAATTTCCCAAAACAAGCGAGTCAGCCATTATCAATTCAATGTCCTTCCTTTCGGAGTCTCGTCTGCTCCACGGGTCTTCACCAAGATCATGTCAGAAGCGGTAATCTTTATCCGACAACAGGGGGTCTGTGTCATTCCATAATTGGACGACTTTCTCATCATCACCCCATCCGCTTCGCGCCTCAATCAGGACGTGACGAAGGTCCTCGATATCCTAAGGTCACTTGGGTGTATCCCGAATTTGGCAAAATCAGATCTCCGGCCATCTCCACAGAACAAATTCCTAGGAGTTCTTCTGGACTCGGAGAAGAGGATGTCCTTTCTACCCGAGGACCATCGGATCAATCTTGTCCACAGGATCTCCAGGTTCAGAAGCCAAAAAACCCCGACTCTAAGAGACTGTCAATCCTGGGTTCATAGACATCATGCATCCAGGCAGTCTCCTGGGCCCAAGCCCATACGAGAATTCTGCAATCTCACATCCTGGCGTATTCAAGAGGACGCCAGATGGCTTTAACCAGGAAGATTCCCCTTCCCTCTCGTGTGAGATCTTCCCTCTCATAGCGGTTGAACTCCCAAAACCTACATCGGGGAGTCAACTGGGATCAGACTCCTCTCAGAGTACTCACAACAGACACAAGCCAGAGAGGTTGGGGTGCCGTGATCGAAGGCTCCCACTTTCAGGGGTTGTGGCCCCCAGATGTAAGACACAGCTCCTCAAATCTGAGGGAATTGAAAGCAGTGGAGGAGGCGCTAAGAGCCGCATCTGCCCTCATTCAAGGTCACCATGTACGGGTGATGTCAGACAATATGACCACTGTGGCCTATCTCCGGCACCAGGGGGGCACAGGACACTCGAGCCTAAAGATAACTGCTGGAAGGATTTTTTCCTGGGTGAAGAATCACCTTCTGTCCATCTCCACAGTACATATAAAGGGATTGGACAATTCCCAGGCGGATTACCTCAGCAGGAGGGACTTCCATCCAGGAGAGTGGTCTCTAAACCAGGATATATTCCTATCCTTAGTCCGGAGGTGGGGAACTCCCGATGTGGACCTGTTCGCCAACAATCGGAATACAAAATCAAACACCTTCTCCCTGACCTCTTCAAACGAGGCGCAGGAACTGGACGCTTTCTCCCACCCCTGGGAGTTTACCCTGGCATATGTATTCCCGCCAATCCCATTGCTACCCAGAACATTACAGAAGATCCGGATAGATCAAGTTACAACGATTCTGGTAGCCCCATTGTGGCTAGGGAGAAGCTGGTTCAGCACACTAACAAGCATGTGTCTAGAAGGCCCGATTCTGCTTCCCCAAAGATGCGACCTTCTTCAGCAAGGTCCCCTGATCCATCCGGACCTACACAAGCTAAAACTAGCAGCCTGGTTACTGAAGCCGAGATCCTGAAAGCCAGAGGTCTCTCACAGGAAGTAATTGAAACCCTACGAAAGAGTAGGAAGCCAATAACTAACGCCATTTATGGCAGACTATGGAAAAAGTTCTCGTCATGGTGTTTCCCGAACAGACCGGATCCATTCTACCCAGATATTGCACAGATCCTTCAATTCCTCCAGAAGGGCTTGGAACTGGGGCTTTCACCAAGTACCCTAAAGGTTCAGGTGTCAGCTTTTGGGTCTTTCTTCGACCAAGATCTAGCAAACCACCGGTGGATCAAACGATTCATAACATCGGCAGCTAGAATCCGTCCGAGACTTCACGTCCACACCCCTCCTTGGGACTTGAACCTTGTCTTAAAAGGTCTGACCGGTGACCCCTTTGAACCCCTTTCAGCCTCCAGCTTAAAAGTCCTGACCCTTAAAACCGTCTTCCTGGTAGCTATCACTACCGCCAGGTGTATAGGGGAACTACAGGCCTTATCAGTCCAGGAGCCATTCCTGACCATAACCATGGATAGTATAATCCTCAAATTAGACCCTTCCTTTATGCCTAAGGTAGTTTCAGACTTCCACAGAAATCAAGACATCATTTTACCCTCATTCTGCCCAAATCCCTCTAATCCAAAAGAGGTCTTTCATACCCTGGACGTCCGTAGAGTGGTCCTGTTCTACCTCCAACAGACAGAAAGTTGGAGGTTGGACCAAAACCTGTTCGTCCAGTGGTCAGGACGAAATAAGGGCAAGAAAGCAGCCAAAAGCACAAACGCTAATTGGTTTAAACAAGCCATTAGTCTTGCATACTCATCCCAGAAGCTTGCACCTCCAGCTTCACTAAAAGCCCACTCCACCCGTTCAGTCTCGACTTCCTGGGCAGAGAGGAGAAACGTATCATCGGAGCAGATATGCAGAGCTGCCACCTGGTCGTCAGTCCATACATTCACCAGACACTACAGGCTCAACTTCAATAGGGACCTATCGTTTGGCAGACACGTTCTCCAAGCAGTTGTCCCTCCCTAAAGAAATTAGCGGTTGGTATCACTCAGATACTGCTGTCGTGGAAGGTGACTAGAGAAAATAGAATTTGACTTACCGGTAATTTGGTTTCTAGGAACCTTCCACGACAGCACTAATTTCCCTCCCTATCTGATGTATTTATTAAATGATTCCTGCACTTAAGTGGTAACTATACATGCTACTGTGTCCAGAAAAAACACTGGTGGTTGCAGGAAGGGGAGGGGTATTTAACCTCTTTGTTTCCTGTCTCCTATTAGGGCGGGGAGACATCCTCCGATACTGCTGTCGTGGAAGGTTCCTAGAAACCGAATTACCGGTAAGTCTAATTCTATTTTTTTCTCATTAGTGTACACTCTGCACCCAATCTTGACTGAACAAAACAGAAATGTAGTAATTTTTCCAAATTTAATAAAGAAAAACTGAAATATCATATGGTCATAAGTATTCAGACCCTTTGCTCAGACACTCATATTTAAGTCACATGCTGTCCATTTCCTTGTGATCCTCCTTGAGATGGTTTTACTCCTTTATTGGAGTCCAGCTGTTTTTAAATAAACTGATAGGACTTGATTTGGAAAGGCACACACCTGTCTATATAAGACCTCACAGCTCACAGTGCATGTCAGACCAAATGAGAATCAGGAGGTCAAAGGAACTGGCCAAGGAGCTCAGAGACAGAATTGTGGCAAGGCACAGATCTGGCCAAGGTTACAACAGAATTTCTGCAGTATTCAAGGTTCCTAAGAGAACAGTGCCCTCCATAATCCTTAAATGGAAGAAGTTTGGGACCACCAGAAGTCTTCCTAGACCTGGCTGTCCAGCCAAACTCAGCAATCGGGAGCAGAGCCTTTGTGAGAGAGGTAAAGAAGAACCCCAACATCACTGTGGCTGATCTCCAGAAATGTAGTAGGGAGATGGGAGAAAGTTCCATAAAGTCAGTCAACTATCATTGCAGCCTTCCACCAGTCGGGCCTTTATGGAGAGAGGCCCGACGGAAGCCTCTCCTCAGTGCAAGACATACGAAAGCCCGTATAGCGTTTGCTAAAAAAAAAAAAAAAAAAAACACATGAAGGGCTCCCAGACTGAGAAATAAGATTTTCTCGTCTGGTGAGACGAAGATAGACCTTTTTGGTGATAATTCTAAGCGGTGTGTGGAGAAAACCTTCTCATCGCCTGCCCAATACAATCCCAACAGTGAAACATGGTGGTGTCGGCAGCATACTATGGGGGTGTTTTTCAGCTGCAGGGACAGGACGACTGGTTGTTATTGAGGGAAACATGGATGCAACCAAGTACAGAGAGAATCTGGATGAAAACCTCTTCCAGAGTGCTCTGGACCTCACACTTGGCCGAAGGTTCACCTTCCAACAAGACAATGACCCTAAGCACACAGCTAAAATAACAAAGGAGTGGCTTCAGAACAACTCTCTGACCATTTTTGACTGGCCCAGCCAGAGCTCTGACCTAAACCCAATTGATCATCTCTGGAGAGACCTGAAAATGGCTGTCCACCAATGTTCACCGTCCAACCTGACGGAACTGGAGAGGATCTGCAAGGAAGAATGGCAGAGGATCCCCAAATCCAGGTGTGAAAAACTTGTTGCATCATTCCCAAGAAGACTCATGGCTGTACTAGCTCAAAATGGTGCTTCTGCTCAGTACAGAGCAAAGGGTCTGAATACTTATGACCATGTCATATTTCAGTTTTTTTTTTTTTTTTTTTTTTTTTTAAATAAATTTGCAAAAAGACATTTCTGTTTTTTTCAGTCAAGATGGGGTGCAGAGTGTACATTAATGAGTAAAAAAATGAACTATTTTGAATTAACCAAATGGCTGCGATGAAAGTGAAAGGGGCATGAATACTTTCCGTACCCACTAAATGTTATAGCTGAGTGTCTGTTTTTTGTTTTGGCCCACCGCTTATGAGACACTCGTGTCACTATACTGTATTCTGTTTTGATGATATTGACAGGTACTTTACATGTAGTGTTTACTTATGTTGCCATTAATTTCACAGCACTTTTGTCATAATCTTCACTGTCCCCTTTGGGACTGACAATCTAAATTCCCGATCAGTATTTCTTTGGAGTGCTCAGAGGAAAAGCATGCAAACACTTGGAGAACATACAAACTCCTTGCAGATTGTTGCCTTGGTGGGATTTGAAACCAGGAATCCAGCATGTAGTACAGACGTCATAAGACTTAACGCCCACAGCTCGTCTCTGCAGAATTCTCTTCTCCGGTCCTCTTCTACACATTATTTTATTCATCTTATATCTCCCATGCTATGCGACTCAATATTTGCTTTACTGTGTTTCCTGCACCAAATGAACCCTCACATTTCACCTACCTTATAACTTATAACCACCACACTGTCCTCCCTTATGAACTGCCCCCCCCCCCACCTCCTACCTCAGAGTAGCAGTAAACATTCAGGGACCCCTAACTCTCACAATTTCAAGTCCTCCCCCTTGACCTATCTATGCCCCCAAGAACATTTACAAAGATAGTGGCAGAAATGTCAGCTCCCTTAAAGGCTGAAGATAATTTTTTCATCCCTTAAGGTACCTTCACACTAAACGATATCGCTAGCGATCCGTGACGTTGCAGCGTCCTGGCTAGAGATATCGTTGTGTTTGACAGGCAGCAGCGATCAGGATCCTGCTGTGATATCGCTGGTCGTTGCTGAAAGTTCAGAACTTTATTTGGTTGTCAGATCGGCGTGTATCGTCGTGTTTGACAGCCAAAGCAACGATGCCAGCGATGTTTTACAGTGGTAACCAGGGTAAATATCGGGTTACTAAGCGCAGGGCCGCGCTTAGTAACCCGATGTTTACCCTGGTTACCATTGTAAAAGTAAAAAAAACAAACAGTACATACTCACCTTCTGCTGTCTGTCACACGTCCCTTGCCGTCTGCTTCCTGCACTGACTGTGAGCGCCGGCCGTAAAGTGAAAGCAGAGCACAACGGTGACGTCACCGCTGTGCTGTACTTTACGGCCGGCAGTCAGTCAGTGCAGGAAGCAGACGGCAAGGGACGTGTGACAGACAGCAGAAGGTGAGTATGTACTGTTTGGTTTTTTTTACTTTTACAATGGTGACCAGGGTAAACATCGGGTTACTAAGCGCGGCCCTGCGCTTAGTAACCCGATGTTTACCCTGGTTACCCGGGGACCTCGGCATCGTTGGTCGCTGGAGAGCTGTCTGTGTGACAGCTCTCCAGCGACCACACAGCGACGCTGCAGCGTCGCTTAGTGTGAAGGTACCTTTAGACAACTTCCTGATTATCGGAAGCTGTGTGTGTACAAGCGGTAAAACGAGTCGGGAGACACTGTTTTCTAAGGTGGATAATAAAATTTGAAAAATCACCACAAGTAAAGCCAGAACAGATGCAAATTTTCTTGCGAATTTTATTAAATTACAGAATGCAAATGGCTTTCCTCCCTTGAAGAGATGTCATAACAATCAGTCTCTCCAACATCGGGTGAGATCTATCCACATTAATGGGCATAAATCATGACGCTGTTCTGCACAATGTATAGCAATAACTTGGCACTCAGTCAGTTATGAAGTGAAGGTTATCAGTTTTTATTGCATGTCCAGACACAGTTTCAATGGTTAAATGTTTTCGGTCCCAAGTGGACCTTCCTCAGAACAATTTCAATTAATCTGAGTTGCTGGTTTAGACCATATGAACAGAAGGAGAAAAACACCTTCTGGGTTAATACTGTATGGCGTTGCAATATGTGGGCATGTGGGCTCTTGGCGTACTAAGCCGCTTAAGGAATGCTGTGGCCCATATTTGGAGCAGGAGAATACAGTGCTGGTGGCGTTCTAGCGCCAGTGTGGACGCGCGAAGAGCAACTCAGATAAATTGAAATTGTTCTGAGGAAGGTCCACTTGGGACCGAAAACGTTTAACCATTGAAACTGTCTGGACGTGCAATAAAAACTGATGACCTTCACTTCATAACTGACTGAGTGCCAAGTTATTGCTATACATTGGTCACTGGGTTGTATACCCTACTTGAGCACCAACTCTCATTTTGTCACAGAGTGCCGTGTCCTTGCTTAATAGCTGTTCTGCACAAGCCAGCGTCAGAATAAAAACCTGATGACTTTCACAGTCACCGCATAATAAAAATGACCATAAGGGACGCTCAGTTTTTTGCATCAAACCATTTTCATATGGACTCATACTTGCGGTATTTACTGGATAACATGCTTCTTTAACATGCTGCTAAGTGTACTGACAGTGTTTGATTATATAACGTGCTGAATAGGTAGTTATCAGAGGGAACTGTCTGGATACTCACGTTGATTAGACTATACCACACATGGGTACCCATTAACCGTGTTATTAAGGGTATTACATGTTATGGCACTTGACGAATAGGGAGATACCCTGCAAGTGACTGTGACCATAAGGAATATTAGTAGCTGGCATATTTACAGGTTCGCTCTGAGTATTAGCTCACATATACTGTATGTCCTATTTCTTAGCATATTTTGGTCATTATAAGCTACTAGCCCTTTTCAGTTTACAGGGTCATAGGATTGGTAACCCCTTACATGGTCAGTATTTTTATCTACCTTTCCCCCACCATTTCTGTGTTGGTATAGGGTTCACTTTTTTGCACAAGGGTCCTCCCCCTCCCCTTTTTTGTTTATATGTGATTCTATTTTGACACTTTTTTTTTTATTTTTTTTATATACCTAATAAAGGTTAAGAAGAGGGAAAAAAAAAATAAAATATATATATATATATATATATATATATATATATATATATATATATATATATATATATATATATATCTCCATATATCCACTCACTGTTCTTATTGGTCTTTTGTTGGATAATTTACCCTGCTTTTTAGAGGTGTGCAGTTTGTCTTCCAATTTAATAAAAAAACCAAAAACTGTGACCCACCCTAAGAAGGTGTGACGGATCGCACAGGGGAAGGGTGTGTCGACTTCACTCACCTCTGGGGAGGGGAGTGAAGGACCCAGCAGGGATCGGCTCTCTGGCGCCACCACTTGCCCCAGGTCAGTGAGGGAACTGCACAGAGGGCAAATAGTTGCCGGAAAGGCTTCCCTTATAGGTATGAGTTATGGAAGTGCTCCCAGTGAGGGGATTCTAACGCATCGGGTATTCTAGAATATGTATGTATGTACGTCACGCTTAGCACAGCCCACGTAGTATATAGCACAGCCCACGTAGTATATAGCACAGCCCACGCAGTATATAACACAGGCCACGTAGTATATAGCACAGCCACGTAGTAATAATAATAATCTTTATTTTTATATAGCGCTACCATATTCCGCAGCGCTTTTCCCGGAGAGAGCTTAAAAGGCCTATTTGCTTGGGTCAACTAAAAAACATTGGCCTTGGGGAATCCCAATGGTAGGGGCTGAATTTGGGAGCAAGTATTTTGGGCCAAAATATGACAGGGAATTCTGTAAGATATCAAAATATCATTTTACCATGCATCACTGCTGTGACTTGGGCATGGTCAAACTTCAGGAAGTTTTAGTGGGTAATTCTAAAAGGGGGAGAGAAAGCCGAAGGAAACCTAGACAAAGGGATTATAACTTCAGGAAAAAACTAGGTGACAGATTTCCTTTTAATAGGCCCTTTCTGACCCAGGAGAGCTTGGTTCACCTGGCTACACCGACTGGCTGTGGGGAGACCTGTGGGTACTTCAGGAAATCCCAGAACTCCTATCCCTGGGACCCCATACTACATTCCAACTTGAGGGGTCTCCATTTGACTGCATGGTGTTTAAGCTGGCACTTCCAGCAACTAGAAGATGCTCAGAGAACTTAAACTCCACCCTTAGAATATCCAGTGCAATTTTTTTTCCTAGATTTCATAATATTTTGGGAAAGTTCTTAAGGGAATCCAATGTAACCTGAAAGATAAAAAAAACAAGTTAGATTATACTCACCCAGGGGCGATCCCGGTCTGATGGGTGTCGCGGTCCGCGTCCGGCGCCTCCCATCTTCATATGATGACATCCTCTTCTTTGCTTCCCGCCACGGCTCCTGCGCAGGCGTACTTTATCTGTCCTGTTAAGGGTAGAGCAAAGTACTGCAGTGCGCAGGCGCTGGGAAAGGTCAGAGGCGCCCGGCACCTGCGCACTGCAGTACTTTACGCTGCCCTCCACAGGGGGCTGATCAGCTGTTCGGCTCCGCAGCTGCATGTGTAGTGGCTTAATGACAGTCACTACACATGCATGGAGAGCCCAACAAACAGGCAGCAATCCAAGAAGCCGGGTTTCCTCTGCAGCTTATTCGGTAAGCGCTATAGCTTGCCGAATAAGCAGGGACCCGAACAAATTTGCTCAACTCTAGTAACAACCTTTTACAGGTCCCAGGAATAGTTTTTCTGTGATAACCCTAAAAACAAGGGTTAAAGTATTTAATACGCTAGACGTTAGGAGATGCCTCTTACAATATCTAGAGTCAACCAAAGAATTCAGAAAGTCTATGTCCTGTTTGTTCTCTTTCAGGGTCCCATGAGAAGCCAGGCAGCGTGCCAAATAATTTAAATGAACCGTCCCACCTGCTTGTTTACCATTTTATTTCCATCCTTTTCCAGCTCTATGAAGCCAGAGCTGCTAATCAAAGAAGGGGGCAGATAAAGGGAAAGCAAACCTGTGTGTGTGTGTGTGTGTGATGGTGTATTTTAAATGATTGGCCCTGCTGTGAAGCACAGAATGACAGTGAAAACAAGAAAAGAAATATATCTTGGTACCGTGTTAGCCAGTAGATAGAAAAATATTTAGAATTGAGAGTCCTCAGTGGTTGATACCTTTTAATGGCTAACTGAAAAGATGGTAACAAATTGCAAGCTTTCGAGACTACATACGTCTTTTCATCAGGCAAAGACTAAAACAAACTCTGAAGAATCACATATTTATGCACAACATAGTATAGAAGAAAAAAAGAAAAAAAAAAAGAGAGGGGAAAAAAACCATGGATAAGCCAGGTGACATGAAGCAGAATTACCATGGGTGATAAACAGTTACGTCCATAAATATTGGGCCAGTTCTTAAATAAGGATTGTTTTATTGTCCTGTGATTAGGGTCTGGTTCTGTTGTGATGACCCCACATGGTCTGATGGGCAAGTTCATTAGTTGATGTAAAAAGACATAAATCCGTGTGTCACATTCATTCCTGCATTTAGAGTGTCAAAGGTCGTCATCAGTTTATATTCCCAGACTCTCCTGTCTTTCTGCGATTTGAAGTTACCCTTTAATACAAGTAATTTCATGTCCATAATGTTATGATTTGGGAGACAGAAATGTATTGCCACAGGTAGATCCATTCTTTTTTCTCTTATTGTATGGCGATGAGCGTTCATCCTTGTTCTCAGTTTCTGCCCTGTCTCCCCTACATACAGACCCCCAGTTGGACATTTAGTACAAATAATTAGGTACACCACATTAGAAGTGACGCAGCTGAATGTACCTGGTATCTTGTAGTCCTGATGTGAATTGGGGATCTTTATCTTGTCCGTGGTCATTATAAATGGACAGGTTTTACATTTTTTCTGGTTGCAAGGAAAGGTACCTGCAGCTGTTGGAGAGGGCAGGGAGCTCTTGACAATGATGCTGCTTAGATTTGGGGGCTGCCTAAAACACAGTAGTGGGGGGTCTGGAAAAATTGCTTGTAGTCGGGCATCTTTTTGCAGTAAAGGTTGTAATTTCCGTGCAGCTCCCCTTAGCGCCTCCAGATTTGGATTGTAGGTAACTACTCGAGGTACCCGGTTATTTTCTTCTTTAGTTTTGTAATGTAGCAGGTGATTCCTTGATATTCTGGTGGCTCTTGTGATCTGATTTTCAATTGTTCTTGGATGGTAGCCCTGGTTCAAAAAGTTCTTTCTGAGGCGACCAAGGTGTTCATCTCTATCCATTGGGTTGGAACATATACGATTGTATCTGATGGCTTGGCTGTGGACAATGGAGTTTTTGAAAACCAGTAAATACTTTTTTTGGGGGGGGGCTTCAAACGCAAGCCCTAAAGAAACCACTGACAAGTGGATAAAACGTGGTATGGACACCAGGCACCATTTTGTTCAGAATTGCGCATGTGTTAATTTGATGTCACAAGACTGTTGATTTGTTTTTGTCAAATTCTAAACTTTGGTGGGCAATTTCAGGAAAGGTATGTTGTAATTTTTTTTTTTTTAACCCCTTCCCGACCTTTGACGCATACGCTGCGTCATGAAAGTCTGTGCCAATCCGACCTATGACGCAGCGTATGCGTCATGGAATGATCGCGTCCCTGCAGATCGGGTGAAAGGGTTAACTCCAATCTCACCCGATCTGCAGAGACAGGGGGAGTGGTGCTTCAGCCCAGGGGGGGTGGCTTCACCCCCCCGTGGCTACGATCGCTCTGATTGGCTGTTGAAAGTGAAACTGCCAATCAGAGCGATTTGTAATATTCCACCTAAAAAACTGGTGAAATATTACAATCCAGCCATGGCCGATGCTGCAATATCATCGGCCGTGGCTGGAAATACTGAAGTGACCCCCCCCCACACACCCACCGATCGCCCCCCCAGTCCTCTGTTATGGGGTCCGGTCCCCTCCGTCCGCCTGCCGGCTCCCCCGTCCTCCTGTTCGCTCCCTCCTTGTTTGGATTCACCCCCCCGTGCTCCGATTACCCCCCCTGTGCCCCGATCCACCACCCCTTCATACTTACCGATCCTCCCGGTGTCCGTACGTCTCCTCGCTGGGCGCCGCCATCTTCCAAAATGGCGGGCGCATGCGCAGTGCGCCGGCAGATTCCTTACAAGTACATTTTGATCGCTGTGGTAGGTTCTATCACAGCGATCAAAATAAAAAAAATAATAAATAACCCCCCCCCCCCCCCCCCTTTATCACCCCCATAGGTAGGGACAATAATAAAATAAAGAAATTTTTTTTTTTTTTCCGTTTTCCACTAGGGTTAGGGTTAGAACTAGGGTTAGAACTAGGGGTAGGGTTAGGGTTACGGGTTAGGGTTAGGGGTAGGGTTAGGGTTATGGCATGTGCACACAGTGCGGATTTGGCTGCGGATTGCCGCGGATCCGCAGTGGATTGGCCGCGGATCCGCAGCGGATTGGCCGCTGCAAATTCGTAGCAGTTTTCCATCAGGTTTACAGTACCATGTACACCTATGGAAAACCAAATCCACTGTGCCCATGGTGCGGAAAATTCCGTGCAGAAACGCTGCGTTGTATTTTCCGCAGCATGTCAATTCTTTGTGCGGATTCCGCAGCGTTTTACACCTGTTCCTCAATAGGAATCCGCAGGTGAAATCCGCACAAAAAAACACTGGAAATCTGCTGTAAATCTGCAGGTAAAACGCAGTGCCTTTTACCTGCAGATTTTTCAAAAATCGTGCGGAAAAATCTCACACGAATCTGCAACGTGGGCACATAGCCTTAGGGTTAGGGTTGGAAATAGGGCTAGGGTTGGAAATAGGGTTAAGATTAGGCTTGTGGTTAGGGTTACGGATAGGGTTAGGGGTGTGTTGGGGTTACAGTTGTGGTTAGGGTTGGGATTAGGGTTAGGGTTGGGATTAGGGTTAGGGTTGGAATTAGGGTTACGGGTGTGTTGCGGTTAGGGTTGTGGTTAGGGGTGTGTTGGGGATAGGGTTGTGATTAGGGTTATGGCTACAGTTGGGATTAGGATTAGGGGTGTGTTGGGGTTAGTGTTGAAGTTAGAATTGAGGGGTTTCCACTGTTTAGGCACATCAGGGGTCTCCAAACGCAACATGGCGCCACCATTGATTCCAGCCAATCTTGCGTTCAAAAAGTCAAATGGTGCTCCCTCCCTTCCAAGCCCCAACGTGCGCCCAAACAGTGGTTTACCCCCACATTTGGGGTACCAGCGTACTCAGGACAAACTGGGCAACAACTGTTGGGGTCCAATTTCTCCTGTTACCCTTGCAAAAATAAAAAATTACTTGCTAAAACATAATTTTTGAGGAAAGAACAATTATTTTTTTATTTTCACGGCTCTGCGTTATAAACTTCTGTGAAGCACTTGGGGGTTGAAAGTGCTCACCACACATCTAGATAAGTTCCTTGGGGGGTCTAGTTTCCAAAATGGGGTCACTTGTGGGGTGTTTCTACTGTTTAGGCATATCAGGGGCTCTGCAAATGCAACGTGACGCCCGCAGACCATTCCATCAAAGTCTGCATTTCAAATGCCACTACTTCCCTTCCGAGCCCCGGCATATGCCCAAACAGTGGTCTACCCCCACATATGGGGTATCGGCGTACTCACAACAAACTGGGCAACAAATATTGGGGTCCAATTTCTCCTGTTACCCTTGTGAAAATAAAAAATTGCTTGCTAAAACATCTTTTTTGAGGAAAGAAAAATGATTTTTTATTTTCACGGCTCTGCGTTATAAACTTCTGTGAAGCACTTGGGGGTTATAAGTGCTCACTATGCATCTAGATAAGTTCCTTGGGGGGTCTAGTTTCCAAAATGGGGTCACTTTTAGGGGAGCTCCAATGTTTAGGCACACAGGGGCTCTCCAAACGCGACATGGTGTCCGCTAACGATTGGAGCTAATTTTCCATTCAAAAAGTCAAATGGCACGCCTCCCCTTCCGAGCCTTGCCGTGCACCCAAACAGTGGTTTACCCCCACATATGAGGTATCGGCGTACTCAGGAGAAATTGCCCAACAAATTTTAGGATCCATTTTATCCTGTTGCCCATGTGAAAATGAAAGAACTGAGGCTAAAAGAAATTTTGTGTGAAAAAAAAGTACTTTTTCATTTTTGCGGATCAATTTGTGAAGTACCTGGGGGTTTAAAGTGCTCACTATGCCTCTAGATAAGATCCTTGGGGGGTCTAGTTTCCAAAATGGGGTCACTTGTGGAGGAGCTCCAATGTTTAGGCACACGGGGGCTTTCCAAACACGACATGGTGTCCGCTAACGATGGAGATAATTTTTCATTCAAAAAGTCAAATGGCGCTCCTTCCCTTCCGAGCCTTACCATGTGCCCAAACAGTGGTTTACCCCCACATGTGAGGTATTGGTGTACTCAGGAGAAATTGTCCAACAAATTTTAGGATCCATTTTATCCTGTTGCCCATGTGAAAATGAAAAAATTGAGGCTAAAATAATTTTTTTGTGAAAAAAAGTACTTTTTCATTTTTACGGAACAATTTGTGAAGCACCTGGGGGTTTAAAGTGCTCACTATGCTTCTAGATAAGTTCCTTGGGGGGTCTAGTTTCCAAAATGGGGTCACTTGTGGGGGAGCTCCAATGTTTAGGCACACGGGGGCTCTCCAAACGCGACATGGTGTCCGCTAAAGATTGGAGCCAATTTTTCATTCAAAAAGTCAAATGGCGCTCCTTCCCTTCCGAGCCCTGCCGTGCGCCCAAACAGTGGTTTACCCCCACATATGAGGTATCAGCGTACTCAGGACAAATTGTACAACAACGTCCATGGTCCAGTTTCTCCTTTTACCCTTGGGAAAATAAAAAAAATTGTTGCTAAAATATCATTTTTGTGACTAAAAAGTTAAATGTTCATTTTTTACTTCCATGTTGCTTCTGCTGCTGTGAAACACCTGAAGGGTTAATAAATTTCTTGAATGTGGTTTTGAGCACCTTGAGGGGTGCAGTTTTTAGAATGGTGTCACTTTTGGGTATTTTCAGCCATATAGAACCCTCAAAATGACTTCAAATGTGAGGTGGTCCTTAAAAAAAAAAATGGTTTTGTAAATTTTGTTGTAAAAATGAGAAATCACTGGTCAAATTTTAACCCTTATAACTTCCTAGCAAAAAAAAAATTGTTTCCAAAATTGTGCTGATGTAAAGTAGACATGTGGGAAATGTTATTTATTAACTATTTTGTGTCACATAACTCTCTGGTTTAACAGAATAAAAATTAAAAATGTGAAAATTGCGAAATTTTCAAAATTTTCGCCAAATTTCCGTTTTTTTCACAAATAAACTCAGAAATTATCGACCTAAATTTACCACTAACATGAAGCCCAATATGTCACGAAAAAACAGTCTCAGAATCGCTAGGATCCGTTGAAGCGTTCCGGAGTTATTACCTCATAAAGGGACACTGGTCAGAATTGCAAAAAACGGCAAGGTCATTAAGGCCAAAATAGGCTGGGTCATGAAGGGGTTAATGTAGTGTTTTGTTAAATTTGTTCAGGGATTCAAGTTGGGATCTCTGTAGGATCTTTTTTCGAAGTGTGATTTTCTAAGTACAGTCTCATCCTATACATATGTTTAATACTAAACTAAAAGAATCAATATTTTTAACACCTTAAAAAAAACAACCTGTTATATGTATATTTAATAAGTCACTAGGCATGTACTCTTTCAAGTTTTTTAAAAGAATACTGCAGTAGCTAAAAAAATCAAGCTAAAAATATGAACTGGTCTTTAAACCCTTAATGACCCCCGATGCACATTTAAAATGGCGGCTGGTAAGGGTACTTCTTCCATTGCGGTTTTAAAATGGCGATCGGGTATAAGGCTGTAGCGCCGTCTGAAAATCTCCAGGGTCTCTGCTACCTGTGAATAGCGGTGATCACAAAAAAGTGTGCCCGCTGTTAAAATTATTTCTTTCTCTTCTGATATGATACACATGTCAGAGGGGAGAGAGAAAGAGAAATCATCCCCCCTGAGACTCCGATACCTCTGCCATCCCTGGGCCTTCTTGATCTGGCCCTCTGCATCATCTTCTTTAAAAAAAAAAAAAAAGCAAACCCATATTAGTTCCTTTTAATCACTGTGATAGACCCTATCACAGTGATCAAAAGAAGAAGAAAAAGTAAATCAAATCCCCTTTTGTCACCTCTTTAAATAAAAATCATTTTTATTTTTTTACATTGTTTGCAGTTAAGGTTGGGATGTGTATTGCGGATCCACACATATTTTTTTTGGGTGTCTAAGCCTCCAAACATGCGGGGCAAGGACTCAAGCATGTCGCTGGCACACCCGCGATACTTGGTGCATACCCGAGCACCCAATGCAAACTGGTGTAGTGAGCATTTGCACTCAACATTAACCCCTTCACCCCCAAGGGTGGTTTGCACGTTAATGACCAGGCCAATTTTTACAATTCTGACCACTGTCCCTTTATGAGGTTATAACTCTGGAACGCTTCAACGGATCTTGGCGATTCTGACATTGTTTTCTCGTGACATATTGTACTTCATGATAGTGGTAAAATTTCTTCGATATAACTTGCGTTTATTTGTGAAAAAAATGGATATTTGGCGAAAATTTTGAAAATTTCGCAATTTTCCAACTTTGAATTTTTATGCCCTTAAATCATAGACATATGTCCCCAAAATACTTAATAAGTAACATTTCCCACATGTCTACTTTACATTAGCACACTTTTGGAACCAAATTTTTTTTTTTTAGGGAGTTATAAGGGTTAAAAGTTGACCAGAAATTTCTCATTTTTACAACACCATTTTTTTTTAGGGACCACATCTCATTAGAAGTCATTTTGAGGGGTCTATATGACAGAAAATACCCAAATGTGACACCATTCTAAAAACTGCACCCCTCAAGGTGCTCAAAACCACATTCAAGAAATGTATTAACCCTTCAGGTGTTTCACAGGAATTTTTGGAATGTTTAAATAAAAATGAACATTTAACTTTTTTTCACACAAAATTTATTTCAGCTCCAATTTGTTTTATTTTACCAAAGGTAACAGGACAAATTGAACAACTTTTGGTGTCCATTTTCTCCTGAGTACGCTGATACCCCATATGTGGGGGTAAACCACTGTTTGGGCGCATGGCAGAGCTCAGAAGGAGAGGAGCGCCATTTGACTTTTCAATGCAAAATTGACTGGAATTGACATGGGACGCCATGTTGCGTTTGGAGAGCCCCTGATGTGGTGGGTTTCAATGTTTAGGCACAAGTGACACCATTTTGGAAAGTAGACCCTCTAAGGAACTTATCTAGATGTGTGGTGAGCACTTTGACCCAACAAGTGCTTCACAGAAGTTTATAATGCAGAGCCGTAAAAATAAAAAATCATATTTTTTCACAAAAATGATCTTTTCGCCCCCATTTTTTTATTTTCCCAAGGGTAAGAGAAGAAATTAGACCACAAAAGTTGTTGTGCAATTTGTCCTGAGTACGACGATACCCCATATGTGGGTGTAAACCATTGTTTGGGCGCAGGGCAGAGCTCGGAAGGGAAGGAGCGCCATTTGACTTTTCAATGAAAAATTGACTGGAATTAAGATGGGACGCCATGTTGCGTTTGGAGAGCCCCTGATGTGCCTAAACATTAAAACCCCCACAAGTGACACCATTTTGGAAAGTAGACCCCCTAAGGAACTTATCTAGATGTGTTGTGAGAACTTTGAACCCCCAAGTGTTTCACTACAGTTTATAACGCAGAGCCGTGAAAATAAAAATTCCTCTTTTTTCACAGAGATGATTTTTTAGCCCCCAGCTTTGTATTTTTACAAGGGTAACATAATAAATTGGACCCCAAAAGTTTTTGTCCTGAGTACGCTGATACCCCATATGTGGGGAGGAACCACTGTTTGGGCGCATGGCAGAGCTCGGAAGGGAAGGAGCGCCATTTGGAATGCAGACTTAAATGGATTGGTCTGCATGCGTCACGTTGCAGTTGCAGAGCCCCTGATGTACCCAAACAGTAGAAACCCCCCACAAGTGACACCATTTTGGAAAGTAGACCCCCCTAAGGAACTTATCTAGTTGTGTTGTGAGAACTTTGAACCCCCAAGTGTTTCACTACAGTTTATAACGCAGAGCCGTGAAAATAATTTTTTTTTTTTTTTCACAAAACTTATTTTTTAGCCCCCAGTTTTGTATTTTCCCAAGGGTAACAGGAGATATTGGACCCCAAAAGATGTTGTCCAATTTGTCCTGAGTACGCTGATACCCCATATGTTGGGGTAAACCCCTGTTTGGGTACACGGGAGAGCTCTGAAGGGAAGGAGCACTGTTTTACTTTTTCAACGCAGAATTATCTGGAATTGAGATCGGATGCCATGTCCCGTTTGGAGAGCCCCTGATGTGCCTAAACAGTGGAAACCCCCCAATTATAACTGAAACCCTAATCCAAACACACCCCTTACCCTAATCCCAACGGTAACCCTAACCACACCCCTAACCCTGACACACCTCTAATCCCAACCCTATTCCCAACCGTAAATGTAATCCTAACCCTAACTTTTGCCCCAACCCTAACTTTTGCCCCAACCCTAACTTTTGCCCCAACCCTAACTTTTGCCCCAACCCTAACTTTTGCCCCAACCCTAACTTTTGCCCCAACCCTAACTTTTGCCCCAACCCTAACTTTTGCCCCAACCCTAACTTTTGCCCCAACCCTAACTTTTGCCCCAACCCTAACTTTTGCCCCAACCCTAACTTTTGCCCCAACCCTAACTTTTGCCCCAACCCTAACTTTTGCCCCAACCCTAACTTTTGCCCCAACCCTAACTTTTGCCCCAACCCTAACTTTTGCCCCAACCCTAACTTTTGCCCCAACCCTAACTTTTGCCCCAACCCTAACTTTTGCCCCAACCCTAACTTTTGCCCCAACCCTAACTTTTGCCCCAACCCTAACTTTTGCCCCAACCCTAACTTTTGCCCCAACCCTAACTTTTGCCCCAACCCTAACTTTTGCCCCAACCCTAGCCCCAACCCTAGCTTTTGCCCCAACCCTAGCCCCAACCCTAGCCCTAACCCTAGCCCTAACCCTAGCCCTAACCCTAGCCCTAACCCTAGCCCTAACCCTAGCCCTAGCCCTAACCCTAGCCCTAGCCCTAGCCCTAGCCCTAACCCGAAAATGGAAATAAATAAATAAAATTTATTTTTTTATTTTTCCCTAACTAACGGGGTGATGAAGGGGGGTTTGATTTACTTTTATAGCGGGTTATTTAGCGGATTTTTATGATTGGCAGCAGTCACACACTGAAAGACGCTTTTTATTGCAAAAAATATTTTTTGCGTTACCACATTTTGAGAGCTATAATTTTTCCATATTTGAGTCCACAGAGTCATGTGAGATCTTGTTTTTTGCGGGACGAGTTGACGTTTTTATTGGTAACATTTTCGGGCACATGACATTTTTTGATCACTTTTTATTCCGATTTTTGTGAGGCAGAATGACCAAAAACCAGCTATTCATGAATTTCTTTTGGGGGAGGCGTTTATACCGTTCCGCGTTTGGTAAAATTGATAAAGCAGTTTTATTCGTCGGGTCAGTACGATTACAGCGATATCTCATTTATATCATTTTTTTATGTTTTGGCACTTTTACACGATAAAAAACTCTTTTATAGAAAAAATAATTATTTTGGTATCGCTTTATTCTCAGGACTATAACTTTTTTATTTTTTTGCTGATGATGCTGTATGGCGGCTCGTTTTGCGGGACAAGATGACGTTTTCAGCGGTACCATGGTTATTTATATCTGTCTTTTTGATCGCGTGTTATTCCACTTTTTGTTCGGAGGTATGGTAATAAAGCGTCGTTTTTTGCCTCGTTTTTTTTTTTTTTTTTTCTCCTCACGATGTTTACTGAAGGGGTTAACTAGTGATATAGTTTTATAGGTTGGGTCGTTACGGACGCGGCGATACTAAATATGTGTACTTTTATTGTTTTGTTTTTTTTATTTAGATAAAGAAATGTATTTATGGGAATAATATATATTTTTTTTCTTTATTTAGGAATTTATTTTTTATTTATTTTTTTACACATGTGGAAAAATTTTTTTTTTTCATTTTTACTTTGTCCCAGGGGGGGACATCACAGATCGTTGATCTGACAGTGTGCACAGCACTGTCAGATCTGCGATCTGCTGTGCAGGGCTGCAGGCTTCCAAGCGCCTGCTCTGAGCAGGCACTCGGTAAGCCACCTCCCTCCCTGCAGGACCCGGATGCCGCGGCCATCTTGGATCCGGGACCTGCGGCGAGGAGGGAGGTAGGAGACCCTCGGAGCAACGCGATCACATCGCGTTGCTGCGGGGGTCTCAGGGAAGCCCGCAGGAAGCCCCCCTCCCTGCGCGATGCTTCCCTATACCGCCGGTACACCGCGATCATGTTTGATCGCGGTGTCCCGGGGGTTAATGTGCCGGGGGCGGTCCGTGACCGCTCCTGGCACATAGTGCCGGATGTCAGCTGCGATATGCAGCTGACACCCGGCCGCGCTCCCCCCGTGAGCGCGGCCGATCGCGTATGACGTACTATCCCGTCGGTGGTCATACGGGCCCACCCCACCTCGACGGGATAGTACGTCAGATGTCAGAAAGGGGTTAATGACGATGTATTCAATATGATAACCTAATGTTATCAAATTCTGTGTCTTACCTGTGGATTCAAAATGCTCACTATACCACCAAGTAAAATTATTGGTGTGTGGTTTCCAAAATAAGGCCACTTATGAAGCGTTTCTTTGTTTAGTCACATCAGGGGCTCTCCAAACGTGACATGGCATCCACTAATTAATCCAGCACATCTTAAGGTACCTTCACACTCAGCAACTTTGCAACGAGAACGACAACAATCCGTGACGTTGCAGCGTCCTGGATAGCTATCTCGTTGTGTTTGACACGCAGCAGCGATCTGGATCCCGCTGTGCCATCGCTGGTCGGAGCTAGAAGTCCAGAACTTAATTTTGTCGCCAGGTCGGCGTGTATCGTCATGTTTGACATCAAAAGCAACGACGCCAGCAATGTTTGACATTGAGCTAACAACCAGTGAGAACGAGAAGTGAGTCGCCGTTACGTCACTGGATCGCTCCTGCATCGTTCTGGAGCTGCTGTTTGACGTCTCTACAGCGACCTAAACAGCGACGCTGCAGCGATCTAGTTTAGGTCGGCTCGTTGTCTATATCGCCGCAGTGTCGCTGAGTGTGACCGTACCTTTACATTCAATAAATGTTACCACAAACATGAAGTACAATATGACACGCAGAAGCAGTCTCCGACTCGGTGGGATCAGTTAAAGCGTTCAAGAGTTATAACCACAAAGTGACAGTGGTCAGAATTGTCAAATTTGGCTTGGTTATAATTGGCTCCGTCAATAATGGGTTAAACTGACCTTTTACCATCAGTGTATCCCTTCTATTGGGTTAAATGTAAAATTGACCACAATGTCTTACTAACATGGGCAGTTTCCTTGTGTCAGAGTATGTACGAACTGTTATGGGGTTTGGGTCCACCTGCGTTAATCTGTGTTTTGTTTACTTTAAAATGTCTGGTTTTCTTGAAAACACACAAAACAGTGATGGACCAGAAGGTGCAAGAAAGTCACTTCTGCTTCTTCATTATCATAAACTTTGGAGACTACACCAGCTAGCCAGCAGTGCAAATCATATTTCCAGGTCACATAACCAGTTATATCATCCATTGCCAATCTTGTGCTACCTTCATGGACTTCACTGTCGTTGCTGAGTGAAAAAAAACTTTTTTATTTCAGTTTAACTACATGTTATGAAAGTGTGGTATTGCCAAGTCCCTTTGATGGGTTCGGCATCCTATAACCAATGTTTTTAACAAACTCTCCTCCTCTTTGTAGTCCTTGTTTGTACAGCACATGAACTGTGTACCGTATATACTTGTATATAAGTCGACCCGAGTATAAAGGCCCCGTCTCACATAGCGAGATCGCTGCTGAGTCACAAGTTTTGTGACGCAACAGCGACCTCAGTAGCGATCTCGCTATGTTTGACACGTACCAGCGACCCGGCCCCTGCTGTGAGATCGCTGGTCGTGTCGGAATGGCCTGGACCTTTTTTTGGTCGTTGAGGTCCCGCTGACATCGCTGAATCGGTGTGTGTGACACGGATTCAGCGATGTCTTCACTGGTAACCAGGGTAAACATCGGGTTACTAAGCGCAGGGCCGCGCTTAGTAACCCGATGTTTACCCTGGTTACCATCGTAAATGTAAAAAAAAAAAAAAAACAGTACATACTCACATTCCGGTGTCCGTCAGGTCCCTTGCCGTCCGCTTCCCGCACTGACTGACTGCCAGCCGTAAAGTGAAAGTACAGTACAGCGGTGACGTCACCGCTCTGCTGTTAGGGCCGGCACTCAGTCAGTGCAGGAAGCGGACGCCGGGGGACGCGAAGGTGAGTATGTACTGTTTATTTTACATTTTACACTGGTAACCAGGGTAAACATCGGGTTACTAAGCGCGGCCCTGCGCTTAGCAACCCGATGTTTACCCTGGTTACCCGGGGACCTCGGCATCGTTGGTCGCTGGAGGGCGGTCTGTGTGACAGCTCTCCAGCGACCACACAGCGACTAAACAGCGACGCTGCAGCGATCGGCATCGTTGTCTGTATCGCTGCAGCGTCGCTATGTGTGACGGGGCCTTAAGCCGAGGCACCTAATTCTGCCTCGAAAAACTGGGAAAACGTATTGATTTGAGTATAAGCCGGGTATGCATTATCCCCTAATTCCTATTCTGGTATGCATGGCTCCTTATTCCCATCCTTGTCTGCATGGCTCTCCTCATCCCCATCCTTGTCTGCATGGCTCTCCTCATTCCCATCCTTGTCTGCATGGCTCTCCTCATTCCCATCCTTGTCTGCATGGCTCTCCTCATCCCCATCCTTGTCTGCATGGCTCTCCTCATCCCTATCCTTGTCTGCATGGCTCTCCTCATTCCCATCCTTGTCTGCATGGCTCTCCTCATTCCCATCCTTGTCTGCATGGCTCTCCTCATCCCCATCCTTGTCTGCATGGCTCTCCTCATCCCCATCCTTGTCTGCATGGCTCTCCTCATCCCCATCCTTGTCTGCATGGCTCTCCTCATCCCCATCCTTGTCTGCATGGCTCTCCTCATCCCCATCCTTGTCTGCATGGCTCTCCTCATCCCCATCCTTGTCTGCATGGCTCTCCTCATCCCCATCCTTGTCTGCATGGCTCTCCTCATCCCCATCCTTGTCTGCATGGCTCTCCTCATCCCCATCCTTGTCTGCATGGCTCTCCTCATCCCCATCCTTGTCTGCATGGCTCTCCTCATTCCCATCCTTGTCTGCATCGCCCCCAAGAGAAAAATATAAAAAAAATCTTCCTACTTACCTTCCCTACGTGCCGTCGCAGCATCTCGTTCCGGTGCCAGCAGCTCCTGCGGTTGGGCGGTTACGTGTCCTCGCTCATTAAAGTAATGCATATTCACATCTCTCCACACCTATAGGAGTGGAGAGGGATGAATATTCATTACCTTAAAGGGAAGGTGCCGCATTTTATTTTTTGTATTAAAAATGATTGTTTATATAAACAATTATTTTTAATACAAATTTACATTTTTTAACTTTAACATTTTTTTATTATTAATTTTGTTTTTAGCCACTGGGCGCCGCCATTTTGTTTTGCAGGAGTGTAAGCTGCACGACACTTACACTCTGCAAATACGGCAGCCCTGGGCATAGAGATCTGCAGTCGGCGTCCGTCTGTATAGTTTACATTGTGCTGCTCTGGTCTGGCCACGCCCCCTGAGCCGTCCACACCACAGCAAAGGCAGGAGATCAGCGCCATCTTCCTGGAGCTCACAGTGTGCTGTGAGCTGAGCTCCAGTTTCACAGTATAATCGCAGGAGCCCTGCGGTTATAGGAGGCGGAGAAGGAGAAGACCAAGGACGGGAGGGAGAAAGGACTCGGCAGGCAGCGGAGCAGTGAAGTATCAGTGGGGAGGGGAGAAGCAATCTAATCCTATCCTTTGTGGTGCTGACTCTGAGCAGTTATCTCCTCCCATGTGTTACTGTGCTGAGCTGTGTATCTACTCCTCTCCTGTGTGATACTGTCTGCTGAGCCATGCATCTAATCCTATCCTGCGTGATACTAACGGAGCTGTGTATCTAATCCTCTCCTGTGTGATACTGTCTGCTGAGCCGTGTATCTAATCCTATTCTGTGTGTTAGGGTATGTGCACACGTTGCGGATTTCTTGCAGAAATTTCCTGAAGAAAACCGGAAATTTTCTGCAAGAAATCCGCATTTTTTTTTTTCGCGTTTTTTTAGCATTCTGCAAGCGTAATTAGCTGGCAGAATGCTAAAGTTTTCCAAGCGATCTGTAGCATCGCTTGGAAAACTGACTGACAGGTTGGTCACACTTGTCAAACATACTGTTTGACAAGTGTGACCATCTTTTTACTATAGATGCAGCTTATGCAGCATCTATAGTAAAAGATAGAATGTTTAAAAATAATAAAAAAAATAAAAAAAATGCTTATACTCACCCGCAGACAGCTGATATCCTCACCGGCGTCCGTTCCGTATAGATGGTGTGCGTGCGCAGGACCTTCCATGACGTCGCGGTCACATGACCGGTCTCGACCAATCACAGGACGGTCACAAGACCGTGACGTCATCGCAGGTCCTTCACCGCACATCAGCTACAGGAACCGAAGCGGCAGCATGCAGCTGAGAGGCGGGAAGACATCGAGGGTGAGTATAGGACTATTTTTTATTTTAATTCTTTATTTTTGACCACTTATATGGTGCCCAGTGCGTGGAGGAGAGTCTCCTCTCCTCCACCCTGGGTACCAACCGCACATAATCTGCTTATTTCCCGCATGGTGTGCACAGCCCCGTGCGGGAAGTAAGCAGATCAATGGACCCCTAGGTGTGCGGAATCCCCGCAATTCCGCATTTTTAATGAACATGTTGCTTTTTTTTCCGCGATGCGATTTTTTCGCGGAAAAAATCGCAACATTTGCACAAAAAATGCGGAATACACTAAATAATAGGAGGCATATGTTAGCGTTTTTTTCGCGTTTTTATCACGTTTTTATAGCGAAAAAACGCGAAAAATCCTGAACGTGTGCACATGGCCTTACTGTGCTGAGATGTGTATCTAATCCTCCCCTGTGTGATATTGACTGCTGAGCTGTGTATCTAATGCTATCCTTTGTGATACTGTCGGCTGAGCTATGTATCTAATCCTATCCTGTATGATACTGACTGAGCTGTGTATCTAATACTGTCGTGTGTGATACTGACTGCTGAGCTGTGTATCTAATCCTCTCCTATGCACTCCTCTCCCCCGTTATGTGTGATCTATATGGCGGTATTATGTGAGATCTATATGGCGGTAATATGTGTGCTCTATATGACGGTATTATGTGAGAACACTGGCGTCGTTATTTGCGATCTATATGATGGTATTATGTGAGAACTATAGTACAGTATTATGTGTGCTCTATATGGCGGTATTATGTGAGAACACTGGCGGTATTATGTGAGATCTATATGGTATTATGTGTGCTCTATATGGCGGTATTATGTGAGATCTAGATGTCGGTATTATGTGAGAACTATAGTACAGTATATGTGCTCTATATGGCGATATTATGTGAGATCTAGATGTCGGTATTATGTGAGAACACTGGCGTCGTTATTTGCAATCTATATGATGGTATTATGTGAGAACTATAGGACAGTATTATGTGTGATATATATGGCAGTATTATGTGAGAACACTATGGTAGTATTATCTTCATAAAGGGGACCGATTCTAGGGTTGTTCTGGTTGAGCAGTTGCACATGGGTCTGGGGTAATAGAGGGGGGGCAGCATGACCTCCAGTCAGGTGCCGTCAGGGGAGGGCTGGTGAGGCAGCTGAAGAGAGGGGTCTCATGTTTATCGTTACTATATGGCTACATTTCCTTCCCAGCGTCACCCCATACTTCGCCTGTCGCCTCGCTTTCACACATTGCCAGGACAGGATGGAGAAGACAGGATCTGAGGAGGGGAATGGGGTCTTTGCATGCAAAGTCTGGATCAGAACTGGCCATCAATCCACAGAAGTGTTTCCTGGATTTCTGTGGAGCAGACGGTCCGTCCATGTGTATAAAAGACAGCGCTCTATGTACAATCCCAAACAGGGTGCCCCCATAGACCAGCACACTGCTCTCCTGAAATACTCTGCGCTGCTGTCACCCTGCTCCCTCCACCATATATCTCCCAGAATCCTTGCTGCCTGCCATCCTCGGTGACTGTCTACTTGTCAGTATAAGGCTATGTTCACACTTTGCGGGTTTTGCCGCGGATCCGCAGCGGATTTGACACTGCAGATCCGCAGCAGTTTTCCATGCAGGGTAAAGTACAATGTTACCCTATGGAAAACAAAACCCGCTGTGCACATGCTGCGGATTTCCGCGGAAAAAGCCGCGCGGCTTTTCTGCGGAAAAAAAGGAGCATGTCACTTCTTGGTGCAGAATCGCAGCGATTCTGCACCCATAGAAATGCATTGATCCGCTAACTTCCCGCATGGGGCTGTGCCCACGTTGCGGGAAGTTAAGCGGATAATGTGCCGATGGTACCCGGGGTGGAGGAGAGGAGACTCTCCTCCAGGCCCTGGGAACCATATTTTGGTGTAAAAAAAAGAATTAAAATAAAAAATGATGCTATACTCACCTCTCAGCGCTGCCCGCGGCGTCCGGTCTCAGTTGCTGTGCCGAACAGGACCTGTGGTGACGTCGCGGTCACATGACCGTGATGACGCCGCGGTCACATGACCGTGACGTCACGAAGGTCCTTGTCGGCACAGCCGCTTGCAGCGCCGAGGAGATCGCGACGTCAGAGGGTGAGTATAACCAATTTTTATTATTTTTTACATTACTATTGATGCTGCATATTGCTGCATATGCAGCATCAATAGTACAGGAGTAATCCCGCAGCGGAAACCGCGGAACAAACCGCGATAAATCTGCAGGGATAACCGCAGCGGTTTTGCACTGCAGATTTATCAATTCCGCTGCGGGATTAACCCGCAGAGGAACCCGCAAAGTGTGAACGTGGCCTAAGGCTGCCATCACACTAGCAGTATTTGGTCAGTATTTTACCTCAGTATTTGTAAGCCAAAACCAGGAGTGGGTGATAAATGCAGAAGTGGTGCATATGTTTCTATTATAGTTTTCCTCTAATTGTTCCACTCCTGGTTTTGGCTTACAAATACTGATGTAAAATACTGACCAAATACTGATAGTGTGACGGCAGCCTTACTCTGCAGTCACCAACAAAATGGCTGCTCACTGGGTTCCTGAATATCATCCTCTTATCCCTTAGCAAACACCCAGAAGAGGAGGAGAGGAGACATCACACATGTCAGCAGACTCCGCCCATAATTACTGCAGTGCAGTAATGTGAGCTAGTTGTACACTAGGTTTTTGTCAAATTTCAGTAGCTGCTCCCCCTAGTGTTTAAAAGTGGAAATGCCAAACCTTTTAAAATTATTTTTCATATTTTACTAAATTATAAACAAATTATAATATTTTTTAAGAAAATTTAAACATTAATTCTTTATTTTTTTTCAATCGCTGGCAAAAAAATTTTTTGGGATGGCACCTGTCACGATTCACACCGTGACTGTCAAGTTCCCTTAGCCGCGGCCGGCAGTTTGTCACGAAATCCACAGGGATTCCTGACCACTGCCACCAATAGGTCACGGATGGTGGTGACTTTAGACCAACAGACGGCTATCACATGTGCAGGGGGCTTATCTTAGTTATCCATCCACTGCCACAATGTGATAAAAAAAACAAACCCAATGCTATTGACCTCTTAGTTTACAGCAGGGGCTTATTTTAGGTATCCCACTGCTATTCAATATACCATGAACTGCAGGGATTTGTATATCCCGCTTACAGTTTCACTCAACACTTGCAGCTCTCTGGCGCCCCCCTTACTCTCAGGTCAGATTAGGTACTGCACCTAGGGTAATTAGTCGCCAGAAAGGCTGCCTGCTATGTACTGGCTATTGGGCGCGCTGCAGCGACGCGATAACTACTCCCACTCAGGCAGGAACAATAATTATCAAGCCGCAGTCGCTACAGTGACCCCCCAAAAGTCTGCACACGGTAAGCTGCCACCAGCTCCGATTAAACGGGTCCGGAGCTAACCCAAAACAGTAGCGTTATTTCCCTTCAAGAGACTTGGGGTACGTTTTTAGAGCAGGGAGAAAGGACTGGCATGAAATAATATACCCCACAGAATGTAGGCAGTGCTTTTTATAAAAATATTTTACAAAGATGTTACAAATGAGACAATTGCAAATATGTACAAGGTAATTATGAAAATAAAAGGATTAAAGGAAGAAAAGATAACTCACATGTTCTTAGTTCATATCAGTTCAGGCAAACACCATGCTAGGGGGAGGGGCTCCCAAAAATCCCAATGCATGAGGTACAGCTCTTCAGGTCAGACCCACATGTTCTTCCAGCAACAGACTGACTGCTGGAGTCCGGCCAAAACAGTTATAGTTTAGCCTGGTGACATCACCAAAAGGGCTGGTTTTTCCAACCCCTCCTCTCTCTGCATTCTGACTAAGTATAAGCTAAATCTTTCTAAGACTTGTAATTCCGCTGCTGAACATATCATAATCGCACCATACCCCTCATTTATCTCGTATCATCGCCGGCATTCCAGTGAGACCAAACATGTCCCACCTGTCACGCACACTGACAGAGAAATCCCTACCTCTGTACCAGATGGAGCTACAAGCCTGTGATTAGAGTAATGGATAGATCCACCGAGAGAGAATAAGAACATCTATTTTCGTGTTTTTAACGTAAACGGTTTGCGTAATATCTTACAAAAATGGAACAAAGAACTTCCATGTGTTCTAGAAGTTTCTATTCCAGTGATAGCTGGACAAGAGCTTACCCGGCAGGAAATGCCGGTCGTAAATTCCTTTCGTCAATAAAACTCTCTTCCCCCCCATGTACAGTGGAAAGGCAAGCTCAACTCTGAAGTAAAAGAGAAGGGGGGGTTTCTTAGCCCACATCCTGGGCTGACAAGAGAAACTAAACCTATATGATATTTCATACCATATCGTGACAGCACCTTCCCTTTAATGAGCGGGCACCCATGAGAGCCCGGCAGCTGCTGGAAGCCAGCGGCTGTAACTGTGCGCGCTCTATAAGAGAAATTAATATTCATTGCCAGTGCAGTGAATATTCATTTCTCTTTAGCAGTGGGCACAGGCTTTAGCTACAGCCTCCTGTGACGTGCTGCTTGCCCTCCCCCGTCACAAACTGGGACAGTGACTAGTGTATAAGCCGGAGGGAGGTGGCTTTTTCAGCACAAAACTATATGCTGAAAAACTCCTCAGCATAAACACGAGTGTATATGGTATTAGGAAAATATTTCTCACTCCAGTTGAAAAGTTGCATGGGTGTTAAGATTTGGTTTGAATATGGCTTCTAGAGCAAGGGTCCCCAACCTGTAGCTCAGGAGCCACATGTGGCTCGCGGTCCCATGAATTGTGGCTCGCGGCTGTCTGCCAGCTTTGTGTATTAGCTCCAGATTTAGTAAACGAGTATGAAGACCACATCTCAAAATGGTGAAATTTGTGAGTAGCCCTGCACAGAAGAGCAGATTTGGGTACATTTCCGCTGGTCTTGGGGGTTTAGAGAAAATTTAATTATTGCATGCTGGAGACAAGATGATAGTACCGGTCAGAGGAGGTACTTGAAGCTGAATGTGATTGTGTTGGGAGTGATGGAAGAATGCTGAATGGGGGTTTGGTGGGAACCGCTGGATCTTGGTATACTGATTCGGGGTGATTTGTGTGGAAAAGCTTTGGTTATCATTATACCCATAATGGGGGCTTTAGTTGCCGCTACTGTGAGGGGAGCTGGATGTGGCTCTTGACCCTCTTGCAGAGCTGAATGTAGCTCTCAAGGTCAGAAAGGTTGGGGACCACTGCTCTAGAGGCTAGCTCCAGCTGCAAGGTGTAGAACTGTGCCTCCTAAACTTAGTGCCATTCAGCATCCACTCCAAATCTTTCTTGTGATGTCATACATTTATATTGTTTCTCTGGTTTTTTTATACTGTGCAGAAGAGCCATTTCGAGAAGTAGTAGACTTTGCTCAAACTTAGTAGGATGTTAGTTTTTATCACTGAGATGTATTTTTTGGATCAAATGAACAGCTATTGAATCATGAAGTAAGCTCTTATAACTACAGTTTTTTACTTTATTTTTATCTGACTGGGTTTTATCCTGAACAACAAAGGAATAGTTATCCGAAAAGTCTAAGCTTATTGCCTCACTCTTTTCTTGTGAGGCGATTGTAGTAGTCCTGACTGTTGGCGAGCTATAAATGAGTGTTGTTTTTTTAAAGGGATAATCCGAAACCCAAAAGTAAATTTCAATTAAATCTTCAAAAACCAATAACCTTTTCAATTTTAAGTCATGGTAAAATGCCCTACCATTTGCTCTGTGCTGCAACTTATGGTTCTGATTATATTACCCAATTCCTATGACTAATCGTTTGAGAATCCTAGTGCATGATGGGATACTCGAACGAATCGTCATCTGCTGGCTGAAACTTCTGTCACTCCCATTTCCGCCCTGAAACGAAGTGTCATCAGATGGGGGCTGGGTCTTCCTGACACTCCCCTTGCTTCATTTGCCGTCCTCCATTCATAAGTTTTTACCTGGATTGTTTGATTTTTGCCAGGAAGGCTCTGCACCCACTTTACCCCGGTGCTTCTCCTGCTTTTCTAATCAGTCTGACAGATTGTGGACAAAGACTGCCAATTCTAGATGTGCCATGCTGTTGGACTCCTACCCTAAAATACTGCATGTTATCAAAATTTCAATGGCTGCTTCAAGAAAGTATTAATTTAAAATCTGTTTTCTGGGAGTTAGATCTTAGCGCCATACGCAAAAAGCATAGAACAGGCAAGGTAGTTGCTACCTAACTGCCTATAATGCTAGTGCTGATCTCTGCTGGCTCTTCAGCGTCTTCGCTTATACTCTGCTGTCGAGGGGGCGGCAATGCGGATATCATGTGGTAGCCAGCTGTTAGTCAGGATGACGTCGGCAGTGGCAACTGGTCCGCAGAGCAGAAGAGGGGTTCTGCTCTGCTGAGGAGAGGTGAAATTAAGCAGTTGATTAGCCAGTGGATCCCAGAGAGATCATTCCCATGCAGAACAGGCTAGTGATTGGCTACTAGTCCTGGATAACACTTTTTTTTTTTTTTCTTAAAGGTGTGCATATTTATGCAACCAGGCTTTAGGTTTTCTTTTTCCACCTGGAAATTGCAGTTGCACATCCCCCTACACTTCATCTCGGCAGGGTATGTAAAGTGTTACCCAGCAGACGGCAAGCTCAGGACTGGCCATCGTTGCGGTCCATTTCAAGATTTGTGAACAGTGAATAAATATATTTATCAATTCATTGCATAGATATTTTGTACAAGTTGTTTGTAAAGGTTTTTGTTTATGCCAAGATTTTTCTTTTGGTAATAGAAATCAAGAGAGCGCTCAATACCCTGATCCAAGTGCAAGTGTTGTTTTCTTTGGCTATTTCCTATATTTTGTATGGTTAGTTTAGCTGCTTGTTGATATTTGGATCACTGTGACACTTGGCTGAACTATAAATGACGTAATGCAGATATTTTTTTTTCCCCATCCCCAAGAATTGCCAACAAACTAGACACCTGACATCTGTCAGCTCCTCACCTGAAAGGTGCACATGTTCTTCAGGAAATAAGCTTTAGAAATGTAGACTTTGTACCTTTTTATAATGATGATGGCTGTTTATGGTCTGATGGGCGGTGCGGTCTGGTCTGATGGGCGTCGCGGTCCGGGTCCAGCGCCTCCCATCTTCATACGATGTCGTCCTCTTTGCTTCTTGTCGCGGCTCCTGCGCAGGCGTACTTTGTAGATAAGCCCCTGATGGCGGTGGCCGCAGCTTATAGGGCCAAAATGAAGTGACAGATTCCCTTTAATGGTTAGTGATGAGCGAGTGTGCTCGTTAGTCGAGTTTTCCCTATGTGCAATCTAAGTGTCACAAGGTCTGTCAGTATATACACACCTTTTCTGAAAGGCCACAGAGGGTGCAACACCATTAATAGTGATGAGCCAGTGTGCTCGTTACTCGGGTGCTCTCTGAGTATCTTGGGCGTGCTTGTAGATTGTTTGAGTCCCTGCAGCTGCATGATTTGCGGCTGCTAGACAACCTGAACACATGCAGGGATTGCCTATTTGTTAGGGAATCCCCACATGTATTCAGGCTGTCTAGCAGCCGCAAATCATGGAGCTGCGGGGACTCTACAAGCACACCCAAGATACTCAGAGAACACCCGAGTAACGAGCACACTGGCTCATCACTATTAATGGTGTTGCACCCTCTGTGGCCTTTCAGAATAGGTGTGTATATGCTGACAGACCATGTGACACTTAGATTGCACATAGGTGGACTTCGTTTCACTAAGCATGTGAATTAGTAATTGCTTGCACCAGAAATTTTTAGGTGCTTCATAGAAAAAGGGGTGAATACATATGCACATGCCAATTTATAGTTATTTGATCCCATAAAATAAATGTATGCCTATATCTTTATCACTTCACCAAATTAGACTGTTTTGTTCTTATGCATCACACACATCTGATAACGAAACTATTTAAAATCTGGTTGCAATGTAACAAAATAGGTAAAAAGCCAAAGAGCGGGATGGGGGGGGTATGTGTGGAATATTTTCACAAGCCACTGTAGCTTAAACCTGATTGAGATTTGGTCTGGTTTGTTTTTTATCTAGTATGTTTGTTTTTTGATTTGTTCCATGTCTTTCTGTACTCCAGTGAGGCAAGCCATCCAGCCTGAGCTGCTGCTCTGCTTGAACCATAGTTCAGAGCTATTTTACAGAAGCTGCATAGACTAAAGAAACTGGTGTCTGGAGATCACCGATTTTAAAGGGAATCGGTCATTAAGATCAACCCCCCCCCCCCCAAGCAGTCTACATGGGCATGCAGGTCACACTTGCATAAAAACCTACCTTGATGTCTTCATTATGATTAGTTCCAGAGAAATCTAAGTTTTTCTTACTGTGTAGATGATCTGTTAAGATCTCTGTACATGGATATCCGTGAGAGTTTACCTACAGAGATTACTTGAAATGACAGAGGGTGTTACCAGTGTGAGCCATGTAATGTCTCATGTTATGGATTCTCTCATGATCTTGCTGCAGAACAGTGAGTTAAGCAGAATCTGTCACCAGAATTTCAGTAACCCTCCCTCATGCTATTTCTATGTACATTTAACTCTTTCAAAGGCAAGTGCAGAATTATCTTCACATGGCCAGTCCATTCCACAGTTAAGGTACCGTCACATTAAGCGACGCTGCAGCGATATCGACGTCACACAGACAGCTCTCCAGCGACCAATGATGCCGAAGTCCCCGGGTAACCAGGGTAAACATCGGGTTACTAAGCGCAGGGCCGCGCTTAGTAACCCGATGTTTACCCTGGTTACCATTGTAAATGTAAAAAAAAAAAAACAGTACATACTCCCCTTCTGATGTCCGTCAGGTCCCTGGCCGTCTGCTTCCCGCACTGACTGTGAGCTCCGGCCGGCCGTAAAGTAAAAGCGGAGCACAGCGGTGACATCACCGCTGTGCTGTGCTTTACGGCCGGCCGGCGCTCACAGTCAGTGCGGGAAGCAGTCGGCCAGGGACCTCACGGACATCAGAAGGTGAGTATGTACTGTTTTTTTTTTTTTTTTACATTTACAATGGTAACCAGGGTAAACATCGGGTTACTAAGCGCGGCCCTGCGCTTAGTAACCCGATATTTACCCTGGTTACCATTGTAAAACATTGCTGGCATCGTTGCTTTTGCTGTCAAACACGATGATACACGCCGATCTGACGACCAAATAAAGTTCTGGACTTTCAGCAACGACCAGCGATATCACAGCAGGATCCAGATCGCTGCTGCGTGTCAAACACAACGATATCGCTATCCAGGACGCTGCAACGTCACGGATCGCTATCGTTATCGTTGCAAAGTCGTTTAGTGTGAAGGTACCTTTACTGAGAAATTGGTGTTCTCAGCCTAATTTGCATATCTATTCAGAGCTGTTTGTAGATCTTAAGCCTCTGACACTCCCGCCCCACCACCTCCTGCTTGAGGCCTGCCTCTATGCTGTGTGACTTCAGGCAAAAGAGAAGTCAGTCAAGCAGGAGGCAGCGACGCTGGATGGAAATAGAGCTGGAGAGACAGAGGCTTAAGATCTACAAATTGACTTTCAGCCTCATTTGCATATAATTTCAAAATCTAATTTCTTGGTAACAGAGGAGTGGACTGGCCATATAAAGGTATCGTGGACTTGCCTTTGAAAGCGCTACATGTTCATGTAAATGGTTTGGGCGTAAAATCCTGCTGACTTAATTCCCTTTTAACACTCATGGTAAACTGCAATAAAAGTAAAGCAAAACCTAAACAGTGTGTGTTGTTCCTGCCCCACCTTGAAAAGAACCATAGAAATTGGCACTAAATGAAAAAGCCCAAAATTTTGAAAGGGTATGAAAGATCATTGTTATTTATTTATTTTTATAAAGGAGAATTTGGGGGAGCAGCAAATCTATAATATAACGATAGGAGCGTCACTCTGTCCGAAGCCTTTATAGACTGCACAAGTGCAACGCTCCTAGCGTTAGATTATAGACAGAGTCCGTATTCAAGAAAAAATGGCGCCAGAAAGCGCAGACTGCGCTGGTGCCGAAATCTGTGTCACAATCCTGCCCATATCATAGTTTCCACCCCCACAGTGTCCCCACGCCCCCTGATTCCGGCCCCTAAATGTCCCCCTGCTCCCGGAATCAGGGGGCGTGGGGGCACGGTGGGCACGGTCCCGCCTTCAAGACGTTGCAGCAGGTCATGCCACAGCAATTACTTACACCCCCTGATTCCGGCGCATGAATGTCCCCCTGCTCCCGGAATTGGTGCCTGCGCAGTCCGCGCTTTCCGGCGCCATTTTCTTGAATACATACTACAGTGTCTTCAAGAAAATGGCGCCGGAAAGCGCGGACTGCGCAGGCGCCGATTCGGGGAGCAGGGGGACATTTATGGGCTGAAATTGGGCCGTGAGGACACGATCCCGCCCTCATGACGTTACTTACATCTGAAGGGACACTGCAGCACGGACTGCGCAGGCGCCGATTACTGCGTCACAATCCCGCCCTCTCATGATGTCGTGGCATTTCCGCCCACATTAAAGGGACTCTGTCACCTGAATTTGGCGGGCTATGTAAATTCCCTGTGTCAGGTCCGATGGGTGGTGTTTCCTCTTCTTTCATTCACCCCTTCCTTTCCCACTGGCCGCAATATTTTCTTGAATGTCAGTAGATTTCCTCCGTAGTTCACGCGTGCGCAAAGCAATCTTGCCTTGTGCACGCGCAGTATGCTTTGCCCAACTGCGGGCAAAGCCGAAAAGCATTAGTGCGCATGTGCCGCCGCACTATGTCCCGGAAGTATTTCGCTGTGTTCCGGGACATAGTGCGGCGGTGCATGCGCACTAATGCTTTTTGGCTTTGCCCGAAGTTGGGCAAAGCATACTGCGCAAGGCAAGATTGCATTGCGCATGCGTGAACTACGGAGGAAACCTACTGAAATTCAAGAAAATATTGCGGCCAGCGGGAAAGGAAGGGGTGAATGAAAGAGGAAACACCGCCCATCGGACCGGACACAGGGCATTTACATAGCCCGCCAAAGTCAGGTGACAGAGTCCCTTTAATGATTTTGTTAGATATCAGGAGCATGTGTAAGAATATCTACACTATACAATACGTCAGCAAAGCTACCAAGTAACTTTCTAAAGAATATATAACACACGTCTGTGGAGCAAGGCAGCCACTTTCGACTCAATACCGCCACAGTGTCTGTTGCCATCACTGATTAAAACGGGGGCGCAGGATGGGAGCAGCACATGGCAGGATGGGGACGCAGGATGGGAGCAGCACATGGCAGGATGGGGACGTAGGATGGCAGCAGCACATGGCAGGATGGGGACGTAGGATGGCAGCAGCACATGGCAGGATGGGGACGTAGGATGGCAGCAGCACATGGCAGGATGGGGACGTAGGATGGCAGCAGCACATGGCAGGATGGGGACGTAGGATGGCAGCAGCACATGGCAGGATGGGGACGTAGGATGGCAGCAGCACATCACAAAATATGGGAGCAGGATGACAGCACCACATCACAAAACGGGGGCACAGGATGGAGGCGCAGGATCAATGCAGCACATGACATAATGTGAGCATCACATAACAGAATGACAACATGCAGACTCACAAAATAGGATTAGAGCACAGGATAGGGGCTGCACATGACAGAAAATGAGCACAGGATAAGAGCAGCATATGACAGGATGGAGGTGCAAGATGGTAGCACCACATGACAAAGTTAGGACACAGGATGGAAGCAGCACATACCAGGATGGAGACCATATACCATTATAAATGCTCGCCACTCGGGCGTAGAACGGGTTCAATAGCTAGTATAAAACAATTGTAGCAACTGGTCACATTAGACCTAGTGACAGGTCCTCTTTAACACCCTCAACCCCTAGCCTATTTTCACCTTCCTGACCAGGCCAAGTTTTACAATTGACCAGTGTCGCTTTGAGGTAAAAACTCTGGAACACTTCATCATATCCCAGTGATCATGAGTTTATTTTTTTTCTTGACGCATTATACTTTATGGTAGTCGTAAATATAGGTAGATGTTTTTTGTTTTGTTTGCTAAATATTCAACAAAATTCCAATATTTTCACAATTTTTATGCCCTTTAACCAGATAGTTATATGGCACAATACCGGGTTTTTGTTTTTTTTTTTGGTCTAAAAGACTCGCTTCCTCCCAACCCCCCTAAATTTAGGAGTAAAATGGTGGCTAGTCCCAGGCTAGTTTCACATTTGCGTCTGTGCGCAGCGTATCATCCACAAACGCATGCAAAAAACCCATGATAACGCAGCTTTTTTTTATTCGCATCAGCTTACGCATGACGGCAAAAAAAAAAAGCAGCATTTGCATGCGTTTGTATTTGTTTTTATATGCGTTTGCGCTTTTTATGCGCATGATATTTCCAGGAGGGCGTGTCTCAATCAGTTCCTGGACATGCGCAGTCCAAAGTACGCAAGCGAATGAAACGCAAAGACATGCGTACACATGCGTTTCCATAGACAGTAATGCTTTTTTTATGCACTCACCCGCATTCGCGTGCCTGCGCATATTTGATGGTAATTTGCCGCCTCAAAAATTACAACATGGTGCATTAGCCGCGCCCTGCCGCACACCACGAAAAAACGCATATATAAGCAAACGCGGGCGAACGCATGCACCTACATCATGCACGCATGCGGATGTATGCACCAGAAACGTTGCGGACATAACCGCAAATGTGAAACCAGCCTTAGAATCCTAATATAGCTTATCAGGAGGGGGTGAGTTGGCGGCATTGGTAGAGCAGGATTTCCGCTGTAAAAAGCCAGCGGCAGATGTGGGGCTATGCAGTGGGCCCTGAACTAGGAGGATGGAGTGTTTCGACAGTGCGAGGTAGGAGCGGAGTTCCCACTGCTCACATTGACTTCATGGTGGGCTTCAGAAAATGGCACCAGTTGGCACATGCGCAAATTTAATCTGTTAAAGGACCTCTCTCAATACAAGTGAATTAATTCCAAAAATGGACAACCCCTTGAAGTCTCTTCAAATCCAAGATCTCCTTTTCAGCATCTGGTATTGGTCTGAGAATTGTTTGTGTTCTTAGGTTGACTATGATCACAAAACTCTTAAACGGAACCTGTCACCCCCAAAATCGAAGTTGAGCTAAGCCCACTGGCATCAGGGGCTTATCTACAGCATTCTGTAATGCTAGATAAGCCCCTGATGTATCCTGAATGATGAGAAAGAGAGGTTATATTATACTCACCCAGGGGCGGTCCCGCTGCGGTCCGGTCCGATGGGCGTCGCTGTCCGGTCCGGGGCCTCCCATCTTCTTACGATGTCGTCCTCTTCTTGTAGTCACGCTGCGGCTCCGGTGTACTTTGTTTGCCCTGTGGAGGGCAGAGCAAAGTACTGCATTGCGCAGGCATCGGGGCTCTCTGACCTTTCCTGGCGCCTGCGCACTGCAGTACTTTGCTCTGACCTCAACAGGGCAGACTAAGTACGCCTGCGCTGGAGCTGCGGCGTGAATACTAAAGGACGTCATCGTAAGAAGATGGGAGGCCCCAGACAGGACTGCAGCGGGACCGCCCCTGGGTTTGTATAATCTAACCTCTTTTTCTCATCTTTCAGGATTGAGAGTATGTGCACACGTCCGGATTTCTTGCAGAAATTTCCTGAAGAAAACCTGAAATTTTCTGCAAGAAATCCGCATTTTTTTTTCTGTTTTTTTTTTCCGTTTTTTTCGCGGTTTTTTTAGCATTCTGCAAGCGTAATTAGCTTGCAGAATGCTAAAGTTTTCCAAGCGATCTGTAGCATCGCTTGGAAAACTGACTGACAAGTTGGTCACACTTGTCAAACATACTGTTTGACAAGTGTGACCAACTTTTTACTATAGATGCTGCTTATGCAGCATCTATAGTAAAAGATAGAATGTTTAAAAAAAAATTGTTATACTCGCCCTCTGCAGACAGCCAATCTCCTCAGCGGCGTCCGTTCCTATAGATGACGGTGTGGTTCAGGACCTTCGATGACGTCGCGGCTTGTGATTGGTCGCGTGAGTCACATGAGCGGTCACGCGACCAATCACAAGACAGCGACGTCATCACAGGTCCTGAACCACACCATCTATAGGAACGGAAGAGAGAGCATGCACGGGAGAGGCGGGAACACTTCGGGGGCCATCAGAGGGTGAGTATATCACTATTTTTTATTTTAATTCTTTTTTTTTTTTTACCAATTATATGGTGCCCAGTCCGTGGAGGAGAGTCTCCTCTCCTCCACCCTGGGTACCAACCGCACATAATCTGCTTACTTCCCGCATGGTGGGCACAGCCCTGTGCGGGAAGTAAGCAGATCAATGCACTCCTAGGTGTGCGGAATCTCCGCAATTCCGCATTTTTAATGAACATGTTGCTTTTTTTTTCGCGGAAAAAATGCAACATTTGCACAAAAAATGCGGAATACCCTGTAAATAATAGGAGGCATATGTAAGCGTTTTTTTTCGCGTTTTTATAGCGAAAAAACGTGAAAAATCCTGAACGTGTGCACATGGCCCATTGGGGGCTTATCTACAGCATTCCAGAATGCTGTAGATAAGCCTCTGCTGCCGGTGGGCTCAGCTCATCTGCGCTTTTGGGGTTGACAGGTTCCCTTTAAAATATGGTCTCTCCATTGTCTAATCCCATAGCACAAGAGAATCTGCTACAAATTTCTCCATCACTTTGAATTGCAAAATAATAATCTTTACCCGTCTGTGATTTTCTCTGGTTTTGTTTCCTTTTTTTTTTTTTTTACTTGCAGTAGTTCCTTACACAATCCATTATTGCTCCCAACAAGGAACTGGGAATGAAAACTCCTAGAAAGAATTGCTTCTTTAACACTATTCTATCCCATTTTACACTACAAATATAACTAAATAAAAGGGTAGTCCATTGCTTGTCTATTGGTGATCTATCCAAAGTATTTGAAGATGTGTGCAGTTCAACGCTGACACCCCCCATCATTCAGCTGTTACCCCCAGTGGGGTTCCAGAGGTAAGCGTGGAGCAGAACAGCATAGCTCACACTGTTCAGTGGTCACTCCAAAGACAATGGCTAGCAGCTGCTCAGTATATTTACCTGGGACTGGTGTTTGTAACAGCTGACTGATAAATGCTCCACTGATCTGTTAGGTCACCAATATAAAAATAGTGGCCTACTATTACAGCTGTCATAAAAACAGTGGCACTTTAGTTGTCATACATATTGGTGTTATCAATGCTACTAGTAACCTTTAAAACCTGTTTATGTGCACTATACAGCCTTTCATGTAACAAGCCTGGCACTTTTCTCTAGAAAACTACAAGACAACTCTGACCTAACAATTCAGCAAGTAAAAACTGAGGCTATATGATTGATAGCAGTGTTACCCACAGTGTGTTGGGTCATCCTACCTACCTACCTACCAGAGATGAGTGTCTGTCTTCCTTCTGTCTTCCTTCGGTTCACAATATGCAAATTACATCAGTATGGTGTTGAAAAGGTTTTTTATACAGGACTGTGTTAGGATTAGATATAGTGATACTTGGAATATTTTTTTCATAAATTGTTGTTGCTTGAAAAATAGACTATTGATGCTGAGTGCAGTTATCTAAAGCTGTGAAATGTGTTTTTCAGACCTCCATACTAACGACTTTTTTTTCCCCTAGACAGGTTATGCAATGGTCTCTGCAAAACGTCGTGTGCTTGAGGTGGAGCTTCGTAAGACAGACCTATGCTGGCTTGGCGTCTTTAATAAAGGGACTATAATTTCTTCTCTTACAACTGCTACATAAACAGACAAAATTGCAAAGATTTGCCCTGTGTCGAGTATGACAGCCACGACCCGTGGCTCTCCAGTTGGAGGGAATGAAAGCCAGGGCCAGGCTCCCGATGGACAGTCCCAGCCTCCAGTCCAACAGAATCAGGTATGAACTGCAAATCGTTCAGATCAGAATCCTTAAGTCTCCGTTCACAACATGTGGCTTTTTTTTTTTCTCTTCCCACTCCCACCCTCCATCTGTAAAAGCAGAAACAAGTTTTTAGGTGGAAGCATTTTTTAAATTCATTAAGGCATTTCCAATTTTGAGGCAAACATGCAGACAAAATGTCAAAAGAAATCACTCTGGTATCCTACTGGTGTATTTTCGGCCTCCTGATTGACTTGGATTGCAATGTATGGGGCGACTTCATAGTAAAAACTTCATGAAAAATGCTGCTGTCCACTTCTGTTAACAAGTTTTATAACTTAAAGCAAAATTCTGAACATGTGAACAATTCATGTTTTACTACACAGAAAGTCTCTTGCCCTCCCCCCCCTTTTTTTCCCCTCATGTCTTGTTGTGGACCCTCTCAAGCTGGAGAAATAATTGTGTCAACACTATGCTTTAAAGGGAATCTGTGACCACATTTGACCTATCTAAGCTATTAATATGTCCATACAGGCTATAAACTGCTGAAAAACAGCCCTTCCTGTGTCTCATATCAGATATGTTGTTGCTGAGAACTACCGTATATTCTCGAGTATAAGCCGACCCGAGCATAAGCCGACCCCCCTAATATTGCCACAAAAAACTGAGAAAACTTATTGACTCGAGTATAAGCCTAGGGTGGAAAATGCAGCAGCTACCGGTGAATTTCAAAAATAAAAATGGATGCTCCATACCGTTCATTATGGCCCCATAGCTGTGCCATATAGTGCTCTGCACCATTCATTATTGCCCCACAGCTGTACCATAGAAAGCTGTGCCATATAGTGCTCTGCACCGTTCATAATTGCCCCATAGCTGTGCCATATAGTGCTCTGCACCGTTCATTATTGCCCCATAGCTGTGCCATATAGTGCTCTGCACCGTTCATTATTGCCCCATAGCTGTGCCATATAGTGCTCTGCACCGTTCATTATTGCCCCATAGCTGTGCCATATAGTGCTCTGCACCGTTCCTTATTGCCCCATAGCTGTGCCATATAGTGCTCTGCACCGTTCATTATTGCCCCATAGCTGTGCCATATAGTGCTCTGCACCGTTCATTATTGCCCCATAGCTGTGCCATATAGTGCTCTGCACCGTTCATTTTTGCCCCATAGCTGTTCCATATAGTGCTCTGCACCGTTCATTATTGCCCCATAGCTGTGCCATATAGTGCTCTGCACCGTTCATTATTGCCCCATAGCTGTGCCATATAGTGCTCTGCACCGTTCATTATAGCCCCATAGCTGTGCCATATAGTGCTCTGCACCGTTCCTTATTGCCCCATAGCTGTGCCATATAGTGCTCTGCACCGTTCATTATTGCCCCATAGATGTGCCATAGAAAGCTGTGCTGCTGCTGCAATAAAAATAATAAAAGACATACTCGCCTCTCTTGCTTGCAGCTCCTCAGCGTCCCGCCCCGGCGTCTCTCTGCACTGACTGATCAGGCAGAGGGCGGCGTGCACACTATATGCGTCATCGCGCCCTCTGACCTGCACAGTCAGAGCGGAGAGACGCCGGGAAGATGGAGCGGCGCCCGGCGTGTGGAACGCGGACAGGTGAATATGACATACTTACCTGCTCCCGGCGTCCCGCTCCTTCCCCCGGACAGCTGTCTTCGGTGCCGCAGCCTCTTCCTCTGTCAGCGGTCACCGTTACCGCTGATTAGAGAAATGAATAGGCGGCTCCGCCCCTATGGGATCCACTCCCATAGGGGCGGAGCCGCCTATTCATTTCTCTAATGAGCGGTCCCACATGACCGCTGACAGAGGAAGAGCTGTGGCACCCGGAGACCGTGGGACGGGCAGGGGGAGTGCCAGGAGCCCCGGAAGCAGGTAAGTATGCCTCAGCGCCCTCTCCCCCTCACCCGCCGACTGGGCTGAAAATCTCGGCTTATACTCGAGTATATACGGTAATCTTTTATCACTTTATGTAAATGATCTCTTCCAGGCTCTGGGGCCTGGAGAGAACTCTGCCCCCGGAGCTTATTTTACATGGGGGAGGCGTTCCCAGTGTGAGACAAGTAACCAACACAGAACAGGAGAAATGAAATTTGTCTTCTAGCAAACACCTTTTTGCTTCTGTCTCAGCTCTGCTGTATTGCAACCCTATCTGCCTGGGAGCTGGAAGCTGAAGCTGAGGAACCTGCAGATAGTGTCAGTTATCAGCAGAGCAGAGAGCGGCCATTACACATCACACTGGTAACATTGGTAACCATGTCACATCACACTGGTAACTCCAATTTATATTTAAAATAATCTCTGGAGGCAGTTATCTCAGCTAAGTGCACAAAAACCAAACTCTCAAACGAGTGCCTTGATGGGATCTCAGGAAATGGTGTTCTGGTGGGGGCCATTTAAATGCTGTAGTCAATCTGATGTTATGGCAGAGGACCACTGGGTTAGTATCACAGCTGGGGGACTGATGACACCTGTTATGTTCCCCTGTAAAGCTCAGCCACAAGCAGTTCCCTAGGAGACCATTTTTTTTCTCTACATATTGCAGTATTACAGTATATAGTATAAGCAATCAAATGATTGCATGCTCACATTCCATAATTAAAAAAATTATATTTCTAAAATACATTTTTTTGTTTCAACAGTTGAACTCTACCCCCTCATCCCCAGTCAAAAAAGGAAAAAAAAAGCATTAATACTGCTGCGTTCATACAAGTCCGATCTTTGACATGTTTGATGCAACCTGATGTACACAACTGTTTCCAGGTCCTTTTTACTGTACGATCAACACTGTAAAAACAAAACCCAAGAATCATTGATTGAAATTCACCAGTTCGTAACAATTAAATATTATTTTCCCTATTTTCAGTACATTATATTTTAAAATGAATGGTGGCATTGAAAATTAGAACATGTCCCCCCCCCCCCCCCCCCGAAAAAAAAAAATAAAAAAATAAGCGTTCACATGTGCCGACGGTAAAATAACGTTTTATGGATCTTGGAAGAATGTGAGGAAAAAACGAAAGGTATATTTTCATTTTTTGAGCTAAGGGGTTTCCATGGTTTGGGCATGAACGTCACTGACTGTAGATTTGTAAATCCTCAGAGCACGCACATTGCATAATGTCAGGATTCTACGGTCCAGCCGGTGAGACATGACTGTCATGTCACAGCACTTATGTAATATATACTTGTATTGCGCCAAACCACGTAGGTCTAGTTGGAATGTGGCTGTGCGTATGCATATTGCTTGCTTGTGGTTACTTGACACTCTGCTCCTGGCTCTAGCATTGGAGAATCCTGACTGCATTCAATGTTCACACTGTAAGGATTCATAAGTTTGTCACATAAAGACTGCAGACTTTAATACTAAACCTGAATAACTTTTTAAAACATTAAAAAAATACACTTTGTATTACCATAATTGTACTGACCTGGGGAAAATTATTTCGTCAGGTCTTGTGTACAGTATAACGAACACAATGAAAATAACTCTGCAATAATGCAAGTGTATATTTCTCACCATTTCACCTCTTTGAATTTTTCCTTTTCAGTATATTAAATGGCAAAAAAAATGGTGTAATTAACAATTACATTTTGTCCTGCCGCTTTCCTGTGTTAATGATGAGATAAGTTTAGGCTATGTTCCCACAATGAGTGTTTGGTGCGTTTTTTGCGCTGCTTAATTTTGAAAAGATGAAAGTAACCCACTCTACTTAATGGGTGCAGAAATGGTTACGAAAATCTGCAACATCAAAAACTCACTAAATTCTCATTGTGGGACTGTTGACTTGTTGCTTTTCAATGAACAGGAGGGAAACAAAAGCGCAAAAAAAATCACCAAATCTTGAAATGGTTATGGGGCTGTCCAACCCTGAGAAATGTATTTATTTTTTGGAATTTGTGTACTCCTTTCTTGTTTGTGCTTAGACCTCCTCACCTGATTCGTCCAATGAGAATTCTCCAGTCAGCCCTCCAGATGAGCAAGGACAAGGGGATGTACCACCTCCACTCGAAGATGAGGAACCCGCCTTTCCTCACACTGACCTGGCCAAGCTGGATGACATGATCAACAGGTAATGTTTGCTGAAACTAAAAGGATCACCTGCATAGTAAACTTTTAAAAAGTGATCTGTTTGATTTTTTTTTTTTTGGACAATTCCTTTAGAATCTGTCATTTTTTGGTGATGTGTGCATAGAATTGTGCTTGCTGAGCTTTTCCTGTACCGTATTTTCCGGCGTATAAGACGACTTTTTAACCCCCGAAAATCTTCTTAAAAGTCGGGGGTCGTCTTATACGCCGGGAATCGTCGTGTACGCCGGTGTATATGGTGGGTGGGGAGGGGGAGTGATCCTGATGACGAGGGGGCGTCTCACAGGAAAGTGAGTAATCCCCATTACCTTATCCTAGCGGTGCAGCGTGGGGGTGTCAGTGCTGGGAGCGGCGGCGGCTGCTGTGTTCTGGTGCGGCGGCTCCTCTTCTGTGTGGGGCCTCTGTGCTGTGAGGTGGCGGCGGCAGCGGCGTATCTTTATCCAGTTGGGGCTCCTCCGGCATCTCCTTAGCCCTGGAGGCCCCGCCGCAACTCCATCGGTGCAATGTGGTGGCCTCCGGGAAAATGGCCGCTGCTCAGATTCAGATCTCGTGTCCCGAGATTTCGGGACGAGATCTGAATCTGAGCAGCGGCCATTTTCCCGGAGGCCACCGCATCGCACCTATTGAGCTGCCTCCGGGAAAATGGCCGCTGCATTGCACCGATGGAGTTGCGGCGGGGCCTCCAGGGCTAAGGAGATGCCGGAGGAGCCCCAACTGGATAAAGATATGCCGCCGCCACCGCCACCTCACAGCACAGAGGCCCCACACAGAAGAGGAGCCGCCGCACCAGAGCACAGCAGCCGCCGCACCAGAGCACAGCAGCCGCCGCCGCCACTCCCAGCACTGAGACCCCCACGCTGCACCGCTACGATAAGGTAATGGGGGATACTCACTTTCCTGTGAGACGCCCCCTCGGCATCAGGATCACTCCCCCCCCCCCCCCCCCCCCCAAAAGGCACATATTCACCGGCCCTATAAGACGACATAGGGTGTATAAGAAGACCCCCGACTTTTAAGAAGATTTTATATTTTAACTGGTAAAGTTGGGGGGTCGTCTTATACGCCCAGTCGTCTTATACGCCGGAAAATACGGTACATACAATTTTTTAATGTTGTACTCTCCTCTCTTGTCCACTATAAGCTTGTGAGGCTGACACTTCTCCGCAGCTCTGTTGTCATCACGTTTTATCGCCTGCCTCCATACGCTAATGAGTCGCTAAGATGCACAACTATATACCCTATGCTTGTCCTTCAAGCCTGCCCTGTCTTAGTTAGTATGTGTTAAGTGTGCGTGAAGTATGCACTGTGATCTCCCTGCCCTATCGGAGTCCCCAGACTGCAGCATCTCATTCCATTTGTGTTCGATCGTGGCTAATGCCTGCGTGTAATGACAATCACATTTGTACAGTCATGGGCAAAAGTTTTGAGACTGACACAAATTTTAATTTTCACAACTTTTGTAGCTTCAGTAACCTTTAAAAACATCTTGCTGAAAGCTCTCACTAAAGTACAATCATAAGCATTTCATGAGTTTTTGAACTTTTATTGTCACACACATCAAAGTTGATGCAAAGACTCGATACATTCAGTGTTTGTCCTTATTTTTCAAGACATTGGCAATTTATCCTGGCATGCTTGATATGTTTCTGGGCCAAATCCTGACCGATAGCAACTAATTCTTGTCTAATCATTGCTTGGAGGTTAGCAGTTTCTGATTTTATTTTTTTCCCCCCTTCTGTTTTTTTGAGGATTGACTGCAGTGTTTTTTCAGTGGGATTGAAATTTGGGTAATTTCCAGGCCATAGACTCGAAATGTCAATGTTTTGTTCTTTGAGCTACTTACTTTTGCCTTGTGACATGGTGCTCCATCATACTAGAAAAAGCATCAATTGCCAAATTGCGCCCTGGTGATTGTGGAGTTGTGTGTTTAGTTTGGTCGGGAGGCACTGGCATGGTCGCAGAACTACCGTGGTGGTCAACCTAATCACACCAGGAGAAGCTGTCAAACTATGGCTCCGTTCCCATGATCAGGAAGTAGCAGCGCTGTGGATCCAATGTATTTTCACTGCGTCCAAAGCACTGTGTTCTAATCGCGCAGGTAGATCCCCATGTGTTCACTAAACAATGCCGATTTCCAGTGTCCAATACAGATCTATAGTGGAAATTTCTGTTGCGGGGACAAGCGTCTCTGCAACAGAAATCAATATACTGTGGCACGTAAACCAGCACCGTGTCAAATAGAAGCACAATGGGGATGACATTTTTAGAACTCCCATCCATTGTACTTGTACTGTGCAACGCAACATTTTGAACATAGCGCGGGTGAGCTGTGTCCGAAACCCTATTCCTGATGGTGGGCACGCAGCCTATAGGAGTCTCCCCGTGCTTTCTGCTGCTTGGTCGACACTGCTTCGCCAGTCCTAATTCATTGCTAACAGAGAAAACATTTTGGACAAAGTTTGTTTTATTTTTTTTTTACACTGATGGTAGAAAAGATTCTAGTTTTTGTGTCAACAGTTTGTAAATATACAGATGGATGGAAACCCAAACACAAAGTGGTATCTCACAGCTCCGGATCAGGAAGTTTCACGTAGCCGTCGAATAAAGTGAAACTATGAATAGCCTTACTTTAGCCAGCCTTTCTTGAAAGGTTGAGGTTGATTAAAGCGCTTTCATCACGAAATTTGGCAGGGGAAATTTTTTTTTTCCCTTCCCTAATTTATATATTTGAGATTCAATAGGGTGCCATACATGTTAATATTTAATACAGTTTAATATTTACCAATATTTCGGCTAATTACACTATTCCGGCATGAACCATTTTAATTACTAATCTAATCTTGAGTTTGCTTAAATATATTTCCATTTAAAATTTTATTTCAGCAGCTGAATATTTTTTTCTTTTTTTTCTTTTCTTTTTCCTAGACCTCGCTGGGTTGTTCCAGTTTTGCCGAAAGGTGAATTAGAAGTTCTTTTAGAAGCTGCTATTGATCTTAGTAAAAAAGGTATGTTCACTGCAACAGAGGGAAAATCCTACTGCATTGTTTTGACTAGATACGGTCAATCCATAAGTTCTAGTGAGAAGCTGTATTGTGTATGAACAACCACAACAGTTATCTGGTATTGTGACTTGCGCTCGTGTTTTTTGCTTTGCCATAGATATCAATAAAAATGTATGCTAAAAGCTGTCATTTTGGAAAATATTTTTCTTGTAACTATGGGGTCTCTTGTTGAAGATCACTCCATCAGTTTTTATCCTTTTAACATACTGCAATCTTCATTATATAGCTCTGTGTACTTACAATTGCTCATTTTGCCCTCCTAACCAGCTAATTCTTCTTTTCTCTGCTCTATGTAGAAACGGGAAGGTTTTTCCCTGCATAAATTATTCCCCTCTATAATTCCTGGCCTAGCTGCTCTGCCCTCCCCCCGCAAGGAATTTTGCAGTGACTTATGACTCCTACAAAGAAAATTTTCTTCCTGTTTCTACTTAGAGCTTAGAAGGATTCAGCTAGTCAGTATTTAATAATGTCATGTCATGGATCTAAAGAAAAAGAGAAAAATTAGTGAGGTAGAAAGGCCAAATGAGCAATTGTAAGTACACAGTGCTACATAATAAGATGACTGCAATATATTAAGAGGATACAAACTTTGATGGGTAGAGTGTTTCTTTAACTGTATTAAGAATCAATAAGTTTGTTCCTTTTAAAACAATAATACAGTAAAAAAATTGCACTATGTTGGCTTTCAGTTGATGGTAGAGAAAGCCATGAGAATGGTGTGAAAAGTGCGAAGATTTATGTTCTGCACTACTCTTTATGCATTAATGCTACAAGTGCTGCCTGTGTCTTACCTCTTGTCAAAATACTTTATGTAAATGTTCCATTTCTCCTTCACCTCATTGGGGCACACAGACCGTGGGTGTATGCTGCTGCCACACTAAGTGATACAAAGAAATTTCTCTCCTCCCCTGCAGTATACACCTTCCTGCTGGCTCTCAGCTAACCAGTTCTTGCTTAGTGTCCGTAGGAGGCACACGGACAGGTCTGCTATTCAGACCCAAAACTTTATTTTTTTATTTTTACCTTTAACATTTTTGATTTTACTTTCTATAACGAAGGGGCAACGGATCCTTTCAAGGCTCCGATCTCCCCGAACCATCAACAGGCGAGCACGGATAGTGTCACCTGTCCTCCAACTCCTGAGCTGATTCTTAGGGGCGACGGGTCACTTCAAGGGCACCGATCTCCCCGCACCCTGAACGGATGAGCACATGGAGTGTCGCCTCCACGTACGCTCTTCCCCAGCCAGGCCTTTAGCCGGACTACTGTCCCTGTCCACCCGGGGGCTGAACTCTGTGGATGTACAGAGGCCCCTCTCTTCGGCGTCCGAGCAGCCCCCACTGTCCCACCACTGTTAAAGCAGATGGCACAAGGAGGCGGACGGTTCCTCTCCATCTCCCTAACAAAGGGATGGTCGATTCAGGTTTACACCTTTATCCCTGCACCGTCCACGCTGCAATACCTGACCTGCAGCAGACCAGAAGAGTGCGCGCGCTTTCCTCAGCGCTGAATCCCAGTCATCTCAGTGGCTCCATGCCAGGACTAGCACCGATGGTGAGTGGATCCAGTCAGCGGTGGGCCTCTGCAGTGGGATATTCACATGCTGACAGGCAGCCTCAGCTTCCCTGTTTCCCACCTCCCTGAGGTAATGCTCCGGCCGGCTGCAAAAATGTAGCCCCCGGCTTCTGCCGATGTGTAGGCCGCATCATGGAAGCCGTGCCCGCACTATGGCGGGCTAAGGCGGCTCCACCCACCTTTTCTGGCCCTTCTCATCTGGCACGGGAGCGCTCGCTTCTCTCGGCCATCAGCAACGTCCCTCTATTCTTCCCTTGGTATTGCTCCGGCCGGCTGCAGAAATTTAGGCCCCGGCTTGTGCCTATTCATGGAAGTCACAGGGGCGATGGTTTTGCATTGAAGGGGCACATGCATCTTCCCCATGTGCTTAAAGGCACATGACCAGTATTTCCTTGTCTTTAAGACTAGGGAATACTGGTTGTGTGCCTTTAAGGAACATGACCAGAACTCCCTAATCTTAAAGGCACATGACCAGCATTCCCTGGTCTTAAAGGCACATGACCAGCATTCCCTGGTCTTAAAGGCTCATGACCAGTCCGAAACCGGTCACCCTAAATAAACTCAGGAGCCCGCCGCCGACCCCAGCTTATCCCAGAGTATCGAGTGGGCTTCGTCACTGCCGCAACCCATGGCTTCTCTGACCAAGAGACTGAATCCCTCCGTGAACCCTCTGTGGCTCGTAGTGCTCGCAGGACCGATAGAGATGGTTCCTCTCCTTCATGCGAGCTGTCGGCTAGCAGGGGCCTCAAGTATTCTAGAAACGTACAGGCGTCTAGAAAACGCAAGTTTCATTTCCTGATCCCTCACCAATTATTTGCTGAGAACAAGACTCTGAATATGGATTGGATATTGCCTTGGTTCTGGACTCGCCAGAACTTCAGAAAAGGATGGATTCGCCTATTTATATCATCAACCAATCTCTGTAGATTGACGAAGACTTAGGTTCTACTCTAGATTACGCAGTGTCCCTCATAAAGAGACTAAACTCCCCAGCAGAGCATTTGCCATTCACCTGGACAGGGAGCGTCCGGATAAGTGATTCACTGGACAGAAGCCTCTTCAAGCGCGGTATCGTTTTTCAGCCAATATGCAAACACGAGGGGTGTCCCCTCCACGTATACCCCCCCTAGGACGTGGGATGCTATGCCTAGTCTGATTCTTAGAGGCGACGGGTCCTTTTTAAAGGGCACAGATCTCCCCACACCATCAATAGACGAGCATACGGAGTGTCGCCTCAATGTATCCTCTTCTGCAGCCAGGCCTAACCCCAGACAACCAGCCCTGTCCACCCGGTGACCTGAACTGTGTGGATGTACAGAGGCACCCTTTTTGGCGTATCACCACTATTTAGCAGATGATGCAAGAAGGCGGACGATCCCTCTCCACTTCCCTGTTAGGAGAATGGTGGATTGAGGGTTCATCATCTTAACTGCGCACCGTCAAGAGTGGCGATTGCAAGAGATGGCTATTCCTGACCTTCCGGATGCAGCTGCGCAGTCTGCCACTTGGCAGATTAACCGGGTAGAATCACCTGTGGTATACCTTCCAGTATCCCTGCCCGAAGGGTCATCAATTAAAAATACAACGGACTGTCAGATTGCAAATCTGATTAGTTCCTTCTTGCGGCCTTGGGTTCAGCGCTCTACCCTTCCTTAGCCACCGCATGGGTTGCTACAGCAATGGTCTCCTGGTCGGAGACCTTAACTTCCTTGATTCACAACAGTAACCTTCTCCCAAAGACAGTACAGTTGGTCAATAAAATTTCTTGAGTGGGAGACTAGCTGCTTCACGCCTCTCGGATGCGGCTATTTGCGCGGCGCTGTCAGCAACAAATGCCATTACACTCAGAAGGACTTTATAGCTCAGAGACTGGAAGCGTACTCTGCGTTCAAAAAGCCTCTGACATCACTCCCTTACCGGGGTGAACGGTTATTCGGTGAGAAGTTGGGAGAGTTCCCCACGCAGGAACAAAGGATCGCATGTTTCCTATAGACCCAACCAGCAGTGGATAAGTTGACCAGGACGGTCTAGATCTAAGGGATCTTGGTTCCAAAAAGGGGACCGAAAAGTAAGACCGATCCTGGACCTCAAACTTCTACCAAGCTTGACAAGGTCCCCCTTCTTCGGATGGAATTCCTCTGTTCAACCACTACTTCAATGGAAAAAGGTGGAGTTTCTGGCATCCACTGACATTCGGGATGCTTACCTTCACATTCCTATTTTTTCCCTCTTCAAAAATTCCTTCACTTTTCCATTCGCTAACAGCATTTTCAAATCACGACCTTGTCCTTCGGTCTTGCTACCGCACCCATAGTGTTCGCAGGTGTTATGGCGGCTGTCATGTTCCTCTTGCACCCCAGAGGCATGGTAGTCCTGCCCTATCTAGTCGACTTTTTAGCCGCTCTTCCAGGACTGCGCTGAGTCGTCTAGATCTCTTGTGATACCCTTTCTCACCTGGGCTGGCAGCTAAACTTAGACAAGTTTTTCCTCATTTCCACCCCAGCAGATATCCTTTTTGAGGATGATCTTGGACACTTCCAGAAGGTTGGTAATTCTCCCTTGAGACAAGGCCGTGGCCCTTCAACAGGGAGCTCTCGCACTTGTTCACACACCCCTTAATTCCATTTGATTGGCTAGGAGGGTTTCGAGGGAAAATGGTGACGTCAATGGAAGCGGTTTCCTTCGCTCCTCTCGTCTTCTGCAGGTCAAACAGGCTTTCAGAGGGTAGTCTCTGAGCTCCTTCCTCTTCCAGGGGAGATCCTTTCTCCCGGTTCAATGGTTATTAGTGACTACTGATGCCAGTCCTCTTCTCCTGATCATTGTTCTGGGGATCCAAACGGTATGGCTATTTCTACAGCAAATCCACTGCCTTCTGGCGGGTCACACCATCCGAATTCAATCGGACAATGCCACGGCTGTGCCAGACGTCCGTCATCTAGCAGGTACCCACGGTCAGGCGTCATGGTCGAGGTACCTCACATTTTCTGATGGGCTGAGATCTATCATTCAGGTGATCTCGGCACTACACATCCCAGGAGTAGAACTCTAGACCGCAGACGCAGTCAGGGTCCCGCCTCAAGTGAGTGGGAACTTCACTCGGAAGTCTTCCATCAGGTCTGCCTTCTCTGGAGCACTCCAGATGTAGGTCGGATGGCGTCCAGACTGAACGCCAATGTACTCTAGTTCATGGTTCGGCCTCAAGATCCAAAAGCCATTGCAGTGCATGCGCTGGTTCTTCCATGGTACCATAACCCCTCTTCCACTACTTCCGAGAGCCTTTCGGAAGCAGGAAGGGCCCCAGTGATCCTGGGAGATTCGCACTGACCGCGTCAGACTTTTTTCATTTGCGGAACTAGTATTTTTCAGTCTTATTGCAACAAAACTGCAAGTAGGGACTTCCTCACAGGGAGTCTTCATATGTGGTTATTCCCTATCGCATACCGTTAGATCTTTGGGACTTTAATGCTCCTGGGAGTCTTACAGTAGACTCCTTTTGATCCTGACAGACTTTACTATCAGGGAAGGTCGCCCTTTTTTCTCTGCGATCTCGTCATCCTGACGACTCTTCGGAGCAAGCCACTCTGTTCTTTCGGACTTTTTTTCCCTTATTACTTTCAAGGCAAGGTTGTCCTCAGGCCAACCCTGTTCCTTGTTACCAAGGTGGTATTGTATTGCCACTGTTATGAGTGCATCGTTCTTCCCTCATCTTTCAGCACCAGTCCACAAAACGGAATGGGTTCCCCATATTCTGGATGAAGTGAGTGCTCTGAGTAGGTACGTCTCGAGGACGGCGTCCTTCCGAAGGTTTGACGCTTTATTTGGGCTTCCTGATGGTAAGGAGGCGGCTTCCTGACGGTTACAGGAAGGGTTTAGCTGTTTCATCGGCCATGTTAGCCTGATGGATTCGTTACACCTTACAGGAGTCCTTCCATGTTAGATGTCAGCCTATCTCCCTGTCTATTGAGGTTTCTTGGGTTCTAGGCACCAGGCGTCAGCAAAGCATGCCTGCAAGCTTGTGGCTTCGTCCAGTCCGCTTGCACTATAATTCCCAGACTTCCACAGATGGGAGTCTGGGCAGACTGACTCTGCAGGCCGCGGTGGCACACTTGTAAGTAGCGGTTACACAGGGCCTGATCTGATGTTGCCCCCACCCATTGACTGCTTTGGGACGTCCCACGGTCTGTGTTCCCTCAATAAGGCGAAGGAGAAATAGGTATTTTTGTGTACTCACCGTAAAATCCTTTTCTCCGAGCCATTCACTGGGGACACAGCTCCCACCCTGTTACTAGCCTGTGCTTGTTTTATAATTTGACATGCTATACTCTCATATATAATGTGACATGCTATACGCTCATATATTGTTATTGCACCGAACTGGTTAGCTGAGAGCCAGCAGGAGGGTGTATACTGCAGAGGAGGAGCTAACTTTCTTTGTATCACTTAGTGTCAGCCTCCTAGTGGCAGCATCATACACCCACGGTCTGTGTCCCCCAATGAATGGCTCGGAGAAAAGGATTTTACGGTGAGTACACAAAAATCCCTATATTCTTGGATTAAAAACATGTTTGTTTTTTTTTGTATTCGTAACTTAGGCCTTGATGTGAAAAGTGAAGCCTGCCAACGATTTTTTAGAGATGGTCTGACAATATCCTTTACCAAAATTCTTACTGATGAGGCAGTGAGTGGCTGGAAGTTTGAGATCCATGTAAGTATTTTTGGCTTGGTGTTTCACAGTAAATTGTGTAGATTTGTTATTTCCATAGCAATAGTTCTTGGAAGCGTAAATTTAATAATTGGGAGTGCATATAGAAATGTCAGCCAGTGATGAGAGCGCCCACTGGACCCAAATTCCCAGAAACTGCAGAGATTTAGATGATTAAAGCACAGGTTATACGGAGTCTTTTCTCACAAAACTACATATCGTCTACTCCACTTCTTCTGCTCTATAACATGGTGTCTGCACATTTTGGGTGACTGGTTCCAATTATCTATGTTTCGTTATTTAGAGCTCTTCCTTTTGAATTTTTTTCACTATGTAAATATATTGTCATTTGTTTCAAGTGCTTTTCATAACCTTTTCTGAAAATAGTGTGCGATGTCCTCCTTCCCACACTCCTCTATATCACTTCTAAAAACAAAACCAAAAAAATTGCCACAAAAATAAATTATATTTATTTATTTTATTTATCTTTTTTTTTGTAATTAGTCTGAAAACTGCGCCGACCACACCTGCGCAGTAGCAGCTATCTGCGATCCGATAGCCGATTCTGCGCTGGCGGTACCATCTTACTAGAGGAGAAAAAATGTTTCCACTGAGATGGCGCCAACTACACAGTAGCATCTATCAGTTATCTGATAGATGCTACTGTGCAGACCCCGACACGCCACCTTGGAGGAGGCAGGGTTTTTTGTTTTTTTTCTCTAGCCCGATGATCGCCAATAGCTGTTAAGGCCCCGTCTCACATAGCGATTTACCAACGATCACGACCAGCGATACGACCTGGCCGTGATCGTTGGTAAGTCGCTGTGTGGTCGCTGGAGAGCTGTCACACAGACAGCTCTCTCCAGCGACCAACGATCAGGGGAACGACTTCGGCATCGTTGAAACTGTCTTCAACGATGCCGAAGTCCCCCTGCAGCACCCGGGTAACCAGGGTAAACATCGGGTTACTAAGCGCAGGGCCGCGCTTAGTAACCCGATGTTTACCCTGGTTACCAAAAAAACAAACAGTACATACTCGCATTTCGGTGTCCCTCGCCGTCTGCTTCCTGCTCTGACTGAGCCGCCGTACAGTGAGAGCAGAGCGCAGCGGTGACGTCACTGCTGTGATCTGCTCTCACTTTCCGGCCGGCAGTCAGTCAGAGCAGGAAGCAGACGCCGGGGGACCTGACGGACATCAGATGGTAAGTATGTACTGTTTTTTTTTTTTTTTTTTTACATTTACGCTGGTAACCAGGGTAAACATCGGGTTACTAAGCGCGGCCCTGCGCTTAGTAACCCGATGTTTACCCTGGTTACCAGTGAAGACATCGCTGGATCGGTGTCACACACACCGATTCAGCGCTGTCAGCGGGACCTCAACGACCAAAAAAAGGTCCAGGCCATTCCGACACGACCAGCGATCTCACAGCAGGGGCCTGATCGCTGGTACGTGTCACACATAGCGAGATCGCTACTGAGGTCGCTGTTGCGTCACAAAACTAGTGACTCAGCAGCGATCTCGCTATGTGAGACGGGGCCTTTACTGCACATGCGTGGCTGGTGCCATTTTCAGACTGATTAGTTTATTTATTTTTTAGGAATTAGTGTATACCATAAAAAATAAATAAATACACATTATAGATGCGATCATGCTGCAGTGCAGGCGCCTGCCGCAGGTGATTTTATTTTATGGTTTTAAATTTATTTTCATTATGTAAAATAGGGGTTGGGTTACTGAAGAATCATTGATCTGTCAGAAGCCATACTGATAAATATGTAAGCAGACCACCACATGAAGACCCCCCCACAGACCGCCGCCAGAGCACGATCATATCATTAACTTGAAACTGAAAATAAAGATTAAACCACAAGACGGATTTGTCCTTCAAGAAAGTGCCATACATTTTAATATGTACCAATATTCTGGCATGAACCATTTTAATTACTAATTTTGAGTTTGCTTAAATATATTTCCATTTAAAATTTTATTTCAGCAGATGAATTTTCATCAACTAAGGTATCCTTTTTTTTATCAGTATAATGGCGCCGACCTGACACTGTAGGTTACTCAGCACAATCCTGCTCACATGTTACCCAGCACAATCCTGCTCACATCCTCTGTGAAACTACAGCAGCTGTACACTACAGCAGCTGTACACTACAGCTGACACCCTGCTGCATCAGCCATAATTGGTGTTGGCACGCACCATGGCTGTTTAACCCTCTAGATGCTGCTGTTAATAGGGACAGCGCATCTAGATGGTTAACAGAGCATGGGGTCTCTAACTCTAGTGACACAATGTGATTGTAGTTGTTGTACTGAAGGCTGCCATGGCAATCCAAAGCCAAGTAATTGCCCCTGGATCGGCTAGCTTAAGTTCCCTGTTGAAATGTTGGCGACTTCTTTGCGGTAAAAACATAACTTTTTAATTTCTGTCATTCCACTTTCCATTAATTCTTATAAAGCACCCGAGGGGTTAACAACCAAAAAAAACAGCCATTTTGAGTATTTTGATGGCCTCTGTTTTTAAAATGGTATCACATTTTTGAAGTTTCCAATATTCAGGTCCCTCAGTCACTTCAAAACGGAATAAAATCCTTAAAAAAATATACAATAAAAAAATCCGTAATTTCCTAAATAAAGACACTTGACAAATGGTTGCTGTAAAGTTAATGTTTTTAACTCTAGTTTGCTATGACTGTAAATTAAAGGTGTAAACATTCAGTTTGACAGATGTCACTTTGTGGCAATTTTCAAATTTGAAAAAATTGCCTTGGTCAATAAGGGGTTACTATAATTATATTCTTATGACTACAGCAATAGACAAAAGGTTTTAATGCATCACACTTTTGTGAGTGTTCTGTTCGAAGGAGGAGAAAAATCTGCTTACATCAGACAAATAATTCTATGGTTTCTGTAATCACATGATATCCTACTGGTTGACACATTTGACTACTGTGTTTTTTTGGAAATGACAACATGTCTGTCAGTCTAGAGGGTTTCAAAAATACCCATAATTTATACTTGAAATAGTTTTTAAAATTCTATCTGCCAATGCCTTTCATGAAGTTTAAATAGTTTATTAATTTGTTTACTCTTTCTTTCAATAAACAGAGGTGTATTATTAATAACACTCATCGCCTTGTGGAGCTGTGTGTGGCCAAGCTTTCCCAGGATTGGTTTCCTCTTCTTGAGCTTCTTGCTATGGCCTTAAATCCTCATTGTAAATTTCATATCTACAATGGTACACGTCCATCAGAGACGGTGCCAGCTGGTGTCCAGCTGGCAGAAGATGAGCTGTTCGCCCGTCCTCCTGACCCAAGGTCTCCAAAGGTCAGTGATGTAGTATTTTGTGAGCTGCAGTTAAGACTAAGTTCACATATCTTGTAATCTTGAGAAGGGATCCAGCATCAGTCTATTAAAGTCTGGACAACGCTCTCAGTTATATGAAAGTGTTTGGGCACCCCTATTAATCTTAAGCTTAATGTTTTATAAAAATTTGTTTTTTTTTGCAACAGCTATTTCAGTTTCATATATCTAATAACTGTTGGACACAGTAATGTTTCTGCCTTGAAATGAGGTTTATTGTACTAACAGAAAATGTGCAATCTGCATTCAAACAAAATTTGACAGGTGCATAAGTATGGGCACCCTTATCATTTTCTTGTTTTAAATACTCCTACCTACTTTTTACTGACTTACTAAAGCACTTTTTTCTGTTTTGTAACCTCATTGAGCTTTGAACTTCATAGCCAGGTGTATGCAATCATGAGAAAAGCTACTTAAAGTGGCCACTTGCAAGTTGTTTTCCTGTTTGAATCTCCTCTGAAGAGTGGCACCATGAGCTCCTCAAAACAACTGTCAAATGAACTGAAAACAAAGATTATTCAACATAGTTGTTCAGGGGAAGGATACAAAAAGCTGTCTCGGAGATTTAACCTGTCAATTTCCACTGTGAGGAACATAGTAAGGAAATAGAAGAACACAGGTACAGTTCTTGTTAAGGCCAGAAGTGGCAGGCCAAGAAAAACATCAGAAAGACAGAGAAGAAGAATGGTGAGATCAGTCAAGGACAATCCTCAGACCACCTCCAGAGAGCTGCAGCATCAACTTGCTGCAGATGGTGTCACTGTGCATCGGTCAACTATACAACGCACTTTGCACTAGGAGAAGCTGTATGGGAGAGTGATGCGAAAGAAGCCGTTTCTGCAAGCACGCCACAAACAGTCGGCTGAGGTATGCAAAAGCACATTTGGAGAAGCCAATTTCTTTTTGGAAGAAGGTCCTGTGAACTGATGAAACCAAGATTGAGTTGTTTGGTCATACAAAAAGGCGTTCTGCATGGCGGCAAAAAAACACAGCATTCCAAGAAAAACACTTGCTACCCACAGTAAAATTTGGTGGAGGCTCCATCATGCTTTGGGGCTGTGTGGCCAATGCCGGCATCGGGAATCTTGTTAAAGTTGAGGGACGCATGGATTCCTCTCAGTATCAGCAGATTCTTGACAATAATGTTCATGAATCAGTGACAAAGTTGAAGTTACGCAGGGGATGGATCTTTCAGCAAGACCATGATCCAAAACACCGCTCCAAATCTACTCTGGCATTCATGCAGAGGAACAATTACACTGTTCTGGAATGGCCATCCCAGTCCCCAGACCTGAATATCATTGAACATCTGTGGGATCATTTGAAGAGGGCTGTCCATGCTCGGCGACCTTCAAGCTTGAACTGAACTGGAATTGTTTTGTAAAGAGGAATGGTCAAAAATACTTTCATCCAGGAACTCATTAAAAGCTACAGGAAGCGACTAGAGGCTGTTATTTTTGCAAAAGGAGGATCTAAATATTAATGTCACTTTTCTGGTGAGGTGCCCATACTTATGCACCTGTCAAATTTTGTTTGAATGCAGATTGCACATTTTCTGTTGCACAATAAAGCTCATTTCAAGGCAGAAACATTACTGTGTCCAACAGTTATTAGATATATGAAACTGAAATAGCTGTTGCAAAAAAACAAATTTTTATAAAACATTAAGCTTAAGATTAATAGGGGTGCCCAAACTTTTTCATATAACTGTATGTCCAGCTTTAAAAAAACAAACAAACAAAAAAAAAACCGAATTTCAACTGGATTTTTTTGTTTGTTTGTTTTAACATTGAAGTTCTGGAAAACTCGTCTGTTAAATTGTCATTAGTTTTTCTCTTTTCAGAAAAAAAATCTTTTTTTTTTTTGCTAACTTGATCACTGTCAAATAGAACAAAACTGGCTATTTAATAGTGGTTTTCTGTAGACTTCAATAATAGAAAATGGGTCTGGTTAAACTTTTTTCTTTAATGGATTGCTGCTGGATCAGTTCTAATTGTTTACTGGACATGTGAACATAGCCTCAGATTTTCAATGGTATGGAGTTTTTCTTATCTTTTGAAAGTCTTCTTTGACTTTAATTTATTGTAACAATTTTTCCTTTTGTTCTTTTTACGATTGGATTATAAATTTGCGTTACTACTTTGGTAGGTTCTACTTGACCGTCCCAATTAGTACTCTGCATATACTGTAAATATCTGAATTGTAGGTTTTCCAACTGCGTTTTTTAGACCTGTATATGAACATACAAATGATCAGACATTGAAAGGGAACCACAGTCAGCATGAATAAGTGAATAAGACAGGCTTCATTATTGCATGTATGATCATTTCATGCTGTAACACTATGGTGTTTAAAGCGCCAGTACAGTGTGTGGCGACCCCCCCAGATTATTACCTTAACCCCTTCATGACTGAGCCCTTTTTTGTTTTTGCATTTGTTTTTCAGCCCTTTTCCCAGAGTCAGAACTTTTTATTTTTTGGACAATATGGCCATGTGAGGGTTTGTTTTTTGCAGGACAAGTTGTACTTTTGAACGACACCATTGGTTTTAACACATCGTCTACTGGAAAACGGGACAAATTCCAAGTGCGGTGAAATTGCAAAAAAAAAGTGCATTTACACAACTGTTTTTTTTTGTGTGTTTTTTTTTATATACCATGTTCACCAAATGCTGAAACTGACCTGCCATTATAATTCTCCAGGTCACTAAGAGTTCAGACACCAAACATGTCTAGGTTCTTTTTTTATCTAAGTGGTTCAAAAAATTCCAAAGTAAACCATCGTTTTCCGAGACCCGTAGCATCTCCATTTTTCAGGGTCTGGGTAAGGGCTTATTTTTTGCATGCCAAGCTGATGTTTCTAATGATACCATTTTGGTGTGGATGCGATCTTTTGATCGCCCCTTATTGCAATATTGCGGTGACCAAAAAAGCTTAATTCTGGGGTTTTTACTTTTTTTTTTCGTTACACCATTTACCCAACGGATTAATTCTTTTTATCGCTAGATAGATCGGATGATTCTGAACCCAGTGATACCAAACATGTGTATGTTTCATCTTTTTTTTTGAGTAGGGCGTGATTTTAACTTTTTATATATATATATATTTTTTTTTAATAATTTGACAACCTTTCTTTTTTTTTTTGTTTTTTACTTTTTGCATCCTTCAATAGACACTGCAGTTGTCCGATCACCTCTGCTACACACAGGCGATGGTCAGATCGCCTGTGTGTAGCAGAAATGCTCACTTGCTATGAGTGCCGGCGCTCATAGCAGTCTAGCTATGACAACCATAGAGGTCTGCTGGAGACGTCTGGTTGTCATGCTGACCCATCAGTGACCCGGGGGTCACCGATGGGTGGGATTTCCCGAGTGCTTCCTGGAAGCGCGAGTTAAATGCCGCTGTCAGAAATTGATAGCGGCATTTAACTAGTCAACAGCCGTGGGTGGATCGGGATTCCACCCGCTGCTGCTGTGCCAGGAAAGAAGGGGGTAAAATGTTTCCTGCCCCTAGTAATAAACTTATCAGCTGCCGTCTTCTGCTGCTCCCTGTGCCGCTCCAGTCTTGATCTACCATCTTGTGACCACAGGTTCTGACTGACCATAAGTCAGAGGTAACAGTCGCAAGCTCTCACAGCCTCGTTCTTGCTGTCATAGACTTACACTGAGATGTGACCTCCGGCTCGCCTGGCAAACACTGGAGTCCGCAGGTCACAAACTGAAGACAACCGGAGCTGTGCCGAGAATAGAAAACGAGAGTGGCTAAGTATAATACTAGGGGCAGGAAACTTCCATTTGTGACATCAGTCCAGTGTTCAAATAAAAAAAAACAAACAAATGCTTGAGTGGTGGCTTGTGAGAACTTAATTTAACAGGTGTCGGGGAAGGGTTGAACAGGACAACCAGTCACAGGTATTAACCCATCAGTTTCTTCACTCCCAACTCCTCATGATTGACAGGTCTCTTCTTTTATATGTATTGGTAGACACCTGTCAATTTAGCAGAGTAGGGCAGGGGGAGAGGCCAAGACACTGCAATGTGCTGTTACTGGGCATACTTGTCACCTCATCCCCCCCTGCGCCCTTTAATGTTTCCTCTAAAATACTGCGGCATTACAGAGTAAAACAGAATTTTACAATAATTGTGCCAGTTTCTTGCTCATGCTGCTCGTGGCTCTGCAACTGGAATTGTATGTTTGCATTATGCAAGTAACCTCTTTCTCTTTTTTTGTTTTTTTTTTTGTTTGAAGGGTTGGTTAGTAGACCTCATAAATAAATTTGGCACGTTAAACGGGTTCCAGTTACTGCATGATCGTTTTATGAATGGCTCCGCATTGAATGTTCAAATCATTGCAGCTCTCATAAAGTAAGTTACCTCCAAATCTATCCTTTCTATGTTGAGGCAAGCCATATGAATTAATGGTGTTACACAGGCAATATCTACTCTACATAGCTGAATAAGATATCACCCAATAATCTTTTTGTTGTTTGTTTTTTCTCCTCCATGCTTGTTAATTTAAAGGGGTTGTCCAGGCTTGAACCAGGAGTCTGCAGTCTCTCTACATGACTGCAAACTGTTGAATCTGGACAGCATGTTGTGCGCACATTATTGGTTTCCCTGGTATTGCATTTCTCATGTGACCGCATGTATGGGATGTGCTTAGCTATGGTCATGTGTCTGTTAGATGCATTCGGCTTTTTTCAATAGAAAGTGAATTGAGAAAAGCCAGATTAGACTTGGTGTGAGTAAAAGGTTTTTTTTTAAAGCATTACGCCATAGTTATGTTTTTTTTTGCTTTTTATTGCACTGCTGCAGTGGTACTTTAAATGTAAGTCTCCTGTCTCATACTCGCCTTCCAGCTTTTCATCTGTTCTCACTGCTTCTCCCATCGGTCTCTGGCGAAAAGTGACCTGCTTCCAACTTGTGTTTCATGGAGATAACTTTTCAATAAAAGTCTGAGAGCCTTGTCTGCATCTCAGACATGAGCTCTTGTGATGTAGCTTCTGACTTACAGCTAGTCAGAAGTGGCACTAACAAGATGGTACTGCAGCACAGAAAAAATGCTCAAGACGCTGGAGGGTGAGCATTTGACCGGGCGCAAAGGGCTTACATTTAAAGCGCCACTCCAGTGCTGAAAAAAAAACCAAAATGCTGGAGTGGTGCTTTTAACTTTCCACACTGAAACCATGGAAAGGATGAACTCTTAAGGCTATGTGCACACGTTGTGGATTTGGCTGCGGATTGGCAGAAGTTTTCATTCTGGTTTACAGTACCTTGTAAACCTATGCGAAACAAAATCTGCAGTGCACATGCTGTGGAAAATACCGCGCAGAAACGCTGCGTTGTTTATTCCGCAGCATGTTCATTCTTTGTGCGGATTCCGCAGCATTTTACCCCTGCTCCTCAATAGGAATCCGCAGGTGTAAAACCGCAGGTGGAATCCGCACAAAACACGCTGGAAATCCACGAGTAATCCGCAGGTAAAACGCAGCGCATTTTACCTGCGGAATTTTCAAAAAAGGTGTGGAAAATTCCGCACACGTATCTGCAACTTGGGCGCATAACCTGATAGTAGCTCAAAGACCACCTATTGGCTGTCAATTTTCAGTAAATATTTACAGTCCCTATGAAATAAAAAATCTGTAGCATCTCTGCTTAGAACTGTGGGTTATTTTTCCTTTTTTATTCCTACTGGAATAACCACTTAATAAATATTTGTGTGTTAACCATTCCCTTTTTGTTAAAGCATTTCAAAATCTGAGCTTAAATTACTGCAGGCCTCTATCGCACATCAGAAGCAGAATCCTGACAGTGTGCCATTTATACAGTGCCTGGATTCTGCGCTATTGCCAGCTCCAACTGTCATCATGTGACTGCAAGGATGCAATGTACATACTAGTAGTCCCGTTACGTACGACCCAGCAATACATTTTTACTTAAGACAGCACATGTCATTAAATGCAATCGACTGAAGGAGCTCCGTAGGAATCGGGCTAATATTTCTCATAATGTCTCCCATAATGAGCAGGGAAGTCTGGGACACAGCTGAGCCTGCATGGAGCGACGGTGCATAAAGTTTCAAAGCGCTATGTCCTCAGGTTGTTGTGGGTTTTTTTTGTGTTTTTTTTATATAAGTGCAATACCTCATATTCTCAACATTTTAGCAATATTTGGTTTGCAAGCATGAATCTTGGAGACAGAATATACAATAATTTATTTGACAAAATTAATAAGCTTGCTGCTCCATACTCTTATCAGTGTTTAATTTGCTCTTTAGATTTAGGATCATTTTACACTAATATTATGCAATTTATGTACTATATAGTTGATGTCTGTGGAGCATCACTTCCAGTTTCTGCAATATTCACTCTTGCTTTTAACACTTCTTGGTTACATCTTTAATGTTCGGATTTCTAAAAAATATTAAAATTTGAGTGTTTTCAGCTGTTAGCCATTAAAAAGGTGTTAACTGAAAAAATGGTAACAAAGTTCAAGCTTTCGAGACTACTCAGGATTCTTCATCAAGTATAGACTAATACAAAATCTGAAGAGTCACATTTATGAACAAGAGGACACATGAATAATGAAATGGATAAAACAAATGACCTGAAGCAGAACGATCAATGTGGGACAGGGAGAAAATAGTTGGAGATAAATATTGGAAAAGTTCATAGATAAGGAGTGTGAAAGTTTTATTGTCCTGTAATTGAGGCTGCGAAGCCCCCCCACAAGGTCTGAAGAGCACATTCCTTGATATAAAAAGACATAAATCCATGCGACACATTCATTCCTGTACTGAGTGTATCAAAGGTTATCATAAGTTTATACGCCACACATTTTTATGTCCCTCTGAGATTTGAAGTTACCTTTTAATACAAGTAATTTCATGTCCATGATCCTGTGATCAGGGATCTAAAAATGTTTGGCCACAGGTAGTTTTTTTTTTTTGTTAAATTGTGTGGCTGTGAGAATTCATCAGTGTTCTTAGCTTTTGCCCTTTCTCCCTTACATGCAGACCCACAGCTGGACATTTTGTACATATACGATAAGTAAGTACACTACATTAGATGTGATGCAGCTGAAAGTACCTGGGATCTTGTAGTCCTGACGTGAGGTAGGGAGCTTAATCTTGTCCGTGGTCATTATAAATGCACAGGTTTTACATTTTTTTCTGGTTGCAAGGAAAACTATCCGGAGCTGTTGAATCAGACAGGGAACTTCTGACTGATGCTTTTGTGTTTTAGGCAGCACCCCAAATCTAAGAAGTGGGAGATCTGGAAATATAGATTGTAATCTGGCATCTTTTTATAGTAAAAGTTGTAGTTTCCATGCAGCTACCCTTATCACCTCCAGACTTGGATTGTAGGTGACTACTAGAGGCGCCCACTTGTTTTCTTGCTTAGTTTCATAATGTAGATGATTCCTTGATATTCTGGTGGCTCTTGCAATCTGGTTTTCAATTGTTCTTGAATGTTAGCCCTGGTTCATTAGTTTTTATGAGGCCACTAAGGTGTTTCTCTGTCAATTGGGTTGGAACATATCCGATTGTATCTGATGGATTGGCTGTAGACAACAGTTTGTTTTGAATGGAAAATGGCCCATTTAAGGTGTGTTGGACGGTGTATTGACTTCTGGTACAGGAGTAGTTGAGTGTTAAGTTGATGGTGGGATGAAATTGATTAAAGTGTTCATAAAATGTCTTTAGCTGTTGGTCAGACTCCGTTCTGAAGATGAAAATATCATCAATCTAACAGTAGTAGGTCAGAGACTTGATAGGACAAGAGGACGAGAAGTCACTTTCAAGATTAGCCATGAAAATATTTGCGTAGTGTGGAGCAATTTTACTTCCCTATACTGTGCCAGTTTCCTGTAGATATGTTATCAAATTCAAAGTAATTGTGGGTGAGAATGAATTTTGTAACTTACACAACAGAATTTTCACCACATTCAGGATACAACTGACCTATTGAATAATCTAGCAGCAATAGGTTTTCTACCAGAAGTAACTATCCTGGCCACTATGGATGTTGAATTTTTGTACTCTAATATCCCACACCAGGATGGATTAAATGCCTGCAAATTCTTCATGGAAGAATCAGGAATTGATGCTGATTCTGTGGTGAAACTTACAGAATTCATTACAGAAATGGGAAGTAAAATTGCTCCACGGTACGCAGATCTTTTCACGGCCAAGCTTGAAAGTGACTACTTGTTCTCTTGTTCCATCAGGCCTCTGGCCTACTGCCGTTAGATTGATGATATTTTAGTCATCTGGACGACTGAGTCTGAGCAACACCTAAAGACATTCCATGAACACTTTAATCAGTTCCATCCAACTATCAACTTAACACTCAACTACTCATGTACTGAAATTAACTTTTTGAACACCATCATTATCTGCAGAACAATGAAAGAGATGTCCATTTACAGAAGCAAATTGACCGTACGACATATCTTAAATGGGACAGTTACCATCCAAAACACACTCTGTCTACAGCCAAGCCATCTGATGCAATTGGCTATGTTCCAACCCAATGGACAGAGACAAACACCTTGGTGGCCTCAGAAAAACTTTATTTTTTTAACCAGAGCTACCATCCAAGAAAACATTAAAACCAGGGCCACCATAATGTCAAGGAATCATCTACTAAAGTAAACAAGAAGGCAACTGGGTGCCTCTAGTACTCGCCTACAATCCAAATATGGAGGGGTGCTAAGGGTAGCTGCACGGACATTATAACCTTTATTACAAAAATGCCCGACTGCAATCTATTTCCAGATCCCCCACTTCTGTGTTTTAGGCACCTCCCACATCTAAGAAGCATTTTTGTCAGAAGCTCCCGGTCCTCTCCAACAGCTATAGGAACCTTTTTCTGCAACCAGGAAATATGTAAAACCTGTCCATTTATAATGGCCGGGAACTTGAGCTTGGCAGTGAACTCACATCAGGACTACAAGATCTCAGGTACTTTGAGCTGCATCACATTTAATGTAGTGTTCTTAAAGCAAAGCTGTCAGCAGGATTTTGCTAAGTAAACTACAGGAATTGTCAATTTGTCAGGGTTAAACTCATTAAAATGATACCGGGGTGAAGAAATCCATCTTGTGTGATCAGTGTTAGAAGTTTTCAGTTAAACTGAGAGGCCCGTGCACTGGGGTGGGACTGTAGGCAGTCTGATCTTCCTGTTCTAAGCCAAAAAACCAAGGAAAGACCTGCCCACAGGCCGCCCCTAAGGCTATGTGCACACGTCCGGAATTGCCACGGAAATTTCCGCGGCTATTCTGGAACTGCCTGCCACGGGAAAAACGCATGCGGAATTGGCATGCGTTTTCCCGCTAAACACTAGCGTTTTGCAAGCGTAATTAGCTTGCAGAATGCTAGCGTTTTCCAAGCGATCTGTAGCATCGCTTGGAAAACTGATTGACAGGTTGGTCACACTTGTCAAACATAGTGTTTGACAAGTGTGACCAACTTTTTACTATTGATGCTGCCCATGCAGCATCAATAGTAAGAAGATCTAATGATATATATATATATATATATATATATATATATATATATATATATATATATATATATATATATATATATATATATATATATATATATATATATATATATATATATATATATAATGTATCTCATGATATTCTCACCTTCCGGCAGTCTTCCCGCGCCTCGCGATGCTCGCGTTCCCAGTAATGCCTAGAGGCAATGACCCCAGATGACGTAGCGGTCTCGCGTGACCGCTACGTCATCACAGGTCATTGCCGCGAAGCATTAGGTGAGAATATCACGATTTTTTATTTTAATTCTTTTTTTGTTTGTTTTTTTGTTTTTTTTGTTTACAGGTATATGGTTCCCAGGGCCTGGAGGAGAGTCTCCTCTCCTCCACCCTGGGTACCAACCGCACATGATGATCCGCTTACTTCCCGCATGGTGGGCATAGCCCTATGCAGAAAGTAAGCAGATCAATGCATTCTTATGTGTGCGGAATCCCTGCGATTCCACACAAAGAATGAACATGCTGTGTTTTTTTCCGGAATGCGATTCTGCCGCGGAAAAAACGCAGCATGTGCACAAAAATTGCGGATTGCATTCTAATAGGATGCTTAATGTATGCGTTTTTTTCGCGGTTTTATCGCTATTTTATAGCAAATTCCTGAACGTCTGCACACAGCCTAATCCTGGGCTCTCTAATTTCCTCCCACACTCCAAAGACATAGTGATAGGGAATTTCGATTGTGAGCCCCAATTGAGACAGTAATTTAAAATCATTTTTTTCAAGCTGGTGTTAAAAAGTATTCTAATTAATTTACTGAGAGAATGACCTTTGGGTTTTCATTGGCTGTAAGCCATAATCATCAACATTAACAGAAATAAATACTTGAAATACATTACTCTGTTTGTAATGACTGTCTAATGAGTTTTACTTTTTGTATTGAACTGAAATAAATCAACTTTTTGATGATATTCTAATTTTGTGAGAAGCACTTGTATGTGAGTCTTCAGCTTTTGTTATTCTATGCCTGATGAGTCCTGACTAGTCTGGAAAGCTTGCAGTTTACCATCTTTTTAGTTAATGATTAAACGGTATCAACCACTAAGGACTCTAAAAATTTAAATATTTATCTTCTGGCTAACACAGTATAAAGAGATATTTTTCCTATTTCTCAAAAAGGTATTCTCAAGTTTAGACGTTATTTGCATCCTTTAGCTCATTTGGTCTACGGAGCTTGAGCGACTACTGCTCCATTCACATGCTGCTCCCTTTTCTCGCGATTGTGAGAGATTCCAGCAGTCTGCTCCAGAGGGATCAGGAAGTTTATTCAATATCCCATAGTTGGAGATAATTTCCAATCTTGAGACACACTCCAAGAAAATACACATTTTTCTACTTCTTTTAATTACCACAACTTTCTGAATGTGCTGCTGTTATAAAATGTTTTTACGCTTGTCTTTTGTAGGCCATTTGGACAGTGCTATGATTTTTTAACTCTTCACACAGTCAAGAAATACTTTCTTCCAATTATAGAAATGGTTCCTCAATTTCTAGAAAATTTAACTGATGAAGAATTGAAAAAAGAAGCAAAGAATGAAGCCAAAAATGATGCTCTCTCAATGATAATAAAATCCCTCAAAAACCTAGCTTCCCGTGTTCCAGGACAGGAAGAAACGGTCAAAAATTTAGAAATTTTTAGACTTAAAATGATACTTAGGTGAGTTGTGCATGTCTGCCTGTGACTGATTTTACAGAATAATGTCTTTTCCCCCAATATTGGTTTGTATTTATTGTAAAAATAAAACCTTGCAAACTTCGCCTGGCCACTAGGACTTTCCTGGACTCATACCTACTGTCCTTCTAGAAAATCCACTTTTGCATTGGCAGAACTGGACTGACTCAGACCTAGTTTTTGTATTGAAGCAACTAATGAGCCTGTAGAAGGGTCCGTTGTGAAGGATGGAGGGGTCTCTGAAATCACTTGTTGTGATTTGTGGATCCTATGTTATCAGCTTTGGCATTTCCTACGATTGTAATCCTGCTTGTGTTGATAATGAGATTTCTAAAAACTTCCTAAAATTACTGTGAGTCTTAAAGTTAATATCTGGGACAATTTTTTTTTTTTTTTTGTGTGGAGTGGAGAGCTTTACAGACTATTTCTCCTGGCTGAGACAGCGAGTTCCCCGATTCAGGTCACCTCACATTTACAGCTTTTGGTCTGTGTATCAGAATGACATTGGCAGTGATGCCCTGTCGACAGAGCGGAGAGGAAGAGAAGCTGTTCTGTCAATGGGAAGTCTCAAGAAGTAGTCGGAGCAGTCTGTGATTGCTCTGAGCCTGGAGAGATCAGTGCTAGGCAGAACATACAGGTAGTTAGCAACTACCGGTCAAAGTTTTTGGCCCAATGCAAAAAAAAGAATTAGCAAAGTCCTGTATGACCCATTTTTTAAATAGCATCAGCCGGAAATGTAAAATTCATTTAATGCATTCCTTCTAAACTTGTGGTATTTTCATGCTTAAGATTAGTATATCTCGCGAAAGACAATTGCAGTAGCACATCATTTTATTAGGTTGTATAGGTGAGGTAACAGGGAGTCCCTCATTCGTTGTTGTGTCTTGTAGTCAAAGTGGAGATATCTCTGTAAATATCAGCTATTGCTTTCACATTCATGGTCTGTCATGTACACTGCTCAAAAAATTAAGGGAACACTAAAATACCACATCCTAGATATCATTGAATGAAATATTCCAGTTGCAAATCTTTATTACATAGTGGAATGCGTTGAAAACAATAAAACATAACTATGATCAATGTAAGTCAAAATTAATATCCCATGAAGGTCTGGATTTATAATGATACTCAAAATCAAAGCAGAAAATCAAATTACAGGCTGATCTGACTTCAGTGGAAATGCTTCAAGACAAGGAAATGATGCTCAGTACTGTTTGACCTCCACGTGTCTAAGACCTCCCTCTAATGACTGGGCATGCTCCTGATGAGGTGGCAGATGGCCTCCTGAGGGATCTTCTCCCAGATCTGGATTAAAACACTGGACAGTCTGTGGTGCTATGTGGTGTTGGTAGATGAAACATGGAACGAGACATGATGTGCTCGATTGAATTAAAGGGCCACTGTCATACCCTCCAGCCGTTCTAAACTAAAAGAACCACCTTGTGCAGCAGTAATGCTGCAGTCTAACAAGGTGGCTCTTTTAGTTTTTGATTCAGTTATTACCTCAATAAAGCGTTTTAAAAATTGGCCACAAATACCAGATTTTGTACCTGGAGGCGGTCCGAATCGTCCTCTATGAATCTCCCAACTGCCGTCACTCTTCTCTTCAGGGGCGATGGTCGCCGCCCCCTGAGCGCTGTTTCTTCTTAAATCCGGCGCCTGCGCTGTGCGTGCCTGCCTGGGGCCTGCACAGTCTTCATTGTCAGTCACAGCTCAGATGCAGGGTGCCTGACTGCGCCTGTGCGGGCAGTGCGGCCACCCTGTTGCTGAATCCCCGCCCCGCACTGTGTTATTCATTATGCACAGTGCGGGGCTGGGGTTCCTGGGCATGCGCACTGCGCTGTTTAGACGCTCCCCAGCTCAGACGCTCCCCCGCCTTCCCAGGAACCCCAGCCCCGCATTGTGCATAATGAATAACACAGTGCGGGGCGGGGATTCAGCAACAGGGTGGCCGCACTGCCCGCACAGGCGCAGTCAGGCACCCTGCATCTGAGCTGTGACTGACGATGAAGACTGCGCAGGCCCCAGGCAGGCACGCACAGCGCAGGTGCCGGATTTAAGAAGAAACAGCGCTCGGGGCGGCGACCATCGCCCCTGAAGAGAAGAGTGACGGCCGTTGGGAGATTCATAGAGGACGATTCGGACCGCCTCCAGGTACAAAATCTGGTATTTGTGGCCAATTTTTAAAACGCTTTATTGAGGTAATAACTGAATCAAAAACTAAAAGAGCCACCTTGTTAGACTGCAGCATTACTGCTGCACAAGGTGGCTCTTTTAGTTTAGAACGGCTGGAGGGGGTGACAGTGGCCCTTTAAAGTCTGGGGAACAGCAGGCCAGGTCAATCCATAGCATCAATACCTTAATCATGCAGGAACTGCTGACACACTTCAACCACATGAGGCCTAGCATTGTCATGCATCACAAGGAATCCAGGGCTCAAAGCACCTGCATATGGTCTCACAATGAGTCTGAGGGTCTCATCACGGTAACAAATGGCAGTTAAAGTGTGCCTGCTCTCATCCATGAAGAGCACAGGGTTCCAGTGTTGAATCTGCCAATCTTGGTGTTCTCTGGCAAATGTCAATCGCCCCCTAAACGGTGCAGGGCTCTAAGCACAGCAGCCACTTGAGGACGTCGGGCACTCATACGACCCTCACAAAGTCTGTTTCTGACAGTTTGAGCGACACATGGATGTTAGTGGCCTGCTAGAGGTCATTTTGCAGGACTCTGGCACTGTTCCTACATTCATGCACAAAGGAGGAGGTAGTGGTCCTACTGCTGGATTGTTGCCCTCCTACGGTCCCCTCCACACCTCCTGGTATACTTGCCTGTCTTCTGGTATCTGCTCCATGCTGTGGACACTGCTGACAGACACAGCTGCCCTTCTTGCCACAACTCTCATTGACGTGCCATCCTGGATTAGTTGCTTTGCCTGAGCAACTTCTCTGGCTTGTAGACATCACCTTATGCTACTGTACCTCTAGGGGTGAGAGCAAATGACAAAATGCAAAAGTGACCAAATCACCCAAAAATGAGAACCATGACATGGTCTGTGGTCATCTCTTGCAGAACCACTCCTTTATAGGGGTTGTCTTGCTAATTGTCTATCATTTCTACCTGTTGTCTGTTCCATTTGCACAACATCAGGAGAAATTGATTCGCAATCAGTGTTGCTTCATAACTGAACAAGTTGATTTCACAGAAGTGTGATTGACTTGGAGTTACATTGTGTTAAGTGTTCCCTTTTGCTCTAAAAATATATAATATATATATATATTTATATATTTTTGGAAACCACAAATAAGGTACATCTTACACTCACAAAAAAAATGAAGTGCCAGGAACTGTAGTGCTACAAGCTTTTAAGTTACCCCTATAAATTTAAAAAAAATGTATTAATGTAACGCTTTGTTTTAGGTTATTACAAATTTCATCCTTCAATGGAAAAATGAATGCACTTAATGAAGTGAACAAAGTTATATCAAGCGTCTCGTACTACACGCACAGACATGGCAATCCGGAGGAGGAGGAGTGGTTGACGGCAGAACGGATGGCAGTGAGTACAACTTTAATTGTTGGAATATTGAATGAAGAATTTAATTAAACTGGACACTATTTGGACAGCCCCCTTGCTCGAAACCCGAAACCCATAAGTAAAGCTATATTCTCCACCTGCACTGGCTCCGGGTCTCCCAGTGCTGGCATAAATCATCAGTTTCTTATCGGCTGCTGCTTATCGATATTCTGTCAGCGCAGATGTCCACTCTGTTCAAATAGTAAAGGCTGCAGCCTGTCAGCGACTGCTGATTGGCTGCAGCGTTCACATGATATGTCACATGAACGCCATCAGACACAGCGCCAACATCACTGGCATGGCGCCAGTTCAGGAGGTGAAATTAAGCTTATTTTACACAGGGGGAGGAAAGCATTTAAGAGTGATTTTTAGCATTTAATTTTTATGGATAAATGCACATTTTTTGTTATGACTGTAACCACTTAAAAGAGATTTAGGCTGGATTCCATGTTTCTCTGTCAAAGTATGGTTCACAATGTATAAACTGGCCATGGGTCTCTTCACAGCCTCATAAGTGCTTAGGCAAGGGACTCTGTAAAAAAGTATAAAAAAAAAAAAGCATGTAGTGTAAAAGGAAGATGGGGTGATGTAAAAAGTAGAGTTGAGCGAATTTTTTAAAATTCGGTTCTGATTACGATCGGCGAATATTGTTTTATGCAATATACGTCGAAGTAAATGGGAGTAAAAATTACCGAATATGTTCTGATCTGATCATCAAACATAAAATCGACACAAGTAGGTGACTGATTCAGAACGTATTCGCTCAACTCTAGTAAACCTCCCGAACAGCTTTTTCGCCTGTGCAAATATATATATATATATATATATATATATATATATATATATATATATATATATATATATATATATATATATATATATATATATATATACATATATATACACACACACACACACACACACACACACACACACACACACACACACACACACAATTTTTTGGATTGCTCTGGTCACTCCTATTGCTCCTCTTATCCTTATGTTGTTTTTTTTTTTTCTTTTCCTGCACCTGGCAGCAATTTAGAGGGAATCTGTCATATGGTTTTTGTATTTAGAGAGAGCAGCTTCTCGTAGGGACAGAAACCGTGATTCCAGTGGTGTCCCTTACTGGGCTGCTTGCTGCAGTTTTGATCTGTTTCTAAAGAGCAGTGTTTTTCACTACCAGTTTAGTCCTCCATATTCATGAGGTCTGTATTAAACCACTGCAGCAATGATTGACAGGTTTCTGTATACACTGTGCATAGACAGAAAGCTGTTAGTGGGGTTATACAGAGTTAACCGTTTAGAGAACTGCTAAATATGTAGCAGATTTTATGCAAAATGGCAGCAACAGTAAAGTGTCACATTGCTAGCATCAGGATCTGCTGAATTGGGGTTGAGTGAATAGCTTCGGATAACTCCTTATCCGAATAGCTATATCGCTTACCAAATAGCTGCATCGGGAACCTGGATACCTGGAGCGCCCAATAATCTGCTGTTCGGCTCCGCAGCTTCTTGTGTCGCGGCTGTCACAGCACATGCATGGAGTTATCTCCAGCTATGCACTCATCCCTACAACTGACCTATTTCCTTTAAAATCCTCCTCCAAAGTATGCTGAAATAATATTTAGAACAACCTTATTTTATACAATTATTTCATAGCAAAGGATAGTCAATACCTTTTTATGAGAAAACAATACCGTATATACTCGGAGTATAAGCCGAGATTTTCAGCCCCAAAAAATGGGCTGAAAGTGCCCCTCTCGGCTTATACTCGAGTCATGGAAGGCGGGGGGGTCGGCGGGTGAGGGGGAGCGACGCCTGTCAAATACTCACCTGCTCCCAGCGCTCCTGACGCGGTCCCTGCGTGTCCCACGGTCTTCGGGCGTGGCAGCTTCTTCCCCTGTTTAGCGGTCACTGGTACCGCCCTTTAAAGTTATGAATTTGGACTCCACTCCCATAGGGGTGGAGCCGCATATTCATTACTGTAATGAGCGGTGCCACGTGACCGCTCACTACAGGAAAAAGCTGCTGCCGCTCCCGGAGACGTGGGGCATGCAGGGACCGTGTCAGGAGCGCCGGGAGCAGGTGAGTATTTCATATTTACCTTCCCTCTTTCCACCGCCGCCTCGTCTTCCGCGTCCTCTGCAGTGACTGCTCAAGTCAGAGGGCGCGATGACGTACTAGTGTGCGCGCCGCCCTCTGCCTGAACAGTCAGTGCGGAGAGACTGGACGCTGAGGAGCAGCGACGAGAGGTGAGTATGTCATTTTTTTTTTATTATTATTTTTTTTTAGTGCAGCAGCATTACATGTGGCACAATGCTACAATGCTATATGGAGCGTCTATGGGGGCCATAAAGAACTGCATGGAGCATTACATGGGGCATCTATGGGGCCATAAAGAACTGCATGGAGCATTATATGGAGCATCTATGGGGCCATAATGAGCTGTATGGAGCATTATATGGAGCATCTATGGGGCCATAACTGCATGGAGCATTATATGGGGCCATAAAGAACTGCATGGAGCATTATATGGGGCCATAATGAACTGCATGGAGCATTATATGGAGCATTACATGGGGCCATAAAGAACTGCATGGAACATTATATGGAGCATCTATGGGGCCATAAAGAACTGCATGGAGCATTATATGGGGCATCTATGGGGCCATAAAGAACTGCATGGAACATTATATGGGGCATCTATGGGGCCATAAAGAACTGCATGGAACATTATATGGGGCTCCTGATTCAATATGGATATTCAAAAACACTTAACCTACTGATGTCTCAATTTTTCTTTTATTGGTATCTATTTTTATTTTTGACATTTACCAGTAGCTGCTGCATTTTCCACACTAGGCTTATACTCGAGTCAATAAGTTTTCCCAGTTTTTTTTGTTGCAAAATTAGGGGGGTAGGCTTATTTTCGGGTCGGCTTATACTTGAGTATATACGGTAATTGTCTTTTTGCTATTTTTTATTTTTATTTTTTTCTTTTTACAGAAAAGCTTCAGAGCTTATTCTTTGTTGTACATATAACTAGTTACAGGCTGTTAATTTTGGAGAATGCTATATTCTAGAAGTATTCAGCAGATTTGTTACACTAACCATATGGTTTATATGCGGTTAAACAAAATAAGCGTTTCCATTTATGTAGTGCAGACATCTGGTCACAAGCAAGTTGCAATAAAATCAGGATTACTGTGAAGAAAAATCATGTTTGCACTACTGATGACTGACAAATATTTCATTAAAAAAAAAAAAAGTCTTTATGCTTTTCTAGTTGACATTTTAAAAGGTTGAAAGTTTTTGTTGTTTTTTGTTTTTTTTCTTTTCTCCACTAGTTGTCTTCCTTTTTCTTAGAAGTATCAATAAAGAAAATCTGAACCGTTAAGGCCTCTTTCACACTTCCATCTTTCTTTTTCCATTACAATGCGTCGTTTTGTGAAGGAAAAAAACAAAACAAAAACGGATCCAGCAAATGTTTCTGTTGGATCCGTTTTTTTTCTCATAGACTTGTATTAGCTACGGATTGTGACGGATGGCCTTCCGTTTCATCCGTCGTGCACTGGAACCGTTGTAAAATCGCTGTCTGTCGGGCGGAGACAACGCACAGAGGAACATTTTGTTTTTTTTGTTGTACGTCGGAAAATCGCTCAGCGATGGGTCCTGCTCTGTCAGTCACTAGCTATAATGGAAGCCTATGGACGCAGGATCCGTCGCTGACTGTGAAAAGCAGGAATCCAGCGACGCATGCCATCTTTTGAAACTGAGCATGCGAGGAAGAATTTCCCGTCAGGGAAATTCTCTCTCACTCTCTCTTTTTACTATTGATGCTGCCTATGCAGTAAAGATAGTGAAAAGATGTAATGTTAAAAATAATTTAAAAAAACGTGATATTCTTACCTTCCGGCGTCCACCGCAGCCTTCACGATGCTCGCGATGCTCCCGTTCCCAGTGATGCCTTGCGAAATGACCCGATGACGTAGCGGTCTCGTGAGACCGCTACGTCATCACAGGTCGTTGTCTCGCACAGGATACGTCTTTTCAACATTTTGACCTATTGTGACTGATTGTAAAAAACGGAAGTGTGAATGTCATCATGCTGTTATCCAGATAAAAAAAAACCTTTATTAGACACATGGTTGGCTTGTGATTTGATTTGCAATATATTATACTCTAATTCCCGTATACTTACCTTATGTCAGTTGTCATATGACTTTGTTGTGGCCAGCTAAAATTTGTATACCTTTTTTTTTTTTTTCTAATTACTAGATTTATATATACCTCAGTGATGTGTGCACTGGTCCTGCACAATGCCACCCTTATACCAGCCATATGTCTAATAAAGGCTTTATCTTGATGGTAACTGCATGATTTTTAAGTTTGGCTTTTCTTATGGTGTTTGTGTCTTTCCGAATGGTCCTGTCTGTACAATGTCTGGCAGGTATATGTGTTTAGTATATTGATTAGCACATTCAAACTATTTTTGTTGATATTGTCACATATATTATGTGCCTTACCCAGATTTGCTGATTAACTTTTTTAGGATAGGTAATCCTACCATTAGTATGTAAGATGGGTGGGGGTCAGACAGCCGGCATTCCCACCGATCAGCTTTTACATAGGAGTGACCAGTAATCTGTGTATGGATCTGTACTTGTTTGTCTCCATACTCTATACATCTGTCACCTGCCAGAAATTATGAGAGAGATTGGTGGGGGGTGTTGGGTGTCAGACAGACCTCCATCTTTGGATACGGCATCGATTACATACCATTTGAAAACCGATTGCGAACATGAAACAGATGTTTCCTGCAGTCTGTATACCAAGCACATACCATTTTTTATCATGTGTTGTATACATTTTGTATATACTATATATAGTGTATATAAAATATCAAATATTGCTTAGGAGATTTGCTATTTGCTATAGGTTTTCAACATGTCTTAAAAAAAAAAAAAAAAAAAAATAGTTTTTCTAAACAAATTCACAGCACATATTGGCTAATCTCTCCTACTATGCCTCCGTAATACTGGGTTCAGCTGCTGCTATATTGCAGGCAGTTGATAACAATATAGATAATTGTATGTATTTGTGAATATATTGCAACAAAAAGTTCTTGGCTGCAATCCTAATGCTAAAAAACCTTTCAGCCCAACTACAAAAAGCCCAGATGTCCACTTTGATGAATTACTTGAGTTGGATGCTTTATAGCGGTTATGCTTTCAGAAGTACTTCTTAATGACTTTTGTTATCCACTTAAGATCTTGAAAACCTTCCGATCCATTTTATCAATGTACTTGTGTTCTAGGAATGGATTCAGCAGAACAATATCCTATCTATTGTTTTGCGGGATAGTCTTCATCAGCCACAGTATGTAGAGAAACTGGAGAAAATTCTAAGATTTGTCATCAAAGAAAAAGCCCTAACATTACAAGATCTTGACAATATATGGGCAGCACAGGTAAAAACTGTTGCTCTCTTTGATTAGTGCTGCGTTTTGTTTTTGTTTTGTTTTTGTTTTTTTAAATCTTCCCATATATTTGGCCTGCGAATGTTTGTTTCAATCTTGCTTGAACTTATTGTGACCCGTATCGGAAATGAAGATCTTGTCATCACTTTGTTTGTTCTCTCTCAGGCAGGAAAACATGAAGCCATTGTAAAAAATGTCCATGACTTGCTTGCTAAGCTAGCATGGGATTTTTCCCCAGAACAACTTGACCACCTCTTCGATTGTTTCAAGGTAAATGTTTTAAGATACTTCCTAATGTTTTAATATGCGCACATTATGCTTATTTTTATTTTTTTTTTTAAATGCCATATTTTTCGGACTAAGACACACCCCAAATTTTCAGAAGGAAATTGGAGAACAAATTAATTTGTCAAATGGGGGTCCATCTTACAAGTCCGAATTCAGCTTACCGGTGGGGTGAGGGGATCGGCAGCGCTGATGGAGTGGGGTCACAGGAGGTGTTTGGTGGTCCGGCAATGATCTGACTTCCATCTCTGGCTGGTGCAGCGGTTCTCTGTGGTGTGGGGGCTCCACTGAAATTTTATGATAGCCCGGAGCCCCCACACTTGCATTGCTGCAGTTTGGTGACATCTGGGGAAAATGGCCGCCGGAGGCTGGGTACATGCAGATTTGAAATATCTTTGCCAAGATAGGAGTCAGATCATCGCCGTGCAGCGTTGAACCACCGAACACCCCCTTTTCCCAGCCCAGGGCCCGCAGAATCGCCTGACTCCTGCTTCCACCACACTCCTGGTAAGTACATTTTGGCTATAAGACGCACCCCCCATTTTCCCAAAAAATTTTGAGGGGAAAAAGTGCGTGTTATACTGAAAAGTGCAGTATTTAAAATCCCTAATCCATTTAAAGTAAAGAAAAAAAATCTGAGTTTGTCATTTCTTGGAAAGTTTTTGCAATTTAAAACTGCTACTGCATTTCTTTGCCCACCCTTCACAGTAACTGAGAGGGCAATATTTTGTACTAGATGGTGGCCCGATTCTAACATATCGGGTATTCTAGAATATGTAGGTAGTATATTGCACAGGCTACGTACTATATTGCACAGTGACGTAGTATATAACATAGCTACGTAGTATATAACATAGCCACGTAGTGTATTGCACAGGCACGTAGTATATTGGTCAGCCACGTAGTATATAGCAGAGTCACGTAGTATATAACATAGCCACGTAGTGTATTGTAGAGGCACGTAGTATATTGCACAGCCACGTAGTATATAACAGTCACGTAGTGTATTGCCCAGCTACGTAGTGTATTGCACAGCTATGCAATATATTGGTCAGCGACGTAGTATATAGCAGAGCCACGTAGTATATAACATATTCACGTAGTATATTGTAGAGGCACGTAGTATATTGCATAGCTTAGTATATTGCACAGCCATGTAGTATATAACAGAGCCACGTAGTATATTGCACAGTCGACGTAGTATATCAGAACCGACAGTCACGTAGTATAGTGCACAGTCACGTAGTATGTTGCCCAGCTATATAGTATATAGCACAGAGATGTAGTATATAACAGAGCCCGCGCAGTATGTAACACAGCCCACGTAATATATAGCAATGTGGGCACTATATGCGTGGTTAAAGACTTGAAATAAAAAATAAACATATACTCACCTTCCGAAGGCCCCTTGAAGTCCTGGTGCCTGTGTGTGGTGCACGCGCCAGCTTCCGGTCCCAGGGTTGGTATGAGCGCAGGACCTGTAACGACGTCGCGGTCACATGACCGTGACGTCATGGCAGGTCCTTCTCGAATCTTTGGCACCGGAACCTGCCGTTTGCACTGCCGAGGACAGTGCGCGACGTCGGAAGGTGAGAATAACCTTTTTTTTTTTTCTTTTTTTTAAAATTACTATTAGTAACATTAGATCTTTTTACTATTGATGCTGCATACGCAGCATCAATAGTAAAAAGTTGGTCACACAGGGTTAACCCCTTCACCCCCAAGGGTGGTTTGCACGTTATGGACCGGGCCAATTTTTACAATTCTGACCACTGTCCCTTTATGAGGTTATAACTCTGGAACGCTTCAACGGATCCTGGTGATTGACATTGTTTTCTCGTGACATATTGTACTTCATGATAGTGGTAAAATTTCTTTGATATTACCTGCGTTTATTTGTGAAAAAAATGGAAATTTGGTGAAAATTTTGAAAATTTCGCAATTTTCCAAATTTGAATTTTTATGCAATTAAATCACAGTGATATGTCACACAAAATACTTAATAAGTAACATTTCCCACATGTCTACTTTACATCAGCATCATTTTGGAACCAAAATTTTTTTTTGTTAGGGCGTTATAAGGGTTAAAAGTTGACCAGCAATTTCTCATTTTTACAACACCATTTTTTTTTAGGGACCACATCTCATTTGAAGTCATTTTGAGGGGTCTATATGATAGAAAATACCCAAGTGTGACACCATTCTAAAAACTGCACCCCTCAAGGTGCTCAAAACCACATTCAAAAAGTTTATTAACCCTTCAGGTCTTTCACAGGAATTTTTGGAATGTTTAAATAAAAATGAACATTTAACTTTTTTTCACACAATTTAATTCAAATGGACCCCAAAAGATGTTATACAATTTGTCCTGAGTACGCCGATACCCCATATGTGGGGGTAAACCACTGTTTGGGTGCATGGGAGAGCTCGGAAGGGAAGGAGCGCCGTTTGACTTTTCACTGAAAAATTGACAGTAATTGAGATGGGACGCCATGTTGCGTTTGGAGAGCCACTGATGTGCCTAAACATTGAAACCCCCCACAAGTGACACCATTTTGGAAAGTAGACCCCCTAAGGAACTTATCTAGATGTGTGGTGAGCACTTTGACCCACCAAGTGCTTCACAGAAGTTTATAATGCAGGACCGTAAAAATAAAAAATCATATTTTTTCACAAAAATGATCTTTTCGCCCCCAATTTTTTATTTTCCCAAGGGTAAGAAGAAATTGGACCACAAAAGTTGTTGTGCAATTTGTCCTGAGTACGCTGATACCCCATATGTGGGGGTAAACCACTGTTTGGGCGCATGGGAGAGCTCGGAAGGGAAGGAGCGCCGTTTGACTTTTCACTGCAAAATTGACAGGAATTGAGATGGGACGCCATGTTGCGTTTGGAGAGCCACTGATGTGCCTAAACATTGAAACCCCCCACAAGTGACACCATTTTGGAATGTAGACCCCCTAAGGAACTCATCTAGATGTGTTGTGAGAGATTTGAACCCCTAAGTGTTTCACTACAGTTTATAACGCAGAGCCGTGCAAATAAAAAATATTTTTTTTTCCACAAAAATTATTTTTTAGCCCCCAGTTTTGTATTTTTCCAAGGGTGACAGGAGAAATTAGACCCTATATATTGTTGTCCAATTTGTCCTGAGTACGCTGATACCTGACATCTGGGGGGGAACCACCGTTTGAGCGCATGGCAGAGCTCGGAAGGGAAGGAGCATCATTTGCAATGCAGACTTAGATGGATTGGTCTGCAGGCGTCACATTGCGTTTACAGAGCCCCTAATGTTCCTAAACAGTAGAAGCCCCCCACAAGTGACCCAATATTGGAAACTAGACCCCCCAAGGAACTTATCTAGTTGTGTTGTGAGAACTTTGAACCCCCAAGTGTTTCACTACAGTTTATAACGCAGAGCCGTGAAAATAAAAAAATAAAAAATTTCCCCCCAAAATTATTTTTTAGCCCCCAGTTTTGTATTTTCCCAATGGTAACAGGAGAAATTGGACCCCAAAAGTTGTTGTCCAATTTGTCTTGAGTACGCTGATACCCCATATGTGGGGGGGAACCACCGTTTGGGCGCATGGGAGGGCTCGGAAGGGAAGGAGCGCCATTTGGAATGCAGACAGATGGAATGGTTTGCAGGCGTCACATTGCGTTTGCAGAGCCCCTAATGTACCTAAACAGTAGAAACCCCCCACAAGTGACACCATTTTGGAAAGTAGACCCCCTAAGGAACTCATCTAGATGTGTTGTGAGAGCTTTGAACCCCCTAGTGTTTCACTACAGTTTATAACGCAGAGCCATGCAAATAAAAAATATTTTTTCCACAAAAATTTTTAGCCCCAGTTTTGTATTTTCCCAAGGGTAACAGGAGAAATTGGACCCCAAAAGTTGTTCTCCAATGTGTTCCGAGTACGCTGATACCCCATATGTTGGGGTAAACCCCTGTTTGGGCGCACGGGAGAGCTTGGAAGGGAAGGAGCACTGTTTTACTTTTTCAACGCAGAATTGGCTGGAATTGAAATGGGACGCCATGTCACGTTTGGAGAGCCCCTGATGTTGATGAAACCCCCCAATTATAACTGAAACCCTAATCCACACACACCCCTAACCCTAATCCCAAGGGTAACACTAACCACACCTCTAACCCAGACACACCCCTAACCCTAATCCCAACCCTATTCCCAACCGTAAATGTAATCCAAACCCTAACTTTAGCCCCAACCCTAACCCTAACTTTAGCCCCAACCCTAAATGTAGCCCTAACCCTAATGGGAAAATGGAAATAAATAAATTTTTTTAATTTTTTTTAATTTTTCCCTAAGGCTACGTTCACATTAGCGTTCTGCGCCGCAGCGTCGCCGCATGCGTCATGCGCCCCTTTATTTAACATGGGGGCGCATAGACATGCGTTGCACTTGCGTTTTGCGACGCATGCGTCACTGCGGCGCACGCGTCATGGCGCAGAGGACGCAGCAAGTTGCATTTTTTGTGCGTACAAAATCAAGCAAAAAAAGGACGCATGCGTCGCAAAACGCAGCGTTGTGCATGCGGTGTGCATGCGGTGTTCCTGCGTTGTGTGTTGCGTCGCCGACGCTGCGGCGCACAACGCAAATGTGAACGTAGCCTAAGCGGGTGATGAAGGGGGGTTTGATTTACTTTTATAGCGGGTTATTTAGCGGATTTTTATGATTGGCAGCCGTCACACACTGAAAGACGCTTTATTGCAAAAAATATTTTTTGCGTTACCACATTTTGAGAGCTATAATTTTTCCATATTTGAGTCCACAGAGTCATGTGAGGTCTTGTTTTTTGCGGGACGAGTTGACGTTTTTATTGGTAACATGTTCGGGCACGGGAGATTTTTTGATCGCTTTTTATTCCGATTTTTGTGAGGCAGAATGACCAAAAACCAGCTATTCATTAATTTCTTTTGGGGGAGGCGTTTATACCGTTCCGCGTTTGGTGAAATTGATAAAGCATTTTTATTCTTCGGGTCAGTACGATTACAGCGATATCTCATTTACATCATTTTTTTATGTTTTGGCGCTTTTATACGATAGAAGCTATTTTATAGAAAAAATAATTATTTTGGCATCGCTTTATTCTGAGGACTATAACTTTTTTATTTTTTCGCTGATGATGGTGTATGGCACCTCGTTTTTTGCGGGACAAGATGAAGTTTTCAGCGGTACCATGGTTATTTTTATCTGTCTTTTTGATCGCGTGTTATTCCACTTTTTGATTGGCGGTATGAGAATAAAGCGTTGTTTTTTGCCTCGTTTTTTTTTTTTTTTTTTTTTTTTTTACGGTGTTCACTGAAGGGGTTAACTAGTTATGTAGTTTTATAGGTGGGGTCGTTACGGACGCGGCGATACTAAATATGTGTACTTTTATTGTTTGATTTTTTTTTTATTTAGATAGAGAAATGTATTTATGGGAATAATTTTTTTTATTTATTTAGGAATTTTTTTTTTATTTTTTTTTTTTACACATGTGGACATTTTTTTTAAACTTTTTTACTTTGTCCCAGGGGGGGACATCACAGATTATTGATCTGGCAGTGTGCACAGCACTCTGCCAGATCTGCGAACTGCTGTGCAGGGCTGCAGGCTTACCAAGTGTCTGCACTGAGCAGACACTCGGTAAGCCACCTCCTTCCCTGCAGGACCCGGATGCCGCGGCCATCTTGGATCCGGGACCTGCAGCGAGGAAGGAGGTAGGAGACCCTCGGAGCAACGCGATCACATCGCGTTGCTCCGGGGGTCTCAGGGAAGCACGCAGGGAGCCCCCTCCCTGCGCAATGCTTCCCTATACCGCCGGTACACCGCGATCATGTTTGATCGCGGTGTGCCAGGGGTTAATGTGCCGGGGGCGGTCCACATAGTGCCGGATGTCAGCTGCGATAGTCAGCTGACACCCGGCCGCGATCGGCCGCGCTCCCCCCGTGAGCGCGGCCGATCGTGCTGGACGTACTATTCCGTCCTTGGGAAGTAGGGCCCACCCCACATGGACGGAATAGTACGTCCAATGACAGAAAGGGGTTAATAGCTGCGTTAACGGAGTGCGTTACACCGCGGTCCGTTAACGCTGGCATTAACCCTGTGTGAGCGCTTAGCGCTTACTGCAGGGCAGTAAAGCAGCGGCCATTTCGCTGCCAGACTATGGCCGTCGCTGATTGGTCGTGGCAATGGTCGATTCTGGTTTTGTGAAACCCGACTGTCTTAAAAGTCGGGTCGAGTGAAATCGGCCGACCACCGTGAAAAGTCGGGTTTCGGCCGAAACACGAAACCCAATGAAGGAAATTTTTTCTTTTTTATTTATTCATTCTCTCTCACTCTCTCTCTCTCTCTCTCGCTCTCTCTCTCTCTCTCTCTCTCTCCCCCCCTCTCTCTCCCCCTCTCTCTCCAGAAAATTACAAGCGATAACATGACGATAGGCGTTCACTCCCCTAAGACCTATGTCATCACTCTGCCCACGCTCATTCATTGGCTGAACAAATGGCGCTAAACGCGTCATACGAAACGCGACTTTGGCGCCAAGATCGTATACCGGATGGCCGACCCCGCCCAGGGATCGGGTCGGGTTTCATGAGACGCCGACTTTGCCAAAAGTCGGCGACTTATGAAAATGAACGACCCGTTTCGCTCAACCCTAGTCGTGGGCGTCTTGCCACGACCAATCAGCGACTTGGATTTCCATGACAGACAGAGGCCGCGACCAATGAATATCCGTATCAGACAGAAGGACAGGTGGAAGTGACCCTTAGACAATTATATAGTAGATTGGTGAAACTTGCACACGTGTAGAAACATTGTCCTGGATGTTAAAAATGCATTTACATGGCACACTGCTAATTTTGACTTGTCTTGTGTTTCTAGGCTAGTTGGACAAATGCAAGTAAAAAACAACGTGAAAAATTACTGGAGCTGATACGACGACTAGCAGAAGACGACAAGGATGGTGTGATGGCTCACAAAGTGTTAAATCTCTTATGGAATTTGGCTCACAGTGATGATGTACCCGTTGATATAATGGACCAAGCCTTGAGTGCTCATATTAAAATTTTGGACTACAGCTGCTCGCAGGTGGGTAAAGTGAGTTCATATTTTTTTTCTTGGGTATTTTCTGGGTTTTTGGCAATTACCACCCATCCAAGTTACACCATCTCATGTTGTGTGCCACAATTAAACATAAACCTGTTTTTTGCCTATACAGGATCGAGACACCCAAAAAATTCAGTGGATAGATCGTTTTATAGAAGAATTGCGTACAAACGACAAGTGGGTCATTCCAGCACTTAAACAAATTAGAGAAATTTGCAGTTTATTTGGTGAAGCGCCTCAAAACTTGAGGTAAATAGTAATGTGAAAGGAGGTCTTTTCTTTGTTAGACGTAACTTTTATTCTTTTGATTAAAGATAGACTTCAGATTTCTGAGCTGATTCTCGTATATACACTATGTTCCAAATTATTATGCAAATGATATTTTTCTCGGATTTTCCTAAATGGTCAGTGCAAATGACAGTCAGTCTAATAAGTCATCACCCGTTAGATTATACATCGAATTTTATTGAAGAAACCTCCCAATGATAACAGTATAATCTCCAAAATGAATAAAAACTCAAAATGCACTGTTCCAAATTATTAGGCACAGTAGAATTTCTAAACATTTGATCTGTTTTAAAGAACTGAAAATGCTCATTTGTGGAATTTGCAGCATTAGGAGGTCACATTCACTGAACAAAAAAGCTATTTAGCTCCAGAACCTCCCAACAGGCCAAGTTACATGTTAACATAGGACCCTTCTTTGATATCACCTTCATAATTCTTAATCCATTGAACTTGTGAGTTTTTGGGGAGTTTCTGCTTGTATTTCTTTGCATGAAGTCAGAACAGCCTCCCAGAGCTGCTGTTTTGATGTGAACTGCCTCCCGCCCTCATAGATCTTTTGCTTGATGATCCTCCAAAGGTTCTCTATAGGGTTGAGGTCAGGGGAAGATGGTGGCCACACCATGAGTTTATCTCCTTTTATGCCCATAGCAGCCAATGACTCAGAGGTATTCTTTGCAGCATGAGATGGGGCATTGTCAGCATGAAGATGATTTTGCTCCTGAAGGCACGTTTCTGCTTTTTATACCATGGAGGAAAGTTGTCAGTCAGAAACTCTATACAGTATACTTTGCAGAGGTCATTTTCACACCTTCAGGAATCTTAAAGGGCGTTACCAGCTGTTTCCCATGATTCTGGCCCAAAACAGGACTCCTCCACCTCCTCGCTGACGTTGCAGCCTTGTTGGGACATGGTAGCCATCCACCAACCATCTACTACTCCATCCATCTGGACCATCCAGGGTTGCTCAACACTTATCAGTAAGCAAGACTGTTTGGTAATTAGTCTTCATGTATGTGTGGGCCCAATACAACCATTTCTGCTTGTGAACACTGTTTAAGGGTGGCCGAATAGTTGGTTTGTGCACCACAGCAAGCCTTTGAAGGAGCCTACACCTTGAGGTTCGAGGGACTCCAGAGGCACCAGCAGCTTCCAATATCTGTTTGCTGCTTTGTAATGGCTTTTTAGCAGCTGCTCTCTTAATCCGATGAACTTGCCTGGCAGAAATCTTCCTCATTATGCCTTTATCAGCACAAACACATTTGTGCTCAGATACAGCCACAAATCTCTTAACAGTACGATGATCACGCTTAAGTTTTTGGAAAATTTCTAATGTTTTCATCCCTTCACCAAGGCATTGCACTATTTGATGCTTTTCAGAAGCAGAGAGATCCTTTTTCTTTCCCATGTTACTTGAAAACTGTGACCTGCTTAATAATGTGGAACATCATTTTTAAGTAGTTTTCCTTTAATTAGAATCACCTGGAAAACCTATTATCACATGTGTTTAAGATTGATTTCAGTGATCCATTGAGCCCTGAGACACAATACCATCCACGAGTTTATTTGAAAAACAAAACAATTAAATCTTTATGACACTTAAATCCAATTTGCATAATAATTTGGAACACAGTGTAATACAATTTGTCCCTGATCTGAGAAGCTTTCTGATGTCAGTATCTTTAAGAAAACATAAAAAAAAAAGTTTTCACTATGAAATATATGTTGTATAGTGAAAAATATAGTGGTAGTTTTGTATTATGCCAAATGTATTTTCCTCTAACAATTGAGGTAAATGTTTGGAGTGAGGGATCCTTCACATGGCTGTATTTGTGTCGGTAATTGTAAGCCAAAACGAAGAGTGGAGCATGTACGCGAAACTCCGAAGTGCAAATCTATCCATGAGATTCTTACTCTGTACAATACTAGTGTAAAATACTGCAGTGTGAAAAAGACTTTATAGTGTACATGTCAATTGGTCAGAACTGGAGATGGTGCAAACTGATTCACAGTAAGCGGTCCAGCTGCATCATTAATAATCTGTGGCCCTGTCAACAGTCTCCTACCTACCTGCCATATCCATGCCTCGTTTTTATTAGCTGGCTGTCCTCAACATATGTTAAATACACTGCAATGTAGCACCAGCCCGACGAACCAAGAGTCAAGGATATGGTCTGGAGGTAGTTCTTAACTTTACCATTCAGCGGCCTCAGATGACTGATCTGTCTGCTGGATTAGGTCCTGTGAATCGATTCGCGCCAACTCGAGTCAGAACTTTGTCTTCACTATAGGAATATAGTCATTTGTTGTAATTGTCTCCTTTTAGTCAGACGCAGCGCAGCCCTCATGTGTTCTACCGTCATGATTTAATTAACCAGCTCCAGCATAACCATGCCCTCGTCACTTTAGTTGCTGAAAATCTCTCTTCCTACATGGACAGTATGCGACAGTACTCAAAAGGTAAGTGACATTTAATCAAATTTCCAGAAATCTCTTTAATCTTTGTAAAGATATTATCACCCTTTATAATTCACCTTTATGTTGAAGCAAAATGTTGCAGTTGCTGAAATGACCTCAGTTGCTGTTTCCATTTGTTTTCTGTTGAAGAACATGGAGAGTACGATCCACAGACAGTAAGGCCGAGCAGTCGCTACAGTCATGTACAAGAAGTCCAGGAAAGGCTAAATTTTTTAAGGTAATTTTGTAGAGAACAGTCTTCCAAGGATTTTACTTTTCTCTCACTGTGGAGGTCGTGCACTTTTGGTATAATTACATTTTAGTGGACAGCGAAATAATTGTATCAACTGTATGTTTGCCATATTTTAATATTTGCAACTGTGCATGGATTTGCTCACCTTGGGCATTTTCCTGAAGTTATTTTATGGGTCAGCCTCCACCCCCAAAAAAGAAAAACTTAATTCACATAGTGTTGGAATATTAACAACTCTTTACGCTTCTAGAGGATTCGTGGACAACAGGTTTACGTATCGACCATTGCAGATTAACAAACTAAAAATAAGACCCTATTCATGCCTTGTCAGTGACCTCTGCTGGAAAAACTTCTGACAGTTTCTGGAACACTGTGTAATGGAGTCGGGCAATACTGTGGCCCAGAGCCCCTGCCTGATTATGAAGCACTTTGGACACGCAGGGTTAACATCTGCAGCTTTACCTGTGAAATGTGATGTGTACACTGACAGATGAAAAATGAAGATTGTGGGCCCTGTGTGCCAGTGCTTGCCATCAATTATGTACTGTCATTTCATTATTGACACAGACCCTTTAAAATTATTTCCAAAATTATTTCTTTCATCAGTATTGGTTTAAAATGTGTGTTTTTTTTCTCTACCTTTTTAAAACAGATTTCTATTGAAGGATGGTCAGCTCTGGCTTTGTGCCCCTCAGGCGAAACAAATCTGGAAGTGTTTAGCTGAAAATGCCGTGTACCTTTGTGATCGTGAAGCCTGTTTCAAGTGGTATTCCAAGTTGATGGGTGATGAGCCAGACCTGGATCCGGATATTAATAAAGACTTCTTTGAAAACAATGTGCTGCAGCTCGATCCCTCGCTCTTAACAGAAAATGGCATGAAATGCTTTGAACGTTTTTTCAAAGCTGTTAACTGCCGGGAAGGGAAGCTTGTAGCGAAGCGGCGAGCTTACATGATGGATGACCTGGAGCTCATAGGACTTGACTATCTTTGGAGGGTGAGTGTCTTCAGCTTTCATCACCACATTAAGTACAGCAAAACGAAGATCCTGATGTCTTTACTAGGTTGTCCAAAATTGTTATGTGTTTCTCCAAGAGACAGGGATTGTGGTAAAGCAATGCTACTCACCTCTCTGGCGTAGAACAAAAGTCAAAGCAATTTATAACACCAGGGCTGAGAGAGGTAAAGACCTTGCTCCTAAAGTAAATGCATTAATGCAAAAAATAATAGCTGATGGAATACTCCCAGAAATGTGAAAACCAAGAAACGTGGAGTGCAAAGAAACCACCAAGGAGCAATAAAAGTGAATATGCAAGAAATTGTATTATACAAAAATACATAAATGGAATAAAATATAAGCCATACATAATAGCGCTAGGAGGGGGAACATGTGTGGAGACATGCTGATACAGCGGGGAGAGGAAACCGGACACAATGAGAACCAGAAGTAAGCAAGGGCACCCACCATAAGAATACATATAGCAATAAGCAATAATGAATTTAAGCAATGGCAAGTACAATAATGCTGGTAACTAGTCAAAAGTAAATCAATACATATAACACCAGACATATATGCCCCCCAAAGGTTAGTCCCGCTTACCTATTGTAGCTGGTAGTGTCCGTGCGTCTCCCTGCTGGCCCCCTTGACGTGTGTTTTGCAGAGAGGGGGTTCTTTTGTGTAAAAAGAGCATCTGAAGCATTTAAAAAAGCATCTCTGCGAAACATGCGTCAAGGGGGCCAGCAGGGAGACGCACGGACACTACCAGTTACAATAGGTAAGCGGGACTAACCTTTGGGGGGCACATATGTCTGGTGTTACATGTATTGATTTACTTTTGATTAGTTACCAGCATTATTGTACTTGCCATTGCTTTATATTCATTATTGCTTATCATTGCTTATTGCTATATCTGTTCTTATGGTGGGTGCCCTTACTTCTGGTTCTCATTGTGTTCGGGTTCTTCTCCCTGCTGTATCAGCATGTCTCCACACCTGTTCCCCTCCTAGTGCTATTATGTATGGCTTATATTTTATTCCATTTATGTATTTTTGTCTAATAAAATTTCTTGCATTTTTACTTTTATTGGTGGTTTCTTTGTACTCCATGTTTCTTGGTTTTCTCACATCTCTGGCTGCAACACGAGTTGCAGTGCTAAAGATTCATCTAAGGCTACTTTCACACTAGCGTTAACTGCAATCCGTCACAATGCGTTTTGTGTCCATAGACTAACATTAACAACGCATTGCGACGAATTGACACACGTAACCGTCGTGCGACGGTTGCGCCGTGTTGTGGCGGACCGTCGGCTGCAAAAAATGCTACATGTAACTTTTTTGCTGCCGACGGTCCGCTTTTTCCGACCGCGCATGCGCGGCCGGAACTCCGCCCCCACCTCCCCGCACTTCCCCGCACCTCACAATGGGGCGGCAGATGCGCTGGAAAAATGCATCCGCTGCCCCTGTTGTGCGGCGCAGAGAACGCTAGCGTCGGTAACCTCGGCCCGACGCTAGTGTGAAAGTAGCCCAAGTTGCTGCTGCATCACAGCATAATGAAGTAAATGGAGTCGCACTGCGACTCATTAAGGCTACTTTCACACTAGCGTCGGGCCGAGGTTACCGACGCTAGCGTTCTCTGCGCCGCACAACGGGGGCAGCGGATGCATTTTTCCAGCGCATCCGCCGCCCCATTGTGATGTGCGGGGAGGTGGGGGCGGAGTTCCGGCCGCGCATGCGCGGTCGGAAAAAGTGGACCGTCGGCAGCAAAAAACGTTACATGTAGCGTTTTTTGCAGCCGACGGTCCGCCACAACACGGCGCAACCGTCGCACGACGGTTGCGACGTGTCAATTCGTCGCAATGCGTAGTTAATGTTAGTCTATGGACAAAAAACGCATCCTGCAAGCACTTTTGCAGGATGCGTTTTTTTCTGCCAAACAACGCATTGTGACGGATTGCAGTTAACGCTAGTGTGAAAGTAGCCTAAGTTATGCAAGAAGTAAGTCAGTCAGAACCAGTTGAATTTTTTTTTTTTTTTTACTTGTGGCAGTACTGTGCATGTCACAATGGGACTGCATTAATCTGAATTCTGCTATGTAGGAGCGACGTGTTGTGAAGTCCCGAGTTGTGTTAACTCCTCGAGTCCCCAATAGCCTTGGTTTACTTCTGGACATGGGTATCACATCTGAGGCCAGTAGTTCGCCACAGCAGCGAGATACTGGGTAACACCTGATTGCATGCTGCATTGGTTGCATACTTAGCACTGTATTACGGCTTAGGCTAGTAATTGCACAAAGCAGTCGTACATAGTGCAGGATTAGCTGCACTGGAGTGCCTGCTTGAACAGGTTTTTAGTTTATATTCTAAAAAAAATAAAATGAACAACCCTTTTAAATGTGTCCTGAATGATACCATTTTATGGTAAGCGTTTTTAAAGCGCTCTGTATTATTGCTGTGGTTCCTGTAATAATGCTATTTCCTGAGCGGACAAACGCCTAGTGAAAGCTGCTGGTTAAAGTAGTAAAATATTACTTTTTCTTCTTGTACTGTTTTACTTTTGTTTCGCCACAATAGCCCCAGATACTAGAAAAACTATCATTGATGTTTATGGTCTGTTCACATTAAGTCTCCTTTACTAATTCTGTCAAAATTGTCAGCAAGTTAAGCTGTGTTACAATGCGTAATTGTTGATGTAATAACCGAAACCTCAGAAGATTGGGGACTATAGGTCATGATTGGATTGCTTTATTAAGACCGATCTGAGAATGTCACAGCATGCAATATGGACGGAGCCCTACAAACGTGTTCAGATGCTCTGAATCTCAGTAGTTATAGCTTGTTGTATTGGGGTTTTTTTCTGTTGTTAAATATGGATGCCTTGTTTTGCTCTACTTTATGTAGAACACCCAATTATTAATGGTAACAGCACTCATTGCTCTGTTTAATGAGCTAACCCTACTTGAACGATGTGTGTTCACCCACCAAAATAGAATATGAGCTAAGCCCACATTCTGTAATGCTGTAGATAAGCCCCCGATGTATCCTGAAAGATGGGGAAAAAGAGGTTAGATTATACTCACCTGGGTGGGCGGTCCGATCCGATGGGCGTCCCCGTCCGGCGCCTCCTATCTTCATAGGATGACGTCCTCTTCTTGTCTTCACGCTGCGGCTCCGGCGCAGGCGTACTTTGTCTGCCCTGTGGAGGGCAGAGCAAAGAACGGCTGTGCGCAGGCGCTGGGAAAGGTCAGAGAGGCCCAGCACCTGCGCACTGCAGTACTTTGCAGTAAGAAGATGTGAGGCGCCGGACCGTGACGCCCATTGGACCAGACCGGGACCGCCCCTGGGTGAGTATAATCTAACCTCTTTTTCTCATCTTTCAGGATACATCGGGGGCTTATCTACAGCATTCCAGAATGCTATAGATAAACCGCTGATGCTGGTGGGCTTAGCTCATCTTCGATTTTGGGGGTGACAGGTTCCCTTTAACCCCTTCCGACATCTGACGGTATAGTACGTCACATGTCGGGACCCCCGCTTTGATGTGCGCTCCGGCGGTGAGCGCACATCAAAGCCGGGACATGTCAGCTGTTTTGAACAGCTGACATGTGCCCGCAATAGGCGCGAGCAGAATCGCGATCTGCGCGCGCCTATTAACTAGTTAAATGCCGCTGTCAAACGCAGACAGCGGCATTTAACTACCGCATCCGGCCGTGCGGCCGGATATGAGCGCATCGCCGACCCCCGTCACATGATCGGGGGTCGGCGATGCTCCTCCATTGTAACCATAGAGGTCCTTGAGACCTCTATGGTTACTGATTGCCGGTGGCTGTGAGCGCCCCCCTGTGGTCGGCGCTCACAGCACACCTGCAAATCTGCTGTGTAGCAGCGATCTTATGATCACTGCTGCATAGCAGAGCCGATCGTGCTGTGCCTGCTTCTAGCCTCCCATGGAGGCTATAGAAGCATGGCAAAAGTAAAAAAAAAAAGTTTTTAAAAATGTGAAAAAAATAAAAAAAATATAAAAGTTTAAATCACCCCCCTTTCGCCCCAATCAAAATAAATCAATTAAAAAAACCCCCAACCTACACATTTGGTATCGCCGCGTTCAGAATCGCCCGATCTATCAATAAAAAAAGTCTTAGTTACTCACCGGTTAACGGTGTTTTTCGGAGTCCATGACAGCACTACGGAGAGAGGGGATCCGCCCTTCAGGAACAGGAAACCTACAGATACATAAGGGCGGCACCTCTCCCACGCATCAGTTGGTTTACAGAGCACAAGAGGACCACCAAGGTTAATAGCATACATAATAAACAATGATACAAATAACTAACTATTCACTACCCGTGAATTATATAAATAAAGGAAGAGGTGTACACCCAGAACTTAAGAAGACGGGAGGGTATGTACAGGTGCTGTCATGGACTCCGAAAAACACCGTTAACCGGTGAGTAACTAAGACTTTATCGGTCGTCCATGACAGCACTACGGAGAGAATTACAGAGAGTAACTAACTAGGGAGGGACTACAGCTTGCAGCACCCTTACACCAAACGAAAGGTCAGAAGAGGCACCCAAGTTCAATCTATAATGGTTATAGAATGTGTGTGGAGAAGACCAAGTAGCAGCCTTACAAATTTGGTCGATCGACACCTCCAATCTTTCTGCCCACGAAGCCGCCATAGCTCTAGTGGAATGCGCTTTTAGACCTTCAGGCGCCGGCTTGCCCTTTGAGATGTATGCCAGCGAGATAGCCTCCCTGATCCATCTAGCTAAAGTAGATTTTGATGCCCTGTGACCCTTCCTACTACCCTGATAGGACACGAATAGGGCGTTATCTATCTTCCAGGGATCAGTTACTGCCAGATATTCCAGGATACATCTTTTTACATCTAAAGTGTGTAGCTTCCTTTCCTTATCGTTAGTAGGATTGGGGAGGAAGGATGGAAGAACTATTTCCTGTGTTCTGTGGAACCTGGACACTACTTTAGGAAGATATGCTGGATCAGGGGATAGTATCACTCTATCATCCCTAAGCTGCATGTAAGGGGGAACCCTGGATAATGCTTGGATGTCGCCTATCCTACGCGCCGATGTTAGGGCCACCAGGAAGGCTACTTTAAGGGATACATTTTTAATAGAGGCTGATGCAATTGGCTCAAATGGGGCCTCTGTCATGGCTGAGAGGACTAGGTTCAGGTCCCATGGCATGACCCTATTCTTCACCATTGGCCTGGACCGTTTTGTCGCTCTGATGAATCTGCTGACCCAGTGATTCTCAGCAATGTTGCAGCCAAAGAGGGCCCCTAAGGCTGATACCTGCACTTTAAGTGTATTTGGGGATAACCCCATATCTAATCCTTTCTGTAAGAATTCTAAAATCTGGTCTATTGGTATTGACTGACCAGCTATTACCCCCGAGTTTTGAAGGAACCTCTTCCAGATCCTAACATAAATCTTTGTGGTGATTATTTTTCTGCTCTTCAGCAGAGTGTTAATGAGGCCCGGAGAGAACCCCCTATCCTTTAACAGCGCCCGCTCAAAATCCACGCCGTCAGATGAAGGCCAACCGCCCGAGGATGGTAGACTGGGCCCTGGGACAGGAGATCCGGGATGTCTGGCAAGACCCATGGGTCGGATATTGACATAGCCCTCAGGCATGGAAACCACGTCCTTCTGGGCCAGAAGGGGGCAATTATTATCACTGTGGCTTTGTCCTTCCTGATTTTCCTCACCACCAGAGGAAGTAGAGACAGGGGAGGAAAGGCGTAGGCTAGCCTGAAGTTCCAGTCTATGAGGAGGGCGTCTACTGACAGAGGATTTTCTCTGGGGTTGAGAGAGCAGAATTGTGCCACTTTCCTGTTTTCTTTTGTGGCAAACAGGTCTATTTCTGGTTGACCCCATCTTTCCACGATGAGGTTGAAGATGGAGTCGTTCAGGGACCACTCCCCCTGCCTCAATGTGTTGCGGCTTAAGAAATCCGCTGTAGTGTTTTCTGCCCCTCTTATGTGAAGAGCCGTCAATGAGAGAAGATGTTGCTCTGCTAGATGGAATAGACGATCTGCTACGCACATTAGGGATTTGGAACGAGTCCCGCCTTGGTGATTTATGTATGCCACGGCGACCCGATTGTCCGAGAATACCCGCACGTGGTGGCCCTGTAGATAGACAAGGAGTGATTTAACTGCCTGTTCCACAGCCGTTAACTCCTTTAGGTTGGAAGACATTTCTATCTGATCCCGATCCCAAAGCCCCTGGATCAATGTATCCCCCATGTGAGCCCCCCATCCAGAAGGGCTAGCGTCCGAGGTGACTATACGAGTTACATTATATTCCCAGGGGACCCCTGTGGACAGGTTCTCTTGGACTAGCCACCATCCGAGGGATATAATAGCGTCTTGGGATAGGGTCATCAGGCTCTCCAGACATCCCCCCAACCTTTTTTGTTGTAACAGCACCTCGCCCTGAAGTATCCTCGTATGATACTGGGCCCATCGGACCGCTGGAATACAGGACGAGAGAGAGCCCAACAGAGACATGGCTCTTCTAAGGGACATGGTGGGGTTTTTAGAGGCATTCAGCACCTGAAGGTGCAAGCGATCAATTTTCTCTTGAGGCAAACGGCATTCCTGAACCTGGGAATCCAGGGTCAGGCCTAAAAATCGCTGCACCGTCATGGGCTGTAAGCGTGATTTTTTGACATTTAGCATCCACCCCAGACGCTCCAGAGCAGACATCACTTTATGTAACTGTTCCAGACAGTGATCCGCCGTTTTACCTACGATAAGGAGATCGTCCAGGTAGGGGATTATTAGAATGTTGGACTCATGCAAGTGAGCCATAACCTCCGCCATAACTTTGGTAAACACTCGAGGGGCGACCGATATACCAAAGGGGAGGGCCCTATACTGGAAGTGTCTGATTACCCCATCCAACCTTACCGCCACCCTCAGGTATCGTTGGTGACCTGCATAAATGGGGATATGGTAATAGGCGTCCTTCAAATCCAATACTACCATAAAGCAGTTTTTAAACAGCAGCTTTATTGCGGTGTTAATAGTTTCCATCTTAAATGATTGGACGGTCAGGAAATTATTAAGAGCCCTAAGGTTAATAATTGTTCTGAAGGAGCCATCAGGTTTACTTATTAGAAATAGAGGAGAGTAGAATCCTCTACCCTGTTCTCCTTCCGGAACCTCTGACAGGACATTCTTACTGAGCAGGTCGTGAACTTCTGCTTCCAGGGCCGCCTGTTCTGCTGGAGAGGACCTGAGTGGGGTAACTCTGAAGAAGTTCTGAGGGATGGAGGAGAACTCTAGCCGCAGACCCGTAGCTATTAACCCCAAAATCCAATCACTACTGGAGATTTTGGACCAGGCCGGGTAGAAGGCAGATAGTCTACCTCCCACCGGGGCGACTAGTCATTGGGGTGGTTTTTTGACCTCACGGGATGGCTCCTGACGTCCTCCACCTCCAAACATAAATCCAGTACCTTTCTTCTTTTTCTCATCCCATCTGCTCTGGTCTCTGGCTGGTCTCCTCCGAAAGAATCTTTTCCCTGTGAAGGGACGCCTGTAAGAGGTAGCTGGTAGATTGGGAAACTTTTTCTTCTCGTCTCCAGCTTTCTCCAGCAGTTCGTCTAGGACTGGACCAAACAGGTATTCCCCTTCGCATGGGATAGAGCACAGACGGGATCTGGATTGAAGGTCACCTGGCCAACATTTCAGCCACAGGGCCCTGCGTGCTGCGTTTGATAGTCCGGCCGCCCTAGCCGCCATTCTTGCCGAATCCGCAGATGCGTCCGCGAGAAAGGCAGCGGCATTCTGAATTGTTGGCAGGAATTTCAACATAGAGTCTCTGGAAACACCGCCTTCCAACTTAGACCCTAGCTGATCCAGCCAGACCATCATCGATCTGGCTGCACATGTCGCAGCTACAGCAGGTCTCAGGGCACCCGCCGACATCTCCCATGTCCCTTTAAGGAATGAGTCAGCCTTCTTATCGAGAGGGTCCTTTAGGGAAGCCATGTCGTCGAAGGGGATAGATGATTTTTTAGACGCCTTAGACACCGCTGCGTCCAATTTCGGCGCCTTATCCCATGTATTCACCATGGGGTCCTCAAAGGGATATCTGCGTTTAAAGGCAGGTGGAAAAGAGCCTTTCTTCTCCGGTTTTTTCCATTCCCTTTTGATGAGGTTCTGGACCTTGTCATTGAGCGGAAAAGACCTACGTTTTTTAGGGTCTAGACCGCCAAACATTAGGTCCTGTGTAGAGAGTTCTGGCCTTTCATCAGCCACCCCCATGGTGGATCTAACTGACTTAATAAGTTTGTCCATTTGGTCCAATGGGAAACAGAACCGGTTAGACTCCTCTTCCGAAGAGGACGCTGAGGAGACAGAGGCGTCTGACTCATTCTCCCTACTAGGGCCAGCGGACAAATCCGACTCTGAGGCGCTAGGCTCCCTTCTTCTTTTGGAAGACTCCCCCCGGGACAGGGATTTCAGGGAATCTTTCACCTCCTTCCTGATAATCTCCCTAAGGCTTGATGTGAAATCAGGAGACTCTTCCGCCACCTATGGGAGCGGAGAAAAAGGCTATGTAATTTATCTGGCGCTACCGCTATCAGTGTTCCCATCAATTTATTTCCTACCGTCTGCCGTACACACGACTGACAAAGTCTCTTAGGGTAGGCGTCTGGCAAAGGGCAAGCGCATAGCGCGCACTCCTTGTTTTTTGATTTACCAGCGCTTTTTTTCCCCTACGGAAATAAACATAGGAAAAGACTGCATCAGGGTACATTCACGAAGATCTCTTACCCAGGCAGTAGCGGTAGGTACCGGATTACTGGGGGGTCGGTCCAGATCCTTCTGCTTAGATCTGCGACTGGTCTGGTTACTGCGTCCGCGGGTCTTCAGCTGGGGGTTCGCATGGGACTTCTCCGAGGATCCATCCTGCTCCTGCTCCAGCAGACCGACGGCAGCTTCCGGCTCATCCATAGCTGCAGATGGGCTCACAAGCAGTGCTGCAGCATTTTGTTTGGCTATAAATAGCCCTCCCCCGGATCCGGAATCAGTGCAGGTGTGTGGCCAAATCCACCCCCCCGACTTGCAGGTGACTGCTCCACCCCCCCTGCACCCAAACGCCCCCCCCCCCCCCCCCCCCCCCCCCCGCCGCATGCAGGACAGCGGCGTTTTTAGAAAAAAACCGTCCGGCGTTTGACTTCCGGTTTTGGCCCCGCCCCCTGCGCGTCACTTCCGGTTTCGGGCAGAACGCTCAGAAACGTGCCCGGAAGCCTGGGAACGGCGCCGCCGGACCCCCCAGCCGCCCCCCCGCTACGCCACCGCCGCTTCCACGGCCGCAGCCCAGCGGTGACCGCGGCAGAGGCCGGCGTCCGACCCCCAGCTCCGGTCCCGAATCGAAAGGAGCACACAGGACGCCGCGCTGCACCGCACCGACGGGGAGAGTGGGGAAGACCGAGGCCCAGGGGGGAGAGCGGACCCCGGGGGGACATACTCACCTGCTGACCACTGGGGATGGACCTCCTCCGGACGTCGCTCCACACTGCACCGCTCACTGTCGTGGAGCCCTACCCGGACCCACCGTGGCGCTTCCAGGGACCCGCACTGCCCGAGGTAGGAGACCCCCTCGCTACCTGGGTCGGACAGCCGGCCTGGGTATTGATAGGAGAAACGAAGTCGTATCTGCAGGGAATCCTGTCCTCCAGGAACAGGAAACCAACTGATGCGTGGGAGAGGTGCCGCCCTTATGTATCTGTAGGTTTCCTGTTCCTGAAGGGCGGATCCCCTCTCTCCGTAGTGCTGTCATGGACGACCGATAAAAAGCATTAACCTGATCGCTAAATGGCGTAATGAGAAAAAAATTCGAAACGCCAGATTTACGTTTTTTTGGTCGCCACGACATTGCATTAAAATGCAATAACGGGCGATCAAAAGAACGTATCTGCACCAAAATGCTATCATTAAAAACGCCAGCTCAGCACGCAAAAAATAAGCCCTCACCTGACCCCAGATCACGAAAAATGGAGACGCTACGAGTATCGGAAAATGGCACAATTTTGTTTTGGTTTGTTTTTTGCAAAGTTTGGAATTTTTTTTCACCACTTAGGTGAAAAATAACCTAGTCATGTTAGGTGTCTATGAACTCGTAGTGACCTGGAGAATCATAATGGCAGGTCAGTTTTAGCATTTAGTGAACCTAGCAAAATAGGCAAGCAAAAAACAAGTGTGGGATTGCACTTTTTTTGCAATTTCACTGCACTTGGAATTTTTTTCCCGTTTTCTAGTACACGACATGCTAAAACCAATGATGTCGTTCAAAAGTACAACTCGTCCCGCAAAAAATAAGCCCTCACATGGCCAAATTGACGGAAAAATAAAAAAGTTATGGCTCTGGGAAGGAGGGGAGCGAAAAACGAAAACGGAAAAACGGAAAAAGCTCCGGGGGTGAAGGGGTTAATGCTAACCAATGGAATACATCCGATCACTCCCATTTTAGAGCTAACCGAGCCCCCTTACAGGAGATATATAACATTGTGTTTGACTAATAAACTTTCCTTCTTGGAGCTGAGCCACACATTGATCAAGGAGAGTTACAGCTGACTGTGTCTGGTGTATTTCTTTAGTGCACATGATCAATATCCATTAGGCCAGGAGTAGGCAACTAGAGAATTGAACATTATATTAATTGTTCAACCCTAATATTTGGCGCCCAACGTGGGGCCAGCAGAGGAGAGCCCTGAACCCTGAAAACCGGACACGGTCAGGCAATCTGCACAGGATACCCCGAAGGACACAGGTAAAGACTACAGATTATAAAAATAAGCAGACTTACCGTGTTCTGTTAAGGAGGTGATCAGTCTCCAGATTCGGGGTACTCAGTGCATCCAGCCGTTCCACTCGCCGGTTTTCAGGGTTCAGGGCTCTCCTCTGCTGGCCCCACGTTGGGCGCCAAATATTAGGGTTGAACAATTAATATAATGTTCAATTCTCTAGTTGCCTACTCCTGGCCTAATGGATATTGATCATGTGCACTAAAGAAATACACCAGACACAGTCAGCTGTAACTCTCCTTGATCAATGTGTGGCTCAGCTCCAAGAAGGGAAGTTTATTAGTCAAACACAATGTTATATATCTCCTGTAAGGGGGCTCGGTTAGCTCTAAAATGGGAGTGATCGGATGTATTCCATTGGTTAGTGGGTTGGGCATGAGCAAGTCCATGGGTGGATCCATGAGGTCATCAGGGTGGGTTGGTCCGTGAGGTCATCAGGGTGGGCGTCGCTGTGGGTGGATCCATGAGGTCATCAGGGTGGGCGTCATCTTGGATACCAGAGCACATGGCATGCTGATGCAGGAGATGGCGGCCATCTTCAGTGTCTTCATTGTTCATCTTGGATACCAGAGCACACGGCTCTGGTAGAGGAGATGGCAGCCATCTTAAGTGTCTCACTTTGTCTGAGGAAAACTTATGTAAGGTTAAACAATACATGTTATAGGTTGCTTCCCTCAATTACCTTATGTGTTGAGGTTAATTAAGTATTTGATCTTATGGCTCTCCTCAACACTCCTCCTCCTGAAATCAAGCATCAGCTTTGAAAAAAAGGAAAAGTGTATTTTGGCATTTCTTGCCTACAACGGGAAGATAACTTGCTATTATATTACCCAGAATATATGCTTACTAAATTGTCTTGTGCTTTTGTAGGTTGTAATTCAGGGCAGTGATGACATTGCAAGCCGAGCAATAGATCTTCTCAAGGAAATTTATACTAACCTTGGTCCGAGGTTACAAGTAAATCAGGTAAGATTGTCCTGGTTAACACTGCCTCTGACTGTATTGCCTTTAAGATTGTAGGATTGCATGCGTTCCCTGGCAAAATGACGGTCTAGCAATAGCTGGAAATGAGTCCTATTAGAGAGGTCTGTTCTTCAGCAGTTGCTTGTTTTTCACTGATATAGTATGCTGGTATGTTACTATTGCTGCACAAGCATGCTAATATGGTTTGCTGATCGTGTTTTCACTTAACTTTAGGTGGAGATACATGAGGACTTTATTCAGTCTTGCTTTGATCGCCTGAAGGCCTCATATGACACATTATGTGTGCTAGATGGTGACAAAGACAGTATTAATTGTGCAAGACAAGAAGCCATACGAATGGTCAGGGTTTTAACTGTCCTTAAAGAATATATAAATGAATGTGACAGTGACTACCATGAAGAGAGAACAATTCTTCCAATGTCCAGGTACTGTAACATTGTATTGAATGGTCGTGTTTTCACCAGCATGTTAGTTTTCTTACTAAGTTTACAATGCTTGATTGTTATGAGATTAGGTTCAAAGTGCTTGGTTGTAAACTTTAATCCAAAGCCATTGTATATTTTATATCTCCTAGGGTACAATGTGATTGCAGGGATACAAGTTGGGCCATCACTGTAACCCCATCCCCTCATAGCAAGTCTTTCCTTAGATTATGGCTATTTCTAATTGGGAAAGTACATGCTATTTTCTTACTTTTTTTATGTCGCACAATTTTATTCATTTTTTTAAGGGATTTTTTTTATGCTCTTGTTTTTATTTAAGTAGACTTGTTTGAGCCTTTTGGTTACACTTCATACTGCTTTGTGCTGCTCTACTGTATTGTCTACTCAACTCATTTGGGTGTATTGGCATGGATTCATGGATTTGTTTTCATAGATTTCTACTCTAAAATACCTTTTTATGTGTTACAAATTTTTTTGCTCTTGTAGTTCTGCAAAATTTTAGTGACTTGGTATTTTCACTGTCATCCCGGCTAGCTTAGCCAAACTGGGCAGAATCCCTTTAGTGGCATACTTTTTGCTAGAAATGTACTCCAGTTCTTGACTAAAGTAACATTTCTGGCGGAGGCTCAGGTATACCTCATTAAAGTACCATGCGCCTCTTAAAGGGAACCTGTCACCCCCAAAATCGATGGTGAGGCAAGATCACCGTCATCAGGGGCTTAGCTACAGCATTCTGTAATGCTGTAGATAAGCCGCCGATGTTACCTGAAAGAGGAGAAAAAGACATTAGATTATACTCACCCAGGGGCGGTCCCGCTCCGATGGGTGTCTCAGGTCCGGTACAGCGCCTCCCATCTTCATTCCATGACGTCCTCTTCTGGTCTTCACGCTCCGGCGCAGAACCTCTTTTCGGTGGTACCTGTAAGAAGACGCTGTATCCAATGGATTGGGACTTGACAGCCGGGTTCCGGCAGCGAGGAGGCTCCTGCCGCGGCTCGTCCGGTGCCCGAATCCGCCATCGCTGGAACCGAGGGGTTCTTCAGGGTGTGCGGGGGGAGAATCGCCGCCACTCTGGATGAGGAAGGGGCGCTGAGACACCCGGAGCTCCTGTGCCGACAAGCGCACGCTCCGGGTGTAGAAAGATGGTCGCCGCTCCGGTGATGCGGCAGGACTTCCGGGTCATCGCCGCGCACATGCGCGATAGCTTTTTTTCTCCCCGGGGGACGTGACGTAGGACCGGAAGAACGCCGGACGCTGGGAGGTGGCGCCAGATTCAAATAGGGAGATAGTGCACTAACTCCCTGGAAACATGGAGGACAGCGACTTGCAGCAGGAACCGGAGCAGCAGCACCATAGGAAGCAGGCGGACCCTAAGGCCAGGAGAAGTGGGTCTAGCAGCCATTCCATGCAACGCAGCAGATCTGCTGCAGTGATCAACTCTCCTCCTCAAGAGTTTCCTCTACCAGACCCGGGCCCTCTTCCACAACCAGGAAAGAAGAGGTTGGAGAAAAAGAAAAATAAATCCTTCCCCACCTGTGACAAAGCTTTGCCGGTAGCCTGGAACAAAAAGCTTTGTAAATCGTGTATTCAACGAGAGACCCCCGATTTCGCATCTGACCTAAAAACGATAATCAGATCTGAGGTTCAGAATGCGCTTATATCTTTCAAAAAAGGGAAAGATAAGAAAAAAGAGACAGTATATTCCCACTCTGACCAGTCTTCATCCGAGGACACAGATTCTAACAAATCTGATTCCTCATTATCTTCCTCCGACGAAGATTCGGGCCATCACTGTTTCCCACTAGAGGAGGTAGATACTCTAGTAAAAGCAGTTAGAGCTACTATGGGGGTAGAGGATCCCCGTCCTGATAGAACGGCTCAAGACATAATGTTCGTGGTCTAAGGCAGAAAAAGTGGAGAACATTTTCCCCTAAATTCCAACGTCCAAACGCTGATTAAAAAAGAGTGGGAGAAACCTGATAGGAGAAACTCCTCAGTACCCTCGCTTAAAAGGAAGTATCCTTTCGAAGACTAGGCATCTACTTCCTGGGAAAAGGCGCCTAAATTGGATGTCGCGGTAGCCAAGGCTTCGAAAAAATTTGCGCTCCCTTTTGAGGCTATGGGTACCCTTAGGGACCCTTTAGATAAAAAAGCGGATACTTTTCTCAAAGGGGCGTGGGATTCGGCTGGAGGTAGCTTGAGACCTGCGGTTGCTGCGACATGCACCTCCAGATCTTTAATGGTGTGGATTGACCAATTAGAAAAACAGATTAAAGATGGGTCACCCAGGAATAAGTTACTGGATTCAATCCCTGTAATTAGAGCGGCAGCAGCGTTCCTAGCGGATTCTTCAGCGGACTCTGTGCGCTTAACATCCAAAGCCGCTGCCCTTTCTAACGCATCCAGAAGAACTTTATGGCTTAAGGCCATGTGCACACGTTCAGTATTTTTCGCATTTTTTTCGCTATAAAAACGCGAAAAAAACGCTAACATATGCCTCCTATTATTTACAGTGCATTCCGCATTTTTTGTGCAAATGTTGCATTTTTTTCCGCGAAAAAAATCACATCGCGGAAAAAAAGCAACATGTTCATTAAAAATGCGGAATTGCGGGGATTCCGCACACCTAGGAGTGCATTGATCTGCTTACGTCCCGCACGGGGCTGTGCACACCATGCGGGAAGTAAGCAGATTATGTGCGGTTGGTACCCAGGGTGGAGGAGAGGAGACTCTCCTCCACGGACTGGGCACCATATAATTGGTCAAAAAAAAAGAATTAAAATAAAAAATAATGATATACTCACCTTCGATGGCCTCCGGAGTCTTCCCGCCTCTCCGGTGCATGCTGCCGCTTCGGTTCCTATAGCTGGTGTGCGTTGAAGGACCTGCGATGACGTCGCGGTCTTGTGATTGGTCGCAAGACCGGTCATGTGACCGCTCACGTGACCGCGACGTCATGGAAGGTCCTGCACACACACAGCATCTATAGGAACGGATGCCGCTGAGGAGATCCGCTGTCTGCAGGTGAGTATAAGCATTTTTATTTTTTTTTATTTTTAAACATTCTATCTTTTACTATAGATGCTGCATAGGCAGCATCTATAGTAAAAAGTTGGTCACACTTGTCAAACTGTGTTTGACAAGTGTGACCAACCTGTCAGTTTTCCAAGCGATGCTACAGATCGCTTGGAAAACTTTAGCATTCTGCAAGCTAATTTCGCTTGCAAAATGCTAAAAAAAAACCGCGAAAAAAACGGGAAAAAAACCGCAAAAAAAAAAGCGGATTTCTTGCAGAAAAATTCCGGTTTTCTTCAGGAAATTTCTGCAAGAAACCCTGACGTGTGCACATACCCTAAAAGTTGGCCGGGGGATCTCCAGACGAAATTAAAATTATGTTCCATTCCATGTGAGGGAAATTTCTTGTTTGGGGAGACCTTGGATGACATTCTTCAGAAAGCTGGGGACAAAAAGAAAGGTTTTCCAAACCTGGGACCAGCTCCATTCAGACAGTCCTTTCGGAGCCGGAGATTTTTTCACCGAAGACCCCTCAGAGAGTAGAGTAAATGGGAAGAAGGAAAGAGAAAAGATAGGGGTTACCTTTTTGGCAACACCTCCCATAACAAAAAACCCTCCAAATGACATTTTCCCTATGGTGGGAGGAAGACTCACTACATTCCTTCCCGCCTGGAAGAAAATATCCAACAATACCTGGATCCTAAATCTAATTCACCACGGTCTAAAAATAGATTTTCTCTCTTTACCCCCCCTCAAAATTATGTAGTAACAAAGACAAGGTCTTCAGCAGCAGAGCAAGCCGCACTAGAAAAGGAAATTATTTCCCTATTACAAAAATCTGTAATTCAAGAGATCTCCCCTCAAGAAATAGGGAAGGGATTTTCCTCCCCGCTATTTCTAGTGCCAAAACCTGACGGCTCTTTTCGAACGTTAATAAATCTAAAAAACCTGAACAAATATGTAAAAAATCAAAAATTCAAAATGGAAACAATAAAGTCTACCATAAAAATCCTCTTTCCGAACTGCTTCATGGTCGTGATAGACCTAACCGACGCATATTGTCGCCACGAAATAAAGATCCTTCCATTACCAAAAACAGAGGTTGGTGAATGTCTTTAGCCTTGGTTGTGGGGCCACAGACCCCATGCCACCTGCACCTCGACAGTTGACAGAGTGCACTCCAATCTTCCAGCGTCCACCAGCATGAACACTGACTCCACAGCCCTGGTTCCCATGTTCAGGATTTGCTGTGGGTTTCACGCTTCGTACTTGCAGTGTTAAACCCGCAGAGGCCGGATGTTCCAGCACAGTGGTTGTGATTCCTGGAAATCTCATGTCTGCTATGCGACTCTGTGCGCCTGCGGATCATCTGCGGACACTGGCATGCAGCGCGTCTTTCAAGACCGCAGCATGTCAATTTCTCTTGCAGGTATGCATGCAGATTTCCCCATAGACTTGCGTTAATGAGGGAAAATCCACACGTAAAAAAAAAAAAAAAAAAAGTAAATTTGTGTCCGCTAATTTGCAAAATGGTAAGGAACCGCAGCAGATCCTGAACGAGGGAAGGTACTATTATAGATTGTGAGCCTTCACGGGCAGGGTCCTCACTCCTCCTTTACCAGTTATGACTTGTATTGTTTAAGATTGTTGTACTTGTTTTTATTATGTATACCCCTCCTCACATGTAAAGCGCCATGGAATAAATGGCACTATAACAATAATAATAATAATAATATTATCATGTACCCATCCACAAACAATCTCAGAAATTTCTCAGGATGTCTGTACCCATAGAGAGTCAAGTAAGAAATTTCCAATACAGAGCCCTCCCTTTCGGGATCTCAATTGCTCCGCGAGTGTTTACAAAAATAGTAGCGGAAATGATGGCCCACATAAGGGAACAAAATATATTAATAGTCCCTTACTTGGACGATTTTCTTATTGCAAGCGACTCGGCTCAAAGTTGCAGGGAACAGCGGGACCGAGTGATAAATATTCTGATGGACTTGGGTTGGCTCATAAATATAAAAAAATCAAAGTTGGAACCCTGTCAAATTCAGGAGTTTCTGGGACTAACATTAGACTCCCAGGTCCAAGAATGCCGACTCCCAGTGTCCAAAAAAGACAATATAATGACTATGATAGCACGAACTCTACACAACCCCTCCATGACTCTAAGGAAGGGGATGTCGCTACTGGGCTCTCTCTTCATGTCTGCCAGCAGTACCTTTCGCACAATTCCACACGAGAGCTTCAATGGCTTATACTGGAATGGCAGTCAATACTAAAAGACAATTTAGAAGGTCGCATCATTCTAAATTCCTCAGTTATTCCCTTCTCTGGTGGGGGAAGAGCCGAAACCTTTCAAAGGGAATCCCTTGGGTACCAAAAATATCACGGGTAATTACAATACGATACGAGTCCCAGGAGGTGGGGGGCTCACATGGAAAACAGGGTGGCTCAGGGAGACAGTTCCTGAACTGTCCAATCAGCATCCTTGAACCAAAAAGAACTTTGGGCGGTGTATCGAGCTCTTCTATTTTTTCTAACCTATATTCGAGGCCATCATGTCCGAATTTTTTCGGACAACAAGGTGACAGTAGCATATATAAACCACCAGGGAGGAACCAAGGTCTCGATCATTGAGTTCCTCCGCCAAAATTATCAGTCTTGCAGAGGAAAATCTACTATCCCTTTCGGCACTACATATTCAGGGGTCACACAACGAAAAGGCAGATTACTTGAGTCGGACTCAGTTAAAACAAGGCGAGTGGTCCCTAAACCAATCCATCTACAACCAGATTACGGAGATGTGGGGAACCCCAACAATAGATTTATTCGCCAATTCCAAAAACAAAAAAGTAAACCTGTTTTGCTCACTAAACCCGGAAGGGAACCCCCAGGCTCTGGATGCTTTTCTGATTCCATGGACCCACAAACTAACATATGCTTTTCCTCCAGTTGTTCTGATCCCGGCAGTCATTCGGAAAGTCAGAGAGGACAAAACAAAAATGATCCTTATTGCCCCATTCTGGCCAAAAAGGACATGGTTTTCCTGGCTAAGGATGCTATCGGTCTCAGACCCATGGATCCTACCGAATATACCAGACCTACTACAGCAAGGGCCGATCTTCCACCCACAGGAGACGAACTTACATTTAACAGCCTGGATTTTGAACGGAGACTATTGAAATAAAGGGGGTTTTCGGACAACTTAGTAGCCACGTTGTTAAAAAGTAGAAAACCTGTTACTACTAAAGCATATGGGAAAACGTGGAAAAAATTCTTATCCGTCTCCAAAGTAAAAGTCCAGGATGGGCCTTCTATTGATAAAATACTTGAATTCCTACAAAAAGGTCTGGAACAGGGGTTGGCGGTTAGTACTCTGAAGGTACAAATAGCAGCTCTGGGAGCACTCTATAATCAAAATATTGCAGCCAATCCATGGGTAGTAAGATTTATTAAAGCGGTAACCAGGTCAAAACCTCTAGTTACTCAAAAAATGCCCTCATGGGACCTAAACTTAGTTCTCTCTGCACTAACGGGTCCTCCATTCGAACCCATAAACACAATTTCCATTAACCCCTTCCTGACGTCGGACGGGATAGTACGTCCGACGTCCGGTCCCCTACTTTGATGCAGGGCTCCGCGGTGAGCCCGCATCAAAGCCGGGACATGTCAGTTGTTTTGAACAGCTGACATGTGCCCGCAATAGCGGCGGCTGAAATCACGATTCACCCGCCGCTTTTAACTAGTTAAATGCCGCTGTCAAAATGCAGACAGCGGCATTTAACTACCGCATCCGGCCGGGCGGCCGGAAATGACGTCATAGCCGACCCCGTCACATGATCGGGGGTCGGCGATGCCTCAGTATTGTAACCATAGAGGTCCTTGAGACCTCTATGGTTACTGATCGCCGGTAGCTGTGAGCGCCACCCTGTGGTCGGCGCTCACAGCACACCTGATTTTCTGCTGCATAGCAGAGATCTGATGATCGCTGTTATGTAGCAGAGGCGATCGAGTTGTGCCTGCCTCTAGCCTCCCATGGAGGCTATTGAAGCATGGCAAAAGTAAAAAAAAAAAGTAAAAAAAAAATGTGAAAAAAAAAAAAAAACATAAAAGTTTAAATCACCCCCCTTTCGCCCCAATCAAAATAAATCAATAAAAAAAATCAAACCTACACATATTTGGTATCGCCGCGTTCAGAATCGCCCGATCTATCAATAAAAAAAAGCATTAACCTGATCGCTAAACGGCGTAATGAAAAAAAAATCCGAAACGCCAGAATTACGTTTTTTTGGTCGCCGTGACATTGCATTAAAATTCAATAACGGGCGATCAAAAGAAAGTATCTGCACCAAAATGGTATCATTAAAAACGCCAGCTCGGCACGCAAAAAATAAGCCCTCAACCGACCCCAGATCATGAAAAATGGAGACGCTACGAGTATCGGAAAATGGCGCAATTATTTAATTTTTTTAGCAAAGTTTGGAATTTGTTCAAATTTGTTTCATGTTGGGTGTCTATGAACTCGTAATGTCCTGGAGAATCATAATGGCAGGTCAGTTTTAGCATTTAGTGAACCTAGCAAAAAAGCCAAGCAAAAAACAAGTGTGGGATTGCACATTTTTTGCAATTTCACCGCACTTGGAATTTTTTTCCTGTTTTCTAGTACACGACATGGTAAAACCAATGATGTCGTTTAAAAGTACAACTCGTCCCGCAAAAAATAAGCCCTCACATGGCCAAATTGATGGAAAAATAAAAGTTATGGCTCTGGGAAGGAGGGGAGTGAAAAACGAATACGGAAAAACGGAAAATCCCACGGTCATGAAGGGGTTAAAACACTATCACTTAAGACTATTCTTCTGGTAGCTTTAACATCTGCGCGCAGAATAACTGACATTCAAGCCCTGTCCTCTAACCCACCTTTTACAAAAATATTTGATGACAGAGTCACTCTTAAACCCGACCCGGCCTATTTGCCAAAATTGGCATCAAAATTTCATAGGTCACAAGAAGTATCCCTGCCGTCCTTTTGCCCAGACCCTAAAAATGAGAGAGAGCAAAATTTCCATAATTTAGATGTCAGAAGATGTCTACTCCAATATTTAGATTCCACCAGGGAGTATAGGAAGGAAGGCTCTTTATTTTTCTGTTTTCAGGGTCCCAGAAAAGGATTCCGTGCATCCAAAGGTACCTTGGCAAGGTGGATAAAGGAGGCAATAGCCTTGGCTTATTCATCCACGGGGAATACGATCCCGGATGGTATAAAAGCGCATTCCACAAGGGCAGTAGCTACCTCATGGGCTGAGAGGTCAGATGTATCAATTGAGTAAATCTGCAAAGCGGCCACCTGGTCATCACCATCAACCTTTTTTAGACACTATAGATTAAATCTAGCCTCTGTGTCTGACTTGACCTTCGGGCGAAGGGTTCTTGAGGCTGTGGTCCCTCCCTAAGCTTAATCTCTGTAATTCTCTCCGTAGTGCTGTCATGGGAGACCGAGAAAGTCATAGTTACTCACCGATAACGGTGTTTCTCGGAGCCCATGACAGCACTCGCTTATTCCCTCCCATCACGAGTGCGGTGAGCACTTTTCTTATATATACCTTATCTAATATAATATAGGCACGGTGTTCCTCTAATAAGCAATGTTATGATATGTTTTTTCTTTTGTAACTAACCTGGAGGTCCTCCGATGCTCTGTAAACCAACTGATGCGAGGGAGAGGTACCGCCCTTTTTATCTGTAGGTTTCCTGTCCCTGAAGGGCGGATCCCCTCTCTCCGTAGTGCTGTCATGGGCTCCGAGAAACACAGTTATCGGTGAGAAACTATGACTTTCTCCTCTTTCAGGTTACATCGGGGGCTTATCTACAGCATCACAGAATGCTGTAGATAAGCCCCTGATGACTGTGAGCTTACCTCACCATCGATTTTGGGGGTGACAGGTTCCCTTTAATGATTGCGACTGCTGGAGCAAGATGCACCAAATTCGTGATGACTACCATGGACAAGCCGTCTTAATTAATCTGGCTCATTCTCTTTGCATTAAAGGAGTGTTCTAATCTGCTGTTAAAGGAGTGCTCTGGGGAGATAAAAGTATTGTAATAGCCATGCTTTCATAAACTATAAAAATATCATAAATAGTTCTTTCGAACGCTGACAGTCCCTAAAATTCAGTGTGATACTGGAGCTCCTCGGTGCCCCCCATTCTGAGACGTTGCATCACATCAAGTGACGTGGCCTTCTGCTGGCTGCTAATAGCAGCCAGTCCCCTGAGGGTGTGACCAGCCCCTGTCAATTAATACAGTTTATGCTCAAACTAAAAACAGTTGTGGTAATTGTGCGTTTTTCTTGTCCTAATTTGACTCCTAATCCAAGAATAACAAGATTATCCATTGCAAAAACATATACACAAAGAATATAATTGTAGAGAATAATAATAATCTTAATTTTTATATAACGCTAACATATTCTGCAGCGCTTTACAGTTTTGCACACATTATCATCGCTGACCCCGATGGGGCTCACAATCTAAATTCCCTATCAGTATGTCTTTGGAATGTGGGAGAAAACCGGAGAACCCAGAGAAAACCCACACAAACACGGGGAGAACATACAAACTCCTTGCAGATGTTGTCTTGGGAGAGAATTAGAGAGAATTATCATCTGTGTACATTGGACTCTTTAGTCTACACTCTCCTATTTAAAATACAAAGTTAACTCAAGTAAAAAAAAAAAAAAAAAAACGATCAGTAAAAATTTTTAACAAAAATTCTGAAATCATTCTAAGGTATGGGAGAAAAATGCAGAAGTGGTGACTTGTTAGAATTATTCTTTTTCTCTGATTGTTCCACTCCTGATTTTGGTTAACAAGTACTGAGGTAAAATACTTAGTGTGAATGTGGCCTAAGGCTGTGGTTGTGTTCAGATTAGCCAATCACATTTAAACTCGTAACCTTTATTTCTATAGCACCAACATATTCTGCAGCACATAATAGTTGGCTGTTTTGCTATACCCTACATTAAGTCCTCCAAAAGCAGTGGGAAAGCATACTATTGTTTGAGTCCAAAGTTAAACTTTTTGCCCATAATTCCAAAAGCAATGTTTGGCACAAATGAAACACTGGGCATCTCCAAGAGATCACCATACCCACACTGAAGCATGGTGGAGGCAGCATTATGCTTTGGGGCTGTTTTTATTTAACTGGAAGTGGGACTTTAATTAAGGTGGAGGGAATTATGAACAATTTTATATAACTGTCAATTACTCTGTCGCCTCATTGGGGGGACACAGGACCATGGGTGTTATGCTGCTGTCCACTAGGAGGCGACACTATGCATAATCTGAAAAAGATGAACTGTGGCTCCTCTTCTGCAGTATACACCCCTGGACGGCATCAGCCTTCTCCAGTTTTTGCTTAGTGTCGCATAGGAGGCACACCTAAGATTTTTTTCTTTTACTTCGTTTTTTTCCGACGGATTACAGATGAAGAAAAGTGGGTCTCCTGTGAGACTCCCAGCATGGCTCCTTCCTCGGCCCCCTATCACGGGGTGCCCAGTTGAGGTAGAGATGGCTATTCCCCATGTTGCTCCTTCCCCCCTCGGGTGCTGGTTCGAAGTCGAGACCCCCCTCCTTCCCCAATTCCTTTTGGTTTCTGGGTTGAGGTCGAGGCGAGGATAAAGCCCCCTGAAGGTGACAACAGCACCCTCCCTAATCCCCCTCTGGGGGTATTAGGTTGAGACGCCTCAGGTAGGGCCTGTACAGGCAGCATTCTACAGCTCCCAGCAATGGGCCAGTACACTGTGCCTGCATCCAGGGACCCCAGCTCAGCTGCGGGCTCCTGTCGGGGCCGGGGGGAGTGCAGGCAGGCATGGCACAGACAGACACAGGGCTCCCTGCGCCCCTCTCTGCGGCAGCACCAGCTCTATACTGCCTCAGGGGGACCCCTCACCGGGCCCCCCTTACGATTACAGCCCCACCGCTATCCTGCCTTTAAATCTGGAGGGGTCCGGTTCAGATCCGACCCCCTCCCGGACTTTCGCTCCGGCGTGGAGCCCTTCTGGGCATCAGGCATCTAATTTAGGCCCCGGCCTAGCTGAAGCCGCCGCCCCCCGGCCCGCCCCCCGGATGACAAATATGACACTCTACAGTGTCATAGAGGGGGTGGATCGAGACAGAAAGGGCGTGTTTTTACACAGCTTTGCCGCCTTTTTCTCAGCTCTCCGCCCCCTTCTCCCCCTGCCTCTTATCCTCGGCGGCCATTTTTACTGCAGCAAGGATTAACCCTGCATCTCCCGGTCAGCCGGACTAGGACCAGGCCAGCCAGTCTCTGGGGGGTACAGGACTGTGGATCTTCGGCGCTGGACCTAGGGGCAAACTGGTGGGGTAAGATCACAGCTGGGTTGTTTTACTCGGCTGTGAATCCATATTCCCTATAAGGCTTCCCTATAGGGTTCTCTACATGGCTACCCCTGTAACGTCCTCTGCATAGCAGCCCTTCTGCACTCTGTGCACTAAGTCGGGCTCAAGGTCCAAGAGAACCAGGCAGGACTGCTATTATGCATTCTGCACAGCCTGCAGGACCGCTCTCCCCAGTGGCAGTATCTACCCACACTGCCAGGACTGCACTCAGACTATTGTGTCAGAGCCCCAAGAGGCCCCTGCCAATGCTTCGGTGTCTAATGCCACGCCGGAATGGGTCACTCAGATGTCACCATCTATGACGCAGTGTATAGATAACCTAACCTCCACATTGCTTCAGGCTCTGCAGTCATGCCTCGGCTATGACCGTTACACCCAGCAAAGGGAGAGCTTGGCTCAGGGACAGGACGACCCTGGCACATCCACGTCGAAGTCAGGATGCAAGCGGACCCACAGTCCATCTACGTCATCCCATAGCACTTGGTCATCCCCTTCTAGGGAGAGACACCGTAGTTCCAGGTCAGCTAGACCGTCCCCTTCCAGGGACACACAACGCAGATCTCCGCAATCCCTGACCAGAGAAGGCCTCCTCCCCAGCTCACCCAGCAGGGGACGCCTCAGTGATATACAGGATTCGGAAGACATCTGTGACTCCGACTCAGACAAGGAAACGGAGGCGTCCCTGATCCCAATCCCCCCTAGCAATACGGCGCTAGTTGAGGGCATAATTTCTTCCATCCATCGGGTGCTGGACATTTCTGATCCGCCACCAGAGGCCCCAGAACACAAGATTTCCTTTGAAGGACCTCTGAAGCCGCCTAAGGTTTTCTCTAACCACCCAGAGTTTAAGGCGATCCTTAAAAAGCAGTTCTCACAGCCTGAGAAAAAATTCGCTAATCACAAATATCTGGAGGCGAGGTACCCCTTCCCGCAGAAGGATACCAAGGAGTGGACAGACCCACCCGAAGTGGACTCCCCCAGTCTCTAGACTAGCAGCACAGACCCTCCTTTCACTGCCAGATAGCTCAACCCTCAGGGATGCAGCAGACCGGCAGGTAGAACACATGGCTCGTTCAATTTTCGAGGCCACAGGGGCATCCCTGGCTCCCGCGTTCGCTTCAGTTTGGGCTGCCAAGGCCATTCTGGCCTGGGCCAAAAATTTACAAGCTCTCCAAGCATCCGCTCCTGAGCTGTCAGACCAAGCGGTTCAAATAGCAGTCGTAGCAGATTACATGCTTCATGCAGCTCAGAATTCAGCAAGGGGTGTAGCGGGGATAGCATAAAACGCCATCACAATTCGTGGTGTATCCTCTGGCTGCAGGAATGGAAAGCCGATGCAGCCTCAAAGAAGTCCCTCATGCACCTCCCCTACCTCAGTTGGGCATCTTTTTGGTGAACAGTTGTACACCATGATATCCAACGCCACCGGGGGTAAGAGTACCTCTCTTCCCCAACTAAAACCTAAACACACTTACAAGAAGCGTAACCAAACTCGATTCCGATCCTTTCGGAATTCTTCGGGCTGGTCCGTCTCGCGTCCAGCACAAAATCGTGACCGTTCCCCACGCAGGAACAACTCACGATCAACGCAAGGGTCGGACAAGACCAGCCCAGTCTAAACCTAGAGGAGGAAAATCTCAGACTTTCTCCTCATCATGACTCACGGATTCCGTAAGACACCACACCCGTAGGCGGCCGACTTTTGCTCTTTCATTAAGTCTGGCTGCCTATTACAGAAGACAGGTGGGTCAGGGAACTAGTGTCTTCCGGATACAAGATAAAGTTCACCTCCAACCCACCGGACCGATTCTTCCTCTCTGTCCCCCCAAAACCACCAGTCAAGGCTCGTGCCTTCCGGAAAGCGGTCTCCTCGCTTTTTCAAGCAGGAGTCATAGTACCGGTCCCCATGGCCGAGCGCTTCCGAGGGTTCTACTGCAATCTGTTCGTAGTTCCCAAGAAAGGAGGCAGCGTTCGGCCCATACTGGACCTAAAACAGCTCAACAAATACGTACGGGTCCCTCACTTCCGCATGGAGTTCCTTTGGTCCATCATTGCGTCCATGGAGAAGGGAGAATATCTCGCTTCCATAGACATACAAGACGCATACCTGCATATACTGATTGCACCTGCTCATCAAAGATTTCTCAGGTTCGCATTCAACCGGGACCACTACCAGTTCGTGGCTCTCCCGTTTGGAGTCGCCACGGCTGCCAGAGTGTTTACCAAAGTCATGGCAGCCACCATGGACATCCTGCACTCCAGAGGCATAGTAGTCGTTCCATACTTGGACGATCTACTCATCAAGGCTCCCACCTTCAAGGACTGCGAGCTCAGCGTCTCAATCACAATCGACACTGTGTCGCATGGGCTGGTTAGTCAACCTACAAAAGTCATCACCAACCCCGAGTCAGTCTCTGACTTTCCTGGGAATGCTATTCAACACCTCCAGGGGTCTAGTGCGCCTTCCCAAGGACAAGGCACTGGCTCTCAGTCTAGGAGTTCGCACCCTCCTCCGCAAACCCCCTCGATCTCTCTGGTTTGCCATGAGAGTCCTTGGCAGGATGGGGTCAGCAATAGAAGCCGTCCCATTTGCCCAGTTTCGTCTCAGGCCTCTCCAACTAGCCATCCTCAAGTCCTGGGACAAGAACCCTTTCTCTCTCGACAGGGAGTTCCGGCTAATGTCGTCAACCAAGAGGTCCCTGCACTGGTGGCTCAAGCCATCCTCGCTAGCAAAGGGGAAATCCTTTCTCACAGGTCAGTGGAAAGTTTTGACCACCGATGCGAGCCTGACGGGTTGAGGTGCAGTGCACCTACACCACAGGGCACAGGGCAAGTGGTCCCAAGTGGAAGCGACCATGCCCATCAACATCCTGGAAATTCGTGCCATCCTCCTGGCATTGAGGGCTTTTCATCACTTACTTGCAGCCTCTCACATCAGAATACAGTCTATGGCATATGTGAATCACCAAGGGGGGACCCGCAGTACCCAGGCGATGCGAGAAGTGTCACATATCCTCCACTGGGCGGAGGACACAGGGTCGGTTCTATCGGCAGTCCACATTCCAAGTGTGGACAACTGGGAAGCGGACTTCCTCAGCCGACAAGAAATAGACTTCGGGAGAGTGGTCTCTCCATCCCGAAAATTTTCGCCAGATCTGCCATCGCTGGGGGACCCCGGATGTGGACCTAATGGCATCCCACTTCAATGCCAAGGTCTCCAACTTCATGGCCAGAACACACGATCCGCAGTCGCTCGGAGCAGACGCTCTGGTTCAGGACTGGACCCGGTTCCAGCTTCTGTACATTTTTCCACCTCTCCCCCTGATATCCAGAGTGGTGAGGAAGATCAAACAAGAGGGAGTTCCAACCATCCTAATTGCACCGGACTGGCCCAGACGCACATGGTACGCCGACATCGTACAACTTACAGCAGACGCCCCCTGGCGTCTCCCCGACCGCCACGATCTTCTATCACAAGGCCCGTTCTACAACCAGAACTCGGGGGCTCTCAATTTGACGGCGTGGCCCTTGAGACCTGGGTTCTAACCCAGGCAGGGCTCTCGCCGGACGTCATTGGAACCATGATCAGGGCACGGAACCCAGCCTCTGCCAAGATTACCGTACCTTAAAAGCTTTCTTTACCTGGTGCGAATCTCGTGGCCAGACCCCACTCCCTTATTCCCTACCCAAAGTACTTGGCTTTCTCCAATCGGGTCTGGAGGCCAGGCTGTCATTAGGCTCGCTTAAGAGCCAGGTGTCAGCTCTCTCAGTGCTTTTTCAAAGGCGCATTGTTACCAAGCCGCAAGTAAGGACTTTTCTTCAGGGGGTTTCTCGATTGGTTCCCCCCTACAGACGACCACTAGAAACGTGGGACCTCAACCTGGTTCTGACAGCATTGCAGGAACCACCCTTCGAACCCCTTAAGGAGGTCCCGCTCCGCCTTCTCTCCCAGAAGGTGGTTTTCCTCACCCAGGGGCGGTCCCGGTCCGGTCCGATGGGTGTCACGGTCCGGTCCGGCGCCTCCTATCTTCATCAGATGATGTCCTCTTCTTGTCTTAACGCTCCAGCGCAGGGCAGAGCAAAGTACTGCAGTGCGCAGGCGCTGGGCCTCTGACCTTTCCCTGCGCACTGCAGTACTTTGCTCTGCCCTCAACAGGGTAGACAAAGTACGCCTGCGTCGGAGCCGCAGCGTGAAGACAAGAAGAGGACGTCATCGTAAGAAGATGGCAGGCCCCGGACCGGACCGCGACACCCATCGAACCGGGACTGCCCCTGGGTGAGTATAATCTAACCTCTTTTTCTCATCTTTTAGGATACATCGGGGGCTTATCTACAGCATTACAGAATGCTGTAGATAAGCCCCTGATGCTGGTGGGCTTAGCTCACCTTCGATTTTGGGGGTGACAGGTTCCCTTTAAAGATAAAAATTCTGAAAGGGTCCTGTTTTGGTATAATTTGTTTTGATTTGACAAAAACATGGTTTGTCTCTTTATTATATAAATAAATACCATATCTCGTATTTATATCAGATGTTATGCTTTTTTAATATATGGTCTTATGTAATCTGTCAGTCTTTCATGCCTCATTGTGTGTTTATTTTTCCCAACCTCAATAGAATTAAATTTCATAACTTTAAATGTCTCCCCCTTTCTAGGGCTTTTCGTGGCAAACACATAACTTTGGTTGTGCGATTTCCAAATCAGGGACGTCAGGTGGAGGATTTAGACATATGGTCTCACACAAATGACACAATAGGCTCTGTTCGGCGTTGTATACTTAATCGTATCAAGGCTAACAGTGCACATACGAAAGTTGAACTCTTTATCGGTGGAGAGCTGGTGGATCCTTCAGAAGACAGAAAGTTAATTGGCCAGTTAAACCTGAAAGATAAAACCGTAAGTATATTATTTTTTAAAACTTTATCTTAATAAAATTAATATAAATTGTTTTAATTGAATGTTAATTGTTGTGGACATCCATACATAAAAAAAGAAAAAAAAATTATTTTTGAGCTCGTGCGTTGTTTTTACTAGTCAATTTAGCTCACGCACTATGCTTACGGTTCTGGTTTTCTGATAGCGTCTTACTACTGGTGGGCAAGCATTTGGGCTGCTGTGTGCTTGATTCAGTGTCTCCTCTCTCCTGTTGTATTCCAAGGAAGGTGAAGTATTCCTTCTGTTGTAGTCTTTTGTAGAAGTGTAATTCTGTATTGGTGCATGGATTCTCATATTTATTGCAGCTGCCATAAAGCCCCTCACACATTGCAGTGTAAAATACAGGACATTTTGGAGTAAAGATAAATATGCTTTGTTACAGTTGATTACTGCCAAGCTGACACAGATAAGTTCAAATATGCCTTCGAGTCCTGATAGTTCTTCTGACTCCTCAACTGGGTCTCCTGGAAATCATGGAAACCACTACAGTGATGGTCCAAACCCAGAAGTTGAAAGCTGCCTGCCTGGAGTGGTCTGTATATTTACTGAGTACTCACATCTAGCACTAAGGCTTTAGTCACAATACAATGCTAGCTTTCTTTTGTAACCTCTCAGACCATTTTTGTTTTTAAGTTGGGAATAGTACCCCAATGTTAAAGGGCCACTGTCACCCCCCTCCAGCCGTTATAAACTAAAAGAGCCACCTTGTGCAGCAGTAATGCTGCATTCTAACAAGGTGGCTCTTTTAGTTTTAGGTTCAAGCATACCCCAAATAAAACGTTTTTATACTTGGCCACAATTCCTGTCTCTAGCCAGGTAGGCGGGTCCTCACTCCCCAGCTTGGCCAGCTCCTCTGCCGTCACTCACATCTTCCTGCGCTTTCGGCGCCGCCTCTTCAGCGCTGTTATCGTTTCAAATCCGGCGCCTGCGCTGTGTACTGGTGTCTTGCGCAGACGCAGTAAGCTCTGGCCGTCTGATGTAATGGCTGATACCAGAGAACAAAAGACATCCACAGAACACCAGGATGGATCTGCTGCACAGCAAATAGCTGTAGGACCTGCGATGACGTCACTGCCATGTGATTGCCCTAATCACATGGCAGTGACGTCATCGCAGGTCCTACAGCCATTTGCTGTGCAGCAGATCCATCCTGGTGTTCTGTGGATGTCTTTTGTTCTCTGGTATCAGCCATTACATCAGACGGCCAGAGCTTACTGCGTCTGCGCAGGACACCAGTACACAGCGCAGGCGCCGGATTTGAAACGATAACAGCGCTGAGGGGGCGGCGCCGAAAGCGCAGGAAGATGTGAGTGACGGCAGAGGAGCTGGCCAAGCTGGGGAGTGAGGACCCGCCTACCTGGCTAGAGACAGGAATTGTGGCTAAGTATAAAAACGTTTTATTTGGGGTATGCTTAAACCTAAAACTAAAAGAGCCACCTTGTAAGAATGCAGCATTACTGCTGCACAAGGTGGCTCTTTTAGTTTATAATGGCTGGAGGGGGGTGACAGTGGCCCTTTAATGATGTTTTAAATTTTTTTTTTTATTTAAATTTTTAATGTGCGAATAAAGCGTAATTGAAATTGATTTTTTGTTCCCCTTTTGAGTTTTTGAAAAGTTACGGCTTTGTCTGAGTTTTCAAGTACCAACATGGCAGTGACTGAGGCCTTTAACATGCCACCAGCTGCCATGGCAACCCATTGGTGCCCCATAATTGTAGGAATTTACCGCTTGTTAAAGACGTTTTGCTCCTGAGCCCCCTCCACAAATACTGATGCATCCCCTTTACATATAATCATAACCCAATTTGTGTTTTTGACAGAAGGCTATGCTAGTTGTACAATCAAAACCTGTTAGCCTGAGTGAATAAGGCTATTGTGAACAGGGCCTATGAGTAAATGTTCAGCACAAATCTTATTGGGTACTCATGATTTAATAGGCAATTTAGTGGATCTACTAGCGTTCTGTAATCTACGGAGCCATTACAATTGATGCTGATCTTTAATAGTATATTTTATTTTTTTCATGCTCCAGATAATGTCATTGCACCACCGATATATCTCCTTTCTTTGGCAAGTTGCTGATCTAGGCAGCAGTCTAAATATGCCACCTTTACGTGATGGTGCACGTGTGCTGATGAAACTCATGCCACCAGGTAAACCCAAATAGTCTGCTTTGTGTCAATACTTATGTTTTTAGACTTATTCCTGAGCACATTGGTTCACAGTGATCTGAATGTTTTCAGGATTACCTGTTAAACTTTTAAGCAGGTAATAATAATTTAACATCTTAAAGGGAACCTGTCAGTGGATGCATGCTGCCAGATCCATGGGCAGCATGTGTGAAACTGAGATCACCTGAGTATTCTTGAGCTTGTACCCTGCTGTCAGGTTCCCTTTAACATTTAATTTCATGTCTGTTTAGGAAATATTGATATCTCCCTTCCCCATAATTGCTTTTATTTTATATGAAATAACTGCAGCATCTTTCCAATACCTTTGTGTTGTGCCATTCATCATTCCGCCTGAATATTTTTGTTTTTAAGTAAACTGACAAAGTCAGAGGTATCTTTATAGTCTGTCACTGGCAATACAAATCTGTATGATGCTTCCCCAATTTGTTTATAAATTCCTCAAAAGAAAAGCCGAGGAACATCACAAGGCTGAGAAAAGATGCTCCATAATAATTTAATAATGAATACAAGTATTAAGTAGCAGACAAGTAATTTTATGTAGATCTCTTGCAATTTTTGCTGCTTATGAAATCTAGATACAGGTCTGACATTGACTAAATTGTTCTTGTGCAAATGTAAAAAATGAAGGAAAATCGCTGCAGTTTTCCGTCTTAAATGCTTCTGGGAGTTCAAAGCCTATAAACATCAGGGGGCAACTGGGAAGCCAGTGCTCAAACAGAGCTGGACGCCCCATGGAGAAGGCCGAGATTTCCATCTCTGCTTTATTGATCACTGCATAAACTTCACCCAACAAGCGCTGTGCATTCCAGATGGGAATTGCAAACTGTGCTTCCACCTCCGGACACTCAACGATTATGTGATTGCTGGAGAGGAGCAGGAGCCAGATTGGCCCTGCTGTGCAGTCAGAAGGTAGAATTGGCTCTAAAGGTACCGTCACACTAAACGATATCGCTAGCGATCCGTGACGTTGCAGCGTCCTGGCTAGCGATATCGTTTAGTTTGACACGCAGCAGCGATCAGGATCCTGCTGTGATATCGCTGGTCGTTGAACAAAGTTCAGAACTTTATTTGGTCGTCAGACCGGTGTGTATCGTCGTGTTTGACACCAAAAGCAACGATACCAGCGATGTTTTACACTGGTAACCAGGGTAAACATTGGGTTACTAAGCGCAGGGCCGCGCTTAGTAACCCGATGTTTACCCTGGTTACCAGTGTAAAATGTAAAAAAAACAAACTACATACTCACCTTCGCGTCCCCCGGCGTCCGCTTCCCACACTGACTGAGCGCCGTAAAGTGAAAGTGAAAGTACAGCACAGCGTCACCGCTCTGCTGTTAGGGCCGGCGCTCAGTCAGTGCAGGAAGCAGACGCCGGGGGACGCGAATGTAAGTATGTACTGTTTTTTTTTTTTTTTTTACATTTTACGCTGGTAACCAGCGTAAACATCGGGTTACTAAGCGCGGCCCTGCGCTTAGTAACCCGATGTTTACCCTGGTTACCCGGGGACCTCGGCATCGTTGGTCGCTGGAGAGCGGTCTGTGTGACAGCTCTCCAGCGACCAAACAGCGACGCTGCAGCGATCAGCATCGTTGTCTGTATCGCTGCAGCGTCGCTTAGTGTGACGGTACCTTAACTGGCACTAATATACCAGTCCCAGCTGCAGAGGAAATCGGCCACAAAATAAAGGTTTTTGAATGTTGAAATGTGTCCCACTCCACATAGGATGGAAGCCGGTTGTGCTACACAGCATCTGCCTCCAACAGCAGTGACAAGCGCTTGCGTTCAGTGCTCTGGTTTACCCTTTAAATGCTGCTGTCTGTTGTGGCAGTGCGCTATATTGGGTACCCATCCCACCCACCACATTATTGTGCCATGCTGATGGGTTGCCATACGTCTTTCAAAGGAACATTTTAAAAAATAATTGCACTTGGCATAAGTGGAAAAAATGAAAGCCAGGAAGAGCTTAAAATGATTGAGGTTGTTTTTTAGTTTCTTGTGTCTTAATATGAATAGCATTTCTGTGTCTATGGTTCTCTCTGTAATAGCAGTGTATAAGTTCATGTGACTTTTGGAGCTACCAGAGTTCTTCCTATCAAACACATGAATTTGTTGTTTTTAGACAATACCATAGTGGAGAAGCTTCGATCAATTTGTTTAGACCATGCTAAACTTGGAGAAAGCAGCCTCAGTTCATCCTTGGATTCTCTCTTCTTCGGCCAGTCAGCTTCACAAGTTTTATATCTGACAGAGGTGCGTTATTATAATGTAGTAAAAAAATGTTCCCAAAATGTAGTCACAGTTTAAGTATGGCCTTACCGTTACATTTTGGGTGTGATTTCTGATTTCTAGGTGGTTTATGCCTTGTTGATGCCTGCCAATGCACCCTTGGGAGAAGATGCTAGCGACTTTCAGTACAACTTCCTGAAAAGTGGTGGTTTGCCACTGGTATTGAGCATGCTTACTAGGAACAACTTTCTGCCAAACGCTGATATGGAAACAAGAAGAAGTGCCTATCTCAATGCGCTGAAAGTCGCCAAGCTGTTGCTTACAGCAATTGGTTATGGGCATGTGCGGTCAGTCGCTGAAGCTTGTCAGCCCGCTGAAGGATCAAATCCTGTGTCACCGGTAGGTTAATGATTTGAGAAGCTTTTTACTTGTGGTTTTTTTGTTTGTTTTGTTTTTTTTACGTTTGTGTGCCATTCTTCATGTATGAATGTGTGTGTGTACATTACACATTTCAAATAAGCTTTATAGCCAGGACCAAATAACCTTTAGTTTTGCCAAAGCGTGTGTGCGTGTATTTTACGTAACTTGGGGATGCATTCATGCAGGGGTGCATTCGTGCACTATTATTCGTGTACTTTTTTTCAAAGTATATTTTTTTTTCTAAGTATGACGCAGTTATAACATGGCAGTTAGACAGGGCAGGAGACAGGTAAGACAATCTAAATCTACTCCCTATTCACTTGAAACAGAACAAATACTCACCATATGTATCTGTATAATCTATATCCTGGCTGCTGCATTCACTCACCGCCCTTGCATAAACTCTTTAAACTCCATCCATATCGGCCCCTCTGTCCTTGCCTCTCCTATGTATAGCACTCATGCTCTGTTCACTTTGCTTAACAGCACAGATCCATCCAGTACCACCATCCAACACAAAAGACGCTCTCACAAATCACTTAACCATCTGCTCACTCTTTCTATCCTCCTTCTCCTAGTCGCTGGAGACATCTCTCCAAACCCCGGCCCCCCATGTTATAGCCAGTCAAACCTCCCAACTGCTACACCCAGAAGCCCCTCTAACCTTATTAATATTCCATGCATGCCTTCTGTCTCTTTCAATTGTGCTCTTTGGAATTCTCGCTCTGTGTGTAATAAACTCTCCTTCACCCATGATTACTTCCTTTCTAAGGCTCTTAATCTCCTGGCTCTTACTGAAACCTGGATCCAGCAGTCAGACACCACCGCTGCTGCTGCTCTTTCATATGGTGGACTACACTTTTCTCATACCCCAAGATCAGACAACAGAGCAGGTGGAGGCGTTGGGCTGCTCCTTTCACCCAAATGTACCTTCCAAGTTATTCCCCAAGTACCCTCACTTGTATTCCCTTCCTTTGAGGTCCATGCTGTCAGACTCTACGTCCCCTTCTCCATGCGAGTGGCGGTGGTGTATCGTCCTCCTGGCCCCTCTCATCAGTTCCTGGATCACTTTGCCACCTGGCTTCCACACTTTCTCTCCTGTGACACTCCCACCCTTATCATGGGTGATTTCAACATCCCCATTGCTTCTCCCCTTTCCCCGTCTGCTTCTCACCTTTTATCTCTAACCTCCTCTTTCGGCCTCTCGCAGCATACTAACTCTCCAACGCATGAAGATGGAAACTCCCTTGACTTGGTCTTCTCCCGGCTTTGCTCACTGGATGATTTCACAAACTCCCCTCTCCCGCTCTCTGACCACAACCTTCTTTCATTCTCTATCAAGAACTGCCATCCCACTCAGGTCACCCCCACTTTCCACACTTATAGAAACATACAGGCCATTAACACCCAGAAACTTATGAAGAACTTGCAGTCCTCATTGGCCCCAATCTCCTCCATCTCATGTCCTGATTCTGCTCTGAAGCATTACAATGAAACCCTGCAAAGTGCCCTGGATGAAGCTGCTCCTCCTATACATAGAGCAACTCGACACAGACGGCGACAACCGTGGCACACGCTGCAAACACGCTTCCTGCAGCGATGCTCCAGGTGCGCCGAACGTCTGGAGAAAATCTTATCTACCCGAAGATTTCATCCATTATAAGTTCATGCTATAAACATACAACTCTGCCCTTCACCTCTCCAAACAAACCTATTTCAACACCCTCATCACCTCACTGTCCAATAACCCTAAACGTCTCTTCGACACTTTCCAGTCCCTACTCAACCCAAGAGAGCAGGCCCCAACCACAGATCTCCGCGCTGAAGATCTGGCCAATTACTTCAAAGAAAAAATTGACCACATTCGACAGGAAATCATCTCCCAATCTCTTCATACCAGGCACTGTCCTCCCTCCCCCACTGCATCTAGTTCACTCTCTGACTTTGAACCAGTTACTGAAGAAGTAGTAAGCAGGCTCCTTGCATCTTCTCGCCCGACCACTTGCACCAGTGACCCCATTCCATCACATCTCCTCCAGTCCCTTTCCCCGGCTGTCACCTCTCACATAACAATAATATTCAACCTTTCCCTCACTTCCGGTATTTTTCCCTCCTCATTTAAGCATGCCATCATACATCCATTACTTAAAAAACCCTCCCTCGACCAAAACTGTGCCGCTAATTATAGACCTGTCTCTAATCTTCCCTTCATCTCTAAACTCCTGGAACGCCTGGTCCACTCCCGTCTTACCCGCTATCTCTCAGATAACTCTCTTCTTGACTCTCTTCAATCTGGCTTCCGCTCTTTACACTCTACTGAAACTGCCCTCACTAAAGTCTCTAATGACCTACTAACAGCTAAATCTAATGGTCACTACTCCATGCTAATTCTATTGGATCTTTCCGCAGCATTTGACACTGTGGATCATCAGCTCCTCCTCACTATGCTCCGCTCCATCGGCATCAAGGACACCGTTCTCTCTTGGTTCTCCTCCTATCTCTCTGACCGATCCTTCACTGTATGTTTTGCTGGTTCCTCCTCCTCTCACCTTCCCCTTACTGTTGGGGTTCCTCAAGGATCAGTCCTAGGCCCCCTCCTCTTCTCTTTGTATACTGCCCCTATTGGACAAACAATCAGTAGATTTGGTTTCCAGTACCATCTCTATGCTGACGACACCCAATTATACACCTCTTCTCCTGCTTTCACTCCGACCTTCTTAGAAAACACCAGTGCTTGTCTTACCACTGTCTCTAACATCATGTCCTCCCTCTATCTGAAACTGAACCTGTCAAAAACTGAACTCCTCGTGTTCTCTCCCTCTACTAACCTACCTTTGCCTGACATTGCCATCTCCGTGTGTGGTTCCACCATTACTCCAAAGCAACATGCCCGCTGCCTTGGGGTTATCCTTGATTCCGAGCTTTCATTCACCCCCCACATTCGATCACTGGCTCGCTCTTCTTATTTGCATCTCAAAAACATTTCTAGAATTCGCCCTTTTCTTACTTTCGACTCTGCAATAACTCTTACTGTTTCTCTTATTCATTCCCGTCTGGACTATTGTAACTCTCTACTAATCGGCCTCCCTCTTACCAAATTCTCCCCGCTCCAATCTGTCCTGAATGCTGCTGCCAGGATCATATTCCTCACCAACCGTTACACCGATGCCTCTACCTTGTGCCAGTCATTACACTGGCTACCCATCCACTCCAGAATCCAGTACAAAACTACTACCCTCATCCACAAAGCACTCCATGGCTCAGCACCACCCTACATCTCCTCTCTGGTCTCAGTCTACCACCCTACCCGTGCCCTCCGCTCCAAAAATGACCTCCGGTTAGCATCCTCAATAATCAGAACCTCCCACTCCCTTCTCCAAGACTTTACACGTGCTGCGCCGATTCTTTGGAATGCACTACCTAGGTTAATACGATTAATCCCCAATCCCCACAGTTTTAAGCGTGCCCTAAAAACGCATTTGTTCAGACTGGCCTACCGCCTCAACGCATTAACCTAACTATCCCTGTGTGGCCTATTAAAAATAGAAAAAAAAAACAAAACACATAATCAGGTTCCTTGCATCGTGTTCTCATACACTTTATGCAGTTAATAGCACTCTGTGTCTGTACTGCTACATACTTAGGCAGTTAACTGGTTCATGCAGCTTTACATGAACACCCGAGCCTTACACTATGGCTGGTCCAAATAACTAAAGCAATTGTTACCATCCACCTCCCCTTTTCCTCATAGTTTGTAAGCTTGCGAGCAGGGCCCTCATTCCTCCTGGTATCTATTTTGAACTGTGATTTCTGTTATGCTGTAATGTCTATTGTCTGTACAAGTCCCCTCTATAAGTTGTAAAGCGCTGCGGAATATGTTGGCGCTATATAAATAAAAATTATTATTATTATTATTACATACTTACGCTTTTTCCTTTTTTTTTATGTGCCATGTAGCTTTTATATATTTTAAAGTGATGCAGCATTAAGCCTTAATTTATGTATTTGACTTCAGGCGACCCATGATCAAGCAGTGGTGCTACAAAATGCCCTGCAGAACATTCCTAACCCAACCTCGGAATGTATGCTGAGAAATGTAGCAATACGCCTGGCACAACAAATATCTGATGAAGTAAGCACTGGTGCCTTTTGGTTTTGGAGACTCGATTCACCACACAATCTTTTTATTAACCATGGGAACTTTACCTTTTTATTTAGGCTTCAAAGTTTATCCCCGATATTTGTGTAATTCGAGCAATACAGAAAGTTATCTGGGCATCTGGCTGTGGATCTGTTCAGTTGGTGTTTTCAGCCAATGAGGAAATAAGCAAAATTTACGAAAAGGTAATCCAAATGTATGCTAGCCCCCAAAATGTTTTTTACCATTTTTTTTTTTTTTTTGTCTTAATGCAACTGGAATGATTTCCTACTTGACACCCTGATGTTTGACTGAAAACAAAACCAGCGTAGTCTGACCCTGCAGTCATACTAATGTACAGATGTATGTCAGCAAGAACTGCAGACGTGATGGAAAGGAGTAGGACACTGGGATGTGATTGAACAGAAATTCTTACCGTGGATACATAAGTGGTTTATCTTGGATTATCAGAATTTCTGCATTGTGGGGTTTCAGATTACTAATGTTGCACTTTATTATTTGCTTCTGAGCAAAGTACCGGACATCATCATTTACATTGTTCTTATTTATCAGACGAACGCCGGTAATGAACCCGACCCAGAAGATGAACAAGTTTGTTGCGAGGCTCTAGAAGGGATGACCTTGTGTTTTGCTCTGATACCAACAGCACTGGAAGCCCTCAGTAAAGAGAAAGCATGGCAAACCTTTATTATTGACTTGCTGCTACATTGTCAAAGCAAGTGAGTGTTTCTAGTCACATATGTCTTTCTGTTTATGCTGCAAAAGGATTTTAAGCTATTGAGCAGGTCCTAATATTACCTGAAAATAATGGTGTATTTCACAAACTCAAGACAAACTTGACCTTATAACCAGGTCTACTTCACATTTTCTACTTTGTCGCCCTTTTTAGATGTGCAGCTTTTAGGGTATGTGCAGCTGTTAGATTAGTTTGCAATACATGAGTTTTAAAAAATAATTTCAGCTACAGTAGAAGTAAAATGGTAATGGTCTCTATTGTCAGGTTACCGTCAGTCTTCAGTTCATCTTTTTGTGGCTGTTCTAGTTTAGAAAAGCATTTGAGACCCAGGTGATCTTGGTCACGTTTATTTGGCTAGGAGATCCAGCTAGTGTGTTTTTCAAAGGTAGCATTTTATCATTGAAATACATATATACGTCCATGGTAGGTCCTGTGTTAGTGCATACATTAGCTGGCTTGTATATTTATAATGTACAGATTTTTCCCAAGATAGGCAGGCGTTGTGTACTTACCATGTGACTGTATGGGGTTCGCATCTTTCCATTCACCTCCATCTTTGCAAACAGTCCATTTATCCCAGACCCAAATCTCTGCCACCGGCTACTCATCTATTTATTTTCTCTTGATACTGGCACAGCAATCTTGGTCAAACATGTAATCTAAAAGCACAACTTTTTTTTTTTTTTTTTTGTTAAAAAAGGGGTTGTTACGTTTTGTAAACTACTGTCCTGTTGGGTTATCTGAAATGTCATAGTGTGAGACTCCGGCTTGGGAACCCTCTCCACATATGATGGCCATTGATGTGAAGGAATGTCACGTAAGACTAGGTTTGCATTGGAAATGTCTGTCCACTTCTTTTGGCATTATCGGCTGTTTGGCAGTGCCCTCTCAGCCAAGCAGGTTATCGCTAATGAGACAATCCCTTTGGTGACCCCTTTACTAGCGTAAATATAAAAAATATTAATTATTTTCAAGATTAGTCTCCTGTTTAAAGTGCTGGTCTACCTGATTATCTTGCATGCATATTACTCAGTTGTGGTCGCTTGAATGCCCGCACATCTGTACGACAATTTTGAAGAATGTTTTCCAGTTCAGCCGTGGCTACAATAGAAATGGCCTTGTTTCCCTTGCCTGTTTATTCACCTTCCACAAGAAATGAGATGTTAACTTTAAAAAAGTGTTATTAGGAAATATATGCAAAGCACAGGAAGTAATGGCTCATCGTATGCTACAGCACTGAATACAGGACTGTCAGTCTTATGTGTTGACAATTATTGGTGTTGAAAGACTATGGACAGTTGTTATACAGCAGAACAATAATAATCTCTGCCTTATTTTAGAATGTTTGTCTTTTTGTTGGATAACGCCATAGATAAGACAGGTGACATGAAGCAGAATTACTATTATGTAACAGTAATGTCCATAAATATTGGAACGGTTCATAGATTAGGAATGTTATATTGTCCTCTGATTGGGGTCTGGTTCTGTTATGATGACCCCACATGGTCTGAGGAGCAAATTCCTTAGTTAATGTAAAAAGACATAAATCCATGCGACATTCATTCCTGCAGTGTCAAATATCATCATCAGCTTATATTGCCATTCTCTTCTATCTCTTTGAGATTTGAAGTTACCTTTTAACACAAGTAATTTCATGTCCATAAAGCTATGATTGGGAAGACAAAAATGTACTGCCACAGGTAGAGCCATTCTTTTTTTTTTTTTCTTATTGTATGGCGATGAGAGTTCATTCTTGTTCTCAGTTTCTGCCCTGTCTCCCCCACATACATGTTTTTTTTTTGTAAAGTTTTTTTTTTTTTTTTTTACCAATCTGTAACTTTATTTAGAAAGTGAATATTCTGTTTTGTAGACTTGTGAGACAAATGGCACAGGAGCAGTTCTTTCTTATGGCCACCAGGTGCTGCATGGGGCACAGACCCCTCATTTTCTTCATCACTCTGCTCTTTACAGTACTGGGGGTAAGACATTTTTTAAATGTGTAAGATTGTTTCATTATCTTGACAATAATTTGTTTATCTAACCTTTAGCTTAAACATTGCCCAACTACAAGCTCTGCAAAGCTAAGGACCGTCGTCGGTCTATGAGCTTGATCGGGGTTACAAAGACATCCAGCAGAATAATGAATGCAGCTGTCAATTAAAATGTGGATCCGTACAAGATAACAAATGTTTAGATGTTTTAAACAAATGCCATTTTATGTAATTACATGAATTGTAAGATGTTCTTAGAAGTGGGCAAACTCCAAATGTCTGTGCTGCGGTGCTTGTATATATGCTCTGTTGTGGATGACTTTGCTCTTTTTTTTTTTCTGTGTTGCCTTTATGTATTGGGTGCTGCATTTTGATCTACAATGATACTGGACAGCACTTATTTTCTGCTCCTTTTCTTTTTTGAAAGTAAAAATCATTTAACCCCTTCATGACCTTGGGATTTTCCATTTTTCCTTGTTCGTTTTTCGCTCCCCTCCTTCCCAGAGCCCATAACTTTTTTAGTTTTTCGTCAATTTGGCCATGTGAGGGCTTATTTTTTATGTGACGAGTTGTACTTTTGAACGACATCATTGGTTTTACCATGTCGTGTACTAAAAAACAGGAAAAAAATTCCAAGTGCGGTGAAATTACAAAAAAAAGTGCAGTCCCACACTTGTTTTTTGTTTGGCTTTCTTGCTAGGTTCACTAAATGCTAAAACTGACCTGCTATTATGATTCTCCGGGGCAGTACGAGTTCATAGACACCCAACTTGACTAGGTGATTTTTTATCAAAGTCGTAAAAAAAATTCCAAACTTTGCTTAAAAAAAAAAAAAAAATTGTGCCATTTTCCGATACTCGTAGCGTCTCCATTTTTCATGATCTGGGGTCGGTTGAGGGCTTATTTTTTGCGTGCCGAGCTGGCGTTTTTAATGATACCATTTTGGTGCAGATACGTTCTTTTGATCGCCCGTTACTGCATTTTAATGCAATGTCGCGGCGACCAAAAAAACGTAATTCTGGCGTTTCAATTTTTTTATTCTCGCTACGCCGTTTAGCGATCAGGTTAATGCTTTTTTTTTTATTGATCGGGCGATTCTGAACACAGCGATACCAAATGTGTAGGTTTGATTTTTTTTTTAATTGATCTATTTTGATTGGGGCGAAAGGAGGGGTGATTTAACCCCTTTCTGACCTCGGACGGGATAGTACGTCCAAGGTCAGAAGCCCCGCTTTAATGCGGGCTCCGGCAGTGAGCCCGCATCAAAGCCGGGACATGTCAGCTGTCATGACATGTCAGAATCGCGATCTGCCCGCGCCTATTAACTAGTTAAATGCCGCTGTCAAACGCAGACAGCGGCATTTAACCTGCTCTTCCGGCCGGGTGGCCGGAAATGAGCGCATCGCCTACCCCCGTCACATGATCGGGGGTCAGCGATGCATCAGAATGGTAACCATAGAGGTCCTTGAGACCTCTATGGTTACTGATCGCCGGTAGCTGTGAGCACCACCCTGTGGTCGGTGCTCATAGCACACCTGCAATTCTGCTGCATAGCAGCGATCTAATGATCGCTTCTATGTAGCAGAGGCGATCGAGTTGTGCCAGCTTCTAGCCTCCCATGGAGGCTATAGAAGCATGGCAAAAGTAAAAAAAAAAAAAAGTGGAAAAAAATAAAAAAATATATAAAAGTTTAAATCACCCTTTCGCCCCAATCAAAATAAATCAATAAAAAAAATCAAACCTACACATATTTGGTATCGCCGCGTTCAGAATCCCCCGATCTATCAATAAAAAAAAAAGCATTAACCTGATCGCTAAATGGCGTAGCAAGAAAAAAATTTGAAACGCCAGAATTACGTTTTTTTGGTCGCTGCGACATTGCATTAAAATGCAATAACGGGAGCTCAAAATAACATATCTGCACTGAAATGGTATCATTAAAAACGCCAGCTCGGCACGCAAAAAATAAGCCCTCAACCGACCCCAGATCATGAAAACTGGAGACGCTACGAGTATTGGAAAATGGCGCAATTTTTTTTTCTTTTTAGCAAAGTTTGGAATTTTTTTTCACCACTTAGATAAAAAATAACCTAGTCATGTTAGGTGTCTATGAACTCGTACTGACCTGGAGAATCATAATGGCAGGTCAGTTTTAGCATTTAGTGAACCTAGCAAAAAAGCCAAACCAAAAACAGGTGTGGGACTGCACTTTTTTTGCAATTTCACCGCACTTGAAATATTTTTCCCGTTTTCTAGTACACGACATGGTAAAACCAATGATGTCGTTCAAAAGTACAACTCGTCCTGCAAAAAATAAGCCCTCACATGGCCAAATTGACGGAAAAATAAAAAAGTTATGGCTCTGGGAAGGAGGGGAGCGAAAAACAAACACGGAAAAACGGAAAATCCCAAGGTCGTGAAGGGGTTAAACTGCTTTATTTTTTCAGACTTTTTTTTACTTTTTTTTTTTTTTTTTTTACTTTTGCCATGCTTCAATAGCCTCCATGGGAGGCTAGAAGCTGGCACAACGTGATCGGCTCTGCTAAATAGCAGCAGAAATGCAGGTGTGCTTGCTATAAGTGCAGACTACAGGGTGGTGCTCACAGCTGCCAGCGATCAGTAACCATAGAGGTCTCAAGGACCTCTATGGTTACTATTCAGAAGCATCGCTGACCCCCCGATCATGTGACGGGGGGTCGGCGATGCGCTCATTTCCGGCCGGAAGTGCCGGTTAAATGCCGCTGTCTGCGTTTGACAGCGGCATTTAACTAGTTAATAGCGGCGGGTGAATCGCGATTTCACCCGCCGCTATTGCGGGCACATGTCAGCTGTTCAAAACAGCTGACATGTCCCGGCTTTGATGCAGGCTCACCGCCGGAGCCCTGCATCAAAGCGGGGTATCTGACCTCGGACGTACTATCCCGTCCGAGGTCAGAAACAAGTTAAGATGAGCAGATGCTGAGGATCAGGTCGTTACAGTTTAATTCTGTGTAAAAATAAAAGGTCATCCATGTAGACCTTTATGGCTCCAAACTATTTGGAGCAAGTTTTCATTTCATTCAGGCGGGAATTAAATGGGGATATGGCTGCTAATCTGCGCTGTATAAACTGCTATGGGAATTCAGTATATACAGTGGGTATGGAAAGTTTTCAGACCCCTTTACATTTTTTCACTCTGTTTTATTACAGCCATTTGGTAAATTCAAAAAAACTCATATTTTTTTCTCATTAAGTACACTCTGCACCCCATCTTGACAAAAAAAAAAATAATAAAATATAAATAATATATATATATACACATACATACACACACATATATATATATATATATATATATATATATATATATATATATATATATATACATACACATACATACACACATATATGTATATATGTGTATATATGTATATATGTATATATATATATATATATATATATATATATATATATATATATATATATATATATATATATATATATATATATATATGTGTATATGTATGTAGATATAGATAGATATATATATATATGTATTAATTTTTGCAAATTTATTAAACAAAGAATGGGCTGGAGTGTGTTTACAGCTGTATGCTGGGTATGTATGAGTGACGTCATGCCAGTATGACTGAAAGCTGGAGGCTGGCGGTAGGAATAAAGTTAATTTTCTCCCAGTAGCCAGGCTTTCAGTGCAGCGGCTGGGCAGCTTTTAGAGCAATATTAATCTGCAGGTTAAGTTTTTGGGCACATGGCGGGTTCCCTTTTATTTTGGAAGAAAATACCAGGGGACACATTCTTTAATTGCTTTTAGTTTTAAAATCTTTGAAAAGAATAATCTATTAGGGCATAAATGTTTCATTCACAGAGTACAGCGAGAGAACGAGCCAAACACTCTGGGGATTACTTCACCCTTCTGAGGCACCTTCTAAACTATGCTTACAACAGTAACATTAACATCCCCAATGCAGAAGTTCTCCTAAACAATGAAATTGATTGGCTTAAAAGGATACGGGTATGTTTTGTACTTCTTTTTTTCGGGGGGGGGGGGTCTTTACAAATCAGGGATTTGTGTCCAAATTAGTGCTTTGTTTTTTTATACGATGTAAAATGTCAACATTTCTGATTATTTTCTTAGGATGATGTGAAGAGAACAGGTGAGACTGGCATTGAGGAAACCATTCTGGAGGGTCACCTTGGAGTAACAAAAGAATTACTAGCTTTCCAAACACCTGAAAAGAAGTATCACATTGGCTGCGAGAAAGGGGGCGCTAATCTTATTAAGGTATTGCCTTAGTTGTTGTACTTTGTTCCTGCAATCTTGTGTGCAGCTTTATCAGACCATTGCAAGGTTAATCGCTTGTCACATGAACAAGATATTGAATGCCACGTTCTCTCGGGTATCTCTGGTCTGGCTGCAACAATCCAAAAGTTTCACCAATACCTGATGAACTTGCTGGGATGTACACTGCAATATAGGTAAAATCATGGTTTTCTATGAAGCCCAACCTGAGGCTGAGCTTCACAGACCTACTAACATGGTAACAGGCCCCCTGGCAAACCATTGGCACCATTATTGGTTTACAATATGGTGTCGGCTCAGCTCCTGAGACTGCTCCAAACACTTGCACCAGGCGTGTGACAAAGGTGGAAACACATGGCAGCTCCTTCCTGGATGATTTATTCTGGTTAGTTTTCCTTTTGACCTATTGATATGTCTACATGTGTCCTTCAACCCCTTAATGACCGCCGCTAAGTCTTTTAACTGACCTGAGATATTAGTGAATATCATCCCCCATACAGGAGACAATCCAGCAGCTGTACACATAGCTGACAACTTACTGCATGAGCCACGATCAGTGTTGTCACCGTTCATATCTGTTTAACCCCTTAGATGCTGCTGTCAATAATGATTATATCGTATAAATGGTTAACAGAGTGTGGCTTCTCCCTCTTTATTCCTATCGGCACCCTGAGATCATGATTGTGTGGCCCTGATGTGTGTCATGGCAATTCACGAGTAAATAGCGACCTTAGTCTGCGGCCTACACTGACCTGTTAAGAAGTCGCTAAATCAACTTTTTCATTCCGATCATGCGACTTAGCTGAAAATCACCTGAAGGGTTAATAAACTACCTGTCAGCAGTTTTCAATATGTCAGGAGGTGCTGTTTTTAAATTTATATCAGTTTTGGGGGATATATATATAATCTCCTCCAAAGTCACTTCAAACCTGGATAGGTCCCTAAAAAAAAAAAAAGTTTAAAATTTCCTTGAAAAAATGAAAAATTACTGCTACAGTTTTAAACTTCTTAAAATCTTAACAAAATAAAATAACATTTTACAAATGGTGCTGATGTAAAGCAGACATGTGGGAAATATTATTTATTAATGGTTTGCTATGGTATGACTATCTGAATTAAAGTGATAATCATTCAAAGTTGGAAAATTGCTAATTGTTTTTACATTTTTGTCAAATATCTGCTTTTTTTTTTTTTTGTTTTATAAATAAACACAAAACATATCAACCTAAATTTACCATTATCATAAAGTATAATGTGTCACGAAAAAAGTCTCTCACTGGCATTTGTTGGATCGCTCCAGAGTTATTACCACATAAAGTGACGCTGGTCAGATTTTTTATTTTTGGCTGTGTCACTAAGGGTTAATATTAGTGATGTACTCGTGGTTTTATACTGCGCTCGAGTGGCAATTGTACATATTGCAGGGTTCCATCCATGGGGTTTTCTATCTCTTTTTTTTAATTATTATTATTATTATTATTATTATTTCTTCTGAACTGTTGCTCTGATGGTTGGTTGTCTGTTTTGTTTTTTTAATCATTTTTGTCTGATTGTTAAGGTTTATTTTTAATTTGGTGACTTACCTGCACATATATTCCTGTAGTGACTAGTGCACGATCATCTTTCTAAACTATAAAACGTTTAATGTGTAAAACACTATATGAACTTGCCATGATTGTAATAATTGCTTCAAAGGGTAGGATCCAGCAGAGCGAAGCAGGTATTTCCTGAAAGTTGCAGCTTTGCCAACTAGATTGTAGGGAAATGCATGTACATTGATCCCATGTTGATGTCCGTGCAGCTTTACAAAAAAAAGTGCTACCGGTTTCAGTAAGGTATTCATTCATGCTTTGTTGTAGTGCATTTGAAAGCTGACACAATTTCTATGATGCGGTTGCTATGTGACATCTAACGCAAAGAATTTTTTAACAAAATGATGCTGCAAAGTGGTGATGGGGGGGGAAACTACTCCTCTCCTTCTTAACAGCAAGGGAGGTGTATATGAGGGGACAGACCAACTTGGAAGCAATGGTTTTACAGGCTGCTGACCTTCAGCACATTTTTATATCCGAGTGCTGCCCAACATTAAGAACTATATAAAAAAAAAAAAAAATAGAAAAAAATAATTTCTCTTATTCCCTTAGAATGTTTTACACGTTTTATGGGCATATCCAATGTTTTCTGTTTTAGTGGCAAAAATTAAATTGGTAACGGTTTCATGTTTTGGTTGATGGAGCTGCGTGAGGCTTGGTTTTTGCGGCTTGATTCAATGTTTTTGATACCATTCTGTGCTATATATAGATATTTGCTTCTTGCATGTTTTTTTGTTTTTGTTTTTTCCACTAGTGTTGCTGCGACCAAATTAACTGCAATATTTATTTTTTGTTAGTCAGGTGAAGCTTATATCTTGATAGATCTGCCTTTTATGTTTATGGATGTAGTGATACCAAATGTGCATCTTTAACATCTTTTTAATTGAGGAGAGTGTGACTTGACTTTTTGGGTCATATTTTTTAAAACTTTTTTTATTTTTAATATATATACTTTGCCTTTAATATATTTGCTAGTCCCCCTTAGGGGACTTGAACCTGTGATCATCTGATAAATGCATCAGTTCTGCAGTATATAGTGAAAACACGGTCTCCTTTGAAGCCGAGGCACAGGCTGTTTCATGACAGGCATGGGGGGAGGGGGGTGTCTTCAACAAACCATTCGCTATCATAGCAACCCATCGGCGCCTTCGATCATGTTGTGGGGCAGCCAGTGGGAGCATAGAATGATGTCCCGGTGACTGTGTTAATGCTGTTCAGTGATTTTGACAGATTGCATTTACCAGCTTTAGGGCCCCTTCACACTGTGCAATCAAAGTCTGAACGAGCGTTCGATTTGTGACGTTTATCCGTCCTCGTTCCGAGGTTGCAAAGTGTGACATGGCGTTACGATTTGCGACGCAGCCCAGCATCGTACGATGTGAAAGAAAGAGCAGAACTTTCTTTCGTCGTAAATGTCTCGCTGTGGCGGTCGAAATCGTAGTATGTGACGGCGGTCATACGAGCTCGTAATGCGACTACGTGGGTTGGGCTTCCGCATACCTGTCTCCTGATTGGGCGTGACGTTTTAGCACGCCCATGCTGGTAATACGTCACGCTCGGAGTCGTAGGACTATGGCGGTGTGAAGGGTAGCGTACGATTGCGACGCGTGACGTTCACATCGCAACTACGTCAGAAAAAGCGTTAACATCGTAGAGTGTGACCGCTGGCTACGAGCTCGTACTGCGATGTTGAATATGACGCAAATGCGTCGTAATCGTAGCAGAATCGACCAGTGTGAAGGGGCCCTTACAGTCCCTGCCAACACTTTGCTGCACTGTCTGCTTTCACAGCCATGTATGGAGCAGGCTCACCCCATGAACCCTCTTCTGACTTACACTGTACATGTATGCTGAATGTCAAGAATGGGTTAAATTAAAAAATGACACTTTAAATCTGTCATTGCAAGATAAAAATAAGTTTATTCTTTTAAACAAACAGAGCCCGTCATTGTTTTAATCACGTTAAATGACTTCAGTGTAAACTATGTGCCTTTTTAACTTTATGTTCTGATGTAGTCAGTTTCTGTGGTGGGCACAGCTCATCACATTTTGGGGGGAAATAAAGCAGCAGCATCTCCCAGGAGGGTAGTATTGTAATCTGCCTCTGCCAACTCCTATATCTAATCTATCTTCCCTCTTGCATCTCATTATTGGCACACTACAAGCATGCATGGAACAGATTCACAAAGTATGTAAACAGGCCTTTATAAAATGTCTTCTGTTTGTACCTTAGGAACTGATTGATGACTTCATATTCCCAGCGTCCAACGTTTATCTGCAATATATGAAAACTGGCGAGCTTCCGGCTGAGCAAGCTATTCCAGTATGCAGCTCTCCAGCCACCATAAATGCAGGCTTTGAGTTGCTGGTTGCGTTAGCTGTGGGATGTGTTCGTAATCTCAGACAGATTGTAGATACATTGAATGAAATGTATTACACAGGTATTGTACATCAACACTTTACTCTTATGATTTTTTTTTTCCATTTTAATTGAGTAAAGAAGCATGTAAAAATGACACAATCTCCTGCCTACTTGATTTTCGCGGTCTTAAGAGATTGCATTTACTTGAGCAGAAATTATTAGCCAGTAGATAAGCTTTCCCAACTGCAACTTCTCATTTAGATGGTGTATTAAACTGGCAATAAATTTCAGACTCATTTTCTGAATGGCATGTCGATCATGGTGGTCGTATTGGTTGTCCTTTTTATAAGGTAGAATAACAGAACTCCACTCAATGTCTGTTGTGATCTGGGCTTCTATTATTGTGATGCAGAGTTGTCATCAAGTCTGAAGGACTTTAAATTTACAGCAACCAACCCCAACCAACCAATCCAAACCAGCAGAACTTTTAAACCAATATGTCCTCATCCTTCTAGGGTCAAACCTTTTTTTTGCCAGCTGTCGAACCTTTTTCGTGGTACAGCAAATGGTCTAAGTGGCCTTTTCAGCCACCTAAAATTGCTAGTATATGACCAGCCTATATGAAAACTTATGCAATGAATTTGCCATGAGGCAGAGGTTGTTATATTTTAGCAATTGAAAAGTGGGTGCACATTATAAATGCAGGTTTGGAGTAATCACCTAAACACTCCAGTGTTTTTTTGTTTTGTTTTTTACCGCTGGAGTGGTGCTTCTAATCTAAGGTCCCTGACCCTACTCTTATACTTCCCAGCTGGCGTCTCCCCCTTCTATCACTACAGTTCACCTTGGTCTCCATCAGTTTGTGACCTGCCGAATCGCTCCAGTGTTTCATGAAGCAAGCCGGAGGTCACAACTCAAACTTGCACCTTTGTTCTGGCTCTCATAGACATGCACTGAGAGCTTGTGACTTAACTTCTGACTTCCAGCCAGTCAGAAGTTGCGGTCACTAGATAGTGCTGTTGGACTTGAGCGGCACCAAAAAAAAAATGAAGACAGCTGAGGGTGAGTATAAGACCAGGGACTAAGATCTTATGCTAGAAGCACAACTCCTGCTTTAAAAAAAAAACCAAAACCCTCAAGTGGTGCTATAGATTGGAAAGGGATTCAGCAAGCAGTTTATACCATAATAAAATAGCTGGTTGTCTCCAGTAGCTACTAGCCTCTAATTGAAACTGGGGTTGTGCATTTGACTTCTATGCAAACTAAATATGTATGTGTTGTTTACTAGATTGCATCCCACTGAAGAGAAACAAAAACATTTGGATCTTTTTAGATTTGTTTTTGTTTTTTTTTTTTTAACCTTTTCAGTATTTTAATGTATATCTTCTCCATCATCTAGGTTGTGAAGCTCTTACAGAGTGGGAATATCTTCCCCCAGTTGGACCACGACCCCCCAAGGGCTTTGTTGGGCTGAAAAACGCTGGTGCTACTTGTTACATGAACTCTGTAATCCAGCAGTTGTATATGATACCTGCCATCCGAAATGGAATTCTTGCTATTGAAGGCACTGGCAGTGATGTAGATGATGACATGTCTGGGGATGAAAAACAAGACAACGAGGTAACACAGCTGGCTGTGCGTCACTATAAGTTTTATCCACAGTCATTATTGCAAAACTCGTTAAAGGGTCGATAGTGACTTGTAGGATTTTCCTTCCAACCGGTGGAGCTATAAAGTTTAAGTCCTCTTCCTCTCAGAAGTGGCAATTTGCACATCTGACTTTACAGAATTAGTTTAAACATTTTTCCCACAATTATTTACTTTTATAACCTTCTAGATTCTCCCATGACCCCCAGAACGGTTGTCTGAAGCCCTCCGGTTTCACCCTAGTGTAAACGTTGAATAGACTGTATCATACATGCTCAACTGCTGCTGTCAGTGGGACTCATGCCCGGTTTCACATCTCAGCTCTTCTGGACTGTGCTGTCCATCATTTTTACAGAGTGAGCATTGACCCATTACAACCCATGCTCTACTTTGATCTGTGTTGCATATCGTACTTGCCAATGAAAGTAACAGACTTCTGAAACTGGCCTAACAGAAAATACAGGTCTGTCTTGCTCCAATTAATGTCTTCCTCATAGCCGTAGTGGAGTGAGGAGGAAGGGTGGCTTGGGGTTCCTGTTGTAGTATTTGTGTGATGGCTGTAATATCGGAGACCTGTCGCCAGTCTGGGCATTTTGCCTGTATATGTGAAATACATACTTTTGTGTGAGCACGGCCTGTATCCCTCTCTCCTCTCGTATGTGACATTGTTTATGTACTGAGGTGACTTTGTAGGAAGACTTTATAGTTATTTAAAATTAACTTTTGGTCAATTTTACTGCTTCTAAACCCTTGAGAGCGGAAACTCACACAAATTTTGTCTTGACAGAGTAATGTAGACTCACGGGGGGATGATGTCTTTGGTTACCCTCACCAGTATGAAGATAAGCCCTCACTGAGCAAAACGGAGGACAGAAAAGAGTACAATATTGGCGTGCTAAGACATCTGCAAGTCATATTTGGCCACTTGGCAGCATCAAGGTTACAGTACTACGTCCCAAGAGGTTTCTGGAAACAGTTTAGGTTAGTCACATTTTTCTGTACCCTGTATTTTTCCTTACTACTTTGCCTTTCTATCGGTTATGTGTTCTTTTAAAATAGAATTCTATATGAAGGGAGGGGGGCATGATTTGGGGGATCCTGTGTTATCAGCTGTGTATAGAGGTGTTACCTGTCAATGTAACCCTGTCTGTCATGATGACACTGCAGAAAGTCCTCCTAAATCAGCACGAAGCGTGAGCATAGCATAATATTGGGACTACAGTAAAAAATTGCAAAATTATTTTTTTTTTTTAATGTACCATATTTTGCGGATTATGAGACTCACCCCAAATTGTTGGGAGGAAAATTTTGTTTTTAATAAAATGGTGAGTGCTACAATTCACTGTTGCGGTAGCTTACCTGGGTGGCAGCTGTGGTGTTGCGGGGTCCCAGGTGGCAGGGTCACTGCTGGCAGAGGCAGGAGATACTGCGGGCTCCACGCTGGTAGGATGGGGGGTGTTCAGTGGTGTGGGAGCTCCTCCGACATTTTTTTTGAAAGCCCAGAGCCCCACACTTTCCATACTCTTCTATGCAGTGGACTCCGGGAAAATGGCTGACGGTGTTGAGTGCGCAAGTGAGATCTCAGGAGCCAAGATCTCTATTTGCGCATGTGGCTATTTGCCCCAGAGTCCACTGCATAGAAGCATATGGAACATGCGGGGCTCCAAGCTTCATAAATGTTGGCGGAGCCCACGCACCCCCGAACGCCTCGTCGTACCAGCCTGGGGGCCGTAGCCAGAAGCTTCTGGCAGCAGCGAACCTGAGCCCTTAATTCACCGCAGCTACAATTAGAGATTATAAGATGCACCCCCATTTTCCTCCCAAATTTTTTTTTTTTTTTGGGGGGGGGAAGAGTATGTTCTATAATCCAAAAAATATGGTGTATATATTAAAAATAAATGTACAAACTGAGGTCACACTCCCCCTTTAAAGACATATTTTTCTTGGTTCTCTATATTCCATGACACTATTAGTAGGGGTCTAACCTTTGGGTCTTCTTTAAGGCTACTTTCACACTTCCATCTTACGGCATACGTCGCAATGCGTCGTTTTGGAGAAAAAAACGCATCCTGCAAAATTGCCCGCAGGATGCGTTTTTTCTCCATTGACTTTCATTAGCGACGCTTTGCGACACGTCGCATCCGTCGTGCGACGGATGCGTCGTGTTTTGGCGGCCGCGACGCACAAAAAAACGTTTAATGTAACGTGCTTTTTCCGACCGCGCATGCACGGCCGTAACTCTGCCCCCTTCTCCCCGCTCATCACACTGGGCAGCGGATGCGTCGTAATACTGCATCCGCTGCCCACGTTATGCTAAATTTAGCGACGGCCCCGTACCGACATAAGTGTGAAAGTAGCCTAATCTGAAACGCCCTAATTGGTGTGGTGTTTCTTTTGTTTGTTTGTTTGTTTTTGGTTTTTTTTGGCTTTTCTTTTTACTTCAATCCACTATGCCAGGGATTGAGACACTTCTCAAGTATTCCTATGTTCGATCCTTCACCAATCAAGGAGGGATGGCATAGCCCTATTTGTTTGTTGTTGTTTTTTTGTTGTTAATTCTTAGCTATAGCCCTTTATTTAATGGTGGAAAACACTTTGTTTTATAATACCTAATATTTTACTTTTTTTTCTTTTTTTCTTTGCTTTCAGGCTTTGGGGAGAACCCGTTAACCTTCGAGAACAACATGATGCCTTAGAATTTTTTAATTCTCTTGTGGACAGTTTAGATGAAGCTTTAAAGGCATTAGGTCATCCAACTATGTTAAGCAAAGTCTTAGGAGGTTCCTTTGCTGATCAAAAAATTTGCCAAGGTTGTCCTCATAGGTGAGTTTCCAAAGTGTGTGTGTGTAAGCTAAAAAACAATATACCGTATATACTAGAGTATAAGCCGAGATTTTCATCCCCCAAAAATGTGCTGAAAGTGCCCCTCTCGGCTTATACTCGAGTCATGGAAGGTGGGTGAGGGGGAGCGACACCTGTCAAATACTCACCTGCTCCCGGCTCGGTCCCTGCATGTCCCACGTCTCTGGGAGCGGCAGCTTCTTCCCCTGTTCAGCGGTCACTGGTACCGCTCATTAAGGTTATGAATATGGACTCCACTCCCATAGGGGTGGAGCCGCATATTCATTACTGTGATGAGCGGTGCCACGTGACTGCTCACTACAGGAAGAAGCTGCTGCCGCTCCCAGAGACGTGGGACATGCAGGGAGCGCCGGGAGCAGGTGAGTATATCACACTCACTTTTCCGCGTTTCACCGCCGCCTCGTCTTCCGCGTCTTCTGCAGTGACTGTTCAGGTCAGAGGGCGCGATGACATATTACTGTGCGCGCCGCCCTCTGCCTGAACTTGTCAGCGCGGAGAGACGGGACGCTGAGGAGCAGCGACGAGAGGTGAGTATGTCGTTGTTTTTTTTTTAGTGCAGCAGCAGCAGCATTACATGTGGCACAATGCTATATGGAGCGTCTATGGGGCCATAAAGAACTGCATGGAGCATTATATGGGGCATCTATGGGGCCATAACTGCATGGAGCATTATATGGGGCATCTATGGGGCCATAAAGAACTGCATGGAGCATTACATGGGGCCATAAAGAACTGCATGGAGCATCTATGGGGCCATAAAGAACTGCATGGAGCATTATATGGGGCATCTATGGGGCCATAATGAACTGCATGGAGCATTACATGGGGCCATAAAGAACTGCATGGAGCATCTATGGGGCCATAAAGAACTGCATGGAGCATTATATGGGGCATCTATGGGGCCATAAAGAACTGCATGGAGCATTTATGGGGCCATAAAGAACTGCATGGGGCATTTATGGGGCCATAAAGAACTGCATGGAGCATTGTATGGGGCATCTATGGGGCCATAAAGAACTGCATGGGGCATTTATGGGGCCATAAAGGACTGCATGGAGCATTATATGAGGCATCTTATGGGGCCATTATTAACCTTTGTGCAGCATTATATGGGGCATATTTGTATATGGAGCATCTTATGGGGCCATAATGAACAGTATGGAGCATTATATGGGGCTCCTGATTCAATATTGATATTCAAAAACACTTAACCTACTGATGTCTCAATTAATTTTACTTTTATTGGTATCTATTTTTATTTTTGAGATTTACCGGTAGCTGCTGCATTTTCCAACCTAGGTTTATACTCGAGTCAATAAGTTTTCCCAGTTTTTTGTTGCAAAATTAGGGGGGTCGGCTTATACTCTTGTCGGCTTATACTCGAGTATATACGGTATATGTATTATCAATTTATGTAAGTATATTTGTATCTATTTATATCTGAAAATGTTTATAAGCTTTTTATCATATTACCACTTTCATTATCCTACTATTAGTCTCCAGTCTCCATTCCTATTTTCCCACTCTGATTTTTCCACATGGCCACTCCTTCTTGCATCGTCAATTAGGAATAACAAATTTACTGCAGTAAAATGGAAACCTGTCCTTTATATAAATAGGGGCCGTAAATTGGTAAAATATGAAATGTATATTTGCTTCTAAACTTGTGAGAATCTCTATGAAACACAGTAAATTGACCAATAGTAACAGATAAAATATTTGTTGTGTACGTATATTATTTTTTTATTTTTAAGCTGCAGTTGGTAAAGTTCGATAGTTTCCCAGCAGCACCCAAAACTAGCTCTCACTTCACAGCCTTATTACCTATATACAAATGTGCCTGCTGGGCTTGAAAACTTCTTTGAACTTTTTACAGGTACGAATGTGAAGAATCTTTTACAACGCTGAATGTAGATATTAGAAATCACCAAAACTTGCTTGACTCTATGGAACAATATGTCAAAGGAGACTTGCTGGAAGGTGCAAATGCGTATCACTGTGAAAAATGCAACAAAAAGGTGAATCCTCTTTCTGAAACATAAGTTTAAGTGCTCACTTTTCCAGACTGTCAGACAATCTCCCTGGAGAGATAGCCGAACTGATAAACCAGTGTTTATGCCAGAAAACATGTTGAATAGTCACAAGCTTTTAAGCCAAGATGTTAAACCTACAGAGCCTCAGTAGTGCAGTATAGTCGCAGGGGCACTTTTGCCAAAGGTGCGCTGGAGACCGATATCTAACAAATGTTCTTGTGCTTTCAGGTGGATACAGTGAAGCGCTTGCTAATAAAGAAGCTGCCTCCGGTTTTAGCCATCCAGCTTAAACGCTTTGACTATGATTGGGAAAGGGAATGTGCAATTAAATTCAATGACTATTTTGAGTTTCCACGTGAACTAGATATGGAGCCATACACAGTGGCTGGTGTAGCAAAATTGGAGGGAGATGATGTAAACCCAGAAAATCAAGTCATCCCCAATGAACAAACTGAAAACGAACCTGCTGGAAGTACTAAATACAGGCTAGTGGGAGTGCTGGTGCACAGTGGACAGGCGAGTGGAGGTCATTACTATTCTTACATCATCCAAAGAAATGGTGGAGATGGCGAGAAGAACTGCTGGTATAAGTTTGATGATGGCGACGTAACTGAATGCAAAATGGATGATGACGAGGAAATGAAAAACCAGTGCTTTGGGGGCGAGTACATGGGGGAAGTGTTTGATCACATGATGAAAAGAATGTCATACCGACGTCAGAAGAGGTGGTGGAACGCGTACATTCTTTTCTATGAACGTATGGACACTCTAGACAAAGACAATGAACTGATCAAATATATTAATGAACTAACAATCACCTCAAAACCCCACCAGATCAAGATGCCGTCTGCTATTGAGCGCAGTGTACGCAAGCAAAACGTGCAATTTATGCACAACCGAATGCAGTTCAGCTTAGAATATTTCCAGTTTATTAAGAAATTACTAACTTGTAACAGTGTCTACCTGAACCCTCCCCCAGGTAAGTTCATACAAGCATCGCAGAAATTTGTAAGGTAAAAGCAGAGATGAGATTTTTTTTGTTTCTTGCCTTTTCTGGCACTGAAAGTGACCGGAGAATAGTTTAGTGGCACATACTGGATTCTGTGCTTTTGCCTATGTCTTTCAGTGGTCTGTTTTGTCTAAATTTCTAATGTCTCTACGGAGGTTTTAACAATTTTTATAGTGAGCCAGTGACTAAAGTGTTTTTGCTTTTTTTTTGTTTTTTTAAATATGGCAAAATAAAATTGTTTTAATCCCTGATGGAGGAGGGAGTGGGGAAGGGTTGGATCTCATCTTTCATTACTGATGCCTGAGCTGGTCCGTACTAATAAACATGCTCTCTTACATGGTTGTAAACGCCGTAAAAATGTCAGGTTTGTAGATGATTACCGGCTGACCAGTGAGGTTGGGTTCTCCTTAATCCTGCATTGATTACCAGTTGCTCCAGTGCTCTCCTTCAATGAAATAGTGTCTGGGGCTATGTGTGTTCTGCTCCTTACATGTGAGATGTAGACTTTCACATGTCAGGCTGATTGACGATGCTGAAGTTGGTTTCTTATTTGTCCAGTTTCTTATTTGGGGCTGAAGTTGGTTTCTAAAGCAATCTATTTTTGTTATTTACACGTTAAATGACAACAAAAAAAAAAGCACTAATAAAATACAATGCAGTGAGGTGCCCTGATGTGTACACGCTTAAAAGCCGCTACAAAAGATCTAAAACTGGCATAAAAATAAGCATCAAAGTGGCCACTGAAAGGTGTTATTGAAAGGATAAATTATTGTAAGCTACTGGTCTCGCACCACCATTACATATATAGTAATGCCCCACATCAAATTCAGCTAACTGTAGCCTGGACCAAATGTGTACTGGGTGTTAAACCTGGCAAATAGCCATTTTTCAAAAATTTGAATAAGTAACTGGTTTTTCCGGGAGTTAAATGAGTGACCTGAATTTGATGCATGCGATCACTGTGTATGTAATGGTCATGAGTAGGGTTGAGCGACTTTTATTTTTATAGGATCGGGTCGGGTTTCACGAAACCCGACTTTCTCAAAAGTCGGGTCGAGTGAAATCAGCCGATCCTATAAAAAAGTCTGGGTCGGCCGAAACACGAAACCCAATGCAGTGCAATGGGATACTATGGTTCCCAGGGTCTGAAGGAGAGGAAACTCTCCTTCAGGCCCTGGGATCCATATTAATGTGTAAAATAAAGAATTAAAATAAAAAATATTGATATACTCACCTCTCCGACGCAGCCTGGACCTTACCGCTGGTAACCGGCAGCCTTCTTTGCTTAAAATGAGCGCGTTCAGGGCTTTCCATGACGTCACGGCTTCTGATTGGTCGCGGGCGGCCTCGACCAATCACAAGCCGTGACGTCATCTAAGGCCCTGAACGCGCTCATTCTTAGGAAGGAAGGCTGCCGGAAAGAAGCCGAGGGTGAGTATATTCCTATTAGGTATATACTCACCCTCGGACGCGCCCTGCTTCTTTCCGGCAGTCAACCCTAGTCATGAGATCAGTGGTCCAACAGTCAACTCATGAAAAACACCGGTAACTTATTCAAATCTGTGAAGATTGGCTATTTGCCCACTTTGATGCCAGTTCCAATTCCCAGAACACACTTGGGTCAAGCTAGAGTGACCTGAATTTGATGTGGGGCATCACTATGTATTTATTGGTGAGAGATCAGTGGCCCAAAGTAATTTAACCCCTTCAGTATTGTCCTTCAGTGCCCACTTTGATGTCCATTTTTGTGCCAGTTTTATAACTTTTGTAGCTGCTTTTAAGTGTATTCACATCAGGGCGCCTCAATGCATTGTATTAAATTGTTTTGATTTTTGTCGATTTAAAAAAATAAATAAATTGACGAATAAGAAACCAACTTCAGCATCTTGGCTGCTTTTATTTTGTTGGTGATACTAGTGCGTTTTGTAGACGAGTTAGCCATGGTCATATTATATACAAGCTATTAGGATGACTGTGTACAATTTATTGAGCTGTCATATGGTGAAAGCTGTACTTGTAATACTACTGATAAATTATGACCACCACGCCGCATGGGAGTAGAAGGAAAACCAGGTTTATTCCTATACATACTGTCCGTTTTCACTATGAGGCTATGTGCACACGTCAGGATTTCTTGCAGAAATTTCCTGAACAAAACCGGACATTTTCTGCAAGACATCCACATGCGGGTTTTTTTTGCGTTTTTTGTGCGTTTTTTTTGCGGATTTTTCCGGAGGTTCCCAATGCAATAATATAGTGGGAAATCCGCAAAAAATCCGCAAAATTAATGAACTTGCTGTGTTTTTTACCGCAATGCGCATGTGCACAAAAATTGCGGAATGCATTCTAAATGATGGGATGCGTTTTTATAGCGAAAAATCCACAACTTGTGCACACAGCCTGAAGGAATACACACACACGGCAGTTATGAAAAGTGAATGAGGTGGTGAAATGGGAGTAACCTAGTGAAATAGGAGTAACCTAGTGAGGTGTGTCTGTACTAATAGATATAAGAAATAAAATAAAACTCCATATCCACCAGGTAGACTGGTGTATGTGCCTCAATGTGTTCTCTTAGAATAATGCAAGATGCTGTCCTGACTAGCTTTCTAAGATTGCAGGCTTAACCATTCAGCATTTGAGGAAGCTACACAGGTGGGTCAAAACGAGCAACAAGCTTCGCTGCAAGCTGAATGTAAGTTTTTCTCTAGGCTGCATCGGTCTGTCCTAGTTACCACTTGTGTGCTGTCACATGCAAATTCCCCAAACTCCTACATCTTGCATTACAGATGCCTCGATGGTCTAAAATCTACTCGTTTTGGAAAATCTGTTTCCTTTGTCACGGAAGAGCGCCCTTGAGAAACTTGCATTCAACTTACATTTAGGATTACCGCTCGTTTGGGCTTTTGAGTTTAATCACAAGTGCAAAATTGTTTTGCCTACAAACCTAACCTGACAGCATCTCGCATTATATAAAGATAACTGAACATTGAGGCACACACACCTGGTAGTTTTTATTTTCTTTATGCTACCAGTGCATGCACACCTTATTATTATTATTATTATTATTATTATTATTATAATTTTTATTTATATAGCGCCAACATATTCCGCAGCACTTTACAATTAAGCGGGGACATGTACAAACAATAAATTCAATACAGGTTAAGACAATTTAAACAGTGACATTAGGAGTGAGGTCCCTGCTCGCAAGCTTACAATCTACAAGGAAATGGGGAGGACACAATAGGTGAAAAGTGCTCGTTATTTCAGGTCTGGCAATTATAATACATAGGGATTTTCATACAAAGCTGCATGATCCGGTCATCAGCCCGTGTGTTTAAGTGCAATAGTCAAGTATCAAGTGCAGTTATCGTGTGCATGGAGGGTGTGGAGACAGATGAATAGTAGGGTGCAGATTCAGGGTAATATTTGGAAGGAGGGAACAGGGCAAAGTTAGTTTACTGAGTAGTTGATGTGGTAGGCTTGTTTGAATAGATGGGTTTTTAAAGCTCGCTTGAATAGGTCGGGGCTAGGTATCAGTCTGATCGTCTGGTGAAGTGCATTCCAGAGAGCTGGCGCAGCACGAGAGAAGTCTTGGAGACGGAGGTGTGAGGTTCGGATTATGGGGGATGCTAGTCTTAGGTCGTTTGTAGAACGGAGGGCACGTGTAGGGCGATAGACAGAGATGAGAGAGGAGATATAAGGCGGTGCAGAACTGTGGAGAGCTTTGTGGGTGAGAGAGATGAGTTTATACTGGACCCTGTAGCGAATGGGTAGCCAGTGTAATGACTGGCACAAGATGGAGGCATCGGTGAAGGGGCTGGACAGAAATATGACCCTGGCTGCAGCATTCAAGATGGATTGGAGAGGAGAAAGTTTGGTAAGAGGGAGACCGATTAGAAGAGAATTGCAGTAGTCCAGACGAGAATGAATAAGAGCGACAGTAAGAGTCTTAGCAGTTTCAACGGTGAGAAAAGGTCGGATTCTGGAGATGTTTTTAAGATGCAGATGACAAGAGCGAGTGAGTGATCGGATGTAGGGAGTAAAGGAAAGTTCGGTGTCGAATATGACCCCAAAGACAGCGGGCATGCTGCTTGGGAGTTATGGTTGAACCCTCCAGGGTAATTTCGATGTTGGGTAGAGTGAGGTTAGTAGAAGGGAGAAACACAAGTTCCATTTTGGAGAGATTTAGTTTCAGGTAGAGGGAGGACATGATGTTAGAGACAGCAGACAGACAATCCTTGGTATTTTGAATTAGGGTAGGGGTGATGACGGGAAGAAGTGTATAATTGGGTGTCATCAGCATAGAGATGATACTGGAACCCAAATCTGCTGATTGTTTGTCCAATAGGGGCCGTGTAAAGAGAGAAGAGGAGGGGGCCTAGGACTGAGCCTTGCGGAACCCCGATAGTAATTGGACGAGGAGAGGAAGAGGAGCCGGCAAAAGATACAGTGAAGGAGCGGTCAGATAGGTCACCTTGATAGTTCACTCCTATTTTACCACCTCATTCACCTTTCTCAGGTGTCACACCTTACCTTAGCTACATGATTTGTGTGTGTGTGTATACAGTACAGACCAAAAGTTTGGACACACCTTCTCATTTAAAGATTTTTCTGTATTTTCAGGACTATAAAAATTGTACATTCACACTGAAGGCATCAAAACTATGAATTAAAGGGGTTGTCCACTACTTTCAATTAACCCCCCAATGTATCCCCCCGGGGCCCCTAATGAATTGTGCAAATACCTTTCGTTGCCGTTTTCGCCTGTGAGCGGCGCTATTCCGGCGGGTGAGTCCGGGTCACGTGACCCCCAGGCTGCAGACGCCGCTTATTTCCGCCGACGTCACGTCAATTTCCAGACTCTGGAGATTGACGTGACGTCAGCAGCAGGCGTGAGCCAGCCTCACAGTCAGCAGTCACTCATCAAGAGTGACTGGGCTGTGGGCGGGGCTGGGGGCTGCAGGCCTGTGCTGGGGGCGGGCGGGGCTAGGCAGGGAATCCACGATGTGATGTGCGGGACTCGGCGTGCCGGCACCGGTATGTGTGGGCCGGGGCTCGGCGTGCCGGGGCCGGTATGTGCAGGCCGGCGCCTGGGCTCTGCGTGCCGGCGCCGGTATGGGTGGTGCTGGGGTCTGCTGCGGGGGTGGTCATTGGTGTGTGTCTCTGTGTGCAGGCATCGTCCGATGGGAGTACAAGTCCCATCGGGCTCTGCCTGCTACAGTGACAGTGAGTGACACATTAGCTAATGATGGGACAGTAGTAGTCCCATCATCCGGCTAATGTGTTGAATGTAAAAAAAAACAAAAACACATACATATATACAGTACATACATACAACACACACATGTGACATGTGACAACATGCAACATACAACAAGTGACATGCCATGACATGCACCATGCGACCACATGCACCATGCGACCACATGCACCATGCGACCACATGCACCATGCGACCACATGCACCATGCGACCACATGCACCATGCGATGACATGCACCATGCGGCAACATGTGATGACATGCAGCATGCGACGACATGCACCATGCGACGACATGCACCATGCGACAACATGTGACATGCAATGACATGCAGCATGCAATGACATGCCACATGCGATGACATGTGACGACATGCAACATGTGACATGCAATATGCGACGACATGCAACATGCGATGACATGCACCATTCGACATGCAACATACGACATGCGATGACATGCACCATTCGACATGCAACATACGACATGCGATGTCATGCGACATGCAATGACATGCAACATGCCACATACATACAACATGCATAGACATACAGTACATGTAACATAGAGTACATACTCACCATCACTTGTCACCTTGATCCCCGAAGCCAGTGTCATCTGTAAAAAATATTAAAATAATAAACAAACAATATACTCCCTGTCCGCAGAAATCCAATTAAAACGAGTGTCCCTCGACGATCTCCCGTGGAGAGCAGGAGCTGATGCGACTGCTCTCCAGGGGCTCCAGGAATACAATGATGGAAGGTATCCTTCCACAATGTATTCCTACGCCCCTGTGAGAAAATAGTCCCTAGTCTCACTTTATGCCATTGCTGTGTGAGAAGCAATTGCCATGAAGTGAGACTTTGTCCTAAGGTAACCTCTCAGTGATGCACTGTAGGAGCCATTGTCTCCTGTCAGTGTGTCACTGAGGGTCCTATAGAGCAGTGACATCACCCGATGTCACTGTTCTATAGGGGAGATCGTCGTGGGACACTCATTATTAATTGGACTACGGCGGACAGGTAGTATGCGGTTTATTATTTTATGTTTTTTGCAGGCGCTTAAGTATGGTAAGTATGGTGAAATGAAGACTATTAAAGTACATTTTTCCTGATTGTGTGTGTGTGTGTGTTTTATTAACCTTTTATTACTATTGGATTAATAACGGATAGGCGTCTTATTGACGCCTCTCCGTTATTAACCCGGCTTAATGTCACCTTACAATAGTAAGGTGACATTAACCCCTTATTACCCCATATCCCACCGCTACACGGGAGTGGGAAGAGAGGGGCTAAGTGCCGGGCTTGGTGCATCTTACAGATGTGCCATTTCCGGGGCGGCTGCGGACTGGTATTTGTAGCCGGGGGGGGGGGACCAATATCCATGGCCCCTCTCTAGGCTATGAATATCAGCCCGCAGCTGTCTGCGTAGCCTTTCTGGCTATTAAATATAGGATTACCCCACGTCATTTTTTGGGGGGGTCCCCCTATTTTAATAGCCAGTAAAGGCTACGCAGACAGCTGAGGGCTGATATTTATAGCAGGCTACAAATTTTGGCCGTCGGCTTTCCCCCTCTGGTGCAGAAAATTGTGCGGGAGCCCACGCCGTTTTTTTCATTTTTTTAATTAAATTAAACGCTCATTAAGGCCTCTTTTACACTTGCGTCGGTACTGGTCCGTCACTGTGTGTCGGGCCGACGTACTGACGCACGTTGTTAAATTTGTACACGTGGAGAGCGGATGCAGTTTTTCAACGCATCCGCTGCCCATTCTGAAGTCCGGGGAGGAGGGGGCGGAGTTTTGGCTGCGCATGGGCGGTAGAAAATGGCGGACGTGACGGACAAAAAAACGTTCACTTGAACGTTTTTTCGTGCCAACGGTCCGCCAAAACATGACGCATCCGTTGCATGACGGATGCGACGTGTGGCCATCCGTCGCAATCCATCGCTAAGACAAGTCTATGGGTAAAGAACGCATCCTGAGACGGATTGCTAAAAATGCAAGTGTGAAAGTAGCCTTAGAAACATCGGCCTTTCTGTTATATATCTATGGATATATTTATCTATAGATATATTTATAAATAGATATATCTATAGATACATAAATGTACCTATCCATATATATGGCTGCTTTCACACATCAGGTTTTTGACGTCAGGCACAATCCGGCGAGTTTTGAAAAAAATGGATCCATTTTTTTCCGCCGGATCCGGTTTTTTCTCATAGTTGTATTAGCGCCGGATTGCACCTGATGGCCACACGTTTCATCCGTTTTTTTGCCAGATCGGTCAAAAAAGCTGTTTCCGCCGGACGGAAAACACATACAGAGAAACGTTTTTTCTGTCCGGCGAAAAAACGCACAGTGACGGATCCGGCAAAAAACATATGAAACTGAGATGTGAAATGATGAATCCGGCCTCGGAATCCGTTTTTTCATGCATGTTTCCTTTCAAATCATGCACATTTTCCGTTTATTTATTTCCAAAAACTGCATCAAAACCGCGCAAAAACAGCATCAAAAACTGCATCAAAACCTGGTGCAGTTTTGGTGTGTTTTTGGTGCAGTTTTGCGCGGTTTTGATGCAGGTTTTGGTGCGGTTTTTATGCGTTTTGGTGCGTTTTTGAAAGCTCAAAGATGTATTATTGAACAAAAAAAAAATTTGTGATGTCATTGTCCAACCTCCTCTTTTACATTTGTCCAACCCACACTCCATTACACACACAGATAGATGATAGATGAAATGGATAGATAGATCTACATATAGATAGATCTATAGATGCATACATCTATCTATTCATATATCTATGGATATATCTGGATAGATATATCTATTGATAGATGTATGGATAGAGTAGGGTGTGTGTCCACTGTCCAGATTACATCCGAATTAGTTGCAGATTGGATGCTGCGTACTTGTAGTCCCATCGGATGATTCCTGCACACACACCCCAAAAGACCCCCCGCACACACCCGAACAGTCCCGCACACACCCGAACAGCCCGCAGACCCAGCACACACATACACACACCCCGTCACCGACCACACACTTCCCTCCTCCCGAACTGCAGCGTTTCTCGGACCCACATCCGCAGCAAAACTGCAGATCTTTTTTACATCTGCGGGTTTGCTGCGGATGTGCCCGAATCAATGAAAGTCTAAAGGTGCAGAAACGCTGCAGATCCGCACAAAAGGAGTGACCTGCTGCGAGAAAAAAAAGCTGCGTTTCGATGCTGCCTTTTCCGCAGCATATGCACAACAAGTCTGCGGCTCACATAGACTTATATTGGTTGTGCACTACACTGCGGATTTGATGCAATTCTGTGTGGCAAAAAACGCTGCGGATCTGCAATCAAATCCGCAACGTGTGCACACAGCCTTAGCATTTAGTGAACCTAGCAAAAAAGCCAAGCAAAAAACAAGTGTGGGATTGCCCTTTTTTTGCAGTTTCATTGCACTTTGAATTTTTTTCACATTTTCTGTTACACGACATGGTAAAACCAATGGTGTCGTTCAAAAGTAGAACTTGTCCCGCAAAAAATAAGCCCTCACATGGCTATATTAACGGAAAAATTATGGCCCTGGAAAGAAGGGGAGCAATAAACGAAAAAAGCTCCAGGGGTGAAGGGGTTTAGAAACATGAATATGGACATATCTATGGAAATAGACATAGATATATATCTGTATCTGTATCTATCTATCCATCTATCTATCTGTGTGTAATGGAGTGTGGGTTGGACAAATGTAAAAGAGGAGGTTGGACAGAAATGACATCACAAATCTTTTTGAAGATAGAGGGGGGAGAGGAGGGAGGGGTTGGGGTGTGTTTTGGAGTGGTTGTACCAGGTGCAGAGTTACAGGCGAGTGCAATGCATCATGGAACTTGTAGTATTAGAGCACAGTAAGTCAGGAGAAAGGAAGTTGTCGATTAACCCCATGAGAGCTGGATCCAGCACTAAAGATGTGCTGCTACAGCATGATAAAAGGTAATATTGCTAAAATAAACACAGTAGATGTTTTCAGTGGCCCATAATAGCAAGATTTATGAAAAAAAAAAAAGTTATAGTAGTGGACAACTTCTTTAACACATGTGGAATAATATACTTAAAGGGAACCTGTCACCTGAATTTGGCGGGACCAGTTTTGGGTCATATGGGCGGGGTTTTCGGGTGTGTGATTCACCCTTTCCTTACCCGCTGGCTGCATGCTGGCCGCAATATTGGATTTGAGTTGATTCTCTGTCCTCTGGAGTACACGCCTGCGCAAGGCAATATTCAGGTGACAGGTTCCCTTTAAAGGGAACCTGTCACCCCCAAAATCAAAGGTGAGCTAAGCCCACCAGCATCAGGGGCTTATCTACAGCATTGGGGGTGACAAGTTCCCTTTAACAAAAAAAGTGTGAAACAACTGAAATTATGTCTTATATTCTAGGTTCTTCAAAGTAGCCACCTTTTACTTTGACTGCTTTGCACATTCTTGGCATTCTCTTGATGAGCTTCAAGAGGTAGTCAACGGGAATGGTCTTCCAACAACCTTGAAGGAGTTCCCAGAGATGCTTAGCACTTGTTGGCCCTTTTCCCTTCAGTCTGCGGTCCAGCTCACCCCAAACCATCTCGATTGGGTTCAGGTCTGGTGACTGTGGAGGCCAGGTCATCTGGCTTAGCACCCCATCGCTCTCCTTCTTGGTCAAATATCCCTTACACCAGAGGTCCCCAACCTTTTTTGCACCAGGGACCGGCCTTAAGCAAGACCAGTTTTCCATGGCCCGTGGGGGTGGGGCAGGGGCGGGGCTTTGGTCATATGGGGGTGGGGTTATGGAGGGATGGAGCTTAGTGCATACTTATCATATAATTATGACATTTATAATGAGAATGTGATTCAACTTACCATAGGTTCAGAATGAGTGGGAGCACCATGCTTGTTTCCCTGGTGCTCTGCACCATTATTGCCCCATAGCTGTGCCATATAGTGCTCTGCACCATTATTGCCCCATAGCTGTGCCATACAGTGCTCTGCACCGTTTATTATTGCCCCATAGCTGTGCCATACAGTGCTCTGCACCGTTTATTATTGCCCCATAGCTGTGCCATACAGTGCTCTGCACCGTTCATAATTGCCCCATAGCTGTGCCATATAGTGCTCTGCACCATTATTGCCCCATAGCTGTGCCATACAGTGCTCTGCACCATTATTGCCCCATAGCTGTGCCATATAGTGCTCTGCACCATTATTGCCCCATAGCTGTGCCATACAGTGCTCTGCACCATTATTGCCCCATAGCTGTGCCATACAGTGCTCTGCACCGTTTATTATTGCCCCATAGCTGTGCCATATAGTGCTCTGCACCGTCCATTATTGCCCCATAGCTGTGCTGCTGCTGCTGCTGCAATAAAAATAATAAATGACATACTCACCTCTCTTGCTTGCAGCTCCTCAGCGTCCGGTCCCGGCGTCTCTCCGCACTGACTGATCAGGCAGAGGGCGGCGCGCACACTATATGCGTCATCGCGCCCTCTGACCTGCACAGTCAGTGAGGAGAGACGCCGGGAAGATGGAGACAGCGCCCGGCGTGTGGAACGAGGGAAGGTAAATATGCGATACTTACCTGCTCCCGGCGTCCCGCTCCTTCCCCCGGACAGCTGGTCTTCGGTGCCGCAGCCTCTTCCTCTATCAGCGGTCACCGTTACCCCTGATTAGAGAAATGAATTATGCGGCTCCGCCCCTATGGGAGGTGGAGCAGCCTATTCATTTCTCTAATGAGCGGTCCCACGTGACCGCTGTACAGGGGAAGAGCTGCTGCACCCGGAGACCGTGGGACGGGCAGGGGGGAGCGTCAGGAACCCCAGCCCCGCACTGTGCATAATGAATAACACAGTGCGGGCCCCAGGCAGGCACGCACAGCGCAGGCGCCGGATTTAAGAAGCAACAGCGCTCAGGGGGCGGCGACCATCGCCCCTGAAGAGAAGAGTGACGGCAGTTGGGAGGATTGATAGAGGACGATTCGGACCGCCTCCAGGTACAATATCTGGTATTTGTGGCCAATTTTTAAAACGCTTTATTGAGGTAATAAATGAATCAAAAACTAAAAGAGCCACCTTGTTAGACTGCAGCATTACTGCTGCACAAGGTGGCTCTTTTAGTTTATAACGGCTGGGGGGGGGGGGGGGGGGTGACAGTGGCCCTTTAACAGTTGTTGTAGAGATGTGTCTGCTGCTAGAACTCTGTGTGGCATTGACCTGGTCTCTAAACTGAGCTGCTGTTAACTTGCAATTTCTGAGGCTGGTGACTCGGATAAACTTATCCTCAGAAGCAGAGGTGACTCTTGGTCTTCCTTTCCTGGGGCTTTCCTTATGTGAGCCAGTTTTTTTGTAGCGCTTGATGGTTTTTGCCACTGCACTTGGGGACACTTTCAAAGTTTTCCCAATTTTTTGGACTGACTGACCTTCATTTCTTAAAGTAATGATGGCCACTCGTTTTTCTTTACTTAGCTGCTTTTTTCTTGCCATAATACAAATTCTTGGGGCTTGTTCACACCATCCTTTTTTTGCTGCGGATTTTTCAGGTCCTGATTTGGAAATCCCGCAGTGCAAAACCGCGGTGGATTTCCCTGCGGTTTTTTGTGCGGTTTCTTCTGCGGATTCCACTGCGGTTTTCCAACTGCACTTTCCTATTGGTGCAAGTGGAAAACAGTTGCGGAATCCGCAGAAAGAAGTGACATGCTACTTCTTTTTTTCCGCAGAAAATCAGCGCGGATTTTCCAGCGGAAAAAAGCAAAGTGGGAACAGCGGATTTGGTTTTCCATAGGGTAACATTGTACTGTACCCTGCATGGAAAACGTCTGCGGATCCGCAGCTGCAAATCCGCTGCGGATCCGCAGCAAAAACCGCAGCGTGTGAACATAGCCTAACAGTCTATTCAGTAGGACTATCAGCTGTGTATCCACCAGACTTCTGCACAACACATCTGATGGTCCCAACCCCATTTATAAGGCAAGAAATCCCACTTATTAAACCTGACAGGGCACACCTGTGAAGTGAAAACCATGTCCGGTGACTACCTCTTGAAGCTCATCAAGAGAATGCCAAGAATGTGCAAAGCAGTCATCAAAGCAAAGGTGGCTACTTTGAAGAACCTAGAATATAAGACATAATTTCAGTAGTTTCACACTTTTTTGTTAAAGGGAACTTGTCACCCCCAATGCTGTAGATAAGCCCCTGATGCTGGTGGGCTTAGCTCACCTTTGATTTTGGGGGTGACAGGTTCCCTTTAAAGGGAACCTGTCACCTGAATATTGCCTTGCGCAGGCGTGTACTCCAGAGGACAGAGAATCAACTCAAATCCAATATTGCGGCCAGCATGCAGCCAGCGGGTAAGGAAAGGGTGAATCACACACCCGAAAACCCCGCCCATATGACCCAAAACTGGTCCCGCCAAATTCAGGTGACAGGTTCCCTTTAAGTATATTATTCCACATGTGTTAAAGAAGTTGTCCACTACTATAACTTTTTTTTTTTCATAAATCTTGCTATTATGGGCCAATGAAAACATCTACTGTGTTTATTTTAGCAATATTACCTTTTATCATGCTGTAGCAAAGCAAGCAAAGCAAAAGGTGGTTACTTTGAAGAACCTAGAATATAAGACATAATTTCAGTTGTTTCACACTTTTTTAAGTATATAATTCCACATGTGTTAATTCATAGTTTTGATGCCTTCAGTGTGAATGTACAATTCTCATAGTCATGAAAATACAGAAAAATCTTTAAATGAGGTGTGTCCAAACTGTTGGTCTGTATAGTGTGTGTGTGTGTGTGTATATAATATATAATATATATATATATATATATATATATATTATATGTATATGTAGTATTATATATATATATATATATATATATATTATATGTATATGTAGTATTATATATATATATATATATATATATTATATGTATATGTAGTATTATATATATATATATATATATATATATATATATATATATATATATATATATATATATATATATATATATATATATATATATATATATATTTATTACTTTTGCGTATTGAGAATTTACATGCTATGTGCAATCGCTTTGCTTCCACCAGCTCCCATGCAGCATGGTGGTCATGTATGGATCATTGTTTCCATACACATCGTGATGGGGTGTGTAATCTTCCACCTGCCGCAGTGACCACTAGGCGGCACGTGTGTATGAATGCACATTCCTTGGTAATTCAATTTTATTGATAAGGAGTTACGCTTGTTCTTTAAATTCATATATTCTTTCCTGTTGAATGTTTATTTTAGGGAATAACCTATGTTAAACTTTAACCCCTTTCTGACATTGGGCGTACTATCCCGTCGAGGTGGGGTGGGCCCGTATGACCACCGACGGGATAGTACGTCCAGAGCGATCGGCCGCGCTCACGGGAGGAGCGCGGCCGATCGCGGCCGGGTGTCAGCTGACTATCGCAGCTGACATCCGGCACTATGTGCCAGGAGCGGTCACGGACCGCCCCCGGCACATTAACCCCCGGCACACCGCGATCAAACATGATCGCGGTGTGCCGGCGGTACAGGGAAGTATCGCGCAGGGAGGGGGGCTCCCTGCGTGCTTCCCTGAGACCCTCGGAGCAACGCAATGTGATCACGTTGCTCCGAGGGTCTCTTACCTCCTCTCCCTGCAGTCCCCGGATCCAAAATGGCCACGGGGCTGCATCCGTGTCCTGCAGGGAGTGGCTTACCAAGTGCCTGCTCAGAGCATGCGCTTGTTAAGCCTGCAGCACTGTCAGTCAGATCGCCGCTCTGACGGAGTGCTGTGCAAACTGTCAGATCAGCAATCTGTGATGTCCCCCCCTGGGACAAAGTAAAAATGTAAAAAAAAAATTTCCACATGTGTAAAAAAAAAAAAAATAAAAAAAATTCCTAAATAAAGAAAAAAAATAAATAATATTCCCATAAATACATTTCTATATCTAAAACAACGCTTTATTATCCTACCACCGAACAAAAAGCGGAAAAACACGCGATCAAAAAGACGGATATAAATAACCATGGTACAGCTGAAAACGTGTTGTCCCGCAAAAAACGAGCCGCCATACAGCATCATCAAAGAAAAGATAAAAAAGTTATAGTCCTCAGAATAAAGCGATGCAAAAATAATTATTTATTCTATAAAATAGTTTTTATCGTATAAAAGCGCCAAAACATAAAAAAATGATATAAATGAGGTATTGCCGAAATCGTACTGACCCGAAGAATAAAAATGCTTTATCAATTTTACCAAACGTGGAACGGTATAAACGCCCCCCCCCCCCCCCCCCCAAGAAATTCATGAATAGCTGTCATTCTGTCTCACAAAAATCGGAATAAAAAGCGATCAAAAACTGTCACGTGTCTGAAAATGTTACCAATAAAAACGTCAACTCGTCCCACAAAAAACAAGACCTCACATGACTCTGTGGACCAAAATATGGAAAAATTATAGGTCTCAAAATGTGGAGATGCAAAAACTTTTTTGCTATGAAAAGCGTCTTTTAGTGTGTGACAGCTGCCAATCATAAAAATCCGCTATAAAAAATGCTATAAAAGTAAATCAAACCCCACCCCCTTAGTTAGGGAAAAATAATAAAATTAAAAAAATGTATTTATTTCCATTTTCCCGCTAGGGCTAGGGTTAGGGCTGGGGCTAGGGTTGGAGCTAAAGTTAGGGTTGGGGCTAAAGTTAGGGTTTGGATTACATTTACGGTTGGGATTAGGGTTGGGATTAGAGTTAGGGGTGTGTCAGGGTTAGGGATGTGGTTAGGGTTACCGTTGGGATTAGGGTTAGGGGTGTGTTTGGATTAGGGTTTCAGTTAGAATTAGGGAGTTTCCACTGTTTAGGCACATCAGGGGCTCTCCAAACGCAACATGGCGTCCCATCTCAATTCCAGTCAATTTTGCATTGAAAAGTCAAATGGCGCTCCTTCCCTTCCGAGCTCTGCCATGCACCCAAACAGTGGTTTACCCCCACATATGGGGTATCAGCGTACACAGCACAAATTGTACAACAACTTTTGGGGTCCATTTTCTCCTGTTACCCTTGGTAAAATAAAACAAATTGGAGCTGAAATAAATTTTGTGTGAAAAAAAGTTAAATGTTCATTTTTATTTAAACATTCCAAAAATTCCTGTGAAACACCTGAAGGGTTAATAAACTTCTTGAATGTGGTTTTGAGCACCTTGAGGGGTGCAGTTTTTAGAATGGTGTCACACTTGGTTATTTTCTATCATATAGACCCCTCAAAATCAAATGAGATGTGGTCCCTAAAAAAAATGGTGTTGTAAAAATGAGAAATTGCTGGTCAACTTTTAACCCTTATAACTCTCTAACAAAAAAAAATGTTGGTTCCTAAATTGTGCTGATGTAAAGTAGACATGTGGGAAATGTTAAGTATTTGTGTGACATATCTCTGTAATTTAAGAGCATAAAAATTCAAAGTTGGAAAATTGCGAAATTTTCACCAAATTTCCGTTTTTTTCACAAATAAACGCAAGTTATATCGAAGAAATTTTACCACTATCATGAAGTACAATATGTCACGAGAAAAAAAAGTCAGAATCGCCAAGATCCGTTGAAGCGTTCCAGAGTTATAACCTCATAAAGGGACAGTGGTCAGAATTGTAAAAATTGGCCTGGTCATTAACGTGCAAACCACCCTTGGGGGTAAAGGGGTTAAAAAATAGTTTTGTCAGACGTCTCATTGGAATATATGGGAAAAAAAACACGTCTTGTGGTGATCGTTTTTTTTTTTTATGTAGTGTTGTGTTTTTCTGTGTGTTTTACATAATGCAGATATATTTGTTTATTTTCAGGGCAAGAGCATTTGATACCAAAAAAGAGAGAACGACAGCGGAAGCTTATTTAGGTTATAAAATACATAACAAGTTTATTGAAATAGCAATACAAAAAATTTTTAAAAACATACAAAACCGTGTTGAAGACGATAAAATACAAAGACACCAAAATGTGCCTGGCCCTCATGTAATTCTGATGTCCATGATATGTATCAAATACTACCCAGGATGTATAGACTCACAAAAACACCTCCTAATTAAGAGGTCTCACAGCACACCATAGATAGTCTATAGAACAGTATGTATTGAGTGGATATGGCAAGGTAACCAATCTCCAACTGCTATACCTCAGCTCTGTGAGCACCAGAAGACATAACCAAAAGGAGCATATCTCACCTGGGTATGGAGGGACCCCGGCACGCACCCTAACGCGCGTTTCGCCGCTGTCGCACCCTGCTTTCTCAAGGGGGAAGTCTGTACATAATGCAGATATATTTGTTTATTTTCAGGGCAAGAGCATTTGATGCCTGAGCCAGAAGAAATCACCATGATTAGTATACAGCTTGCTGCTAAATTCCTATTTACCACAGGATTCCATACAAAGAAAGTGGTCCGTGGGCCTGCCAGTGACTGGTAAGTGGATCTGCTTAGCACCTGAACGCTTGTACCTTACATTGACAACTGAACCTGTAATACTCAGGTCCTTCCTGCATCAGTCACAATGCATGCCCACTACGTTCTCTCAGAAAATAGGATTAACGGTTTCCATACATATGAAACATGTTTTAGATGTTTTCCTCTGCAGCCTCCATCTGAAAACCACAAGCTTTTAGTGTAATTTTAGATTTTGTGCTTCTGACTTGGTTTAATGCTTTTTTTCCAGGTATGACGCTTTGTGCATCTTGCTTCGCCACAGCAAGAATGTTCGCTACTGGTTTGCTCATGGCGTTCTCTTTGCTTATCCAAATCGCTTTTCTGAATATCTTCTGGAATGCCCTAGTGCTGAAGTTAGAGGAGCTTTTGCAAAATTGGTAGTATTTATTGCACATTTTTCTTTGCAAGATGGACCCTGTACTTTACCCTTTGCATCACCTGGACCATCCAGCCAGGTAGGTGTACATTTTTCCTATCAACCGTCATCATCTTTCACGACTGTATCTCACTCATCTCTTCATCTTGGAGTCAAGTTCTGGTTCTTTCTTTGATTTTTCATATTTTTTTCTTTTTTTTTTTTTTTTTAGACATATGATAATTTGAGCCTGAGTGATCAGTTGCTGAGGGCAGTCTTGAACCTTTTGAGAAGAGAAGTGTCCGAGCATGGACGTCATTTACAGCAGTACTTCAACCTTTTTGTCATGTATGCTAATCTTGGTAAGAGAAACTGTCTTTAGATTATTCAAGTTTAAGGTGACCATTAAGAGCTAAGTTAATACAGATCTTACCTTTTTTATTTACTTTTTCAGGCATGCAAGAAAAGACCCAGCTCTTAAAACTCAATGTGCCTGCAACATTTATGCTAGTAGCAATGGATGAAGGGCCAGGTCCTCCAATCAAATATCAGTATGCTGAATTGGGCAAATTGTACACTGTAGTGTCACAGCTAATCCGGTGTTGCGATGTATCATCGCGTATGCAATCTTCTATAAATGGTAACGCACTAAAATACACTTATTTGACAACATGAGTAAAAACTCAAGTGTGTATGTTAGAAGAAAAAACAGCATCTGCTTTTCCTCAGATTACACATGTGCAGCTGAAGAATGGTTTTTTTTGTTGTTGTTTTTTTCCCTTCCCCCTCGCTTCGCTATGGTATCATATACAGAAGCAGCAGAGCCATGAGGAATGTATGCAGCAGTGTTGCTGAGAGTTCTGCACTAGAATAAGTTAATTGTCTCTTCAGAGAGGAAGAGGACTAAAACTCTAGTGCCACCTATTGGAAGTAGCAATCCTAGCAGTCAATGTCGACCCTTTAACGAGCCTTGTCACATGACTTAAATAAAAGCCAAAACGGAACCTCAATCTGCTAATTTCCCTGCATAAGGGCTCATTGAAGATGGAAGAGAAAAAAGTTAAAAATTGCACAATTGGTTAAATTATTGATATTTCTCAAGTTAGTTTGTATAAATAAAAAAAAAAATTAAAAAAGTACAAATCTCAGGAGATAAATCTTGTTCCCAGAAGGTCTACTACTGGTGTATCAACATATGACCCTACATCTCCAATCGTGTGTGTTAAGGGGACTGTTTGACTCTTTTATTAAGCAAAGTCCACGTCTTACTCTATGGATCGGTTGGGTTAGGGTTGCCCTCACACAGCACTGATCACAAGTTGACGTATTAGGTATTCTTGCATGTCAAACCCATGCTGAAAGTGGAGCTGCCAGGACCTACACTTCAAATTAGGGCACTTTTCTTAATAAAATTGTAATATAGGTTTCCCCATAAATATTTAGTCTTAGATCAATTTTCAATTAAAACCAATGTAAGCAAATAAATGCTCTTATCTATATTGTTACTTATTTCACTACTTGTGTTCTTTTGTTTCACAAGATATCCATATATAAGTGCTGGTAGCCACAGATGCTCAGTAGTAAGTCACACCACTTTTTGTCTCTCTTGTACACGGATAATGTAAGACCTATAAATATTTGTACAAGAAGCCAGTAAGAATTGGTGAACAAGGAGCGGTATCTTGCCAGCACCTGACAAATTAGGTGGATGTTCTGATAGAGAATGAAAGGAACACTAGAGACGCCATGACTACTAATGTCAGTATCGCTAAACCCGTTTTATTAAAGGATTCTAGTGAAAAATGACAATTTTTGAATAACGAGTAAATTCATATTTAATTGTGGATAACCTTTAAATTATTAGTGAATGCTTTAGTGCTCAGTACAAATTCTACAATATGTATATGCCTTTTATATGCCATTCCAGGTAATCCGCCACTTTCCAACCCCTATGGAGATCCTAATTTATCGCAGCCTATAATGCCACTTCAACAGAATGTGGCAGAGTTGTTGTTTGTGAAAACCAGTTATGTAAAGAAAATCATTGAGGACTGCAGTAACTCTGAAGAGACCATCAAACTTCTACGATTTTGTTGCTGGGAGAATCCACAGTTCTCCTCCACAGTTCTTAGTGAATTGCTGTGGCAGGTGAGAAACCAATGGCCTTGTGTACCACTGGGAAATGATTTGAGCCGCTTTGATTAAGGCATGGGTTCTTAAGCGAATAAGTTAAAGCAGGGGTGGGGAAACTCAGGCCCGCTATCCATTTATGGCCTCCAATGACCACCTCTCCAGCCCCCCAGTCAGATTTCTGGGGGCCGCAGTGCTTGGGCTGGCAGTTGTGTATTTTAATAGCCACTGACCTTTAGTGAAGCATTAACTACAGAATGCTGAGACACCTGCAGTTAATGATTACGTCCTGACACCAGTGCCAGCGTCAAGCCTTACTTTGTAGGTGGAGTTAGCGCACACTTTTTATGGCACCCAAAGGATGGTATAAATATCTAAATGGTCCGTGGCAGAAAAAAGGTTCCCCACCCCTGGTTTAAAAGGCAGATCAGTCCTTCAGCCTGTCTCTACACTCTGTCCGTTACATTAGGACACATGATTACGGTAAATATTAAAATCGGGCATACTGATACAGGACCAAAATGTTCATTGTGGTGTCCTTGGGAGTGTACTTCGTTTTTCTCATGACTGTAGATGGTTTTCATATTTCTATCAACCCTTTGTCAACAGCTATTCAGCTCTTGTAAGAGGGTGTTGTCTGTCCTATGACTGATGTTTCCCCAACTTTTCTATAGGTAGCATATTCTTACACCTATGAGCTTAGACCCTACTTGGATTTGTTACTCCAGATCTTGTTGATTGAGGACTCCTGGCAGACACATAGGTGAGCTCCTTTATTAACAATTTGTGACCATACTTAAGTAATACAACTTCTTGTTTATCTAGTTTTTTGCTTTGTGAACCGCATCACTGATGACCTTTTCTGTCTTTAGGATTCATAATGCACTTAAAGGAATACCGGATGACAGAGATGGTTTGTTTGATACCATCCAGCGCTCGAAGAACCACTATCAGAAGAGAGCTTATCAGTGCATAAAGTGTATGGTGGCTCTCTTCAGTAACTGTTCTGTCGCTTACCAAATACTGCAGGTAAGGAGGACTTGTCATATGCTAGAACTGGTCGTGGAATATGAACCCCCGTTACATGCGTTTACTGTTATTCTATTTGGGGAACTGTGCAAAAGTTAGATATGCATATGTCATAATACAAAGAGTTAAAGTTGTATAAGGGAACACGTAGTTACTAAAATATTTAAAAAAAAAAAAAATTATCTCTTTGGATTATGACACATGCATATCTATTTCTGCTAACTACTATCTATATCCTGACTGTATATTGGTGAGAAATACGATTTGCCTATTCATAAAGCATTATAATGTACATGTACTGTTATTGGACACTTTTGTTAAAATTAATCCCAATTCTCATTCTTTTCACTACTCTAGAGTAATGGAGATTTGAAAAGAAAATGGACTTGGGCAGTGGAATGGTTGGGAGATGAGTTGGAGCGGCGACCTTATACTGGCAATCCTCAGTATACCTACAACAACTGGTCACCACCAGTACAAAGCAATGAAACCTCAAATGGCTACTTTTTAGAGAGGTCCCACAGCGCTAGGATGACTCTTGCGAAGGCCTGTGAGCTCTGTCCGGAAGAGGTAATCGTTGTAAGCTAAACTTTTATTCCTTATCCTTTTGCTACTCGACATTTTGAAACTAAAGCTTAAATGTTTTTCATCCTTCAATTAATTAGAAAATGGTCCCAAACAGCAGATTTCATAATAAATTAGACTTGAAGTGAAGAAGGCAACATTTCAGCCCTTCAATTCAGGTCTTGTTCCTTGTCAGCATGATACATGTACAGGGTCAAAATTGTGCTGTATTTGTTTAGCATGGTTAGAGAGTTGTTAAATCCTAAAGTACACATGAAAAGATACTTTGCAACGTTTCTTATCAGAGAAATCTGCAATTTTTTTTCCCGCTGAACTGATCATTCATAATAGAAAAAAAAAAAAATAAAAATAAATAAAAAGTATTGTGCAGGCAAAAAAAAACAATTCGTATTGAGACGTGAAAGCTGTGATTTGATTTGTTGCTATGAGCAACCAAGCCAGCTTTGCTATTGGACAGTTTTTAAATGTCTACCCACTGTACACTTTTAGGTAGTGAAATCATGACAGATTTTACATGTAAAGCTTTTTTTTTTTTTTTTTGGGGGGGGGGGGGTTGTTTTTTTGTTTGTTTTTTTGCTGGCACTGTACAATGGAGAAGTTAAGAGGGTATTTCAGGAGAAGTTGCAACAAAATGTCTGTCTGTCTCTAGGTCCTCACTCCATAGACTTACAAACATCAACTGAAATCCCATCTTGGTAATGAGAAAATCTGTCTTCACTGAATTTGGACTTTACATATTTTACCCACGAATTGAGAGGGAAAGATCAATCCAGAAATAGAAATAATCAAATTTTGCCTATTTTCATGCATACTATTGACTTATGAGACAAAATTTAAAACAACGGTTACACTTTAAGGACATCTGTTAAAACTGAATGCTGTTGCTACTTTTTGGACCATGATACTGTTACCCCATTTATAAAATGGTCCTATGTCCCTTTTTAGGGGGTCGTACTTAGTATACTGGTTGGCGTTTAAGGCAAAGTTTGACTACAGTAATACTACCAAGGAATTTGTTTCACGCCAAAGACTCAGGCTTCATTTCTGAGAATGTGGTACAAAGCTGATGTTATCAACATGGGTCTACAATGAAAGCAGCTCCATATTATTGCCAAATAAACTGCACAAGAGTCTTGCCCCCTTTAGTCCAGGGAATATGTTTGCTTGAAATATGAGTACTTCTGAATCCAGAAAAGCTTCTCGAGTTTATATTAAGTACTACTAACTCTACTAACTTTCTACCAATAACACTTGACATTTTGAGTTTCTATCTGTATTTTGACGCCTTGGTATTCAGGCACGTATGTTTTTTGTGTTCATTTTATTTTATTGGAATACTTAGCCTGTTAATGCCATTAATATATCTGCAGTGGTTCCCACCTTTTGGCTTATTCTGGCTGCAGACATCTGCTTTCTGATATTTTCATATACTTATGATGCATTAAAAAACAACACTGGTATTGGGGAAAAAAAGACCCAATATAAGAACGCAAGTACAGCTAGAGAATTGAAAACAAGGTTCATTAAAACATAATGTATAGTGGGCTCCAGAAGAAGGTGCAGCATAATATATATAAACCAATAGATGATTCTTCTGGCTGTAAAATCTTTTGAATCTAAGTTTGTAAACTTTTATATGTAAAATACGACTCTTGCAAACTTTATAGGAGCCAGATGACCAAGATGCTCCTGAGGAACATGAGTCCTCCCCTCCAGAAGATGCCCCATTGTATCCCCATTCACCCGGTTCTCAGTATCAGCAGGTATAAGATGAACTTCTATTTCTTTCTTTTTTTTACTGATGCGCTACCCCAGGTATATTACATCCTGGTGTTTGATGTCACGTTTCAATGAAACAAGCCACTTATTATTTTAATGTAAACACCTAATTAGCTTTTGAGGATGGAACTAAAGTTCGTAAATGACAAGATATTAAAACATCTCCTGACCTCTGACATTATTTTTAGGCCTGCAGGATTGGCCACATCCTACAGTCATGCTTTAGATTCAACTTACATACTTTGTTATATTCCCGTAAGATCGACCTTTATCAGAAAAATGTGTCAAAATCAGATTGAAATGTGTGTGTGTGTGTATAAAAATATGCATTTGAAGCACCACACAACTATTAGCGTTCATCTGGCTGTCCCATAAATTACTTTGTCCATCTTTAGTCTCCTGCTATTAGGCAAGTGAAAGGCTCGTGCTACTTAAGTAGATATTATGTATACTAATACATAGGGTATGGATTGTTTATTGCTGTGCATGTGTTGGATGCTTTGGCATGAATGTTTGACATTTGTAAGATTTTGCTGTGATGTTAACACAAAGCTGATTTACTGTCCTTTAACATGAGTGCCTTCAATTTTCTGAAGGTAGAACTCACCCATGTTTTGCAGTGTTAATTTATTAACCAATATATCCCAAAATTGTGTACCCATATAAAAGTGTAGTTGGGCAATGCATCTACAGTGGTGCTCGAAAGTTTGTCCCTTCAGAATTTTCAGTATTTCCACACAAGTCCTAATTAGAGATGGAGAACCAAATCAAATAAATGACCCATAAGTATTAAAATGTCATATTTCTATAGAGAAAAATGAACCAATATCACGTCTGAGTGGCAAGTGTGTGAAATTTTTAATTATCTGATGTTACCCTTCTGGTGTTTTCAAATCAGGTGTTTAAAGAACAGGGATTTAACACCTGTTTGTACATGCCATGATGCACTTCCACAAAGGAGATTTCTGAGGACCTCAGAAGAACTGTTGTTCATTAGGCCAGAAAAGGTTGCAAAACATCTCTTAAGAGTTTGGACTCTGCCAATTCATAGACAGATTTATTTACAAATGGAGGTAATTCAAGACGGTTATTACTCTCTCCAGGAGTGGTCATTGGACAGAGGGCAATTTTAAGATCAAGATGTCTAATCGTCACAAAAGGAAACCAAAGTAGCCTCTAAACGGCTAAAGGCCATATACATTTATGTTCATGAGTCCACCATCAGGACCCTGAACTACAATAGTTTGTGTGGCAGGATTGCAAGGAGAAAGCAATTACACTCCAAAAAGAATGCTGCCTGTAATTTGCTGAATATCATCTGGAAGGCTGTGGACAGATGAGACCCAAATAAAGCTTTTTGGATTAAGTAAGAAGCATTATGTTTACAGAAAAAGTAAACCTACACTGCAGCATAAAAACCCTCATCTGTGAGACACCATGGTAGTAACATAGTTTGGACCAGTTTTACTGCATCTGCTAGGACTGCTTTCCTTATTGATGAAACAATAAATTAACATTTTCTTTGGCATTAACTGAAAAATTCAGGACATCTGTCCTTGAGCTGAATCTCAGGGGCACGAAGATCATGCAGCAAGACAGTGACCCAATGTGAGCAGACTACTAAAGGAAAATTTTAAAAGTTTTGGAATGGCCATGTCAATGTCCTGACCTTAATCCTGTAGGAAGTTTTGGTGGGTTTTCTCCCATGAGCTGCTCTCTTCATGCACTTCCACAACAGAACATAGTCAGAGCTGTTTTGTATGGATGAATGGGCAAAAATTTCCCCCCCAAACTTAATGTTCAGTACTAATCAATTACTGAAAACTTTTATTTATTTTTAGTTATGAGCACAAGTGCTTGTTACTAGAGTTTGCCTGTTGTGCTTGGGTATGCAGATTATCGCAGGTGCTTGAGTGACATGTTCTTGGGTCTCTCTGGCTGTTTAACAGCCGTGGAACATGTGGCTGGGGGAACTCCCAACTTGTCACTCAAGTACCCGCGATACTCTGCATACCCGAGCACCCTCTGCTATCTCGTGTAACGAGTACTTGTGCCTCATAACTATTATGCTTTGGTTTTCTATCCCGTCATATTCCGCAGTGCTTTTCAGACATGGGCATCACTGTCCCCATTGGCACTCGCAATCCAAAGACCTACTGAATCCCATACAAACTCCTTGCAGGTGGTGTTCTCGGTGGGATTTGATCTCTGTAACCCAGTGCTGCAAAGCATCTTCAGTGCTTCCCATTTAGATGCAGTTATTGCTGCTATAATGAGGTATCGCCAGGTACTGAAAAAAGTTTCACTTTAGTCATTGAGACATGTGATATTGGCTCACTTTCCTCAATTTAAAAAAAATGTCTGATTCATTTTGTTTTATTCTCTGTATCTACTTTTAGGACTTGTGTGAAAATCTGATGTAGTTTTATGTCAAATTTTATGTGGAAATATGGAAAATTCTAAATGTTCGCAATCCTTCATATACCCACTGCATAGGTGTCTGTATTTCCAGGTATAAAAGTATGACACAACTGATGCCCTTTTAATATTGTGGAATAAAAATATCCTTTATTCCATCTAGCTGTTTTGTGCACTAAGTCCCCCCCAAGTTCTTTGACCTTTTACTTTGAAGCACTTCTATCAAAGTTTTTATCCTCTTTATAATATGGTGAGTGCAATATATTTAGCATTGTGTACTTATAATTGTTCATTTTGCCCTTCTAATGGAAAATAAACAAATTAACTGAGTAGGTCTAAAGGTACCTTCACACTCAGCGACGCTGCAGCGATATAGACAACGAGCCGATCGCTGCAGCGTCGCTGCTTAGGTCGCTGTAGAGACGTCAAACACAGCAGCTCCAGAACGATGCAGGAGCGATCCTGTGATGTAACGGTGACTCACTTATCGTTCTCACAGGTCGTTAGCTCCATGTAAAACATTGCTGGCATTGTTGCTTTTGCTGTCAAACACGACGATACACGCCAACCTGACGACCAAATAAAGTTCTGGACTTCTAGCTCCGACCAGCGATATCACAGCAGGATCCAGATCGCTGCTGCGTGTCAAACACAACGAGATCGCTAACCAGGACGCTGCAACGTCACGGATCGTTGTCGTTCTCTTTGAAAAGTTGCTGAGTGTGAAGGTACCTTAAGACCTCACAAGATTAAAATAGATTACCTGAAACCCGAGCTCTATGTAGAAACAGGAAGTCTCTCTTCCCTGTGTGGGTCATCGCCCTCTTAAACTTCTGGCCCAGCTGCTGCTCCTCTTTCTGCCAGGGACTTCTGCAGTGACTTAGGACTCATACAGAGAAAATGGGCCTCCTGTTTCTACATAGAGCTTTGAAGGATTCAGCTACTCGGTTTTAATCTTGTAATGTCATAGACCGAATGGAAAAGAACATAATTAACTTTGTAGAAAGGCAAAATGATCAATTGTAAGTACACGGTGCAAGATAATGATTGCAATATATTAAGAGGATAAAAACTTTTATGGGAGTGCTTCTTTAATGGCAACTACACATACTCTGATATCTTCGCATCTGACCTGTTACTCCTCAAATTGTTCAGGAGATGGTGCATATTACCTTCCTTGTTCTAACCCAACTTTCTACGATGTCTTGACTTGAGATTGCAAGAACATTTTAAATGGATCTGAACTTATTAGAGGTTGCGATAGAGCAGAGAGGTAGTGGTCTAGATTAAAGCTGTTTTTTGTTTTTAATTTGGAGAGCGGTTAGTTATGTATATTGTATGCACTTTGTTTTTGCATAGGTATGCTTAAAAAAATCTAACCTGTAACTTTTGTTTCCAATTTTTACCATTTTCTAGAATAACCATTTGCATGGACAACCATATACTGGCCCAGCAGCACATCACATGAACAATCCTCAAAGGACAGGCCAACGAGCACAAGAAGAATTTGAAGGCAGTGAAGAAGCCCCCCTAATTCAGACAAAAGATTAGTGAAACTTAGTCATTTTACTTAACTCCTCCAAGACTGTGCACCCAGGCCTTACAGTCCAACCTTCCTTTGTGTCTGGCTAATATTTAAAACTAGAAGAGAAAAAAAAACTATTCCTAATCAACTTGGAGTGGAGAGTCTATTCACTGTCTTATCTGCAGAAACTTGCTGTCAATATATAACCCGCCTGCAGTGGAAAGTGTATAGTGTTTTTGTAATAAACGGCCTGATGCTAATGTGTAAATGGCAAAGGTGTATATAGTATATTAATGTTTGACTGTTAATTCTTAAGCAAGACTTTTTTTTTTCTCTTTTAATTTGGGGCTCGACAAGATACAGATTTACAAAAAAAAAGAAAAAAAAAAAGGAAAACACAAAATCTCTGGGAAAAAAAACTAAACTTTAGTTTCTTGAACTATGTGCTCTGCTCAACGAGAATTTTTTTTTTTCTGCCTCAAGGCAGTTGAATTTTGACGGCAAATAAAAAGCAAAACCTTTCCACGCCAAAACACCGAAATAGTTCATTGTTAACATCTGGCAACCAAGATGGTTTTCCTCTGAGCAACGTTGATGGCTGGTAAACTTTAAATGTTTCTAGTGGATGTGGATAAGTGATCATCTTTGTTTCTAGCGTTCCTTCATTGCCTTCTCCATACTCATAATAGTTTAAATATTTGAAGATTCTTATTGCTGTAACATATAGCATGGCTTCACATCAGGCTAGTGTAGCCAGACATGGGGGTTTGGGAGGGATAATGAGGACTATATGCCATGATCTACAAACAGTTGCACTCTTCAGGGCTTTTTTTTTTTCTTTTTTTGTTGTGTGTATTTTCTTAGACCTCGATTATTAAGTGGACAGAGAAATTAGAGAGAAATTGCACATGTGCCCATTTGTAATATTTGAGAATTGCCTGTGAATATGATACATACGACTTAGGTTTCAATAATTAACACAGGATGGTATGGGGGAGATCAAATATGCAAATAATCACTATGCCAGGACCTCTGAAGCATAGTAGAGATGGTATTTTGTGTGCTTGTTTTGTTCCTTTTTGGTAAAGCTTATTTAAGACACTTGTCTGGCACTTTTCCCTTCTACTGCATCTCAATAAAGTGAAGGCCTGTGACATTCTATGAATACCACTGCCTGGGTAAAAATTGGTGGTATTTGCTCAGCGTACAACATTTCTACTTGAAATTAGTTTTGTTTTGTAGTCCTTAATCAGCTCCATGAGAAATATTTAACGTAAAGCAGGGACTGAACATAAGAACTACTGGCTAGTCATACACATTTTTGTTTCTTTGGAGGTAGCGCGAGTTCCAGGCTAAAAATGTTTTACTAACTTCAAGCAAAGCAGTAAATACTGTATTTAAGCGAAAAATTGGTAACTTGAATGTGTGTATTTTTTTTGGGACCTGTCTAAAAACCAAATACTCCCTGCAAACCAGATACAGCCCATCCTATAATATTTAAATATTTTGCTGTTTTATTTTATAGAAATTATTTTGCTGAATTCACAAATAGAATTTGATTTAAGAAGAAATCCTGTTGTGTGTTTTTATTCTTATTGCACAAACATAATTGTATCATAGTTCAGTGCCGAATATTATGTTCGATATATTTATATTTATTTTTTCAGAACAATCATCCCATATAATAGATTTGCAATAGCGTTCTTTTACACATTTACCTGTCGGGTTAGTGTATTACATGTACCTATATATAAACCTGGAATCTACTCATGGCAATAATATATGATAAGCAAGGTGGGTGGGTGCATTTAAACTTATTTTTGTTTTTTTTCCTATGGTGTATTTTTTTTTCTGTAAATGTTTTTTTTTTCCCAACTAATGTTTTCTCATTCTGCTTTCCATTCTATTGCTTATGTGTATGCGTATCTTCTATTACACAGATTTTTACTAACAAGAACTCAACATGAGCTGTCCTGCAGACTTACTTTGACCTTCCCACTCCAACCAAAAGTGGGGCACACATGTCCATAGGAATACAAGTCCATAGGAATTTGTGCTTAAAGGAAACCATTTTACAAATTGTAATAGTGATATGGCTGTGTGGGTGCTAATTAGTGATGAGCGAATATACTCGTTACTCGAGATTTCCCGAGCATGCTCAGGTGTCCTCCGAGTATTTTTTAGTGCTCGGAGATTTAGTTTTCATTGCCGCAGCTGAATGATTTACATCTGTTAGCCAGCATAAGTACATGTGGGGGTTGCCTGGGTGCTAGGGAATCCCAACATGTACTTATGTTGACTAACAGATGTAAATCATTCAGCTGCTGCAAGGAAAACTAAATCTCCGAGCACTTAAAAAAATACTTGGAGGACCCCCGAGCGTGCTCGGGAAATCTCGAGTAACGAGTATATTCACTCATCACTAGTGCTAAGCTCTTAATAATAAAAAATACCTTCTTTTTTTTTTTTTTTTTTTTTTTTTTATAGAGAGGGGCATTGTGCACAGTCATGAGAAATCTAGCTTACAAGCCATAGACAAATTTTGAAGTGCAAGCAGGGTGTGCAAATACATTGACTCGCATTAAGTGCATGTCCTGCCTAGTTTGCATGTGGATTCTATCCTAGATTTCTCATGACTTGAACGTTGGATCACTACAAAAAAAGTACATTTTATTGGTGACCTGCATCTATACACTACTTCCATGTCTATATGTCTGACTGGTTCCCTTTTATGTATACATTACCAGGTGTTATTAATGTAGCAGAGAAATGTAATGCCAATATGGATACTTCTTTACTGTGAAAAGCTGCGTTTTGCACCGGTTTTCATAGATGTTCTCTTTTCATGACTTCTTAAATGCCTGCTTCCAATATGTAAAGTTAATTTTGCCTATACTCTGGTCAGAGCAGGTTGGACAAAAATAATTTGGTGCTGTTGTCATAAATCTTCAAGACGTTTGGTTTATCTTATAGACTAGCTCATCAAATATATTTTTGTATTTTGTTTGTGTATATCTATACAAAATCTCAATGCTTTCCCACTTCTGTTCAAGATGGCACTGTCACCTGTCAGACTGCTGCTCCAACACACAAACTATGAGATCTTCATGGTTTGTAAAAGCTTTACATGTACAGTAGAAATGTGTATCCGAATGCTTATTGTGCATTTGGAAATGGTACACGGCAACATGCCCAACAAAATGACATTCTTTCCATCTGAAGTCTTGCTCCGTTAAAAATAAACGCGGAACAGTCCGTCCTAAGAACTGTTATGTTGCTAAGTTAACAAAATAAAATTTAATTTGCTTTTGTTATAATTAAAGCCGTGCCAGACAAATTCATTTTGTTTTGCAGCCCATTTTAGCGAATTATCTTGTAAATAAACTAATTTGATGTTTAGACACTGGCTGGAGGCCGCAATCACAAGCAAATAAAGGGATTCTGTCAAGTTGTGTTCAAATTGCAGGCAGGTTATAAAGCGGGACCAGCCAAGAAGATTGATCGTATAATTTTCTACAGAGATATGGTATACCTTGTATCTCTAGCTCTGGGCTTATGGCTGGACAGTACTATTAGAAACATGTACGCAAATGATTTTACAGTAATTTTATTTATCAAAAGATTCTGCCACATTCTCACTTGCTTATTTTCAGTCTTTTGGACATGACCAGGAATAAGTCTAAAAAGTTTTAAAAGGGTTATTCTGAACTATTACTGTGTGCCTAAGAGCAAACAGGTAATTGGCAACTACTGGCATGTTGTGCCATATGCCAATCTCCACTGGCACAGAGCAGTTGCAGACCGCTCCTGTGAGCAATTCAAAGCTTCTGCTGACCTCTTGTTAACAGCAGCGGCTTTTCTTCCTCTCTGCTCCATTGACGGGGTGTGACTGCTGACGTCATGTGGACAGGTGGTGTGAAGCAGACTGTCAATCAGCATAACATCTGAAGTCACACCCTGTCAACAGAGGAGCCTGGATGAGGAAGAGCTGCTCTTTTGACATTAAGCATCTAATTCGCTGGAAGGAGTTTGGACCCGGCGCCAGGTATAGAACATGCAGATATTTAGTAACTACGTGCCTTTTAATTTTTAGGCTCCTAGCTTAAAAAATAAAAAAATGGTCCTGTACAACCCCTTTAATAAATGCTGAAGTATAATTGCTTAAAAATTGAAATTACTGAAGATATGCAAGTGTGCTCAAATGAGATCTAAAAGGAACCTGTCACCCCTTTTTTTTCGATTTGACATAAAAATATGGTTCAATTGTGCCTGAGCTCTGCTTTACAGCAGTACCTTTCATATCCCCCGATTTCCAACCTTTGCTTATAAAATACCTTTGTAATCTCTCCGTTTTTGTATTTGAACCATATTTTTATCTCAAATCGAAAAAAAGTGGTGACAGGTTCCCTTTAAGGGTATGTGCACATTCTGCGGATCCGCTGCGGTTTTGACGCTGCGGATTCGCAGCTGTTTTCCCTGAGTTTACAGTACCATGTAAGCCTATGGAAAACAAAATCTGCAGTGCACATGCTGCCGAAAAAAACGTAATGTTTATTCCGCAGCATGTCAATTCTTTAAAAACGCAGGTGAAACCTGCACAAAAACTGCGGGAAATCTGCAGTTCGGTTTTCCTGTGAATTTACCAAAATCAGTCCTGAAAAATCTACAGAGTAATTCGCAGCGTGTGCACATACCCTCATACTGCATGATGTTCCACAAATGTAGCAATCTTCCTATTTTCTTCCTCCTATTTAAGGTTCTGTTTACCCATTACATTTGCAGTGGGTTTTTTGCATTTCAGATTTGTAGCATAACATTACATTTTTGCCACAACTGTTGCAAAAACACAGAAAAACCTCATTGCGGCTGTAATAAGTAAATGTAGCTTATCATGTTCTGCAGATGATTTAAGTGCATTTTTAATGTGACTAGTTCTGAGACTGCAACCTTCCCTTACTGTGCCCCTGTGTAGTTATTAGGAAATGGGGATAATGAGTGTTGACTTGTGTTGGATCATTTTCTGTACAATTCCATTTTCTCCGTCAACCTTGCATGCTTCAGTAAGACTTGATTAGAAAAACATCGTCTGCATTATGCTAAAGGTAAATATTGATCTATAAAAACTTGTGGCCTTAATTAAATTGCTTATATGAAAGCCTCAATAATTACTAATACCCGCTTTTATTTTCAAATACAGGTATTAGATGCAGTGCTATGCAATTCATTGAAGTACTTCTGCTATTAAAAAGGATGCTGCCACAAATGAAAGTTATCCCTCTTCATAGGGTAGGGCATAGCTTACTGATTGCTGGGGTTTGAGGGCAGGACACAAAGTAATCCGAGAACGGGCTCTCGGTTACAGAGAACAGGGCTTTACAAATTTCTGTTCAGGTTCAGGTGCGCATGCTTTACATCAGCTCCAATCACTGCTGGAGAATGCAAAGTACAGTGTGGGGTCCTGCTTGGGATCACTTGGTGATTCAGCTAAGGACCCCAATGACTCTTATCTCTTTTCCCTAATTTTAAGTTCAGGTAATACCCTTTCCATGCATTAATCAAAGGTGAATATCCAACTACTTTAACCAAAGGGGTTCTCTAGGTCTCACTTTAGATTAATTAACTTGTAAGTAGCAGGTTTTATTTTAGAAGATTCTTCAGGTTCTGTCTTATCACAGCAGGACCTACTACTCTCGATTTTTACTCTGAGAAACCTGAAGTTTTTATCAGCGAAATGGCTGTGGCCTGGATGTGATATCAAACAGTTGTGAAATCATTTGATTGTCCAAACTGTCTTTAGAACATCATTTTGACTTGTGCAACATTTTGTTTTCTATATTGAACAGTTAATACAAAGTGGAGAGGAGTGTGAAATTGATATATGGCACATTACACTTATGGCACCTTTGTGCAAATTTGCACCAAAGCAAACCAAACTTGCACCAAAGCAAACCAAACATACATATACCATATATTTTATATATATTGGTCACATAACAAAAAAGGTCTTAAGGGGAAGTCCTCATGTCTCCAAACATTAAGGAAATTTGATTCCAGCTCACTCAGTTTCTCCACGCTTATCCACCTGGGGCCCAGACTCTGGCTCAACAGGACTGGATTTTCCTTTTCTTTTTATTTTTCAAAAGAAATTATAGTGCATCCAAAAGAAAAATGTACATGGTCGACATGACCCAGTTGACGCATTTCGACTGCACAGGGCAGTCTTACTCATGTACATTTTTCTTTTGTATGCACTATAATTTCTTTTGAAAAATAAAAAGAAAAGGAAAATCCAGTCCTGTTGAGCCGGACTCCAATTTTTTTTCTATTTTCCTCCAAACATTAACCTGCAGACATTGATACAGTATTAAACTGCAAATTAACCCTCTGCTGGCTGGCCACCTTACAGGAAAGAAAATGAACTTTATTCCTCCTAGATGTCACTGACTTTAACTCATGGCTTCAGTGACTGCTCTGTAAGCTGTGCTGTAAGTCACTGCTCCCTGTGTACTGAGCAACAATTGAAGCTGCTCTTCTGGACACACCTGAAAGTTCATTTTCTCTACGTAGCAAACTTAAACCTTATATGTGCAGTTTAATAGCGTTTGGGAACATAATAGTTTCACTTTTAGACACAATAACCACCTTTTAACTTTTCATATCTTGATTTTTATTTTCTTACATATCACTGATGTTGTTCAAGCCCTTGTCTTTTACCAATCAAAGCTGAAGAAACAAAAATAATCTGACATGAGTATTGCAGAGATTTTTCGTGTAAAGGAAATGACGGTGCCAGGTTTGAAGCGAAGATTCCGACTTGTAGCGCTGGCTTACATGATCAAATTTTCGATCCTAGTGCTTTCTGTGAAAAAAACAAAAACAGACCGCACTCTGAATGTTATTCAATGAGGCAGTGCAGAGGAGTGATTTATATATGTATTTTTTCTATACTTACTGAATCTGCTTGTCAAAAAGTCGCAGCTTGCAATATTTTTTTTTTTCTTAAATCTGATGACTCACCCATTCAACTTTATGGATACCTTAAAATCGAATGCTATACAGAGCTACAGTATAGCATCCAATTTTTACAGATACATTACAATTCTGAAACATAGAAAACTGTAAATGGTCCTGTAAATGATTAATGGCTGCTGCTGTAAAAAAAAAAAAAAAAAATTGCAGACTGCAAATGGGTGAGAGAAAAAATCACCTGTTTTTCTTGATAATGAGCAATTTGGTTTTTATGTGCGTGTGAACATACCCTTAACCCCTTCATGACCTTGGGATTTTTCCATGTGCGTTTTTCGCTCCCCTCCTTCCCAGAGCCATAACTTTTTTATTTTTCCATCAATATGGTCATGTGAGGGCTTATTTTTGGCGGGACGAGTTGTACTTTTGAACGACACCATTGGTTTTACCATGTCGTGTACTAGAAAACGGGAAAAAAAATCCAAGTGCGGTGAAATTGCAAAAAAAGTGCAATCCCACACTTGTTTTTCGTTTGACTTTTTTGCTAGGTTCACTAAATGCTAAAACTGACCTGCCATTATGATTCTCCAGGTCAGTACGAGTTCATAGACACCAAACGTGTCTAGGTACTCTCTTATCTAAGTGGTGAAAAAAATTTCCAAACTTTGCTTAAAAAAAAAAAAATTGCGCCATTTTCCGATACCCGTAGCGTCTCCATTTGTCATGATCTGGGGTTGGTTGAGGGCTTAGTTTTTGCGTGCCGAGCTGGCGTTTTTAGTGATACCATTTTGGTGCAGATACGTTCTTTTGATTGCCCGTTATTGCATTTTTATGCAATACCGCAGCGACCAAAAAAAGTAATTCTGGTGTTTCAACTTTTTTTTCTCGCTACGCCGCTTAGCAATCAGGTTAATCCTTTTTTTTTTTTTTTTTTTTTATTAATAGATCGGCGATTCTGAACGCGGCGATACCAAATATGTGTAGGTTTGAATTTTTTTTATTTATTTTGAATTGGACGAAAGGGGGGATGATTTAAACTTTTTTTTATATTTGTTTTATTTTTTTCACATTTTTTGTAACTTTTTTTTTTTTTTTTTTTACTTTTGCCATGCTTCAATAGCCTCCATGTGAGGCTAGAAGCTGGCACAACTCGATCGGCTCTGCTACATAGCAGCGATCATTAGATCGCTGCTATGTAGCTTAACAGGCTTGCTATGAGCACCGACCACAGGGTGGCTTACTGCCGGAGCCCAGCATCAAAGCGGGGGATCTGACTTCGGACGTACTATCCCGTCTGAGGTCAGAAAGGGGTTACCGTAATATCTCTACACCAAATCTCTAGTTTTTGTGTAAGTGTTTGGCGTAGAGCGCTGGATTAGTGTGATCCCAAATGTTACGTAAAATGTTCCCAACAAAAGCTTCAACTTAATCCACAAAAAAGCGAGTCCCTACTCGGGTCTGATAATGGAAATAGGGGGCTTCCACGTTACTGGTAGCACCAAGGCTCTGGAAAATTGAAATGGCTCCTCACCCCTCAAAAGAAATTCAGCAAATTCTGGGCTCCCACATCCAAATGCCCATTCCCTGCTGAGCCCCACAGTGGGCCTAAACCACATTTAGCATCCACGTGTTAGGCTGGCGTTCATTGCTACAGAAATGCCAAACTTACAGGTGCATGTCTCCGGAGCACGAGCTGGGCACTATAACATACTGGTCACTACAGTGGCAGCTTGCAATTTTCATTTGGCAACATCCATTGATGCTTGTTTCTGGAATACACCCAACTATTGTACCAAAATCTGCTCTCCCATGTGGCTAAGCAGTACTGTACGTCACAAATTTGGTGCCATTTTTACCCATTACTCCATGTGCAAAATGTAAATTTTGTTCGTAAAAAAATTAAAAAAAATGTATTCATTGCCCAATGGTATAAAATTCAGTGACTTACCTGTGACCACTTGGGGGTTTCAACTATTTAGACACATGAGGGGCTCTCCAAATGTGACATGACACCTGCAGAACATTCCATCAAAATTTACCTTTCATTGCGTCTGTTCATCATTTGAGCCCGGCTGTGCGCCCAAACAGTATTTCCCCCCACATATGGAGTATCAGCGAGCTCAGGAAAAATTGCACAACAAATTTTGGGGTCCGTGTTTTCCTTTTACTCTTGTGAAAATGCAAAATATGTGGCTAAAAAAAAAACATTTGTGGGTAAAAAATGTTCCCCATGGGTCAACGTTATAAATTTCTGTGAAGGACCTGGGGGTTCAAGGTTGCTCACCACACATCTAGATATGTTCCCTGAAGGGTCTAGATTCCAAAATGGGGGGCACTTGTGGAGGTTTCCACTGTTTAGGCACATCAGGAGCTCTCCAAATGCGACATGGCATCCGCTAATAATTCCAGCAAACTTTGCATTCAAAAAGTCAAATGGATCTCTTTCCCTTCTGAGGTCTGCCGTGGGCCCAAACAGTGATGCTCCCCCACATATGGGGTATCTGTGTGCTCAGTAGACATTGCACAACACGTTTTGGGGTCCATTTTTTCCCGTTACCCTTGCAAAATAAGAATTTGGGTTTAATGGAAATTTTTTGTGAAAAAAAGGTAAATATTCCTTTTTATTTTTTTCCATCATACATGACGGCACCATGAGGGGATCCGTCCTTCAAGGACAGGAAACCTTCAAGATAAAACGGGAGGTTCCTCTCTCCACATCAGTTGGTTTCCTGTCCGTGATGGGGAACCCTCAAGATGGAAGATCTGAAGTAAGAAGAGATTGCGTGGGTTGCATGGATTTGGTAGTCATTAGTCTGCTGCATCAGTCACCAGGTGCCGGTAGTCGCCTCGGGGGCCATGTATATCCACACCCCCCCTGAGCGAACTATGGCCATAGCCCGTGAGGCAATGCCCCGGTGAAGATAGAGCCTCGGAGGCCACGTTCAGTGATTTTTTTTTTTTTTTTTATTTATTTATTTATTTTTTGTTTGTTCCCCCTGATGCCGCAGAACCTGCTACTTTTTAAGTCCTCAGAGGTCACATTCGATGTGCCCTCCCTGTTGACCCATAGTGGCCATGCAGCCTGTGAGGCACATCGGTGCCCTGGCAAGATAAGACTCCTTGGAGGTATTCAGGCCCTCCCTTTTGAGCACACGGCAGTCACCCCCCATGACAATCTGACAGTACCTGCATGCGGCGTGGTTGTTCATTCCAGGGGAATGGTGTATGGAGTGGCAGCATTGCGGGGTGTCATGGCGCTGGAAGGTCAGGGTGAGTACCCACGCTGAGGAGAGCGCGCATCGCTCCCTGCGGTCCCGTGTCGCGGTCACATCCCCTGCTCAATGTCCTCCGTGTACGGCTCGGCTGGAAGAAGGAAGCACGCGTACGCACAGCACCCAGGATGAGATGGCACATGGAACCTTAGTGTACGTGAGGGGCAAGGAGGACCGAAAACGGGCGGCCAGCAGAGGCAGAATCAACCAGGTGAACAATTAGATCAGCGCGCAACGGACGTGACTACCGGGTGCGCAAGCACAGACATCGGGGCACTAAGTGGCCAACAAAGGCAGGATCAACCAGGAATTAAAAAAACAAAACAAAAGGAAACGCGGTTATTTAAAGGCAGTCAGCAGTACTGCCATGTGTCACTAACCAGTCCAGGTTGAATGTGACTACTCTTGTCACGTGGCAGTTAGCAGGATGGAGAGTTTTTCCCCGGAACATTTACAGCCACAGCAAGAGACGCAGGGGAGGTGGTCTCGCTCAAGTGGAAAGAGCCAGATACGCCATGGCAGCAGTGGAAGCCGCTCAAGTAGCGTGCGGGCAGATCACCATACCAAGGAGGAATCTTTGGTCTTACTGGGAGACATTGGGAAAACCAGTCAACCTCCGGATCCAGTACCCGTACTTTTAAGCGTCCGAGTGGTGAGTGAACTTGGAGAAAGTCCAGCACGTTAATGTCTGCTCTTTTCTCTTGTCTCCATCTCTCCCCTCTTTTCTCTTTTCTTACATACACTGGAGGGGTGGAGTATAGGAGGTCTCCAAAAAGTATAAGTCAAAAACTAAGAATGAGGAATGTCCCTTGTGCAAAAACCCTTTAAAAGCATCCTGGAGTAAAAATCTGTGTCAGGATTGTATTAACAAAACATGGATCTCTAATCCAGTCAGATGGCTGTAGGTCGGTAAAAGCTTTACAGTCGACAGATACCAGATCTAGGGACAGATCCAGCCCCTCAGTAGCATCTCAAAGGGACTCTTCAGGATCAGAGGAAGACTCGGATACAGCTCGTTACTCAGAAAATAGCTCAGATGAGGAAGATACATTCCCAGTGGAGGCTACGGACAAGCTTCTAAAAGCTGTCCGCTCTACCATGGGGCTGGTAGAGGAGAAAGCAAAAAAGACAGCCCAAGAACTCATGTTCAGTGGTCTGCAAAAGAAAATATGAAGATCATTCCCTATTAACGAACAGCTACAGGGACTTATTAGGAGGGAATGGCAAAAACCGGAGAAGTCCCAGATAATCAATTCCCTAAAGAGGAGATACCCTTTTGAGGAAGAGGCATCCTCATCTTGGGATAGAGCTCCAAAAATCGATGTAGCGATTTCAAAAGTTGCCCGAAAATCCTCCCTACCCTTTCAGGATTTAGGTTCTCTGAAAGAACCTCTGGACCAGAGGTGTCAAACTGCATTCCTCGAGGGCCGCCAGAGGTGTCAAACTGCATTCCTCGAGGGCCGCCAACAGGTCATGTTTTCAGGATTTCCTTAGCATTCCACAAGGTGCTGGAATCATTCTGTGCAGGTGATTAAATTATCACCTGTGCAATACAAGGAAATCCTGAAAACCTGACCTGTTGGCGGCCCTCGAGGAATGCAGTTTGACACCTCTGCTCTGGACCGAAAAACAGATAGTTGCCTGAAAACAGCCTGGGAAGCCTCAGCAGGGGTGCTAAGGCCAGTTATCGTAGCCACTTGTGTAGCCAGATCCCTAAAGATATGGATAGATAACCTGGAGGATCGGTTAGAGCAGAAAGTTCCCAGGGAGACTGTCCTAGAAGCAATATCGGCTATAAGAGCAGCAGCAGTATTTCTAGCTGAGGCTTCAGCTGACTCCGCTAGACTGGCAGCAAAGTTAGCAGCATTAGCCAATACGGGACGCTGTGCGATATGGCTTAAATGCTGCCATGTGAAGGAAATTTCCTGTTTGGACAGGCATTGGATGAGGTGTTGGAAAAAGCCGGCAACAAGAAGAATTTCCCAAAATAGCCATTCCAGGCCTTTCGGCACTCCTTTCAGAGGGGCTGAAAGTTCAGAAGACAGCAGTACAAAGACCGAGACAGAAACAACTTTGACAAGCGATCCAGGGGAGGAAAAGGCTTCTACTTTGGCAAGCCCTCCAAAGACTCCAAGAAACCCTCCCAGTGACAGTCCCTCTCAGGTCGGAGATAGGCTCCCTCACTTCCTTCCAGCCTGGGAAAGGATCTCATCCAGCGCTTGGATCAGACAAATTGTGGATTCAGGCCTGAGATTAAATTTCCACTACTGGCCTCCAAGAAAACACATGCAGACTCCAGTACAGTCCTCACAAGAAAAACAAGGAGTCTGGAAGGGGAAGTATTATCGCTCCTAGACAAACATGTTCCGGTAGAGGAAAGAATGGAAGGTTTTTATTCCCCCCTTTTTTCTTATAAAAAAAACGGACAATTCTTGGAGAACAATCATAAATTTGAAAGGCCTCAACAGGTATCTAATAATCCCGTCATTTAAAATGGGGATGATAAGATCAACAGTGAAACTCCTCTATCCTCGGTATTACATAGCAGTCCTAGACCTCAGGGACGCTTATTGCCATGTTCCGATCAGACAACAAGATCGCAAGTTTCTCGTGACAGTTCAGATGGGGTCTGTTACGTCACTTTCAGTACAGGGCTCTGCCCTTTGGGATAGCCCCATGAGTATTTACAAAATTGATTGCAGAGGTCACAGCACATCTCAGAAACAAAGATACTCTGATAATACCTTATTTAGATGACTTCCTAATAGTGGGGAAACATTTTTCTCACTGTCAAGAACAAGTCAGAATAATGATAGACACACTACAGATGCTAGGATGGCAGCTGAACCTCAAAAAATCCAAGCTGGAACCAGCGATGGTCCAGAATGTATTGGGGATAACAGTGGACTTGGTGGCGCAGGAGGGTCGCCTCCCAGAAGAGAAAGAAGAAAAAATCAAACAAATAATTGTAACAACAATAAAAAGCCAGAAATGACTTTTAAGAAGAGCCATGTCAGTGTTGGGGTCCCTAACCTCCTGCATACCAGTGGTAAAATAGGCCCAGTTCCATGAGAACTGCAATGGTGTGTGCTGCAGAACGACCTGGAACTTCAGGGCTGTTAGAACGGAAGCTCACCCTCCCGGTCTCTACTCAAATCACTCAGATGGTGGTTACAGATAGTAATCTCTGAGAGGAGTCCCCTGGACATACACAGCCTTCAAAGTAGTCACAACGGATGCCAGTCCTTGGGGGTGGGGAGCTCACCTAGACACAATATGGATCCAGGATCCCTGGGCTTAGGAGGGAAGAAATCTATCCTCAAACGATTGGGAACTTCTAGCAATCGAAAAAGCTCTAAGGGGGTTACTTCCACACTTAACAGGGCATCACGTGAGAGTCCTATCGGACAACCGAACAGTGGTCGCATATATAAACCACCAGTGGGACATCCGTTCTCGGTCATTGATGCAGATAACCAAAAGACTCATGACTCGGGCAGAACAGCATTTCCTCTCCTTATCGGCCCTGCATATCCGAGGTGTGGACAACCTGAAGGCAGACTTTCTAAGCAGGAACCACTTGAGGCAAAGAAAATGGTCCCTAAAAAAGTCAATTTTTCAACAGCGTGCACATGTGGGGGAAGACCCAGTGTAGACCTCTTTGCCTCAAAAGCCAACAAGAAGGTTCAAAGGTTCTGCTCCCTTAACCCAGCAGACAGGCCGTTAGCAGTAGACTCTTGTATGCCTACCCACCGATATGTCTCATACCAGCAGTTCTGAAGGAGATCAGAGAGGACAAGGCCAGGGTGATTGTAATGGCTCCCTTTTGGCCGAAAAGACCATGGTTTTACTGGCTAAGAGTGATGTCGGTGATGGACCTATGGGTGCTCCCAGAAGACCGGGACCTTCTAACACAGGGTCCCTTCAGCCACACGCAGAATTTCGGGCTGCATTTGACAGCCTGGAATTTGAAAGGTCGTTGTTCGAAAAAGAAGGGTTCTCAGCTGGTTTAATATCCACCTTACTCAGTAGCAGAAAACCAGTAACTACCAAGATTTATGGGAGGATATGAAAAAAAATTCTTGTCTCTCAGGGCCAATTCGGGAAGGGGAGATCCCGATAGTGGCAATACTGGAGTTCTTGCAAAAGGGTTTAGATCTGGGATTAGCTGTTAGTACCCTCAAAGTGCACATTTCAGCTTTAGCAGCATTATTTAACTATGACCTGGCAAGCAATAGATGGGTGACCAGGTTTATCCGAGCCTGTAGTAGAGCTGACTGTTCCATCCCCTACTCCACCATGGGATCTAAATTTAGTGTTGACCGTTTTGACAGAAAGCCCAAATACAATGTCAGATAAGATACTAACTTTAAAAACAGCCTTGTTAGTGGCCTTACGTCGGCCCATAGGGTTGGGGACTTACACACGTTATCAGCATACCTTCCCTACACGCAAATTATGGACGATAGTTGTATTAAAATTAGATCCAGCGTATCTCCCCAAGGTGGTGTCAAGATTCCATAGGGCTCAGGCTATAACCCTACCCTCCTTTTGTCCTAACCCTAGCAACAAGAAAGAGACCTCAGGTTGTCATGCTGACGCATCGCTGACTCCCGATCTTGTGATGGGGTCGACGATGCGTGCAAATTTGCCGTGTCAGTAATGACCCACCCTATATTATTATTATTTATATAGCACCATTGATTCCATGGTGCTGTACATGAGAAGGGGTTACATACAAATTACAGATATCACTTACAGTAAGCAAACTAACAGTTACAGACTGATACAGACGACCCTGCCCTTGCAGGCTTACATTCTACAGGATGGTGGGGATGGAGACAATAGGTTGAGGGTTGCAGGAGCTCCGCTGTTGGTGAGGCGGTAGCTTCGGTAGTGGTGAGGAGGCAGCAACGCCAAAACTTAAAAAAATATAAGTGAGGTATTGCTGTAATTGTACTACCCCGAAGAATAAAACTGCTTTATCAATTTTACCACATGCGGAACGGTATAAATGCCGCCCCCCCCCCCCAAAAAAAAATAAAAAAGAAATTAATGAATTGCTGTTTGTTAATTCTGCGTTCCAAAAATCGGAATAAAAAGTTATCAAAAAATGTGCCCGAAAATGGTACCAATAAAAACGTCATCTCATCCCGCAAAAACCAAGACCTCACATGACTGTAGGCCAAAATATGAAAAATTATAGCTCTCAAAATATGGTGATGCAAAAAATATTTCAATAAAAAGCGTCTTTTAGTGTGTGACAGCAGCCAAACATAAAAACTCGCTATAACGCCTTTCACACATCCTGATCTTTCCGGTACCGGAAATGTCAGTATCCGTGTGTGTATTACTTGCTACACACGTGTGGCATGCGTGTGCTGCATCAGTACCACAAGGATGGGAGCCAGGGAAGAAGTGTTACAGTAAGTGCTGTTGCCAGGTGCTGAACATGGCTCTCATCATTCCGATCGCCGGCAGAGCAGGGGAGAATGATGAGAGCTGTGTTCAGCACCAGGGAACAGCGCTTACTGTAATGCTTCTCTGGCGCCGATGCATGTCACATGGGTGACATCCATGTGTGTTATGTGTATGCACGTGTGCTGGATGTATTGTGGCCTGTGCTGACATAAAAAAACGGACTTGTCTGTGTTTTACACGGTCCGTGGAAACACACTGACATGTGCACAGACCCATTCAGGTAAATAGGCAAATAGCGCTCTGTTCCTCCCGAGTCTCTCCCCATGGCTGCCCAATAGTATAAAATTCTGTCACACACAAGATGTCAATATGATTACTGCGCCCCTAGATGAATTCATTGAGAGGTGTAATTTGTAAAAGGGTCACTTATGGTGGGGTTCTGCTATTTTGGCACCTCATGTGCTCTCCCAGTGGGTCATGGCACCTGCAAACCTTAACAGTAAAATCACAGGCTCCTTCCCTTCTGAGCTCTGCCATGTGCCCAAACAGTGGTTTACCCCCACATATGGACAAATACTAAGGACAAATTGCACAATAACTTTTGGGGTCCTGTTACCCTTGGAGAAAACTAAGATTGGGGTGAAAAGATAATTTTTATGGAAAAAAATGATTTTAATTTAACGGCTCTACGTTATAAACTTCCGTGAAGCCCTTGGGGGTTCAAAGTGCACACCACACATCTAACATAGTAACATAGTTAGTAAGGCCGAAAAAAGACATTTGTCCATCCAGTTCAGCCTATATTCCATCATAATAAATCCCCAGATCTACGTCCTTCTACAGAACCTAATAACTGTATGATACAATATTGTTCTGCTCCAGGAAGACATCCAGGCCTCTCTTGAACCCCTCGACTGAGTTCGCCATCACCACCTCCTCAGGCAAGCAACTCCAGATTGTCACTGCCCTAACAGTAAAGAATCCTCTTCTATGTTGGTGGAAAAACTTTCCTCCAGACGCAAAGAGTGCCCCCTTGTGCCCGTCACCTTCCTTGGTATAAACATCCTCAGCAAGATATTTGTACTGTCCCCTTATATACTTAAACACGGTTATTAGATCGCCCCTCAGTCGTCTTTTCTAGACTAAATAATCCTAATTTCAAAAACTGGACACAGTACTCCATGTGCGGTCTAACTAGGGATTTGTACAGAGGCCGTATAATGCTCTCATCATGTGTATCCAGACCTCTTTTAATGAACCCCATGATCCTGTTTGCCTTGGCAGCTGCTGCCTGCCGTTCAGTGTGTAATGGTGATATTGATTTCTTCTTCCCATGTGTATAACCTTACATTTATCATTGTTAAACCTCATCTGCCACCTTTCAGCCCAAGTTTCCAACTTATCCAGATCCATCTGTAGCAGAATACTATCTTCTCTTGTATTAACTGCTTTACATAGTTTTGTATCATCTGCAAATATCAATATTTTACTGTGTAAACCTTCTACTATTCATTAATGAATATGTTGAAGAGAACAGGTCCCAATACCGACCCCTGCGGTACCCCAGTGGTCACAGTGACCCAGTTAGAGACTATACCATTTATAACCACCCTCTGCTTTCTATCACTAAGCCAGTTACTAACCCATTTACACACATTTTCCCCCAGACCAAGCATTCTCATTTTGTGTACCAACCACCAACCTCTTGTGTGGCACAGTATCAAACGCTTTGGAAAAATCGAGATATACTACGTCCAATGACTCACCGTGGTCCAGCCTATAGCTTACCTCTTCATAAAAACTGATTAGATTGGTTTGACAGCAGCGATTTCTCATAAACCCATGCTGATATGGAGTTAAACAGTTATTCTCATTGAGATAATCCAGAATAACATCCTTCAGAAACCCTTCAAATATTTTACCAACAGTAGAGGTTAGACTTACTGGCCTATAATTTCCAGGTTCACTTTTAGAGCCCTTTTTGAATATTGGCACCACCAATATTCTAGATAAGTTCCTTGGGGATGTAGTTTCCAAAATGGGGTCACTTGTGTGAAGTTTCCACTGTTTAGGCACATCAGGGGCTCTCCAAACGCAACATGACGCCCGCACATTATTCCATCAAAGTCTGCATTCCAAAACGTCACTACTTACCTTCCGAGCCCTGATGTGCCCATATAGTAGTTTTCTTCCACATATGGGGTATCTGCGTACTCAGGACAAATTGGACAACAACTTTTGGGGTCCAATTTCTCCTCTTACCCTTGGGAAAATAAAAAATTGGGGACTAAAAGATCATGGTTGTGGAAAAAATGATTTTTTTATTTTCATGTCCGGGCATTATAAACTTTATTGAAGCAGCTGGGGGTTCACAGTTCTCACAACACATCTAGATAAGTTCCTTGGGGCAGTATAGTTTCCAAAATGGGGTCATTTGTGGGGGGTTTCCACTGTTCAGGTACATTAGGGGATCTTCAAACGCAACATGGCATCCAATCTCAATTCCAGACAATTTTGCGTTGAAGAAGTGAAACGGCGCTCCTTCCCTTCCGAGCTCTGCCATGCGCTCAAACAGTGGTTTACCCCCACATATGGGGTATCAGCATACTCAGGACAAATTGCACAATAACTTTTGGGGTCTAATTCATCCTGTTACCCTTAGGAAAATAAAAAAAAATGGATCTGAAGTAATTGTTTTGTATAAAAAAAAAAAAAAAAAAACACAACATTAACTTTTTTTCAAACATTCCAAAAATTCCTGTGAAGCACCAGAAGGGTTAATAAACTTCTTGAATGTGGTTTTGTGCACCTTGAGGGGTGCAGTTTTTAGAATGGTGTCACATTAGGTTATTTTCTATCATATAGACCCGTCAAAGTGACTTCAAATTTGATGTGGTCCCTAAAAAAAAATGGTGGTGTAAAAATGAGAAATCGCTGGTCAACTTTTAACCTTTATAACTCCCAAACAAAAAAAATTAGTTCCAAAGTTGTGCCGATGTAAAGTAGAGATGTGGGAAATGTTACTTTGTGTGACATATCTGTGTGATTTAAGGGCATGAAAATTCAAAGTTGGAAAATTGCAAAATTTTCGCCAAATGCTCATTTTTTTCACAAATAAACACAAATCATATAAAAGAAATGTTACCACTGTCATGAAGTACAATATCTCACAAGAAAACCATGTCCGAATCACCGGGATCCATGTAAGCGTTCCAGAGTTATAACCTCATAAAGGGACAGTGGTCAGAATTGTAAAAATTGGTCTGGTGTAGAATCTGCTGAGTTTTGGGGTGCCAGTTAAATACTAATTAACAAGAACTACTGTATACACAACAATCATGCATTAGGTATATACAATACACAGTCATCACAATGGGATGACTACTCGTTTAATTGTTTGCAAACAATTAAACCTTTAACTTTGAGCTCATTGTCTAAACCACATGGATTTAAATTAACACATTGGCCTTATGAATGCATTCATATAGTTAATTATTGCAGCGAAATAACCTGTTTCATCTATGGATACAGTGCTGTATATGACCTATTGAACAAAACAGATTGGTTAATCTCCTTGCTTTGATATCACATGATACATGGTCTCCAGTCTAAAAAGAAACACAGACACAGTTAGAACACAAATTCAAACCATACACAAAACATAACTTTATCCTGTCCATTATCCATATGCTAACAGATTCACATCTAACATGGCAGCCAAAGTCTCTCTGTGTTTACCCAACCATATTGGCACATGGTGCTGGGCAGTTTAGCAACAGCGGTAGGGCAATTTGTGAGCAACTCCAAAATAACCAGAATGGTAGAGTTACCCATGGATCGATCACAGGGATATTAGCACCTTCCTTTTGTTGTTTATTATATGACATCTCCTGACATTTTTCTGTCTTACTTTTGTCATTTGTGCTCTGTAATGTTTCTGGTTTTGGTGCAGTTGTATGAGGGTCAGCTTCTACATTACCTATTTCCTTACATGTCTCTAGGAACTGTTATAGGAGATTCTTTCCTCTTCAGCCTCAACACTATCAATTTCTTGGTGCAACGAATGACTCATTGGTTCTGGGTACATGTTAGGCTACTTTCACACTAGCGTCGTGCACTGCACGTCGCTATGCGTCGTTTTGCAGAAAAAACGCATCCTGCAAAAGTGCTTGTAGGATGCGTTTTTTTTTCTCCATAGACTTGCATTAGCGACGCATTGACACACGTTGCAACCGTCGTGCGACTGTTGTGTCGTGTTGCGTTGGTCCGTCGCTACCAAAAAACGTTGCATGTAACGGTTTTTGGTGCGTCGTGACCGTCTTTTCCGACCGTGCATGCGTGACCGGAACTCTGCCCCCACCTCCCCGCACCTCACAATGGAGCAGCGGATGCGTTGAAAAACTGCATCCGCTGCCCCCGTTGTGCGGCGCATGCACAATATGCGTCGGTACGTCTCATTGCGACGTGCGTCACTAGTGTGAAAGTAGCCTTAGGCTACTTTCACACTAGCGTCGGTACGGGGCCATCACGCTGCGTCGGCCCGACGTACCGACGCAAACTGTGAAGAAAATGCCCGACGTTGGCAGCGGAAGCTGTCTTAAGACACTTCCGCTGCTTCATTGTAAGGTCCGGGGAGGAGTTTTGGTCGCACATGCGCGGTCGAAAATGGCGGTTCCGATGCACAAAAAAAAGTTACATGTAACTTTTTTTGTGGCGGCGGTGCGCCAAAACACGACGCAATCGTCGCACGACAGTTGCAACGTGTGGCACTGCGTCGGTAATGTTAAAAAATGCATCCTGCAGACAACTTTGCAGGATGCGTTTTTTCTCTATATCGACGCATTGCGACGCTAGTGTGAAAGTAGCCTTAGGTGTATTACAGTACAGTTTAATGTGTCTGGTTGTGTCTGTTTTTAGCTGTGCTGCAATTGGCCCTGGAAGCCAAACTTGTAATAGAGACCAAGCATTTTTATTGTTCAGATTATACTGTTGGACAACATGTTCAAATCTATTAGACAGAATGACTGGAGAAATGTCTGGCTCAAATTTACCAAGAAGCTGACACAGATGAAGCTTCTCAGAAATAGTGAGCAATGGAGCACTATCAATCAATGGAGATCTATATCCTGCATCCATTGGACCCTCATTAGAAAGAGTACAGACATTGACTCTCAGGGTATGTGCACACGTTCAGGTTTTTTCGCAATAAAAACTCATTAAAAACGCATACATTATGCATCCTATCATTTAGAATGCATTCTGCATGTTTTGTGCACATGGTGCGTTTTTTTCCGTGAAAAAAACGCATCGCGGTAAAAAAAAGCAGCATGTTCGTTAATTTTGTGTATTTTGTGTTTTTCCCGCAATTCTATGCATTTGGAAAAAACGCACAAAAAAAGTCAAAAACGCGGAAAAAAACGCATGCGGATTTCTGGCAGAAATGTCCGGTTTTTGTCAGGAAAATTTCTGCAAGAAATCCTGACGTGTGCACATACCCTCAGTGCTGCATTTCTTTGATGTAAGAGACTCTATACATTGCTCTGTTATGCAATTGACAATTAGCTTTATCCAGTTGACTCTCCAGTGTTGCAATTAACTTCTCCATTTGACAATTTTTCAGTTCTAAAGAATAAACCTGGGCTGCATGTGAATTGACACTCAGTCTACACTCCTTCAATTGTTCCTCCAATTGTCTAATTTTTCACAGCTAATTCATTTACATCTGATTGCAAACCATGTATTTTACTAGTTGTATGGTCAGAAATGCCAATACCAGAATCACTAATTTTGTCTATGTCCTCCGTCACTTGTAGCCTTTGCTTCCACCAATTTGTTTCTTTCATTTCAGCCAACTCTTTCATTTTAAGCAACACTGAAAGTTCAATGCTAAGCCCTTTACTATTTAACTTATTAGTACAAATTTTACATTGGGCTATCAAGTCATTGTATTGGACACACCTTCTCATTTAAAGATTTTTTTTGTATTTTCATGACCATCAAAACTATGAATTAACACATGTGGAATTATATACTTAGCAAAAAAGTGTCAAACTGAAATTATTTCTTATATTCTAGGTTCTTCAAAGTAGCCACCTTTTGCTTTGATGACTGCTTTGCACACTCTTTGCATTCTCTTGATGAGCTTCAAGAGGTAGTGACTGGAAATGGTTTTCACTTCACTGGTGTGCCCTGTCAGGTTTAATAAGTGGGATTTCTTGCCTTAGGCTAGGTTCCCATTGCGTTAGTGCAATCCGTTTAGCGCAATGTCTTTTTCAGGGCCGCGTTCAGGGGTCGCGTTAACGTCCCCGCTCTCGCAGATCCCCGATCTGCGAGAGCGGGGAACGGACCCCTGGCGCGCCGCGGACGCTGCAAGCAGCGTCCGAGGCGCGCTACAAAAGACCGGCACATCGCTAGCGCGTGCCGAAAATGACACGCGCTAGCAATGCACTCTAACATTGCCGGCAATGGGAGCGCTAACGGACGCGGTGCACGGCATTAATTTCGCCGTGCAACGCTGTCCGTTAGCGCTATCCCATTAACGCAATGGGAACCTAGCCTTATAAATGGGGTTGGGACCATCACTTGTGTTGTGCAGAAGTCTGGTGGATACACAGCTGATAGTCCTACTGAATAGACTGTTAGCTGCTTTTTTCTTGCCATAATACAAATTCTAAGTAAAGAAAAACGAGTGGCCATCATTACTTTAAGAAATGAAGGTCAGTCAGTCCGAAAAATTAGGAAAACTTTGAAAGTGTCCCCAAGTGCAGTGGCAAAAACCATCAAGTGCTACAAAGAAACTGGCTCACATGAGGACCGCCCCAGGCAAGGAAGACCAAGAGTCACCTGTGCTTCTGAGGATAAGTTTATCCGAGTCACCAGCCTCAGAAATTGCAGGTTAACAACAGCTCCGATAAGAGACCAGGTCAATGCCACACCGAGTTCTAGCAGCAGACACATCTCTACAACAACTGTTAGGGCTTGTTTCCATTTGCGAGAAACACGTCCGTATCTCGCATGTGGATACCAAGCTGTGGCGCCGGCACTTTAGAGCGGAGCGTGCAGCTCCATGTGTTCCTATGCGGCCGCACGCTCCGGTCTGGAGTGCCGGCGCCACAGCTTGGTTTTCACATGCGAGACACGGACGTGTTTCTCGCAAATGGAAACAAGCCCTTAAGAGGAGACTTCGTGCAGCAGGCCTTCATGGTAAAATAGCTGCTAGGAAACCACTGCTAAGGACAGGCAACAAGCAGAAGATACTTGTTTGGGCTAAAGAACACAATAAATGGACATTAGACCAGTGGAAATCTGTGCTTTGGTCTGATGAGTCCAAATTTGAGATCTTTGGTTCCAACCACCGTGTCTTTGAGCGACACAGAAAAGGTGAACGGATGGACTCTACATGCCTGGTTCCCACCGTGAAGCATGGAGGAGGAGGAGGTGTGATGGTGTGGGGGTGCTTTGCTAGTGACACTGTTGGGGATTCATTCAAAATTGAAGGCATACTGAATCAGCATGGCTACCACAGCATCTTCCAGCGGCATGCTATTCCATCCGGTTTGCGTTTAGTTGGACCATCATTTATTTTTTAACAGTACAATGACCCCAAAGATGACCTGGCCTTCAGAGTCACCAGACTTGAACCCAATCGAGATGGTTTGGGGTGAGCTGGACCGCAGAGTGAAGGCAAAAGGGCCAACAAGTGCTAAGCATCTCTGGGAACTCCTTTAAAATTGTTGGAAGACCATTTCTGGTGACTACCTCTTGAAGCTCATCAAGAGAATGCCAAGAGTGTGCAAAGCAGTCATCAAAGCAAAAGGTGGCTACTTTGAAGAACCTAGAATATAAGACATATTTTCAGTTGTTTCACACTTTAAGTATATAATTCCACATGTGTTGATTCATAGTTTTGATGCCTTCAGTGTGAATGTACAATTTTTATAGTCATGAAAATACAGAAAAATCTTTAAATGAGAAGGTGTCCAAATTTTGGGTCTGTACTGTACATAAGGGAAGTCTAACTAAGGGACAAGGGTACAATTAAAGGGAAGAGGTCATAGGAGAGGGTAGTGGAAACTGGGATGTGGGAAGGAGGAGATTAACAACTGATCCTTACATATATATTAAACCAATACACATCTACACCCACATACAAGCCATGACTCCACCCTTGCTTCCGGTATCTTTTGTGGCAAATGTCCAATCATCTTCCGGCAATGTGAACATGTCATTGGCTGCAGAAATCATCACCTTCCTGCTGATGGCATCCTCGTACTTGGGAAGAAAGTTCTTGTGTAGGACAGGTTCAACTCCATTTGGGCTGGCTCCAAGATGTCCATTCAAAGAACAATGGTTTATCATCCAAACACCACAGGCATTGTGTATCAATATACATATCCATAGGCCGAAGACAGGATGTCTATCTCATGACCAGTGGTTTATAATGGAAACCCACAGGAACTGTGTACATATGTAGATAATGATAGGTCACAAACAGGATAGAGGCTATTCATTCAAGATTTCCACAGTGTACACTTGTATCTTCTATTAGGTTGGAAGGCCAATATTCATTTCGTATGTAGACGCACCTTTGCCTTATCACTAAAACAAAGGACATCACACAGAAGAACACAGGCCTGACCTAACAAGTTCACAGTTTTGTTTCTGGTTTATCTCATCAATAGAGTCCTGGAAATATTCAGCACTCATAAATTTAATATAGAGTTCAGTGCTTTCTATGATACAGACATTATCCATGTTGTCTCCAACACCTGGTCATTAACATGCAAACCACCCTTGGTGGTAAAGGGGTTAATGAGCGGGGCCGTGCGATCGCTCGGCCGGAAGAGCTGCTGGCACTGGAACGAACGAGATGCAGTGCCACCCATGGCACGCAGGCAGGTAAATAGGATCTTTTTTTTTTTTTTACAGGAATCATGCATACAAGGATAGGGGATAATGAGCCATGCATACCCGGCTTATATTCGAGTCAATAAGCTTACTCAGTATTTCATGGCAAAATTAGGTGCCTCGGCTTATACTACAGTATATACAGTAATATTAAAAAAAATTCAAGCAAAACTGTCTTAATCAAAATGGTGGCCACACCTGTGCAGTAGCATCTATCGCGTTCAGATAGATGCTACTGCGCTGGTGCCGGTTTGGTTGAGAAAAAAAAACTGGGCTCCATCAAGATGGTGCCTGCGCAGTAGCATTGTTCCGATAGATGCTACCATGCAAGTGCCGCCAGTGTGATTGATGGAGCCTAATTTATTTTTCCGTAGCACAATAGCAGCGGCTACTGTGCAGGAGCAGCCGCTAGTGCCATTTGGATTGATTTTTTTCTCAAACAAAACTATAAAGATAATGAAAATATGCATATTATGATGCTATAGCGCAGGTGCCCGCCTGATAATTTTTTTTGTTTGTTTCAAACCACATTATAATCAGTATGTAAGGGATCAGTGACTTGTTATGAGCCATAAGGATGAATATGTAAGGGGAGCATCACATTAAGACCCCCCCACCCCCTGCACAGGCCGCCCCAGAGAACGAGAATCTCATTAACTGAAAATTGCATATAAAAATGAAAGAACCACAAGACGTACTTCACCAACCCAGGTATCATTTTAATCAGTATAGCGGCACCAACCTGATGGTGTCTGTAGGTTACTGAGCACAATCCTGCTGACAGGTTCCCGTTAAGTATACAATTTAATTACCAGTAATGCGTACAGTACACCCATGCAAAGGGCAACTCGCTAAACTTAATCAAAAACTTGGATAAAATCGAGTACAAAAAGCCAGTAAAATAACATCAAATTTTATTATTGTAACCAATGATAACACCACTTAGGTTCCCGTTAAGTTTAGAATGAATTTCCTTGGACTATGCTAATTCCATTTAATACAATTAGGACAAAGACCGAATCTTTGTGATCTGCATGTCACTATTTTGGATTTAAAAAGCAAAAGTCCCACAAAAAAAAGTAAAGAAAAGGGTAAAAAAAAGTTGTTAAAATGGAATAAAAGTGAAATAAGTGTAATAAAATGCAATAAAAAGCCTAATGTAAATAAAAATGGTATAGCTAAAGCCGTCATCTTGTCCCACAAAAAACAAGTTACCATACAGCTCAATCAGCCGAAAAATAGCTATAATTTTTTTATTACAATAAAGCGATGCAAAAAAATTTTTTTTATATAAAATAGTTTGTGTAAAAGCACCAAAACATAAAATAGTATAACTGTGGTACTGATCCGAAGAATAAAGCTTCCTTATCAATTTTAGTTCACACAGAACAGCATAGAAAAAAGCAATTCCTGTATTGTTGGGTTTTGTTGGTTCTGTCTCCAAAAAATCTGAATAGAAAGTGATCAAAATTGTCATGAGCCAGAAAATGGTACCAATAAAAACATTGTGTCCTGCAAAAAAAGAAGCCCTTTCATGACTCAGCAGAAATATGGAAAAATTATAGCTCTCAAAATATGGGGATGAAAAAAAACTACAGTAGTTCATGAAAACCGAAAACCATCTTTTAGTGTGCGACAGCAGCCAAACAGAAAAACATGATATAAATGTGGTATTGCTGTAATCGCATCAACCAGAAGAATAAAGTCGTCTATTCACATATACAGCATGAGGAACGGCGTAAAAAATAAATAAAACCAATTATCCACCTGCTGTTGATTTGTTCATTGTGCCTTCCAAAGATTGCAGTAAGGCTCGGCTCACATTTATCCTGTGCTCTATGCTGAGCTCTTACACTGGGGTTTCCATGTAAATCCCTGAAATACGTGATTCAGACGGAACCTCTGGTGAAAGATTCCCTATAGTGAGGCACATGGAGGCACTGTGAATGCTGTCTGGCCTGTGATCTGGCGGTGTTCATCTTTTTATTAGGAGTGAATAAAAGTGCAGACGGACAGTTTTCTGCATCTCTGGAAAAAAAAACACCGCTGAACAGAGGTCAGTCTGAGTCCAGAGTACCTCTGGGGTTTCATCTGAATTGCGTCACTCGAAGATTTAAAGGGAAACCCCGATGTAAGTGCTTTGTGTAGAACGCCAGATAAATGTGATCCAAATTATGTAACATGTTCTCAATAAAAGCTTCAACTCAATCCACAAAAAAAACAAGTCCCCACTCAGATCTGTCATTGTTTAACTTAAATATAGGGGTTTCCACATTGCTGGTAGCACAAAGGCTCTGGAAAAGTGAAATAGCTCCTAACCCCCCCCCCAAATGTCCTCTCCCGTCTGAGCCCCACAGTGTGCCTAATCCACATTTAGCATCCACATGTTGGTCATTTCAGTAGCCATCGCAGGCCACCTAATTTACAGGTGCTTCAGCTTGGCACTATGGACGGGCACAACAACATACTGGTCACTACAACGGCTGTTTGCAATATTCACTATTTAAATAGAAAATTCTGCGCTTCAGGATGCCTCTTGTATAGTGTTGAGCGATACCTTCCGATATGCAAAGGTATCGGATTGGATCGGCCGATATCCAAAAAATATCGGATATCGCCGATACCGATACCCAATTCTAAAGCATATCAATGGGACACAAAATATCGGAATGGTTCCCAGGGTCTGAAGGAGAGGAAACTCTCCTTCAGGCCCTGGGATCCATATTCATGTATAAAATAAATAATAAAAATAAAAAATATTGATATACTCACCCCTCCGGCGGCCCCTGGACCTTGGCGCTGTAACCCGCAGCCTCCGTTCCTAAGTATGCACAGTCAAGGACCTTCGATGACGTCGCGGCTTGTGATTGGTCGTGTGACCGCTCATGTGACCGCTCACGCGACCAATCACAAGCCGCGACGTCATCGAAGGTCCTTCACTCCCTGCATTCTTAGGAACGGAGGCTGCCGGTTACACAGCTAAGGTCCAGGGTCCGCCGGACGGGTGAGTATATCCATATTTTTTATTTTTATTATTTATTTTTTACATGAATATGGATCCCAGGGCCTGAAGGAGAGTCTCCTCTCCTCCAGACCCTGGGAACCATACGCACCGCACACTTCCGATTCCGATTTCCGATATCGCAAAAATATCGGCACTCGGTATCGGAATTCCGATACAGCAAATATCGGCCGATACCCGATATTTGCAGTATCGGAATGCTCAACACTACTCTTGTATAATAGTACTGCTTAGACATATGCGAGACTCTGGAGGGACAGAGTGCTATTTTCCAAAATGGCTCCATTCTTCCCGAGTCTTGCCGTATGGTTAAGCAGTATAGTACAGCCACATTTGGGGTATTTCTACATTCAGCAGAAATTGTTGGGACAAATTTTAGTGCCATTTTTACCCATTTTCCTGTGTGGAAATGTAAAATCTGGGGCTAAAACCAAAATTTTGGTGGTAAAAATGTAATTGTTTTTTTTCATCATTGCCCAATGGTTTAAAGTTCTGTGACATCAATATGATCACTGCACCCCTAGATGAATTCATTGAGAGGTGTGGGTTGTAAATTGGGGTCTCTTATGGGGGGTTCTGGTACTGCAGGAGCTCTGCCAATGTGACATGGCACCCTCAAACTAGTCCATCAAAATGTAAACTGCAATATGGCGCTTCTTCCCTTCCAAGCTTTGCACTGCTCCTCAGAAGTAGTTTTCGACCACATATGGAGCATCATACTCAGGAAAAATTGCACAATAAATTTTGGGCTGCATTTTCTCCTGATATCCTCGTGAAAATAAAAAATTGGGGCTAAAATTACATTTTTGTGTGAAAAATGTTTTTTTTTTTTAATTTCACTGCTCTGAAATGTTATACACAATTTTGTTGGAAAAATGAGAAATCGCTGGTCACCTTTAACCCCTTAATCCCATATGACGTACTGTCCCGTCAAGGTGACCTGGGACTTAATTCCCAGTGACGGGATAGTGTGTCATATGCGATCGTGGCTGGGTGTCAGCTGACTATCACAGCTGACATCCGGCACATGATCGCAGTGTTCCGGCGGTATAGGGAAGCATCGAACAGGAAGAGGGCTCCCTGTGTGCATCCCTGAGACCCTCGGAGCAATGCGATGTGATCGCGTTGCTCCGAGGGTCTCCTTCCTTCTCCCTGCAGGCCCCGGATCCAAAATGGCCACGGGGCTGCATCCTGGTCTTGCAGGGAGGTGGCTTACCAACGCCTGCTCAGAGCAAGTGGAGCGCCCCCACTGCCGCAGGGCCGAGGGGTACCCGGTACCGGGCCTCTCTGTCTCAGTTCTGGGGTTGTCACGGTGGCTAGACCCGGCCCGTGACCCTGCTGAGGGGCGTCCAATGAAGGTGGAGAGTGATGTGAGGTTGTGGTGCGGTGCAGGTCGCAGTAAATAACGAGGACACCAGGTTGCAGTCTCTTTACCTTTTTACTGAAGGCTTCAGGATCCTCAGTCCGGAATACGGTTAACTGGGCTGCGTGAGTCCGGCCGGTCCGATGGCACCTCCAGAGTTCCTTTTGCAGGTGGAAATCTGTGCCTACCTTCTAGCGCTTGTGTGTTGTGGTCCTCCCCTGCTGTGCTTACGGGATAGTCCCAACTGTTGTGTCTGTTTCTGAAGTTCCCTCACAACTCGATTTTGATGTTCTTCTTCGTCCCCCCAGATGATATGGCTAGGACGCACCCGTATGAAGGGTAGGCTCGGAGCTCTTCTGGGACCCTAGTGTCGCCCCTCTCCAAATGTTGCCCCCTATGTCTTCTTAGGTGATTGGAGTGAGACAGCCCGCCTATAACTGACTGTCCTGCCGTAGGTTTGAAGGCCTGGAGCTCAATACTTCCTCGGCGTTCCAGCCATCGGCTACGCGCCTCAGTAGGATGTTGCCTCGTCTTACAGCACGACTCCTACTGGTAATTCTTGTTGCGTTGATCTCGTTTCTCACTCAGCACAATAAACCTCGCTTCTTGTCCTTTCTTGGGGTACCGCCGCGATGAAGTGCAGGCGCTGTCCCGTAACGTTCTTTCTGTTCGCTAGGCCTCTGTCAGGATCCCACCCCTGACAAGGACCCCCCTGAATCCTCCCCTGCAACACCCTCTGCCACAGGATGTTGCCTGGTTCCAACCCAGTCAGCTTCTCACTAACTTCCTACCTAACCCCCAGTTTTACCAGATTGTGAGGAGTGGCCTAATACATAGCACCCTTAGCTCCCCCTGGAGGCCAGACTGTGAAGTGTATTGGTGTCTGTGATACCTGGTCAGGTGAACTCCTTCAGTGCCATCAGACATACCATAGCCCCCCTTAGCGGCGGAGCATCAGTACTGCAACGACCAGGACTCTGGGGTGCTGCACTCCCCCCCCGGTTAAATCCAGTACTCCTGGACTGGGAAGAAAACAACAATACATGTCAGCAAAAAGACATACAATTTTGAAATACAATAACAATAAGCAAATTTGAACAGAGCTTCCCTTTATGGGAGGTGAGAACACTTAAACGTTACAAACATGGTTAAATACTTTAAATAACATACTATAAATAACTTTTCTTACCCAACCGGGTATTCTACTAAGTGCAAATTTTTGAACAATAATTTAACGTTGCCTTTAAGGACGTACACACTGAATCCACTAAAGACCTTCTTATAAAACACTATAAGGCTAATCAACTTTTCTTCATTTTCCACCTTTACATCTGCATGACCGCCTGTCTATCTGCCCCAGGCCTACTGCCTCTCGTTCTGTTGCAGGACCGCCCCTTTCCGCCCGGGCCTACTGCCTTTCTGCTACTATACACAGTATAGAACTTATCAACCTTCTCTCAGTACAAGATCACTGAGCTATCTCGGTATGGCTCCTAGGAGGACTCACCGACTAACCCCATACGGGTTCACTTCCTGTCCTCATTCTTCTAGCAACATCATTAAACATTTCTCACAATTAACTAGCTCACTACATATAACTTTTATATGTAAGCATTATCAGTACTTTTTAAAGCATCATCATTCTTTAAGTGCTATTGATGAACGTTCCCTTTAAGAGGGGACCAAGTCTCTATGAGGTAGTGCAACTTCTCAAGCTGCAAGTCCGTATGCAGCAAGGACTCCGGTACTGTTTCCAGGAACAGTTTCTTCGCAAAGAGTCCTTTTCTTTGTAAAACCAGTCGAGGGCACCTTTAAGAAGGTGCAAACTATTTACAAAACAGTTTGTGAATCATTCACCGTCCATGATTCGGTAGTCTTTATAACATGGGTGAACAGGGAGCAAAAAGGAAAATAAAAGCAAAAATAAAAGCAATAGGGATCCCGGGTAAACGAAGGGATCCCTTTAAGAATAACCCTAGTCGGGTTTAAAGCAGCAAAAAGCAGGGAAACATGCAGTTAACTATTTACATATCCATGGCATCGAGGTTTACTCTCGCTCTGGCGGCCGTAGCTCCGCATAGACCTCGCTCGGCAAGGTGATCGGCGAGATCGGGGCCTTTAAGAAGTGCTCCATACCCGTGGCCCGATCCCAGGGTGTAGGGCGCCGGAGTCTATAGGTCCCAGGGAGAGGGGGTACCGCGACGGGGCCTACCAGCAAGTCCTCTGCTGGCGAGGCAGGGTCGTTCTTCATACCTGCTTCAGATGCGGTCCCTCCGGTGCCGATCTGCTCCGTCTCCGCTGGGGTCTGGAACACTAGTTTCAGGGCCTCGCGCTGCAGCGTTGTCATCCCCGTTTGCAGCACCTCGCTTTCCGGCAGGGCCTTGCTTTCTGGCTTCGAAGCGCTGGAACTTCTTTCTTGCTCCGGACCAGATGAGGCTGCCAACAGACGTCTGATGAGGCTCCCGATGAAGGTCTTCTTCCACCCGGCCTCAGTGCTCAGCTGCGTCTGCCGGAGTTGGTCGCCGAGCTCATCCACTCCGACCTGCAGGAAGTCAACATCAGCGGTGGAGGCCTGGTTGCGGTGCCCCTCCGGGTAGCTGGGGGAGTCCTCTGCTCCTACCCCACGCTCCGACTCCGGGTGGCTCGCCATGGCGTCCTCCATGTCGGTGACTTCTTCTTCCTGGTCCTTTTCCCGCTCTCTCCTTCGTGGGCGGTTTCGCTTTCTTTGTCTCTGCCCACCATTGAGGATCAGGAGGCGGATCTCGGCTGCTGACGGACACGTCCTCAGGATGCAAAAATGTTTAGACTGGGCGGCCATTGTCTTTCGCGCTCTTCAGCTGGTCCACGCCTACTCCACGCCCTTCTCCTGCGCTCTCCTTAGCGCTGTAATGGCGGCAGTTTTGGGCGGGAACTTCTGGCGGCAAGTGGCAATACACAGTCTTTTCAATAAGTCACAGTCCAAGTATAATAAATCACAGTTCCAAGGCACACATGACCTGATTCTTCAGGCTTAAGTAGATCCTGTTCGTGACGCCAAGTTGGAGCGCCCCCACTGCCGCAGGGCCGAGGGGTACCTGGTACCGGGCCTCTCTGTCTCAGTTCTGGGGTTGTCACGGTGGCTAGACCCGGCCCGTGACCCTGCTGAGGGGCGTCCAATGAAGGTGGAGAGTGATGTGAGATTGTGGTGCGGTGCAGGTCGCAGTAAATAACGAGGACACCAGGTTGCAGTCTCTTTACCTTTTTACTGAAGGCTTCAGGATCCTCAGTCCGGAATACAGTTAACCGGGCTGCGTGAGTCCGGCCGGTCCGATGGCACCTCCAGAGTTCCCTTTGCAGGTGGAAATCTGTGCCTACCTTCTAGCGCTAGTGTGTTGTGGTCCTCCCCTGCTGTGCTTACGGGATAGTCCCCACAACTGTTGTGTCTGTTTCTGAAGTTCCCTCACAACTCGATTTTGATGTTCTTCTTCGTCCCCCCAGATGATATGGCTAGGACGCACCCGTATGACGGGTAGGCTCGGAGCTCTTCCGGGACCCTAGTGTCGCCCCTCTCCAAATGTTGCCCCCTATGTCTTCTTAGGTGATTGGAGTGAGACAGCCCGCCTATAACTGACTGTCCTGCCGTAGGTCTGAAGTAAGGCCTGGAGCTCAATACTTCCTCGGCGTTCCGGCCACCGGCTACGCGCCTCACTAGGATGTTGCCTCGTCTTACAGCACGACTCCTACTGGTAATTCTACTTGTTGCGTTGATCTCGTTTCTCACTCAGCACAATAAACCTCGCTTCTTGTCCTTTCTTGGGGTACCGCCGCGATGAAGTGCAGGGATGGTCCCGTAACGTTCTTTCTGTTCGCTAGGCCTCTGTCAGGATCCCACCCCTGACAGGGACCCCCCTGAATCTTCCCCTGCAACACCCTCTGCCACAGGATGTTGCCTGGTTCCAACCCAGTCAGCTTCTCACTAACTTCCTACCTAACCCCCAGTTTTACCAGATTGTGAGGAGTGGCCTAATACATAGCACCCTTAGCTCCCCCTGGAGGCCAGACTGTGAAGTGTATTGGTGTCTGTGATACCTGGTCAGGTGAACTCCTTCAGTGCCATCAGACGTACCATAGCCCCCCTTAGCGGCGGAGCATCAGTACTGCAACGACCAGGACTCTGGGGCGCTGCACAAGCACTGGTAAGCCTGCAGCCCTGCTGTGCAAAGTGTCAGATCAGCAATCTGACCCTATAACATGATGCCCCCCGGGGCAATGTTGTAAAGTAAAAAAAAAATATTCACATGTGTAAAAAAAATAAATAAAAAAATTCCTAAAGAAAAAAAAAATATTGTTCCCATAAATACATTTCTTTATCTAAATAATAAAAAAAACAATAAAAGTGCACATATTTAGTATCGCCACGTGCGTAACGGCCCCACCTGTAAAACTATCCCGCTAGTTAACCCCATCAGTGAACGCGGTAAAAAAAAAAAAAAAAAAAACCGAGGCAAAAAAACAACGCTTTATTATAATATTGCCGAACAAAAAGTGGAATAACACGCGATCAAAAACACGGATATAAATAACCATGGTACCGATGAAAACGTCATCTTGTCCTGCAAAAAACAAGCCACCATACAACTCCATCAGTGGAAAAATAAAAAAGTTATAGTCCTCAGAATAAAGCGATGCAAAAATAATTATTTTTTCTATAAAATAGTTTTTATTGTATAAAAGCGCCAAAACATAAAAAAATGATATAAATGAGGTATCGCTGTAATTGTACTGACCCAAACAATAAAACTGCTTTCTCAATTTTACCAAACGTGGAATGGTATAAACGCCCCCCAAAAAAGAAATTCATGAATAGCTGGTTTTTGGTCATTCTGCCTCACAAAAATCGGAATAAAAAGTGATCAAAAAATGTCATGTGCCCGAAAATGTTACCAATAAAAACATCAACTCGTCCTGCAAAAAACAAGACCTCACATGACTCTGTGGACCAAAATATGGAAAAATTATAGCTCTCAAAATGTGGAGACGCAAAAACTATTTTTTGCTATAAAAAGCATCTTTTAGTGTGTGACAGCTGTCAATCATAAAAATCTGCTAAAAAACCCACTATAAAAGTAAATAAGACCCCCCTTCATCACCCTCTTAGTTAGGGAAAAATAATAAAATTAAAAAAATGTATTTATTTCCATTTTCCCGCTAGGGTTAGGATTAGGGCTAGGGTTAGGGGTAGAGTTAAGGTTAGGGTTGGGGCTACGGTTAGGGTTAGGGTTTCAGTTAGAATTGGGGGTTTACACTGTTTAGGCACATCAGGGGCTCTCCAAACGCGACATGGCGTCCGATCTCAATTCCAGCCAATTCTGCGTTGAAAAAGTAAAACAGTGCTCCTTCCCTTCCGAACTCTCCCGTGCGCCCAAACAGGGGTTTACCCCAACATATGGGGTATCAGCGTACTCAGGACACATTGGACAACAACTTTTGGGGTCCATTTTCTACTGTTCCCCTTGGTAAAATAAAACAAATTGGAGCTGAAATAAATTTTGTGTGAAAAAAAGTTAAATGTTCATTTTTATTTAAACATTCCAAAAATTCCTGTGAAATACCTGAAGGGTTAATAAACTTCTTGAATGTGGTTTTGAGCACCTTGAGGGGTGCAGTTTTTAGAATGGTGTCACACTTGGTTATTTTCTATCATATAGACCCCTCAAAATGACTTCAAATGAGGTGTGGTCCCTAAAAAAAAATGGTGTTGTAAAAATGAGAAATTGCTGGTCAAATTTAATCCTCATAACTCTCTAACCCAAAAAAATTTTGGTACCAAAATTGTGCTGATGTAAAGTAGACACGTGGGAAATGTTACTTATTAAGTATTTTGTGTGACATATCTCTGTGATTTAAGGGAATAAAAATTCAAAGTTGGAAAATTGCGAAATTTTCAAAGTTTTCACCAAATTTCCGCTTTTTTCACAAATAAACGCAAGTCTTATCGAAGAAATTTTACCACTATCGTGAAGTGAAATGTGTCACGAGAAAACATTGTCAGAATCATGAGGATCCGTTGAAGCATTCCAGTGTTATAACCTCATAAATGGACAGTGGTCAGAATTGTAAAAATTGGCCCGGTCATTAACGTGTAAACCACCCTTGGGGCTTAAGAGGTTAAAGATCGACTGACGAATAGTCTGAAGCCCTTGGACCCAAAAAGAACAATTTTACTTTCATCGGTCCAAAAAATGTTTCTCTGCTTCTCTTTAGGTCAGTTGATGTGTTCTTTGGCAAATTGTGTCTGCTTCAGTATATGTCTTTTTTAATAGTGGGACTTTGCAGAGACCTCTTGCTTCACACAGGCATCTTCAAACTGTCAGAGTACTCATCAGCAACCATGCCCACTTCCTTGTCCCAGCGCAGTGTTCAGCTGTCACTACCCCAGGCCCTGGAATGCCAGTGGAAATACCCAGCCATCCACCCACAGGCCCGAACACTAAATGACCACATTTCCAGACTACTTATCATGGAAATGGTGGCGTTTACGCTTGTGAACACTGAGGCTTTCGGCAACCTCAGCAGTCATCCCTTGGTACCTGGTCCACAGCCTCCACTATTTCTTCCTGTGTGCTGTCACCCACCTTACACAAGCACGTGTCCCATAACATCACGCGTGCCCTTACCAATGCAGTTACTGGGAAGGTCCACATAACCCCTTTACCCCGAAGGTGGTTTGCACGTTAATGACAAGGTCAAATTTTACAATTCTGACCACTGTCAATTTGAGGTAATAACTTTGGAATGCTTCAATGGATTCTGGTGACTCTGAGATTGTTTTTTCGTGGTGTGGCATATTGTATTTCATGATAGTGGTAAAATTAATTTGGTATGACTTGCATTTACTTGTGGAAAAAAGTGGAAATTTGGCAAAAATTTAGCAAATTTCCAACTTTGAATTTTCATGCCCTTAAAACACAGATATGTCACAGAAAATAGTTAATAAGTAACATTTACCACATGTCTACTTTACATCAGCACAATTTTGAAACCAATTTTTTTTTGTTAGGAAGTTATAAGGGTTAAAAGTTGACCAGCGATTTTTCATTTTTCGAACAAAATTTACAAAACCATTTTTTTAGGGACCACATCACATTTGAAGGGTTTATATGATAGAAGATATTCAAAAGTAACTCCATTCTAAAAGCTGCACCCCTCAAGGTGCTCAAAACCACATTTAATAAGTTTATTAACCCTTCAGGTTCTTCACAGGAAGTTTGGGAATGTGGAAAAAATGAACATTTAACTTTTTTCCAAAAATAATTTACCTAAGATACAATTTTATTTTTATTTTGACATGGGTAACAGGAAAATGGACCCCAAAATTTGTGTAATTTCTCCTGAGCATGCTGATACCCCATATGAGGGAGAAAACCACTGTTTGGGCGCCTGGCAGGGCTCGGAAGGGAAGCAACATCATTTGACTTTTTGAATGTAAAATTTCCTGGAATAATTAGCGGATGTCATGTCCCATTTGGAGAGCCCTTGATGTGCCTAAACAGGAGAAACCCCCCACAAGTGACCCATTTTTGGAAACTAGACCCCTCAAGGAATTTATTTAGATGTGTGGTGAGCACCCTGAACCCTCCAGGTGCTTCACAGAAGTTTATAATGTTGAGCTGTGAAAATAATAAAATCACATTTTCCCCACAAAAATGTTTTTAGCCCCAAATTTTGCATTTTCGTAAGGGTAACAGGAGAAATTCCACCATACAATTTGTTGTGCAATTTCTTCTGAGTACGCCGATACCCCATATGTGGGGAAATACTACTTTTGAGGCACAATGCAAAGCTCAGAACGGAAGAGGCTCCATATTGGAGTTCAGATTTTGCTGGAATGGTTTGAGGGTGCCATGTCAGTGATCATATTGACACCATGTGTGCATCACAGAGTTTTGTACGATTGAGCAGTGAAGAAAGAATAAATTACATTTTTACCACTAAAATGTAGTTTAAGCCCAAGTTTTTAATTTTTCTAAAGGCTAGTAGGATTTTTTTTTTTTACAACAGGTCCATTTTTGCCTGAGCGCACCAATACCTGACATGTAATTGGGAAATATTTTTCAGGCAAAGTACAAAGTTCAGAAGGCAAGGAGCACCAGATTTTACTGTTATGGCTTGCAGGTGCGATGACCCACTGGGAGAGCCCATGAGGTGCCAGAACAGCAGAACCCCCCATAAGTGACCCCAATTTACAAACTACACCTCTCAATGAATTAATCTAGGGGTGCAGTGATCATATTGACATCACATGTGTTTCACAGAATTTTATACCATTGACCAGTGAAGAAAAAATAACTACATTTTTACCACCAAAATTTGGTTTTAGCCCCAGATTTTACATTATCACAGAAGAGGGTAAAAATGGCACAAAACTGGCAATACCCCATATGTGGCTGTACAGTACTACTTCGCCATGCGGAGAGACTCAGGTGTAGACTCCACGGGTATTTTCCAGAAGCAAGCAGCAATGAAAATTGCAAACTGCCGTTGTAGTGACCAGTACGCTGTAGTGACCAGTGCATTGCATTCACCAGTACGTTATGCGCAGCTTGTGCTTCTGGAGACATGCACCTGTAAGTAAGGCTGCCGTCACACTAGCAGTATTTGGTCAGTATTTTACATCAGTATTTGTAAGCCAAAACCAGGAGAGGAACAATCAGAGGAAAAGTATAATAGAAACATATGCACCACTTCTGCATTTATCACCCACTCCTGGTTTTGGCTTACAAATACTGATGTAAAATACTGACCAAATACTGCTAGTGTGACGGCAGCCTTAGGCGGGCTCTCATCACTTCAGAAATGCCAAATGTGTATGCAATATGTAATTTAGGTACACTGTGGGGCTCAGAAGGGAGTGTGGATTTGGGAGCGGAGAATTTGCTGAATTTCTTTTGGAGGATTATGGAGCCATTTCACTTTTCCAGAGCCTTTGTACTACCAGTAACATGGAAGCCCCCTATATTTCCATTAACAGATGACAGATCTGAGTGAGGATTTGCTTTTTTGTGGATTGAGTTGGAGCTTTTATTGGGAACATTTTACATAACGTTAGGGATCACAGTTATCTGTCGCTCTACGCTGACCACTTACTTTGATTTTTCCATCTAAATCTCTGGGTGACGTGATTCAGATGAAGCCCCTGAGGGATCCATTCACTATAGTCAAGTAGCAGAGTTACTCTGAACTTTATCTGGCCTCTGTTCAGCATTGTCCTTCTTTTCAGAAGTGCACAAAACTGACCTACAGCACATTTATGAAATTGTGAAAAAACACATGCAGCGCCCCAGAGTCCTGGTCGTTGCAGTACTGTGGCTCCGCCGCTAAGGGGGGCTATGGTACGTCTGATGGCACTGAAGGAGTTCATCTGACCAGGTATCACATACACCAATACATTTCACAGTCTGGCCTCCAGGGGGAGCTAAGGGTACTATTCATTAGGCCACTCCTCACAGTCTGGTAAAACTGGGGGTTAGGCAGGAAGTTAGAGAGAACGCTGACTGGGTTGGAACCAGGCAACACCTTGTGGCAGAGGGTGTTGTAGGGGAAGATTCGGTAGGGTCCCTGTCAGGGGTGGGATCCTGACAGAGGCCTGGCAATCAGAGAGAAAGCTACGGGACCGCGCCTGCACTTCATAGCGGCGGTGCCCTAAGAAAGGACAAGAAGCGAGATTTATTGTGCTGAGTGAGAAACGAGATCAATGCAACAGGGAGAAATACCAGTAGGAGTCGTGCTGTTAGACCGAGGCAACATCCTACTGAGGCGTAAATAACCGGTGGCCGGAACGCCGAGGAAGTACAGAGCTCTAAGCATTACTTCAAACCAACGGCAGGGCAGAGAGCTATAGGCTGGCTGTCTCACCTACATCACCTACGCAGACATAGGGGGCAACCTTTGGAGAGGGGCGACTCTAGGGTCCCGGAAGAGCTCCGAGCCTTCCCGTCATACGGGTGCGTCCTACCATAAGATCTGGGGGACGAGAATAAGAAGAACATCAGAATCGAGTTGTTGTGAGGGAACACGAGGAACAGACACAACAGTTGTGGGGACTATCCCGTAAGCACAGCAGGGGAGGACCACAACACACAAGCGCTAGAAGGAAGGCACAGATTTCCACCTGCAACGGGAACTCTGGAGGTGCCATCGGACCGGCCGGACTTGCGCAGCCCGGTTAACCGTATTCCGGACTGAGGACCCAGAAGCCTTCAGTAAAGAGGTAAAGAGACTGCAACCTTGTGTCCTCGTTATTAACTGCGACCGGCACTACACCGCACCACTACCACCATCCACACCTATTATTTGGGGCGCCCCTCAGCAGGGTCACGGACCGGGCCTAGCCACCGTGACAACCCCAGAGCAGAGACTCAGAGGCCCGGTACCGGGTACCCCTCGGCCCTGCGGCAGTGGGGGCGCTTCACACACACCGCCGGATCACAGGTCAGATGGTGCCACAGTGCCTCCATCTGCCTCATTATAGGGAATCTTCTGCCAGCGGTTCCGTCTGAATCACGTATTTCAGAGATTTATACAGAAACCCCGCTGTAAGCTCTTTGGGAGGCAAAATGAAAAAATCAACAGCATGTGAAGAATTGTTTTTTTTACCCTTAGCCATGACAGCACCCACTTTGAGAGAGGGACCCGCCCATAGGAACAGGAAACCTACAGAGATAAAAGGGGCGGTCCCCCTCTCCTCAGTTGGTTTCCTGTTCCTATAGGAATCCCTGGAATACCTACATCAATGAAGGATCCTGGGCCAATGCACCTGCCTGTGTGGTCTCTGGGGGAACAGCAGGGGCTGCGGCATCAGTAGCAGCGGCAGGGGAGCCAAAGCATGCAGCCTCCCCCCTCGTCTGATGGTTTTCTGGCAGGTTCCGGGAAGATATTTAGCCCGGCCTTGGGAGCGGAGCACTAGGAGCGGCGGTCATCGTGCGATCCTCGGTAAGTATACTCCGGCGTGTCTAACCCGGAAGTATCCGGAGCACTTCCGGTGGACGGCCGAGGAGGCGGTCAGAGCACCGCATCTTGAAAAGGGAAAGCCGTGGCACGGAGCGCTGTGCTCATTATGTTGTCATTATTTTGCATGAGGTGCACCCACCAGCGGTGGAGCAAGACAGCGCTAGCAAAGATGGCAGCGCTAAAAGCATTAAAATTGCTGGCACAAGAATCGCAAAAAAGAGTGGATGCTCCAATGAAGAGACTACCACAAGCACAAGACTACGGTGTAGAGAAGCAGATCTACCTAGATTCCGCTTAGCGTCTCCGCCTCCTAAACTGGTACCGTTCAAGCTTCACTGGGTGAGTGTATATAAGCCTCTACCTATTAAGCTGACCCTTTCCTTCTCTGTATCTCTCCCTCCTAGGCTAAGAAATACAGTAAATCAAAACACATGGAATGTGCCCTGTGTATGCAACCCCTTCCCGATTCATATCCCAAAAGGTTATGTCCAAGTTGCATTGATCAGACCTTACAGGAGGAGGCTGCAGTAACATCCACAAATATCAGAGCCACAATTAGACAGGAAATTCAGGCTCTGGGATCCAGAAGCTCAAAAAAACAGGGAAGCAGAGTCCTTTCCCCCATCTCCAGTTCTGAATCTGAGGAGGGATTGATCCGATCATCTGATCCCTCGGGTTTGTCATCTAGTTCTTCTGACGATGAGGGCTGAGCCTTCTTTCTTGTTGACAGCATAGATAATCTTGTAAAATCCGTTAGGAATACAATGGGTTGCCCCGACACGAAAGAGACCAGGTCTGCACAAGATATTATGTTTGCTGGTCTAGCCCAGAAAAAATGGCAAGCTTTTCCAGTTATTTCTGCTATTAAAGACCTTGTTAAAAAAGAATGGGACAAACAAGGCAAAGGATTTCTCTCATCCTCTTCTAAAAGACGTTACCCTTTTAGTGACGAGGAGCTGGCAGTATGGTCGAAGGTCCCAAAAAGTGGATGCGGCAGTTGCATTCACCTCAAAACAATCGTCTCTCCCAGTGGAGGATGCAGGGGTCTTGTTAGACCCACTAGATGGAAAGACGGAGGCTCTACTCAAAAGGTCTTGGGAGACGAGAACAGGGGCTTTCAAACCTGCCATATCAGGTTCATGCACAGCAAGATCACTTTAAGGCTATGTGCACACGTCAGGATTTCTGGCAGAAATTTTCCTGACAAAAAACGGACATTTCTGCCAGAAATCCGCATGTGTTTTTACCGCGTTTTACCGTGTTTTTGATGCATTTTTTTATGCGTTTTTTCCCAATGCATAGAATAGCGGGAAAAATGCAAAATTAATGAACATGCAGCTTTTTTTACAGCAATGCGTTTTTTTGCGGAAAAAAAACGCATCACGTGCACAAAAATTGCAGAATGCATTCTAAATGATAGGATGCATAATGCATGTGTTTTTATCGCGAAAAAACGCAAAAAAACCTGAACGTGTGCACATACCCTTAGTATGGATAGATCAGCTGGAGCAACAAGTCAAAGGCAAGGTGGCAAGATATAAGATCCTACAAACAGTTCCATTGATTAGAAGTGCCTCAGCATTCTTAGCTGATGTATCAGCAGATTCTCTGCGTCTGGCAGCTAGGTCAGCCGGCCTTGTTAATGTAGCTGGACGAGCCCTCTGGCTGAAGGGCTGGAAAGGAGATACACAGTCCAAATCTAAACTATGTGTACAATCCCATGCCATTACAGTCTATTCCTCTGAAAAACATCTCATATAAGGTAGCCTTATTGATAGCCTTAACATCTGCCAGAAGAGTTGGAGAAACCCAGGCACTCTGTTGACCCTCCTTTCCTATTAATATTCCAGGATAGGGTATTTCTCAAGCCAGATCCATCATACCTCCCTAAGGTAGCAACAAATTATCATAGATCTCAAGAGATTCTCCTTCCTTCTTTTTATGACAATCCGTCAGGTCCGGAGGAAGAGAGGCTTCATATGTTGGATGTGAGAAGAGCAGTTTTGAATTACATAGAAAGAACCCAATCCTGGAGGCAGAGTAGGGCTCTGTTTATATCTTTTCAGGGCCACAGGAAAGGTCACGGGGTCACAAAGGCTACCTTGTCCCGATGGATCAGAGATGCCATCTGTCTGGCCTACTCGGCAAAGGGCAAGATTCCTCCAGAAGGAGTGAAGGCACATTCTGCTCGAGCCATAGCATCCTCTTGGGCGGAGAATGCAGATATCTCCATTTACCTCATATGTAAGGTCCCAACTTGGTCGACACCCTCGACTTTTTATAATCATTATAGGCTTGACCTATCTTCTTCAGCTGACCTGGCTTTTGGTAGAGCTGTCCTCAGCACGGTGATCCCACCCAGGTGAAGGTTCTCTGTAAATCTCTCAAAGTGGGTGCTGTCGTGGCGAAGGGTAAACAGCCGCATTACTTACCATTAATGCTCTTTTAATGAGTCCACGGCAGCACCCTCTCACTTCCCACCCTAGCTAGCTATATATATAGTTATGTATGTATACAATAATATTTCCTCATGGGTGTATATATATAAGACAAAATGTGTAACAAATTATGGACAAATATTAAATTGACAATGGCGGTTCCTCTCGTACTCTGAAAAACAACTGTAGGTTTCCTGTTCCTATGGGCGGGACCCTCTCTCAAAGTGGGTGCTGTCGTGGACTCATTAAAAGAGCATTACCGGTAAGTAATCCGGCTTATTTATTTTTTACGACCTTCCTCGTTCAGCAATACCAGATTTATATCGGATTTTTATGTTTGGCTGCTGTCACACACTAAAAGTTGCTTTTTATTGCAAAAAATAGTTTTTGCATCACTATATTTTGAGAGCTATAATTTTTCCATATTTTGTTTCTTTGCGGGACGAGTTGATGTTTTCATTGGTACCATTTTCAGGCACAAGACATTTTCTCATCACTTTCTAATCTGAATTTTGGGAATCAGAATGAACAAAAAACAGCAATTCAGGATTTTTTTTTTTTCGGGGGGGGGGGGGGGATATAATGCCATTCCATGTGTGGTAAAATTGATGACAGTTTTATTCTTCGGTTCAGTACGATTACAGCGATACCTCATTTATATTTTTTTTTATGTTTTGGTGCTTTTACACAATCAAAACCATTTTATAGAAAAAAATATTATTTTTGCATAACTTTATTCTGAGAGCTGTAACTTTTTTATTTTTCCACTGATGGAGTTGTATGGTGGCTTGCTTTTTTGCGGGACAAAATGACGTTTTCAGCTGTACCATGTTTATTTATATCCGTCTTTTTGATCGCGTTTTATTCCACTTTTTGTTTGGCATTATGATGATAAAGTATTGCGTTTTGCCTTGGTTTTTTTTAATGGCGTTCACTAAAGGGGTTAACTAGTTGGACAGTATTATAGATCGGGTCGTTGCGGATGCGGCGATACCAAATATGTGTACTTTTATTGATTATTTTTTCATGCAAATTATTTATAGATACAATATTTTTATTTTTTTCTATATTTTTACAATTATTAAAAAAAAATAATTTACTTTTCTTTTTTTAACTTTTTTTTTTACTTTGTCCCACTATGGGACTATAATTTTTTGCAGACTGATTGCTTGTGTAGTATGGGGATGCAGCAGCATCTCCATGCTATAGAAACTGTCAGCACTGCACTGACAAACTTGCTCATCATGCACTGCGCATTATCAAGCAATTATCCTAGCTCTGGTGACCTGGATGTCATCATGACATCGGGTCACCTTGGCAACGACCGTCACGCCACGGGTTCTCTGATCCAAAGGCAAAGGGGCTGTCATCCCTTGGCTGGCTACCGGAATGCTGCGATCACGTTTGATCGCTGCATTCAGGGGGTTAAAGTGCCGGGAGCAGTGCATGACCGCTTCTGGCACTTAGTGCTGGGTGTCAGCTGTTACAATTGACCGACTCCCGGCGTTGATCGCCCACGCACCACCCGTGTACATGGGTGATTGCGATGACGTAATATTCCATCCCTGGTCAAATAGGCTCAGGGCACATGGACGGATTACGTGAGATGTCAGAAAGGGGTTAACCGCAGACAATTGCTTGTGGCCAGGGATGCTAGATTTCTCTGACTTGTGGAGGCTGGGACCGTATTGGACCCTGGGACAGCATTGGACCCTGGGACAGCACCAGTGCTACAGACGCCTAGAATTGTAGGCCCTAGTTCCACAAGGGTTTCCCCCATCTCCTACATCAGTTCATGCACCCCTTCCTCCTCCATCTTCAAATTGTCATCCATTTTGATCACAACCTCGAAACACTGTAGCACTGCCTCGGTGAAGGGGCATCAGGCTCTGCTGAAACTAATGGGGCCCCACTTCCGTCATGTGCACGGGTCTCTCGCCACACTTCCAGGTTTATCTTGTAAGGGCACATCACATCCGCACAGCGCGGTCTATTTAATGCCACTTATGGCTAGACTCTGCACATGAAGCAGCTCTTCCCTATCTGTCCTTCCTAGTAGTACAGCAAGTGCAATTTACCGATCTTGGCTTGTACTATATACTTCACTTGAGCCACCTCGTCTATATTATCACTATGCCTTGCTTGTTTTCTGCCTTATATTTTACTTCTGCTATCACTATACCTATTTTGTGGCTGACAACATACAACCTCACAATCGTAATTTTCTCTCTCTGCTGTCTGTGGCTAAATACCTCTCTACTTACCTCTCACCCTCTATACTTTGTATAGATTATTATGGCACTTTTCTTGTTCTTTACATAACATTCTTATGTGTGAAAGATCTTTTTTTCTGTGTTATCACTTTTACATGGATTATGTAATACTCCTGCTTTATGTAGCTGAAATCAGAACTCCGCCTAATTTAATAAGCCTCTCTAGCACCTTCTCCCTTTTCATGTATTCTGCTCTATAGTTCATCCGACTATGGTTCTTTTTTCTGCTGCTTCCCATCTCTTAGAAGTCTCATTCTTACCTCTTTTCTTTGTCCATTTTTTGCCATCTTTTCCTTCCCTTGTTGTACATATGTTACATACATGCTTACAAATACTTCTCTTATTATACTATATTTTTGCTTTATAGTTATCTCTGTGCTCAGTTCAATCATTGTCAGCAACATAGAATAAATATTATTTTGTACATTATGTAAATATTCAGATTTTTGCCAAGTTGGGTCAGTGACTTCATAGTCTTCCACTTCTGCCTTCTGGTTCTCTTGACTTATCACTTGTTGGCAACTGTGTCTCATCATCTACCTCTTGGAGACGCTAATTGCCATTCTCCACTGTCATCTTTTACTGACTGTGGGTGTTCAAATATTCAGGCATCACTACACACAAGCTCCTCCTGACCCTCTTGAAACGTGCAGGACGAGAGGCCAGAATCAATGAATGTACATGTAAAAAGCTCATAGGGCAGTATGGTGGCTCAGTGATTAGCACTGCAGCGCTGGAATCCTGTGTTCAAATCCCACCAAGGACATCATGTACAATGAGTTTGTTTTCCCTGTGTTTGCGTGGGTTTCCTCCAGGATCTCCAGTTTCCTCCCACATTCCAAATACATACCAATAGGGAATTTAGATTGTGAGCTCCATTGGGGACAGTGATGACAATGTGTGCAAACTGTAAAGCGCTGTGGAATATGTTGGCGCTATATAGATTATTATTATTACTGTATTGTCCGAGTGGGATCACTTGTCTCCTGGGAGTCGCCATGGTGATAGGAAGGAGGATCAGTGTGAGGATTATGTGGTCCAGACTAGTGAGACTTTACCGTGTTAGAAGACATGTGTCCCACGCTCCCTTGCAAAGTGGGACAGGAAGCTAGGACTTATGGATGAGCGTGTTTGTTGCGCTCCCACAGCAGGCAGTTTCACCTGGCCTACAGCCTCATCGTGCACTATCAGCAGCACATCCACTTCCACATACTAGATATGCAGCTAAGAGCGGAATTAATAGGGACTACAATAGGATGTAGCCCTGATGAGGAGTTTTGGTTTCTGCAGCAAGGCCTGTAATGTAATGCATTACTAACCCTCTCCAGCAGCTATCCCTAAACTAATACTGCTAACAGCGGTACTGTATAGATGGAACCCTGGTAATGATTGTTTGGTTTTAGGTTTCTACAGCAAGGCCTGCAATACAATATAACCTGTAACTAGGCCTGTACTGCCAACTTTCCCTTCTTCTGTAACTCTCCCTACTGTCTCCAGGGTACAGTGTAGCGAGCATCTCGTGACCGGATCTTAGACCCAAAGACATAATGTGGCCAGGTAATCACTGTAATGCCAGTAGCCAACATGCCTATGGCATTATCGTACTGGGCAAGCATTTCCCCACATGGTTAGTGGCTGAAAAACAGCATCAAAGCACACTCACTCATCACTAGCCACTGAGCCATCAGGCTGCGTATATTCCCATAAGGCAGTTTTTTTCTGGGGAGCGCGCATTGGCTGTTGTCCTATCAGAATATAGCCATCCTTGCGCATTTAGGCCACATGCACACGTTGCAGATTTTTCCAGACTGATTTTGGTAAATCCGCAGGTAAACAGCACTGTGGATTTCCCGCGATTTTTTTGCGGATTCTTATTATGGAGCAGATGTAAACCGCTACGTAATCCGCACAAAGAATTGCCATGCTGCGGAATAAACAACGCTACGTTTCCGCAGCATGTGCACTGCGGATTTTGTTTTCCATAGGTTTACATGGTACTGTAAACTCATGGAAAACTGCTTTGAATCCGCAGCGACCAATCCGCTGCAGATCTGCAGCAAAATCCGCAATGTGTGCACATACCCTTAGACATTCGCACAGATGCATCTGCGCTAATGTCCAGAGAGTGGAATGTGGCTTCTCTGATGAAATACAAAGTGCATGTTGGGGTGGACGGGAGCACAAACACAAGGAGCTCTACCTTCACATTAATTCACACTCCGTCAGCCAGTACAGAGCTGAGTACATACATATTTTGCCTGAAAAACACATTTTTAATATAGCTTATGATAGGGTTGGGGGCACTTCAGAAACGGACAAATGCATACAATTTGGATAGGGAAGAAATGCGTTGGTCACAAAGGAATAAAGTGCAGTTGGCCCAGCTACAGATGTGGTAGGTTGGCATTGAGAACTGTACGCTGATAAAATAGAGAAATCTACCTCATCTCCATCCCAAGAATATTGAGTGGACACTAGAAGAAATCTTTTTGACCTAAGGCTGGATACAGGTTTTTAAAGGGGCACTTTGAGTCTCACCTAACCAAGGTTAAAAACATATTGTTTCAATATAGTTCAACTGCACACTGATGTTTTGCAGCAGTAATATTACAACAAATATAATGGCGATTAGTTGTCCCTCAATATGTACATGTGTCTGTAGATATTGCTGTTACATACTTGTTATGGCACCCCCTAGAGTTTCTCTTTCAGAACATTCATCTATGTTTAGTGTAGATGCAGTTGCTAGTCTAATGCATAGATTCTTACTGGCCGTCTACACAAAAGCAAGAATCCACCCCACATATGTAAAAGAATGCAGGTGATCTAACTAATCATCTGGGACACATTACATAGCTGTTAAAGGGAACCTGTCACCCCCAAAATCGAAGGTGAGCTAAGCCCACCAGCATCAGGGGCTTAGCTACAGCATTCTGGAATGCTGTAGATAAGCCCCCGATGTATCCTGAAAGATGAGAAATACTCAAGCTACTTACCAGGTAGCGGTGTTTTTCAGGAGTCCATGACAGCACTAACGAGAGAGGGGATCCGCCCTTCAGGGACAGGAAACCTACAGAGATAAAAGGGCGGCACCTCTCTCCCGCATCAGTTGGATTACAGAGCATGAGAGGACCTCCATTGATTAGTAACACATAAATATCTTAACACATTTCACCTTGTGACTACCATTTGTAGAAAAATTAACCTACATGAGAATATACTTATCGTGATGAAACCCATACCAGTAGAAAGGGAGGGAATATAGGAGTGCTGTCATGGACTCCTGAAAAACACCGCTACCTGGTAAGTAGCTTGAGTATTTATTCAGTCGTCATGACAGCACTAACGAGAGAATTACAGAGAAAAGAGTATTAGGGTGGGATTACTGCTTCCAGCACCCTTCTACCAAATGTAAGATCATTGGAGCTACCAAGATCTAATCTATAATGATTCAAGAAAGTAGATGGAGATGACCATGTGGCCGCCTTACATATATCCTCAATTGACACCTCCGATCTCTCTGCCCAGGAAGATGCCATGGCACGGGTGGAGTGAGCCTTTACGCCTTCCGGGACTTCTAGGCCACCTGCTGAATAAGCCAGAGAAATTGCCTCCCTAATCCATCTACTCAAGGTGTTTTTGGACACTCTAAACCCTTTTTTGACTCCCTGATAGGATATAAACAGGGAATTATCTTTTTTCCAGGGATCCGTTAAAGAAATATATTTAAGAAGGCATCTTTTGACATCTAACGTATGGAGTTTGAGTTCCTTTGAGTTTTTAGGATTAGGACAAAAGGTGGGGAGATTTATCTCCTGGAGTCTGTGGAACCTAGATGCTACTTTTGGGAGATAGAGGGGATCCGTTCTTAAAACTACTCTATCTTCCCTAATCTGCATATATGGAGTTAGTCTAGAGAGGGCCTGCAAATCACTAACTCTCCTAGCAGACGTAAGAGCAATCAAAAGAGCAGTCTTTAAGGACAGGATCTTTATAGATGCAGATTCTAAAGGCTCAAAGGGGGGTTCCGTTAACGCTGAGAGGACTAAGTTTAAGTCCCACGGGGCTAGCCTATTCTTAACGATGGGTCTTGATCTAGCGGCCGCTTTAATAAACCGAGCAATCCAATAATTTTTAGCTAACCCACAATTATACAGCGCCCCCAAGGCTGAAACCTGGACTCTAAGGGTGCTTGTAGCTAGCCCCATTTCGAGACCTTTCTGTAGGAATTCCAAGATCTTTGGAATACTAGCTTTCTGACTGATAAGTGACCCTGAGACCGAAAGGAATTTTCTCCAGATTCTTACATAAATATTTGTTGTGGAGTTTTTTCTGCTTTTTAATAGGGTATTAATAAGTCCCTCAGAAAACCCCTTTTTTCTTAATAATGACCCTTCAAATCCCACGCCGTCAGATGTAAACTGGCCACTCGTGGATGGAAGATCGGACCCTGTGAGAGGAGGTCTGGGAGTTCTGGGAGAATCCATGGTTGAGAAATGGACATTTTCCTCAACCAAGGAAACCACGGCCTTTTGGGCCAAAATGGCGCTATCAGAATCACATGAGCTCTGTCCTCCCGAATCTTCCTGAGGACTATCGGGATCAAGTTCAACGGGGGGAAGGCATAGGCTGTTTCGAAGTGCCAAGGAATCAGGAGAGCATCCACCGCCACCGGATTGTCTCTGGGATTTAGGGAACAAAATCGACGACATTTTTTGTTTTCTTTGTTGGCGAAGAGGTCTATTTGTGGGTATCCCCAACGCTGGGTGATCTGATCGAAGATGGCCTGATTGAGCACCCAATCTCCTTGCCCGAGCTTCCTGCGACTTAGAAAGTCGGCTACAACGTTGTGCTTCCCCTTTATGTGCAGTGATGTTAGTGACCGTAGATGATTCTCGGCTATCTGTAAGATACGACCCGATACCTCCATTAAGGACTTGGATCGGGTTCCCCCTTGGTGGTTAACGTAAGCTACCGTTACCTGATTGTCTGAGAATATTCTGACGTGGTGGTCCTGTAAGGATATAAGGAAATATCTCAGAGCTCGTTCTACGGCCAACAACTCTTTAAGGTTAGATGACAAATTCTGTTCAGAGGGTGACCAAACCCCCTGGACCCACATCTCGTTCATATGCGCCCCCCATCCCGTGGGACTAGCGTCTGTGGTTAATACTCGTGATATGTGGTTTATCCAGGGAACCCCTTTACGAAGGTTTGGAGCGTGTAACCACCAACGTAAGGACTGAATAGTGGCATTTGATAAGGAAAGAAAACTGTCCAAGTGACCTTCTAACCGACGAGTGTTGTACAGGACCTCCCACTGTAGGACCCTGGTGTGGTACTGGGCCCATCGTACTGCCGGGATGCACGACGTGAGTGAGCCTAACAGTGACATTGCTCCCCTTAATGTTATAACTGGATTAGCAATCACTCCAAGAATCTGTCGTTGGATCTTTTCCAACTTAACGTCAGGTAGACGGCATTCTTGTAACCTCGAGTCCAATATGAGACCCAAGAATTCTTGAACCTCTAGAGGCTGCAACCGTGACTTTTTAAAATTGATTATCCACCCCAACCTTTGCAAGGCTGCAATTACTTTGTGTAGTTGGGACGCGCAGTGTGATTCGGAGTTTCCTATTATTAATAGGTCATCGAGATATGGGACTATGAGAATATCCTGCTCATGAAGATGCGCCATAACCTCTACCATTATTTTATTGAATACCCGAGGGGCCACCGCAACACCAAAGGGGAGTGCCCTGTATTGAAAGTGTCTTATTGATTTTCCTAAGAGGACTGCAACTCTTAGATAACACTGGTGGTCTACGTGTATGGGGACGTGATAATACGCGTCTTTCAGATCTAAGACGACCATAAAGCACCCGCCAAACAATAACTTTATTGCAGACTTGACCGACTCCATTTTAAATGACGGGATCCACAAAAACCTATTTAGGCCTTTAAGGTTTATAATTGTGCGAAAGCTGTTATCTGGCTTCTTAATCAAGAAGAGGGGAGAGTAGAATCCTTTACCCCTCTGTACTTCAGGAACCTCCACCAAAACGCCTTTCTGTTGGAGTTCCTGGACCTCAGACTCTAACGCCCGCTGTTCTGTGGAGGAAGAACGCAATGGTGTTACAAGAAACCTGTCGTCAGGAGTGAATCGAAAGTCAAACTTTAAACCCGACTCCACAATGTTCAAGACCCACGGGCTATTGGATATAATACGCCATGCCGGATAGAAGGCTAGAAGTCTCCCTCCTACCCGGTCCGCCAGTCATTGTGGCTTCCTGTTGTCTCTAAAGGAGCTAAACATGTAGCCTCTACCTTTCTTTTTGTTAGCATCATATCTGGGTCTTTCTCTATTCGGTCTTGTTCGATCAAACCACCTCCTATTAGTGCCTCTTCTGTAAGTAGGCCTACCCAGGTAGGGAAACCGTTTCTTACTGTCTCCCGCTTTTTCTAATAATTCGTCCAGAACCGGACCGAATAAGTGTTCTCCCACGCACGGGATGTTGCACAATTTGGATCTGGCCTGCATGTCTCCTTGCCAACATTTCAGCCAGATTGCTCTACGGGCTGAATTAGAGAGCGCGGCCGACCTAGCCGCCAACTTAACTGAGTCCGCTGAAGCGTCAGCAAGGTAAGCCGCAGCCCCCTGAATCATAGAGAGAGAGAGGATAATATTTCATCTCTCGGGGTTTTGTCCTTCAGCTGACTCTCCAGGCTATCCAACCACACCATCATAGAGCGTGCCGTGCAGGTGGCAGCGATTGATGGTCTGAGAGCCCCTGCTGAAGTTTCCCAGGCTCCCTTGAGAAACACATCTGCCCTCCTGTCCAGTGGGTCTTTTAAAGTCCCCAGATCCTCAAACGGTAGAGAGGACTTTTTTGAAGCCTTGGCTACGGCCGCATCAAGCTTCGGGGCTTTATCCCACGTGGCCGAAGCAGACTCCTCGAACGGATACTTCCGCTTGAAGGATGGAGGAAGAGAACCTTTTCTTTCCGGTTTTTTCCACTCTGGAAATTAAGGCGCTAACTTTCTCCACTACCGGAAAGCATCGGCGGGATTTACGGTCCAGACCTCGGAACATGACATCCTGCATGGATCTCTCTGGTGTCGTCTGCTCAATCCCAATTGTATTATTTACCGCTTTAACTAGGCGGTCTATGCGGTCAAAAGAAAAACAAGAATGTTCGTATTCCGAACCCGAGGAGGATACTGACGAGAGAGAGGCTTCCGACTTCAGATCTCCTAAGTCACTCTCGTGTGAACTTGGGGATCCAAGGTCCGTTATTTTAGACCCCCTATGAGATTGAGATCTTGTAGAGCTTCTAATCTCCTGTCTAACCATCTGTCTCAGACTAGAAGCGAAATCTGGTGTTTCTTCCGCTATTAGACGCTGGATACACGGACCACATAGTCTCTTAACATATTCGTCAGGGAGAGGAATACCACATTCTGCACATTCCTTGTGCTTGGATTTAGAGGATCGCTTTTTTCCCTGATGTAAAAAGAGGGAATAAGGAGGGACACCAATCACTAAGTGAACTTTCACGATGATCACTTACCCCCTACAGTGTCCAAATGGTACCGAAGATTGCGGGGGGACCCTCTCCACCGAAGCAACATCCATACGGCTTGAGGACTTCCCGGCTTTAGATGATTGGTCAGCTCTACCACCAGGACGACTACTGCCACTAGCACGTCGCTGGGTGTTCGCTGCATGAGGCTTCTCCAGGGGTTGACACTGTTGCTCAGAAAGCAACGGATCCTGCTCCTGAGACTCCATTGTAACAAATGGGTGTGAAGCATGAGGAAGCCGCCATCGACTCCTTAAGTAGCCGGCCCCCAACAGGGTACCTCCCCCAGATGGGGGTCAGCAGGCCAATCCGGATGAACTGCCGGGTACTTCATTGTATGTGGGAGGCCCTTCCCCCATGAGGCTGACCGATCTGGATAGTCCCCCCCCCCGCCCCCTCAGGAAGCGCCGGATCTAGACTCTACTTTAAAGCGAAAGGGCCGCCCGGACCCTGTCTACAGCAAAGCCGGCAGGGCGCCGCCATATTTTCTCGCCCCGGCGGCTTAGTGCGCATGCGCCGAAACGTCATCGTCAGTTACCACCCAGGTCTCCCCCATCGCGCGCGTCACTTCCGGTGCGCCCTGCAGCCTCCGAACGCTGCACGCCGCACACCTGTCAGAGGGGAACGCCGGCGCTGCCGACAAGGCGCCGCAAACGCCCACGCTAGCCGACATGAGCACCCACACTCGGCGCTCCGCATCCCAAACCGGGCAAGCCCCACACCGCGCTGTAACGCTCACGCTGGCCGGAAAGGACCCCGAACCCCACACACAGCTGGAAGGAGGGCCTCCCACCTAATACATACCCGTACCAGCGGCGATGGGACATCAAAGAGCGGCTCCCCCTGAAGGCTGCTCTTGCTCTGCTGTTGCCTGCTCCCACAGCCCTCTGTGGTGCGGCACTTCCAGCATCGCGATCTACACCGAGGAAGGGGCCATCCCGCCTCCAGGATCGGTGAGTCGGACCTGGGTCCAAACTTCTGTCTTCGCCTTTCTTCCAAAGGCCTCTGCAAGGTCCCCTGTCAGGGACAGGAAACCAACTGATGCGGGAGAGAGGTGCCGCCCTTTTATCTCTGTAGGTTTCCTGTCCCTGAAGGGCGGATCCCCTCTCTCGTTAGTGCTGTCATGACGACTGAATAAAAGGAGGTTAGATTATAATCACCTGGGCGGGCGGTCCGATCCGGTGGGCGTTGCGGTCCGGGTCCTCCCATCTTCTTACGATTACGTCCTCTTCTTGTCTTCACGCTGCGGCTCCGGCACACTTTGTCTGCCCTGTTGAGGGCAGAGCAAAGTGCTGCAGTGCGCCTGCGCTGGGAAAGGTCAGAGAGGCCCGCGCACTGCAGTACTTTGCTCTTCCCTCAATAGGGCAGACAAAGTACGCCTGCGCCGGAGCCACAGCGTGAAGACCAGAAGAGGACGTCATCTGATGAAGATGGGAAGCCCCGGACCGCGACGCCCATCGGACCGGACCGCCCCTTGGTGAGTATAATCTAACCTTTTTCTTATCTTTCAGAATACATCGGGGGCTTATCTACAGCATTCCAGAATGCTGTAGATAAGCCCCTGATGCTGGTGGGCTTAGCTCACCCTCGATTTTGGGGGTGACAGGTTCCCTTTAACATGAAGAACAGGGGACAACCAAACAAGTATTGAGCAGCTATATACAGACACAGGAACATTTTTAGTAATAAAGTTTCCCCATTAATTCAATTGCTATAAACAGAATTTTAATCCTGTTCAACCTACGAATTACATGGATGGGAATATAAAGAAGCTTTCAATTTCTGATAGACAAGTTAGTAGAGCTGGAAGAATGCAGTTTAGATGGAGATGAAATCAATGTTTAAAAAAAGAAAAAAAAAAAAAAAGAAAAAAAAAAACACCTGGTGACAGATTTTCCTTAACAGCAGAGAACCTGAATTCAGAGATCACTTATGGTACCGTCTCACAGTGGCACTTTTGTCGCCACGATCCGTGACGTTCCAGCGATATCCATACGATATCGCTGTGTCTGACACGCAGCAGCGATCAGGGACCCTGCTGAGAATCGTACGTCGTAGCAGATCGTTTGGAACTTTCTTTCGTCGCTGGATCTCCCGCTGTCATCGCTGGATCGGTGTGTGTGCGGCAGGGCCGCGCTTAGTAACCCGATGTTTACCCTGGTTACCATCGTAAATGTAAAAAAAAAAAAAAAAAAAAACGTACATACTCACATTCCGGTGTCCGTCAGGTCCCTAGCCGTCTGCTTCCCGACTGCCGGCCGGAAAGTAAAAGCACAGCGGTGACGTCACCGCTGTGCTCTGCTTTCACTTTACGGCCGGCACTCAGTGAGTGCGGGAAGCGGACGGCAGGGGACCTGACGGACACCGGAATGTGAGTATGTACGTTTTTTTTTTTTTAAATTTATTATGTAACCAGGGTAAACATCGGGTTACTAAGCGCGGCCCTGCCCTGGTTACCTGGGGACTTCGGCATCGTTGGTCGCTGGGGAGCTGTCTGTGTGACAGCTCCCCAGCGACCACACAACGACTTACCAACGATCACGGCCAGGTCGTATCGCTGGTCGTGATCGTTGGTAAATCGTTGTGTAACGGTACCCTTACTGGGATACTTGCTGTAAATTTTACAATACAATAATTTTATCACTACAGGACTAGTAAACCTCCCGCTATGTAGTCCTCCATATTCATGAGCTCTGTAGGACCCCGTCCCACCGATTGACAGCTTTCTGCCTATGCACAGTATAGACAGAAAGCTGTTAATGACTGGTTTGGGCAGGGTTATACAGCGCTCAGCAGTCCTGCAACAGATAAAACAGTTATTGTTTCAAAACTGCAGCAAGCAGCCCAGTGACAAGTTGCTGTAATCAGGATCTATGCCCACACATCATGCGCCTCACAGATGGCGTAGCAAAAAGCTGCTGACAGATTTCCTTTAATATCAAGTAACTCCATAGCCTCTTGTTGATTCCTTTACAGAACTTTCAACCATTCTAGTGTATTAACAACAAACAAGGCTTTGTATACAGACACCATAAGAAGGATCATTTTTTAAACAGTTTATTATGTAAATTACACATGGGTTATTAGTTCTCCTTTTCTTGCACAGTCTTTGTACCACGCAGACGACCAGTACGACGAGCAGCAATAAGACCAACTTTGCGACCAGCTGGAGCATCTCTCCTGATGGTTGAAGGCTTACCAATGTGCTGATGGTTACCACCACCGAAGGGATGTTCTACAGGCTGCAGAGAAGGAGAGAACGAGAGAACAACAACTAGTTACAAATATCCATGTCAGGGTTGTAGGTTGTCTGCAGATCCCAAGGTCTGCCCCCTGCCATTATGCTCGCTACACCGAAACAAGCACGTAAAAACCAGTATACAAAAACTTACATTCATAGCCACACCACGGACACGTGGCCAGCAGTTTCTCTTGGCCTTGTACTTGTGGTAGGCACGACCTGCCTTCAGAATAGGTTTGTCAATACGTCCACCTCCAGCAACAACGCCTGCATTTTAAAGAGGTTGGTTAAAATAGAAGTTGTCTTTTTAATTTATGCTTTAGAATACAAAATACAAACTTTCATTAAAAGGGATTTCTAGCCTAGGGACAAAAGTCACACTCACACAGTGACTGCGTGTGGTGCACGCTCTCACCATTCTCCGCTTTCCCTTGTGCTAGTAGGGGGTCTCGTGACAGGTTTGCAAACATGCAGTAATGTACCAACTAGACTTCCGCTTCGCTCAAAAAAAAAAAAAAATTTATAAGCCAGATAAGTCTAGGTGGCACATACACAGGATTATGTGAGCACCAACTAATACATGGAATTGTGACACCATCACCATTCGGCAATCCTGTAAGAGGAAATAGAACCTGGAGGTTATAACTGAACATTAACACCCACCAACAATGGCTCGGTTTGCAGAAGCGATGACCTTCTTGGAGCCAGAAGGCAGCTTCACTCTGGTCTTCTTTGTTTCAGGATTGTGGGAGATGACTGTAGCATAGTTGCCAGATGCACGGGCCAGTTTGCCACGATCGCCTGGTTTCTCCTCTACACAACACACAATGGTTCCTTCAGGCATTGTGCCAACTGGGAGGACATTGCCGATGTTAAGCTGAGCTGAAAGCAGAATTATGATATTAGTTCATATGCTAGCTTTCAAGCAGACACCTTTCCCCCTAACAGTACAGTTGTGCTACACACTAGACAAGGATACTGCATGAAGTGTGAGGAAAAAAAAAAATGTATTTTACAATAACGTCAAGCATTTGTATTTTTACGTTCTAGCCGAGTGTGGTTATTGATATTTGCAGTATTTTTTACCTAAAGTGGAGCACAGTAGATGTACAGGACTGGTCAAAAGTTTGGACACACCTGTTCCGTGTCTTTATAATGTGCACATTGTAAATTCAGACTGAAGGCAGCAAAACCATGAAAGAATGTGTTGAACCTTAGACAAACTACCCTGGTACCCAGATTCCAGCTTTACACACTATTGGCATTCTACCAAGCAGCTTCATCAGACAGTCACCTGAAGTGGCTTTCCAACAGGAGCTTTTAGGTGTCCGGAGGGCCTGTTGGTTGTCCTGGCTATATTCACGCTGAGATTTAACTCATCCCGACCATCTCAATTGTGTTATCAGGTGATCGTAGAGGCCAACTCCATTCCTCTTCTTAACACATAGATATAACAGTCTGCAGATGTTTTTTGAGTCATTTCCTGGTACAACACAAATGATGTTCCCACTAAGTGCAAACTAGATGGGATGGCATGTCTGTGCAGAAAGATGTGGTAACCATGCTGGTTAAGTGTGTCTTGATCTTGGAATAAGTCACCAATAAAGCACCCACACAGCATCACACATCCCCCTCCTCCATGCTTCTCGGTGGGTACCACACATACCATCAGCTCACCTTTTCTGCTCCTTAGCAGTTGGCAACAAATATCTCAAAGTCTCATTCATCAGATTACAATACAGTTTCCACTGATTAATGACCAGTCCTTGTGTTTCTTGGCCCCAACATGTTTCTTCTTCTTTGCAACAATTCAACCATAATAAAGAGAGGGGGTACTTTAGAAATCTAAGGTTCAACACAGTCTGGAACTTGTGTTCCTTTGTGACTTTTTGCTGCCTTTTGTCTGAATCTACACTGCGCACATTCTACTAAGAACTAGGGAAATCACTGCATAAACAGGTATGTTTAAGCTTTTGACTGGTACTATATAGACACATTATGTAATCGCAATTGGTAGACACATACAGATAAGAGGATCAGTGTGAAGATCCAGAAACTGCACCACAACCTCTGAAAATATCTGTTTAATCCTTAATGGCACTCACATTTTAATCAGTCAGCATACCTTTCTTTCCGCAGTAGACAAATTGACCAGTGTGGATTCCCTCAGCTGCAATGAACAGTTCAGTCCTCTTCTTAAACCTGTAGGGGTCTCGGAAGGCGACCTTGGCAAGGGGAGCACCACGGCCAGGATCATGGATAATGTCCTAAAACAACCAAATAAACCTATTACTCAAACCAAAGCAGCAGGAATTTCAGGTAAGGTGTGTCTAATATGCCAGGAAGATTTTGGTTAGCAACAGTCTTGTATTGTTGATGGTCACTGAACCCAGAATCAATACAGCAAAAACTCTCCAATATCTCATCTCTGGAAAAAAACAACCCCCCTAATTTAGATCAGATTTTGTTTTCATTTCAATTCCTTTATATACTTGCCATATTCTAAGAAGGGACCAACCTCAAAGACCAAGAAACATTTCCATAAAAATGTCTAATCTTTGGTATTATGGTCAGAACCAATAAGAAGGAACTAAAAGACATCGAGAACATAAGGGTATGTTTCCACGTTCAGGAAACGCTGCGTGTATGACACTGCGCAGAGCCGCAGCGTCAAACACGCAGCGTCCAGATGTTACAGAATAGTGGAGGGGATTTTATGAAATCCCGTCTCCACTATGCGTGGTAACACGCACCCGGCGGCCCTGCGATTCCGGACATGCGGCGTGTCTTAAGATCGCAGCATGTCCGCGTACCTTGCGGCGACGCTGCGCCGCCACAAGGTAAATCACAGGGCTCTATGTGTGGGGTGTGGAGATTCCGGATGTGTGCAATGAACACATCCGGCATCATCGCGTCTCCAGAAGGGGGCGGGGCTTAGGGCGGAGCGGGTTTGCAGCTCCGTCCAAACCGCCGGCCATCCTGAAGGTGGACACATACCAAAGAGCTGCACACGAGTTGTGAACCCAAGCACCACGAGCAGGCGCTTTCACATGTTGTAAAATGCAAGAACTTTGGTGTAACTGTATGAAATGCCAAAAGGAAAGCCCCTGTCCTCAATATACCCTGACAGAACGCATGTGGTGTTAACTTATACTCTTGGTGTGTGTATTAGGTACATGGTGCATTATATGATGGATGCACCAAGTCCACTGCTCCACCTTCAGCTGTAGTAGGACGGTAGGTCTGGAATGGCCTTCAAAATAAAAATATGAATATTGGCATCCAGTTTTAACATTTATTTGTATTACTAAGCTACTTTACAACCCAACATTTACACAGTTGTATATAATAAGCCTCTCAATATAATGAATTGTGGACTACAGAGTCCATTGTCCTTGCTTTCTCCAATGTTACAGAACAAACTACCCAGTGTCCATATGGCACAGATGCAGGCCCCATCTCCTAGTCTTCAGTAGCCCTGTTTAGCATACTATACTATAAGGCTGCTGTCACACTACCAGTATTTGGTCAGTATTTTACTTCAGTATTTGTAAAGGTACCTTCACACTAAGCGACTTTGCAGCGAGAACGACAGCGATCCGTGACGTTGCAGCGTCCTGGATAGCGATCTCGTTGTGTTTGACACGCAGGAGCGATCTGGATCCTGCTGTGATATCGCTGGTCGGAGCTAGAAGTCCAGAACTTTATTTGGTCATCAGATTGGCGTGTATCGTTGTGTTTGACAGCAAAAGCAACGATTCCAGCAATGTTTTCCAATGGTAACCAGGGTAAATATCGGGTTACTAAGCGCAGGGCCGCGCTTAGTAACCCGATATTTACCATTGTAAAAAAAAAAAAAAAAAAAAAAAAAACAGTACATACTCGCCTTCTGATGTGTCACGTCCCTCGCCGTCAGCTTCCCGCACTGACTGTCAGTGCCGGCCGTAAAGCACAGCACAGCGGTGACGTCACCGCTGTGCTCTGCTTTTACTTTACGGCCGGCGCTCACAGTCAGTGCGGGAAGCTGACGGCGAGGGACGTGACACATCAGAAGGCGAGTATGTACTGTTTTTTTTTTACATTTACAATGGTAACCAGGGTAAACATTGGGTTACTAAGCGCGGCCCTGCGCTTAGTAACCCGATGTTTACCCTGGTTACAAGCGAACACATCGCTGGATCGGTGTCACACACACCGATCCAGCGATGACAGCGGGAGATCCAGCGACGAAAGAAAGTTTCAAACGATCTGCTACGACGTACGATTCTCAGCGGGGTCCCTGATCGCAGTAGCGTGTCAGACACAGCGAGATCGTTAGTATATCGCTGAAACGTCACGGATCGTGCCGTCGTAGCGACCAAAGTGCCACTGTGAGACGGTACCCTAACAACAGCCCATCTCATAGCTGTTCCACTTCATCACCCGGTCAGGGAATACTTACTTTTACAATACCCTTGATGTAGCCATGTCTTTCAGCAAAGTCGACAGCCCTGAGCTTTGCGGCACCTTTCCTGTGCTTCACATGAGCTTTGAAAACAGAGCCGGCACCTTTCCTCTGTCCCCTGATTACACGTCCCATTGTGACCTGTGCAACAAAACAAACATTACAGAGTAAGAAGCAGGAGAAGTCACCATCTAGTAAGGCTGGGAATTGCCCATACACAGCAGAGCACAGGCAGGCCACCATAGGGCCCGCTTACGTCTACAGGGGGCTGCCAGATTCTCTCCCCAACAAACAAGGGTTAGGCATGGGGAATTCCTAATGCCCGATTCAATCCCAGGAGAGATGAGCTTCCGCCATAAAAAGTAGGAAAACCCAACACTGAATGACAACAAATTACACTGGGGAACACAATTTTTTAAGAGTTAGGTCAGACAACTGTTCTTAATTAATTTTTGGATGCTGAATCCAGAAATGATCTCAGTTTTTCTCTATCACGTCAAGTTTTTGAACTATAGGATTTTTGTCTTCTCAAAACTATGTAAACTACTGTACCTAAAAAGTGTTTTGTTTTTTTTAAATAGTACAAATATGAACAAAAAATGAAATATATAAGAAATAGGCATGACAAAGTAGTGACTACTCTTACAACTTGCCACGTAGCTCTATATGAGTCGAATTGTAATCAGATAACAAGTCTTATTACAGATATCAGTGCAATTGTGCTTCTCTGTCAGGTAAGTTGTGTAGGAAAAACTTGACATGCTAGAAAAAAACTGACTACATTTTTGGAATCAGCATGCCAATTTTAGTATAAATCAGCTCAAAAACCTAACTCAACAGAAATTTTTTTTCAAATTGTTCCCCTGTGTTATATATATATTCAGTGGTGTAAGACCTCCAGGGGACCCAATGGCTAGGAATCCAAAAAGCAGTGGTACTTCACAAATGTAATATTTCAGCTGTAAAGGCCGTTACCCGACACTGGTGACTAAGGGGGTCCCATAACCGTTAGTAATGTGGGCAGACAGTAATGTGTATGTGGCATCACAGGCAGGTGAAGTCGTTGGAGACAGCATCCAGCATGGCGTTTTTTGGGACTGTCAATCCTTCTGTGCTCCGAGATAAACCAGTACCGGAGATGTCTGGCAGCCGCTCCTGTGTAGCTGGGGAGATCACTGCATCGCTCAGCTGACAACAATCTAGTGTTTGGGGGGCTTTTACTCATCTGAAGTCGGTGCAGCCTCGGATTGTTGGATGCAGCTGCCCAAAGTGTCTGACAACAGCTTTATCCCCACGATCACCACATGGAACGTCAACCAAACCCTTGTGTATATGGGAAGCCGATGGGCCCACCGCCATCTTAGGCTGCAGTCACACACCTATGGTCCGCAGCCTGTGTGCACACCACAATGCCCAGCCGGCCCGCCAGCCCTGCCCCAGGGAGTATGGGACCCGCCAGTGCAAACCCTGCGTCTGCTGGGGAGAGGCTGGGTAGATGGCAGCTCTGGAGGCACACGGCCACCTGTAACCGACATGCTCTAGATGCTGTGAAAGCTGATCCCAGTGTTCTCTGCTATCAGCCGCTGCCTGCCCACCCGTGACTGCAGACACAAGGCCCCGCTCTCATCTGCCGATAGCCTCCTAAAGCAGCAGCTGCTCATCTCCCGGGAGGGCTCACCACGGGTTAATGTCAGCGTCGCAGGCACAAGTCCCAGCCGGTACACGGCTACCACTACCCCGGCATAACCGACTGTAACAGAAGGTCTCCTAATCGGCATCACTGCACCCAAATACACCGCCACGGTGCACGGCCGGGCTCCCAGACACTGCTGGCCCGGGGAGAGGAGGGAGGCTGGCAGGATGGCTGGGATCCACGAACGATTGAGGGACGGGAGACTCGGCTCCATGATCCTACCTGGGCCCGGGCTGTCCGCGAAGAGGAAGTTCTCGGCAGCAGGCGGCCGATTTCTTCCGGAGAACGCGATGACGCAGTGTACGCTGGGAAGTGTCGTCAGAAACTGGAAGGCGCCATGTTTGATTCTGGAAAAGACGAGAGACTGTTCTAATCACGGGGCATTCTAGTCATGTCACTACTGCTTAGAGAATGAGGTCGGGGTATAGTGGGATAGCGGGGAATCCAGGAGGATAGTGGGGGAAACAGGAGGATAGTGGGGGAAACAGGAGGATAGTGGGGGATACAGGAGGATAGTGGGGGAAACAGGAGGATAGATAGTGGGGGATACAGGAGGATAGATAGTGGGGGATACAGGAGGATAGTGGGGGATACAGGAGGATAGGGGGGATACAGGAGGATAGATAGTGGGGGATACAGGAGGATAGCGGGGGATACAGGAGGATAGATAGTGGGGGAAACGGGAGGATAGTGGGGGATACAGGAGGATAGGGGGGATACAGGAGGATAGGGGGGGATACAGGAGGATAGCAGGGGATACAGGAGGATAGATAGTGGGGGATACAGGAGGATAGATAGTGGGGGATACAGGAGGATAGATAGTGGGGGATACAGGAGGATAGATAGTGGGGGATACAGGAGGATAGATAGTGGGGGGAAACAGGAGGATAGTGGGGGATACAGGAGGATAGTGGGGGAAACAGGAGGATAGATAGTGGGGGATACAGGAGGATAGATAGTGGGGGATACAGGAGGATAGATAGTGGGGGATACAGGAGGATAGGGGGGGAAACAGGAGGATAGGGGGGATAGCGGGGGATACAGGAGGATAGATAGTGGGGGATACAGGAGGATAGTGGGGGATACAGGAGGATAGATAGTGGGGGATACAGGAGGATAGATAGTGGGGGATACAGGAGGATAGATAGTGGGGGATGCAGGAAGATATTGGGGGATACAGGAGGATAGTGGGGGATACAGGAGGATAGCGGGGGATACAGGAGGATAGATAGTGGGGGATACAGGAGGATAGCGGGGGATACAGGAGGATAGCGGGGGATAGAGTGGGATACCGGGGATACAGGGGGATATAGGAGGATAGCGGGGGATATAGGAGGATAGCGGGGGATACAGGAGCTTCCCGGGAGCAGCTTCGTTACATGCACACAGGGCGCACTTATTTCTACGATTCTGAAGTAATGTCTCCCATATTATGTTACTATTAGGCTGCCGTCACACTAGCAGTATTGGGTCAATATTTTACATCAGTATTTGTAAGCCAAAACCAGGAGTGGGTGATAAATACAGAAGTGGTGCATATGTTTCTATCATACTTTTCCTCTAATTGTTCCACTCCTGGTTTTGGCTTACAAATACTGATGTAAAATACTGACCACATACTGCTAGTGTGATGGCAGCCTTATATGTACCCTGTCTGCGCCGCACATTCAGCCTGGTGTGAGGACAGATTACGGCTTTTACCTGGTAGTTATGGGCACTAGTGAGCCAGCTTTCATGTCATATATTATAAATTGCCAAAGGCAAATAATCCCTAACTGAGGACTCTAAACTATAACTTTTATTTGTGCCATTAAAGGAAATACTAATAAAAATGGCACTTTTCAGTGTGTATTACTTTAGGACACAGGCAGGTTAATTTATAGACTCGCGTCTTTTTAGGTTGCTCACAGTCCTAATCCTATTTTCTGGCAGTATTCATGGGGCAAGGTGAGGCCGCTACCTATATCCCTACACAAAACACACTATACAATCACTGGCTGGTGCTTATTAAAATTTGATCCTAAGGCTACTTTCACACTAGCGTCGTGCACTGCACGTTGCTATGCGTCGTTTTGTAGAAAAAACGCATCCTGCAAAAGTGCTTGCAGGATGCGTTTTTTCTCCATAGACTTGCATTAGCGACGCATTGCCACACGTCGCAACCGTCATGCGATTGTTGCGTCGGACCGTCGCCACCAAAAAACGTTGCATGTAACGTTTTTTGGTGCGTCGAGACCGTCTGTTCCGACCGCGCATGCGCGGCCGGAACTCCGCCCCCTCCTCCCTGCACCTCACTATGGGGCAGCGGATGCGTTGAAAAACAGCATCCGCTGCCCCCGTTGTGCGGCGCTTTCACTGCTTGCGTCGGTACGTCGCAACGATGCAATTCGTCGTGCGTCGTACGACGCGAGTGTGAAAGTAGCCTAAGCCTCCCTAACATGGCGTCATCAGGGGATTGAGGCTGCAATGAGCTAAACAATAGGTCAGGGCCGGTGTTAGGGGCAGGCAGACCAGGCAGCTGCCTGGGGCCCCCACTCCCCCAGGGGCCCCCAGCTAGCGGCAAGTCACGCAGCCGCTATGGGGCCCTGTGAGGCAGGGGGGCCCGCCTGCCACCAGCGCCGACTCCCCCGCCGCATTGAACTTTACCGGCGTCTGCCGGTACAGTTCAATGCAATGATGGAGGAGAGAGCGTCACCTGACGCTCCCTCTCCCATCATTCCCCGCTCTGCCTCTGACACTGCGGGTGCGCGCACACTCACTGTGTCCCAGGCAGTGCAGCGGCAGCCGCCGAGACAGGAGCAGGGAGCACCGCGGGCACGAGGGGAGGTGAGGAGCTTGTGTTTTTTTTTTTTATTTACTGGACTGTGGGGCCATTCTCGGGAGAGGAGGGGAGGGGAAGGGGGGATGTGGGCAGTGCTATATGCTACTGTGTGGGCATTGCTATATACTACTGTGTGGGCTCTGCTGTATACTACTATGTGGGCTCTGCTGTATACTACTTTGTCGGCAGTGCTGTATACTACTGTGTGGGCTCTGCTGTATACTACGTTGTGGGCAGTGCTCTATACTACTGTGTGGGCAGTGCTATATACTGCTGTGTGGGCTGTGCTATATGCTACTGTGTGGGCAGTGCTGTATACTACTATGTGGGCTGTGCTATATGCTACTGTGTGGGCAGTGCTATATACTACTGTGTGGGCAGTGCTATATACTACTGTGTGGGCTCTGCTGTATACTACTATGTGGGCAGTGCTGTATACTACTGTGTGGGCTCTGCTGTATACTACCTTGTGGGCAGTGCTATATACTACTATGTGGGCAGTGCTGTATACTACTGTGTGGGCTGTGCTGTATACTACTGTGTGGGCAGTGCTGTATACTACTGTGTGGGGAGTGCTGTATACTACTGTGTGGGCAGTGCTGTATACTACTGTGTGGGCTGTGCTATATACTACTGTGTGGGCAGTGCTATATACTACTGTGTGGGCTGTGCTATATACTACTGTGTGGGCAGTGCTGTATACTACTGTGTGGGCTGTGCTGTATACTACTGTGTGGGCTGTGCTGTATACTACTGTGTGGGCTGTGCTGTATACTACTATGTGGGCAGTGCTTTATACTACTGTGTGGGCTGTGCTATATACTACTGTGTGGGCAGTGCTATATACTACTGTGTGGGCAGTGCTATATACTACTGTGTGGGCAGTGCTATATACTACTGTGTGGGCAGTGCTGTATACTACTGTGTGGGCTGTGCTGTATACTACTGTGTGGGCAGTGCTGTATACTACTGTGTGGGCTGTGCTGTATACTACTATGTGGGCAGTGCTTTATACTACTGTGTGGGCTGTTCTGTATACTAGTGTGTGGGCTGTGCTGTATACTACTATGTGGGCAGTGCTGTATACTACTGTGTGGGCTGTGCTATATACTACTGTGTGGGCAGTGCTATATACTACTGTGTGGGCTGTGCTATATACTACTGTGTGGGCAGTGCTGTATACTACTGTGTGGGCTGTGCTGTATACTACTGTGTGGGCTGTGCTGTATACTACTATGTGGGCAGTGCTTTATACTACTGTGTGGGCTGTTCTGTATACTAGTGTGTGGGCTGTTCTATATACTACTGTGTGGGCTGTGCTATATACTACTATGTGGGCTGTGCTATATACTACGTGGCAGTGCTATATACTATGTGACTTATATATTTGGGGGGTACATTATATTCTATGGAGGAGGCTATGTTATATACTATGGGGGCTGCATTATATTCTGTGGGGGGCTTTATTAGATTTTATGAGGGATGATTGCATCATACTCTTTGATGGGGCTACATTATATTCTATGGGGAGGTGGGCTGTATTATATCCTGTTCAGGGCTACATTACATTCTATGGGAGGCTGTATTATATTTATATTCTATGAGGGGTGATTGCATCATACTCTATGAGGGGGCTACATTATACTATATGGGGGGGGCTGCATTATATTCTATGGGGAAGTTACATTATACTCTGTGGGGGGCTGCATTATACTCTGTGGGGTGGCTGCATTATACTCTGGGGTGGTGGCTGCATTATACTATATCTGGGCTGCATTATACTGTTTCAAGGACTATGGGGAATACATTATACTATATGAAGAACTATGGGGTGCATTATACTATGGGAAGTGAATTGTACTACATGGATGACTATGGCGGTGCATTATACTTTATGGAGCACTGTGAGGAGTGTATTATGCTATATGGAGGACTGAGGAGTATATTTTAATATATGGAGGACTATGCGGAGTGTATTATACTATATGGAGGACTATGGGAAGTGTATAATACTATATGGAGGATTATGAGGAGTGTATTATACATTTTACAATATGGAGGACTGTGGTGCACATTATAATTTATGGAGGAGTATGGGGTGCATTATACTAAACAAGCAAAATGCAGCATATTCATTGGGTGATTGGATTGTTTATGAATAAAAATCCTTGTTCTCAGCAGCACATCGCTGGTGTAAACTGTAGATATGCTGCTGATAACATGATACTGTATGGTGATCTGTTAGTGATCTATTAGTGATGGTTCTGTCCCATCATTCTTTCTTAGACGGTGGAAAGAGGTCAGGAAACAAGAGTCCAACGACTTCAGTATTGTCAATCACACTCGTTTAGCAGCCTGAGATCAGTGCATGTAAATACAACCGAAATGCTTCTGTGTGATGTGCAATATGTTAGCATTTGGGGCCCCATTTTAAACTTTGCCTAGGGCTCCACTTTGCCGAAAACCGACCCTGCAATAGGTAGCTGGACCTTTTAAAAATCTAGGGTCTGATGTCACACCAAAGGTCAACCTATCATCTAATCCGACCCTTTGGACAATCAGGGCTCCCGTTACTTACTGATAGATGGGTAAACTAGGTATAAATGACCACAAATCTCTGCCTAGATTTTATAATAATTATATTAGTCTAATCTGTACTCACAGTATTACAATTTCTCCAAAGTATGTTTTAATTTAATTTAATGCTTTCATTTATATATAGAAGGTCTACTTCCGTGGCAATACTCACCTCCAATCAAAAGGACACTGCAGGGGCTCAAAAAACTGCCGTACCATCCCTCATTCAGCCTATTAGCTTCTCCTGCTTACGGGTGTATCTCACCGCAGCGCACGCTGGGGGAGAATGCCTTCCGGGTGTACATATTGTGTGTCTCCTAATTCCGGGTGTATCTCACCGCAGCGCATGCTGGGGCAGAATGCCTTCCAGGTATATATAGTGTCGAGTCCGCAGATGCTCATGCTCAGGGCAGGAGTTCACATGCCTCCTCCCTGTGTCAGTGACACTGATTTAATAACATCCAATAATGCAGAAGCATTGTAGAGAATTAGATCAGCGATCAGTCACTGGAAAATTGATGTCCCATCCTGAAACAATTAAAAAGTTATTAAAAATTGTAAAAATATGTAAAAAAAAATTAGCAAAATAAAGAACAAAAATAAATATTTGGTATTGCAGGGCAAAAAACTATTCTTTGTCGTCATATTGCCGAACAAAAAGTGGAATAACATGTGATAAAAAAAGCAAATGCTAAAAATGGTATCACTGAAAACATCATCTTGTCCTGCAAAAATCAAGCTGCCATACAGCTCCATCAGCAGAAAAATAATAAAGTTATACCTCTCAGAATAAAGCAATACACATTTTTTTTGTTCAAAATAGCTTTTATTGGGTGAAAGCGCCAAAATAAAAAAAATATATATAAATGTGGTATCCCTGTAATCGTACTGACCCAAAGAATAAAGCTACCTTATTAATTTTACCACATCCGGAACAGCTTTAAAGAAACAAATATCGTAGTTACTCACCGATAACGGTATTTCTCTGATCCCATGACGGCACCACGGAGAGAGAGAGGGATCCGCCCTCAGGGACAGGAAACCCACAGGTTAAAAAGGCGGGACCTCTCCTCCACCTCAGTTTGGTTTACAGAGCCTTGCAAGGACTTCAGCTGTAATTTAATTGGTTATTTATACACACAAAAAATTATAACTATATACATATATACTCTTTTTTTTTTTTTCTTTTTGCGACACCGCGTGACTTAAAGCGTTAGTAGTGTGTACACCCACACGTGAAAGGGAGGGAATATACGGGTGCCGTCATGGGATCAGAGAAATACCGTTATCGGTGAGTAACTACGATATTCTCTTACCCCCATGACGGCACCACGGAGAGAATTTCAAAGAATGTGTATTTAGGGTGGGATTACTGCCTCAAGAACTCTTCTACCAAAGGTTAAGTCTGAAGAGGGAGATAGGTCAAGCTGGTAGTGCTTGAAGAATGTAGAGGGAGAAGACCAAGTGGCTGCTCTACATATCTGGTCAATCGATGCTCCACCTCGTTCTGCCCAAGAAGTTGCCACCGACCTGGTAGAATGGGCCTTAATTGTCTCTGGAACTGGTTCCTTGGATGAGGTATATGACAGAGTGATGGCATCTCTTACCCATCTCGCCAACGTGGCTTTTGATGCTTTGTGACCCTTATTTGGCCCCTGAAAGCAGACAAACAGAGCCCTCCCTTTTCTACACTCCCTCGTAGCTGATAGATAATGTGTCAGGCATCTCTTTACGTCTAGTGTGTGCAGAATTTTTTCTTTTTCATTTTTAGGATTTGGGCAAAAAGATGGTAAGGCTATTTCCTGGGATCTGTGGAAGTTTGATGCCACTTTGGGAAGGTAGGATGGGTCAGTTCTAAGGATCACTCTGTCCTCTAATATTTGGGTTAGAGGTGGGTAAGCTGACAAGGCCTGCAAATCACTGATTCTGCGAGCTGAAGTTAGGGCCACCAACAGAGAGGTTTTAAGGGAAATTATTTTTAAGGAAGCCTGCGATAAGGGTTCAAAAGACGCTTTAGTTAGTGCCGAAAGGACTAGGTTCAGATCCCAGGGAGGTGCAGTGAGATGTATGATCGGTCTGGACCTAGTTGCAGCTTTTATGAACCTTTTTACCCAGTGATTACCCGCCAAGTCCTGGTTATAAAGGGCGCCTAATGCTGCGATTTGAACTTTTAGGGTGCTTGTTGCTAAACCTTTCTCTAACCCTTTTTGCAGGAATTCTAGTACTTCCTGAATTGGGATTTCTTCCGACAGGTTAACCCCTAAGCTGGAGAGGAATTTTTTCCAGACTTTGCCGTATGCCTTGGTAGTTATCGGTTTTCTACTGGCTAGTAGAGTTGAAATTAAATTTGAAGAAAACCCCCTTTTAATTAAAAGTTCCCTCTCAAATGCCAGGCCATCATATGTAAGTTTTTTATTTGGGGATGATTCACCGGCCCCTGGTGCAGAAGGTCTGGGACATCTGGGAGGACCCAAGGGTCTGATATGGACATTAGATGTAGCCATGGGAACCATATTCTTTTTGGCCAGAACGGGGCAATCATGATCACTCTGGCTCTGTCCTCCCTGATCTTCTTCAGGACTAAGGGAATTAGAGCTATCGGAGGAAAAGCATAAGCTAGTTGGAAATGCCAGGGAATTAGAAATGCGTCTAGAGCCACTGGACTCCCCCGTGGATCTATTGAGCAGAAGGCCTTCGTTTTCCGGTTTTGATTGTTTGCAAATAAATCTATATCCGGGGCCCCCCACAGATCCACTATGCGATTGAATATTTCCGTGTTTAATTCCCATTCCCCCTGTTTTAATTGTGTTCTGCTCAAAAAATCGGCAGTCTGATTCTCTGACCCTTTGATGTGAAGGGCTGTCAGGGAGGATAGGTTGGCTTCTGCTCATGACAGGATGGAGTTTGTCGCTTTCATCAGGGATTGAGACCTTGTCCCCCCTTGATGATTTAAATACGCCACTACCACCCTGTTGTCTGTTAGCACTCTCACGTGATGGGAACGGAGGGAGGCTAAAAAGTGATTGAGGGCGTACTCTACCGCCAAAAGCTCTTTCATGTTTGAAGTGAGGGACTTCTCTTCCCTTGACCAAGGACCTTGAGCAATTTGGCTGTTTAGGTGGGCTCCCCACCCCCAAGGGCTTGCGTCTGTGGTCAGGATTACTGAAACCGGCCATACCCATGGAACCCCCTTCTGAGGTTGGATGGATCTGTCCACCAAGCCAGGGAAGCTTTTGTTCGAGAGGATATTTTTAATTGCTTCTCTAAATTTCCTTTTGAGTGGGATTCCGCCTCTAATATCTCCCACTGGAGATCTCTGGAGTGGCCCTGAGCCCATTGAACTGCTGGGATACAAGCTGTCATTGACCCTAGTATGGACATTGCTTTCCTCAAAGTGACCAGCGGAGAGTGACTCAAATGATCCACTAGACGTATCATGTTGGATACTTTCATTTCCGGAAGACGACATTCTTGTTTTGTTGAGTCTATTATTATCCCTAAGTACTGTTGCACTTGTGTTGGGATAAGCCTGGATTTTTCCAGATTCAATAACCATCCTAGGTTTGATAGGGCTGACATCACTCTGTCTAGTTGCTGACTGCAATGTAGAGGGGATCTGCCCATCACTAGGAGGTCGTCTAGATAAGGGACAATCAATACGTCTTGTTCCCTTAAGGTACCGTCACACTAGGCGATATCGCCAGCGATCCGTGACGTTGCAGCGTCCTGCATAGCGATATCGCTATGTTTGGCACGCAGCAGCGATCTGGATCCTGCTGGGATATCGCTGGTTGCAGGGAGAGTGGACGAACTTTCTTTCGTCGCAACTCTCCCGCTGACACCGCTGGATCGCCGTGTGTGACGCCGATCCAGCGATGTCTTCACTGGTATCCATGGTAAACATCGGGTTACTAAGCGCAGGGCCGCGCTTAGTAACCCGATATTTACCATGGATACCATGGTAAAAGTAAAAAAAAAAACACTACATACTCACCGTCTGTTGTCCGTCACGTCCCCTGGAGCTTGCCGTACTGACTGTCTCAGCGCCGTCCGGCCGTAAAGCAGAGCCCAGCGGTGAACCTGCAGTAACAGCGGTTCACCGCTGGGCACCGCTGTTACGGCCGGCCGGCGCTGAGACACAGTCAGTGCGGCAAGCGCCGAGGGACATGAAGGACGACAGAAGGTGCGTATGTAGTGTTTTTTTTTTTTTTTACATGGGGACTTCGGCATCGCTGAAGACAGTTTCAGCGATGCCGAAGTCGCTTGGTCGCTGGAGAGAGCTGTCTGTGTGACAGCTCCCCAGCGACCACACAGCAACTTACCAGCGATCACGTCGCTGGTCGCGATCGCTGGTAAGTTGCTTAGTGTAACGGCACCTTTATGTGGGCCATTACTTCTGCCATTAGTTTTGTAAACACCCTCGGGGCAATGGCTAGGCCAAACGGAAGTGCTCTGTATTGATAATGTTTTAGTTTCCCTTGTATCAATACCGCCACTCTGAGGTACTTTTGGAAATCCGGATGGATTGGCACATGATAATATGCGTCTTTTAGGTCTATAACAGTCATGAAACAAGACGGGTGAAGGGATCTGACACATGTTTTTATTGTTTCCATTTTGAACTTTTCTATCACCAGGTATTTGTTCAATTTCTTTAAATTTATTATTACTCTGAAAGTTCCATCCGGCTTTGTTCGAAGAAAAAGTGGAGAGTAGAACCCCGTCGTTTCCTCCTGTTGTGGAACTTCCTGCAGAACTTTCTTTTCCAGAAGACTGAGGACTTCTTTCTGGATGCTCAGTTGTTCTACTTCCGACTTCCTTTGTGGCGTTATCACAAATTGATTGTGTGGTCTTGTGTGAAACTTCAGCTTCAGGCCCGTCTCTATTATGCTTAGAGTCCAAGCACTTCCAGAAATTTTTTCCCAGGTTTGGAGAAAGTAGGCCAGTCTCCCTCCTACCTGGGGCGCACCTTCATTGTGGCTGTTTTTTATTGTCTGGTTTGTTAAACATGAAACCCCCTCTTTTGATTTTTTTGTCTTCCCACCCCTCCTTTTGTTTTTTTGGGGGGCGTCTTTGCATAAATTTCTTCCCTCGAAAGGGCCGCTTATAAGATTGATTTGGAAACCCTGGAAAGGCTTTCTTCTTATCTACAGCTTTCTCGAGGACATCATCTAGGGTGGGTCCGAATAAAAATTCACCTTCGCACGGTATGGAGCATAGCTTTGCTTTAGTTTGCAAGTCACCCGGCCAGCACTTCAGCCATAGTGCTCTTCTGGCTGCATTTGAGAATGAAGCTGATCTTGCTGTCAGCCTTACAGAGTCTATAGAGGCATCTGCTAGATATGCAGCTGCCCCTCTCATAGCTTACACGGAGTCCAATATAGACTCCCTTGGTGTTTTATTTTTTAATTGAGTCTCCAGGTGATCCAGCCAAACCATTAGCGCTCTAGCCGTGCATGTAGCAGCTATCCCGGGTTTCAATCCCCCGCTAGCGGCTTCCCAGGATCCTTTTAAGAAGACATCGGCCCTCTTATCCATAGGATCCTTGAGGGTTCCCATGTCCTCAAAGGGCAAAGCGAATTTTTTTGAAGCTTTCGCAATAGCGACATCTAATTTTGGCGCTTTTCCCCATGAGGCACAGGCTGGGTCATCGAATGGGTATTTCCTCTTAGGGGTAAACAGTACTTTTTTATCTGGCCTTTTCCACTCCTTCTTTATTAGGGCCTGTATTTTTTCGTTTAATGGAAACACTATGTTTCCTTTGCTCCAGGCCACTAAACATAAGATCTTGCACAGATTTTTTAGCACGAGTGTCTGCCAGACCCATGGTTGCTCTAACCATTTTTACCAGCGCATCCGTTTCTTCAATTGGGAAACAGTTGCGGCCGCCTTCTGAAGATGCGGAGGATGACGCTGAGGCTGTAGAGCTATCAGAATCATCGTGTATGCTATCTTCCTCACTGGAACTATAATCTGGGGTTTTCTCTTTGCGTTTCCTCTTTCGGCTTTTTACGCTTTTCAGCGCATCCGCCACTTGGGTTTTAATTAAGTCTTTAAGCTCAGACGTAAATCTTGGCGTCTCCTCACTTATGGTGTTCTCTATGCATAAAGCACAGAGCTTTTTGGCCCATGTATCTGGTAAATCTGCCGAGCAGAGCGGGCATACTTTATGCTTAGTTTTCATCTGGCATTTCTTTCCCTAAAAAAACACAATAAACCCCTATTTAGAATATATACTTTCACGGAGGTCACTTACCCTCCTAACGTGAGGAAGATACCGGTTCTGGTCTTGGGGACGCCTCCTCCATTTGAACCACAGTTTTCGTCCTGGATCCACTGGAGCCCCTGCTGCGTTGGGATCCTGAACTGCTGCGCTGTGAAGGCTTCCCTTTCTGTGAAAAACGGCGCTCTTGCGGGTCCTTCCTCACTGATGATTGCGGAGTTTCTTCCACCGACTGCTCTATTCCACTCATAGTGGTGCTGTTTGAGCAGCGGTATTCAAAATTCCCCGCCGTTTTATCCCCAGTGTGCGGCGCAAGGCGACATCCGGTTTACCCAGAGGTACCTTGCGCCGCCCCGGAAGTGACCCCCGCGCCTGCGCAGTAAGTAACGCCGGACCTCGCGCGCGCTCCACTAGCTGCTGGCTCACAGGAGGGACGGAGGGGTTGCCGCAGCCGCCGCTGCTACCCTGTCTTGGAGCCTCCTGTCGGTGACCGGCGTCACCTCCTCCTATGAGTACCTCAGACCGGCGGAATTACTCCAGGCAGCCGCCGCTGTTTGTAAAAAGGAAAAAGAGAGAAGGCAGACTCGGTCCTCTTCACTGCCCCCTCTCCACACATGCCCACAGGGCCCGCCAACCCCGGATGTGTCTTCAGGGAGGATATCCACCCGTGACCGTGGCAGGGCCCCCCGCTGCCTGTACCCGGCCCGATGGTCCCTGGAATCCTGCGACGACATGGTAAGCTGTGGGTTCCCCGTCAGGGACAGGAAACCGAACTGAGGTGGAGGAGAGGTCCAGCCTTTTTAACCTGTGGGTTTCCTGTCCCTGAGGGCGGATCCCTCTCTCTCTCCATGGTGCCGTCATGGGGGTAAGAGAAAAATCCTGAATTACTGTTTTTTGTTCATTCTGCCTCCCAAAAATCGGAATAGAAAGTGATCAAAAAATGTCATGCGCCCAGTAATGGTACTAATAAAAATGTCAACTCGTCCCTCAAATACAAGTCATCACTTGACTGTGAGCCAAATTATGGAACAACATAAATAATAGATAAAACCAATTCTTGACCTGTTGTTGATTTGTTCATTCTGCCTCCCAAAGTTCACAGTAAAGCTCAGCTCACAATTATTCTGTGCTCTACACTGAGCACTTACACCTGGGTTTCCCTGTAAATCTCTGAAATACGTGATTCAGACGGAACCCCCAGTGAAAGATTCCCGATAATGGGTCAGATGGAGGCACTGTGGACGCTGTCTGGCCTGTGAGCTGGCGGTGTCCATCTTTTTCGGCATGCATAAAAGCTTGGTCTGCCACAGCTTTGTACCCTTCTGAAAAGAAGGACATTTTGAACAGAGGCTAGATGGAGTCCAGAGTAACTCTGCTGGCTCATAATAGTGAGTGGCTCCCTCGTAGGTTTCTTCTGATTCACGTCACTCGGATATTTAGTTAGAAACCCCAATATACGTGCTCAGCTAGAGCAAAGGATAAATGTGATCCCAAATCTTATGTAAAATGTCCCCAACAAAAGCTGAAACTCAATCCACAAAAAAAGCAAAACCCAACTTAGATATGTCATCTGTTAACGGCTTCCACATTACTGGTAGTACAAACGCTCTGAAAAGTCATTATGGCTCCTTGCCCCTCAAAAAAATTGCCTTCTGAGCTCCACAGTGTGCATAAACCACATTTAGTATCCACATGTTTGGCATTTCTGTAGCGATGAGAGCCCACCTAATTTACAGGTGCATGTCTCCCGAAGCATGAGCTGGGCACTACAACGTTCTGGTGACTACAACGTACTAGTGACTACAAAGTACTGGTGACTACAAAGTACTGGTGACTATAACATACTGGTCACTACAATGTACTGTACACTACAATGTATTGGGCACTGGAATGGCAGTTTGCAATTTTCACTTAGCAACATCCACTGCTGTTTGTTTCTGGAAAACACACATGGAGTCAAAATCATAACTACACCTGTGGATAAATTGCCAAAGGGGTATAAGTTCCAAAATGGGGTCCCTTGATTGGAGATTCTGCTCTTCTAGCTCTGTGTATGGAGTCAGAAAACTATGCTATGAAAATCTCCCTCCAGGAGGCAAATAGAGCTCCATTCCTCCCGAGTCTTGCCGTGTAGTTAAGCAGTACTGTACAGCTACATATTGTGTATTTCTACATTCAGCAGAATTGTGTGACAAAATTTTGGTGCAATTTCTACTCAGTGTTTAAAATCTGGGGCTAAAACTAAATTTGGTAGTAAAAATGTAATTATTTTTTCTTCACTGCCCAATGGTTTAAAATTCTGTGACAGACTTGTTGTGCTTTTAATATGATCACTGCTCCCACAGATGAATTAATCGAGAAGTATAGTTTGTAAAATGGGGTCTCTTTCGGGGGGTTCTTCTGTACTGGCAGCACAGGGGCTCTACCAATGTGACATGGCAGCCTCAAACCAGTCCAGCAAAATCTTAACTCCAAAATGCGGCTTCTTTCCTTCTGAGCTTTGTATTGTGCCTCAAAAGTATCATATACACCCAAGTATAAGCCGAGACCCCTAATTTTGCCACAAAAAAACTGACTCAAGTATAAGCCTAGGGTGGAAAATGCAGCAGCTACCGGTAAATGTCAAAAATAAAAATAAGAAAAATTAATTGAGACATCAGTAGTTTAAGGCCACGTTCACACGCTGCGGGTTCCTCTGCGGGTTTTTTTTACACCCAAATATGGTTCCCAGGGCCTGGAGGAGAGTCTCCTCTCCTCCACCCCGGGTACCACCCGCACATTATCCGCTTAACTTCCCGCAACGTGGGCACAGCCCCATGCGGGAAGTTAGCGGTTCAATGCATTTCTATGGGTGCAGAATCGCTGCGATTCTGCACTAAGAAGTGACATGGTCCTTCTTTTTTTCTGCAGAAAATCCGCGCGGATTTTCCACAGAAAAAAAGGATCGTCGGCACAGCGGGTTTTGTTTTCCATTAGGTTACATTGTACTGTAACCTACATGGAAAAAGGATGCGGACCCGCAGCTGCAAAACAGCTGCGGGTCCGCAGCAAAACCCGCAGCGTGTGAACATAGCCTAAGTGTTTTTGAATATCCATATTGAATCAGGAGCCCCATATAATGCTCCATACAGTTCATGATGGGCCCCATAAGATGCTCATACAAAATACGCCCCATAAAGTTTATGATGGGCTTCATAAGATGCTCCATATTAAAATATGTCCCATATAGTGCTGCACAAATCTTGACTATGACCCCATAAGATGCTCCATACAGACATTTGCCCCATATAATGCTGCACAAATGCTGATTATGGCCCCATAAGATGCTCCATAGAGACATTTGCGCCATATAATGCTGCACAAATGTTGATTATGGCCCCATAAGATGCTCCATACAGATATTTGCCCCATATAATGATGCACAAATGCTGATTTTGGCCCCATAAGATTCTCCATAGACACATTTGCCCCGTATAATGCTCCACAAATGTTGATTATGGCCCAATAAGATGCTCCATAGAGACATTTACCTCATATAATGCTGCACAAGTGTTATGATCTGGTGACCTTGGAGCCGCATGGGACTTTCTCAGGAGTAGGTGGAACCTGTACTGACCGCAAACCCTAAACTGACACCGCAACTAGAAGTAACCGTGGGGTGTACCTAACACATCCTAGACACCTCGACACAGCCGGAGGACTAAATACCCCTATAGATGGAAATGGAAATTCTATCTTGCCTCAGAGCAGAACCCCAAAGGATAAGCAGCCCCCCACAAATATTGACTGTGAGTATTAGAGGAAAAGACACACGCAGGCAGAAATCAGGATTTAGCAAAAGAGGCCACGCTAGCTAAATAGTAAAGGATAGGACAGAATACTAAGCGGTCAGTATTAAAACTCTGAAAATATAAACTCTTTTTTTTTTTTTTGGAAGTGCATCTGAACAGCAAGGTGGATTGCTGTTGAGGGGAGATAGAGAGAAAAAAAAAAAAAAATCTATAAATCTTCAGCACAGCGAGTGTGAGCGAGCTGAGTGTGACCTGAGCGTAAGTGTGAACGGCGGTAAGTGTGTGACTTGTGATTCAGTGAAGAGGTATTTGGAAGGCCTTTAACAAATACCTGTGTGAATTGGAGTGAGTTGCTGAATTGGGAGTAGCTATATTCATAAGGAGTTAACTTAGGGTGGGGGCTCATAATTAAGGGGATATAAGGGGCAGCTGTTTGGGGCTCAAGTCCTTTTTGGAAGTGCATCTGAACAGCAAGGTGGATTGCTGTTGAGGGGAGATAGAGAGAAAAAAAAAAAAAAAATCTATAAATCTTCAGCACAGCGAGTGTGAGCGAGCTGAGTGTGACCTGAGCGTAAGTGTGAACGGTGGTAAGTGTGTGACTTGTGATTCAGTGACTTTGGAATCAGGGAGTTTCCAAGGGAGGAATTGCTTCTGGTTTTTTTTTGTTTTGGTTTTTTTTTGGTTTAATTAATACTTTGTATTTATTTTTAATTAACGTTTCTGTGTGGTGCAATCCCCATTAGGAAATGTGCTCCACAATTGTTAATGCCATCCAGTGCACATCTTGCCACATGTATGCAGTCCTTGACCAGCCGGTCGAGGGTGCATACTGCTGTGCGAGATGTGAGCACATTGTGCATTTGGAAACCCAGATACTGGATCTAAATGTGCAGCTGGCAACACTGAGATCCATAGACAATATGGAGAGGAGTCTTCTGCTCACAGAGCAGACGCTCAATGGGATAGATGAGGAGGGGGATGGTAGGATGGAGCTGCAGGACAGTGTGGCAGTTAGCTGGGTGACAGATAGAAGGCGGGGTAGAGGGAAGAGTGCCAGGGAGGCTAGTCCTGATCTGGCACACCCCAATAAGTTTGCTAAGTTGGCAGATGAGGGGGGTGCCAGTACAGGGGTAGCACTGCTGCAGCCAGGCATGTCCTCTGAAAGCCGGAGGAGTGACTCCTCCAGTAAGGAGGGAAAAAGGAGAGCAGGGCAGGCCAGACAGGTGCTGGTAGTGGGGGACTCAATTATTAGGGGAACAGATAGGGCAATCTGTCACAAAGACAGGGATCGTCGGACGGTGTGCTGCCTACCTGGCGCTCGAGTCCGACACATCGCTGATCGGGTGGACAGATTACTGGGAGGGGCTGGTGAGGACCCAGCGGTCATGGTGCACATTGGCACAAATTACAAAGTTAGAGGTAGGTGGAAGGTCCTTAAAGATGATTTCAGGGAATTAGGCTGCAAGCTGAAAGCAAGGACCTCCAACGTGGTATTTTCCGAAATACTGCCTGTACCACGTGCCACGCCAGAGAGGCAACGGGAGATTAGGGAGGTTAATAAGTGGCTCAAGAATTGGTGTAGGAAGGAGGGGTTTGGGTTCCTGCAGAACTGGGCCGACTTCTCAGTTGGCTACAGGCTCTACGCTAGGGACGGGCTGCACCTCAATGGGGAAGGTGCAGCTGTGCTGGGGGAGAAAATGGTTAGAAGGTTGGAGGAGTGTTTAAACTAGGGATTGGGGGGGAGGGTATTCATTTTATAGGAGGGGAAGATAGTGCAGATAGAGACCTGGGCACAAATAAGGAAGTTGGGGGTGGCGGTGGCATGGGGGGTGGGGTTAGAACAGTTAGTAATTTAAGAAAGAATAGAGGTACAGAGAGTAACATCAAATGCATGTATACTAATGCCAGAAGCCTCGCCAACAAAATGGATGAATTAGAACTAATGTTGTTGGAGCATAATTATGACATGGTGGGGATATCTGAGACGTGGCTGGATGAGAGCCATGACTGGGCTGTTAACTTGCAGGGCTATAGCCTTTTCAGAAATGACCGTACAGATAAGCGAGGGGGTGGGGTGTGTCTGTATGTAAAATCGACCTTAAAACCCATCCTGCGTGATAATATAGGTGAATCTAATGAAAATGTAGAGTCTCTGTGGGTGGAGATAAGGGGAGGGGGAAAAAATAATAAATTACTGATAGGGGTTTGTTATAAATCTCCAAAACTAATGGAAGCAATGGAGAATATCCTCGTAAAGCAAATAGATGAAGCTGCGACTCAAGGAGAAGTCATTATTATGGGGGACTTCAACTACCCTGAAATAGATTGGGGAACAGAAACCTGCAGTTCCAGCAAAGGTAATCGGTTTTTGACAACTATGAGAGACAATTACCTTTCACAACTGGTTCAGGACCCAACAAGGAGGGGGGCACTGCTAGATCTAATATTAACCAACAGGCCAGACCGCATATCAAATATAAGGGTTGGGGGTCACTTGGGGAATAGTGATCACAAAATAATAAGTTTTCATGTAACCTTTAATAAGATGGGTAGTAGGGGGGTGACAAGGACACTAAACTTCAGGAGGGCAAATTTCCAACGGATGAGAGAGGATCTTGGTGCAATTAACTGGGACGATATCCTGAGACACAAAAATACACAAAGAAAATGGGAGACATTTATTAGCATCCTGGATAGGACCTGTGCACAGTATATACCGTATGGGAATAAACATACTAGAAATAGGAGGAAACCAATATGGCTAAATAGAGCTGTAAGGGGCGCAATAAGGGACAAAAAGAAAGCATTTAGAGAATTAAAGGAAGTAGGTAGTGAGGAGGCATTAAATAAATACAGAAAATTAAATAGATTCTGTAAAAAGCAAATCAAGGCAGCAAAGATTGAGACAGAGAGACTCATTGCCAGAGAGAGTAAAAATAATCCCAAAATATTCTTTAACTATATAAATAGTAAGAAACTAAAAAATGACAGTGTTGGCCCCCTTAAAAATAGTCTGGGTGAAATGGTGGATGAGGATGAGGAAAAAGCCAATATGCTAAATGACTTTTTTTCATCAGTATTTACAAAAGAAAATCCCATGGCAGCCAATATGACTAGTGATAATAATTCCCAATTTAATGTTACCTGCTTAACCCAGCAGGAAGTACAGCGGCGTCTAAAAATAACTAAAATTGACAAATCTCCGGGCCCGGATGGGATACACCCCCGAGTACTGCAGGAACTAAGTACAGTCATTGATAGACCATTATTTTTAATCTTTAAAGACTCCATAATAACAGGGTCTGTACCACAGGACTGGCGTATAGCAAATGTGGTGCCAATATTCAAAAAAGGGGCAAAAACTGAACTCGGTAATTATAGGCCAGTAAGTTTAACCTCTACTGTGGGTAAAATCCTGGAGGGCATTCTAAGGGATGCTATGCTGGAGTATCTGAAGAGGAATAACCTCATGACCCAGTATCAGCACGGGTTTACTAGGGACCGTTCATGTCAGACTAATTTGATCAGCTTCTATGAAGAGGTAAGTTCAGGACTGGATCAAGGGAACCCAGTGGACGTAGTATATATGGACTTTTCCAAAGCTTTTGATACGGTGCCACACAAAAGGTTGTTACATAAAATGAGAGTAATGGGGATAGGGGAAAATATGTGTAAGTGGGTTGAGAGCTGGCTCAGGGATAGGAAACAAAGGGTGGTTATTAATGGAGCACACTCGGACTGGGTCACGGTTAGCAGTGGGGTACCACAGGGGTCAGTATTGGGCCCTCTTCTTTTTAACATATTTATTAATGACCTTGCAGGGGGCATTCAGAGTAGAATTTCAATATTTGCAGATGACACTAAACTCTGCAGGGTAATCAATACAGGGGAGGACAATTTTATATTACAGGATGATTTATGTAAACTAGAAGCTTGGGCTGATAAATGGCAAATGAGCTTTAATGGGGATAAATGTAAGGTCATGCACTTGGGTAGAAGTAATAAGATGTATAACTATGTGCTTAATTCTAAAACTCTGGGCAAAACCGTCAATGAAAAAGACCTGGGTGTATGGGTGGATGACAAACTCATATTCAGTGGCCAGTGTCAGGCAGCTGCTACAAAGGCAAATAAAATAATGGGATGTATTAAAAGAGGCATAGATGCTCATGAGGAGAACATAATTTTACCTCTATACAAGTCACTAGTTCAACCACACTTAGAATACTGTGCACAGTTCTGGTCTCCGGTGTATAAGAAAGACATAGCTGAACTGGAGCGGGTGCAGAGAAGAGCGACCAAGGTTATTAGAGGACTGAGGGGTCTGCAATACCAAGATAGGTTATTACACTTGGGGCTATTTAGTTTGGAAAAACGAAGACTAAGGGGTGATCTTGTGTTAATGTATAAATATATGAGGGGACAGTACAAAGACCTTTCTGATGATCTTTTTAATCATAGACCTGAGACAGGGACAAGGGGGCATCCTCTACGTCTGGAGGAAAGCAGGTTTAAGCATAATAACAGATGCGGATTCTTTACTGTAAGAGCAGTGAGACTATGGAACTCTCTGCCGTATGATGTTGTAATGAGTGATTCATTAATTAAATTTAAGAGGGGACTGGATACCTTTCTGGAAAAGTATAATGTTACAGGGTATATACACTAGATTCCTTGATAAGGCGTTGATCCAGGGAACTAGTCTGATTGCCGTATGTGGAGTCAGGAAGGAATTTTTTTCCCCATGGTGGAGTTACTCTTTGCCACATGGGGTTTTTTTGCCTTCCCCTGGATCAACATGTTAGGGCATGTTAGGTTAGGCTATGGGTTGAACTAGATGGACTTACAGTCTTCCTTCAACCTTAATAACTATGTAACTATGTAACTATGTAATATCCACAGCAGAAAATACAAAAATTCCACATCTAACTAAAGACATAGAATGTATATCTGCATCTCCAGAGAATCCAGCATGACTGAAAAAGTCCAAACAAGTCTAAGCTGGACAAGACAAAACAATAAATTGTTCTGAACTGAAAAGCACACTACATGTGTGCTGCAGGAAAATAAACAAGACACTTATCTTGGCTGAATTGGCAGCAGAGCAGAAGGAACCAGACAGGGATGTAAACCCTCCAAGAACAATGGACAACTGGCACTGACTAATGAATCCAGCACACCTAAATACCGAATAGAGCTGCAATCAGCAGAAACACCTGCCCGGATTACAACCCAGAGACAACTGCACTATCACAAACAACCACCGGAGGGAGCCCAAGAACAGAATTCACAACAACAAATGCTGATTATGGCCCCATAAGATGCTCCATAGACACATTTCCTCCATATAATGCTTCACAAATGCTGATTATGGCCCCTTAAGATGCTCCATAGACTATTATGCCCTATATGCTGTTCCTGCGATTAAAAAAAATGACATACTCACCTCTCGTCGCTCAGGCTTTTTTTTCATTTTCACAGATCAACGTTGTAAAATTTTGTGAATCACCTGTGCATTCAAGGTTCTCACCACACATCTACATAAATGGGGCGTGGCCTAGCAGGGCATGTGAGAGGACGTGTGTCGGATCTCTCCCACTCAACATACCGGTAACAGTGCTGTAAGGAGGCGCTGCTGAACGCTTCTGACAGTTGCTGGAGAGCCCGAGGTCATAGTGACTCTGTCGATGTCCGTGTCAGAAACTGTTTTGTTTTTGACCATCTGCCATCTTGTTGTGGTTTTCTGGCTGCTGGTCTTTTTCCCCTGGTGCTGGGTTGTCTTAGGTCAGGTGATTGTACCACCCTTTATTACCCAGCACCTGCCTCCCAGTCCTTGCTGGACAACAGTGTTAATCCGCTAGAGTTCTGGCTAGGTGCTTTGATAGCTTTCTGTGTTTGATATTGTGCAGTTCTAGGACCCCCCTGGTTCTGCTATCCTTAGTTTCCAGGACGTCCGCCTGACAGCACTCTGGAGGACGTCCTCCTCCTCCTTGCAGGGACAGGAAAAACAACACGAGAGGTTAAAAGGTCTCACTCCGCCCCCTTTCCTTTCCAGTGTTTTTCCTGTCCCTGCATGGAGGGACACACGAGAGTCAGCAGAAGCTTACCGGACCGGAGGGCTCAGGGGGATCGTGCGGCTGGTCCAATATCTTTCCCCCTCGTCGGTAGCCCAGGTCAGAAACTTCCCGGGTGGGAGTCCCTCTGCCCCAGAGACCAGTCGATCGGCGGGCGCCTGGGTGAGCCGCTTCCTCCCAGGGGGGGCTCTCGGCTCAGGCGCCATGCTGGAGAAGAGGCGCCGGTGCCAGGAAGGAGAAGAGGCGCGGGAACCCACATGATCACAGAGCATGGAGGGGTCAGCACTTCCGGAGGCAGCCGACCAGCATGCGTTCCACTGTGTGGAACGCGGAAGTAGGTGGTCATAGTAACCGAAGTATCACTTCCGGTGACGTCAGCGGACATCATTTCCGGTGACGTCGGTGGCCTAGCAGGCATCCCACAGTGTGGAACGCGGAAATAGGCATAATAATCGAGCGCTGATCCTTGTAATAGCAGCGTATATTCATCCAGTGTTCCACTAGCGGGAGTAGCGGCGGGAGCCAGATTTGAATTAAGTCGCGCAGACTTCTGACCACAGGGATTTGCGGTAACCTAGTCCAGAGTCACGAGGTGGCGCAGGGACGGGAGCAGAGGTTCTGCAATGCCGGAGACAAGGGGTGAGTGCAGCGGTGCTGCTATATCCTTCTGTCAGGGGACATCACATTTACTCAGGCCTGATTGTTTTTTTAACAGAGGATATGGAACTCAGGAGTGAGGAGGCGGGGGTAAGTGCGCATAGCGCAGATGTTCCTACTCACATACTTGTAGATGCTAAGCAGTACCCATTCTTATGCTTAGGATAAGGAGGTCCCGCAGACACCCCTCCCAAAGACAAAAAAGTCAGGCAAGGCCTTGGCAAAGTCTAGACGGTGCTCCATATGTCATGTAAAGCTGCCAGAAGCATATAAGAAAGAACTTTGCAAATCCTGTATCTCTAAAGTTGTAAGAGAGGAACAACCAACATTCCTATCAGAGATGAGGAGTCTAATTCGGGAGGAGGTGCAAAGCTCGTTAGCTACCATAACACAGCAGTATCCTTCCAGCCCAAGTCCGAGTCGCAAGAGACTGCGAATGGACCCAGAACAAGGGGATATGGATATTTCTTCTAAGGAAGAATCAGACTTTAGGAGTTCGGATCAGGAAGAAGGAGAGCTGCCTCTAGGAGAACAGGATCAGGGAAGGAAGTTTCTCTTTCCTGTGGAAGACACAGAAGAATTAGTTCAAGCGGTGAGGAATACGATGCAGATGAAGGAAGAGCCACGTCTAAAGTCCAGACAGGATTTGATGTTTGGAGGTCTTACATCTCAGAGACAGACAGTGTTTCCAGTGAGCGAACACATCAGACTTATGATACTGCAAGAATGGAAGGATGCAGAACGTAGACTGGTGATGTCCCGATAATTTAAAGGCCATCTACCGTTTGACCCAGAGGATATCAAAGCATGGGAAGAGATCCCGAAAGTCGACGTGCCTGTGGCCAAGGTTACAAAGAAAACAGCCATTCCCTTTGAGGATTCGTCAAGCCTCAAAGATGCCGTGGACCGCAAGGCAGATATTCTCTTGCGTCGAGCTTGGGAAACATCCGCAGCCCTGATAAAGGCTAACATAGCTGCCACGTCGGTGGCCAGGTCCATGTATTTGTGGATGGGACAGTTAGAGGAACATTTGGTTAATAAGACACCGCGGGCTGATATAATTTCTTCTCTACCCATCATAAAATCTGCCACGGCCTTCATGGCTGATACGTCAGCGGAATCAGTGAGATTTGCGGCCAGAAATAGTTCCTTATCTAATGCAACCCGTAGGGCTATATGGCTTAAATCTTGGTCAGGAGATAATGCCTCAAAAAATAAGCTATGTGCATCCCCTTTTCAGGATCCAGGGTATTTGGACAGGCATTAGATGACATTTTAGAATTCGCGTCGGATAATAAAAAAGGTTTTCCCGAGGATAAACCTAAGAAATTTCAGCCCTTTCAGAAAAGACCCCCACCTCGCAAACAACCTGTCTATAGAGAACAGTGGAGATCTAGCAGAGATGCCTATAGAGGATCCTATGCTCAGAGCAGAAGGGGAAGAAATTCCCTTTTTGGGTCAAGCTCTAGACCTAGGAGACAATGACGCCATAGGTATAGGGGGCAGGCTCAGTCTTTTTCTGAACAACTGGAGGCGGATCACAAACAACGCTTATGTCCTCAATATAATATCCGAGGGCTACAAGATAGAGCTTATATCCCCCACACCACAGAGGTGTATCTCACCGACAATTGTGGCAAACAATTCCCCAATGTTCTCAGACCTTCAGAAACTGTTCAGCTCTCAGGTCATAGTACGGGTTCCCACATCAGAAATAGGCAGAGGTCACTACTCTTCCCTATTCTCAATCCCAAAACCGTCAGGAGAAACACGCACGATAATAAACCTAAAACCGTTAAATGTGTGCGTCAAATACAAGAGGTTCAGAATGGAATCAATAAGGTCAACCATCCACCTTATAGACAAAGATTCTGTAATGTGTACTCTCGACTTGAAGAGTGCTTATTATCAGATCCCAATCCATTCAACTTCTCAGGAGCTTCTGAGGTTTTCGGTGAGATTTCCGGACCAAACCTGCCACCTACAGTTTCAGTGCCTCCCGTTCGGCCTTGCCTCAGCGCCAAGAATATTTACAAAGCTGGTGGCAGAGGTAGTGGCATACTTAAGAAACGAAGGAATTACAATAATTCCTTATTTGGACAATTTTCTCCTGGTAGCCAGAGCAAAAGACGCTTTACTCCTACACAGAGATCGAGTTATAACAGTGTTGGAACACTTGGGTTGGGTCGTAAATCGAAAGAAGTCACACCTAAAGCCCGAGTCTCGGAAGGTATTCCTGGGAGTTCTTCTGGATGCTACCTCAAGACAATCCTTTCTGCCAAGAGAAAAGCAGGAATCAATGAGGAAGTTGATCTTAGAATTCCTGAGGCATCGGGTTACTATAAGATCAGCCATGAAGATCTTGGGGAAAATGACGGCTTGTATCACTTGTGTAAGATGGGCCCAAGCTCACTCAAGATTATTACAAGATCAGGTTCTCTTGGTATGGGATCGTCGCCAGTCATCTCTGGACAGAATATTTCAGCTATCAACGGCAGTAAAGAGATCATTGCGGTGGTGGACACAATGCAGCAACCTAAGAATAGGTGTTCCATGGACCTTGACCCCTTATGTGGTGATCACTACAGACGCCAGTCAGTGGGGATGGGGAGCACATCTAGAAGGAACTTTCATCCAGGGCAGGTGGCCTGAAGACATCAGCCACAAATCATCAAACTACAGAGAGCTTTACGCGGTTTGGGAGGCGCTAAGAAAAAATCGATCTCTCCTAAAGAACAAGCATGTGAAGATCCTGTAACAAAACACTCCGGGATCGCCTTTGCTGGGGTCAAAGGTCACGTGGTTTGTGCATTAAACTCTGAGGCGACAGCAGGTTTCCACGTAGACTGACCTCAGGTCAGGTTTATTAAAGTGAAAGCAAATACAGAAAACAAAGCATAAAAATAAAATCCTTGCCTGTCCGGCACTTACTAAACAAACACGTTCCTATCTAACAACTGGGGGGGCTACTCCCACCCAGCAAACATAACACAGGTCATGAGCACAGCTCCTACTCACATTTGTCTCACACAGACAGGCATTCTGTGTGCCCCAGGCTGACACCTGAAACCTCCAGCTGGTCAGCCTTTATTCCTGCACTTATTAACCCCTCGGTATCCTGAAGATACTGAGCGGCTTAATTCACATAGGACAAATACCTGGGCGAGATATACCTGCCCCCGACTACCAGACCGACATGACTCTTACATATCCTCCCCCCCTGCTCAGACCACTCAGGTCGAGCAAGAATACTCTCGAAACAGTGTACTCGGGACAGGGCATCAGCTTTCCCCATCTGCACCCCGGGGCGGTGCTCCACCGTGAAAGAGTAAGCCTGCAGGGCAAGGAACCACCGGGTTACCCGACTATTACGGTCCTTGTGGAGATGCATCCACTTGAGAGGGGCATGGTCCGTGACGAGCCTAAACTTCCTACCTGCCAGGTAATATTTGAGGGAGTCGAGAGCCCATTTGATGGCTAGGCACTCTTTTTCAATCACGGCATACCTATGCTCATGTACATTCAGTTTCCGACTGAGGTAGAGGACCGGGTGTTCGACTCCGTCCCTTACCTGGGAAAGTACAGCTCCGACACCAGTATCAGAAGCATCAGTTTGCACCACAAACTCGCTGCTGAAATCAGGAGTCACTAGTACGGGCTGAGAGCACAAAGCCCGTTTCAGACTGTGGAAGGCCTCTTCAGCCGCTGAGGACCATTTTACCATGACGGAATCCCTTCCTTTGGTAAGATCCGTCAAGGGGGTAGCCATGGCCACAAAGTTGGGTATGAACCGACGATAATAGCCGGCAATGCCCAGGAAAGCTTGAACTTGTTTCTTGTTCACTGGTTGCGGCCAGCCCTGAATTGCCTGTATTTTGTCGATCTGGGGTTTAACCACTCCTCTGCCAATCACGTAGCCCAAGTATCGGGCTTCTTCAAGGCCGATGTGACATTTCTTAGGATTCGCCGTTAAGCCTGCGTCTCTCAGGTCATCAATCACCGCCTGTACCTTCCGGAGGTGAGCTTCCCAGTCCACGCTGTAAATTATGATGTCGTCTAGGTAGGCAGAGGCGTACTGCCTGTGAGGCCTCAAGACTCGATCCATCAATCTCTGGAACGTTGCTGGGGCTCCGTGAAGTCCAAACGGCATGTAGATATATTGGAACAGCCCTTCCGGTGTAGCAAATGCCATCTTCTCTCTAGCCGCCTCGGCCAGAGGGATCTGCCAGTACCCCTTTGTTAGATCCAGGGTCGTAATATATCGGGCTTTACCCAGCCGATCGATCAACTCATCGACCCGGGGCATAGGGTAGGCATCAAATTTAGAAACCGCATTCAGTTTCCGAAAGTCATTACAAAACCGTATGGAGCCATCCGGCTTAGGTATCAACACGATTGGACTGGACCAGGTGCTGTGCGACTCTTCAATAACTCCTAAGTCCAACATGGCCTTCACCTCCCGGGAGACGGCTTCACGGCGTGCTTCCGGAATCCGGTACGGCTTCACATGAACTGTGACACCAGGCTCTGTGACAATCTCATGTTTCACTAGCCTAGTCTGGCCAGGTTTTTCCGAGAAAAACTGTTGGTTCTGTAACAAAAACTGCTTAACCTCAGATTTTTGTCATTCAGAGAGAGTCTCGGCAATCTGCACCTCCGGTATGGTAGGTGAGCAAACCGGACGGGGCAGATCCGCTGTTAGGGCAGCGCAGTCTTTCCAGGGTTTTATCAGATTCACATGATAAATCTGCTCTGGTTTTCTCTTACCAGGCTGGTGCACTTTATAGTTCACCTCACCAACTCTTTCCATGACCTCAAAGGGGCCCTGCCATTTCGCCAGAAATTTACTATCCACCGTAGGGATTAGGATCAACACCCTATCCCCGGGTGCAAACGTACGGACCTTGGCGCCTCTATCATAACTTTGCCTCTGGGCTCCCTGTGCCTGTAACATATGTTCCCTAACAAGGGGCACGACAGCAGCAATCCGGTCCTGCATTTGCGTTACATGGTCTATCACCGTTTTAAAGGGAGTGACTTGACCTTCCCAGGTTTCTTTTGCGACGTCCAACAGTCCACGGGGACGACGGGCATATAATAGCTCGAAAGGCGAGAATCCTGTGGAAGACTGGGGAACTTCCCTAATGGCAAACAGCAAATAGGGTAACAAGTAATCCCAGTTCTTCCCATCTTTGTCTATCGCCTTCCGGAGCATCTGTTTTAAGGTTTTATTGAACCGCTCAACCAGGCCATCTGTTTGAGGGTGATAGACTGACGTACGCAACTGGTCTATTTGTAAGAGCCTGCAGAGCTCCTTCATCACCCTTGACATAAAGGGAGTCCCCTGGTCGGTGAGTATCTGTTTTGGAATTCCCACCCGACTAAACACTTGTACCAACTCTTTGGCGATCGTTTTGGTAGCAGTGTTACGCAAAGGGATGGCCTCGGGGTAACGAGTGGCATAGTCCATGATGACGAGGATATGTTGATGCCCACGTGCGGACCGGGGAAGGGGCCCAACCAAATCCATCCCAATTCTCTCAAACGGGACCCCAATAATAGGGAGGGGTACCAAAGGGCTACAGAACCGAGGTTTAGGTGCCGAGATTTGGCACTCTGGACAGGACTCACAATAGTTACGCACATCATTGTGTATTCCGGGCCACACAAAACAATGCAATATCCTTTCTATGGTTTTTTGTACCCCCAGATGTCCCCCCATTATATGTCCGTGGGCCAGGTCCAGTACCTTCCGCCGATAAGGTTTGGGTACCACTAACTGTTGCACAGTGTCTTCCCCTTTTTTCTCTACCTGGTAGAGTAAATCATTCTCAAGAACCATGTACGGGTACGCTAGCCTAGTGTCAGGTTCTACGGGTACGCTATCTATCATTTTTACATTTTTCCTAGCCTGAGTCAGGGTAGGATCTTTCATTTGTTCGCTATGGAAGTCATCCAACTGAACTCCCAAATCGGGTAGGCAGGGTGCTGGATGGCTGTCTGCCTCCGCCTCTCGCTGAGTTTCCTCAGTTTCCCCCGCCATAACTGAGAAGGGGAACTGAAGGTTAGATTCAATAACCTCCCCAGCAACATTTTCCTGTGGGGTCTCGTCTAGGAACTCGGGACCTCCAGATGGCATGGGGGAAGGTTCACGGTTACAGCTACCGTGAAGGAGCAACTGATTCTCCCACAACTGCCAGAAATGAGGAAAATCCCTGCCCAGGATTATATCATGTAACAATGCGGGAACGAGTCCCACTTTGTGTTGCACAGACCCATAGGGAGTGGAGATACATATGACTGCTGTAGGACATGAGCAGGTGTCACCATGCACACACGTTACAGAAAATTTATCAGACGGACCAGATGGAAGTGCCACCAGACTGGCTTTCACCAGAGTCACCACACTTCCAGAGTCTAGCAATGCCACAACATTTTTCCCATCTACAGACAATTCACGCAGGTGTTTCGCTGTATCATTTTGACCCACATTCACACTTACTAGCCGTGTAACCAAAGACATGCGTTTCTTAGAGTCCGTAACGTCGCACTGCATAGGTTCAGTGGTAACAGGACAGTTCGCAGAAACATGGCCCTTCTCATGGCAACGGAAACACCTAACAGGCCCCCTATTGAAACCAGAGTCCGACACCCTTGATCTCGGGGTGCGAGCAGTCCCGTGTTCCTCCCCCACAGTTTTTGGCAATTTTCCTTCCCCCGCAGTCCCTGGAACAGTCTTACCGGTTCCACGAGGAGGAGGTACAGTTCGGGTAGTAGCGGTATCATCAGGAAGTCCTTCCGCCACGGAATAACGCTCGACCAACTCCACAAGTTGATCCGCTGTCGTGGGATTTCCTTGGCTTACCCACCTTTTCAGTGCTGGAGGTAGCACTCTCAGATACTTGTCCAGGACAATCCGCTGAATTATTTCGGGTGTTGTCAGTTCCTCGGGTTGCAGCCATTTCTTTGTTAAGTAGATCAGGTCGAACATCTGAGACCGCGCCGGTTTATCTTGCTGGTAGGTCCACTGGTGCACCCTCTGTGCACGGACAGCCATCGTCACACCGAGCCGGGCCAGGATCTCAGTTTTCAGTTTCTCAAAGTCCTGAGCGACTTCCGAGTCCAAGTCATGGTAAGCTTTTTGGGCCTCGCCGGAGAGGAACGGAGCAATCAAATCGGCCCATCGTGCCTTCGGCCACTTCTCTCTCAACGCCGTCCGCTCAAACGTGGTCAGGTACGCCTCAACGTCATCTTCTGCGGTCAGCTTTTGCCAGTATCGACTCACATGGATCTTTCTGGACTCTGCTTCTGGGTCAGCCTCAGGCATGCTCACCAGGCGCTGCGCCACCTGTTGGAGAAGCTGGCGGTCTGCAGCCGTCATGTCCAGTAACTCCCTCAGCTGTGCGGCCATCAAGCGATTAGCTTCCTGCTGTACGGCAACGGACTGTACTAGGGCTTTCACCACGTCTTCCATACTGTCGCCTGTGCCACGGAGTGCCCGCGTTCTCCACCACAATGTAACAAAACACTCCGGGATCGCCTTTGCTGGGGTCAAAGGTCACGTGGTTTGTGCATTAAACTCTGAAGGCCCCGTCTCACTAAGCGATTTACCAACGATCACGACCAACGATACGACCTGGCCGTGATCGTTGGTAAGTCGTTGTGTGGTCGCTGGGGAGCTGTCACACAGACCGCTCTCCAGCGACCAACGATCAGGGGAACGACTTCGGCATCGTTGAAACTGTCTTCAACGATGCCGAAGTCCCCCTGCAGCACCCGGGTAACCAGGGTAAACATCGGGTTACTAAGTGCAGGGCCGCGCTTAGTAACCCGATGTTTACCCTGGTTACCAAAAAAAACAAACAGTACATACTCGCCTTTCGGTGTCCAGGTCCCTTGCCGCCTGCTTCCTGCTCTGACTGAGATCCGGCCGTACAGTGAGAGCAGAGAGCAGCGGTGACGTCACTGCTGTGCTCTCACTTCTCACTGTACGGCCGGGAGTCAGTGAGAGCAGGAAGCAGACGGCAAGGGACCTGACGGACATCAGAAGGCGAGTATGTACTGTTTGTTTTTTTTTACATTTACGCTGGTAACCAGGGTAAACATCGGGTTACTAAGCGCGGCCCTGCGCTTAGTAACCCGATGTTTACCCTGGTTACCAGTGAAGACATCGCTGGATCGGTGTCACACACACCGATTCAGCGATGTCAGCGGGGCCTCAACGACCAAAAAAAGGTCCAGGCCATTCCGACACGACCAGCGATCTCGCAGCAGGGGCCTGATCGCTGGTACGTGTCACACATAGCGAGATCGCTATGGAGGTCGCTGTTGCGTCACAAAACTTGTGACTCAGCAGCGATCTCGCTAGCGATCTCGCTATGTGAGACGGGGCCTTGAGGCGACAGCAGGTTTCCACGTAGACTGACCTCAGGTCAGGTTTATTAAAGTGAAAGCAAATACAGAAAACAAAGCATAAAAATAAAATCCTTGCCTGTCCGGCACTTACTAAACAAACACGTTCCTATCTAACAACTGGGGGGGCTACTCCCACCCAGCAAACATAACACAGGTCATGAGCACAGCTCCTACTCACATTTGTCTCACACAGACAGGCATTCTGTGTGCCCCAGGCTGACACCTGAAACCTCCAGCTGGTCAGCCTTTATTCCTGCACTTATTAACCCCTCGGTATCCTGAAGATACTGAGCGGCTTAATTCACATAGGACAAATACCTGGGCGAGATATGCCTGCCCCCGACTACCAGACCGACATGACTCTTACAATCCTAACAGACAACATGACAGCAGTATCCTTCCTAAAACACCAGGGAGGTCCCAGACACAAACCACTTCAAGAGTTAGCACAAAGGATATTTGTTTGGGCAGAGAACACAGTTCTGTCAATTACAGCAGTGCACTTAGAAGGATCTCAGAATGTCCTGGCCGATTACCTGAGCAGGAAGAAAGTCTGTCCAACAGAATGGGAGCTAAATCAAGAAATCTTCCAACTATTATGTCATCGTTGGGGGACTCCTAAAATAGATTTATTTGCCACAAGAAAAAATTCTAAGGTAGCCAGATTCTATTCCCTCAACCCTTCAGACATGCCGGAAGCAGTCGACGCCTTAAGTCAAACATGGGACGAACCACTCTCTTATGCATTTCCTCCATTGGCACTAATTCCGATGGTACTCAGGAAAATTCAGGAAGACCAGGCAACAGTTCTGATGATTGTACCATTCTGGCCAAAAAGAAGCTGGTTTCCGTTGCTGGGATCCATGACAACAGAGAACCCAATCAAACTTCCTCTATGGAAGGACATCATTTATCAAGGTCCTGTCTTACACCAAAACCAGAACGATTACACCTTTCAGCATGGATCCAGAGAGGGACATTTTGAAAGCCCGAGGTTTATCCTATGAAGTAATTTCAACCATTCAGGCTAGTCAGAAACTGGTAACTTCAGCCATTTACTACAAGATCTGGAAAAGATTCTGTATGGAGGGTGGCAGGTCGGCCGTGATGCCGGAGACCCCAGACGTTCCCAGAGTTCTGGATTTTCTCCAATCGGGTTTCAATATGGGGCTTAGATCTAGTAAACTTAAGGTGCAGATCTCAGCCCTCAGCACTTTCTTAGATTATCCTTTGGCCTCGCACCCGTGGATAATTAGGTTTGTAAAAGCCATCCAGAGATTGCGTCCTACTTTCAGACAATTGACTCCCACTTGGGACTGAAATCTAGTCCTCAGGGCTCTATGTAAAAACCCTTATACCCTTGAGGAAGACATGCCTATTGCGGTTCGTACGTGGAAAACAGCCTTTTTGGTAGCGATTACAACGGCCAAAAGAGTGGGAGAAATTCAAGCCCTGTCTATTAGGGATCCATACCTTCAGATTCGTGACAACCATATAATCTTAAAATTAGATCCATCATTTATTCCTAAAATAGCTTCAATTGAAAACCGAAACCAGGAAATAATTTTACCCTCCTTTTGCGAAAACCCCTCTAATGCAAAAGAGCAATCTTTACATTCTCTTGATGTCAGATAGGCAGTGCTAGACTATCTAGAGGCTACTAGTACCTGGAGAAAAGATCCCAATCTATTTATCCTTTTTTGGGGAAAAAATAGGGGTAAAAAAAGCTTCCAAAACCTCTATAGCTAGATGGATCACAACAGTAATTGCAAAACTACTACTCATCAGAAGGGGTAGATTGTCCAGTAGGAATTAAAGCTCATTCTACTAGGGCCATTTCAGCATCATGGGCGGAACGAGCGGGGGCGTCACTAGAACAAATTTGTAAAGCCACAACTTGGGCCAGGGTAAACACATTTTGCAAACATTATAAACTTGACGTGTTAGCATCCCAGCAAATGTAATTTGGGAGAAAGGTTCTCTAGGCAGTTGTCCCACCCTAAAGGAGGTTTCTTTGGTATTCTCCAGAGTGCTGTCAGAGGGACGTCCTGGAAAATGGGTATTAGACCTACTGGTAATTCGGTTTCCAGGAGTCCATCCTGACAGCACCGTTACTTCCCCCCCCTATGTATACTATTTCATAAGCTGTAATATGATTTGTTTAATAAAGAATTCAAATGGTATCTATCCATGGAGTGGAACTTGTCAAAACACTGAAGGAAAGGGGGCGGAGTGGAACCTTTCAAACTCTCATGTTGTTTTTCCTGTCCCTGCAAGGAGGAGGAGGACGTCCTCCAGAGTGCTGTCAGGATGGACTCCTGGAAACCGAATTACCGGTAGGTCTAATACCCATTTTCTGTTTTCTGTTGGTTTCTGCAGCCTTCTCTGTATTTTCTGTTAGGAGGTTACCTGTTTTTATACCAGGTCGTTAGATCTTTTAGGGACCGCCTTCCCCCTATCTATAGGTCTTCGCTTAAGATTAACCTAGGATCGTCGGTGGGTCTAATCGCAAGGAATGGGTCGCCCACTCCATTGTAGGGTATCAGCCTAGTCTCAGTGCAGGGTTAGTTTTCCCCCTTCTATCCTAGTTCTATGTTGCAGTTCCGTAACAGTTTGTCCAGCCACACATATAAAAAAAAAAAAAATCCTTTCCCGGATTCCTTCAATATGTGCAGCATCCAAGAACTTGCTCAACGCTTGCAAGGTTTAACTTTGGAAGTGGCCGACCTGCAACAGCGCGTGAGTAAATACTCTGGAGCACGCTCTGAAGAACCTAAGGTAGGATTACCTGAGGTTTTTCTGGGAAACGGCAGGAATTTTTTACGTTTAAAAATGCATGTTTACTATATTTTAGGCTTAGACCCAGATCCTCAGGGAGTGAATTACAGCGTGTGGGGATTATTATGTCTTTATTGCAAAGTGAACCCCAAATCTGGGCATGTTTATTACATCCTGAAGATCCTTGTTTGACATCAGTAGAAGCATTTCTTTCTGCTATGGGGTTGTTATATGATGATCCTGATCGGGTCATAGCTGAGGCAGAGCTCAGACAGCTTAAACAGGGTTCTGTTGATGCTGAGAGTTATTGCACTCAGTTCAGACGATGGTCCGCAGAGGTCAGGTGGAATGACCCAGTGCTCAAGAGTCAGTTTTTAGCAGGTTTGAGTGAAAGAGTTAAAGATTTGCTCATTGCATATACTGCACCTGATACTTTGGAAACTGCTATGCAGTTAGCTATCCGTGTGGATAGAAGATTGAGAGGCAGACAGAATGAAGAGAAGGCTCTTATAATGCTGGACCCAGTCTCTCAGGATAGCCCCGTCGACAGCGGGGAACCAATGCAACTTGGGGCGATGTCCTCTCGTTCCCAGGAGAGGGAGAAGAGGTTTTCTGAAGGGCTATGCTTGTATTGTGGTAAGGCTGACCATTTTATTAAGCAATGTGAGGTTCTCATAAGGAAAGAAAAAAAAAGGTCAGTAGGAGTAACACTCCAGTTCGTATTGCGTTTTTACGGTCCGCAGGAGGTTTTTTTCCTGTAATACCACATATCATGGTCATTCCATTGATTTTCAGGTAATGGTGGATTGTGGTTCTGCACTTAATTTGATTGACCAACAATTCCTAGACAAATATAAGATTGATTCTGAACCATTGTCATCTCCTATTCTTGTTGTGGCTATTGATAACACTCCTCTGGAACATGGGTTTATTTCTCGAAAGGTTACCGGGTTCTCATTTATTGTGAATATTTAACATCAGGAGTATATAGACTTGTTTGTCCTTGCTAAATTACCTTGTCCAGTCTTCCTGGGTTTACCCTGGTTAAAAATGTACAATCCTTTGCTGGACTGGTCATCTAGTACTATAAGGTCCTGGGGTCAGGGGTGTTATGGTAATTGTTGTAATGTTCACATTGCTGCTATTGTGAAGAAGGAGCTACTTGAAGCCATTCAGGATTTCTGGAGGGTATTTTCGGAGGTTGAGTTGCAAGCTCTACCACCCCATAGAGATTATGACTGCGCTATTGAGTTCGTCCCAGGTGCCATACTTCCTAAAAGTCATTTATTTAATTTGACGATTCCCGAGAGGGAGGCCTTAAAGGAATACCTACAGACTAGTTTAGCTGCACGTCATATAAGGCCCTCTAAGTCTCCTGTGGCTGTAGGATTCTTTTTTGTCAAAAAGAAGGATAGGGGCCTTAGGCAGTGTCTGGATTTTCGGGAGATTAATAAGATCACTGTGCGCAATCCTTACCCGTTGCCGCTAATTCCGGATTTGTTTAACCAACTAACCGGAGCGAAGTGGTTCTCTAAGATTGACCGTTGTGGGGCATATAACTTGTTGTGGGTGAAGGAGGGCGATGAATTAAAGACAGCCTTTAATACCCCGGAAGGTCATTTTGAGTGCCTGCTGATGCCTTTTGGCCTTACCAATGCGCATGCGTTTTTTCAAAATTTCATTAATGACATTCTGAGGTCGTTGATTGGTAGGAGTGTTATTGTTTATTTGGATGATATTGTTATAATCTGTTTAGTTTGTTACTATCCTCCATTTTCTTGGGAAGTTTTGGCTGCTGGTCTTTTTTCTCTGGTGCTGGGTTTGTCTTGGGTCAGGTGTTTGTTTCACTCTTTATTAACTAGCACCTGCCTCCCAGTCCTTGCTGGACAACAGGTGCTTTGCTTTTTGTTCTGTGTGTGTTATTTGTGCAGTACTGGTACCTCTGGTTCTGCTAGCCTTAGTTTCTGTTTTCTATTGGTTTCTGCAGCATTCTCTGTGTTTTCTACTAGGCTACTAGGAGGTGACCCGTTTTTGTACTTAGTTCTTTTAGGGTACCCCTTCCCCTTATCTATAGGTCTTCGCTTGAGATTAACCTAGGATCGTCGGTGGGTCTATTCACAAGGAATGCGTCGCCCACTCCATCGTGGGGTATCAGCCTAGTCTCAGTGCAGGGTCAGTTTTCCCCCTTCTATCCTAGTTCTGTGTTGCAGTTCCGTAACCGTCGGCACCCGTGGATCGGATGACGCACAGGAGGCAGAAAGACCTGGGGACAGAGGGGAGCTCCCGGTCACAAGATGGGTCGCCCACCCCATCTTAGGGTTTCAGCCTAGTCATAGTGCAGGGTCAGTTTTCCCCCTTCTACCTTAGTCCTGTGTTGCAGATCCGTAACAGATATTTTGATCTATTCATCTGATCTGGAATCGCATTGGCAGAGAGTCTACAGATTTTGAGCGAAAACTTACTCTTTGCTAAATTGGAGAAGTGTGAGTTTGCTGTGCAGAAAATGAGTTTTTTGGGGTACCTTGTCTCCAGTGATGGGTTTGAGATGGACCCGGTGAAGGTTCAGGCAGTGCTGGAGTGGCCTAGGCCTGAATGTTTGAAGTCAGTTCAGAGATTTTTAGGGCTTGCTAATTATTACAGAAAATTCATAAAGAATTTTTCTGTGATCGCTAAACCTATGGCTGTATGCACACGATGCAGATTTAGTGCGGATCCGCAGCGGATTTTTCCACACAGAAACACTGCAGTTCCACAAAGTGATTTACAGTACAATGTAAATCAATAGAAAACTAGATGGGTATTTCCTGAAGGAACTACAGATAGTGCTTTGGAATGGTGCCCGGGCTGCCCCTGCAAGACTTTCACACTTGGGTGCCCCTCAGGCGCTGGTTTGGTAGTTGTAGCCCCTCAGGGTTGAGGCTTGGTGGGCCGGGTCACTCTGGGTCCGATTTGGTGGGCCGGGTCACTCTGGGTCCGATTTGGTGGGCCGGGTCACTCTGGGTCCGATTTGGTGGGCCGGGTCACTCTGAGTCCCATTTGGTGGGCCGGGTCACTCTGGGTCCCATTTGGTGGGCCGGGTCACTCTGGGTCCCATTTGGTGGCCCGGGTCACTCTGGGTCCCATTTGGTGGCCCGGGTCACTCTGGGTCCCATTTGGTGGCCCGGGTCACTCTGGGTCCCATTTGGTGGCCCGGGTCACTCTTGGTCCGATTTGGTGGCCCGGGTCACTCTGGGGCCGATTTGGTGGCCCGGGTCACTCTGGGGCTGATTTGGTGGCCCGGGTCACTCTGGGTCCCATTTGGTGGCCCGGGTCACTCTTGGTCCGATTTGGTGGCCCGGGTCACTCTGGGCCCGATTTGGTGGCCCGGGTCACTCTGGGCCCGATTTGGTCAACCCGGGTCACTCTGGGCCCGATTTGGTGGCCCGGGTCACTCTGGGCCCGATTTGGTGGCCCGGGTCACTCTGGGGCCGATTTGGTGGCCCGGGTCACTCTGGTGCCGATTTGGTGGCCCGGGTCACTCTGGGGCCGATTTGGTGGCCCGGGTCACTCTGGGGCCGATTTGGTGGCCCGGGTCACTCTGGGTCCGATTTGGTGGCCCGGGTCACTCTGGGTCCGATTTGGTGGCCCGGGTCACTCTGGGTCCGATTTGGTGGCCCGGGTCACTCTGGGTCCGATTTGGTGGGCCGGGTCACTCTGGGTCCGATTTGGTGGCCCGGGTCACTCTGGGTCCGATTTGGTGGCCCGGGTCACTCTGGGTCCGATTTGGTGGCCCGGGTCACTCTGGGTCCGATTTGGTGGCCCGGGTCACTCTGGGTCCCATTTGGTGGCCCGGGTCACTCTGGGTCCCATTTGGTGGGCCGGGTCACTCTGGGTCCCATTTGGTGGCCCGGGTCACTCTGGGTCCCATTTGGTGGCCCGGGTCACTCTGGGTCCCATTTGGTGGCCCGGGTCACTCTGGGTCCCATTTGGTGGCCCGGGTCACTCTTGGTCCGATTTGGTGGCCCGGGTCACTCTGGGCCCGATTTGGTGGCCCGGGTCACTCTGGGCCCGATTTGGTCAACCCGGGTCACTCTGGGCCCGATTTGGTGGCCCGGGTCACTCTGGGCCCGATTTGGTGGCCCGGGTCACTCTGGGGCCGATTTGGTGGCCCGGGTCACTCTGGGGCCGATTTGGTGGCCCGGGTCACTCTGGGTCCCATTTGGTGGCCCGGGTCACTCTTGGTCCGATTTGGTGGCCCGGGTCACTCTGGGCCCGATTTGGTGGCCCGGGTCACTCTGGGCCCGATTTGGTCAACCCGGGTCACTCTGGGCCCGATTTGGTGGCCCGGGTCACTCTGGGCCCGATTTGGTGGCCCGGGTCACTCTGGGGCCGATTTGGTGGCCCGGGTCACTCTGGGTCCGATTTGGTGGCCCGGGTCACTCTGGGTCCGATTTGGTGGCCCGGGTCACTCTGGGTCCGATTTGGTGGCCCGGGTCACTCTGGGTCCGATTTGGTGGCCCGGGTCACTCTGGGTCCGATTTGGTGGCCCGGGTCACTCTGGGTCCGATTTGGTGGCCCGGGTCACTCTGGGTCCGATTTGGTGGCCCGGGTCACTCTGGGTCCGATTTGGTGGCCCGGGTCACTCTGGGTCCGATTTGGTGGCCCGGGTCACTCTGGGTCCGATTTGGTGGCCCGGGTCACTCTGGGTCCGATTTGGTGGCCCGGGTCACTCTGGGTCCGATTTGGTGGGCCGGGTCACTCTGGGTCCCATTTGGTTGGCCGGGTCACTCTGGGTCCCATTTGGTGGCCCGGGTCACTCTGGGTCCCATTTGGTGGCCCGGGTCACTCTGGGTCCCATTTGGTGGCCCGGGTCACTCTTGGTCCGATTTGGTGGCCCGGGTCACTCTGGGCCCGATTTGGTGGCCCGGGTCACTCTGGGCCCGATTTGGTCAACCCGGGTCACTCTGGGCCCGATTTGGTGGCCCGGGTCACTCTGGGCCCGATTTGGTGGCCCGGGTCACTCTGGGGCCGATTTGGTGGCCCGGGTCACTCTGGGTCCGATTTGGTGGCCCGGGTCACTCTGGGTCCCATTTGGTGGCCCGGGTCACTCTTGGTCCGATTTGGTGGCCCGGGTCACTCTGGGCCCGATTTGGTGGCCCGGGTCACTCTGGGCCCGATTTGGTCAACCCGGGTCACTCTGGGCCCGATTTGGTCGGCCCGGGTCACTCTGGGCCCGATTTGGTGGCCCGGGTCACTCTGGGGCCGATTTGGTGGCCCGGGTCACTCTGGGTCCGATTTGGTGGCCCGGGTCACTCTTGGTCCGATTTGGTGGCCCGGGTCACTCTGGGTCCGATTTGGTGGCCCGGGTCACTCTGGGTCCGATTTGGTGGCCCGGGTCACTCTGGGTCCGATTTGGTGGCCCGGGTCACTCTGGGTCCGATTTGGTGGCCCGGGTCACTCTGGGTCCGATTTGGTGGCCCGGGTCACTCTGGGTCCGATTTGGTGGCCCGGGTCACTCTGGGTCCGATTTGATGGCCCGGGTCACTCTTGGTCCGATTTGGTGGCCCGGGTCACTCTGGGTCCGATTTGGTGGCCCGGGTCACTCTGGGTCCGATTTGGTGGCCCGGGTCACTCTGGGTCCGATTTGACGGGCGGCGCCACTCTGGGTCCGATTTGACGGGCGGCGCCACTCTGGGTCCGACTTGGCGGGCGGCGCCACTCTGGGTCCGACTTGGCGGGCGGCGCCACTCTGGGTCCGACTTGGCGGGCGGCGCCACTCTGGGTCCGACTTGGTGGGCGGCGCCACTCTGGGTCCGATTTGGTGGGCCGGGTCACTCTGGGTCCGATTTGGCGGGCCGGGTCACTCTGGGTCCGATTTGGTGGGCCGGGTCACTCTGGGTCCGATTTGGCGGGCCGGGTCACTCTGGGTCCGATTTGGCGGGCCGGGTCACTCTGGGTCCGATTTGGCGGGCCGGGTCACTCTGGGTCCGATTTGGCGGGCCGGGTCACTCTGGGTCCGATTTGGCGGGCCAGGTCACTCTGGGTCCGATTTGGCGGGCCGGGTCACTCTGGGTCCGATTTGGCGGGCGGCGCCACTCTGGGTCCGATTTGGCGGGCGGCGCCACTCTGGGTCCGATTTGGCGGGCGGCGCCACTCTGGGTCCGATTTGGCGGCCCGGGTCACTCTGGGTCCGATTTGGTGGGCGGCGCCACTCTGGGTCCGATTTGGCGGGCGGCGCCACTCTGGGTCCGATTTGGCGGGCGGCGCCACTCTGGGTCCGATTTGGCGGGCGGCGCCACTCTGGGTCCGATTTGGTGGGCGGCGCCACTCTGGGTCCGATTTGGCGGGCGGCGCCACTCTGGGTCCGATTTGGCGGCCCGGGTCACTCTGGGTCCGATTTGGCGGGCGGCGCCACTCTGGGTCCGATTTTGCGGGCGGCGCCACTCTGGGTCCGATTTGGCGGGCGGCGCCTCTCTGGGTCCGATTTGGCGGGCGGCGCAACTCTGTGTCCGATTTGGCGGGCGGCGCCACTCTGGGTCCGATTTGGCGGGCGGCGCCACTCTGGGTCCGATTTGGGGGGGGGCGCCACTCTGGGTCCGATTTGGCGGGCGGCGCCACTCTGGGTCCGATTTGGCGGGCGGCGCCACTCTGGGTCCGATTTGGCGGGCGGCGCCACTCTGGGTCCGATTTGGTGGGCGGCGCCACTCTGGGTCCGATTTGGCGGGCGGCGCCACTCTGGGTCCGATTTGGCGGCCCGGGTCACTCTGGGTCCGATTTGGCGGGCGGCGCCACTCTGGGTCCGATTTTGCGGGCGGCGCCACTCTGGGTCCGATTTGGCGGGCGGCGCCTCTCTGGGTCCGATTTGGCGGGCGGCGCAACTCTGTGTCCGATTTGGCGGGCGGCGCCACTCTGGGTCCGATTTGGCGGGCGGCGCCACTCTGGGTCCGATTTGGGGGGGGGCGCCACTCTGGGTCCGATTTGGCGGGCGGCGCCACTCTGGGTCCGATTTGGCGGGCGGCGCCACTCTGGGTCCGATTTGGCGGGCGGCGCCACTCTGGGTCCGATTTGGCGGGCGGCGCCACTCTGGGTCCGACTTGACGGGCGGCGCCACTCTGGGTCCGATTTGGCGGGCGGGGGCACTCTGGGTCCGATTTGGCAAGCGGGGGCACTCTCGTCCGATTTGGTGGGCTGGGTCCGATTTGGTGAGCGGGGCAATAATGATAAGACTACAGATAGTGCTTTGTAATTGTGCTGTACTGTCACTTTAAGAGCTGATATTATCTGACAAAACTTGTGACCTGGTGGGCTGGTAGAGTTTATAGGCGTTGGCATAGTAACTGGGTCTCACTGCGCATATCAATGAGCTAATCAGCCAGGTGGCAGTTATTTTTAGAAATTGCCTCAGAAATCAGGCCCATTATAAACGTATTGGAAAATTTCCCTATTGAAATGCATTGAGACACTTTTTTCAAACGCAAATTGCGCCAAAACTACAAATCCGATCGACACGAAAAATACTTAGCACACCTCTCAGGAACGCTGGCTTCGAAATGACACCTCACTGGAGTCTGTGAGTTTAGCGGTTCGGGCCGCATTACGTGCGGACTGAATAATAATAATAAGAACTAGATGGGTATTTCCTGAAGGAACTACAGATAGTGCTTTGGAATGGTGCCCGGGCTGCCCCTGCAAGACTTTCACACTTGGGTGCCCCTCAGATGCTGGTTTGGTAGTTGTAGCCCCTCAGGGTTGAGGATTTGGTGGGCGGGGCCACTCTGGGTCCGATTTGGGGGGTGGAGCCACTCTGGGTCCGATTTGGTGGGCCGGGTCACTCTGGGTCCGATTTGGTGGGCCGGGCCACTATGGGTCCAATTTGGTGGGCCAGGCCACTATGGGTCCAATTTGGTGGCCCGGGTCACTCCGGGTCTGATTTGGTGGCCCGGGTCACTCCGGGTCCGATTTGGTGGGCCGGGCCACTCCGGGTCCGATTTGGTGGGCCGGGCCACTCCGGGTCCGATTTGGTGGGCCGGGCCACTCCGGGTCCGATTTGGTGGGCCGGGCCACTCCGGGTCCGATTTGGTGGCCCGGGCCACTCCGGGTCCGATTTGGTGGCCCGGGTCACTCCGGGTCCGATTTGGTGGCTCGGGTCACTCCGGGTCCGATTTGGTGGCCCGGGTCACTCCGGGTCCGATTTGGTGGCCCGGGTCACTCCGGGTCCGATTTGGTGGCCCGGGTCACTCTGGGTCCGATTTGGTGGCCCGGGTCACTCTGGGTCCGATTTGGTGGCCCGGGTCACTCTGGGTCCGATTTGGTGGCCCGGGTCACTCTGGGTCCGATTTGGTGGCCCGGGTCACTCTGGGTCCGATTTGGTGGCCCGGGTCACTCTGGGTCCGATTTGGTGGCCCGGGTCACTGGGTCCGATTTGGTGGGCCGGGTCACTCTGGGTCCGATTTGGTGGGCCGGGTCACTCTGGGTCCGATTTGGTGGGCCGGGTCACTCTGGGTCCGATTTGGTGGGCCGGGTCACTCTGGGTCCGATTTGGTGGGCCGGGTCACTCTGACTGACAGCAGGATAAGGGAATGGCTGATAACAGAGAATAGACTGACAGCAGGACAAGGGAATGGCTGATAACAGAGAGAATAGACTGACAGCAGGACAGGGGAATTGCTGATAGAGAGAAATAGACTGACATCAGGACGGGGAATGGCTGATAACAGAGAAAAATAGACTGACTGCAGTACGGGGAATGGCTGATAACAGAGAGAAATAGACTGACAGCAGGACGGGGAATGGCTGATAACAGAGAGAATAGACTGACAGCAGGACAGGGAATGGCTGATAACAGAGAGAATAGACTGACAGCAGGACAGGGGAATGGCTGATAACAGAGAGAAATAGACTGACAGCAGTACGGGGAATGGCTGATAACAGAGAGAAATAGATGGGTATTTCCTGAAGGAACTACAGATAGTGCTTTGGAATGGTGCCCGGGCTGCCCCAGCAAGACTTTCACACTTGGGTGCCCCTCAGTGTTGTGAATTTGGATTCTGGGCTCCCCCGGTGGCTACTGGTGGAATTGAACTTGTGACATCATCTTCCCTGTTCACCTGTTCTGATTAGATCTGGGTGTCGCTATATAACCTGGCTTCTCTGTTAGATGCTTGCCGGTCAACAATGTTATCAGAAGCCTCTCTGTGCTTGTTCCTGCTCCCAGACATCTACTAGATAAGTTGGACATTCGTCCATGTTTTGTTTTTGTATTTTGGTTCCAGTTCACAGCTGCAGTTTCGTTACTGTGTCTGGAAAGCTCTTGTTGATCAGGAATTGCCACTCTGGTATTATGAGTTAATGCCAGAGTCCTAAAGTAATTTCTGGATGTGTTTTGTTAGGGTTTTCTACTGACCATGAAAGTATGCTTTCTGTCTTCTGCTATCTAGAAAGCGGACCTCAAATTTGCTAAAACTATTTTCCTGCTGCGTTTGTTGTTTCATCTCATATCACCGCCAATATATGTGGGGGGCTTCTGTCTCCTTTTTTTTGGGCATTTCTCTAGAGGTGAGTCAGGTCTTATATTTCCCTCTGCTAGCATTATTTAGTTCTCCGGCCGGCGCTGGGCATATAGGGATAAAAAGTAGGACATGCTACCTGGCTACTTCTAGATGATGCGGTAGGTTTAGTTCATGGTCAGTATAGTTACATCTTCCAAGAGCTTGTTCCTATAGAGGCTTATGCTAGTTCTCTGGCCATGGAGATCATGACAGTTTGACCGGCCCACTAAAGGGTTAAAATCCTTGGCTGAGAAAGGAGAGAAATAAGAAGTCTGCTGAGAGTTTTTTTTTTTTTTTTTTTTTTTTCTGTGCTCTTAATTGGATCACTTGCCAGTCTGTCTATGCTGCAGTCTTTCTTTTTTTTCTCTCTCCTTATAATCTTTGAATGGCTTTGTGTTCACCTGTTAATAATGGATCTTCAGAGTGTAACTGCAGGTTTGAATAATCTCACCACGAAAGTACAAAATTTGCAAGATTTTATTATTCATGCTCCGGTATCTGAGCCGAGAATTCCTTTGCCGGAATTCTTCTCAGGGAATAGATCTAGCTTTCAGAATTTTAGAAATAATTGTAAGCTATTTTTGTCCCTGAAATCTCGTTCTGCTGGAGACCCTGCACAGCAGGTTGGGATTGTGATTTCCTTGCTCCGCGGCGACCCTCAAGACTGGGCTTTTGCATTGGCACCAGGGGATCCTGCGTTGCGCAATGTGGATGCGTTTTTTCTGGCCTTGGGCTTGCTGTATGAGGAACCTCATTTGGAACTTCAGGCAGAAAAAACTTTGATGTCCCTATCGCAGGGGCAAGATGAAGCTGAAATTTACTGCCAAAGATTCCGTAAATGGTCTGTGCTTACTCAGTGGAATGAGTGTGCCTTGGCGGCTACTTTCAGAGAGGGTCTCTCTGATGCCATTAAGGATGTTATGGTGGGGTTCCCTGTGCCTGCGGGTCTGAATGAGTCCATGACAATGGCCATTCAGATCGATAGGCGTCTGCGGGAGCGCAAACCAGTGCACCATCTGGCGGTGTCCACTGAGAAGACGCCAGAAAGCATGCAGTGTGATAGAATTCTGTCCAGAAGCGAGCGGCAGAATTTTAGACGGAAAAATGGGTTGTGTTTCTATTGTGGGGATTCTACTCATGTTATATCAGCATGCTCTAAACGTACTAAAAAGCTTGATAAATCTGTTTCCATTGGCACTTTACAGTCTAAATTTATTTTGTCTGTGACCCTGATTTGCTCTTTGTCATCTATTACTACTGACGCCTATATCGACTCTGGCGCCGCTTTGAGTCTTATGGATTGGTCCTTTGCCAATCGTTGTGGGTATGATTTAGAGCCTTTGGAAACTCTTATTCCTCTGAAGGGGATTGACTCCACCCCATTGGCTAATAATAAACCACAATACTGGACACAAGTGACTATGTGTATTAATCCGGATCACCAGGAGACTATTCGTTTTCTAGTGCTGTATAATCTACATGAGGATTTGGTGCTGGGATTGCCATGGCTGCAGTCTCACAACCCAGTCCTTGACTGGAGAGCTATGTCTGTGTTGAGCTGGGGATGTAAGGGGACTCATGGGGACGTACCTTTGGTGTCCATTTCATCATCTATCCCCTCTGAAATCCCTGAGTTCCTGTCTGACTATCGTGACGTCTTTGAAGAACCCAAGCTTGGTTCACTACCTCCGCACCGTGAGTGCGATTGTGCTATAGATTTAATTCCGGGTAGTAAATACCCAAAGGGTCGTTTATTTAATCTGTCTGTGCCTGAACATACTGCTATGCGAGAATATATAAAGGAGTCCTTGGAAAAGGGACATATTCGTCCATCGTCATCTCCCTTAGGAGCCGGTTTTTTCTTTGTGTCAAAAAAAGACGGCTCTTTGAGACCATGTATTGATTATCGGCTTTTGAATAAAATCACGGTTAAATATCAATACCCATTGCCGTTGCTGACTGATTTGTTTGCTCGCATAAAGGGGGCCAAGTGGTTCTCTAAGATTGATCTCCGTGGGGCGTATAATTTGGTGCGGATCAGGCAGGGGGATGAGTGGAAAACCGCATTTAATACGCCCGAGGGCCACTTTGAGTATTTGGTGATGCCTTTTGGTCTTTCTAATGCCCCTTCAGTCTTCCAGTCCTTTATGCATGATATTTTCCGCGATTTTTTGGATAAATTTATGATAGTGTATCTGGATGATATTCTGATTTTTTCGGATGACTGGGACTCTCATGTCCGGCAAGTTAAGAGGGTTTTTCAGGTTTTGCGGTCTAATTCTCTGTGTGTCAAGGGTTCTAAGTGCGTTTTTGGGGTTCAGAGAATTTCCTTTTTGGGATATATTTTTTCTCCCTCTTCCATTGAGATGGATCCTGTCAAGGTTCAAGCTATTTGTGATTGGACGCAGCCCTCTTCTCTTAAAAGTCTTCAGAAATTTTTGGGCTTTGCCAACTTTTATCGTCGATTTATTTCTGGTTTTTCGGATGTCGTTAAGCCATTGACCGATTTGACTAGACAGGGTGCTGATGTTGCTAATTGGTCCCCTGATGCTGTGGAGGCCTTTCAGGAGCTTAAGCGCTGTTTTTCTTCTGCCCCTGTGTTGCGTCAGCCTGATGTGACTCTTCCTTTTCAGGTTGAGGTCGACGCTTCTGAGATCGGAGCTGGGGCAGTGTTGTCGCAGAAAAGTTCTGACTGCGCCGTGATGAGGCCTTGTGCCTTCTTTTCCCGTAAATTTTCGCCCGCTGAGCGGAATTATGATGTTGGGAATCGGGAGCTTTTGGCCATGAAGTGGGCGTTTGAGGAGTGGCGCCATTGGCTCGAGGGGGCCAGACATCAGGTGGTGGTATTGACTGACCACAAAAATTTGATTTATCTTGAGACCGCCAGGCGCCTGAATCCTAGACAGGCGCGCTGGTCATTATTTTTTTCTCGGTTTAATTTTGTGGTATCGTACCTACCAGGTTCTAAGAATGTTAAGGCGGATGCCCTTTCTAGGAGTTTTGAGCCTGATTCACCTGGCAACTCTGACCCCACAGGTATTCTTAAGGAGGGAGTTATCTTGTCAGCCGTTTCTCCAGACCTGCGGCGGGCCTTGCAGGAGTTTCAGGCGGATAGACCGGATCGTTGTCCGCCTGATAGGCTGTTTGTTCCTGATGATTGGACCAGTAAAGTCATCTCTGAGGTGCATTCTTCTGCGTTGGCAGGTCATCCTGGAATTTTTGGTACCAGGGATTTGGTGGCAAGATCCTTCTGGTGGCCTTCCCTGTCACGAGATGTGCGAGGCTTTGTGCAGTCTTGTGACGTTTGTGCTCGGGCCAAGCCTTGTTGTTCTCGGGCTAGTGGATTATTGTTGCCCTTGCCTATTCCTAAGAGGCCTTGGACACACATCTCGATGGATTTTATTTCAGATCTGCCTGTTTCTCAGAAGATGTCTGTCATCTGGGTGGTGTGTGACCGTTTTTCTAAGATGGTTCATTTGGTTCCCCTGCCCAAATTGCCTTCTTCTTCCGAGTTGGTGCCCCTGTTTTTTCAAAATGTTGTTCGTTTGCATGGTATTCCTGAGAATATCGTTTCTGACAGAGGAACCCAATTTGTGTCTAGATTTTGGCGGGCATTTTGTGCTAGGATGGGCATAGATTTGTCTTTTTCGTCTGCTTTTCACCCTCAGACTAATGGCCAGACCGAGCGGACTAATCAGACCCTGGAGACATATCTGAGGTGTTTTGTGTCTGCTGACCAGGATGATTGGGTTGCTTTTTTGCCATTGGCGGAGTTCGCCCTCAATAATCGGGCCAGCTCTGCCACCTTGGTTTCCCCGTTTTTCTGTAATTCGGGGTTCCATCCTCGATTTTCCTCCGGTCAGATGGAATCCTCGGATTGTCCTGGAGTGGATGCGGTGGTGGAGAGATTGCATCATATCTGGGGGCAGGTGATGGACAATTTAAAGTTGTCCCAGGAGAAGACTCAGCTTTTTGCCAACCGTCACCGTCGTGTTGGTCCTCGGCTTTGTGTTGGAGATTTGGTGTGGTTGTCTTCTCGTTTTGTCCCTATGAGGGTCTCATCTCCTAAGTTTAAGCCTCGGTTCATCGGTCCGTATAAAATATTGGAGATTCTTAACCCTGTTTCCTTCCGTTTGGACCTCCCTGCATCCTTTTCTATTCATAACGTTTTTCATCGGTCGTTATTGCGCAGGTATGAGGCACCGGTTGTGCCTTCCGTTGAGCCTCCTGCTCCGGTGTTGGTTGAGGGTGAGTTGGAGTACGTTGTGGAAAAAATCCTAGACTCCCGTGTTTCCAGACGGAGACTCCAGTATCTGGTCAAGTGGAAGGGATACGGTCAGGAGGATAATTCTTGGGTCACTGCATCTGATGTTCATGCCTCTGATCTGGTTCGTGCCTTTCATAGGGCCCATCCTGATCGCCCTGGTGGTTCTGGTGAGGGTTCGGTGCCCCCTCCTTGAGGGGGGGGTACTGTTGTGAATTTGGATTCTGGGCTCCCCCGGTGGCTACTGGTGGAATTGAACTTGTGACATCATCTTCCCTGTTCACCTGTTCTGATTAGATCTGGGTGTCGCTATATAACCTGGCTTCTCTGTTAGATGCTTGCCGGTCAACAATGTTATCAGAAGCCTCTCTGTGCTTGTTCCTGCTCCCAGACATCTACTAGATAAGTTGGACATTCGTCCATGTTTTGTTTTTGTATTTTGGTTCCAGTTCACAGCTGCAGTTTCGTTACTGTGTCTGGAAAGCTCTTGTTGATCAGGAATTGCCACTCTGGTATTATGAGTTAATGCCAGAGTCCTAAAGTAATTTCTGGATGTGTTTTGTTAGGGTTTTCTACTGACCATGAAAGTATGCTTTCTGTCTTCTGCTATCTAGAAAGCGGACCTCAAATTTGCTAAAACTATTTTCCTGCTGCGTTTGTTGTTTCATCTCATATCACCGCCAATATATGTGGGGGGCTTCTGTCTCCTTTTTTTTGGGCATTTCTCTAGAGGTGAGTCAGGTCTTATATTTCCCTCTGCTAGCATTATTTAGTTCTCCGGCCGGCGCTGGGCATATAGGGATAAAAAGTAGGACATGCTACCTGGCTACTTCTAGATGATGCGGTAGGTTTAGTTCATGGTCAGTATAGTTACATCTTCCAAGAGCTTGTTCCTATAGAGGCTTATGCTAGTTCTCTGGCCATGGAGATCATGACACCTCAGGCGCTGGTTTGGTAGTTGTAGCCACTCTGGGTCCGATTTGGTGGGTGGGGCCCCTCAGGGGCCGATTTGGTGGGCGCTGTATACTGCGCGGCTCTGCGTTGTATACTGCGCGGCTCTGCGCTGTATACTGCGGGGCTCTGCGCTGTATACTGCGCGGCTCTGCGCTGTATGCTGCGCGGCTCTGCGCTGTATGCTGCGGGGCTCTGCGCTGTATGCTGCGGGGCTCTGCGCTGTGTACTGCGCGGCTCTGCGCTGTATGCTGCGGGGCTCTGCGCTGTATGCTGCGGGGCTCCGCGCTGTATGCTGCGCGTCTCCGCGCTGTATGCTGCGCGTCTCCGCGCTGTATGCTGCGCGGCTCCGCGCTGTATAATGCGCGGCTCTGCGCTGTATGCTGCGGGGCTCCGCGCTGTATAATGCGCGGCTCTGCGCTGTATGCTGCGGGGCTCTGCGCTGTATACTGTAATAATAATAAGACTACAGATAGTGCTTTGAAATTGTGCTGTGCTGTCACTTTAAGAGCTGATATTATCTGACAAAACTGTGGCCTGGTAGGCGTTGGCATAGTAACTGTGTCTGACTGCGCATATCAATGAGCTAATCAGCCAGGTGGCATTTGGCAGTTAAGTTATTTTTAGAAATTGCCTCAGAAACCAGCCCATTTTAAACGTATAGGAAAATTTCCCTATTGAAATGCATTACAATGAGGGGAAAAAACATTTTCAAACGCAAATTGCGCCAAAACTACAAATCCGATCGACACGAAAAATACTTAGCACACCTCTTGGGGACGCTGGCTTCGAAATGACACCTCACTGGAGTCTGTGACTGAAGCGGTTCGGGCCGCATTACGTGCGGACTGAATAATAATAATAATAACTAGATGGGTATTTCCTGAAGGAACTACAGATAGTGCTTTGGAATGGTGCCCGGGCTGCCCCTGCAAGACTTTGACACTTGGGTGCCCCTCAGGCGGTCCGATTTGGTGGGTTGGGTCAATCTGGGTCTGATTTTGTGGGCGGGGTAAATCTAGGTCCGATTCGGTGGGCGGGGTCACTTTTGGTCCGATTCTGTGGGCGCGGCCACTCTGGGTCCGATTCGGTGGGCGGAGCCACTCTGGGTCCGATTTGGTGGGCGGGGCACCTTAGGGACCAATTTGGTGGGTGGGGTCACTCGGTCCGATTTGGTGGGCTGGGCACCTCAGGGTCTGATTTGGTGGGCTGGGCACCTCAGGGTCCGATTTGGTGGGTGGGGTCACTCTGGGTCCGATTTGGTGGGCGGGGTCACTCTGGGCCTGATTTGGTGGAAGGGGTCACTCTGGGTCCGATTTGGTGGAAGGGGTCACTCTGGGTCTGATTTGGTGGAAGGGGTCACTCTGGGTCCGATTTGGTGGGCGGAGCCACTCTGGGTCCGATTTGGTGGGCGGGGTCACTCTGGGACTGATTTAGGGGGCGGGGTCACTCTGGGTGTGATTTGGTGAGCCGGGCCCCTCGGGGTCCGATTTGGTGAGCGGGGTAATCTACTATATAATGGTCTAAGGGCACTTCCGTCTTTCTGTCTCACAACACCGCTACGTCATCATCTCGTGAGACCGCAATGCACTCTTGGGACCGGAGCGCGCAACAAGCATCGGGTACCGGCCACTCCAGGTGCAACAAGCATCGTGTACCGGCCGCTCTAGGAGGTGCAACAACCATCAGATACCGGCCGCTCCAGGAGGTGAGTATGTAACTTTTTTATTTTAATTCTTTTTTTTTTTTAACAGGGATATGCAGTATACTATGTGACTGGACAATATACTACGTGACTGGGCAGTATAACTACGTGGCTCTGTGCTGTATACTGCGTGGCTCTGCGCTGTATACTGCGTGGCTCTGCGCTGTATACTACGCGGCTCTGCGCTGTATACTACGCGGCTCTGCGCTGTATACTACGCGGCTCTGCGCTGTATACTGCGTGGCTCTGCGCTGTGTACTGCGCGGCTCTGCGCTGTGTACTGCACGGCTCTGCGCTGTGTACTGCGCGGCTCTGCACTGTGTACTGCGCGTTCTGCGCTGTATACTGCGCGGCTCTGCGCTGTATACTGCGCGGCTCTGCGCTTTGTACTGCGCGGCTCTGCGCTGTATACTGCGGGGCTCTGCACTGTATATTGCGCGGCTCTGCGCTGCATACTGCGTGGCTCTACGCTGTGTACTGCGCGGCTCTGCGCTGTTTACTGCGGGGCTCTGCACAGTATACTACGCGGCTCTGCGCTGTATACTGCGCGGCTCTGCGCTGCATACTGCGTGGCTCTACGCTGTGTACTGCGCGGCTCTGCGCTGTATACTGCGCGGCTCTGCGCTGTATACTGGGTGGCTCTGCGCTGTGTACTGCGCGGCTCTGTGCTGTGTACTGCGCGGCTCTGCACTGTGTACTGCGCGGCTCTGCGCTGTGTACTGCGCGGCTCTGCGCTGTGTACTGCGCGGCTCTGCGCTTTATACTGCGCGGCTCTGCGCTCTGTACTGCGCGGCTCTGCGCTGTGTACTGCGCGGCTCTCCGCTGTGTACTGCGCGGCTCTGCGCTGTGTACTGCGCGGCTCTGCGCTGTGTACTGCGCGGCTCTGCGCTGTGTACTGCTCGGCTCTGCGCTGTGTACTGCGCGGCTCTCCGCTGTGTACTGCGCGGCTCTGCGCTGTGTACTGCGCGGCTCTGTGCTGTGTACTGCGCGGCTCTGCGCTGTGTACTGCTCGGCTCTGCGCTGTGTACTGCGTGGCTCTCCGCTTTATACTGCGCGGCTCTGCGCTGTGTACTGCGCGGCTCTGCGCTGTGTACTGCGCGGCTCTGCGCTGTGTACTGCGCGGCTCTGCGCTGTGTACTGCGTGGCTCTGCGCTGTGTATTGCGCAGCTCTGCGCTGTGTACTGCTCGGCTCTGCACTGTGTACTGCGCGGCTCTCCGCTTTATACTGCGCGGCTCTGCGCTGTGTACTGCGCGGCTCTGCGCTGTGTACTGCGTGGCTCTGTGCTATGTACTGCGCGGCTTTGCGCTGTGTACTGCATGGCTCTGCGCTGTGTACTGCGCGGCTCTGCGCTGTGTATTGCGCAGCTCTGCGCTGTGTACTGCTCGGCTCTGCACTGTGTACTGCGCGGCTCTCCGCTTTATACTGCGCGGCTCTGCGCTGTGTACTGCGCGGCTCTGCGCTGTGTACTGCGCGGCTCTGCGCTTTATACTGCGCGGCTTTGCGCTGTGTACTGCATGGCTCTGCGCTGTGTACTGCGCGGCTCTGCGCTGTGTACTGCTCGGCTCTGCGCTGTGTACTGCGCGGCTCTGCGCTGTGTACTGCACGGCTCTGCGCTTTATACTGCACGGCTCTGCGCTTTATACTGCACGGCTCTGCGCTGTGTACTGCACGGCTCTGCGCTGTGTACTGCGCGGCTCTGCGCTGTGTACTGCACGGCTCTGCGCTTTATACTGCACGGCTCTGCGCTTTATACTGCGCGGCTCTGCGCTTTATACTGCGCGGCTCTGCGCTGTGTACTGCGCGGCTCTGCGCTTTATACTGCGCGGCTCTGCGCTGTGTACTGCGCGGCTCTGCACTGTGTACTGCGTGGCTCTGCGCTGTGTACTGCGTGGCTCTGCGCTTTGTACTGTGTGGCTGTGCAATATACTACGTGGACATACATATTCTAGAATACCCGATGAGTTAGAATCGGGCCACAGTCTAATAATTATAAGACTACAGATAGTGGTTTGGAATTGTGCTGTACTGTCACTTTAAGAGCTGATATTATCTGACAAAACTTGTGACCTGGTGAGCTGATGTAGACTTCATAGGCGTTGGCATAGTAACTGTGTCTGACTGCGCATATCAATGAGCTAATCGGCCAGGTGGCAGTTATTTTTAGAAATTGCCTCAGAAACCAGCCCATTATAAACGTATAGGAAAATTTCTCTATTGAAACGCATTGAAAGACTTTTTTCAAACACAAATTGCGCAAAAACTACAAATCCGATCGGCACGAAAAATACTTAGCACACCTCTTGGGGACGCTGGCTTCGAAATGACACCTCACTGGAGTCTGTGAGTTTAGCGGTTCGGGCCGCATTACGTGCGGACTGAATAATAAGAATAAGAAGAAGTTTACCACGGTGGAATAACAGTATAGTGCTTTGTTCCAAAGCACTATAACTAGATGGGTATTTCCTGGAGGAACTACAGATAGTGCTTTGGAATGGTGCCCGGGCTGCCCCTGCAAGACTTTCACACTTGGGTGCCCCTCAGGCGCTGGTTTGGTAGTTGTAGCCCCTCAGGGTTGAGGCCACTCTGGGTCCGATTTGGTGGGCCGGGTCACTCTGGGTCCGATTTGGTGGCCCGGGTCACTCTGGGTCCGATTTGGTGGCCCGGGTCACTCTGGGTCCGATTTGGTGGCCCGGGTCACTCTGGGTCCGATTTGGTGGCCCGGGTCACTCTGGGTCTGATTTGGTGGCCCGGGTCACTCTGGGTCCGATTTGGTGGGCCGGGTCACTCTGGGTCCGATTTGGTGGCCCGGGTCACTCTGGGTCCGATTTGGTGGCCCGGGTCACTCTGGGTCCGATTTGGTGGCCCGGGTCACTCTGGGTCCGATTTGGTGGCCCGGGTCACTCTGGGTCCGATTTGGTGGCCCGGGTCACTCTGGGTCCGAGTTGGTGGCCCGGGTCACTCTGGGTCCGATTTGGTGGGCTGGGTCACTCTGGGTCCGATTTGGTGGCCCGGGTCACTCTGGGTCCGATTTGGTGGCCCGGGTCACTCTGGGTCCGATTTGGTGGCCCGGGTCACTCTGGGTCCGAGTTGGTGGCCCGGGTCACTCTGGGTCCGAGTTGGTGGCCCGGGTCACTCTGGGTCCGATTTGGCGGGTGGTGCCACTCTGGGTCCGATTTGGCGGGCGGCGCCACTCTGGGTCCGATTTGGCGGGCGGCGCCACTCTGGGTCCGATTTGGCGGGCAGCGCCACTCTGGGTCCGATTTGGCGGGCGGCGCCACTCTGGGTCCGATTTGGCGGGCGGCGCCACTCTGGGTCCGATTTGGCGGGCGGCGCCACTCTGGGTCCGATTTGGCGGGCAGCGCCACTCTGGGTCTGATTTGGCAGGCAGCGCCACTCTGGGTCCGATTTGGCGGGCGGGGCAATAATTATAATATGACTACAGATACTGCGCGGCTCTGCGCTGTATACTGCGTGGCTCTGCGCTGTATGCTGCGGGGCTCTGCGCTGTATGCTGCGCGGCTCTGCGCGGCTCTGCGCTGTATGCTGCGCGGCTCTGCGCTGTATGCTGCGCGGCTCTGCGCTGTATGCTGCGCGGCTCCGCGCTGTATGCTGCGCGGCTCCGCGCTGTATGATGCGCGGCTCCGCGCTGTATAATGCGCGGCTCTGCGCTGTATACTGCGCGGCTCTGCGCTGTATGCTGCGGGGCTCTGCGCTGTATGCTGCGGGGCTCTGCGCTGTATGCTGCAGGGCTCTGCGCTGTATGCTGCGCGGCTCTGCGCTGTATGCTGCGCAGCTCTGCGCTGTATGCTGCGCGGCTCTGCGCTGTATAATGCGCGGCTCTCGCTGTATACTGCGGGGCTCTGCGCTGTATGCTGCGGGGCTCTGCGCTGTATGCTGCGCAGCTCCGCGCTGTATGCTGCGGGGCACTGCGCTGTATAATGCGCGGCTCTGCGCTGTATACTGCGCGGCTCTGCGCTGTATACTGCGGGGCTCTGCGCTGTATGCTGCGGGGCTCTGCGTTGTATACTGCGCGGCTCTGCGCTGTATGCTGCGGGGCTCTGCGCTGTATGCTGCGGGGCTCTGCGCTGTATGCTGCGCGGCTCTGCGCTGTATGCTGCGGGGCTCTGCGCTGTATGCTGCGGGGCTCTGCGCTGTATGCTGCGGGGCTCCGCGCTGTATACTGCGGGGCTCCGCGCTGTATGCTGCGGGGCTCCGCGCTGTATGCTGTGCGGCTCCGCGCTGTATGCTGCGCGGCTCTGCGCTGTATGCTGCGCGGCTCTGCGCTGTATGCTGCGCAGCTCTGCGCTGTATGCTGCGCGGCTCTGCGCTGTATAATGCGCGGCTCTCGCTGTATACTGCGGGGCTCTGCGCTGTATGCTGCGGGGCTCTGCGCTGTATGCTGCGCAGCTCCGCGCTGTATGCTGCGGGGCACTGCGCTGTATAATGCGCGGCTCTGCGCTGTATACTGCGCGGCTCTGCGCTGTATACTGCGGGGCTCTGCGCTGTATGCTGCGGGGCTCTGCGTTGTATACTGCGCGGCTCTGCGCTGTATGCTGCGGGGCTCTGCGCTGTATGCTGCGGGGCTCTGCGCTGTATGCTGCGCGGCTCTGCGCTGTATGCTGCGGGGCTCTGCGCTGTATGCTGCGGGGCTCTGCGCTGTATGCTGCGGGGCTCCGCGCTGTATACTGCGGGGCTCCGCGCTGTATGCTGCGGGGCTCCGCGCTGTATGCTGTGCGGCTCCGCGCTGTATGCTGCGCGGCTCCACGCTGTATAATGCGCGGCTCTGCGCTGTATGCTGCGGGGCTCTGCGCTGTATGCTGCAGGGCTCTGCGCTGTATGCTGCGCGGCTCTGCGCTGTATGCTGCGCGGCTGTGTGCTGTATAATGCGCGTCTCTGCGCTGTATACTGCTCGGCTCTGCGCTGTATACTGCGGGGCTCTGCGCTGTATACTGCGGGGCTCTGCGCTGTATGCTGCGGGGCTCTGCGCTGTATACTGTAATAATAATAAGACTACAGATAGTGCTTTGAAATTGTGCTGTGCTGTCACTTTAAGAGCTGATATTATCTGACAAAACGGTGACCTGGTGGAGTTGATAGGCGTTGGCATAGTAACTGTGTCTGACTGCACATATCAATGAGCTAATCAGCCAGGTGGCATTTGGCAGTTAGGTTATTTTTAGAAATTGCCTCAGAAACCAGCCCATTTTAAACGTATAGGAAAATTTCCCTATTGAAATGCATTGAAAACAATGCTTTCCAATGAGGGGGAAACAATTTTCAAATGCAAATTGCACCAAAACTACAAATCCGATCGACATGAAAATAACTTAGCACACCTCTCGTGGACGCTGGCTTCGAAATGACACCTCACTGGAGTCTGTGCGTTTTACGGTTTGGGCCGCATTAATTGCGGAAAAAAGCCTAATAATAATAAGAACTAGATGGGTATTTCCTGAAGGAACTACAGATAGTGCTTTGGAATGGTGCCCGGGCTGCCCCTGCAAGACTTTGACACTTGGGTGCCCCTCAGGCAGTCCGATTTGGTGGGTTGGGTCAATCTGGGTCTGATTTTGTGGGCGGGGTAAATCTAGGTCCGATTCGGTGGGCGGGGTCACTTTTGGTCCGATTCTGTGGGCGCGGCCACTCTGGGTCCGATTCGGTGGGCGGAGCCACTCTGGGTCCGATTTGGTGGGCGGGGCACCTTAGGGACCAATTTGGTGGGTGGGGTCACTCGGTCCGATTTGGTGGGCTGGGCACCTCAGGGTCTGATTTGGTGGGCTGGGCACCTCAGGGTCCGATTTGGTGGGTGGGGTCACTCTGGGTCCGATTTGGTGGGCGGGGTCACTCTGGGCCCGATTTGGTGGAAGGGGTCACTCTGGGTCCGATTTGGTGGAAGGGGTCACTCTGGGTCTGATTTGGTGGAAGGGGTCACTCTGGGTCCGATTTGGTGGGCGGAGCCACTCTGGGTCCGATTTGGTGGGCGGGGTCACTCTGGGTCTGATTTAGGGGGCGGGGTCACTCTGGGTCCGATTTGGTGGGCCGGGCCCCTCGGGGTCCGATTTGGTGGGCCGGGCCTCTCGGGTTCCGAATTGGTGAGCGGGGTAATCTACTATCTAATTGTCTAAGGGCACTTCCGTCTTTCTGTCTCACAACACCGCTACGTCATCATCTCGTGAGACCGCAATGCACTCTTGGGACCGGAGCGCGCAACAAGCATCGGGTACCGGCCACTCCAGGTGCAACAAGCATCGTGTACCGGCCGCTCTAGGAGGTGCAACAACCATCAGATACCGGCCGCTCCAGGAGGTGAGTATGTAACTTTTTTATTTTAATTCTTTTTTTTTTTTAACAGGGATATGCAGTATACTATGTGACTGGACAATATACTACGTGACTGGGCAGTATAACTACGTGGCTCTGCGCTGTATACTGCGTGGCTCTGTGCTGTATACTGCGTGGCTCTGCGCTGTATACTACGCGGCTCTGCGCTGTATACTACGCGGCTCTGCGCTGTATACTGCGTGGCTCTGCGCTGTGTACTGCGCGGCTCTGCGCTGTGTACTGCGCGGCTCTGCGCTGTGTACTGCACGGCTCTGCGCTGTGTACTGCGCGGCTCTGCACTGTGTACTGCGCGTTCTGCGCTGTATACTGCGCGGCTCTGCGCTGTATACTGCGCGGCTCTGCGCTATATACTGCGTGGCTCTTCGCTGTATACTACGCGGCTCTGCGCTGTGTACTGCGCGGCTCTGCGCTGTGTACTGCGCGTGTCCGTGCTGTGTACTGCGCGTGTCTGCGCTGTATACTGCGCGGCTCTGCGCTGTGTACTGCGCGGCTCTGCGCTGTGTACTGCGCGGCTCTGCGCTGTGTACTGCACGGCTCTGCGCTGTATACTGCGGGGCTCTGCACTGTATACTGTGGGGCTCTGCGCTGTATACTACGCGGCTCAGCGCTGTATACTGCGCGGCTCTGCGCTGCATACTGCTTGGCTCTACGCTGCGTACTGCGCGGCTCTGCGCTATATACTGGGTGGCTCTGCGCTGTGTACTGTGCGGCTCTGTGCTGTGTACTGTGCGGCTCTGCACTGTGTACTGCGCGGCTCTGCGCTGTGTACTGCGCGGCTCTGCGCTGTGTACTGCGCGGCTCTGCGCTTTATACTGTGCGGCTCTGCGCTCTGTACTGCGCGGCTCTGCGCTGTGTACTGCGCGGCTCTGCGCTGTATACTGCGCGGCTCTGCGCTGTGTACTGCGCGGCTCTGCGCTGTGTACTGCGCGGCTCTGCGCTGTGTACTGCGCGGCTCTGCGCTGTGTACTGCTCGGCTCTGCGCTGTGTACTGCGCGGCTCTCCGCTGTGTACTGCGCGGCTCTGTGCTGTGTACTGCGCGGCTCTGCGCTGTGTACTGCGCGGCTCTGCGCTGTGTACTGCGCGGCTCTGCGCTTTATACTGCGCGGCTTTGCGCTGTGTACTGTTCGGCTCTGCGCTGTGTACTGCGCGGCTCTGCGCTGTGTACTGCACGGCTCTGCGCTTTATACTGCGCGGCTCTGCGCTGTGTACTGCACGGCTCTGCGCTGTGTACTGCGCGGCTCTGCGCGGTATACTGCGCGGCTCTGCGCTTTATACTGTGCGGCTCTGCGCTCTGTACTGCACGGCTCTGCGCTGTCTACTGCGCGGCTCTGCGCTGTGTACTGCTCGGCTCTGTGCTGTGTACTGCGCGGCTCTCCGCTTTATACTGCGCGGCTCTGCGCTGTGTACTGCGCGGCTCTGCGCTGTGTACTGCGCGGCTCTGCGCTTTATACTGCGCGGCTTTGCGCTGTGTACTGCATGGCTCTGCGCTGTGTACTGCGCGGCTCTGCGCTGTGTACTGCGCGGCTCTGCGCTGTGTACTGCGCGGCTCTGCTCTTTATACTGTGCGGCTCTGCGCTGTGTACTGCGCGGCTCTGCGCTGTGTACTGCGCGGCTCTGCGCTGTGTACTGCACGGCTCTGCGCTGTGTACTGCACGGCTCTGCGCTGTATACTGCGCGGCTCTGCGCTGTGTACTGCACGGCTCTGCGCTGTGTACTGCGCGGCTCTGCGCTGTGTATTGCGCGGCTCTGCGCTGTGTACTGCACGGCTCTGCGCTTTATACTGTGCGGCTCTGCGCTGTGTACTGCACGGCTCTGCGCTGTGTACTGCGCGGCTCTGCGCTGTGTACTGCCCGGCTCTGCGCTTTATACTGCGCGGCTCTGCGCTGTGTACTGCACGGCTCTGCGCTGTGTACTGCGCGGCTCTGCGCTGTGTACTGCGCGGCTCTGTGCTTTATACTGCGCGGCTCTGCGCTGTGTACTGCGCGGCTCTGCGCTGTGTACTGCGCGGCTCTGCGCTGTGTACTGCGCGGCTCTGCGCTGTGTACTGCGCGGCTCTGCGCTTTATACTGCGCGGCTCTGCGCTGTGTACTGCGCGGCTCTGCGCTGTGTACTGCGCGGCTCTGTGCTGTGTACTGCGCGGCTCTGCGCTGTGTACTGCACGGCTCTGCGCTTTGTACTGCGCGGCTCTGCGCTGTGTACTGCGCGACTCTGCGCTTTGTACTGCGCGGCTCTGCGCTGTGTACTGCGCGGCTCTGCGCTGTGTACTGCGCGGCTCTGCGCTGTGTACTGCGCGGCTCTGCGCTGTGTACTGCGCGGCTCTGCACTGTATACTGCGTGGCTGTGCAATATACTACGTGGACATGCATATTCTAGAATACCCGATGAGTTAGAATCGGGCCACCATCTAATAATTATAAGACTACAGATAGTGGTTTGGAATTGTGCTGTACTGTCACTTTAAGAGCTGATATTATCTGACAAAACTTGTGACCTGGTGAGCTGATGTAGATTTCATAGGCGTTGGCATAGTAACTGTGTCTCACTGCGCATATCAATGAGGTAATCAGCCAGGTGGCAGTTATTTTTAGAAATTGCCTCAGAAACCAGCCCATTATAAACGTATAGGAAAATTTCTCCATTGAAACGCATTGAAAGACTTTTTTCAAACACAAATTGCGCAAAAACTACAAATCCGATCGGCACGAAAAATACTTAGCACACCTCTTGGGGACGCTGGCTTCGAAATGACACCTCACTGGAGTCTGTGAGTTTAGCGGTTCGGGCCGCATTACGTGCGGACTGAATAATAAGAATAAGAAGAAGTTTACCACGGTGGAATAACAGTATAGTGCTTTGTTCCAAAGCACTATAATAAGAAGAAGAACTAGATGGGTATTTCCTGAAGGAACTACAGATAGTGCTTTGGAATGGTGCCCGGGCTGCCCCTGCAAGACTTTGACACTTGGGTGCCCCTCAGGCGGTCCGATTTGGTGGGTTGGGTCAATCTGGGTCTGATTTTGTGGGCGGGGTAAATCTAGGTCCGATTCGGTGGGCGGGGTCACTTTTGGTCCGATTCTGTGGGCGCGGCCACTCTGGGTCCGATTCGGTGGGCGGAGCCACTCTGGGTCCGATTTGGTGGGCGGGGCACCTTAGGGACCAATTTGGTGGGTGGGGTCACTCGGTCCGATTTGGTGGGCTGGGCACCTCAGGGTCTGATTTGGTGGGCTGGGCACCTCAGGGTCCGATTTGGTGGGTGGGGTCACTCTGGGTCCGATTTGGTGGGCGGGGTCACTCTGGGTCCGATTTGGTGGAAGGGGTCACTCTGGGTCTGATTTGGTGGAAGGGGTCACTCTGGGTCCGATTTGGTGGGCGTAGCCACTCTGGGTCCGATTTGGTGGGCGGGGTCACTCTGGGACTGATTTAGGGGGCGGGGTCACTCTGGGTCTGATTTGGTGAGCCGGGCCCCTCGGGGTCCGATTTGGTGAGCGGGGTAATCTACTATATAATTGTCTAAGGGCACTTCCGTCTTTCTGTCTCACAACACCGCTACGTCATCATCTCGTGAGACCGCAATGCACTCTTGGGACCGGAGCGCGCAACAAGCATCGGGTACCGGCCACTCCAGGTGCAACAAGCATCGTGTACCGGCCGCTCTAGGAGGTGCAACAACCATCAGATACCGGCCGCTCCAGGAGGTGAGTATGTAACTTTTTTATTTTAATTCTTTTTTTTTTTTAACAGGGATATGCAGTATACTATGTGACTGGACAATATACTACGTGACTGGGCAGTATAACTACGTGGCTCTGTGCTGTATACTGCGTGGCTCTGCGCTGTATACTGCGTGGCTCTGCGCTGTATACTACGCGGCTCTGCGCTGTATACTACGCGGCTCTGCGCTGTATACTACGCGGCTCTGCGCTGTATACTGCGTGGCTCTGCGCTGTGTACTGCGCGGCTCTGCGCTGTGTACTGCACGGCTCTGCGCTGTGTACTGCGCGGCTCTGCACTGTGTACTGCGCGTTCTGCGCTGTATACTGCGCGGCTCTGCGCTGTATACTGCGCGGCTCTGCGCTTTGTACTGCGCGGCTCTGCGCTGTATACTGCGGGGCTCTGCACTGTATACTGCGCGGCTCTGCGCTGCATACTGCGTGGCTCTACGCTGTGTACTGCGCGGCTCTGCGCTGTTTACTGCGGGGCTCTGCACAGTATACTACGCGGCTCTGCGCTGCATACTGCGTGGCTCTACGCTGTGTACTGCGCAGCTCTGCGCTGTATACTGCGCGGCTCTGCGCTGTATACTGGGTGGCTCTGCGCTGTGTACTGCGCGGCTCTGTGCTGTGTACTGCGCGGCTCTGCGCTGTGTACTGCGCGGCTCTGCGCTTTATACTGCGCGGCTCTGCGCTGTGTACTGCGCGGCTCTGCGCTGTGTACTGCGTGGCTCTGCGCTGTGTACTGCGTGGCTCTGCGCTTTGTACTGTGTGGCTGTGCAATATACTACGTGGACATACATATTCTAGAATACCCGATGAGTTAGAATCGGGCCACAGTCTAATAATTATAAGACTACAGATAGTGGTTTGGAATTGTGCTGTACTGTCACTTTAAGAGCTGATATTATCTGACAAAACTTGTGACCTGGTGAGCTGATGTAGACTTCATAGGCGTTGGCATAGTAACTGTGTCTGACTGCGCATATCAATGAGCTAATCGGCCAGGTGGCAGTTATTTTTAGAAATTGCCTCAGAAACCAGCCCATTATAAATGTATAGGAAAATTTCTCTATTGAAACACATTGAAAGACTTTTTTCAAACACAAATTGCGCAAAAACTACAAATCCGATCGGCACGAAAAATACTTAGCACACCTCTTGGGGACGCTGGCTTCGAAATGACACCTCACTGGAGTCTGTGAGTTTAGTGGTTCGGGCCGCATTACGTGCGGACTGAATAATAAGAATAAGAAGAAGTTTACCACGGTGGAATAACAGTATAGTGCTTTGTTCCAAAGCACTATAATAAGAAGTTATCCACGATGGAATAACAGTATAGTGCTTTGTTCCAAAGCACTATAATAAGAAGAAGTTTACCACGATGGAATAACAGTATAGTGCTTTGTTCCAAAGCACTATAATAATAAGAAGAAGTTTACCACGATGGAATAACAGTATAGTGCTTTGTTCCAAAGCACTATAATAAGAAGTTTACCACGGTGGAATAACAGTATAGTGCTTTGTTCCAAAGCACTATAATAAAAAAGCTGTGCTAATGGTGCGGAAAAATCCGCATGAAAACCGCTGCGGATCAAAAGAAGTAGCATGTTACTTCTTTTGTGTGGAACTGCAGCGTTTCTGACCCCTTCCAATATAGAAATCTGCAGGGGTAAAAAAAATCTGCAGCAAAAACGCACAAATTCCGCATAAAAAACGCGTTACATCCGCACCTGCGTTTTCTGCCAGGAGATGCGGATTTTGTGCTGAAAATTCTGCACCCCAATCCGCAATGTGTGCACATAGCCTTAAACTAATCTCACCAAGAAGGGTTCTAATACTGTCCAATGGTCCTCTGAGGCTCTTAAGGCTTTTGAGCATCTCAATGATAGGTTTAGCTCTGCTCCTGTTTTGATCCAGACAGATGAGACCAAGCCATTTCTGGTAGAGGATGATCAGGGGCGGATTATAAGAGGGTCAATCTGGGCGGTAGCCCAGGGCCCAGTGGTGTGGGGGGGCCCTGGGCTACCGCACAGATTGCCAGCCGGCCGCTGCCATCAGGGCATTATTATACCCGTCCCTTACTGGTTTATGCCCCCCCCCCATCAGTTTCATAAGCCGCAGCGATGTGAGGAGGAGGAGCGTCACTGTGACAGATGGCTGTGCTGAAGCAGCCAGTGCTGAGCCACAGGAGGGCGGGACTCCACCGTCCAATCCCTGCTGAGCGCGGGCTCCGTGCAGCTGCAGCATTCTCTCTCCACAGTCAGTGAGCAGCGCAGCCCCCGGTGAGTGTGTGAGCAATGCGTGTGCTGGTGACACTGGTGAGGTGTATGGACGGTGTGAGGACAGGCTGCAGTAGTCCAGTCCCTGCAGCAGACGCATCATCAGTGAGCTGGCCGCTGTCCATACTATCAGCACAGGAGCCGCTCACTGAGGATTACTATGTCCTGACCCCTGTCTATAGATGGAGATAAGAGCACAGCGCAGTCTGTGCTGGTGACCCCCTCCCCCACCTCCTGCAGAGAAGCCTAAGGGTACCGTCACACAGTGCCATTTTGATCGCTACGACGGCACGATTCGTGACGTTGCAGCGTCGTATGGTTATCGCTCCAGCGTCGTAGACTGCGGTCACACGTTGCAATACACGGCGCTGGAGCGATAATTTCATGACGTATTTGCGATGTAGAAGCCGTTGTTACTGTGCGCACATCGTGTACAACCTGTGTCACACGATGCAATCATGCCGCCACAGCGGGACACTAGACGACGAAAGAAAGTTTCAAACGATCTGCTACGGCGTACGATTCTCAGCGGGGATCCGGATCGCAGTGGCGTGTCAGACACAACGATATCGTAACGATATCGCTAGAACGTCACGAATCGTGCCGTCGTAGCGATGAAAATGGCACTGTGTGACGGTACCCTAAGGCTGCTGAGCCCACTCTGCCCCTCAGGACACAGCAGCGCTCTCTGAAGATTCCCACAGGTGTCTCTCCAAACTGCTCTGAAAAACGTTCAGACTGGAGCTGCTGAGTCCTGTCAGGGGGCAGATGGGACACAGCAGCCTCATCCTTCTCTGCAGGGGGTCAGTAGGACACTGTGCATCAGGCTTTATAGCTGAAGAATAGGCTCACCTTCCAGAGATATATCACATCACCACACACTATGTATAGATATCTATCATACGTATCACACGCACTGTATATTGCAGGGGGAATAAAGGCTCTTAGGGTAGGTTTCCACGTTCAGGATTAGGGTATGTGCACACGTTGCGGTTTTTGACGCGGATCCGCAGCAGTTTTCCATGCGTTTACAGTACAATGTAAACCTATGGAAAACAAAAACCGCTGTGCACATGCTGCGGAAAAAAATGCGCGGAAACGCTGCGGTTTATTTTCCGCAGCATGTCAATTCTTTGTGCGGAATCCGCAGCGGTTTGGCACCTGCTCCATATTAAAAATCCGCAGGTGTCTAAAACCGCTGTGGAAACCGCGATAAATCTGCAGTACTTTTTGCACTGCGGATTTAATCAAATCCGCTGTGGAAAATTCTGCAACGGAATCCGCAGCGTGTGCACATGGCCTTAGGCAGCGCTTTGGACACAGCACATGTCCGCGCTGCCGACTTTTGTACACGCTGTGATTCCAGATGTGTTCACTGAACCATGTGGAATCACTGTACCCTATAAATTAGACTGTGATATTTATCTTGCGGAGACTGATCGTCTCCACAAGATAAATAGACATACTGATGTCTATAAAGGCGCACCGCACTTGCGTATACGCAGGGAACCCGTGGGCATCTGTACACACATAGTGGAGACGGGATTTCTTGAAATCCCCTCCACTATGCTGGACGCTGCAGATTGGACGCTGTGGCTCTACGCAGCATCGAATCCACAGCATTTACTGAACGTGGAAACATACCCTTAGTCGGCGCTCCCACTAGCCTAGAATACGGCTGCGTGCTATGTGATGTATATACTATGGACACACTGGGGGCAATGCTGGAGGACACACTGGGGCAGATGATTGCTGGACACACTGGGGCAATGCTGGAGACACTGGGGCAGATTGCTGGACACACTGGGGGCAATGCTGGAGGAGACACTGGGGCAGATTGCTGGACACACTGGGGCAATGCTGGAGGACACACTGGGGCAGATGATTGCTGGAGACACTGGGGCAATGCTGGAGACACTGGGGCAGATTGCTGGACACACTGTCGGGGGCAATGCTGGACACACTGGGGCAGATTGCTTGACACACTGGGGGCAATATGCTGGAGTCACACACTGGGGCAGATTGCTGGACACACTGTCTGGGGGCAATGCTGGACACACGGGCAGATTGCTGGACACTGGGGCAATATGGTGGACATACTGGGGCAGATTGCTGGACACACTGGGGGCAGGACTGGAGGCATTGGCAGAATGTAGATACGGGGCATAATTGGAGAGACGGGGCAGAATGAAAGACATGGGGCAGGATTGGATCATGGGACAGGATGGATACGATGGAGACAGATGGGGCAGGATGGGGAGATCATATGGGGTAGAATGGATACTCATGAGGGCAGGATGGGAGAACATATGGCTGGAGCCAGGAATTAAATAAACGGGGCCAGGATGGGGAATATTATTACCATAGGGGCTAATTAAGGGATATTATTACTGCAGTGATGTATTTATTTTATTTTTTGAGTATACTGTTTTAAATGGGGGGGTGGTCCGTTACTGTGTAGAGTGACACTATGTCGCCTTTTTTTCTTCATGTGGTGTAATGTAGAAGTTGTGAAAAATTAAGTAATGTGTTCTGCAAGCGGAGCTTGAAATAACTGTTATTTCCTGCAGAAATGAGTCCTGGCTGGATGAAGTGATGGCGGTCTGTGCTGGATGAAAGATGAAGGACTTCACCTAGAGACATCATTGGTGAGTCAGTGTTACCTATACACTGACACTATACACTGTATACTATATACAGAGCTCCTGTGGATAATGTCACCAGTGATCACTGTATTACCTATACATTATATACAGAGCTCCTGTGTATAATACCACCAGTGATCTCTGTATTACCTCTACACAGACACTGCATACTAAGTACATATCTCCTGTGAATACTGGCACTTATGGTGATAGTATTGTGTTTTTTTTTGGTTTTTTTTACTGATCAGTATTGTAGTATTCAGTCACTATGTGGTGGTAATATGTGGTCTGGAAATGGTGTTGTGGTATTTGTCCCTTGTATGTGCTGTTTGGTCACCAAGTGGTGGTAATATGTGTTCTTGACATGGTGCGGTGTACCTTGTATGTGATATTATTCGATCACTGTGGTTGTAATTTGTGGTCTGGTCATGGTTCGGTGGTATTTGTTCCTTGTTTGTGATATTGGTCAAAATATACCTACATTGTATTGCATATTTTAACAAATATTTAATAGGTTACAGTAGAGTAGGGCCCGGCCATTTTTCTGGAATAATCTGGTTCAGGTATAACATGACCCCCGTCACATGACCCCCGTCACATGACCGGGGGGCCCACAGTGTCTGAACAGCCCGGGGCCCTGGCTACCCTTAATCCACCCCTGAGGATGATGCCTCTTCAGTAGAGGTGGGGGCAGTTCCGTTCCAGGAGGGAGAGGATGGGGTGCATCCCTGTGCTTTCCTTTCTAAAAAATTTTCGGAGACTGAGCTCAACTATGATGTTGGGAACAGAGAGTTGCTGGCTATTAACCCCTTTCTGCCAATGGACGTACTATTCCGTCCATGTGGGGTGGGCCCTAATTCCCAAGGACGGAATAGTACATCCAGCGCGATCGGCCGCGCTCACGGGGGGAGCGCGGCCGATCGCGGCCGGGTGTCAGCTGCCTATCGCAGCTGACATCCGGCACAATGTGCCAGGGGCGGTCACGGACCGCCCCCGGCACATTAACCCCCGGCACACCGCGATCAAACATGATCGCGGTGTGCCGGCGGTACAGGGAAGCATCGCGCAGGGAGGGGGCTCCCTGCGTGCTTCCCTGAGACCCCCGGAGCAACGCGATGTGATCGCGTTGCTGCGAGGGTCTCTTACCTTATATCCCTGCAGGCCCCGGATCCAAAATGGCCGCGGGGCTGCATCCGGGTCCTGCAGGTATTACTTCCGGGTGCAGAGCAGGCTGCAGATGAAAGCTGCAGCCTGCACTGCTGGAAGTAAGATCGCTGATTTGACAGAGTGCTGTGCAAACTGTCAAATCGGCGATCTGTGATGTCCCCCCCTGGGACAAAGTAAAAAAGTAAAAAAAAAAAATTTCCACATGTGTAAAAAAAAAATAAAAAAAAAATTCCTAAATAAAGAAAAAAAAAATATATTATTCCCATAAATACATATCTTTATCTAAATAAAAAAAAAATCAAACAATAAAAGTACACATATTTAGTATCGCCGCGTCCGTAATGACCCCACCTATAAAACTATATCACTAGTTAACCCCTTCAGTGAACACCGTAAAAAAAAAAAAAAAAAAAACGAGGCAAAAAACAACGCTTTATTCTCATACCGCCAAACAAAAAGTGGAATAACACGCGATCAAAAAGACGGATATAAATATCCATGGTACCACTGAAAACGTCATCTTGTCCCGCAAAAAACGACCTGCCATACAGCATAATCAGCGAAAAAATAAAAAAGTTATAGTATTCAGAATAAAGCGATGCCAAAATAATTATTTTTTCTATAAAATAGTTTATATCGTCTAAAAGCGCCAAAACATAAAAAAATGATATAAATGAGGTATCGCTGTAATCGTAGTGACCCGTCGAATAAAACTGCTTTATCCATTTTACCAAACGCGGAACGGTATAAACGCCTCCCCCAAAAGAAATTCATGAATAGCTGGTTTTTGGTCATTCTGCCTCACAAAAATCGGAATAAAAAGCGATCAAAAAATCTCCCGTGCCCGAACATGTTACCAATAAAAATGTCAACTTGTCCCGCAAAAAACAAGACCTCACATGACTCTGTGGACTCAAATATGGAAAAATTATAGCTCTCAAAATGCGGTAACGCAAAAAATATTTTTTGCAATAAAAAGCATCTTTCAGTGTGTGACAGCTGCCAATCATAAACATCCGCTAAAAAACCCGCTATAAAACTAAAACAAACCCCCCTTCATCACCCCCTTAGTTAGCGAAAAATAAAAAAATTTAAAAAATGTATTTATTTCCATTTTCCCATTAGGGTTAGGGTTAGGGCTAGAGTTAGAGCTAGGGTTAGGACTAGGGTTAGGGCTAGGGTTAGGGTTAGGGTTGGGGCTAGGGTTAAGGCTACAGTTAGGGTTGGGGCTAAAGTTAGGGTTAGGGTTGGGGCTAAAGTTAGGATTAGGGTTTGGATTACATTTACGGTTGAGAATAGGGTTGGGATTAGGGTTAGGGGTGTTTCTGGGTTAGAGGTGTGGTTAGGGTTACCATTGGGATTAGGGTTAGGGGTGTGTTTGGATTAGGGTTTCAGTTATAATTGCGGGGTTTCCACTGTTTAGGCACATCAGGGGCTCTCCAAACGCGACATGGCGTCCGATCTCAATTCCAGCCAATACTGAGTTGAAAAAGTAAAACAGTGCTCCTTCCCTTCCGAGCTCTCCCGTGCACCCAAACAGGGGTTTACCCCAACATATGGGGTATCAGCGTACTCGGAACACATTGGAGAACAACTTTTGGGGTCCAATTTCTCCTGTTACCCTTGGGAAAATACAAAACTGGGGGATAAAAAATAATTTTTGTGGAAAAAAAAATATTTTTTACTTGCATGGCTCTGCGTTATAAACTGTAGTGAAACACTTGGGGGTTCAAAGCTCTCACAACACATCTAGATGAGTTCCTTAGGGGGTCTACTTTCCAAAATGGTGTCACTTGTGGGGGGTTTCTACTGTTTAGGTACATTAGGGGCTCTGCAAACGCAATGTGACGCCTGCAGACCATTCCATCTAAGTCTGCATTCCAAATGGCGCTCCTTTCCTTCCGTGCCCTCCCATGCGTCCAAATGGTGGTTCCCCCCCACATATGGGGTATCAGCGTACTCAAGACAAATTGGACAACAACTTTTGAGGTCCAATTTCGCCTGTTACCCTTGGGAAAATACAAAACTGGGGGCTAAAAAATAATTTTTAGGGGATTTTTTTTTTTTTATTATTTTCACGGCTCTGCGTTATAAACTGTAGTGAAACACTTGGGGGTTCAAAGTTCTCACAACACAACTAGATAAGTTCCTTGGGGGGTCTAGTTACCAATATTAGGTCACTTGTGGGGGTTTCTACTGTTTAGGTACATTAGGGGCTCTGCAAACGCAATGTGACGTCTGCAGACCAATCCATCTACGTCTGCATTCCAAATGATGCTCCTTCCCTTCCGAGCTCTGCCATGCGCTCAAACGGTGGTTCCCCCCACATATCAGGTATCAGCGTACTCAGGACAAATTGGACAACAATATTTAGGGTCCAATTTCTCCTGTTACCCTTGGAAAAATACAAAACTGAGGGCTAAAAAATATTTTTTGTGGGAAAAAAAAATATTTTTTATTTGCACGTCTCTGCGTTATAAACTGTAGTGAAACACTTGGGGGTTCAAAGCTCTCACAACAAATCTAGATGAGTTCCTTAGGGGGTCTACTTTCCAAAATGGTGTCAATTGTGTTTTTTTTTTACTGTTTAGGTACATTAGGGGCTCTGCAAACGCAATGTGACACCTGCAGACCATTCCATCTAAGTCTGCATTCCAAATGGCGCTCCATCCCTTCTGAGCCCTCCCATGCGCCCAAACGGTGGTTCCCCCCACATATGGGGTATCAGCGTACTCAGGACAAATTGGACAACAACTTTTGGTGTCCAATTTCTCTTGTTACCCTCGGGAAAATACAAAACTGGGGGCTAAAAAATAATTTTTGTGGGAAAAAAGTTTTGTGTTATTTTTACGGCTCTGCATTATAAACTTCTGTGAAGCACTTGGTGGGTCAAAGTGCTCACCACACCTCTAGATAAGTTCCTTAGGGGGTCTACTTTCCAAAGTGGTGTCACTTGTGGGGGGTTTTGTTATGACCCCAGTGGACAGGGTCTCAGAGGAACGTGTAAGTCTGCAAGATACAAAAATCCAGCTCATAGGGCTGTGGTAACTGGGTTGACCAAATAGCTACTCCTAACGCCAACACTAGAAGTAGCCGGGGATCATGCCTACGGTGATCGCTAGATGACTCGCGCCAGCCGGAGAATCTAACTACCCCTAGGAGAAGAAAACAAAGACCTCTCTTGCCTCCAGAGAAAGGGACCCCAAAGCAAGATACAAGCCCCCCACAAATAATAACGGTGAGGTAAGAGGAAATGACAAACACAGAAATGAACCAGGTTCAGCAAAGAGAGGCCAGCTTACTAATAGCAGAATATAGCAAGATAACTTATCTGGTCAACAAAAACCCTATAAAAATCCACGCTGGAGATTCAAGAACCCCCGAACCGTCTAACGGTCCGGGGGGGAGAACACCAGCCACCTAGAGCTTCCAGCAAAGGTCAGGATGCAGATAGGAACAAGCTGGACAAAAATACCAAACAAAACAAAAGCAAAAAGCAAAGAAGCAGACTTAGCTTGAAAAACAGGAACCAGGATCAGAGGACAAGAGCACAACAGATTAGCTCTGATTTCAACGATGCCAGGCATTGAACTGAAGGTCCAGGGAGCTTATATAGCAACGCCCCTGAACTAACGGCCCAGGTGAGGATATAGGAAAAGACAGACGCTCCAGAGTCAAATCACTAATGACCACTAGAGGGAGCAAAAAGCAAAATCACAACAGGGTTTCAATGTTTAGGCACATCAGTGGCTCTCCAAACGCAACATGGCGTCCCATCTCAATTCCTGTCAATTTTGCATTGAAAAGTCAAACGGCGCTCCTTCCCTTCCGAGCTCTCCCATGCGCCCAAACAGTGGTTTACCCCCACATATGGGGTATCAGCGTACTCAGAACAAATTGTACAACAACTTTTATGGTCCAATTCCTTCTCTTACCCTTGGCAAAATAAAAAATTGGGGGCGAAGAGATAATTTTTGTGAAAAAATATGATTTTTTATTTTTACGGTTCTGCATTATAAACTTCTGTGAAGCACTTGGTGGGTCAAATTGCTCACCACACCTCTAGATAAGTTCCTTAGGGGGTCTACTTTCCAAAATGGTGTCACTTGTGGGGGGTTTCAATGTTTAGGCACATCAGGGGCTCTCCAAACGCAACATGGTGTCCCATCTCAATTCCAGTCAATTTTGCATTGAAAAGTCAAATGGCGCTCCTTCGCTTCCGAGCTCTGTCATGCGCCCAAACAGTGGTTTACCCCCACATATGGGGTATCGGCGCACTCAGGACAAATTGTACAACATCTTTTGGGGTCCATTTTCTCCCATTACCCTTGGTAAAATAAAACAAATTGGAGCTGAAGTAAATTTTGTGTGAAAAAAAGTTAAATGTTCATTTTAATTTAAACATTCCAAAAATTCCTGTGAAACACCTGAAGGGTTAATAAACTTCTTGAATGTGGTTTTGAGCACCTTGAGGGGTGCAGTTTTTAGAATGGTGTCACACTTGGGTATTTTCTATCATATAGACCCCTCAAAATGACTTCAAATGAGATGTGGTCCCTAAAAAAAAATGGTGTTGTAAAAATGAGAAATTGCTGGTCAATTTTAACCCTTATAACTCCCTACCAAAAAAGAATTTTGGTTCCAAAATTGTGCTGATGTAAATTAGACATGTGGGAAATGTTACTTATTAAGTATTTTGTGTGACATATCATTGTGATTTAATTGCATAAAAATTCAAAGTTGGAAAATTGCGAAATTTTCTAAATTTTCGCCAAATTTCCATTTTTTTCACAAATAAACGCAGGTAATATCAAATAAATTTTACCACTATCATGAAGTACAATATGTTTCGAGAAAACATTGTCAGAATTACCAGGATCCGTTGAAGCGTTCCAGAGTTATAACCTCATAAAGGGACAGTGGTCAGAATTGTAAAAATTGGCCTGGTCATTAACGTGCAAACCACCCTTGGGGGTGAAGGGGTTAAACTCGCGTTTGCGCATTGGCAACATTTTTTGGAGGGGCTAGACATCCGATACAGGTTTTTACTGATCATAAGAATCTGATATATCTGGATGCTGCTAAACGTTTGAATGCCCATCAAGCTAGGTGGGCACTGTTTTTTGCCCGGTTTCATTTCTCCGTAACATATATTCCTGGGACAAAGAATGTTAAAGCGGATACTTTGTCTCGTAGTTTCTCTCCAGCAGTTAATACTGAGAAGGAGGAATGTATTTTGCAGAAAGGGTGGTGGTGGCAGCATTGGGTTCTCAGTTGGAGAGTAGCATCATAGAGGCCCAGAATGCTGCACCAACTAACACTCCGTATGGTAAATTATTTGTGCCTAGAACATTGCGGAGAGCTTTGTTTGCTGAATGTCATGAGTCTCAGTTGGCTGGTCATCCAGGGATTTCAGAAACTAGAAAGTTGATCAGTCGAAGTTTCTGGTGGCCAGGGTGGCAAAGAGAAATAATCAAGTGGGTGCGTCAGTGTACTGTATGCGCTAGGTCGAAGGCCTCACATGCCCCGGCTGCAGGGTTGCTGTGCCCTTTGGAGGTTCCTAGTTCACCATGGCCATATCTTGCTATGGATTTTATCACCGATCTGCCGGTCTCTGCGGGTTTTTCTGTCATCTGCGTTGTTGTGGACCGGTTTAGTAAGATGTGTCATCTGGTCCCGTTCAATAAGTTACCCTGTGCCAAGACTCTAGCTAAGGCATTTGTGAAAGATTGTCAGGCTCCATGAGGTTCCCACTGACATTGTTTCTGATAGAGGACCACAGTTTGTGGCTCGCTTTTGGCATGCTTTTTGTGACAAATTAAAGGTTCATTTGTCTTTTTCGTCAGGTTATCATCCGGAGTCCAATGGACAGACTGAAATGAAGAACCAGGTCGTCGAGCAGTTTTTGAGATGTTTTGTAGCAGACAATCAGGAGATGTGGTTGGAATATCTACCACTAGCTGAGTTTGCTCTTAATAATCATACGTCTTCCTCGGCTGGGTGTTCTCCTTTTTTTTGCTGTAAAGGGAGGCATCCATCTTTCAGTCCATTTTCAAAGATTGGGGCAGCGGTGCCTGAGGAGAAGAGTTTTTCTGGAAATTGGGACAGGGTTTGGACCAATGTACACCATAATCTGAAATAGGCAAATAGGAGGTCAAAGAAATATTTTGACAAGAAAAGAAGGGAGGAGTTATTTGCAGTTGGGGACATGGTCTGGTTGTCCTCTAGAAATCTGCATTTAAAGATCCCTGCTATAAAACTGGGGCCTAAGTTTTTAGGACCCTTCAAAGTGGTTCAGGTTGTCAACTCGATAGCAGTGTGATTAGACATCCCCTCGTCCTGGAGAATTCATGTATCTTTGCTGAAGAAAGTTGACACACCAGATAAGGAGGCGATGACGACTGTTCCTCCAGTTGATGAGGACGGTGAGTTTGAGATTTCACGCATTTTAGATTCCAGGTGGCACAGAGGAAGGTTGCAGTATCTCGTGTCCTGGAAGGGTTTCGGTCCCGAGGATAAATCCTGGGTTAAAGCTGAGGACATCTCGGCCTCAAGGCTGATTAAGGCTTTTTACAGGAGATTTCCGAATAAGGCTCGGCCAAGAGGATCCGGAGGATCCTCATAAAAGGGGAGGTACTGTTAGAATCTGTTTTGTTTTTGACCATCCGCCATCTTGTTGTGGTTTTCTGGCTGCTGGTCTTTTTCCCCTGGTGCTGGGTTGTCTTAGGTCAGGTGATTGTATCACCCTTTATTACCCAGCACCTGCCTCCCAGTCCTTGCTGGACAACAGTGTTAATCCACTAGAGTTCTGGATAGGTGCTTTGATAGCTTTCTGTGTTTGATATTGTGCAGTTCTGGGACCCGCTATCCTTAGTTTCTGTTTTCTGTTGGTTTCTGCAGCCTTCTCTGTATTTTCTATTAGGAGGTGACCTGTTTTTATACCCAGTCCTTAGATCTTTTAGGGACCTCCTTCCCCCTATCTATAGGTCTTCACTTGAGATAAACCTAGGATCGTCGGTGGGTCTATTCGCAAGGAATGGGTCGCCCACTCCATCGTGGGGTATCAGCCTAGTCTCAGTGCAGGGTCAGTTTTCCCCCTTCTATCCTAGTTCTGTGTTGCAGTTCCATAACCGTCGGCACCCGTGGATCGGATGATGCACAGGAGGCAGAAAGACCTGGGGACAGAGGGGAGCTCCCGGTCACAAGATGGCGCTGAGTCAGCAGAGGAGGAGGCGGCCAAAGTGAGCGCGGCATACAGGAGGAAGATGGAGGTGATCTCCAAGTTGGAAAAGTTTGCTAGAACGGAGGAGGCAGAGAGGCAGCAACAGGAAGCTGGAGGTGAGGGGGCTGGAGGAATGGAGGATACAGGGGAGCTAAACAGAACAGCTGCAGGCACTGTATAACCCCATGATGCAGCAGACCCCCATTTGTACTGAGAAGCTGCAGGATAAATGTGGCATGTCGCACACTGCAATAACTTCACAAGCCCCTGTGCACCGTGGACAGCCTTTAGACATATGTGCAGCAGATATGAACGAACCGACACTTAAGGATGTATTTTCAGTGGTGTCCTTCTTCAAATCTGCACTCACTGCCCTTACCTCGCAGGTTGACGGCCTGAAAGGTGAAACAGCTGCCCTCAGTATTGCTATGCAAAAAGTTGAGAAGAGGACGGAGACGGTGGAGGATCGTGGTGGTGGTGCAGAGGATCAGATGGCTGAACTGTTAAAAAGAGAGAAAAAGTTTGTCCAACGCATCTCGGAGCTGCAATTTGAAACGGATTATCTTGAAAACAGTTCCCGTAGGAATAATTTGAGGATAATTGGCGTATCTGAAAAGGTGGAGCGGAATAAACCCACTGATTTTATTGAAACATGGCTGAAAACCAAAGAGTGAGGAGATAGCCTTACTAAATTATTTTCAGTGGAGAGGGCTCATCGAGTACCATCGAGACCCTTACCCCCAGGGTCATCCCCGAGATCTATTCTGGTTAAAATCCTGAACTACCGGGACTGTGATATCTTACTTTGAAGGGCAAGAGCTATAGGTGAATTAACCATCAATGGCAACTGGATCTCCATATACCCGGATTACTCCGCTGCAGTTCAGAAGCTCATGATGACTTTTGGAGAAGTCAAGAGGAGATTACGGGGACTGGGTTTGGCGTATTCAATGCTATATCCAACCAAGTTAAGGGTGGTAGCCCTGGGGGGTTCACTTCTTTCAGACCCCTGTGGAGGAGACAAATTGGCTGGATCAGAACAACAAACATATTAGAGCTGATGGGACACACTGAAATGACTTTGTTTTGATTGTTGGGTTTAACTATTATTAAGACTGTTAAAATTATATGGTTTGGAGATAGTTCTCCTGAGATACAGGATGACATTGTTCAGGATGGTTGTGTTCGGCGGCGCAACAGGCATTATATCCTGTCAAAAGTGGGCGGGGAAGATAAAGAGGTGGAAGGTTAGTTAGCTGAGTGGTACAGTGTCCAGGTTTCTGGACTCTCATAACTGCTAGGTTGTGGAACAGCGTTCCTATTTCTTGTATAGAGAGGGAGGTGCAGTGTTATGATGCTGGTGGTTAGGAACACTTGGAATGACCTGATAGGTAAACCAGAAATATAGGACAAGCTCTGGGGACGTGGGAACTTTACTGACCGCAAACCTGATCCTATCACACACACTATAGGCAGCCGTGGAGCGTACCTAACTCTCCCTAGACGCCTCTTCACAGCCTGAGAGCTAGCTACCCCTAGAGAGAAACAAAAGCCTCACTTGCCTCAGAGAAATTTCCCCAAAGTAAAGTCAGCCCCCCACAAATAATGACGGTGAGTTAAGAGGAAAATACAAACATAGGAATGAAAACAGGTTTTAGCAAAAGAGGCCCACTAGTACTAAATAGTATGAAGATAGCAAGGGAACTGTGCGGTCAGTATAAAATACTACAAAATATCCACGCAGAGAGTACAAAAGACCCTCACACCAACTCACGATGTGAGGGAGCAACTCTGCTCCCCTGAGCTTCCAGCTAGCAAGAAAATAGCATATAAGCAAGCTGGACTGAACTTATCATATACTGAGAAACATTTTCCAAAAGCAATGAGCAAAAGTGAACTAGCATGAACTTAGCTTCTCCAGGAGGAGACAGGTCACACGTGAAGTCCCAGAGAGAACTGAACCAATACTGAATACAATGACAGCTGGCAACAAGTAAAGATCTAGGTGGAGTTAAATAGGCAACCAGCACTGCAGAAAACGAGGCAGCTGGAGCCCAGCTAAAGACCAGCAGTATCACTCAAAGCCACCAGAGGGAGCCCACGAACAGAACTCAACAAAGTATCATTCACGACCACAGGAGGGAGCCCGAGAACGGAATTCACAACAGTACCCCCCCCCTTGAGGAGGGGTCACCGAACCCTCACCAGAGCCCCCAGGCCGATCAGGACGAGCCAAATGAAAGGCACGAACCAAATCAGCAGCATGGACATCAGAGGCAACAACCCAGGAATTATCCTCCTGACCATAGCCTTTCCACTTAACCAAGTACTGAAGCTTCCGTCTCAAGACACAAGAATCCAAGATCTTCACCACATACTCCAATTCTCCCTCGACCAACACCGGAGCAGGAGGATCAACAGAAGGGACCACAGGTACCACATACCTCCGCAACAATGACCTATGGAACACATTATGGATGGCAAAAGATGCTGGGAGGTCCAAACGAAATGACACAGGATTGAGGATTTCAGAAATCTTATAAGGACCGATGAAACGAGGCTTAAACTTAGGAGAGGAAACCTTCATAGGAACATAACGAGAAGACAACCAAACCAAATCCCCCACACGAAGTCGGGGACCCACACAGCGACGGCGGTTAGCAAAGCGCTGAGCCTTCTCCTGTGACAGCGCCAAATTGTCCACTACGTGGTTCCAAATCTGCTGCAACCTGTCCACCACAGAATCCACACCAGGACAGTCAGAAGGCTCAACCTGCCCTGAGGAAAAACGAGGATGAAAACCAGAATTACAAAAAAAAGGCGAAACCAAAGTAGCAGAACTAGCCCGGTTATTGAGGGCGAACTCAGCCAATGGCAAAAAAGTCACCCAATCATCCTGATCAGCAGAAACAAAACATCTCAGATAAGTTTCCAAGGTCTGATTAGTTCTTTCGGTTTGGCCATTTGTCTGAGGATGGAAAGCCGAGGAAAAAGACAAATCAATGCCCATCTTAGCACAAAAGGACCGCCAAAATCTGGACACAAACTGGGACCCTCTGTCCGACACAATGTTCTCCGGAATACCATGCAAACGAACCACATTCTGAAAGAACAGCGGAACCAAATCAGAGGAGGAAGGTAATTTAGGCAATGGCACCAAATGGACCATCTTAGAAAAATGATCGCAAACCACCCAGATGACAGACATCCTCTGAGAGACCGGAAGATCCGAAATAAAATCCATGGAAATATGCGTCCAGGGCCTCTTTGGGACAGGCAAAGGCAATCCGCTGGCACGAGAACAGCAAGGCTTGGCCCGAGCACAAATCCCACAGGACTGCACAAAAGAACGCAAATCTCACGACAAGGAAGGCCACCAAAAGGACCTAGCCACCAAATCTCTGGTCCCAAAAATCCCAGGATAACCCGCCAACACTGAACAATGAACCTCGGAAATAACTCTACTGGTCCATCTATCAGGGACAAACAGTCTCTCCGGTGGACAACGGTCAGGTCTATCGACCTGAAACTCCTGCAGCACCCGCCGCAAATCAGGGGAGATGGCAGACAGAATCACCCCCTCTCTGAGGATACCAGCCGGTTCAGGAACTCCCGGAGAGTCAGGCACAAAACTCCTAGAAAGGGCATCAGCCTTCACATTCTTAGAGCCCGGAAGGTACAAAACCACGAAATCGAAACGGGAGAAAAACAGCGACCATCGAGCCTGTCTAGGATTTAGCCGCTTGGCAGACTCGAGATAAATCAAATTCTTGTGATCCGTCAAGACCACCACATGATGCTTGGCTCCCTCAAGCCAATGTCGCCACTCCTCAAATGCCCACTTCATTGCCAACAACTCCCGATTGCCAACATCATAATTACGCTCGGCAGGCGAAAACTTTCTAGAAAAGAAAGCACATGGCTTCATCACAGAGCCATCAGAGCTTCTCTGAGACAAGACAGCCCCTGCTCCAATCTCAGAAGCATCAACCTCGACCTGAAAAGGGAGAGAAACATCCGGCTGACGCAAGACAGGAGCCGAAGAAAACCGACGTTTCAGCTCCTGAAAGGCCTCAACGGCCGCAGGAGACCAATTCGTCACATCAGCACCCTTTTTGGTCAGATCAGTCAAAGGCTTAACCACACTAGTAAAATTAGCGATGAAGCGACGGTAAAAATTAGCAAAGCCCAGGAACTTCTGAAGACTCTTCACAGATGTAGGTTGAGTCCAATCATAAATGGCCTGGACTTTAACTGGATCCATCTCGATAGTAGAAGGGGAAAAAATAAAGCCCAAAAAGGATACCTTCTGGACTCCGAAGAGACATTTAGAGTCTTCACAAACAAAGCATTAGCACGCAGGACCTGAAATACCATCCTGACCTGCTTCACATGAGATTCCCAATCATCAGAAAAGACCAGGATATCATCCAGGTATACAATCATGAATCTATCCAGACACTCTCGGAAGATGTCGTGCATAAAGGACTGAAACACGGAAAGGGCATTAGAAAGCCCAAATGGCATCACCAAGTACTCAAAATGGCCTTCGGGCGTATTAAATGCTGTTTTCCATTCATCGCCCCGCTTTATACGCACAAGATTATACGCTCCTCGAAGATCTATCTTGGTGAACCAACTAGCCCCCTTAATCCAAGCAAACAGATCGGACAGCAGAGGCAAAGGGTACTGAAATTTGACTGTGATTTTATTAAGAAGGCGATAATCAATACAGGGTCTCAAAGAACCATCCTTCTTGGCCACAAAAAATAACCCTGCTCCCAATGGTGACGAGGACGGGCGAATATGTCCTTTCTCCAAGGACTCCTTTATATAACTCCGCATAGCGGCATGCTCTGGCACAGACAAATTGAACAGTCGACCCTTAGGGAACTTACTACCAGGAATCAAATTTATAGCACAATCACAATCCCTATGAGGAGGTAGGGCACTGGATTTGGGCTCATCAAATACATCCTGGTAATCCGACAAAAATTCAGGGACTTCAGAAGGAGTAGAAGAGGCAATTGACACCAAAGGAACATCACCATGTACCTCTTGACAACCCCAGCTAGACACAGACATTGATTTCCAATCCAATACTGGATTATGAACCTGCAGCCATGGCAACCCCAACACGACAACATCATGCAAATTATGTAACACCAGAAAGCGAATATCCTCCTGATGTGCAGGAGTCATGCACATGGTCACTTGAGTCCAGTACTGAGGCTTATTCTTGGCCAATGGCGTAGCATCAATTCCACTTAGTGGAATAGGAAACTGCAAAGGCTCCAAGAAAAAACCACAGCGCCTGGCAAATTCCAAATCCATCAAATTCAGGGCAGCGCCTGAATCCACAAAAGCCATAACTGAGTAGGATGACAGAGAGCAAATCAAAGTAACAGACAAAATAAATTTAGGCTGTACAGTACCAATGGTGACAGACCTAGCGAACCTTTTAGTGCGCTTAGGACAAACAGAGATAGCATGAGTGGAGTCACCACAGTAAAAACACAACCCATTCTGACGTCTGTGATTTTGCCGTTCAATTCTGGTCAGAATCCTATCGCATTGCATAGACTCAGGCTTCTGCTCAGAAAACACCGCCAGATGGTGCACAGGTTTGCGCTCCCGCAAACGCCGATCAATCTGAATGGTCAAGGACATTGAATCATTCAGACCCGCAGGCGTGGAGAACCCCACCATAACATCCTTAAGGGCTTCAGAAAGACCCTTTCTGAAAATCGCTGCCAGGGCACACTCATTCCATTGAGTGAGCACAGACCACTTCCTAAACCTCTGGCAGTAAACCTCCGCTTCATCCTGACCCTGAGACAGAGCCAGCAAAGCCTTTTCTGCCTGGTCTACTGAATTAGTCTCCTCATAAAGCAATCCAAGTGCCAGAAAAAACGCATCTACATTTAGCAATGCAGGATCTCCTGGCACCATGGAGAATGCCCAGTCTTGAGGGTCGCCACGTAACAAAGAAATAATAATTTTAACTTGCTGAGTAGGGTCATCAGAGGAGCGGGGTTTCAGAGCAAGAAACAATTTGCAATTGTTTTTGAAATTCAGAAACTTAGATCTATCTCCATAAAACAAATCAGGAATTGGTATTCTAGGCTCTAACATAGGATTCTGAACTACAAAATCCTGAATGCTTTGTACCTTTGCAGTGAGATGATCCAAACTAGAGGACAGACTTTGAATGTTCATATCTGCAGCTGAGTCCTGACCCACCCAGAGATTAAGGGGAGGAGAGAAGCAAAACACACTGCAGAGAAAAAAAAATGAACTCAGGACTTCTCTTATCCCTCTTTTGTGAGGCATTAACACTTTCGGGCCAGCTGTACTGTTATGATAATGGTGGTTAGGAACACTTGGAATGACCTGATAGGTAAACCAGAAATATAGGACAAGCTCTGGGGACGTGGGAACTTTACTGACCGCAAACCTGATCCTATCACACACACTATAGGCAGCCGTGGAGCGTACCTAACTCTCCCTAGACGCCTCTTCACAGCCTGAGAGCTAGCTACCCCTAGAGAGAAACAAAAGCCTCACTTGCCTCAGAGAAATTTCCCCAAAGTAAAGTCAGCCCCCCACAAATAATGACGGTGAGTTAAGAGGAAAATACAAACATACGAATGAAAACAGGTTTTAGCAAAAGAGGCCCACTAGTACTAAATAGTATGAAGATAGCAAGGGAACTGTGCGGTCAGTATAAAATACTACAAAATATCCACGCAGAGAGTACAAAAGACCCTCACACCGACTCACGATGTGAGGGAGCAACTCTGCTCCCCAGAGCTTCCAGCTAGCAAGAAAATAGCATATAAGCAAGCTGGACTGGACTTATCATATACTGAGAAACATTTTCCAAAAGCAATGAGCAAAAATGAACTAGCATGAACTTAGCTTCTCCAGGAGGAGACAGGTCACACGTGAAGTCCCAGAGAGAACTGAACCAATACTAAATAAAATGACAGCTGGCAACAAGTAAAGATCTAGGTGGAGTTAAATAGGCAACCAGCACTGCAGAAAACGAGGCAGCTGGAGCCCAGCTAAAGACCAGCAGTATCACTCAAAGCCACCAGAGGGAGCCCACGAACAGAACTCAACAAAGTACCATTCACGACCACAGGAGGGAGCCCGAGAACGGAATTCACAACAGTGCAGGTATTAAAGAAAAGGGTTGATAAAGTTTTTGTGGGAAAAGGGTGGGGGAGTTTGAGGGGTAGTTCAAAGTTAAAGTTAAACTGGGTACTTGGAAGGTAGTAGGGGTTAAGGTGGGGGGGGCAATGTGTGGGTTTGGAGACCAAAAAGGCGTGGGAGTAGAAATTGGTTTAATTGATTATGAAAGAGGGTTATCATTATAAGTTGGAACGTTCGTGGTCTTTCTAACAGCATAAGACGTACAGCAGTGTTGAAATACATAATACTACAGAGACTCTCGGTAATATGTCTTCAAGAAACACATCTGGTTAGCGAAAAAATAGCGGCGATACAATGGCCGTGATGGGTGAGGAAGGCATATCACTCGACGTTCTCAGCTTATGCTAGAGGGGTGTTAATATTGGTGCATACAAGTACACCGTTTGAGGAGGTAGAGGTGGTGATAGACTACTACTACTACTATTTGTAGTCTGTAATATTTTCAATAGATTGTTATGCATTGTGTCTGTGTATATTCCTCCACCATACTCGGGGGAAAAAGATGCAAGAAATCCTAGAAATTTTGGGTACATGGGTAGGGGTTCCTGTGCTTATAGTGGGGGATGTGAATAACATTGTTAATGACCACTGGGATAGGGGTAGACATGCCGTGTTGTGAAAAGAGGTGTTATGATCCTTAGTGGTTGAGGATCACAAATTACTCCAGCTAAGTAACAAACATAGGACAAGCTCTAGGGAGGTGGCAAACTGGACTGACCGCAAATCTGAACCTATCCAAACACACTAGAAGTAGCCGGTGAATGTGCCTAAAAATCCTAGACGTCTCGAGCCAGCCTGAGGAACTAACTACCCCTAGAGAGAAAGAAATACCTCTCTTGCCTCCAGAGAAATAATCCCCAAAGATATAGAAGCCCCCAACAAATAATAACGGTGAGGTAAGAGGAAGGCACATACACAGGGGTGAAAGCAGATTCAGCAAATGAGGCCCACTAATACTAGATAGCAGAAAATAGAAAAGGGAATCTATGCGGTCAGTAAAAAACCCTTACAAAAAATCCACTCTGAGATTTCAAGAACCCCCACACCAACTAACGGTGTGGGGGGAGAAACTCAGTCCCCTAGAGTAACCAGCAAGCGAGGAAATCACATTTTAGCGAGCTGGACTAAAAACATAATGAACGCTGATAATCAAAAAATGATCAAACAAAAACTTAGCTTGTCTTGGAGAGACTGGGAGCAAGGTAGACACAAGGAATCTGAAGAGCACTGAATACATTGATAGCAGGCAAGGAACTGAGTCTCCAGGTGAGCTAAATAGGAAACCAACCAAGGATAACGAACCAGCTGATGCAGCCAACCTGCAGAAAGACAACACTGCACAGCACCGCTTGTGACCACTAGAGGGAGCCCAAAAATAGAATTCACAACAGTACCCCCCCTCGAGGAGGGGTCACCGAAACCCTCACCAAGACCCCCAGGGCGATCAGGACGAGCCGCGTGGAAGGCACGAACCAAATCGGCCGCAAGAACATCAGAGGCGACAACCCAGGAACTATCCTCCTGACCATAGCCCCTCCACTTAACCAAATACTGAAGCCTCCGTCTAGAGATACGAGAATCCAAAATCTTCTCCACCACGTACTCCAATTCGCCCTCGACCAGCACCGGAGCAGGAGGCTCAACAGAAGGAACCACAGGTACCACATACCTCCACAACAAAGACCTATGGAACACATTATGAATGGCAAACGATGCTGGGAGATCCAAACGAAAAGACACTGGGTTAAGGATTTCCAAGATCTTATAAGGACCGATGAAGCGAGGCTTAAATTTAGGAGAGGAGACCTTCATAGGAACATACCGAGAAGACAGCCACACCAAATCCCCAACACGAAGTCGGGGACCCACACCGCGGCGGCGGTTGGCAAAGCGCTGAGCCTTCTCCTGTGACAACCTCAAATTGTCCACCACATGGTTCCAAATCTGCTGCAACCTATCCACCACAGAATCCACCCCAGGACAGTCAGAAGGCTCAACCTGACCCGAGGAAAAACGAGGATGAAAACCAGAATTGCAGAAAAAAGGCGAAACCAAAGTAGCAGAACTAGCCCGATTATTAATGGCAAACTCGGCCAATGGCAAAAAAGTCACCCAATCATCCTGATCAGCAGAAACAAAACATCTCAAATAAGTTTCCAACGTCTGATTAGTTCGCTCAGTTTGGCCATTAGTCTGAGGATGGAAGGCCGACGAAAAAGACAAATCAATGCCCATCTTAGCACATAAAGTCCGCCAAAACCTGGACACAAACTGGGATCCTCTATCAGACACAATATTTTCAGGAATGCCGTGCAGGCGAACCACATTCTGAAAAAATAGAGGAACCAAATCGGAGGAAGAAGGCAACTTAGGCAAGGGCACCAAATGGACCATCTTGGAAAAACGATCACACACCACCCAGATGACAGACATTTTCTGAGATACCGGAAGATCCGAAATAAAATCCATGGAAATGTGCGTCCAAGGCCTTTTTGGAACAGGCAAAGGCAAAAGCAAACCGCTGGCACGAGAACAGCAAGGCTTAGCCCGAGCACAAATCCCACAAGACTGCAGAAAGGAACACACATCCCGCGACAAGGAAGGCCACCAGAAGGACCTAGCCACCAAATCTCTGGTACCAAAAATCCCAGGATGACCCGCCAACACCGAAGAATGAACCTCGGAAATAACTCTGCTGGTCCATCTATCCGGGACAAACAGTCTCTCTGGTGGACAACGGTCAGGTCTATCCGCCTGAAATTTCTGCAGCACTCGTCGCAAATCTGGGGAAATGGCAGACAAAATCACTCCCTCTCTGAGAATACCAGCCGGCTCAGAAACTCCCGGAGAGTCAGGCACAAAACTCCTAGAAAGTGCATCAGCTTTCACGTTCTTCGAACCAGGCAGGTATGAGACCACGAAGTTGAAACGGGAGAAAAACAACGACCAACGAGCCTGTCTAGGATTCAGGCGCTTGGCAGATTCAAGGTAAATCAGATTTTTGTGATCAGTCAAGACCACCACACGATGTTTAGCTCCTTCGAGCCAATGTCGCCACTCCTCAAATGCCCACTTCATAGCCAACAACTCCCGATTACCAACATCATAATTCCGCTCGGCAGGCGAAAACTTTCTTGAAAAGAAAGCACATGGCTTCATCACAGAGCCATCAGAGCTTCTCTGCGACAAAACAGCCCCTGCTCCAATCTCAGAAGCATCAACCTCGACCTGGAAGGGGAGAGAGACATCTGGCTGACATAAGACTGGAGCTGAAGAAAACCGGTGCTTCAGCTCCCGAAAGGCCTCCACGGCCGCAGGAGACCAATTAGTCACATCAGAACCCTTCTTGGTCAAATCCGTCAAAGGTTTAACCACGCTAGAAAAATTAGCGATGAAACGACGGTAAAAATTAGCAAAACCCAAGAACTTCTGAAGACTCTTAACAGACGTGGGCTGAGTCCAGTCATGAATAGCCTGGACCTTGACTGGGTCCATCTCCACAGAAGAAGGAGAAAAAATAAAACCCAAAAAGGAGACCTTCTGTACTCCGAAGAGGCATTTTGAGCCCTTCACAAATAAAGCATTAGCACGCAGGACCTGAAACACCATCCTGACCTGCTTCACATGGGACTCCCAATCATCAGAAAAGACCAAAATGTCATCCAGATAAACAATCATAAATTTATCCAGATATTCTCGGAAGATGTCATGCATGAAAGACTGAAACACAGAAGGAGCATTAGAGAGTCCAAAAGGCATCACCAAGTACTCAAAATGGCCTTCGGGTGTATTAAATGCTGTTTTCCATTCATCTCCCTGCTTAATTGCGCACAAGGTTATACGCACCACGGAGATCTATCTTGGTGAACCAACTGGCACCCTTAATCCGAGCAAACAAATCAGACAATAGTGGCAAAGGATACTGAAATTTGACTGTGATTTTATTCAGAAGACGATAATCTATACAAGGTCTCAAAGAACCGTCCTTCTTGGCCACAAAAAAAAAACCTGCACCAAGAGGGGAAGAGGATGGGCGAATATGTCCCTTCTCCAGAGACTCCTTTATATAACTCCGCATCACGGCATGCTCTGGTACAGACAAATTAAAAAGACGCCCCTTAGGGAATTTACTACCAGGAATTAAATTTATAGCACAGTCACAATCCCTATGAGGAAGCAGGGCACAGGACCTGGGCTCATCAAATACATCCTGGTAGTCAGACAAAAACTCAGGGACCTCAGAAGGAGTGGAAGAAGCAATAGACACCAACGGAGTATCGCCATGAATTCCCTGACAACCCCAACTTGACACAGACATAGCTTTCCAATCTAAAACTGGATTATGAGATTGCAGCCATGGCAGACCCAAAACGACAACATCATGCAAATTATGCAGAACAAGAAAGCGAATCACCTCCTGATGTACGGGAGTCATGCACATGGTCATTTGCGTCCAATACTGAGGCTTATTCTCAGCCAATGGCGTAGCATCAATTCCCCTCAGAGGAATAGGAAATTCCAAAGGCTCCAGGACAAAACCACAGCGCCTGGCAAACGACAAATCCATCAGATTCAGGGCAGCACCCGAATCCACAAAAGCCAGAACCGGGTAGGACGACAAAGAACGAATCAAAGTAACAGACAAAATAAATTTAGGCTGTATAGTACCAATGGTGACAGGTTCAGATTTTTTTCTTAAGCGTTTAGAGCATGCTGAGATAACGTGAGTAGAATCACCACAGTAAAAGCACAACCCATTTTGACGTCTATGACTTTGTCGCTCAATTCTGGTCAGAGTTCGGTCACATTGCATAGACTCAGGTCTCTGTTCGGAAAATACCGCCAAAGGATGAGCAGATTTGCGCTCCCGCAAACGCTGATCAACCTGAATGGCTAAAGCCATAGAATCACTCAGACTTGCAGGGGTGGGAAACCCCACCATAACATTCTTAACGGCCTCAGAAAGACCTTCTCTGAAATTTGCAGCCAGGGCACACTCATTCCATTGAGTAAGCACCGACCATTTCCGAAATTTTTGACAATACACATCTGCTTCATCCTGACCCTGAGAGATAGCCAGCAACGCTTTTTCTGCCTGATTCTCAAGATTAGGCTCCTCATAAAGCAGTCCAAGAGCCAGAAAAAATGCATCTACATTAAGCAATGCAGGATCTCCTGGCGCCAGAGAGAAAGCCCAATCTTGAGGGTCGCCACGCAACAAGGAGATAACAATTTTAACTTGCTGAGTGGAATCACCAGAGGAACGAGGTCTCAGAGATAGAAATAACTTACAATTATTCTTAAAATTTAGAAACCTAGATCTATCTCCAGAAAACAACTCAGGAATGGGTATCTTTGGTTCTGACATAGGGCTATGAATAACAAAATCCTGAATACTTTGCACCCGTGCAGTAAGATGATCCACACTAGAAGTCAGAGTCTGAACATTCATGTCTGCAGCTGAGCTCAAAACCACCCAGAGTTCAAGGGGATGAAAGAAGCTAAACAGACTGCAGCAAAGGATAAGCGGGAGGAAAAAAAAAAATGTACTCTTTCAAAATGTTCTTTTTATCCCACTTCTGCGATGCATTAAACACTTTTTGGCCTGCTATACTGTTATGATCCTTAGTGGTTGAGGATCACAAATTACTCCAGCTAAGTAACAAACATAGGACAAGCTCTAGGGAGGTGGCAAACTGGACTGACCGCAAATCTGAACCTATCCAAACACACTAGAAGTAGCCGGTGAACGTGCCTAAAAATCCTAGATGTCTCGAGCCAGCCTGAGGAACTAACTACCGCTAGAGAGAAAGAAAGACCTCTCTTGCCTCCAGAGAAATAATCCCCAAAGATATAGAAGCCCCCAACAAATAATAACGGTGAGGTAAGAGGAAGGCACATACACAGGGGTGAAAGCAGATTCAGCAAATGAGGCCCATACTAGATAGCAGAAAATAGAAAAGGGAATCTATGCGGTCAGTAAAAAACCCTTACAAAAAATCCACTCTGAGATTTCAAGAACCCCCACACCAACTAACGGTGTGGGGGGAGAAACTCAGTCCCCTAGAGCAACCAGCAAGCGAGGAAATCACATTTTAGCGAGCTGGACTAAAAACATAATGAACGCTGATAATCAAAAAATGATCAAACAAAAACTTAGCTTGTCTTGGAGAGACTGGGAGCAAGGTAGACACAAGGAATCTGAAGAGCACTGAATACCTTGATAGCAGGCAAGGAACTGAGTCTCCAGGTGAGCTAAATAGGAAACCAACCAAGGATAACGAACCAGCTGATGCAGCCAACCTGCAGAAAGACAACACTACACAGTACCACTTGTGACCACTAGAGGGAGCCCAAAAATAGAATTCACAACAAGAGGGGAATGAGACTTAGGAAATTATTTAAGGGAAGTTAAATAGATCTTTGGCGGGTACGGAATGTTGATAGGTATTGCAATATATGTCTCTTTCTCTAGAATTGATTTGGCCTTGGGAAATGAATGGATGGATAATTTGGTGCATGAGGTGGAATATCTACCAAGAGTGTTGTCGGACCATAGTCCGTTAGTGGTGGCGTTACAAATCGAGGGCCAAGGGAATAAATTAGGATTGGGATGGAGACTTAACCCCTTTTGGTTACAACTCCTAGATATGGGAAAGATTGGGTACGAGATAACATAATTATTTAGGCTTAAGGAGGGCAGTGCAGAGCAACATGTTGTTTGGGACACTATGAAGGCATTTTTAAGGGGAATTTTATTTAGGGATATATCGAGGCATAATACTGCATCTAGAAATGAAGATATAGCAGTAATGGAGGAGTTGAGGGCAGCGGAGGAAGCTTTGAGTGTCCAGCGTTATCAAGACACACAAGACCACATGAAGGCTGCTCAGGAGGAGGTAAATAAATTACATCTGCGCAAGGCAGAAAGGTTAAAAGCACTTCAAAAAGAAGCTTTCTTTGCAGAGGGGGAAAAATGGGACATCTACTTTCAGTAGTGGCTTCTGCGCAGCATGATTTGTCACATGTCTATGCACTAAAATCAGAGACTGGTGTAGTGATTACGCATGGGGAGCAAATTCTGGAGGTTTTTAGGGACTTCTATGGGAGGTTATGTTCTTCCCAGTTACAGCAAGTGGAGGGGGAGATTGATGCATTTCTAGAAGAGGCCTGTTGTGAACTCTGTTTTTGGGCTCCCTCTTGTGGTCACAAGTGGTACTGTGTGAGTGCTGTCTTTGGGCTCCCTCTGGTGGCTCTTTGTGTCATTCTGCAGGTCTGAGGCTGGTTCAGCTGTCTCGTTATCTGTTAGCTGCTTTCCTATTTAGCTCACCTGGACTTTCAGTGGTTGCCTGCTGTCGATGTATTCAGTGCTATTTTGATCTCTCCTGAATTCCTTCGTTATCAGTCTCTCCAAGAGAAGCTAAGTTTCTGTTTGGTTATTTTTTGCTCATCAGTGTTCAATATGTTTCTTGGTTATTTATTTGTCCTTGTCCAGCTTGCTAATATGTGATTTCCTTGCTTGCTGGTAGCTCTGGGGGGCTGAGTTCTCCCCTCACACCGTTAGTTGGTGTGGGGGTTCTTGAATTCTCAGCGTGGACATTTTGTATAGGGTTTTTTACTGACCGCACAGTTCCCTGTCTGTCTTCTGCTATCTAGTATTAGTGGGCCTCATTTGCTGAATCTGTTTTCATTTCTACGTTTTGTATTTTCCCCTTACCTCACCGTTATTATTTGTTGGGGGCTTCCTATATCTTTGGGGTCATTTCTCTGAGGCAAGTGAGGTCTTACTTTCTCTATAGGGGTATCAAGTTTCTCAGGCTGCGTCGAGACGTCCAGGAATTTAGGCACGTTCACCGGCTACCTTTAGTGTGTTGGTTAGGATCAGGTTGCGGTCAGTCCAGTTACCACCTCCCTAGAGCTTGTTCTATGTTCAGTAACTTAGCTAGTCCATTCTGTGATCCTCCGCCACTAAGGATCATAACAGTACAGCAGGCCAAAAGTGTTTAATGCATCGCAGAAGTGGGATAAGAGAAGTCCTGAGTACAATTTTTTTTTTCCTCTCCCTTTGCTGCAGTCTGTCCAGCTTCTCTCATCCCCTTAATCTCTGGGTGGCTTTGAGTTCAGCTGCAGACATGGATATTCCGAGTCTGACTTCTAGTGTGGATCATCTTGCTGCAAAGGTGCAAAGCATTCAGGATTTTGTTGTTCACAGTCCTATGTCTGAGCCAAAAGTACCTATTCCTGAGTTGTTTTCTGGAGATAGATCTAGGTTTCTGAATTTTAAGAATAATTGTAAATTATTTCTTTCTTTGAGACCTCGTTCCTCTGGTGATTCCGCTCAGCAAGTTAGAATTGTTATCTCCCTGTTACGTGGCGACCCTCAAGATTGGGCTTTCTCCCTGGCGCCAGGAGATCCTGCATTGCTGAGTGTGGATGCGTTTTTTCTGGCGCTTGGATTGCTTTATGAGGAACCTATTGTTGAAAACCAGGCAGAAAAGGCCTTGCTGGCTCTCTCTCAGGGCCAGGATGAAGCTGAGGTGTATTGTCAAAAATTTCAGAAATGGTCGGTGCTTACTCAATGGAATGAGTGTGCCCTGGCTGCAAATTTCAGAGAGGGTCTTTCTGAAGCCATTAAGAATGTTATGGTGGGGTTCCCCACGCCTGCAAGTCTGAATTACTCAATGGCTTTGGCCATTCAGATTGATCGGCATTTGCGGGAGCACAAATCTGCGCACCATCTGGCGGTGTTTTCTGAACAGAGACCTGAGTCTATGCAATGTGACCGAATTCTGACCAGAATTGAGTGGCAAAATCATAGACTTCAAAATGGGTTGTGCTTTTACTGTGGTGATTCAACTCATGTTATCTCAGCATGCTCTAAGCGCGTAAAAAAAATCGCTAAATCTGTCACCGTTGGTACTATACAGCCTAAATTCATTTTGTCTGTTACTTTAATTTGTTCTTTGTCATCCTACTCTGTTATGGCTTTTGTGGATTCAGGTGCTGCCCTGAACCTGATGGATTTGTCATTTGCCAGGCGCTGTGGTTTTGTCCTGGAGCCTTTGGAATTCCCTATTCCACTGAGGGGAATTGATGCTACACCATTGGCTGAGAATAAGCCTCAGTATTGGACTCAAGTGACCATGTGCATGACTCCTGTACATCAGGAGGTGATTCGCTTTCTTTTGCTGCATAATTTGCATGATGTTGTCGTTTTGGGTCTGCCATGGCTGCAGGCCCATAATCCAGTTCTGGATTGGAAAGCTATGTCTGTTTCAAGTTGGGGTTGCCAAGGGATTCATGGCGATGCTCCTTTGGTGTCAATTGCTTCTTCCACTCCTTCTGAGGTCCCTGAGTTTTTGTCGGACTATCAGGATGTATTTGATGAGCCCAGATCCGGTGCCCTGCCTCCTCACAGGGATTGTGATTGTGCTATAAATTTGATTCCTGGTAGTAAGTTCCCTAAGAAACGACTTTTTAATTTGTCTGTACCAGAACATGCCGCGATGCAGAGTTATATAAAGGAGTCTTTAGAGAAGGGACATATTCGCCCGTCCTTCTCCCCTCTTGGTGCAGGATTCTTTTTTGTGGCCAAGAAGGATGGTTCTCTGAGACCTTGTATAGATTATCGTCTACTAAATAAAATCACGGTCAAATTTCAGTATCCTTTGCCATTATTATCTGATCTGTTTGCTCGGATTAAGGGGTCCAGTTGGCTCACCAAGATTGATCTTCGTGGGGCGTATAACCTTGTGCGTATTAAGCAGGGGGATGAATGGAAAACAGCATTTAATAAGCCCGAAGGCCATTTTGAGTACTTGGTGATGCCTTTTGGACTCTCTAATGCTCCTTCTGTGTTCCTGTCCTTCATGCATGACATCTTCCGAGAATATCTGGATAAATTTATGATTGTGTATCTGGATGACATTTTGGTCTTTTCTGAGGACTGAGAGTCCCATGTGAAGCAGGTCAGGATGGTATTTCAAAACCTGCGTGCTAATGCCTTATTTGTGAAGGGCTCAAAATGTCTCTTCGGAGTACAGAAGGTTTCCTTTTTGGGTTTTATTTTTTCTCCTTCTACTATTGAGATGGACCCAGTCAAGGTCCAGGCTATTCATGACTGGACTCAGCCTACATCTGTTAAGAGTCTTCAGAAGTTCTTGGGTTTTGCTAATTTTTACCGTCGCTTCATTGCTAATTTTTCTGGCGTGGTTAAACCCTTGACGGTTTTGACCAAGAAGGGTTCTGATGTGACTAATTGGTCTCCTGCGGCCGTGGAAGCCTTTCGGGAGCTGAAGCGCCGGTTTTCTTCGGCTCCAGTTTTGTGTCAGCCTGATGTCTCTCTCCCTTTTCAGGTCGAGGTTGATGCTTCTGAAATTGGAGCAGGGGCTGTTTTGTCGCAGAGAAGCTCTGATTGCTCTGTGATGAAGCCATGTGCTTTCTTTTCAAGAAAGTTTTCGCCTGCCAAGCGGAATTATGATGTTGGTAATCGGGAGTTGTTGGCTATGAAGTGGGCATTTGAGGAGTGGCGACATTGGCTCGAGGGAGCTAAGCATCGTGTGGTGGTCTTGACTGATCACAAAAATCTGATTTATCTCGAGTCTGCCAAGCGGCTGAATCCTAGACAGGTTCGTTGGTCGTTGTTTTTCTCCCGTTTCGATTTCGTGTTCTCGTACCTGCCTGGTTCGAAGAACGTGAAGGCTGATGCTCTTTCTAGGAGTTTTGTGCCTGACTCTCCGGGAGTTTCAGAGCCGACTGGTATCCTCAGAGAGGGAGTGATTTTGTCTGCCATTTCCCCAGATTTGCGACGAGTGCTGCAGAAATTTCAGGCGGATAGACCTGACCGTTGCCCACCAGAGAGACTGTTTGTCCCAGATAGATGGACCAGCAGAGTTATTTCCGAGGTTCATTCTTCGGTGTTGGCAGGCAATCCTGGGATTTTTGGTACCAGAGATTTGGTGGCTAGGTCCTTCTGGTGGCCTTCCTTGTCACGGGATGTGCGTTCCTTTGTGCAGTCCTGTGGGATTTGTGCTCGGGCTAAGCCTTGCTGTTCTCGTGCCAGCGGTTTGCTTTTGCCTTTGCCTGTCCCGAAGAGGCCTTGGACGCACATTTCCATGGATTTTATTTCGGATCTTCCAGTCTCTCAGAGAATGTCTGTCATTTGGGTGGTGTGTGATCGTTTTTCCAAAATGGTCCATTTGGTGCCCTTGCCTAAGTTGCCTTCCTCCTCTGATTTGGTTCCTCTATTTTTTCAGAATGTGGTTCGCTTGCACGGCATTCCTGAAAATATTGTGTCTGACAGAGGATCCCAGTTTGTGTCCAGATTTTGGCGGATCTTTTGTGCTAAGATGGGCATTGATTTGTCTTTTTAGTCGGCCTTCCATCCTCAGATGAATGGCCAAACCGAGCGAACTAATCAGACCTTGGAAACTTATTTAAGATGTTTTGTTTCTGCTGATCAGGATGATTGGGTGACTTTTTTGCCATTGGCCGAGTTTGCCCTTAATAATCGGGCTAGTTCTGCTACTTTGGTTTCGCCTTTTTTCTGCAATTCTGATTTTCATCCTCGTTTTTCCTCGGGTCAGGTTGAGCCTTCTGACTGTCCTGGGGTGGATTCTGTGGTGGATAGGTTGCAGCAGATTTGGAGCCATGTGGTGGACAATTTGAAGTTGTCACAGGAGAAGGCTCAGCGCTTTGCCAACCGCCGTCGCGGTGTGGGTCCCCGACTTCGTGTTGGGGATTTGGTATGGCTGTCTTCTCGGTATGTTCCTATGAAGGTCTCCTCTCCTAAATTCAAGCCTCGCTTCATCGGTCCTTATAAGATTTTGGAAATCCTTAACCCGGTGTCATTTCGTTTGGACCTCCCAGTGTCGTTTGCTATTCATAACGTGTTCCATAGGTCTTTGTTGCGGAGGTATGTGGTACCTGTGGTTCCTTCTGTTGAGCCCCCTGCCCCGGTGCTGGTTGAGGGCGAATTGGAGTACGTGGTGGCGAAGATCTTGGATTCTCGTATTTCTAGACGGAGGCTTCAGTATTTGGTTAAGTGGAAGGGCTATGGTCAGGAGGATAATTCCTGGGTTGTCGCCTCTGATGTTCATGCGGCCGATTTGGTTCATGCCTTCCATGTGGCTCATCCTGATCGCCCTGGGGGTTTTGATGAGGGTTCGGTGACCCCTCCTCAAGGGGGGGGTACTGTTGTGAACTCTGTTTTTGGGCTCCTTCTTGTGGTCACAAGTGGTACTGTGTGAGTGCTGTCTTTGGGCTCCCTCTGGTGGCTCTTTGTGTCATTCTGCAGGTCTGAGGCTGGATCAGCTGTCTCGTTATCTGTTAGCTGGTTTCCTATTTAGCTCACCTGGACTTTCAGTGGTTGCCTGCTGTCAATGTATTCAGTGCTATTTTGATCTCTCCTGAATTCCTTCGTTATCAGTCTCTCCAAGAGAAGCTAAGTTTCTGTTTGGTTATTTTTTGCTCATCAGTGTTCAATATGTTTCTTGGTTATTTATTTGTCCTTGTCCAGCTTGCTAATATGTGATTTCCTTGCTTGCTGGTAGCTCTGGGGGGCTGAGTTCTCCCCTCACACCGTTAGTTGGTGTGGGGGTTCTTGAATTCTCAGCGTGGATATTTTGTATAGGGTTTTTTACTGACCGCACAGTTCCCTGTCTGTCTTCTGCTATCTAGTATTAGTGGGCCTCATTTGCTGAATCTGTTTTCATTTCTACGTTTTGTATTTTCCCCTTACCTCACCGTTATTATTTGTTGGGGGCTTCCTATATCTTTGGGGTCATTTCTCTGAGGCAAGTGAGGTCTTACTTTCTCTATAGGGGTAGCAAGTTTCTCAGGCTGCGTCGAGACGTCCAGGAATTTAGGCACGTTCACCGGCTACCTTTAGTGTGTTGGTTAGGATCAGGTTGCGGTCAGTCCAGTTACCACCTCCCTAGAGCTTGTTCTATGTTCAGTAACTTAGCTAGTCCATTCTGTGATCCTCAGCCACTAAGGATCATAACAGAGGCCCACTTACCTAAGTACTGAGGTTGGAGATTGGTTGGATTGACCGCTCTTAATGGAGGAATTAGGAGAGGCTTTGGCGTCCATGGCTGGAGACAGGGCATCGGGGGCGGATGGTATCCCAGCGGAAGTGTCTAAAAATCTTAACGAGGAACTGCTAACTAAATTGTTAGGGGTATTCAATGAGTCGCTGGAGAGGGGAACATTGCCAACATCTATGAGAGAAGCTATAATTGTAGTCATCCCCAAAGCTGGAAAAGATTCACAGTTGCCGGAGTCACATAGACCAATATCACTTTTACCAGTGGCTATTAAAATACTGGCAAAGGCCCTGGCGAATAGACTAATCCGGATAATAGATAAGGTGGTTCACCCAGGCCAGTCTGGCATTAGCCAAATTAATCCACTGCTGTTAACTTAAGGAGGCTATACTTAAATATGCAAATTCCAGCCGTAAATGCCGGTAAGAGAGTGGTGTTATCTTTAGATGCACATAAAGGTACCGTCACACTCAGCGACGCTGCAGCGATATAGACAACGAGCCGATCGCTGCAGCGTCGCTGTTTAGGTCGCTGGGGAGCTTTCACACAGACAGCTCTCTCCAGCGACCAACGATCAGGGGAACGACTTCGGCATCGTTGAAACTGTCTTCAACGATGCCGAAGTCCCCCTGCAGCACCCGGGTAACCAGGGTAAACATCGGGTTACTAAGTGCAGGGCCACGCTTAGTAACCCGATATTTACCCTGGTTACCATTGTAAAAGTAAAAAAAAAACTACATCCTCACCTTCTGATGTCTGTCACGTCCCCCGGCGTCCGCGCTGCTGCTCAGAGCTTCCTTCACTGAATGTGTCAGGGCCGGCAGAGCACAGTGGTGATGTCACCGCTGTGCTCGGCTTTACGGCCGGCACTGACACATTCAGTGCAGGAAGCTCTGAGCAGCAGCGCGGATGCCGGGGGACGTGACAGACATCAGAAGGTGAGTATGTACTGTTTTTTTTTAACTTTTACAATGGTAACCAGGGTAAACATCGGGTTACTAAACGCGGCCCTGCACTTAGTAACCCGATATTTACCCTGGTTACCATTGTAAAACATTGCTGGCATCGTTGCTTTTGCTGTCAAACAAGACGATACACACCGACCTAACGACGAAATAAGGTGCTGGCCTTCTAGCTCTGACCAACGATATCACAGCAGGATCCAGATCGCTGCTGCGTTTAAAAAAACAACAATATCGCTTATCCAGGACGCTGCAACGTCACGGATCGTTGTCGTTCTTGTTGGAAAGTTGTTCAGTGTGAAGGTACCTTAAGGCCTTTGACAACGTGGAATGGAATTATCTGTGGTCGGTGCTGTGTCGCTTTCAGTTTGGGCCAGTGTTTGTCTCGTGGGTAAAATTACTGTACTCCTCTCCAGTGGCCAGAATCAAAGTGAATAATAAATTGTCGGAGAGTTTTCCATTGTTTTGTGGTACGAGACATTGTCCCCGTAGCTGTTTGCCCTGGCTGTGGAGCCACTAGTTGCCAAAATAAAGAGGTTTCAGGAGGTGAAGGGGTTTATATATGGGGATGCAGAAGAGAGGGTGGCTCTTTATGCGGATGATATTCTGCTATTTTTGGAGAATTCTGGGGAAGCCCTGAGAAATGTAGTTCAGTTAATTGAGGGATTTGGACAGATATCAGGACTACTAATTAACTGGGACAAATCATGTGTACTGCTAATAGAAGGGGAAGGCAATTATACCAGAAAGATAGAGTTAAATACTAAATTAAAGGTGGTCTGACAATTTAAATATCTGGGGATTCAGGTTGCTCTTCCACTGATGTCATTTGAGGAGCTTAACTTATGCCCCTTATTACAAAGACTGAGCTCTAAAATTATTGCGTGGAATAAATTACATTTGTCGGTGGTGGGCAGGGTGAATCTCCTTAAGATGATCGTGATGCCACAGTTACTCTATGTGCTGCATAATTCCCCCATCTGGATCCCAAAGAGTTGGTTCCGCAGAATAAAGTCACTGTTTGGAGAATTAGTGTGGGGTAAGAAGAGTCCGAGACTTAGACAAGAAACACTACAAAGACCGAAAGAGGAAGGAGGTCTGGCGCTCCCTAATCCTTCATTGTACTTCCTTTCTGCACAAAGCCAGCACCTTAGGGGATGGAGAGATACATTTGGGCGGGGGACGGATACCATCCAGTTTGGGACACTTAATAAAGACTTTACCACTGAGTATGGGTCTGGAGGTGGGAAATTTTAATTGAGGGGACCTTGCTATCCTACCATAAAGTTAATTCATAATCATAAGGTGTGGCAGAAAACTAAACAGGTGTGGGGAGGTGTGAATCACTTCAGTAGGTTCTCGGCTATATGAGGGAATATCTATTTTCAGGAGTTTAGTAATATGGAGGGGTTTGGTGAGTGGAAAGAGGTGGGCATTGGTTTGATTTATCAACTGATAAACCAGGGGAAGCTTAAATCATGGGAGATGTTGCAGGGAGAATTTCAGATCCCAAGACCAAACCTTTTTCAATATAGACAGGTTCAGCATGCATTCCAGACACAAAGTAGGAGAGGGCCTATAGTAATTCAAACGGATCTCACGATTGATTTTATACTTAAAAGTAGTGGAACGAAAGGGGTGATATCTGAGGTATATGGTGATCTGCTACATGCTTTTTTGGAACGACACCCTATCAAAGCTCGAGAAGTGGGAGACAGATGTGGGAGAGATAAATAATGATAGGTGGCAGTCTAATCTGGACTATGTACAGTACCCAAGATATTTATGAGTGAACCTGGGAGATTGTCACAGTTATACATGATTCATTGGGTGTATAGAACCCCTGATATGTTATTCAAAGCAGGGTTGCAGCATATTCGCAGTCTCGAGCAGGTATATTGCATATGCTTTGGCATTATCTCAGATTATCTTCCTTTTGGATTGTGGTGTTGACCCGTATTGGAGTGGTATACGAGTGTACTGTCCCTAGGGACCCACTGACATTTATATTGGGGTATGTGGAGGAAATAGAAACAGACAGCACGATCAAAATAGTAATTGCAAGATTATTGTTTATTGCCAGAAAATTTATAGCAAAATATTGGATTAGAGAAGAGCGCCCGTCCAGACGGGAATTTATTGCTCAAATTAATTATATTACACAACTGGAAATAAATAATTATATTAAAAGGAATAAACAGGAATATTTCCATAGATTATGGCAGCCATGGTTGGATAGTATTAGATAAAGTAGCACCTGTGTATTCTATTGTAATGTAAAATTTATGGTGAATTGTATTATTCTTGAATATTGTCAATAGTCATGGAAGTAGCGTGTCTTTGGGGGGTCTCCATGGGAGGGGGGGTTTGGTGTTATAATGAATAATGGAAAATGAGTATTGTCATGTAATACTTGTGTTATATTTTGTTATGTTTTAATACAAATTATCTGATTAAAAAAAACCACATCTAGATAAATTCCTTGGGGGTCTAGTTTCCACAATGGGGTCACTTGTGGGAGGTTTCCACTCTTTTGGGCACATCAGGGGCTTCCCAAACGTGACATGACACCTGCAAAACATTCCAACAAAATCTGCGTTGCAAAACATAACTCCATCCTTTCTGACCCCTGCCGTGTGCCCAAACAGTAGTTTTCCTCCACATACTGCATATCGGCGTACTCAGGAGAAATTGTTCAACAAATTATATGGTAAATCCTACACAGAAAAAGGATTACAGGTCCAAACAGAAATCAATAAAATTAATGTTTTATTAATAAATAGATAATAATAACCTTTATATAAACAGACATGAACAAGGCACAGACAAAATCTCATGTGTGGGAGAGCACTGCCACTGTAGTAACAGAAAGGGCTAACCAGCAGATCACAAAAGCACAATCCATACACCCTGTTACAGTAGCACAAATCCAATAAATTTTATAATACAGGGGCAAATATGTTTATAAAACACAGAGTTAGTAAGCAATATAAGCAGCAAGCATGCAATGTCCCATCAACCCTCACTCTAACCTGCAAAACTTACTGCAAAGTATAAGGGAATACCCCTTTGAGGACCGCTAGACTCACCCATGAAAATATCTGTCAGTGCGTGCTTGATAGCTGCCCCAACGCACGTTTCACGTGGGTTTCTTCGGGGGGCTGCATTTGTGTGTCACTCAAGAGTACCTATATACTTGGAACACAGCTGATTGAAATAATTATCACCGCAACCAACGCATGCAAATTATATGGTGCATTTTCTTCTGTTACCCTTGTGAAAATAGAAAAAATTGCGGCTAAAAGAACATTTTTGTAGGGAAAATGTATTTTTTTTATTTTCACATCTCATCATTATAAACTTCTGTGAAGCACCTGGGGGTTCAAGGTGCTCATCACCCAGATTCTTGTGGGGTCTAGTTTGCAAAATGGGGTCAATTGTGGGAAGTTTCCACTCTGTAGGCACAACAAGGGCTCTCCAAACTCGAAATGGCATTTGCTAGTGATTCCAGCAAACTTTGCATTCAAACAGTCAAATGACACTCCTTCCCTTTAGAGCCCTGCCGTGTGCCCAAACAGTGGTTTTCCTCCACATATTGCAGGTTGGCGTACTCAGGAGAAACTGTACAACAAATTTTGGGGTCCATTCTCCCCTGTTACCCATGTGAAAATAAAAAAAAAAGGGTCTAAAATCACATTTTTGTGAAAAGAATTAAAATGTTCATTTTTTCCTTCCACATTCCAATAATTACTGTGAAGTTTCTGATGGGGTAATAAACTTCTTGAATGTGATGTTGAGCACCTTTAGGGTGCGGTTTTAGAATGGTATAAATTTTGAGTATTTTCTGTCATATATGCCCGTCAAAGTCACTTCAAATGTAATGTGTTCCCTAAAATAATGGTCAGAAATTGCTGCTCAACTTTTAACCTTTATAACTTCCTAATACAAAAAATAATGTTTCATAAATTGTGCTTATGTAAAGTATAGAAAATGTTATTTATTAATTATTTTGCGTGATGTAACTCTCTGATTTAAGGGCATAAAACTTAAAAATTTGAAAATTGCACAATTTTAAAAATATTCACCATATTTCCGATATCTTCACAAATAAACGCAAGTCTTATCGAACAAATTTTACCACTACCATGAAGCACAATATGTCACGACGAGAAAACATTCTCAGAATCAATAATATCCATTAATGTGTTTCATAGGTATTACTTCATAAATTGACACGTCAGAATTATAAAAATTGGCCTGGTCAGAAAAGTGAAAACAGGCTTCGGGGTGAAGTTAAAATAAAATGGTGGTGCGTCTAAAATCTGTTTCAACTGTAGCTAACCTGGGGGCAGCGGCATTAGAGTGTGGTCACAGGATGCAGGGTTGCTGCTTCAGGAGGCTGGCTGTGGGGCAGCAGGAGTGGGCGATGCTGCGGTGCCTGGGCTCTCATTAGATGCCAGCGCCGGTGAGCGGAGTCAATTTTGCCATTCAGTTCCACCACCGCCAACCACCCTGTCATGATTCTCAATGGCGAGAGAACATAGCCCAGCATATATGAGAACTAGCTCTTGGAAGATGGAAACTATACTGACCACGAACTAAACCTGCCGCACAACTAGAAGTGGCCGGGTAGCATGCCTACGTTTTTTAACCCTAGATGCCCAGCGCCAGCCGGAGAACTACCTAATCCTAGCAGAGGAAAAGACAGTCCTGGCTCACCTCTAGAGAAATTTTCCCAAAAGGCAGACAGAGGCCCCCACATATATTGGCGGTGATTTTAGATGAAATGACAAACGTAGTATGAAAATAGGTTTAGCAAAATCGAGGTCCGCTTTCTAGATAGCAGGAAGACAGAAAGGACACTTTCATGGTCAGCAGAAAACCCTATCAAAACACCATCCAGAAATTCCTTTAAGACTCTAGCATTAACTCATAACACCAGAGTGGCAATTTCCGATCACAAGAGCTTTCCAGACACAGTAACGAAACAGCAGCTGTGAACAGGAACAAAATGCAAAAACACACAAGGACAAAAGTCCAACTTAGCTGGGAGTTGTCTAGTAGCAGGAACAAGCACAGAAGGCTTCTGATTACATTGTTGACCGGCAAGAAACTGACAGAGGAGCAAGGTTATATAGCGACTCCCACATCCTGATAGGAGCAGGTGAACAGAGGGGATGATGCACACAAGTTCAATTCCACAAGTGGCCACCGGGGGAGCCCAGAATCCAATTTCACAACAGTACCCCCCCCTCAAGGAGGGGGCACCGAACCCTCACCAGAACCACCAGGGCGATCAGGATGAGCCCTATGAAAGGCACGGACAAGATCGGAGGCATGAACATCAGAGGCAGTGACCCAAGAATTATCCTCCTGACCGTATCCCTTCCATTTGACCAGATACTGGAGTCTCCGTCTGGAAACACGAGAGTCTAAGATCTTTTCCACAACGTACTCCAACTCACCCTCAACCAACACCGGAGCAGGAGGCTCAACGGAAGGCACAACCGGTACCTCATACCTGCGCAACAATGACCGATGAAAAACATTATGAATCGAAAAGGATGCAGGGAGGTCCAAACGGAAGGACACAGGGTTAAGAATCTCCAATATCTTGTACGGGCCGATAAACCGAGGCTTAAACTTAGGAGAAGAAACCCTCATAGGGACAAAACGAGAAGACAACCACACCAAGTCCCCAACACAAAGCCGAGGACCAACACGACGACGGCGGTTGGCAAAAAGCTGAGTCTTCTCCTGGGACAACTTCAAATTGTCCACCACCTGCCCCCAAATCTGATGCAACCTCTCCACCACAGCATCCACTCCAGGACAATCCGAAGATTCCACTTGAAACAGGTGAACACAGAGCCATTCAAGGATTAGAAGGAGAGAAATAGCGGAAGGCTGCAGTATAGGCAGACTAGCAAGTGATTCAATTAAGAGCACACTCAGAACTAGAGGAAAAAAAAAAAAAAATTGTAGCAGACTTCTTTTTTCTCTCCTTTCTCAGCCAGTAATTTAACCCTTTTTTGGGCCGGTCAAACTGTCATGATTCTCAATGGCGAGAGAACATAGCCCAGCATATATGAGAACTAGCTCTTGGAAGATGGAAACTATACTGACCATGAACTAAACCTGCCGCACAACTAGAAGTGGCCGGGTAGCATGCCTACATTTTTTAACCCTAGATGCCCAGCGCCAGCCGGAGAACTACCTAATCCTAGCAGAGGAAAAGACAGTCCTGGCTCACCTCTAGAGAAATTTTCCCAAAAGGCAGACAGAGGCCCCCACATATATTGGCGGTGATTTTAGATGAAATGACAAACGTAGTATGAAAATAGGTTTAGCAAAATCGAGGTCCGCTTTCTAGATAGCAGGAAGACAGAAAGGACACTTTCATGGTCAGCAGAAAACCCTATCAAAACACCATCCAGAAATTCCTTTAAGACTCTAGCATTAACTCATAACACCAGAGTGGCAATTTCCGATCACAAGAGCTTTCCAGACACAGTAACGAAACAGCAGCTGTGAACAGGAACAAAATGCAAAAACACACAAGGACAAAAGTCCAACTTAGCTGGGAGTTGTCTAGTAGCAGGAACAAGCACAGAAGGCTTCTGATTACATTGTTGACCGGCAAGAAACTGACAGAGGAGCAAGGTTATATAGCGACTCCCACATCCTGATAGGAGCAGGTGAACAGAGGGGATGATGCACACAAGTTCAATTCCACAAGTGGCCACCGGGGGAGCCCAGAATCCAATTTCACAACACCACCCCTGGTAAGCTCAATACGGATTATAAGATGCACCCTGATTTAACTGCCAAATTTGGAGCAAAAAAAGTACATCTTATGTAAATATATTGTTGTTGTTTTTTTTTAAAGCACCCAGGCCCTTTTCAAACTCTTTTAGTGAATCAACATTTATAACCTCATGTGGCAGACAGCTCAATAGTCTCAGTGCTCTTACAGTAAAGAATCACCTTCTGTGATTATGTTTGATCCTTCTTTACTCTAGAGGTAGAGGATGCCCGCTTAGAACCATGGCAGGCCTAGGTGTAAAAAAAATCATTACAAAGATCTCTGTACTGTCCCCTCATTTATTTGTACATTGTATTAAGATCGCCCCTAATCCTTTATTTTTCCAAACTGAATATAAAAAAAAACAAAAAAAAAAACACCAGTACACAGGCAGAGATGCTTACCTGTCCAAGGCCTCCAACAATTGCACTAACCAAGGTGCAGCGGACCCAAGTTAAGATGGCAAATACACAGGTGCAATAATACCGATAAGGCAGCCAGCCAACAATCAGGGATTGGCCGCTTGGTGCACCTGTGCAAACAAATAGTCTGTATGTGGCGTGTTCACACAGGAATGCAAAGTATATGGCTCAAAGCCTATTAATGACGCCATGTAGCGGGCTAACCATGATGCATCCTGTGTGAACAGAGGCCACAGTGTACAGAGCCATCTAGGGCCCAGCCGCCCCCTGGAAAAATATACAGTGCACCAAAAACATAACAATGTATGCAAGGTATTGGTCGATATTATGGCCACAATATTTAAGCTGCCAAGAATAGTGGAGGTCTTTCCTCTTATGGTGTTTTTTTAGATTAGGACTGCCAATATGTAAGGACCCTTGACACGGGTTGGCAGCTTAAATATTGTGGCCATAATATCGACCAATACCTTGCATACATTGTTATGTTTTTGGTGCACTGTATATTTTTCCAGGGTGCGGCTGGGCCCTAGATGGCTCTGTACACTGTGGCCTCTGTTCACACAGGATGCATCATGGTTAGCCCGCTACATGGCGTCATTAATAGGCTTTGAGCCATATACTTTGCATTCCTGTGTAAACATGCCACATACAGACTATTTGTTTGCACAGGTGTGCCAAGCGGCCAATCCCTGATTGTTGGCTGGCTGCCTTATCGGTATTATTGCACCTGTGTATTTGCCATCTTAACTTGGGTCCACTGCACCTTGGTTAGTGCAATTGTTGGAGGCCTTGGACAGGTAAGCATCTCTGCCTGTGTACTGGTGTTTTGTTTTTTTTCGTCTAGAATAGTGGAGGTTTTTCCTCTTATGGTGTTTTTCCAAACTGAATATCCCAAAGTTTTTTAACTTGTCTTGGTGCTGCAGTTCACTCATTTCCTTAACCTTAAGTTAGTCCAAATATTTACACTATTAGGCCGGCGTCACACTAGCGAGTTTTACGGACGTATGAGAGGCGCAGAAAATACGCATTGCACACGGTACAATGATTCTCTATGGCCCAGCTCCTATCTGGCGTATTTTACGCATCAGTATTTTACGGTCTTGTACGGCCGTAGACAATCGCAGCATGCTGCGTTTGTCAGCGTATTGCGCAAAAAATACGCCAATGAAAGTCTATGGGGGCGAGAAAAATACGGAATGCACACGGACCAGCAGTGTGACTTGCGAGAAATACGCAGCGGTGTTCTATAGAAAAGCCGGTAATTCAGTGCGGTGTACAGTAAAATCACACTGACACCTCTTATTGACACCTCTCCATTATTAACCTGGCTTAATGTCACCTTACAATAGCAAGGTGACATTAACCCTTTATTACCCCATATCCCACCGCTACTCAGGAGTGGGAAGAGAGAGGCCAAGTGCCAGAACACCCCTTTTCTGGGGTGGCTGGGGGCAGGTGTTTTTAGCCGGGGGGGGGGGGCAATAACCATGGTCCCTCTCTAGGCTATTAATATCTGCCCTCAGTCACTGGCTTTCCCACTCTGGCGGAGAAAATTGCGTGGGAGCCCACGCCAGTTTTTTCCGCGATTTGAACTTTTATTTTAACAGCTAGAGCCCCAAAATTTAGCACACACACACTACCAACATTAGTAGTGAGGAATATGCAAAAAAAAAAAGGATATGAAATGGTTTACTGTATGTAAACCATGTCTCATATCATGTCGGGTTTGGTAAGGAGATAGCAAAAGCCGGCAATTGAATTACCGGCTTTTCTGCTATCTAGCGCTGTATTAAATATAAATATATATATATATATATATATATATATATATATATATATATATATATACTGTACATATATGTCTCACTGACATATATATATATATATATATATATATATATATACATATATATATAGACTGAGAACCAAAAAACATGAAGTATACAACTCATAAATATATTAAAAAATATATATGTTTATTAATATACAATAAAAAAGATACCAAAACATACATCCAGATAATAGTCAACAAATTATATACTACAGAGTCATTTGAATATTGAGAAATGGGTGCACCAAAACCAGTGTTGCACCATGGATAAAGATAAAGGGCATAAATTGTAGCAACATAGTCCAATGGATGCCTATACAGTGAAATGCCAGTGCCTACTATATCCCTAAAAAACCACAAGGATCAATGTTGCACAAAATGGAAGGGGTACACCCTATGGTCCAGTGACCCCAAAGTAATATAAGTATAAGGGAACTAATCCCATGCTGTCATCTTACCCTTCTCTACATCCATGTGTGTCAACACGCGCCCCTACGCGCGTTTCGCCCACGGCTTCCTCGGGGGGCCCGCATAATATACGTGTCTCCCATATCCTGCCTTTATAGTCCACGGTGGTGCCAATAGACGGCGCATGTCTGTGACGAGTACGGGCGCCGCAAGCCGCATCATCACAAGCGCCAACATAGCGGTGCGGGTCACCGGAATATGCCGGTGACGTCATTGACCCGCACACGTCACAACCAGGCTCCAGAGACGATGCCGCAGCCCTTGCCCGCGCCAGAGACATGCGCACTAGCTCCGCAATGATTCTATGCAGCCACTAAGGGTAACAGACTAAATAGAAGCAAAAGACGGCCTATAGATGTATCACACATAACTCGCATCATGTTATTTGATCACCTAATATGCGAACCCAGGGAAAACATTACATACAGCAAAATAGTGAAAAGAAATTCTTAAAAGACATAAGAATATTGATATTTATCTCTGCCAAAATGACATATCTGTCAAATATAAAATATAACATGCTATAATCGTGATAAGATACAAAAATTACACTGATCTTAAAGTGACATAGTGGATACATGATATAAATTCTACATCAGTGATAAGTTATAAGAAACTAACATAATAGTAAATTGACAATGTGCATAAGTATAAAAATAAGTATTATCCCGGATCCGACGATCTTATTGTACGAGATGAGATTTGGGGGTCTGTGTCCAGGCCGACTTTATTCAGTAAAGTGCATCAATGAAAAAGGTCCTTATTGTAACTATAACACTAAATAAATGAAAAAAACAAGAGACAAATATATTAAAAACAAAAGTAAAAAACAGTGATCCTCAGTCCAAAGATGACATAATCTACAAAAATGATGTAAAATTCAGTTGCTCATTGAGTCCATGGGGAACCATTGTATCAAGATTCACTATCCAACGGCATTCTTTTTGCTTCAGAACCCGTAGAGCATCGCCACCTCTGATCCCCATATGGACACAATCAATCCCCCAGACTCTCAACTCTTTAGAGTTACATTTATGTTTGAGTTTAAAGTGTCTGGGGATTGTTTTTAAAGACTCCACGTCGTCCACATCACGAGCGGCCTCTATATCTCGCACGTGTTCACGGGTCCTAACCCGTAACTCACGTGACGTAAGTCCAATATATATCAAATTGCAACTACACATGGCATAATATATGACATGCGTAGTCGCACATGTGATGTTTTCTCTGATGTCATATATCTTAAGGCCACTCGATGATGTGAAGGACGTGGATCTGATGTGATTCTTGCATGCCAAACATTTCCCACAAGGAAAGAAGTCCTTCCTATTGCCCTTGCCACTGAATAGGGAAGTGGGTTTTGAGATGTAATGACTTGACACTAAGGTATCTCTAAAGTTTCTCCCTCTCCGTGCTGTCATAAGAGGTGTTGGGGAGAGTTGTGTTTTCAAAACAGGGTCGGTTAACAAGACCGACCAATGCTTCTTGAGAATGGTTCTCATCAGGTCCCATTGCTGATTGTACGTAGAAATAAACCGTACCTCTATATCCTTACCCTTTCTCCTACTGGAATTACCCCCCTGTGGACCCAAAAGGTCACTTCTCCTGGTGTTTTTAGCTCTCACATAGCCTTTCTTAATGCACCTGTTGCTATACCCACGATCTCTAAACCTTCGCCCAAGGTCTTTGGCTTGTCCCTCGAATAGCGCGTCTGAGGTACATATTCTGCGAGCCCGCAAAAACTGGCCAGTTGGAATAGCAGCAATCGTGGAATATTGGTGTGCGGAAGATGCATGTAACAATGAGTTAACAGACGTTTTCTTACGATACATATCAGTGTGTATCAATCCATCATCCTGCACCCTTAATTCGACATCAAGAAAGGACACCACCCTTTGATCGTAGGTATAGGTAAGCCTGATGTTGGATTCATTGCGGTTCAAGCCCACCATAAATGTTTCTAAATCACTGGCAGAGCCCTGCCATATAAACATAATATCATCAATAAAACGAAACCATCCAAGGATTTGGGGAGCGGCCTGTGCACCATCCAACAGCAAACCCCTCTCCCAGAAGCCAAAAAAGAGGTTTGCGTAGGAGGGCGCACACGCCGCCCCCATAGTGGTACCACGTTGCTGTAAAAAGAATCGGTCCTTGAATGTAAAAGAATTGTGGGTGAGAATGAACCGCAACAAATCCAACACCAGCTCCCTCATATCAGCATCAAGATTGCTAGCCTCCAAGAAAAACTGTGACGCTCGCAGTCCGTCCTCATGTTTAATGCTCATGTATAGGGATTCAACATCCACCACTGCAAGAAATGCACCAGTATCGAGGGACAGACCGTCAAGGCGCCTCAGGACGTCCGTCGTGTACCTGACATAGGAGGGCAGCGTCTCCACCTGAGGGTGTAGATAATGTTCAATGAATTTACAAATGGGGTCACACAGCCCTCCAATGCCAGAGACAATCGGACGCCCCGGGGGATTGACTGGATCCTTATGGACCTTGGGCAAAAGGTAGAACGTGGGTACAACAGGGCATTTGACCATCAGACCATCTAGGACCTTTTTAGAGATGATACCCCTCTCATGTGCTATCTCTAAGATATAGACAAGTGTTGTGAATTAGACTTTTTGGCTCCCTCTGGTGGTTACTAGTGATATGACTCTGGGATTTTCTTCCCTCAGTTTGCACCCACCTGGGTCGTTAGTCCAGGGGTGTTGCTATATAAACCTCATGGATCCTTAGTCCAGTGCCTGGCATCGTTGTAATCAGATCCTTTTTGTTTGCTCCTATCTGCTGGTCCTGGTTCGTGCAAAATTAAGCTAAGTCTTGCTTCTTTGTTTTTTCAGTTATTTGCTTGCTCTCATTTTTGTCCAGCTTGTACTAAATGTGATTCCTGACCTTGCTGGAAGCTCTAGGGGGCTGGTGTTCTCCCCCCGGGCCGTTAGACGGTTCGGGGGTTCTTGAATTTCCAGCGTGGATATTTTTGATAGGGTTTTTGCTGACCATATAAGTTATCTTACTATATTCTGCTATTAGCTAGTGGGCCTCTCTTTGCTAAATACCTAGCTCATTCTTACGTTTGTCTTTTCCTCTTACCTCACCGTTATTATTTGTTGGGGGCTTGTATCCAACTTTTGGGGTCTTTTTCTCTGGAGGCAAGAAAGGTCTTTCTTTTCCCTTCTAGGGTTAGTTAGTTCTCCGGCTGGCGCGAGACGTCTAGAATCAACGTAGGCACGTTCCCCGGCTGCTGTTATTTGTGGTGCTAGGATTAGATATATGGTCAGCCCAGTTACCACTGCCCTATGAGCTGGTTTTTGTGTTTGCAGACTTGGTAACTATTTCTGAGACCCCCTGCCATTGGGGTCATAACAGTATGCCAGGCCAACATTGAATGTTTAATGCATTGCAGAAGTGGGATTATAAGAAAGGAAATTCTGAGGTTTTTTTTTTTTTTCCCTCTCTTCCTCCCCTTTACCTTTGAGTGGCTTGTGCTTGCTGCAGACATGAATGTCCAGACCTTGATTACAAGTGTAGACCAGCTTGCTGCTCGTGTGCAGGGCATACAAGATTTTGTTACCAGTAGTCCTATGTCTGAACCTAAGATACCTATTCCTGAACTGTTCTCTGGAGACCGATTTAGGTTTAGGAATTTCAGGAATAATTGTAAATTGTTTCTTTCTCTGAGACCCCGTTCATCTGGAGATTCAGCTCAGCAAGTTAAAATTGTTATCTCTTTTTTACGGGGTGACTCTCAGGATTGGGCTTTCTCGCTAGCGCCAGGAGATCCGGCATTGGCAAATATTGATGCGTTTTTTCTGGCGCTCGGATTGCTTTACGAGGAACCCAATCTTGAAGTTCAGGCAGAAAAAGCCTTGCTGGCTATTTCTCAGGGCCAGGATGAAGCTGAAGTGTATTGCCAAAAATTTCGGAAATGGTCCGTGCTTACTCAGTGGAATGAGTGTGCTCTGGCCGCAAATTTCAGAAATGGCCTTTCTGAAGCCATTAAGAATGTGATGGTGGGTTTCCCCATTCCTACAAGTCTGAATGATTCCATGGCGCTGGCTATTCAAATTGACCGGCGTTTGCGGGAGCACAAAACCGCTAATCCTCTGGTGGTGTTGTCTGAACACTGAACAAACACCTGATTTAATGCAATGTGATAGAATTCAGACTAGAAATGAGCGGAAAAATCATAGACGTCAGAATGGGTTGTGTTTTTACTGTGGTGATTCTACACATGTTGTATCAGCATGCTCTAAACGCCTAACAAGGGTTGTTAGTCCTGTCGCCATTGGTAATTTGCAACCTAAATTTATTTTGTCTGTGACTTTAATTTGCTCATTGTCTTCTTACCCTGTTATGGCGTTTGTGGATTCAGGTGCTGCCCTGAGTCTTATGGATCTGTCATTTGCCAAACGCTGTGGTTTTGTTCTTGAACCGTTGGTAAATCCTATTCCTCTTAGAGGTATTGATGCTACGCCATTGGCGGAAAATAAACCGCAGTTTTGGACGCAGGTAACCATGTGCATGACTCCTGAACATCGGGAGGTGATTCGTTTTCTTGTTCTGCATAAAATGCATGATTTGGTCGTTTTGGGTCTGCCATGGTTACAGACCCACAATCCAGTCTTGGATTGGAAGGCTATGTCTGTGTCAAGTTGGGGTTGTCAGGGAATTCATGCTGATTCCCCGCCGGTGTCTATTGCTTCCTCTACTCCTTCGGAAGTTCCTGAGTATTTGTCTGATTATCAGGATGTATTCAGCGAGTCCAGATCCAGTGCTCTGCCTCCTCATAGGGACTGTGACTGCGCCATAGATTTGATTCCAGGTAGTAAATTTCCTAAGGGTAGATTATGTAATCTGTCTGTACCTGAGCATGCCGCAATGCGTTCGTATATCAAGGAGTCCCTGGAGAAGGGGCATATCCGTCCATCCTCTTCCCCTCTTGGTGCGGGATTTTTTTTTGTGGCCAAGAAGGACGGATCTTTGAGACCTTGTATTGACTATCGTCTTCTGAATAAAATCACTGTTAAATTTCAGTATCCTTTGCCTCTGTTGTCGGACTTGTTCGCCCGGATTAAAGGTGCCAAGTGGTTCACCAAGATAGATCTACGCGGTGCGTACAATCTTGTGCGCATTAAGCAAGGAGATGAATGGAAGACTGCATTTAATACGCCCGAAGGTCATTTTGAGTACTTGGTGATGCCTTTTGGGCTCTCTAATGCTCCCTCAGTGTTTCAGTCCTTTATGCATGACATTTTCCGGAAGTATCTGGATAAATTTATGATTGTTTATCTGGATGATATTCTGGTTTTCTCTGAAGATTGGGACTCACATGTGGAGCAGGTCAGGATGGTGTTTCAGGTTTTGCGTGAGAACGCGTTGTTTGTTAAGGGCTCAAAGTGTCTCTTTGGAGTACAGAAGGTTCCCTTTTTGGGGTTTATTTTTTCCCCTTCTGCTGTGGAGATGGACCCAGTCAAGGTCCGAGCTATTCATGATTGGACTCAACCCACGTCAGTTAAGAGTCTTCAGAAGTTCTTGGGTTTTGCTAACTTCTACCGTCGTTTTATCGCTAATTTTTCTAGCGTTGTTAAACCTTTGACGGATATGACCAAGAAAGGTTCTGATGTTGCTAACTGGGCTCCTGCAGCCGTGGAGGCGTTCCAAGAGTTGAAGCGCCGGTTTACTTCAGCGCCTGTTTTGGGCCAGCCTGATGTCTCACTTCCCTTTCAGGTCGAAGTGGATGCTTCGGAGATTGGGGCAGGGGCCGTGTTGTCTCAGAGAGGCCCTGGTTGCTCGGTAATGAGACCATGTGCTTTCTTCTCTAGGAAGTTTTCGCCTGCTGAGCGGAATTATGATGTTGGCAATCGGGAGTTGCTGGCCATGGAGTGGGCATTTGAGGAGTGGCGTCATTGGCTCGAAGGTGCTAAGCATCGTGTGGTGGTCTTGACTGATCACAAAAATTTGATGTATCTCGAGTCTGCTAAACGCCTGAATCCTAGACAGGCCCGCTGGTCATTATTTTTCTCCCGTTTTGACTTTGTGGTCTCGTATTTACCAGGTTCAAAGAATGTGAAGGCTGATGCTCTTTCAAGGAGCTTTGTGCCTGACTCTCCTGGAGTCGCAGAACCTGTTGGTATTCTTAAAGAGGGAGTTATCTTGTCAGCCATTTCTCCTGATTTGCGACGCGTGTTGCAGAGATTTCAGGCTGGTAGACCTGACTCTTGTCCACCTGACAGACTGTTTGTTCCTGATAAGTGGACCAGCAGAGTCATTTCCGAGGTTCATTCCTCAGTGTTGGCAGGTCATCCGGGAATTTTTGGCACCAGAGATCTGGTGGCTAGGTCCTTTTGGTGGCCTTCCTTGTCACGGGATGTGCGGTCATTTGTGCAGTCCTGTGGGACTTGTGCTCGAGCTAAGCCTTGCTGTTCTCGTGCCAGTGGGTTGCTCTTGCCCTTGCCTGTCCCGAAGAGGCCTTGGACACACATTTCCATGGATTTCATTTCTGATCTCCCGGTGTCTCAGGGCATGTCTGTCATCTGGGTGGTATGTGATCGCTTTTCTAAAATGGTCCATTTGGTGCCTTTGCCTAAGCTGCCTTCCTCTTCCGATCTGGTTCCTGTGTTCTTTCAGAATGTGGTTCGTTTACACGGCATTCCTGAGAATATTGTGTCTGACAGAGGATCCCAGTTTGTTTCCAGGTTCTGGCGATCCTTTTGTGCTAGGATGGGCATTGATTTGTCGTTCTCATCTGCCTTTCATCCTCAGACTAATGGACAAACGGAGCGAACTAATCAGACTCTGGAGGCTTATTTGAGGTGTTTTGTTTCGGCAGATCAGGATGATTGGGTGACCTTCTTGCCGTTGGCTGAGTTTGCCCTTAATAATCGGGCTAGTTCCGCTACTTTGGTTTCGCCATTTTTCTGCAACTCTGGTTTCCATCCTCGTTTTTCCTCGGGGCATGTGGAGCCTTCTGACTGTCCTGGGGTGGATTCTGTGGTGGATAGGTTGCAGCAGATCTGGAATCATGTGGTGGACAACTTGAAGTTGTCACAGGAGAAGGCTCAGCGTTTTGCCAACCGCCGCCGCGGTGTGGGTCCCCGACTTCGTGTTGGGGATTTGGTATGGCTGTCTTCTCGATTTGTTCCTATGAAGGTCTCCTCTCCTAAATTTAAGCCTCGCTTCATCGGTCCTTACAAGATATTGGAAATCCTTAATCCAGTTTCCTTTCGCTTGGATCTTCCAGTGTCGTTTGCCATTCACAACGTGTTCCATAGGTCCTTGTTGCGGCGCTACGTTGTGCCTGTGGTTCCTTCTGTTGAGCCTCCTGCTCCGGTGTTGGTTGAGGGCGAGTTGGAGTACGTGGTGGAGAAGATCTTGGATTCTCGTCTCTCCAGACGGAGGCTTCAGTATCTGGTCAAGTGGAAGGGCTATGGTCAGGAGGATAATTCCTGGGTGGTTGCCTCTGATGTGCATGCGGCCGATTTAGTTCGTGCCTTTCACGCTGCTCATCCTGATCGCCCTGGTGGTCGTAGTGAGGGTTCGGTGACCCCTCCTTAAGGGGGGGGGGGTACTGTTGTGAATTAGACTTTTTGGCTCCCTCTGGTGGTTACTAGTGATATGACTCTGGGATTTTCTTCCCTCAGTTTGCACCCACCTGGGTCGTTAGTCCAGGGGTGTTGCTATATAAACCTCATGGATCCTTAGTCCAGTGCCTGGCATCGTTGTAATCAGATCCTTTTTGTTTGCTCCTATCTGCTGGTCCTGGTTCGTGCAAAATTAAGCTAAGTCTTGCTTCTTTGTTTTTTCAGTTATTTGCTTGCTCTCATTTTTGTCCAGCTTGTACTAAATGTGATTCCTGACCTTGCTGGAAGCTCTAGGGGGCTGGTGTTCTCCCCCCGGGCCGTTAGACGGTTCGGGGGTTCTTGAATTTCCAGCGTGGATATTTTTGATAGGGTTTTTGCTGACCATATAAGTTATCTTACTATATTCTGCTATTAGCTAGTGGGCCTCTCTTTGCTAAATACCTAGCTCATTCTTACGTTTGTCTTTTCCTCTTACCTCACCGTTATTATTTGTTGGGGGCTTGTATCCAACTTTTGGGGTCTTTTTCTCTGGAGGCAAGAAAGGTCTTTCTTTTCCCTTCTAGGGTTAGTTAGTTCTCCGGCTGGCGCGAGACGTCTAGAATCAACGTAGGCACGTTCCCCGGCTGCTGTTATTTGTGGTGCTAGGATTAGATATATGGTCAGCCCAGTTACCACTGCCTTATGAGCTGGTTTTTGTGTTTGCAGACTTGGTAACTATTTCTGAGACCCCCTGCCATTGGGGTCATAACAGACAAGTTCCCTTTGAAAAGGGACTAATGGACTTTGTGTTAGTTGAGTATAAGTCTGTTTATCCCTCAATTGTCTAAAGGCCTCTTTCTCGTACCTCTCCACTGGCCAGATAACCACATTCCCCCCCTTATCTGCTGGTTTGATGACTACTGTTGTGAAATTGGATTTTGGGCTCCCCCGGTGGCCACTGGTGGAATTTAACTTGTGTGCATCATCCCCTCTGTTCACCTGTTCCCATCAGGATGTGGGAGTCGCTATTTAACCTTGCTCCTCTGTCACTTCCATGCCGGTCAACATTGTAATCAGAAGCCTTTCTGTGCATGTTCCTGCTTCTAGACAACTCCCAGCTAAGTGGACTTTTGTCCTTGTTTGTTTTTTGCATTTTGTTCCAGTTCACAGCTTCAGTTTCGTTTCTGTGTCTGGAAAGCTCTTGTGATCTGAAATTGCCACTCTGATGTTATGAGTTAATACTAGAGTCTTAAAGTAATTTCAGGATGTGTTTTGATAGGGTTTTTAGCTGACCATGAAAGTGCCCTTTCTGTCTTCCTGCTATCTAGTAAGCGGACCTCGATTTTGCTAAACCTATTTTCATACTACGTTTGTCATTTTCATCTAAAATCACCGCCAATATATGTGGGGGCCTCTGTCTGCCTTTCGGGGAAATTTCTCTAGAGGTGAGCCAGGACTGTATTTTCCTCTGCCAGGATTAGTTAGTCCTCCGGCTGGCGCTGGGCGTCTAGGGATAAAACGCAGGCTACGCTACCCGGCTACTGTTAGTTGTGCGGCAGGTTTAGTTCATGGTCAGTTTAGTTTCCATCCTTCCAAGAGCTAGTGCTTATGTTTGCGGGGCTATGTTCTCTTGCCATTGAGAACCATAACAGTTTGACCGGCCCGCAAAGGGTTAAATTAATTGGCAGAGAAAGGAGAGAAAAAAGAAGTCTGCTGAAGATTTTTTTTTTTTTTTTTTTTCTCAGTTCTGAGTGTGCTTCCAATTGAATCACTTGCAAGTCTGCCTATATTGCAGCCTTCCTCTCTCTCTCTCCTTCTAATCCTGGAATGGCTCTGTGTTCACCTGTTTAAAATGGATATTCAGAGTTTAGCTGCAGGTTTGAATAATCTCACCACGAAAGTTCAAAATTTACAAGATTTTGTTGTTCAGGTTCCTATATCTGAACCTAGAATTCCTTTGCCTGAATTTTTCTCGGGGAATAGATCTTGCTTTCAAAATTTCAAAAATAATTGCAAGTTGTTTTTGTCCCTGAAATCTCGCTCTGCTGGAGATCCTGCTCAGCAGGTCAGGATTGTGATTTCCTTGCTCCGGGGCGACCCTCAAGATTGGGCTTTTGCATTGGCTCCAGGGGATCCTGCGTTGCTCAATGTGGATGCGTTTTTTCTGGCCTTGGGGTTGCTTTATGAGGAACCTCATTTAGAGCTTCAGGCGGAAAAAGCCTTGATGTCCCTATCTCAGGGGCAAGATGAAGTTGAAATATATTGCCAAAAATTCCGTAAATGGTCTGTGCTTACTCAGTGGAATGAGTGCGCCCTGGCGGCGAATTTCAGAGAGGGTCTCTCTGATGCCATTAAGGATGTTATGGTGGGGTTCCCTGTGCCTGCGGGTCTGAATGAGTCCATGACAATGGCTATCCAGATCGATAGACGTCTGCGGGAGCGCAAACCTGTGCACCAGTTGGCGGTGTCTACTGAGAAGACGCCAGAGAATATGCAATGTGATAGAATTCTGTCCAGAAGCGAACGGCAGAATTTTAGACGAAAAAATGGGTTGTGCTTTTATTGTGGTGATTCAACTCATGTTATATCAGCATGCTCTAAGCGTACTAAGAAGCTTGATAAGTCAGTTTCAATTGGCACTTTTCAGTCTAAGTTTATTCTATCTGTGACCCTGATTTGTTCTTTATCATCTATTACCGCGGACGCCTATGTCGACTCTGGCGCCGCTTTGAGTCTTATGGATTGGTCCTTTGCCAAACGCTGTGGGTATGATTTAGAGCCTCTTGAAACTCCTATACCTCTGAAGGGGATTGACTCCACCCCATTGGCTACTAATAAACCACAATACTGGACACAAGTAACTATGCGAATTAATCCGGATCATCAGGAGATTATTCGCTTTCTTGTGCTGTATAACCTACATGATGTGTTGGTGCTTGGATTGCCATGGCTGCAATCTCATAACCCAGTCCTCGACTGGAAAGCTATGTCTGTGTTAAGCTGGGGATGTAAGGGGATGCATGGGGACGTACCTTTGGTTTCCATTTCATCATCTATTCCCTCTGAGATTCCTGAATTCTTGTCTGACTATCGTGATGTTTTTGAAGAACCTAAGCTTGGTTCATTACCTCCGCACCGGGAGTGCGATTGTGCCATAGATTTGATTCCGGGTAGTAAATACCCTAAGGGTCGTTTATTTAATCTGTCTGTGCCTGAACATGCTGCTATGCGAGAATATATAAAGGAGTCCTTGGAAAAGGGACATATTCGTCCTTCGTCATCTCCCTTAGGAGCCGGTTTTTTCTTTGTGTCTAAGAAAGATGGCTCTTTGAGGCCGTGTATTGATTATCGGCTTTTGAATAAAATCACGGTTAAATATCAATATCCGTTGCCACTGCTGACTGATTTGTTTGCTCGCATAAAGGGGGCCAAGTGGTTCTCTAAGATAGATCTCCGTGGGGCGTATAATTTGGTGCGAATTAAGCAGGGGGATGAGTGGAAAACCGCATTTAATACGCCCGAGGGCCACTTTGAGTATTTGGTGATGCCTTTTGGCCTTTCAAATGCCCCTTCAGTCTTTCAGTCCTTTATGCATGACATTTTCCGTGATTATTTGGATAAATTTATGATTGTGTATCTGGATGATATTCTGATTTTTTCGGATGACTGGGACTCTCATGTCCAGCAGGTCAGGAGGGTTTTTCAGGTTTTGCGGTCTAATTCCTTGTGTGTGAAGGGTTCTAAGTGCGTTTTTGGGGTGCAAAAGATTTCCTTCTTGGGATACATTTTTTCCCCCTCTTCCATCGAGATGGATCCTGTCAAGGTTCAGGCTATTTGTGATTGGACGCAACCCTCTTCTCTTAAGAGTCTTCAGAAATTTTTGGGCTTTGCTAACTTTTATCGTCGATTTATTGCTGGTTTTTCTGATGTTGTTAAACCATTGACTGATTTGACTAAGAAGGGTGCTGATGTTGCTGATTGGTCCCCTGCTGCTGTGGAGGCCTTTCGGGAGCTTAAGCGCCGCTTTTCTTCCGCCCCTGTGTTGCGTCAGCCTGATGTTGCTCTTCCTTTTCAGGTTGAGGTCGACGCTTCTGAAATCGGAGCTGGGGCGGTTTTGTCGCAGAGAAGTTCCGACTGCTCCGTGAGGAAACCTTGTGCTTTTTTTTCTCGTAAATTTTCGCCCGCCGAGCGGAATTATGATATTGGGAATCGGGAGCTTTTGGCCATGAAGTGGGCTTTTGAGGAGTGGCGTCATTGGCTTGAGGGGGCTAGACATCAGGTGGTGGTATTGACCGACCACAAAAATTTAATTTATCTTGAGTCCGCCAGACGCCTGAATCCTAGACAGGCGCGCTGGTCGTTGTTTTTCTCTCGGTTTAATTTTGTGGTGTCATACCTACCGGGTTCTAAGAATGTTAAGGCGGATGCCCTTTCTAGGAGTTTTGAGCCTGACTCCCCTGGTAATTCAGAACCTACAGGTATCCTTAAGGATGGAGTGATATTGTCTGCCGTTTCTCCAGACCTGCGGCGGGCCTTGCAGGAGTTTCAGGCGGATAGACCTGATCGTTGCCCACCTGGTAGACTGTTTGTTCCTGATGATTGGACCAGTAAAGTCATTTCTGAGGTTCATTCTTCTGCGTTGGCAGGTCATCCTGGAATCTTTGGTACCAGGGATTTGGTGGCAAGGTCCTTCTGGTGGCCTTCCCTGTCACGAGATGTACGAGGCTTTGTGCAGTCTTGTGACGTTTGTGCTCGGGCCAAGCCTTGTTGTTCTCGGGCTAGTGGATTGTTGTTGCCCTTGCCTATCCCGAAGAGGCCTTGGACGCACATCTCGATGGATTTTATTTCAGATCTTCCTGTTTCTCAGAAGATGTCTGTCATCTGGGTGGTGTGCGACCGTTTCTCTAAGATGGTCCATTTGGTTCCCCTGCCTAAGTTGCCCTCTTCTTCCGAGTTGGTTCCTCTGTTTTTTCAAAATGTGGTTCGTTTGCATGGTATTCCGGAGAATATCGTTTCTGACAGAGGAACCCAATTCGTGTCTAGATTTTGGCGGGCATTCTGTGCTAGGATGGGCATAGATTTGTCTTTCTCGTCTGCTTTCCATCCTCAGACTAATGGCCAGACCGAGCGGACGAATCAGACCTTGGAGACATATTTGAGGTGTTTTGTGTCTGCAGATCAGGATGATTGGGTTGCTTTTTTGCCTTTAGCGGAGTTTGCCCTCAATAATCGGGCCAGCTCTGCCACCTTGGTGTCTCCTTTTTTCTGTAATTCGGGGTTTCATCCTCGATTTTCCTCCGGTCAGGTGGAATCTTCGGATTGTCCTGGAGTGGATGCTGTGGTGGAGAGGTTGCATCAGATTTGGGGGCAGGTAGTGGACAATTTGAAGTTGTCCCAGGAGAAGACTCAGCTTTTTGCCAACCGCCGGCGTCGGGTTGGTCCTCGGCTTTGTGTCGGGGACTTGGTGTGGTTGTCTTCTCGTTTTGTCCCTATGAGGGTTTCTTCTCCTAAGTTTAAGCCTCGGTTCATCGGCCCGTACAAGATATTGGAGATTCTTAACCCTGTGTCCTTCCGTTTGGACCTCCCTGCATCTTTTTCTATTCATAATGTTTTTCATCGGTCATTATTGCGCAGGTATGAGGTACCGGTTGTGCCTTCCGTTGAGCCTCCTGCTCCGGTGTTGGTTGAGGGCGAGTTGGAGTACGTTGTGGAAAAAATCTTGGACTCCCGTATTTCCAGACGGAAACTCCAGTATCTGGTCAAATGGAAGGGATACGGTCAGGAGGATAATTCTTGGGTGACTGCCTCTGATGTTCATGCCTCCGATCTGGTCCGTGCCTTTCATAGGGCTCATCCTGATCGCCCTGGTGGTTCTGGTGAGGGTTCGGTGCCCCCTCCTTGAGGGGGGGATACTGTTGTGAAATTGGATTTTGGGCTCCCCCGGTGGCCACTGGTGGAATTTAACTTGTGTGCATCATCCCCTCTGTTCACCTGTTCCCATCAGGATGTGGGAGTCGCTATTTAACCTTGCTCCTCTGTCACTTCCATGCCGGTCAACATTGTAATCAGAAGCCTTTCTGTGCATGTTCCTGCTTCTAGACAACTCCCAGCTAAGTGGACTTTTGTCCTTGTTTGTTTTTTGCATTTTGTTCCAGTTCACAGCTTCAGTTTCGTTTCTGTGTCTGGAAAGCTCTTGTGATCTGAAATTGCCACTCTGATGTTATGAGTTAATACTAGAGTCTTAAAGTAATTTCAGGATGTGTTTTGATAGGGTTTTTAGCTGACCATGAAAGTGCCCTTTCTGTCTTCCTGCTATCTAGTAAGCGGACCTCGATTTTGCTAAACCTATTTTCATACTACGTTTGTCATTTTCATCTAAAATCACCGCCAATATATGTGGGGGCCTCTGTCTGCCTTTCGGGGAAATTTCTCTAGAGGTGAGCCAGGACTGTATTTTCCTCTGCCAGGATTAGTTAGTCCTCCGGCTGGCGCTGGGCGTCTAGGGATAAAACGCAGGCTACGCTACCCGGCTACTGTTAGTTGTGCGGCAGGTTTAGTTCATGGTCAGTTTAGTTTCCATCCTTCCAAGAGCTAGTTCTTATGTTTGCGGGGCTATGTTCTCTTGCCATTGAGAACCATAACAGACTACGTCATCCAATTGTTTTAAGTCTTCCAATGACTTCCGTTGTAAAGGAGTTAGATTATCCCTATTCCTACTATTATGAATTAGTTTAAATTCTTCTGTTACTAATTTAGTAAATATGTCAACCTGCGGACATAAAGATAAGGGGGAGAATGTGGTGGATCTAGAGAAAATAGGTGGCGGAGAGGTACCTGCAATATCCGGATTGGATTCTCGTTCCAAGTCCTCCAGGGCCTCAATTGCTTCTTGCTCAGTTACATATCCATCGCCCTGGTCAGTAGTTGATCTAGAATGCAATTTTCGTAATACCAATTTCCGAGAAAATAGGTGGAGGTCCTTTAGTGCTAGGAAAAAATTGAAGTTATTAGTAGGGGCAAACGATAAACCCAGACCCAAAAGGTCCTTCTGGGTCTGAGACAGCACATGAGAGGACAAATTAATCACCTCCAATGTATTTTTCGTCCTTTTATCCACAGGGGGTGAGGTGGGTATTTTACATTTCTGATTTTTCTTTCCTCCCCATCTCGAACGATTCTCTCTAAAGGAATCTCTCCTCTCCCACATTGTCTTAAGATTTTCAGGGCCCTGAGCTCTGTCTTCAGCCGAAGACATAGATGATATAGAAGTAGATCGTGCCCTTGAAGACGATCTCTGGCCAATTCCCTTTCTTCTCCATTTATAGACCTGGTCATTCTGAAAATCTAATTGATCACGTTGATATTTCTTCGTTTTGCCTTCCACAATATCCTTTTCCCATTTAAGCTGTTCCGAATCAATTTCCCCTTTAAGTTTTATAACTTTTTCGGGAGTTAGATACTCATTAATATTATCTTGTATTTTTTTCAATTCACCATCAATCTCTGTAAGAGATAGTTCATTAGATCTTATCAAAAGTTCTAAAAATATTTTGGAGCAATTTGAAGAAGCCCCTTCCCAAGCTTTAATAAAGTCTTCATTAGTTATAGGGAAAGAGGGAAACACTTGGATCCTAAGACCCTGTGGAATAAGACCACATCCAATGTATTTTTCTAAAAACGCCTTATTCCACCAAAGGCAGGTGCGTTTTTTGAGCAACTCTTTATATTTCTTGATTAATTCACTGTCATCTCTGGACTTTGGATCACATGGGGCACCCAGACCCTCATCAAATACTCTGCTTAATTGTGTCCGCCACATCTTTTCACGTTCGCGGAAATCCATCTGGTCTGAGATGGACACTGAAAACACAGACAATAATCAGAAACAAAACCTCAGATACAGATACCATAGCTATAGAAGACAGTCCTGTCTGAATCACCCAGGACTAATTGGGATAATACCCTGATATACTTCCTAATAATAAGAACCAAAAAACATGAAGTATACAACTCATAAATATATTAAAAAATATATATGTTTATTAATATACAATAAAAAAGATACCAAAACATACATCCAGATAATAGTCAACAAATTATATACTACAGAGTCATTTGAATATTGAGAAATGGGTGCACCAAAACCAGTGTTGCACCATGGATAAAGATAAAGGGCATAAATTGTAGCAACATAGTCCAATGGATACCTATACCGTGAAATGCCAGTGCCTACTATATCCCTAAAAAACCACAAGGATCAATGTTGCACAAAATGGAAGGCGTACACCCTATGGTCCAGTGACCCCAAAGTAATATAAGTATAAGGGAACAAATCTCATGCTGTCATCTTACCCTTCTCTACATCCATGTGTGTCAACACGCGCCCCTACGCGCTTTTCGCCCACGGCTTCCTCGGGGGGCCCGCATAATATACGTGTCTCCCATATCCTGCCTTTATAGTCCACGGCGGTGCCAATAGACGGCGCATGTCTGTGACGAGTACGGGCGCCGCAAGCCGCATCATCACAAGCGCCAACATGGCGGTGCGGGTCACCGGAATATGCCGGTGACGTCATTGACCCGCACACGTCACAACCAGGCGCCAGAGACTATGCCGCAGCCCTTGCCCGCGCCAGAGACATGCGCACTAGCTCCGCAATGATTCTATGCAGCCACTAAGGGTAACAGACTAAATAGAAGCAAAAGACGGCCCATAGATGTATCACACATAACTCGCATCATGTTATTTGATCACCTAATATGCGAACCCAGGGAAAACATTACATACAGCAAAATAGTGAAAAGAAATTCTTAAAAGACATAAGAATATTGATATTTATCTCCGCCAAAATGACATATCTGTCAAATATAAAATATAACATGCTATAATCGTGATAAGATACAAAAATTACACTGATCATACAGTCATGGCCAAAAGTATTCACACCCCTGCAATTCTGTCAGATAATACTCAGTTTCTTCCAGAAAATGATTGCAAACACAAATTCTTTGGTATTATTATCTTCATTTAATTTGTCTTAAATGAAAAAACACAAAAAGAATTGTCCTAAAGCCAAATTGGATATAATTACACACCAAACATAAAAAAGGGGGTGATTATTTGAGTAATTAGCAGCACCTGTAACTTACCTGTGGCACCTAACAGGTGTTGGCAATAACTAAATCACACTTGCAGCCAGTTGACATGGATTAAAGTTGACTCAACCTCTGTCCTGTGTCCTTGTGTGTACTACATTGAGCATGGAGAAAAGAAAGAAGACCAAAGAACTGTCTGAGGACTTGAGAAACCAAATTGTGAGGAAGCATGAGCAATCTCAAGGCTACAAGTCCATCTCCAAAGACCTGAATGTTCCTGTGTCTACCGTGCGCAGTGTCATCAAAAAGTTTAAAGCCCATGGCACTGTGGCTAACCTCCCTAGATCTGGACAGAAAAGAAAAATTGACAAGAGATTTTAACGCAAGATTGTGCGGATGTTGGATAAAGAACCTCGACTAGCATCCAAACAAGTTCAAGCTGCCCTGCAGTCCGAGGATACAACAGTGTCAACCCGTACTATCCGTCAGCATCTGAATGAAAAGGGACTGCATGGTAGGAGACCCAGGAAGACCCCACTTCTTACCCTGAGACATAAAAAAGCCAGGCTGGAGTTTGCCAAAACTTACCTGAAAAAGCCTAAAACATTTTGGAAGAATGTTCTCTGGTCAGATGAGACAAAAGTAGAGAATTTTGGGCAAAGGCATCAACATAGAGTTTACAGGAGAAAAAAAAGAGGCATTCAAAGAAAAGAACACGGCCCCTACAGTCAAACATGGCGGAGGTTCCCTGATGTTTTGGGGTTGCTTTGCTGCCTCTGGCACTGGACTGCTTGACTGTGTGCATGGCATTATGAAGTCTGAAGACTACCAACAAATTTTGCAGCATAATGTAGGGCCCAGTGTGAGAAAGCTGGGTCTCCCTCAGAGGTCATGGGTCTTCCAGCAGGACAATGACCCAAAACACACTACAAAAAGCACTAGAAAATGGTTTGAGAGAAAGCACTGGAGACTTCTATGGTGGCCAGCAATGAGTCCAGACCTGAATCCCATAGAACACCTGTGGAGAGATCTAAAAATGGCAGTTTGGAGAAGGCACCCTTCAAATATCAGGGACCTGGAGCAGTTTACCAAAGAAGAATGGTCTAAAATTCCAGCAGAGCATTGTAAGAAACTCATTGATGGTTACTGGAAGCGGTTGGTCGCAGTTCTTTTGGCTAAAGGTTGTGCAACCAAGTATTAGGCTGAGGGTGCCAATACTTTTGTCTGGTCCATTTTTCGAGTTTTGTGTGAAATGATCAATGTTTTGCTTTTTGCTTCATTCTCTTTTGTGTTTTTTCATTTAAGACAAATTAAATGAAGATAATAATACCAAAGAATTTGTGTTTGCAATCATTTTCAGGAAGAAACTGAGTATTATCTGACAGAATTGCAGGGGTGTCAATACTTTTGGCCATGACTGTAAAGTGACATAGTGGATACATGATATAAATTCTACATCAGTGATAAGTTATAAGAAACTAACATAATAGTAAAGTGACAATGTGCATAAGTATAAAAATAAGTATTATCCCGGATCCGACGATCTTATTGTACGAGATGAGATTTGGGGGTCTGTGTCCAGGCCGACACATAGACTGTATATATGTTTTCATGAATATTTCAGCCCATGGATCCATTGTATGTCTGTTTTGCAAGCCTGCGAGAAAATCTCGCCGTACAGATGCAATACGGATTACATACGGAGATTTACATGCGCAAAATACGCTGCCACACCCTGCCTACAGATGACATACGGATCACTATTTTGGGAACATTTCTGCGTATTACGGCCGTAAAAAAACAGACTGTATTTTCATATGCCTAGTGTGACCCCGGCCTCAGTCGTGCAGACCTCGCTGTGACACATGTAGTCGATGCCACATCTCACGATGTACTGAGGAGGAACAGGGGCACGATCTAGGAAGTTACTGAAATTGACGGTTACCTACCTTCTATACTTGGGGAAATATGACAAAAATAAATTCACATGCTACTAATTGAAGGTTGATACGCTTGGTCGCTCTTCTCTGCACCCACTCTAGTTGAACTATGTCCTTCTTATACACTGGAGCCCAAAATTGTACAATGTATTCTAATTGTAACCACAATACTGACTTTATAGAGGTAAAACTATGTTTTTGTCATGAGCACCTATGCCTCTTTTAACGCATTTTATTTGCTTTGGCAGCAGCTGTCCGGCACTGGTCACTAAAGCTGAGTTTGCCGTCAACCCATATGCTGAAGTCTATTTCAGTAACTGCTTTACCCAGTGATTTATCATTTACTACATAATTTCACTCAGTCCAATAGGAGATTCATATGCGCCATTGACCAAACTTGTGCTTAGCTCAGCAGGGCCTCCAACCAGGTAAAAAAACAACGTAGAAACTTCAGAGAAGCCAAGTTCACCAAAACCGCATGTTCTTGATAAAAACCATGAACTTCATTCCATATAAGTTACAACAGGATGTCACGGACGTGGTTTGTGGAACCACTGTGACACGGACCGCAGAGAAACTGTAGGGGCGTGACTAAGCATCGAATTGTTCACTAGAGCCTCTGATGGTGAGGTTAACCTTGGTTCCCAATGAACGCCAGGTGCCACTCCAGGACAGACCAATGGTCGCGCTGCAGCTGGACCCAGAAGGACAGACTGGAACTGGATGGAGCAGCAGGCAGAGTTTGTATCAAAGTGCAGTAGGCAGAGTTTGTATCAGAGTGCAGCAGGCAGAGTTTGTATCAGTGCAGCATGCAGAGTTTATATCAGAGTGCAGCAGGCAGGGTCTGCATCAGAGTGCAGCAGGAAGGATTTGCACCAGAGTACAGCAGGCAGGATTTGCAGCAGAGTGCAGCAGGCAGGATCTGCACCAGAGTGCAGCAGGGACTGGTATGCAACCTTACACAACATAGACTGCAAAACAGGAAGGTTGTTCAGGCATCTCCCCAGTCGGGAGGAAGCAATATATACATAATGCCTCTCAGCCATTGGCTGGGGAGGAAATAGCAAGTGCATGCACTAGCCCTTTAAGAAGACATGGCTGGAAGCTCTGCTGGGAGCATGCAAAGCATGGGGAAGGAAAGAACTGACAGCAGCGCGGGTGAGTGAAATAACACGCCAAAGACCCTGCCTGTCAGAGCAAGACTCTGGTGTGGTGCTAACAGTACCCCTTTATGCCCCCTCCTCTTCATGCCATCGAGGAAGTTCCGGAGGAGAATCGAAGCGTGAATGTTCTCCCTAGGCTCCCAGGATCTCTCTTCCAGTCAACCAGGAAGAAGGTCTTGCTACTCACCCTCTTCATGGCCAAGATGTTCTCCACTTCAAAAACATCATCCAAGGCAGTTGGCATGGGCGTAGAACTGGGATCCTTAAAGAAGGGACTCAGGATGACCGGCTTCCGCAGAGATATATGGAAAGAATTCGGAATCCGTAATGAAGGAGGCAACTTCAGTTTATAGAAGACCTCGTTGATCCACTTCAGCACTTTGAAAGGCCCGATAAAACGAGGATCCAACTTGTAAGAGGGAACCTTAATCCGGACGTACCTGTACAAGAGCCATACCTTGTCGCCGGGGCAGAAGTACGGAGGATTCAGGCACCTTTTGTCTGCACGTCTCTTCATATGGGTGGAGGAAGCTTCTAAAGTGGCTTTGGTATCTTCCCACAACTTTACTAAATCCTTGGAGAGGACATCTGCTGCAGGGACATCAGAAGGAACCGTCATCGAAAGGAGACTCTCCCGAGGCTTCACCAACGTGATTGTTGTACGAGAATTCAGCCCATGGAAGTAATTTCACCCAATCATTGTGGTGGGCATTGACAAAGTGTTGCAGGTAGTTGCTCAGGACCTGGTTGACATGCTCCACTTGCCCATTGGACTGAGGGTGAGAGGCTGAGGAGAAATCCAAGGCATCCAGGTGTTTACAGAGAGCTCGTCAGAATCTGGAAGTGAACTGCGAACCTCGATTGGACCAAATGTGAAGAGGAAATCCGTGTAGGTGGAAAATATGTTTGATGATGCAGCCAGTTCAGGAGCAGATGAAAGAGCAGACAACGGGGTAAAATGCGCCATTTTGGGGAAGCGATCCACGACTACCCAGATGACAGTTCAGCCCTTGCAAATCTGTAGTGACGTCCATTGCTATGTGCTGCCATGGACCAGATGGCATGGGTAACGGCAGGAGAAAACCGGTAGGAAGTCGTCTGGGGACTTTAGGACTTTATTGTGGGCGCAAATCGGACAGGCAGCCACGTAAGCATAGATCTCCCTCCTCATGAATGGCCACCAGTAATGGTGAGAGATCAATTGTAGTGTCTTCCTTTGTCCCATGTGACTAGCCACCTTGAACAAGTGGCCCCATGACAAAACTCGCTCCTTTTCAGATTCAGCCACAAGGATTTTTCCTGGGGGAATTCGCGACAGGCTGACTGGAGCGACACTAACCATCTCCGATGGTTCGATGATAAATTGCGGATCTTCCTCTTGGTCCCTGAACAGAAATGAGAGAGAGAGTGCATCAGCTCTGACATTCTTGTCCCCAGACCTGAAATGCAATAAAAGGTTAAAGCGGGCAAAAAACAAAGACCACCTGGCTTGGCGTGGATTAAGTCTCTGGGCGGTCTGGAGGTACACCTGGTTCTTATGGTCCATGTAGATGACCGCTGGATAGGCTGCGCCCTCTAGCAGGTATCGCCATTCCGCCAAAGCCATCTTAATGGCGAGTAATTCCCGGTCACCAATGGAGTAGTTATGCTCTGGAACAGGAACAAGAACAGAATAGCCGGTCTCAGGAGCGCAGAAGGAGAACACAGACACCAGTTAGGGTAAAACCACAATGCGTTTCAACGGCGTGCACCGTCTTCTTCAGGTGGATATTTCCACCTGAATAAGACGGCGCATGCCGTTGAAACGCGTTGTGGTTTTACCTTAACTGGTGTCTGTGTTCTCCTTCTGCTCTTCTGAGACCGGCTAATCATTTCCTGTTGCTAGTTCTCGTGGGTGTCCTGCATTGCATCGCTGTATCACAGTCTCTTTACTCACACAGCCGTACACAGCCCAGGATATCCTCCGAATAGCAGCCGGGCACCATATCCACCTGTTTGCAATCGTTAGACATGCTAGTCCTCTTTTGGGCACAGGACATCTACCTCCGGGCAAAGGACTGTCCACATCCGACTCCTTCGGACATAGGATATCCATCTCCGGGCACAGGACTGTCCACATTCGAGACCAGTACCATGGACGACTTGCATCACTGTATACGCTGCGGGTGCCAGGCTATTCAGCTGCCCTGGGTGCTGGCTCCGCTAGCCTGTGCCTTCATGCACTCAGCCAGCGCTCTCCAGGCCTCTGCTCTGCACACCACCACACACCAGACTGACACTGACGTGCAACTGAGACACCCATAGCTCTTACTGCAGGGATTTTAACACATACAAACCTGTAGCCTTCAGCCACATGGAAAACGCGGATCAGAAATCCGTGACTCCCATGCACACCTATGGACTTCATCGGTCTGCATGCACAACCTGCGGAGCAGGTATATATATATATATTATGTATATACAGTGGGGAAAAAAAGTATTTAGTCAGCCACCAATTGTGCAAGTTCTCTCAATTAAAAAGATGAGAGGTGCCTGTAATTGACATCATAGGTAGATCACATCTCCAGAAGAAAGAAATCCAGAAACTCACCTTGTCTGATTTGGCAAGATTTATTTTGCAAATTATGGTGCTAAATAAGTATTTGGTCACCTAAAAACATGCAAGATTTCTAGCTCTCACAGACCTGTAACTTCTTCTTTAAGAGGCTCCTCTGTCCTCTACTCATTACCTGTAGTAATGGCACCTGTTTGAACTTGTTATCAGTATAAAAGACATCTGTCCACAACCTCAGTCACACTCCAACTCCACTACGGTGAAGACCAAAGAGCTGTTGAAAGACACCAGAAACAAAATTTCTGGGTTTTTTCAGTCAAGATGGGGTGCAAAGTGTACATTAATGGGAAAAAAAACTTACACTTTTTTGAATTTTCCAAATGGCTGCAATGAAACAAAGAGTGAAAAATTTAAAGGGGTCTGAATATTTTCCATACCTACTGGAAGTGTGATTACTGACACATCTCTGGACAAGCAGTGTAGGGAGAGGTGCAGTACAGTCCATGTGACAATGCAACGAAAGAAGGAAAGCTGAAGGATTTTTAATCTGGCTTTGCTTGACTCAGCTGCACTGCACCTCACTCTACATTGACTATGCAGAAGGTTGGACAAGGAGATGAGGACTATCATTACATCTCACACACTAAGACACCTGCTATGAGGGCAGCGTGTTTTTTTTCCTTTAAATGTTGTTGTCTGCTTATGATAGATCAAAATATGAAAATGGTTGCACTCAATTGTGTTAAAGCATGTCAATGTGAAATACATGAAGCAGGAATAGCAAAATGGCTTTTGAAATTTAGGAAAAATACACATGAGATGTTTAGCACAAAATTTGGCCAAATAGTGTGAGCCCATCAACCATCGTCAAGGTAATCTCATGAATCTGATGGGTCCCAGACCTAACTGCCCAGTGTGAATACTTACCTATGGCTAATATCTGAATGCATGAGTGAATATAAACAACTCTCTTTGTAAAGCCTACATTTATGGGTTGGTCGGAACCTGATGTGATTAGATGTAGATAAAATCACCACATGGTGAAGGGCGGAGTGCTCAGTCAGAAAGCTTAGCATATAAATAACAGAAGAATTGACCGACACATCAAGAACTAGTCTGAACAGGTGCATACCAAAAAAAGCAACTTATATATGGAAATACGTAAATGGTGGCACTCAATTGTGTTAAAGCATGTCAATGTGAAATACATGAAGTGGGAATAGCAAAATGGTTTTTGAAATTTAGGAAAAATACACGAGACGTTTAGCACAAAATTTGGCCAAACAATGTGTTAGGAGTTGAGTTCCCGCCGCTGCACAGGGGGAATCTCGAACCTTGTCTGCTGCAGTCTTTCATTCTGCATCAGCCGCAGTGGAGCCTGCTCAGCGGAGACGTCGGTCCCAGCAACTCGCTCAGTCTGGTTCTGTGCAAAGGGTTACTGCTGCCTTTCCAGGCTCTGCCATTGTAGCCTGTACTGATCAGTGGCGAGCAGACGTCTCTGGGACTAAGTACTGCTTTTCCCCTTCTGAGCATGCCCAAAGGAAGACCTCTCAGTGGAGGTCTGGGGTCACATGCTCAGGTACTGCAGTAGCTCCTATTGGTCCTCCAGGAAGGTCCTGAAGTTGCTCAGTTACTGTAGCAGTTCTCATTGGTCCTCTAGAAAGGTCCTGAACTTGCTGCAGCTATAAAAGGTTTGTATGGCCACACGGCCACGCGCTAGTATACACTTGTTTATGTGTGTGTGTTGTGAGTGAAAGTCGCTCTTTAATCATCCCCTCCTTTGTGTTTGAATGCTCGCGTAAGGAGGATGATTGCAATCTAGTGCCCGACTTTACCAACATAGTACACAAACAGCGTCTATTACTGTGACCGCCAGTGCAGCGCCGTGCACTATCACCGCGCTTTCCAAACCCAAGTCTGGGTGGTTAGTGGCATCCGTCAGTGCGGCACCGCATGCACTGTCATGCTACTTTATTATTATTTCCGTTACGTGCGGTACTGCGGCCCTGTGACGCAACAGGGTTCGCTTCTTTCACACAGGGTGAAGCTAATCCGTGTGTGTATTCTCATTGTACCGCCATATAGTCCGTCATTGCTTAGCAGCAGGTTCCATCTCTGCACGGTAAACCCCGGTCTGCGAACGCACCTTATTCCTTTTCTCTAATTATTTGGTGCGTTCTGCTAGCCCTATCACAATGTGAGCCCATCAACCATCGACAAGGTAATCTGATGGGTCCCTAGATCAGCATTATACAGGAGGAAGAAGTACACATCCACTATCTGATAACGTTCAGTTGGAAATACATACTTTGATTACTAATATCCACAATGGATAGGCAAAACAAAAAATTCCAGTCATTTCAAAACAAAAATTTGGTGAAAGGTCATCTTAAACTCCTTTCCGACACAGGGCGTAATAGTACGCTGATGTTGGACTCCCCTCCCTTTGATGTGGGCTCCGGCGATGAGCCTACATCTTTTCCGGCATATGTCAGCTGTTTTGAACAGCTGACATGTGCCTCTTACAGCTGCAGGTGGAATCACGATCCACCTGCGGCTGTTAACTAGTTAAAGGCTGCTGTCAAACTCTGACAGCGGCATTTAACACACGTTTCCGGCAAGCGCACCGGAATTCCAGCCCATCGGCACCTGTATCACATGACCGTGGGTCGCCGATGGGTTGGCATGACAACCAGAGGTCTACAGCAGACCTCTATGGTTGTCACTGCCGGATTGCTATGAGCGCCGCCTGGTGGTTGGCACTTATAGCAAGTGAGCAATTCTGCTACATACAGGCAATCTGATCATCGCCTGTATTTAGTAGAGCCGATCGGGTTATGGCATCTTCTAGTCTCCCATGGAGACTATTGAAGCATGCCAAAAGTAAAAAAAAAATCTTTTTATAAATATTGAAAAAATAAAAAAAATATAAAAACAATAAAAAAACAATAAAAAAAATCAAACATACACATATTTGGTATCGCCATGTTCAGAATCGCCCGATCTATCAATATAAGAAAAAAAGAATTAACACCTGATTGCTAAGCATTGTAACGAGAAAAAAAGTAAAAATGCCAAAATTAGTTTTTTTTGGTTGCCGTAACAGTGCATTAAAATACAATAACGAGCGATCAAAAGATTGTATCTGCGCCAAAATGGGATAATTAAAAACGTCAGCTCGGTGCGCAAAAAAATAAGCCCTCACCCAACCAGAGATCATGAAAAATGGAGACGCCATGGGTATCGGAAAATGGTGCAATTTTTTTTTTATTTAACAAACTTTGGAAATTTTTTTCACCACTTGGATAAAAAGAACCTATACATGTTTGGTGTCTATTAATTTGTAATGACCTGGAGCATGATAATGGCAGGTCAGTTTTAGCATTTAGTGAATATAGTAAAAAAGCAAACAATTGTGGAATTGCATTTTTTTTTTCAATTTCACCGCCCTTGGAATTTTTTTCCCATTTTCCAGTACACGATATGTTAAAACCAATGGTGTCGGTCAAAAGTATAACTCATCCCGCAAAAAACAAGCCCTCACAAGGCCATATTTACCAAAAAATAAAAAAGTTAAGGCTTTGGGAAGAAGGGGAGCAAAAAAAGAAAATGCAAAAATGAAAATAACTCAGGGGTTAATTCTTGTGGTCCCTAGAGATGTCTAGAAAACCCTAAACTATAGACATCAATGAACCACTCTGGCCTTAGCCCACTGAAAATCTCCACAATGGACAATCCCAGTACTAACAGCTACTAAGGCCACTAACGTTCTCCAGTCAGATTATACAAAACACTCTGAATACTTGCCTATTTTACCAGGAACGAAAAACATTCTAATACATAAGCGTGCCAACTGACTCACTCCTGGTTACAGATGATAGATGAAAGAAGGGTCCTACTCAGGGCTGCCACTAGGAATTTTCGGGGCCACCTTGAGACTCCACCCAGACTCCACCCCAGACCCGCCTCCACCCCTCGAACTGTCCACAGTCAAAAGATTTTTTTAAGCTGCCGCCACAACAAGGCAGACTCTTTTGGCTGGGCCCTACTCTACTCTAACCTATTAAACATTTGTTAAAATATCCAAAACCATATAGGTATATATTTTTTCCATTTTTAAAATGGCCAATAATATCACATACAGGAGACAAATACCAGCTCACCATGACCAGACACCATTTTACCACCACATAGTGACCTATAATACCACATACAAGGAACAAATACCGCCACACCATGTCCAGACCACATATTACCACCACAGTAACCGAATAATATCACATACAAGGGACAAATACTACCGCACCATGTCCAGACCACATATTGGTCATCATGTGGTGGTAATAATACCACATACAAGGAACAAATACCATCACACCATGACCAGACCACATATTACCACCACATAGTGACCAAATAATAGCACATACAAGGAACAAATGCTGCCACACCATATTACCACCACATAGTGACTGAATACTAAAATACTGATCAGTAATAAAAAAACACAATACTAATATCACCATAAGTGCCACTATACACAGGAGAACTGTACTTAGCATGAAGTGTCTGTGTACAGGTAATACAGTGATCACCGGTGACATTATACACAGGAGCTCTGTATATAGTGTATAGTCTAAAGGTAATACAGTGATCACTGGTGACATTGTACAAAGGACCGCTGTATATAGTATACAATGTATAGTGTCAGTGTACAGGTAACACACTGACTCACCAGTGACGTCTCTAGGTGAAATCCTTTATCCTCGCTTTTCATCTTCTTCCAGCACAGAGCGCCGCCAGTTCTTCCAGCCAGGGCTCGTCTCTGCAGGAAATAACACAGTTATCTAGAGCACCGCTTGCAGAACACATTACTTATTTTTTTCCCAAATTCTAAACTACATCAGATGAAGAAAAAAAGGGCGACATTGTTGCTCTGCACAGTAACAGGACCTGCCTTATCTGCCCCATGATCCTGCCCCATCTGTCTCCATCCTGCCCTATGATTCTACACCATCTGTCTCTATCCTGCCCCATGATTCTGCACCATCTGTCTCCATCTTGCCCCATCTGTCTCCATCCTGCCCCATATCTCTGCCTCATCTGTCTCCATCCTGCACCATGTCTCCATCCTGCCCCCTGTGTCTCTATCCTGCCCCCTGTCTCCCATCCTGCCCCGTGTTTCTCATCCTGCCCCTTGTCTCTATCCTGCCCCATGATCCTGCACCATGTGTCTCCATCCTGCGCCATGATCCTGCACCATCTGTCTCCATCCTGCACCCTGTGTCTCCCATCCTGCCCCTTGTCTACATTCTGCCACGTGTCTCCATCCTGACCCCGTGTCTCCATCCTGCCCCCGTGTCTCTATCCTGCCCCCGTGTCTCTATCCTGCCCCCGTGTCTCCATCCTGCCCCGTGTCTCCATGCTGCCCCGTGTCTGCATCCTGCCCTGTGTCTTAATCCTGCCCTGTGTCTCCCATCCTGCCCTGCCTCCATTCTGCCCCGTGTCTCCAATCCTGCCCCCCATGTCTCTAATCCTACCCCCCATGTCTCCAATCCTGCTCCCCGTGTCTTCAATCTTGCCCCCCATGTCTCCAATCTTGCCCCCGTGTCTCCAATCTTGCCACCGTGTCTCCAATCTTGCCACCGTGTCTCCAATCTTGCCACCGTGTTTCCAATTTTGCCCCCTGTGTCTCCAATCCTGCCTCCCGTGTCTCCAATCCTGCCCCTGTGTTGCCAATCTTGCCCAAGTGTCCCCAATCGTGCCCCGTGTCTCTAATCTAACCCCGTGTCTGTAATCCTGCTCCCCGTGTCTTCAATCTTGCCCCCGTTTCTCCAATCTTGCCCTGTGTTCCAATCTTGCCCCGTGTCTCCAATCCTGCCCCGTGTCTCCCATCCTGCCCCCGTGTCTCCCATCTTGCCCCAGTGTCTCCCATCTTGCTCCAGTGTCTCCCATCTTGCCCCAGCGTCTCCAATCCTGCCCCATGTCTCCAATCCTGCTCCCTGTGTCTCCAATCCTACCCCCCATGTCTCACCAGTGATGTCTCTAGGTGAAATCCTTCATCTTCGCTTTTCATCTTCTTCCAGCACAGACCGCCGTCACTTCTTCCAGCCAGGGCTCGTCTCTGCAGGAAATAACACAGTTATCGCTTGCAGGAGACATTACTTATTTTTTTCCCAAATTCTAAACTACACCAGATGAAGAAAAAAAGGCAACAGTGTTGCTCTGCACAGTAACAGGACCGACTTCCCTATTTAAAACAGTATCCTCAAAAAATAAAATAAATACATCACTGCAATAATAATATTCCCCATCCTGGCCCCCATGTGTCTCATTCCTGGCTCCAGCCATATGTTCTCCCATCCTGCCTCCATGTGATGTCCCATGATCCTTCCCCATCTGTCACATGATCCTGCCCTATCTGTCCCATGATCCTGCCCCATCTGCCCCATCTGTCTACATACTGCCCTATGATTCTGCACCATCTGTCTCCATCCTGCCCCATGATCCTGTCCCATCTGTCTCCATCCTGCCCCATGATCCTGCACCATGTGTCTCCATGCTGTCCCATATTCCTGCCCCATGTGTCTCCATCCTGTCCCATATTCCTGCCCCATGTGTCTCCATCCTGCCTCTTGTCTACATTCTGCCCCTTGTCTATGTTCTGCCCCTTGTCTACGTTCTGCCCCCATGTCTCCATCCTGCCCCATGTCTCCATCCTGGCCCGTGTCTCCATTCTGCCCCGTGTCTCCATTCTGCCTTTTGTCTCTCATCCTACCCCATGTCTCCATTCTGCCCTTTGTCTCCCATCCTGCCCCCGTGTCTCCCATCCTGCTCCGTGTCTCCATTCTGCCCCTTGTCTCCCATCCTGCTACGTGTTGTGAATTCTGTTTTCGGGCTCCCTCTTGTGGTCACTGGTGGTATGGTGTGACTTTTGCTTTGGGCTCCCCCTGGTGGCTTTGTTTGTTATCCTGCTGGTCTCTGGCTATCAGCTGGTTCGTTATCCTCTGGGAGGTTCCTATATAGCTCTGTTTTACTTCCACTTGTGGCCAGCTGTCGATGTAATCAGTGCTACTCAGATTCCTTCTGACTACCTTGCTCCCAGTCCATCCAGGATAAGCTAAGTTTTGTTTGCTCATTTTTTGATCAGCAGTGTTTATCATGTTTTCTGTTCCAGCTTGCTAAAATGTAATTCCCTCGCTTGCTGGTTGCTCTAGTGGGCTGAGTTTCTCCCCACACACCGTTAGTTGGTGTGTGGGTTCTTGAAATCTCAGGATGGATATTTTGTAAGGGTTTTTTATTGATCGCATAGACCCCTGCTCTATTTTCTGCTTTCTAGTACTAGTGGGCCTCTTTTGCTGAATCTGATTTCATCCCTATGTATGTGCCTTCTTCTTACTTCACCGTTAATATTTGTTGGGGGCTTCTATATCTTTGGGGATTATTTCTCTGGAGGCAAGCGAGGTCTTTCTTTCTCTTTAGGGGTAGCTAGTTCCTCAGGCTGGCTCGAGACGTCTAAGAATTTTTTAGGCACGTTCACCGGCTACCTCTAGTTGTTTTGGATAGGTTCAGATTTGCGATCAGTCCAGTTACCATCTCCCTAGAGCTCGTCCTTAGTTTAATCACTTGCTGATCTATTTGTGATCCTCCGCCACTTGGGATCATAACAGCTACGTCTCCCATCCTGCCCTCGTGTCTCCATTTTGCCCCTTGTCTCCCATCCTACCCCCGTGTCTCCATTCTGCTCCCGTGTCTCCATTCTGCCTTTTGTCTCCCATTCTGCCCCTTGTCTACATTCTGCCCCATGTGTCTCCATCCTGCCCCCTGTGTCTCAATCCTGCCCCCGTGTCTCAATCCTGCCCCCTCTGTCTCCAATCTTGCCCCGTGTGTCCATCCTGCCCCTTGTCTCCCATCCTGCTCCGTGTCTCCATTCTGCCCCTTGTCTCCCATCCTGCCCCGTCTCCCATCCTGCCCTGTCTCCCATCCTGCCCTCGTGTCTCCATCCTGCCCCCGTGTCTCCATTCTGCCCCTTGTCTCCCATCCTACCCTCGTGTCTCCATTCTGCTCCCGTGTCTCCATTCTGCCTTTTGTCTCCCATCCTGCCCCTTGTCTACATTCTGCCCCATGTATCTCCATCCTGCCCCGTGTCTCCAATCTTGCCCCGTGTCTCAAATCTTGCCCCTTCTATCCCATCCTGCCCCATGTCTCCGTCCTGCCCCGTGTGTCCATCCTGCCCCCGTGTATCCCATCCTGCCCCCATGTCTCCATTCTGCCCCTTGTCTTCCATCCTGCCCTCGAGTCTCCATTCTGCCCCTTGTCTCCCATCATGCCCCTGTATCTCCCATCCTGCTCTGTGTCTCAATTCTGCCCCTTGACTCCCATCCTGCCCCATGTCTCCATTCTGCCCCCGTGTCTCCATTCTGCCCATGTCTCCCATCCTGCTCCCATGTCTCCATCCTTCCCCCGTATCTTCCATCCTGCCCCCGTACCTCCCATCCTGCCCCATGTCTCCATCCTGCCCCCATGTATCCATTCTGCCCCCAGGTCTCCCATCTGGCCCAGTCTCCCATCCTGCCCCCTGTCTCCCATCCTGCTCCGTGTCTCCATCCTGCCCCCATGTCTCCATTCTGCCCCCGTGTCTCCCATCCTGCCCTCGTGTCTTCCATCCTGCACCCATGTCTCCAATCATTGCCCTGTGTCTCCATTCTGCCCCGTGTCTCCATTCTGCTTTTTGTCTCCCATCCTACCCCGTGTCTCCATTCTGCCTTTTGTCTCTCATCCTGCCCCGTGTCTCCCATTCTGCCCCGTGTCTCCATTGTGCCTTTTGTCTCCCATCCTGCCCCGTGTCTCCCATTATGCTCCATGTCTCCATTCTGCCCCTTGTCTCCATTCTGTACCATCTCCCATCCTGCCCCCATGTCTCCCATCGTTCTCCGTGTCTCCAATCTTGCCCCGTGTCTCAAATCTTGCCCCTTCTATCCCATCCTGCCCCATGTTTCTGTCCTGCCCCGTGTGTCCATCCTGCCCCCGTGTATCCCATCCTGCCCCCATGTCTCCATTCTGCCCCTTGTCTTCCATCCTGCCCTCGAGTCTCCATTCTGCCCCTTGTCTCCCATCATGCCCCTGTATCTCCCATCCTGCTCTGTGTCTCAATTCTGCCCCTTGACTCCATCCTGCCCCATGTCTCCATTCTGCCCCCGTGTCTCCATTCTGCCTGTGTCTCCCATCCTGCTCCCATGTCTCCATCCTTCCCCCGTATCTTCCATCCTGCCCCCGTACCTCCCATCCTGCCCCATGTCTCCATCCTGCCCCCATGTATCCATTCTGCCCCCAGGTCTCCCATCTGGCCCAGTCTCCCATCCTGCCCCCTGTCTCCCATCCTGCTCCGTGTCTCCATCCTGCCCCCATGTCTCCATTCTGCCCCCGTGTCTCCCATCCTGCCCTCGTGTCTTCCATCCTGCACCCATGTCTCCAATCATTGCCCTGTGTCTCCATTCTGCCCCGTGTCTCCATTCTGCTTTTTGTCTCCCATCCTACCCCGTGTCTCCATTCTGCCTTTTGTCTCTCATCCTGCCCCGTGTCTCCCATTCTGCCCCGTGTCTCCATTGTGCCTTTTGTCTCCCATCCTGCCCCGTGTCTCCCATTATGCTCCATGTCTCCATTCTGCCCCTTGTCTCCATTCTGCCCCATCTCCCATCCTGCCCCCATGTCTCCCATCGTTCTCCGTGTCTCCATTCTGCCCCTTGTCTTTCATCCTACCCCCGTGTCTCCATTCTGACCCCGTGTCTCCATTGTGCCTTTTGTCTCGCATCCTGCCCGTGTCTCCCATTATGCTCCATGTCTCCATTCTGCCCCTTGTCTCCCATCCTGCTCCCTGTCTCCCATCCTGCCCTCGTGTCTCCCATTGTAATAATTATAGGGGATAACTCAGGAGACTCTTTGCGTGGAACAAGACAACTACAGGACACAGTTTTATAAGTGGTAAAGTCTATATTATCACACGGTGATTCAAACAGGTGCAGAGAGAAACTCAAGTCCACAACACTTGGTGTAAATATAAACGCAGCTTAGTAGTCTATAGGAAACTTCAGAGGAAAATGCAATCACGCAGAAAGTCTATGAAGCACAGTTATTCTTGAGGATACTTGACACGAATAAATCCTTGTCTTAGTCCAAACACAGATAGATAAGCTTATAAGGCAGTTCAAATAATATCTTAGCTCAACCAGGGAGGCCTGGTTAATAGTCTCAGGTTTTTGCAGAGCAGCAAACGCTTACATGTCCAGCACATGCAGATGGAAGTGAATATGAGCAGCAGATGAAGGAGGATTACTGGAACTGGTGTATGCAGCAGGAACTCAGAGCAGAGTAGCAGGATAACCACACAGGTTCACAGGAGCAGGTATATAGCCAGGGAGTAATCAGAGTCAGGAGCTGGATGCAAGGCAGAATACTCTAGCACAGACTGAAGGCTGGGGTGGAGTTTTATTGCAGGAAGACACAGTGCACATGAGACCAAAGACGCCATCTTGGAAAAGGGCAGTAATGCACAAAAGGTAAAAAATGTTCAGAGTCCTGACACCCATCCTGCTCTGTGTCTCCATTCTTCCCCTTGTCTCCCATCCTGCTCCGTATCCCATCCTGCCCCGTCTCCCATCCTGCCCTCGTGTCTCCATCCTGCCCCCGTGTCTCCATTCTGCCCCTTGTCTCCCATTCTGCTCCCGTGTCTCAATTCTGCTCCCGTGTCTCCATTCTGCCTTTTGTCTCCCATTCTGCCCCTTGTCTACATTTTGCCCCATGTGTCTCCATCCTGCCCCCTCTGTCTCCAATCTTGCCTTGTGTGTCCATCCTGCCCCTTGTCTCCAATCCTGCTCCGTGTCTCCATTCTGCCCCTTGTCCCCCATCCTCCATCCTGCCCCCGTGTCTCCATTCTGCCCCTTGTCTCCCATTCTACCCCCGTGTCTCCATTCTGCCTTGTTTCCCATCCTGTCCCTTGTCTACATTCTGCCCCATGTATCTCCATCCTGCCCCGTGTCTCCATCCCCGTGTCTCCATCCTGCCCCATGTCTCCAATCTTGCCCCGTGTCTACAATCTTGCCCCGTGTCTACAATCTTGCCCCTGTGTGTCCATCCTGCCCCTTCTATCCCATCCTGCCCCATGTCTCCGTCCTGCCCCGTGTGTCCATCCTGCCCCTTGTCTCCCATCCTGCCCCCTTGTCTCCCATCCTGCCCCGTGTATCCCATCCTGCCCCTTGTCTCCCATCCTGCCCTCGTGTCTCCATTCTGCCCCTTGTCTCCCATCCTGCTCCCTGTCTCCCATCCTGCCTCGTCTCCCATCCTGCCCTCATGTCTCCCATCCTGCTCTGTGTCTCCATTCTGCCCCTTGTCTCCCATCCTGCTCCGTATCACATCCTGCCCCGTCTCCATCCTGCCCCCGTGTCTCCATTCTGCCCCTTGTCTCCCATCCTGCCCCCGTGTCTCCATTCTGCCTTTTGTCTCCCATCCTGCGCCTTGTCTACATTCTGCCCCATGTATCTCCATCCTGCCCCGTGTCTCCATCCTGCCCCGTGTCTCCAATCTTGCCCGGTGTCTCCAATCTTGCCCCCTGTGTCTCCAATCTTGCCTTGTGTCCATCCTGCCCCATGTCTCCGTCCTGCCCCGTGCGTCCATCCTGCCCCTTGTCTCCTATCCTGCCCCATGTCTCCATCCTGCCTCGTGAATCCCATCCTGCCCCTATGTCTCCATTCTGCCCTTTGTCTCCCATCATGCCCCCGTATCTCCCATCCTGCTCTGTGTCTCAATTCTGCCCCTTGTCTCCCATCCTGCCCCATGTCTCCATCCTGCCCCATGTCTCCATTCTGCCCCCATGTCTCCCATCCTGCTCCCGTGTCTCCATCCTGCCCCCGAATCTTCCATCCTGCCCCCGTATCTCCCATCCTGCCCCATGTCTCCGTCCTGCCCCCACGTATCCATTCTTCCCCCAGGTCTCCCATCCGGCCCAATCTCTCATCATGCCCCCTGTCTCCCATCCTGCTCCGTGTCTCCATCCTGCCCCCGTGTCTCCATCCTGCCCCATGTCTCCATCCTGCCCCGTGTCTCCATCCTGCCTTTTGTCTCCCATCCTGCCCCTTGTCTACATTCTGCCCTATGTATCTCCATCCTGCCCCCTGTGTCTCCATCCTGCCCCGTGTCTCCATCCTGCCCCGTGTCTCCATCCTGCCCCGTGTTTCCAATCTTGCCCCGTGTCTCCAATCTTGCCCCCTGTGTCTCCAATCTTGCCCCCGTGTGTCCGTCCTGCCCCTTGTCTCCCATACTGCCCCTTGTCTCCCATCCTGCCCCATGTCTCCGTCCTGCCCCGTGTGTCCGTCCTGCCCCATGTATCCCATCCTGCCCCGTGTATCCCATCCTGTCCCCATGTCTCCAGTCTCCCCTTGTATCCCATCCTGCTCTCGAGTCTCCATTCTGCCCCTTGTCTCCCATCATGCCCCCATATCTCCCATCCTGCCCCCATATCTCCCATCCTGCTCGGTGTCTCAATTCTGCCCCTTGTCTCCCATCCTGCCCCATGTCTCCATTCTGCCCCCGTGTCTCCCATCCTGCCCCGTGTCTCCATTCTGCCCTTGTCTCCCATCCTGTTCCCGTGTCTCCATCCTGCCCCCGTATCTCCCATCCTGCCCCGTGTCTCCATCCTGCCCCCATTTATCCTTTCTGCCCCCAGGTCTCCCATCCGGCCCAGTCTCCCATCCTGCCCCCTGTCTCCATCCTGCCTCCATGTCTCCATTCTGCCCCCATGTCTCCCATCCTGCCCTCGTATCTCCCATCCTGCCCCCATGTCTCCCATCATTGCCCAGTGTCTCCATTCTGCCCCGTGTCTCCATTCTGCTTTTTGTCTCCCATCCTACCCCGTGTCTCCATTCTGTCTTTTGTCTCTCATCCTGCCCCGTGTCTCCCATCCTGCCCCCGTGTCTCCATTCTGCCCCATCTCCTATCCTGCCCCCATGTGTCCCATCCTCCTCCGTGTCTCCATTCTGCCCCTTGTCTCCCATCCTACCCTCGTGTCTCCATTCTGCCTCGTGTCTCTATTCTGCCTTTTGTCTCTCATCCTACCCCGTGTCTCTATTCTGCCCTGGTGTCTCCATTCTGCCTTTTGTCTCCCATCCTGCCCGTGTCTCCCATTATGCTCCGTGTCTCCATTCTGCCCTTTGTCTCCCATCCTGCTCCCTGTTTCCCATCCTGCCCACGTGTCTCCCATCCTGCCCCCTGTCTCCCATCCTACTCCCTGTCTCCCATCCTGCTCCCGTGTCTCCATTCTGCCCCTTGTCTCCATTCTGCTCCATCTCCCATCCTGCTCCCGTGTCTCCCATCCAGCTCCGTGTCTCCATTCTGCCCCTTGTCTCCCATCCTGCCCCATGTCTCCATTCTGCCCCGTGTCTCCCATCCTGCCCCCTGCCACCCATCCTACTCCCTGTCTCCCATCCTGCCGTGTCTCCTTTCTGCCCCATGTCTCCCATCCTGCCCCCTGTCTCCCATCCTTTCCCATCTCCCATCCTGCCCCCTGTCTCCCATCCTGTCCCATCTCCCATCCTGCTCCGTGTCTCCATTCTGTCCCCATGTCTCCCATCCTGCCCCCGTGTCTCTATTCTGCCCCCGTGTCTCCCATCCTGCCCCCATGTCTCCATTCTGCCCCGTGTCTCCCATCCTGCCCCCGTGTCTCCCATCCTGCCCCCGTGTCTCCATTCTGCTCCTTGTCTCCCATCCTACCCCGTCTCCCGTCCTACCCCCGTGTCTCCATTCTGCCCCCGTGTTTCCCATCCTGCCCACGTGTCTCCATTCTGCTCCTTGTCTCCCATCATTGCCCCATCTCCCATCCTACCCCCATGTCTCCATTCTGCCTTTTGTCTCTCATCCTGCCCGTTGTCTCCCATCCTGCTCCCTGTCTCCCATCCTGCCTCCTGTCTCCCATCCTGCCCCGTCTCCCATCCTGCCCCGTCGTCCCATCCTGCCCCCTGTCTCTCATCCTGCCCCGTCTCCCATCATGCCCCCATGTCTCCCATCCCGCCCCCGTCTCCCATCCTGCCCCCCTGTCTCCCATCCTGCCCCCCTGTCTCCAAACCTGCCCCAGGCCGCTTTCAATAAAAATAAAAAACTTTCTTCTTACCTTGCCGCGCTCCTGAGGTGAAGTTTCCTCCAGGCGTTTCAAGCGCGCACTCGCCGGCGAATGACAATGACGTCATATGTTGCGACATGCACGCTGATGTCAGCTGCCAGCCTCCGATTGGCTGGCGGCTTTAACTATTGCTCTGCAGGCCCGGGCATCTTGGACACAGGTTCAGTTACTGCGCTGGCAGAAAACTGCCGCTGGGGCCCGATTAGCAGAAGAGACAGGACCCGATGCCGGCCCCCTCTGCTGATCAGGCCCCATAAGCCAGTCAGGGCAGTAATGCCCTGATGGCGGCCCTGGTCCTCAGAGGTGTATCTAGCGTTTCTGGCACCCGGGGCAAGGATTCATTTCGGTGCCCCCCCCCAGGACATATGCCCCCCCGTCAGCCCCATCATTGCCCTCCCCTCCCCCCACACACACACCATTCACTTCTCTGCACATTCCCCTGCAGCGCGATACACACACACACACCCAATACTGAGCCACACACACACATTCACACACACACACACACACACATACACACTCACACACATTCACACACACACATTCACACACACACATTCACACACACATTCACACACACACACACACACACACACACACGCACACACACACACACACACACTCACATATACACACACATTCACATATACACACATACACACACACATACACACACACTCACATACACACACATTCACACACACCTCTCACCTCTCCTCGCGCTCTGCCGCAGCATCTCCATCGCCTTCCGCTCACACACATGATGACGTCATCCAGCGGCGCGTCTGTGTGAGAGGAAGCAGGAAGACAGATCGCTGGGCAGCGGAGCTGCAGGGATTTCTCCCTGCCCGCCGCAGCCACTCTGCAGGGGCTCCCCTCCACCTCTGCATACATTGGGAGCCGGCACTCTACAGCTTGTCTGTGCCGGCTGTCAGCTTGACAGTCGGCACAGAGAACAGCTGACTCCCAGACCGGGGGCGGCAGAATGCAGCCGCCGGGGGAAACACTGCGGACCGCCGAATTAGGCGGCCCGACTGCGCCCCCTGCCGGCTGCGCCCGGGGCACATGCCCCGGCTGCCCCCCCTCTAGATACGCCACTGCTGGTCCTACCTCATTCTTATTAGTTTAGTGAGTCGCCCACCAGGGGAGTGGGGTACTCGGTACTGGGTCCGGTACTTAAAGGGATGTGTCACGGCGGTGACCCGGTCCGTGGCCCTGGGCGTCCATGTTAAAGGGGTGGTCTTTAAAGGGGTGTGTGAATAATAAAAGTTTGTTCGTGACGCCACCTGTGGTATTCGATCAGTGTGGACCAAGGCTGTTAAAGGGGGTCCTCTGGGGTGATGTTATGGCAGCCGGATGGTATAACTTCCCACAGGTGAAGTAGGTCCCCAGGGCTCCCGATAAATAGATGGAGGATGGTGAGTGGTGCAGCAAAGAACGAAGGACACAGTCGTGCAGTCTTTTTACCTGGTTTACTGATGGTAGCAGGTAGCCACAGTCCAGGGCACTGGATCACAGGTACAGGCAGGGCCCGGCCAGCTTGGAAGCGAGTTCAGAGTTCAGCTTTACCAGGTGGAGTTAAAAGCCTTCCTTCTAGCGCTGTGTTATTATAGTCCCTTACTGCCTATGGCTTTGTAGCAAGGTCCTCTCAGTTATCTCTGTCCTTTGTTGAACTGGGACACAAACCCATATGACAGGTGACTCGAGCCTTTTTACAGGGTCTCTATCATGACCCAGGCTCTATGTGTCACTGTGTCTCCGGGGTGTTAGGGCGAACAGGTGATGTATAATCCAGCTGTCCTGCTGGTTTCTGCTATGTGTTTTAGAGTCCCACAAAAGCCCCGGTCTTCCGGCTACCGGTGTCTGCACTCAATCAGGGATGTAGCCCAGTCAGAGCTATTCTCCCCTGTTGTCACACTCCTGTGCTTTGCTCTCCGGCATGTTTGCTACAAGCTGTTCTTCCTTCTGTATCTCGCTATCTGTAGCACCTCAGGCTGTACGGCCCCTCACCCGTCCTTTTGCTTCAGACTGCTCCAGTCTGCTGTCTGGCACCAACTGTCTAAATCTTCCTAACTGCCTAGCAACTGCCTAGCAACTAACTCCTTCTCCCAACCAAAGAGAGAGCAGCTCCCCTGATTTTGGGTGCAGAGCTCCCCCTTCCGGCCTGAAGTCAGAATGGTGTTGTATGTGCTAATTACCTGTTAAAAGAGTTCTCCATCGCTTCCGAGCGTGACATCACTCTCCCCATGAGGAAAGCAATGCCACTGTGACAACCAGGATCCTGGGGCGTCATATTAGTGCAACCAGAAGTGTATGGCATCAGCTTATTCCATCCAATCCCCTATTGCAAATAAACTTGCACATTCAGCCAAGTGTGCATGTTTATGAGGGAGTTGGGAAAAATAATTGTTTCTGCACCTACTCTTTCACTTCCTCTGGATGTCTGATTTGTCCAAAGGAGAGGGTAGGGAAGCCAGTACTGAATAGCTATAGGGATCACGTGACATAATGCTACACAAACTCCAGGAGAGCCAGTGCCGACACTGCCGCATTTTGGTTTTTTACCTGCATATTTTCCTCATCTCATTTCAGTCTATGGGGAAATTCTGGAAATAAAACGTATATTTACTAGAAGAGAAATTGACATATTGAAGATTTAAAAAAAAACAAAAAACTCACAGGTCATAAAAAAATGCAGTGGGCATGACACTTCTAAAAATGCTATACACTTTACTGGAACTGTAAATTTGGAACTGGAACTGTGTTTTTTGCAACAAAATTGTGCAGCATCAAAAACGCACCAAATACTCATCATAGGAACTTAGCCTGAAAACAGAATGCCAAAAGGAGTCTTGTTTATCGTGTGTGCAGTATATATTCAGATCTTACTGGCACATATATCAGGCGTACACACCTTAAGTGGTGTAAATCATGTTCTTTTACTATCCTGTAAATTGTACTTTTGCTTAGCGGTTTTAAGGTATAATCGATCTGGCCAGAGGTCAGCATATTTTTGGCTTTACGTCAGGTAGATCTTCCAAGTTTGGGCGTACATCATTGCCAGCCTGAACTCTTCTGGGTATATTCATATGTTTTAGACCTTCTATAATTGGAGACAGCTGCTTTCACTGTAGTTTGGAGTCCATCATGAAGACCTTTCCAGATGGAAGTTATGATTGCCATTTTATCACAGCAGACGTCTGGTAGAAACTTGTAGTAACAGCTCCTCTGGTGTTAAAACGTTTAGATTCAATATTGCGAATGCCTAACTGGACTAGGCTGGACATAAGAACATAAGGGACTGGTTTCCTTTTTCACATTGGTGATTGGTTGTCACGCTCGCGCACAGACTGGTTGACGCGGGCGTGCGGGGGTGTGGCCCCACTGGACCACAGACCAAACTTCCCTGGAAGGGGTGTAACTAAATAGCTTCCTAGGTGTTCGCTGGAGCCTCCGATGGTGAGGTCAGACTTGTGCAATAGGAAGCTACCAGGTAACACTCCAGGGTGGTGTCTGGCTGTGGCTGATGATCCCACCGGGGAACGGAACATAGACAGGCAAGCGGGCACGGCTGGCACTCTGGCAGACACGGCTGGGACACAGGCAGGCAGATGGGTACAACAGAGACACTGGCAGGCAGGCCGACACGGCTGGCTCTCTGGTAGGCAGGCAGGTACGGCTGGCTTTCTGGAAGGACAGGCAGACAAGACTGGTACACTGGAAGAACCGGTAGGGACTGGTCAGCATCAGCAGGCAGGTATGTAAAACAGGTAAGAACCTGTTTCAGACAGGAGGACTACATAATAGTTAGAGAAAGACCGCAAGAGCGGATGCAGAGCGAAAGCACAGGAGCTAGAGCCAAGAACAGAAATGCAGGAGGCAGAGCCAAGAACAGGAGGCAGAGCCAAGTGTAGAAATGCAGGAGGTGGAGCCAAGTGCAGAAAAGTAGGCGGCGGAGCCAAGAGCTGGAGGCGGAGCCAAGTGCAGAAATGCAGGAGGCGGAGCCAAAAGCTGGAGCCAAGAGCTGGAGGCGGAGTCAAGTGCAGACATGCAGGAGGCGGAGCCAAGAGCTGGAGCCGGAGCCAAGCCGCAGAGCAAGAGCTGAGCGGAGCCGCAGAGCAGGGCCACAGAGTGCAGAGCAAAGTCAGAGTACAAAGCAAAGTGCAGAGCAAAGCTTACAGAGAGCAGAGCTGATAGCAAAGCCACAGAGTGCAGAGCTGAGAGCAGAGCAAAGTCAGAGTACAAAGCAAAGTGCAGAGCAAAGCTACAGAGAGCAGAGCTGAGAGCAAAGCCACAGAGTGCAGAGCTGAGAGCAAAGTCAGAGTGCAGAGAAAGACACAGAGTGCAGAGCCCAGAGCAAAACCAAGGTTGCAGAAACCGGAGCCGAAAGCAGAGCAAAGCAAGACACAGAGTACGCACAGCAGGGAAAGGAAACCAAGGCAAGGATATAAAAGGACACAGGAATGGGACTAGACTAAAGGTACCTTCACACTAAACGATATCGCTAGCGATCCGTGACGTTGCAGCATCCTGGCTAGCGATATCGTTTAGTTTGACACGCAGCAGCGATCAGGATCCTGCTGTGATATCGCTGGTCGTTGAACAAAGTTCAGAACTTTATTTGGTCATCAGACCGGCGTGTATCGTCGTGTTTGACACCAAAAGCAACGATACCAGCGATGTTTTACATTGGTAACCAGGGTAAACATCGGGTTACTAAGCGCAGGGCCGCGCTTAGTAACCCGATGTTTACCCTGGTTACCAGTGTAAAATGTAAAAAAACAAACAGTACATACTCACCTTCGCATCCCCCGGCGTCCGCTTCCCACACTGACTGAGCGCCGTAAAGTGAAAGTGAAAGTACAGCACAGCGGTGACGTCACCGCTCTGCTGTTAGGGCCGGCGCTCAGTCAGTGCAGGAAGCGGACGCCGGGGGACGCTAATGTAAGTATGTACTGTTTGTTTTTTTTTACATTTTACGCTGGTAACCAGGGTAAACATCGGGTTACTAAGCGCGGCCCTGCGCTTAGCAACCCGATGTTTACCCTGGTTACCCGGGGGCCTCGGCATCGTTGGTCGCTGGAGAGCGGTCTGTGTGACAGCTCTCCAGCGATCAAACAGCGACGCTGCAGCGATCGGCATCGTTGTCGCTATCGCTGCAGCGTCGCTTAATGTGAAGGTATCTTAAGACAGAATCAGGAATGAGACTAGGCACAGAGACATGGACACAAGCCAGGGTACGACACCCCTCTGGGTGGCGGACATAGGCCAGGGTACAAAGCCCCGCTGGGTGGCTACACAGAAAACAGACCAGGGTACAACGCCCCTCTGGGTGGCAGACATAGGCCAGGGTACGAAGCCCCGCTGGGAGGCTACACAGAAAACAGACTAGGGTACAACGCCCCCCTGGGTGGCAGACATAAGAGTAAGCGAGACAGGGCCTGGCACCTCAGCAGCTAAGAACTGACTGAGGGCATACCTCCCAACTTTTGAAGATGGGAAAGAGGGACAAAGTTAGCGGCGCGCGAAGCGCGCCGCGGCAAATTTTAGGCCACGCCTCTGACCACACCCATTCATAATTAGTCACACCCATATCCACGTCCCAACTACACCCATTTAGCACTGCTGATCACACTGTTTCATATACAATAGTTATAAACAAAAAAATATGGCCACAGTGCTCCATACTGTATAATGACCGCACATGACGCTCCATACTGTATAATGGCCACACATGATGCTCCATACTGTATAATGGCCACACATGACGCTCCATACTGTATAATGGCCACACATGATGCTCCATACTGTATAATGACCGCACATGATGCTCCATACTGTATGACCGCACATGATGCTCCATACTGTATAATGACCGCACATGATGCTCCATACTGTATAATGACCGCACATGATGCCCCATACTGTATAATGACTGCACATGATGCTCCAGACCGTATAATGACCACACATGATGCCCCATACTGTATAATGGCCACACATGACGCTCCATACTGTATAATGGCCACACATGATGCTCCATACTGTATAATGACCGCACATGATGCTCCGTATTGTATATTGACCGCACATGATGCTGCATACTGTATACTGGCTGCACATGATGCTCCATATTGTATAATGACTGCACATGATGCCCCATACTGTATAATGGCCACACATAACGCTCCATACTGTATAATGACTGCACATGATGCTCCATACTGTATAATGGCCGCACATGATGCTCCATACTGTATAATGACCGCACATGATGCTCCATACTGTATAATGACCGCACATGATGCCCCATACTGTATAATTGCCACACATGACGCTCCATACTGTATAATGAACACACATGACGCTCCATACTGTATAATGACGGCATGCATACCGTATAATGGCCCCACATGATGCTCCATACCGTATAATGGCCGCACATGACGCTCCATACTGTATAATGACCGCACATGATGCTCCATACTGTATGATGACCACACATGATGCTCCATACTGTATGCTGGGTGCACATGATGCTTCATACTGTATAATGACCGCACATGATGCTCCATACTGTATAATGACCGCACATGATGCTGCATACTGTATAATGACCGCACATGATGCTCCATACTGTATAATGGCCACAGTTCTCCATACTGTATAATGACATACAGGCACGCAGCTCACACACACACGCTCACACACATGCACACGCACACAGCTCACACACACGGCCCACACACACGCAGCACACACACAGCTCACACACGCACGCAGCTCACACACATGCAGCATCACACACACAGTATCACACATACACACGCAGCATCACAAACGCAGCTCACAAACACATGCAGCTTTGACACAAATGCATCACATACGCAGCCTTCACACACACACACACACACAGCCATCACACACACACGCAGTCATCACACACACACACACAGTCATCACACACACACACGCAGCCATCACACACACACACACACACACGCAGCCATCACACACACACGCAGCCATCACACACACACACCCAGCCATCACACCCACACACCCAGCCATCACACACACACACACCCAGCCATCACACACACACCCAGCCATCACACACACACACCCACAGCCAGGTTGGCACTAGGAGGGTGCTGGCTGGCACTGTTAGAGGTGTTACAGTGCTACCTGTGGATGGAGAGGTGCATGGACACACTGCACTATCTGGTTTGCAGGCTTCTCCCTGCTGCCCCTTATCCGCCATACACAATGCATGCCGGTGTGTGCCGGTAATGATGACCGCCTCCCTCCCCCTCACACGCCGCTGCCGCCTCCGAGTGACACAAGGACCAGACTCTGCGCCTCAGCATCGGGTACCACAGATTCCCGCGCATGCGCGTTGCGGTGCGTGGTGGGGGAGACACCAGGCTGGAGTCGGCGCCGCGCACGCAGCTGGTCCCTCCTTCCCCGATCTCCTGGCCCAGATTTACTAAACAAAGGCTGCAGAGTGTGATCATGCCGGCCGCTTACGTCACTGACCCCGCCCGGAGTGCGGGACTAGTCCTAATCGTCTCTACGTCCCGGAAGTGGGCGGGGCTTCACCGGCGGCCGCAAATTCGGGATTTTAAATGCCCGAAGCGGGACAGCGGGACCCCGGTGCCAAAGCGGGACTGTCCCGCTGAAATCGGGACGGTTGGGAGGTATGCTGAGGGAGTAAGTTGCACAGGCCCCCACCAATGGGTGGGGATGTCTTAAATACAGAAAGCCTCATTACGATTGGCCAGGGACACCTTAGCAAGGTGCACACAGTCTCTATAAGAAACAGGAGTTGCCGGCGCCGCCCCCCTTTGCACACAGACAGAGCATGCACAGAGCAAACAGCAGACACGAGGCACACAGCATGGAGCTGGCAGCAGAGAGAAGTCACAACAAGGCCCAGAGAAGTGAGTTTGAGTGTAATGCAGATGGGGGATGGGAGGCCATGCAGTGATGCCAGCAGAGTTGTTACATTGGTGTTGAATATTGTTACAGTAAGAATTAAAAAAAAAAACAAATAGACAAAAGTAAGTCACAGTCAACAGGTCTTTACTAGTGATGAGCGAATATGCTCATTACTCGAGATTTCCCGAGCACGCTCGGGGGTCCTCCGAGTATTTTTTAGTGCTCGGAGATTTCGTTTTCCTCACCTCAGCTGAATGATTTACATATGTTAGCCAGCTTGATTACGTGTGGGGATTCCCTAGCAACCAGGCAACCCCCACACATACTTATGCTGGCTAACAGATGTAAATCATTCAGCTGAGGTGAGGAAAACTAAATCTCCGAGCACTAAAAAATACTCGGAGGACACCCGAGCGTGCTCGGGAAATCTCGAGTAACGAGTATATTCACTCATCACTAGTCTTTACCAACAAAAAGCTTTTATTTACTTTGCTTGCATTGTACAAGCAGGCCCAGCATTGGGCTGCAGCCTTCCTGTTGTTTCATGTGCCTTCCTGACAAGGCCTCTAAGGCCAGAGTCACACTACCGTAGAATACGGACGAGTGCTTTGCGAGAAAACATCGCATAGTACTCGGACCAGTTAATCTATGGGGCAGTTCACATCACCATATTTTTTCTCAGGCATATTCGACGTGCGTGTAAAATCGCAGCATACTGCGACTGTACACGTATATCATCCCAAGACTCGCCAATGCAAGCCTATGGGTGCAAGGAAAACTCCATATAGCACACAACAAATACGCACACATTTTCCAGCTGACAGGAAATTGCATCAGCTAAGAACATGAAGCTTAGCATGCAAATTTTTCAGGCAACCTATAAAAAAGCCAGGAACACGCCTCCACGGATACCAGCAACATGGCCAGATATATTAATGTGGAAATGCTGATTGTTCTGGTGCAAGAGAGGCCCATTATGCAGACCGCAATAGAAAGGATACAGTTTGGAGACGCATATGATGCCAGATGTTCCCCAATTATGAGGAAAGTACACATGAAGTCCACCAGGAAATTAGTAAGTAAAGTAAAAACTTCACAATAGTAATTAAGTAAAAAGGCCCCAACAAAATAAGATAACTGTGATGCTAGTCACTTCTCATGGCTAAGCTGTCAGTCAGGGTGGTCAGGGAGTACAAGGTCAGAAGCCAGGAGGCTACGTCATAAACAGAAGGAAGAGACAAAAGCGTAGTCAGGTAACATTCCAAGGTCAGAGTACCGGGAGGATAACGGATCAGAGCTGAAGGGGATAAAGAGGCGAATGGTCAAAATGAAGTCCAAGATCAGGCAACAGATCAAGCATACAGATCTCAAAGCACAGGCAAACAAACCTCACAAGATGAATGTATCAGTACTCTGACCACTCTGACTCACAGCTTAGTTCATATTGCGTTAGTGCCATCTGATTAACGGATCCGTTACTAAGCGGCACTAACGCAATGTACAGGTCCGTTAACGCACCCATTGCCATCCATTATCGTAACGCATCCTAACACATGTCAAAATCTGCATGCGTTAGCGATGATGCTTTAATTTGTGATTAACCCTCGAACGCGGTCTACAGCGTTTTAGGGTACATTAGATAGAGAACGGACACATTTGCTGTGCATAGACCTCTATTACTAATGCATGCTAACGCAATGCTACCATGCGTTAGTGCATGCCTTAGCGCAATCTTAGAAAAAAGTGAATTTGGGCATCAGCGTTAGCGCATTCGTTTAACGGATACATTAAATGGATGGCACTAACGCGATGTGAACCTAGCCGAAGCTGCTCAGTTAAGTAGGCATGGCCGTTACCCGGGATAGTGAACACTTGAGACATCCGCCACCTCCCAGTCACAGATTGGCTAGTCGAGCTGTCAATAAACACAGACAGCTCAGCCCACCCCTGAACCAGACTGGATGGTCATGCAGTCAATCAAAGTACTGACAGCTTCAGCACGCCCCTGTACCAGATTGGACGGCCGAGCTGTCAGCAACTGCATGCCAGACACCCGGAGGGGTGGAACTGTGACAATAATATTATGCTATATGATGTTCTTTGTGTTTTTCCCTTTACACTTGGCAAGTTGAATGCAACTTTACACTGTAACCTATCTTTCTAAACACAAACAAGGTGATCATACTTACAATAATTTGTGTTACTTTGCAGTGTCTGATGTCACAAGACGGTGACGCAGCTGCCATGATCAGTACCACCATGAGTGCCAGCAGCGGGCCAGGAGTGGTGCAGCAGCCACTACAACGCGCAAATATATAATATGACCGATTGTGATAGATTCGTGCACCGAACCTAACAATCAATGTCTGGTTTTCAACTTCCTTTAAAGATGGCAGATGTCCACCGACAACCACCTACACATGCCTGTAAGCCAAAATGAACAATCGTTTTTGCAGCTGTGTTTTTCCTGCCAAAAATGCAGAAATTTTACTCAACGTATGCACATACCGATATTAATACCGATATTAAATTGCTTACTCATAGACTATTCCATGGTCTGGAGTGCATTCTCTTGGTATATAACCTTCAAAAGTACATAGCCTTTGTGTCTAGGAGTACCAATACATGACAATTTGAACAGAATGTATGGAAACCTCCATTATGTCTAATACAGGGTGTATCTGAGTCCCTAATCTTTAGCAGTTCTTCTTTCCTTCATAAATTAAACTGAAATTTCCTATTATAATAAAAAAATATATTTTGGTTTACTTAAATTATATATACTTATATATATTAATCCTTTTTACATGTTGCCTTATCTACAACTAATTATACAGGAAAACATCTTTCTTAAACTTTTTTCCTGCAAAATGCAATTTTGGAATGTTTTATTGTCAGTCCTTAAAGTGGAGTAAAAGTGTGACATCATTGTTCTCAGCAGCAATCTGGGAGTCAGAGATGCTTCCACTGGTCTTCCTCATCCTGTTCTTCTTCCAGTCAGCACTTTTTCCATCCATTTGAACATTTTCACTGCCCCCAGATCTCTTTGTAGGGTTTTCCGGAAAAAAGTTGCCTTTCCCATTGACTCCCATTATACTCGTTATTCGAAACGAGCACTTGGGCATTCATAATGGGCACAAGGCTATCATGTGTCGCAGCTATTTCCCTGCAATGTAAAGTGATTGTGCATGGAAAGCAGCTTGGAGGTGCTGCTAAAGTGAATGCAGCCTTTGGGTAAGTTTTTCCAGAAGCATTTTTGCAGCCTTTTCATTTGACCAGTTGCCTAGTTTAGAGAGATTTCCTTTAGGATCTGTGAAGACACACACTTTTTCCCCCACCGGGTGTTTGTCAAAATATTCTTGGAAAATAAGTTTCAAAAACTGCGAACAGCAAGTGAATTTCCATAAAAATGTATTGGATTAATTTTCCAAGTGTTTTTGAAGAGGATTTTGTAGAGGATCCACCCCAAAAACTCAGTGTTAATAAAGCTTTAGCCTAGCAAAACAAGGTGGCCACCTATGTCGGTCCATCTGCTGATCGATGGGTGCAGAAGGGTTGCCATGAAGCTAGAGGTTTCATAAGTGTCCCTACAGTCTATCATTGGTATCTGCCTATTAAGCCATCTCAGATACAATTCCACAGCATGATGCCTTTAAGCCGTTCAGAGAAGTTACAAAGCTCCTCTCTTCTCTCCATGCCCTACTACTGGCACCAGTGAACCTACTACCTCACGCCTCCTCCAGTCTCTCTGATCGGCTGTGACTATCTACCCAAAATATTTAAGCTCTTTTTTCCTGTATCTTTCCCTTCACATTCAGCCATGTACATCACCCAGATTTGCACACAGACTTTCCTCTGCTCCTAGCATTTTCATGGTATGTTCATCCACCCAGCTCTCCTGCTATGAAGTGCACATAGTACATCACCCAGCTTTGCACACAGACTTTCCTCTGCTCCTAGCATTTTCATGGTATGCCTTTCAGCTATCCCCAACTTACCCTGTGATATTTATGACCTTGTTTACTTAGGCTTGATTGTATGCATCTGGTCCACCCTTAACCCCTTCCTGACCTTTGACGCCACGTAGGCGTCATGAAAACCTGTGCCAATCCGACCCATGACGCCTATGTGGCGTCATGGAATGATCGCGTCCCTGCAGATCGGGTGAAAGAGTTAACTCCAATTTCACCCGATCTGCAGGGACAGGGGGAGTGGTACATCAGCCCAGGGGGGGTGGCTTCACCCCCCGTGGTTACGATCGCTCTGATTGGCTGTTGAAAGTGAAACTGCCAATCAGAGCGATTTGTAATATTTCACTTAAAAAACTGGTGAAATATTACAATCCAGCCATGGCCAATGCTGCAATATCATCGGCCATGGCTGGAAACACCCCCCAAGCCACCGATCTGTGGTCCGCTCCCCTCCGTCTTGTGCTCCGCTCCCCCGTCCTCCTGTCCGCTCCCCCCGTGCTCCTATGCCACCCCCCGTGCTCCGACACCCCCCTGTGCCCCGATCTCCACCCCCTTATACTTACCGAGGCCCCGGTGTCCATCCGTCTTCTCCATGGGCGCCGCCATCTTCCAAAATGGCGGGCGCATGCGCAGTGCGCCCGCCAAATCTGCCGGCCGGCAGATTCGTTCCAGGTGTAGTTTGATCACTGTGATAAAACCTATCACAGTGATCAAAATTAAGAAAATAGTAAATGACCCCCCCCCCCTTTATCACCCCCAAAGGTAGGGACAATAATAAAAAAAAGAAAATATTTTTTTTTCTTTTTCCACTAGGGTTAGGGTTAGAAATAGGGTTAGAACTAGGGGTAGGGGTAGGGTTAGGGGTAGGGTTAGGGGTAGGGTTAGGGTTAGGGCATGTGCACACAGTGCGGATTTGGCTGCGGATCCGCAGTGGATTGGCCGCGGATCCGCAGCGGATTGGCCGCAGATCCGCAGCGGATTGGCCGCGGATCCGCAGCACATTGGCCGCTTCGAATTCGTAGCAGTTTTCCATCAGGTTTACAGTACCATGTACACCTATGGAAAACCAAATCCGCTGTGCCCATGGTGCGGAAAATTCCGTGCGGAAACGCTGCGTTGTATTTTCCGCAGCATGTCAATTCTTTGTGCGGATTCTGCAGCGTTTTACACCTGTCCCTCAATAGGAATCCGCAGGTGAAATCCGCAAAAAAAACCACTGGAAATCCGCTGTAAATCCGCAGGTAAAACGCAGTGCCTTTTACCTGCAGATTTTTCAAAAATCGTGCGGAAAAATCTCACACGAATCCGCAACGTGGGCACATAGCCTTAGGGTTAGGGTTGGAATTAGAGTTAGGGTTGGAATTAGGGCTAGGGTTGGAAATAGGGTTAAGATTAGGCTTGTGGTTAGGGTTACGGATAGGGGTGTGTTGGGGTTACAGTTGTGGTTAGGGTTGGGATTAGGGTTAGGGTTGGGATTAGGGTTAGGGTTGGGATTAAGGTTACGGGTTTGTTGGGGTTAGGGTTGTGGTTAGGGGTGTGTTGGGGTTAGGGTTGTGATTAGGGTTATAACTACAGTTGGGATTAGGGTTAGGGGTGTGTTGGGGTTAGTGTTGAAGTTAGAATTGAGGGGTTTCCACTGTTTAGGCACATCAGGGGTCTACAAACGCAACATGGCGCCACCATTGATTCCAGCCAATCTTGCGTTCAAAAAGTCAAATGGTGCTGCCTCCCTTCCAAGCCCCTACGTGCGCCCAAACAGTGGTTTACCCCCACATATGGGGTACCAGCGTACTCAGGACAAACTGGGCAACAACTGTTGGGGTCCAATTTCTCCTGTTACCCTTGGGAAAATAAAAAATTGTGGGCTAAAAAATCATTTTTGAGAAAAGAAAAATTATTTTTTATTTTCACGGCTCTGCGTTATAAACTTCTGTGAAGCACTTGGGGGTTGAAAGTGCTCACCACACATCTAGATAAGTTCCTTGGGGGGTCTAGTTTCTAAAATGGGGTCACTTGTGGGGGGTTTCTACTGTTTAGGCACATCAGGGGCTCTGCAAATGCAACGTGACGCCCGCAGACCATTCCATCAAAGTCTGCATTTCAAATGTCACTACTTCCCTTCCGAGCCCTGACGTGCGCCCAAACAGTGGTTTACCCCCACATATGGGGTATCAGCGTACTCACAACAAACTGGGCAACAAATATTGGGGTCCAATTTCTCCTGTTACCCTTGTGAAAATAAAAAATTGCTTGCTAAAACATCTTTTTTGAGGAAAGAAAAATGATTTTTTATTTTCACGGCTGTGTTGTAAACTTCTGTGAAGCACTTGGGGGTTGAACGTGCTCAACACACATTTAGATAAGTTCCTTGGGGGGTCTAGTCTCCAAAATGGGGTCACTTGTGGGGGTTTCTACTGTTTAGGCACATCAGGGGCTCTGCAAACGTAACATGATGCCCGCAGACCATTCCATCAAAGTCTGCATTCCAAAACGTCACTACTTCCCTTCCGAGCCCCGGCATGTGCCCAAACAGTGGTTTACCCCCACATATGGGGTATCAGCGTACTCAGGAGAAACTGGACAACAACTTTTGGGGTCAAATTTCTCCTGTTACCCTTGGGAAAATTAAAAAATTCTGGGCTAAAAAAATATTTTTGAGGAAAGGAAACACATTTATTATTTTCACGGCTCTGCGTTATAAACTTCTGTGAAGCACTTGGGGGTTCAAAGTGCTCACCACACATCTAGATAAGTTCCCTTGGGGGTCTAGTTTCCAAAATGGGGTCACTTGTGGGGAGTTCCTACTGTTTAGGCACATCAGGGGCTCTGCAAACGCAACCTGACGCCCGCAGAGCATTCCATCAAAGTCTGCATTTCAAAACGTCACTACTTCCCTTCCGAACCCCGACATGTGCCAAAACAGTGGTTTACCCCCACATATGGGGTATCAGCGTACTCAGGAGAAACTGGACAACAACTTTTGGGGTCCAATTTCTCCTGTTACCCTTGGGAAAATAAAAAATTGTGGGCTAAAAAATCATTTTTGAGAAAAGAAAAATTATTTTTTATTTTCATGGCTCTGCGTTATAAACTTCTGTGAAGCACTTGGGGGTTCAAAGTGCTCACCACACATCTAGATTAGTTCCTTGGGAGGTCTAGTTTCCAAAATGGTGTCACTTGTGGGGGAGCTCCAATGTTTAGGCACACAGGGGCTCTCCAAACGCGACATGGTGTCCGCTAATGATTGGAGCTAATTTTCCATTCAAAAAGCCAAATTACGTGCCTTCCCTTCCGAGCCCTGCCGTGCGCCCAAACAGTGGTTTACCCCCACATATGGGGTATCATCGTACTCAGGTCAAACTGGACAACAACATTTGGGGTCCAATTTCTCCTATTACCCTTGGGAAAATAAAAAATTCCGGGCTAAAAATCATTTTTGAGGAAAGAAAAATTATTTTTTATTTTCGTGGCTCTGCGTTATAAACTTCTGTGAAGCACCTGGGGGTTTTAAGTGCTCACTATGCATCTAGATAAGTTCCTTGTGGGGTCTAGTTTCCAAAATGGGGTCACTTGTAGGGGAGCTCCAATGTTTAGGCACACAGGGGTTCTCCAAACGCGACATGGTGTCCGCTAACGATTGGAGCTAATTTTCCATTCAAAAAGCCAAATTACGTGCCTTCCCTTCCGAGCCCTGCCGTGCGCCCAAACAGTGGTTTACCCCCACATATGGGGTATCATCGTACTCAGGAGAAACTGGACAACAACTTTTGGGGTCCAATTTCTCCTGTTACCCTTGGGAAAATAAAAAATTGTGGGCTAAAAAATCATTTTTGAGAAAAGAAAAATTATTTTTTATTTTCATGGCTCTGCGTTATAAACTTCTGTGAAGCACTTGGGGGTTCAAAGTGCTCACCACACATCTAGATTAGTTCCTTGGGAGGTCTAGTTTCCAAAATGGTGTCACTTGTGGGGGAGCTCCAATGTTTAGGCACACAGGGGCTCTCCAAACGCGACATGGTGTCCGCTAATGATTGGAGCTAATTTTCCATTCAAAAAGCCAAATTACGTGCCTTCCCTTCCGAGCCCTGCCGTGCGCCCAAACAGTGGTTTACCCCCACATATGGGGTATCATCGTACTCAGGACAAACTGGACAACAACATTTGGGGTCCATTTTCTCCTATTACCCTTGGGAAAATAAAAAATTCCGGGCTAAAAATCATTTTTGAGGAAAGAAAAATTATTTTTTATTTTCGTGGCTCTGCGTTATAAACTTCTGTGAAGCACCTGGGGGTTTTAAGTGCTCACTATGCATCTAGATAAGTTCCTTGGGGGGTCTAGTTTCCAAAATGGGGTCACTTGTAGGGGAGCTCCAATGTTTAGGCACACAGGGGTTCTCCAAACGCGACATGGTGTCCGCTAACGATTGGAGCTAATTTTCCATTCAAAAAGTCAAATGGCGCGCCTCCCCTTCTGAGCCTTGCCGTGCACCCAAACAGTGGTTTACCCCTACATATGAGGTATCGGCGTACTCAGGAGAAATTGCCCAACAAATTTTAGGATCCATTTTATCCTGTTGCCCATGTGAAAATGAAAAAATTGAGGCTAAAAGAAATTTTGTGTGAAAAAAAAGTACTTTTTCATTTTTACGGATCAATTTGTGAAGCACCTGAGGGTTTAAAGTGCTCACTATGCTTCTAGATAAGTTCCTTGGGGGGGTCTAGTTTACAAAATGGGGTCACTTGTGGGGTTTCTCCAATGTTTAGGCACACAGGGGCTCTCCAAACGTGACATGGTGTCCGCTAGCGATGGAGATAATTTTTCATTCAAAAAGTCAAATGGCACTCCTTCCCTTCTGAGCCTTACCATGTGCCCAAACAGTGGTTTACCCCCACATGTGAGGTATCGGTGTACTCAGGAGAAATTGTCCAACAAATTTTAGGATCCATTTTATCCTGTTTCCCATGTGAAAATGAAAAAATTGAGGCTAAAATAATTTTTTTGTGAAAAAAAAGTACTTTTTCATTTTTACGGATCAATTTGTGAAGCACCTGGGGGTTTAAAGTGCTCACTATGCTTCTAGATAAGTTCCTTGGGGGGTCTAGTTTCCAAAATGGGGTCACTTGTGGGGGAGCTCCAATGTTTAGGCACACGGGGGCTCTCCAAACGCGACATGGTGTCCGCTAACGATTGGAGCTAATTTTCCATTCAAAAAGTCAAATGGCGCGCCTCCCCTTCCGAGCCTTGCCGTGCACGCAAACAGTGGTTTACCCCCACATATGAGGTATCGGCGTACTCAGGAGAAATTGCCGAACAAATTTTAGGATGCATTTTATCCTGTTGCCCATGTGAAAATGAAAAAATTGAGGCTAAAAGAAATTTTGTGTGAAAAAAAAGTACTTTTTCATTTTTACGGATCAATTTGTGAAGCACCTGAGGGTTTAAAGTGCTCACTATGCTTCTAGATAAGTTCCTTGGGGGGTCTAGTTTACAAAATGGGGTCACTTGTGGGGTAGCTCCAATGTTTAGGCACACAGGGGCACTCCAAACGTGACATGGTGTCCGCTAGCGATGGAGATAATTTTTCATTCAAAAAGTCAAATGGCGCTCCTTCCCTTCCGAGCCTTACCATGTGCCCAAACAGTGGTTTACCCCCACATGTGAGGTATCGGTGTACTCAGGAGAAATTGTCCAACAAATTTTAGGATCCATTTTATCCTGTTGCCCATGTGAAAATGAAAAAATTGAGGCTAAAATAATTTTTTTGTGAAAAAAAAGTACTTTTTCATTTTTACGGATCAATTTGTGAAGCACCTGGGGGTTTAAAGTGCTCACTATGCTTCTAGATAAGTTCCTTGGGGGGTCTAGTTTCCAAAATGGGGTCACTTGTGGGGGAGCTCCAATGTTTAGGCACACGGGGGCTCTCCAAACGCGACATGATGTCCGCTAACGATTGGAGCTAATTTTCCATTCAAAAAGTCAAATGGCGCGCCTCCCCTTCCGAGCCTTGCCGTGCACGCAAACAGTGGTTTACCCCCACATATGAGGTATCGGCGTACTCAGGAGAAATTGCCCAACAAATTTTAGGATCCATTTTATCCTGTTGCCCATGTGAAAATGAAAAAATTGAGGCTAAAAGAAATTTTGTGTGAAAAAAAAGTACTTTTTCATTTTTACGGATCAATTTGTGAAGCACCTGAGGGTTTAAAGTGCTCACTATGCTTCTAGATAAGTTCCTTGGGGGGTCTAGTTTCCAAAATGGGGTCACTTGTGGGGGAGCTCCAATGTTTAGGCACACGGGGGCTCTCCAAACGCGACATGGTGTCCGCTAAAGATTGGTGCCAATTTTTCATTGAAAAAGTCAAATGGCGCTCCTTCCCTTCCGAGCCCTGCCGTGCGCCCAAACAGTGGTTTACCCCCACATATGAGGTATCAGCGTACTTAGGACAAATTGGACAACAACGTTCGTGGTCCAGTTTCTCCTTTTACCCTTGGGAAAATAAAAAATTGTTGCTAAAATATCATTTTTGTGACTAAAAAGTTAAATGTTCATTTTTTACTTCCATGTTGCTTCTGCTGCTGTGAAACACCTGAAGGGTTAATAAACTTCTTGAATGTGGTTTTGAGCACCTTGAGGGGTGCAGTTTTTAGAATGGTGTCACTTTTGGGTATTTTCAGCCATATAGAACCCTCAAAATGACTTCAAATGTGAGGTGGTCCCTAAAAAAAATGGTTTTGTAAATTTCGTTGTAAAAATGAGAAATCACTGGTCAAATTTGAACCCTTATAACTTCCTAGCAAAAAAAAAAATTTGTTTCCAAAATTGTGCTGATGTAAAGTAGACATGTGGGAAATGTTATTTATTAACTATTTTGTGTCACATAACTCTCTGGTTTAACAGAATAAAAATTCAAAATGTGAAAATTGCAAAATTTTCAAAATTTTCGCCAAATTTCCGTTTTTTTTCACAAATAAACTCAGAAATTATCGACCTAAATTTACCACTAACATGAAGCCCAATATGTCACGAAAAAACAGTCTCAGAATTGCTAGGATCCGTTGAAGCGTTCCTGAGTTATTACCTCATAAAGGGACACTGGTCAGAATTGCAAAAAACGGCCAGGTCATTAAGGCCAAAATAGGCTGGGTCATGAAGGGGTTAATTCTCTGACCAAGATAAGCAGAGACCACTCCTCTCTGCTTCACACCTGAACGCACTTAGTTTTCCATATATTGCATAGCTAAAGTCTGCATGACTTTAGTCTGCAGTGTGATTTCTAGAAGTGTGTTCTAAAAGTGTGGATTACATTAGAATTAAAACCTGAATTGAACCTGAAGGGAACTGGCCAGTCACTGCAAACAATGTTTCTGTTTATTTTTACTTTCACCCCTATAATCTTTCACTTTCTGCTACCTCCTCCAATCCCCACACCAAGTAAGGAACTGTTCATCTCCTCTTCAATCCTCCCCATCCATCTCACCTCCTCCTCTGAACTGTTCCTCAACATACAATCCTCTGTCTCCAAGCACAGACAGTCCCCCTCATGCCCTCTCCTGCTCCCACCTGCTAACACTATCTCTGCTCCTTCTCACTGCTGGTGATATCTCTCCAAATCCTGGTCCTCCTCACCATATTCCCACAGTCATTTCTACCTCCCATCCACGCTCCATCACAAACTTCCGTAACCTCTCTAACCTTATACCCATTCGCCCAGCCCCCACTTCCCCAGTCCCACTAACAGGAGCTCTGTGGAACGCTCGCTCTGTCTGTAACAAGCTTTCCTACATCCATGATCTCTTTGTTACTACCAAACTTTCCTTCCTCGCCATCACCGAAACCTGGCTCACCCCTTCTGACACAGCCTCCCCTGCTGCACTCCCTTACGGTGGCTTCCACCTTTCTCACACACCCCGCCCCAGCAGCAAGCATGGCAGAGGAGTTGGTTTTCTCCTGTCAGATAACTGCTCCTTCACCCCAATCCCACTGCCACCCTCTGTTACCCTCCCTTCCTTTGAGGTGCACTCTGTGCGCATCTACTCCCCCTCCAACCTCCAACTGGCTGCCATTTACCGCCCCCCAGGGCCAGCCACCACCTTCTTTGACCACTTCACCACCTGGCTACTTCATTTCCTTTCTGCGGACATCCCCACTATCATCATGGGCGATTTCAACATCCCCATTGACACTTCCCTCTCAGCTGCCGCTAAACTTCTATCTCTCACTTCCTCCTTCGGCCTCACTCAATGGTCTTCTGCAGCCACTCACAAAGATGGTCACACACTGGACCTCATCTTCACCCGCCTCTGCTCCCTATCTAACCTCTCTAACTCACCTCTTCCACTCTCTGACCACAACCTTCTCACATTCTCATCTCTCTCCACTCCATGTCTACAATCCCCACCCCACAAACTTTCACACCCTCGCAGAAATCTTAAACATCTTGACCTACATTCATTCTCCGAATCCCTCCTCCCTCTCACAGACATAAGTTCCATACACAATGCGGATGACGCTGCCGCTCTATATAACACCACAATAGCTGTAGCTTTGGAATCTGCTGCCCCACTTACACATACCAAAGCTCGCAAAATCAACAGACAGCCCTGGCACACCAGCCTGACCAAAGAACTGAGGTGAGCTTCCAGGGCTGCTGAGCGCAGATGGAAAAGATCCCACTCCAACGACCACTTCATCGCATTCAAACAGTCCCTCACTACTTTCAAGATCACACTCGCCACAGCTAAACAAACCTACTTCTCATCTCTCATATCCTCCCTGTCTCACAACCCTAAACAGTTATTCAACACCTTCAATTCTCTCCTCCGTCCCCCAGCACCTCCTCCCTCCCCACTTATCCCAGCTGAAGACTTTGCCTCATTTTTCAAGCAGAAGATTGATAGCATCAGAGACAGTTTTGGTCAACAAGCCCCAGAGCCCTTCCTCCCGACTTCCCAGCCCTCCACCTCCAAAACCAACTTCTCCACCATTACAGAAGATCAACTCTCCACTCTACTCTCAAGATCGCATCTCACCACCTGTGCACTTGACCCACTCCCATCCCACCTCATCCCAAACCTCACCACAGTCATCATCCCAACCCTAACCCATCTCTTCAACCTATCACTAACAATTGGTGTTTTTCCCTCAAGCTTTAAACATGCCTCCATCACACCTATCCTCAAAAAGCCCTCTCTTGACCCATCCTCTGTATCTAGCTATCACCCTATATCACTTCTCCCTTATGCCTCCAAACTACTGGAACAACACATCTACCTTGAACTGTCCTCCCATCTCTCTTCTTGCTCCCTCTTTGACCGCTTACAATCTGGCTTCCGGTCACACCACTCCACTGAAACTGCCCTAACTAAGGTCACCAACGACCTCTTAACCGCAAGGAGCAAGCGACACTACTCTGTTCTCCTCCTCCTCGACCTGTCGGGTGCCTTTGACACAGTGGACCATTCCCTATTATTACAGACCCTCTCATCCCTTGGCATCACAGACTTGGCCCTATCCTGGATCTCATCATACCTAACAGACCGGACATTCAGCGTCTCCCACTCACACACCACCTCCTCACCTCGCCCCCTATCTGTCGGAGTCCCACAAGGTTCAGTCCTTGGGCCCCTGCTCTTCTCCATTTACACCTTTGGCCTGGGACAGCTCATAGAATCTCATGGCTTTCAGTATCACCTCTATGCTGATGACACACAGATCTACATCTCTGGACCAGATATCACCTCCCTACTAACCAGAATCCCTCAATGTCTGTCCACTATTTCATCCTTCTTCTCCGCTAGATTTCTGAAACTTAACATGGACAAAACAGAATTCATCATCTTTCCCCCATTTCACGCGACTCCCCCAACGAACCTAACCATTACAGTAAATGGCTGCCCACTCTCCCCAGTCCCACAAGCTCGCTGCCTCGGGGTAATCCTTGACGCTGATCTCTCCTTCAAACCACATATCCAAGCCCTTTCCACTTCCTGCCGACTTCAACTCAAAAATATTTCACGAATCCGTTCATTCCTCAACCAAGAATCTGCAAAAACCCTAGTCCATGCCCTCATCATCTCTCGCCTTGACTACTGCAACCTCCTGCTCTGTGGCCTCCCCTCGAACACTCTCGCACCCCTCCAATCTATTCTAAACTCCGCTGCCTGACTAATCCACCTGTCCCCCCGCTATTCCCCGGCCTCTCCCCTCTGTCAATCCCTCCACTGGCTCCCCATTGCCCAGAGACTCCAGTACAAAACCCTAACCATGACATACAAAGCCATCCACAACCTGTCTCCTCCATACATCTGTGACCTCGTCTCCCGGTACTTACCTACACGCAACCTCCGATCCTCACAAGATCTCCTTCTCTACTCCCCTCTTATCTCCTCTTCCCACAATCACATACAAGATTTCTCTCGCATATCACCCCTACTCTGGAACCCTCTACCACAACACATCAGACTCTCGCCTACCATCGAAATCTTCAAAAAGAACCTGAAGACCCACCTCTTCCGACAAGCCTACAACCTGCAGTAACCACCGATCAACCAAACCGCTGCATGACCAGCTCTATCCTCACCTACTGTATTCTCACCCATCCCTTGTAGATTGTGAGCCTTCGCGGGCAGGGTCCTCACTCCTCCTGTACCAAATAATAATAATAATAATGTCAACATAACCCCATTACAGAAAGAAAATCATACTGTAGCTTGGTCAGAATTGCTCTGTCTCTAACCTTGAGTGTTTGGTCTACTCCTATCCACTATTTGTCAGATAACTTTCTTCTTGACCTGTTGCAATCTGGTTTCCACTCTTTACACTCTACAGACACTTAATGGCTAAATCTAATGATCACTAGTCTCTTCTGATTCTCCTGGATCTCTCTGCAGCATTCACCAGCTCCTCCTCACTATGGTCAGCTCTATTGGCCTCAAGGATTCTGCTCGCTCTTGGTTCGCCTCCTTCCTCTCAAACACTGCTTTCATCCCCTAAAAACCACCACGCATTAGACAAGTCTATCACATTTTTTTTAATCAAATAGATTTTTATTGATTTATAAAATGCAATAAACATTTAACAATAACACTTGTTTTTCAATTCCCACCCCAGCATTAACCCCCCTTTACCCCCATCTCTCCCCCCTTTCCCACTTAGACAGCTCACGTCCTTCTTTTATCATGTCTTGTAGCATTATATACTTTAGTGTTGAGGAGAGCCATAAGATCAAATACTTAATTAACCTCAACACATAAGGTAATTGAGGGAAGCAACCTATAACATGTATTGTTTAACCTTACATAAGTTTTCCTCAGACAAAGTAAGACACTTAAGATGGCTGCCATCTCCTATACCAGAGCCATGTGCTCTGGTATCCAAGATGAACAATGAAGACACTGAAGATGGCCGCCATTTCCTGTTTTAGCATGCCGCATGGTCTGGTATCCAAGATGACGCCCATCCTGATGACCTCATGGATCCACCCACAGCGACGCCCACCCTGATGACCTCACGGACCAACCCACCTTGATGACCTCATGGATCCGCCCATGGACTTGCTCATGCCTAACCCACTAACCAATGGAATACATCCGATCACTCCCATTTTAGAGCTAACCGAGCCCCCTTACAGGAGATATATAACATTGTGTTTGACTAATAAATCTCTTCTTGGAGCTGAGCCACACATTGATCAAGGAGAGTTACAGCTGACTGTGTCTGGTGTATTTCTTTAGTGCACATGATCAATATATCCATTAGGCCAGGAGTAGGCAACTAGAGAATTGAACATTTATATTAATTGTTCAACCCTAATATTTGGCCGCCCAACCTGGGGCCAGCAGAGGAGAGCCCTGAACCCTGTAAAACCGGCGGGTGGAACGGCTGGATGCACTGAGTACCCCGAATCTGGAGACTGATCACCTCTTTAACAGAACACGGTAAGTCTGCTGATTTTTTATAATCTGTAGTCTTTACCTGTGTCTTTCGGGGTATCCTGTGCAGATTGCCTGACCGTGTCCGGTTTTCTTGGTATCTGTAAGACGGCAGAAAGGGTATCTCCGCTGCTGGTCATTTAATTGCAAGAACCGTCACATGTTTTAGTTGCCTACTGCCTGTTACATGTTGTGAAGAGGGGAGATGAATAGTAGTTAGAAAAAAAAAAAAAAAAGCAAGTGTTTACAGAGGGCTAGAGGCAAGTGATAAAACAGGAAAAACGGGTTTTTACACTGGTAGTTAGGAAAAGCATTGTGTTTGGAACAGGACAGGTTTCTAGGAAGGAAAGCAAGCAAGTGTAGAAAAATAATTTTTGTCTGTGGTATACGGTTGTCGCCTGTGATAAGATTTTCAGTTCTGTACAAGAGAGACTAGGACCTGGAGTAATTGACTCGGCCTAGGGGGGCCCGGTAAATCTTGGAGCAATTGGCTCAGTTCGGGCATAATAAATTGTGTAGCGGCTCATTGAAACTTGGAGCAATTGGCTCAGTTTGGGCCAATTAAATTTATAGTTTTTCTTTTTTTGCCCCGTGACATCGAGTAATTGACTCTGCACGGGGACCGGTAAGTTAGGGAGCAATTTGACAAAGTAGGGAAGAATTGGTTTGTAAAGTACGGAGCACGGAAGTCAGACAGGGACCACGTGACAAGAAGCAATAGGAACTGAGTACTGCAGACTCAGTTCCCTTTAGAATCTCAGGTTTGAGTCATCTCCCCCGTCTTATTGTTTGTTTGGTGTTTGTTATCTTGATAGATAGATATATATATACTGTATATCTATAGAAAGATGGAGAAATTAATGCAGTTCTGCCGTATAGGCACTAAGCCAAATTCAGATGGCAGGATAGACTCATGCACATTAGTAGCGACTCGTGAAGGGAAGAGTCATATTAAGCAATGTAAAAAGCTTATGAAGTTGTGTGGAATGCCAGAAGGGGGAAGGTTGCAGCCCCTGGACTGGAAGCTTGTCTTGAAAGAAAGAAAAGGTATCCTAGAAGATAATGGATTGTTGTCTACTGCTAGGGCATGGGAAAGAGTCTCTGAAAGTCTGTATAGAGAAAATTGGATAGAGGAGGAAAGGAAAAAAAAGAGGTAGAGTTTTGACCTATGTGTATTACAAAAATATATCCTGTGAGCGGCCACCACCGTATAATGGTGGCCCAGAGCCATGTGGTAAATGTAATGGTGGCCATTTTGTTAATGGCGAATGTGTTAAATGTAAAAGCAGCCAAAATGGTGGCCCAGAGCCATGTGGTAAATGTAATGGTGGCCATTTTGTTAATGGCGAATGTGTTAAATGTAATAGCAGCCAAAATGGTGGCCCAGAGCCAGGTGCTAAATGTAATGGCGGCCATCTTGTTGGTGGTAAATATAATTCTGATGGCGGCCATCTTGTTGGTGGTAAATATAATTCTGATGGCGGCCATCTTGTTGGTGGTAAATATAATTCTGATGGCGGCCATCTTGTTGGTGGTAAATATAATTCTGATGGCGGCCATCTTGTTGGTGGTAAATATAATTCTGATGGCGGCCATTTCATGGATGGCAAATGTAATTCTGACGGCGGCCATGTTGTGGATGGCGAATGTGCTGCTCCTGGTGGTGAACATCTCAGATTAAGGCTACACGCCACATCACCAAATCCTTGTTACCCAGTAATGACCACTAACGGCCAATACTATATTCCTTCGGGAAGTGAACAGGCTTTACCCATGTTTCCTGTCTCAGTTGTTTCCAATGGGGCACCAACCCTTTCCCCTATCACTCCTGTTGTGAATCCAGCAGTCCTCCCACCTGGATCGTCCCCAGCACCTACCCTTTCTACTGTCACTTCCACTGCCAATTTAGCCGCACACCCACATGAGATGCTCCAAGCAGCGGCCTCTCCTCCCAATGCTTCCACAACAGCACTCTCACGCAGCCTACATAACCCTATACCCAGTACCTCACAGGCTGTCTCGCAGCCAAGCGCACACCTGTATGGGACGGTGGCGACTGTATCAAGGGGGGGCTCAATGTGGGAGGGGCATACCAATAGCACAGGAAGCACAAAGGGGAGGGAATGTTGGCAACCTATTTTTGAAAAAGAACTTCCTGAGGGACCCTTGTTAGTGGTGGGAAAGGGTGACATAACAACAATGGAGACAGACGCTATTGTTAATGCTGCCAATTCTCGGTTAGAGCACAATGGAGGTGTAGCTAGAGCTATAGTGGAAGCAGGAGGGGTGACTATTCAAGCTGACAGTCAAATCATTGTTGAGTCACGTGGTCAGATAGCTGTTGGGGACATAGCGGTGACTAAAGCTGGCAATCTTCCATGTAGAATGATCATACATGCTGTGACCCCTACTTATGACCCTATTCATCCAGACGTTAGTGCTCAACAACTTCGTGCAGCAATAACTCGCATTTTAGAGTATGCAAATATTAGTGAGCACATTGAGACCTTGACAATTCCCGCCATTGGTGTTGGCATTTTCGGTTTCCCTGTTCATGCATGTACAAGGGAAATTGTTGAAATTATAATAAACAAGTGTAGCCCCCCAAGCATTTGCTGCCTCTCTGAAATCAGGTTAATTAGTAATGAGGACAGGACTGTTAAAGCTTTTAAGACTGCCTGCATCACCTGGACCCCACACCATGATACTGGAGCTGCCCAAATAGGGCCCCTCATTCCAGGACTGTTACCTCCTCCTGCTCCTCATAAACAAGGGATTACATCTGTACTCGCGGTGCCATCTCTACTCCCGCCTCAGGTGCCACCACCAACAGTGCCAATGCTCATGTCTGAAGAGCCCACCCTCTATGTCAAGTTTACACCCCAGCAAGCTGCTACTCTGTTGAACCAGCTTCCAGATCCAGAAAAACAGCCGATGCCTTTCTACAGGAGCATGCTTCAAATACAAAGGAATTACTCAGCCACGTGGCAAGATCTCATTTCCCTGGCAAATCTTAAAGCGGGCGATGCATATTGGCCTGTTATGGAGGCCGCATTCAATGATGCCTCACTTGCCAGTGACACCACATGGGACTCTGGTATTTTGTTTTGCCAACAACTTAAGACATGGGCCTCGGATAAGTTGGCGGATCAGTCAACATCTTTCAAGGATGTCACGCAGGAACCAGGGGAATCAGTGGAGAGATATCATGCTCGTTTAGCCCAAATGTTTAATGACCTCGGCTTCAGTAACCAAATAAAAGTTCAACGGACACTGCTCGTCTCCTCTTTTGTTGAAGGCCTACGAGAAGCCCTGAGGAAGCAATTTCAAGCAATCAGACCTGAATATGCTACATTGGATCCTAAGGATGTTTTAACAATAGCTAAGGGATTCGAAAAAACACTCCCTGAGAAATTGATACCCTCAAACAAAAAGACCCATATTCTATGGACTGATGTGCAATATCAAAACCAGCAACTTCTATCACCTCGTAGCAAAAACGTCTGCTTCAATTGTGGCAACCCAGGTCACCAAAAACGAGATTGTAGGGTCCCTTTTCCAAGACGCAGATTCAGGAATTACAACGAGGATAATCGCAGATTCAACTATCCTCGTTACAATGACCAATACTACGAACGACCACTACAAGCTCAGATGCATCCCGATGTCAATCACACCGCAGCTCTGATGGATCTAAGCACCCGAAAGGACAAGGGCAAGCCCGTGTCCACTACTTTGGCTTCCATGTCTGGTCCTATAGCCAAAGTAACTATCAACGTTCAAGGCAAACCCTTACCGTTTCTTGTGGATACAGGTGCAGCCAGAAGTGTTATCAGATTACAGGACCTGCCTTTTCCCGATCTGATATCCTCTGAAGCCGTGACATGCGTGGGAGTGGATGGCAAGCCTACTTCTAACAAGCTCACCCGTAAGATACAGGTTGGACCATACGAAGATATGTTTATGCGTCTAGTAGTGTCCCCCACTTGTCCTACCAACCTTCTGGGAGCAGACCTTCTCCAAAAGCTGAGAGCAACTATAGCTTATTCATCAGATGGTCTCACCATCACCATCACTGACCCGCTCGATCCGAGCGAAGAGTGTCAACTTCAAGCTGCACCTCTGCTTATGATGATGGATGAAGCTGCTAAAACAGTCTCGAGTGTTCCGCCAGAAGTGATGTCACAAGTTCCATCTACTCTATGGTCTACTGGCCCTGAAGATATTGGACGTCTTGCTGTGCCCCCGGTGCGGGTCATTCTTAAACCTGGAGCTCAGCTTCCAAGGGTGCCCCAATATCCACTCAAATCTGTCCAAGAAGAGTCTTTGGCCACTCAAATCAAGACTCTCTTGGAGAACGGGGCACTAGTCAAATGTAACTCTCCCTGTAACACACCTTTGTTTCCAGTAAAGAAGAGGACATTAAAAGGAGAAGCTCCAAAGTATCGTATGGTTCAAGATCTCCGGGCTGTTAACGCAGCAACTGTACTAGAAAGTCCAATTGTGCCCAATCCACATACATTGCTGTCGGAAATACCATCAGATGCAGAACGTTTCACTGTCATAGACCTGGCCAATGCTTTCTTCAGCATACCACTGCATTCAGAAGATTGGTACCTGTTTGCTTTCACTTACAGAGGATCACAATATACCTGGACGGTCTTACCACAAGGAGCACAGAACTCACCAAGTCATTTCTCTCAGGCCCTTGCCACTTGTCTACAGCCATGGAGAGAGATTAACCATCAAGTTGTCCTCCTTCAATATGTGGATGATCTCCTACTATGCTGTCCTAATCAGGCGACCGCTGAAGAGTCAAGTCTCAGTCTTCTTCTTCATCTTGCACAACAAAACTGTAAGGTGTCCCTCAACAAAGTCCAGTGGTGTCAGCCTAAAGTCGTGTTTTTAGGCCACTGTCTCTCTCCGAAATTGAAACACCTAACGGATGAAAGGAAGCTTGCTATTAAGACCGTTCCTCTACCAAAAGGACCTAAGCAGTTACAAGCTTTTTTGGGACTTATCACATATTGTCGCCAATGGATTCCAGACGCCTCCAAGCTGATGCAACCGTTGTACGATGACCTTAAGACGTCAGCATTTCCACTATGTCCCAAATCTGTTGAAGCCTTCTATGCTCTTAAACAGGCCATACAGTCTGCACCAGCTCTTGGAATCCCAAATTATCAACTACCTTTTTACTTGTTTGTCAGTGAAGTAGCAGGACATGCTTCCGGAGTCCTAGCACAAAAACATGGGGGAAGAACAAGACCAATCGGCTACTACTCTGCCCGCCTGGACTCTGTGTCTCAAGCTTCCCCGACTTGCCTCAGAGCTGTTCATGCTGCACATATGCTTCTGGACAAAACTTCTGATATCATCTTAGGACATCCGGTTCTCTTAATGGCTCCACACGACATAAAAGCTATTCTAGGCCAGACTCAACCTAAACACCTGTCGCTACAGCGTCATATGAGACTCCAATGTTCCCTCTTGATTCCGGATAATGTCACTCTTGTCCGCTGCACCATCCTCAACCCGTCCACGCTGCTTCCTCTTTCCAGGGGGGATGTGGATGATGATACTGATGCTCTCGGAGAAGATGCCTCTACACACTCAGAGGATCATGACTGTCTCGAACAAATGCAGGAAGAAGCAGCCTCCAAGAAAAACGTGTCTGAAGACCCACTCCCACATGCTGACCTGACGTTCTTCACTGATGGTTCCAGATTTGAATGAAACTGGAAGATTCCATACGGGGTATGCCGTGGTTACACATGACCAGGTCATCTCAGCTGGATCGCTACCACCGCACATGTCTGCACAAGAAGCGGAACTTAAAGCTTTGACGTTGGCTTGTCAGGAAGCGACGGAGAAGGTGGTCAACATCTACACGGATTCAAGATACGCTTTTGGAGTGGCTCATGACTTCGGCAGTATCTGGGCAGCCAGAGGATAACTAACGTCCAGTGGAACTCCTGTAAAACATGCTGCTATCATACAAGAACTTGTGGCCGCTCTAGATCTACCTTTGGAGGTTGCAGTAATCAAGATCAAAGCTCACGGGAGATTGGATTCTCCAGAAGCAAGGGGGAATTTCTTTGCTGACAAAACAGCAAAAACCTATGCTGTGCATCCATTCGGGAAAGAAAAAGCAGCGGTGTACGTGTCACAAGACACTGAAGAAGGGACTAAAGGCTCTCTTATGAGAATCATCCATCTACATCAAGACAAGACATCAGATGATGAAAAGAAGTCATGGCAAGAAGGAGGAGCTAAAAAGGATGAAGATGGAGTCTGGAGGATGAACAAAAAGGTCTGTCTACCCCGCAATCTGTACCCTTCAGTGACAGAATGGGCACACGGTATCACCCACAGAGGCAAGAATCAGATGAATGACCTAATTTGGAAGACTTATATGGCACCTGGAATCTCTACTGTTACCCAAAAATATTGCAAGTCCTGCCTTGTGTGTGCAACATGCAATCCAGCACCGCCTCAGAAAGTTACTCAGAAACATTTGGCTAAACCACTTTATCCCTTTCAGAGGATTCAGATTGATCACATTCAAATGCCAAAAGTAGGGAAGTACGAGTATGTACTGGTAGTGACTGACATGTTCTCAGGATGGCCCGAAGCCTATCCAGTAACAAACATGACTGCCAGAGTGACTGTTAAGAGACTGATGACTGAAGTAGTCTGCAGATATGGGGTCCCAGAGGTAATTGAGAGTGACCAAGGACCTGCGTTCACTGCAGCACTGACTAAGGAACTATGGACACTGGTGGGAGCGGATTTGGGTTTACATACTCCATATCACCCTCAGAGCAGTGGGAAAGTAGAAAGATTGAATGGCACCTTGAAAAATAAAATACTGAAAGCCAGTCAGGAGGTCAGACTTCCTTGGACAGACATTTTGCCCATTGCCTTATACTCAGTCAGAAACACTCCAAGGGGTCCCACTAAACTCACACCATACGAGATTCTTTTTGGGGGGCCTCCAAGGTTGGGTCAATATTTTCCACAACAGCTAGCCTTAGGAAGTGATACTTTGGTGAAATATGTCATTGCCCTTACTAAAGAACTGTCAGTAACACATGCACGAGTTTTATCATCCATTCCAGATCCAGATTCCATTGAAGGTACCCATACTTTCCAACCCGGTGACTACGTGCTGGTTAAGAAGTTCGTCAGAAAGACTTCCCTGGAGTTGAGATTTGAGGGTCCCTACCAAGTGCTCCTGACTACTCCTACTTCGGTCAAACTTGAAGGAAGACCGACGTGGATACACGCCTCTCACTGCAAGAAGTTCGTGCCACCATCAGAACCCTCTACATAATGTTGCATATCCTTTACTTTGTGTGTTGTGCCATTCTATACTCCTTTGTAGGAGCACAACAGGTCGCAATCACCCAAACTGGGGGGGTGATCACATTCTGGTACAATACTACTGCACACGTTGCTTCTTTTAAATTTGATTATTGTGATGTAGTACAGTGCGACACTAAGTGGGTTTCCTCACCTTCCACAATGAGTCAACCGGCACAGCTGAGATCAGGACAACAATATATATGTGTTACAGGTGATGGATGGGGACGAACATGTAGTTCATGGAGGGCGGTCGGGTGGAACACCGGTGAAGATTGGGGGTATAGACCAAACACAGCTTCAAGAAAACAGGACTCACAGGGCAAATCCCTACTCACTAGGATGACACTCTCCCGTACAAAAGTCCTCAAACCCTGTGATACCATTGGCCAATGCAACCCTTTAGTCCTCAACCTGGAGAACCCTCAACCTGGCGATAATGGCACCTATCTGCTGGGTACATATGTAAATGGTGTGTGTGCCAGTTGTGCCCATCTAGGTCAATTCATATTAGCAGATATAAAAGAAATGTCCCCAAAAGATAAAAATAAGCATTCAAACCCTCTTAACAAGGTGACGGCCATTGCAAACCCCACATTTGAAGATATTCTTGCCATTGAAACAGGATACACTGAGACCAACTTATGGTTGAAGTGGATGAAATATACAGCCAATCAATATAATAAATCTAATTGCTTTGTCTGTGCAGGAGCAAGACCCCACTTGGGATCTGTCCCTCTAGATTTACCCCCAGATGTGGAAAAATGTTTCCTGAGTCTGTTTACTAACAAATCCCTTGATGAAACAAATTGCGAAAATTGGAAAAAGAAGTATCCCATAGTCACAAAAACACCTAATCCAGGTGAAGGCATCACCATATACCCAGGAAAGTACACCTGTTACACTAATACTGAAGGGAGCATATTTTTGGGTAATTTCACAAAGGGATATTGCAGCAGATATAGTAATGCAAGCAGGGGGGGACCTGATTAACCAAACCCAGTCTATTTCTGATGTTTTCTGGATATGTGGAGACATGAAGATCAGAACTCATTTAGAAGGAGAGTGGATAGGAGAATGTACACTAGCCAAAGCCATAATGCCCTTCTACATAGCAGCATAAGGTGAGGAAGCCCTAACTTCAGAAAATCTCCACAGAACAAAACGGGAAACAAATTTAGAACCAAGAGGCAGTTTTGACCCCCACATTTATATCGATGCTATAGGAGTCCCAAGGGGGGTACCAGATGAATTTAAAGCCAGGGATCAAGTCAAAGCAGGTTTTGAATCGTTTATCTTACCCCTAGTGACTATAAATAAAAATGTAGACTGGATCAATTACATCTATTATAATCAACAGAGATTTGTCAATTACACTAGAGAAGCTCTTCAAGGTTTGGCAGACCAACTAGGCCCTACATCAATAATGGCTTTTCAAAACAGAATGGCCCTTGACATGATATTGGCAGAAAAAGGAGGTGTTTGCAAAATGGTGAAATCTGCATGCTGTACCTATATTCCAGATAATACAGGTCCCACAGGAAAGGTTACAGTAGCCATAAAAAAGCTGAATTCCCTACAAAAAGAATTAAAGAAAAATTCAGGTGTAGAAGATCCCTGGGACCAATACTTTTCATGGATGAAGGGATGGCAGAGATGGCTAGCTCAGATAGGCGTAGTTATCCTCGTCGTCCTAATCATTGCAGCTATTATTGTTTGTTGTGTTCTTCCCTGTGTAAGGAAAATGATCGAGAGAGGAGTAAAAACATCAGTGCCCATTTTCATAGCTCAGGAGGTGAGCTATTCTGCAGACATAGAACAGCTAGGCCCTCTTCAGTCTTTTACAGTCCACAACTAGGCAGTCAGAGCAGCTGTATGCAAGTTTGTGCCTACTTCGGTCAGGATTGCTGAGCGCCTCCTGGATCCATCTCTCACATTGTAAACTTCTTAGACAGGTAGGGACAGAGTAGGATCTGACCTGCTTGTCAAAGTCCAGCTACAAAGGGAGGTTTTCCACAAGGGAAAACTTGTCTCAAACTGGTGAAAACTCCAATTCCCCCTCCCGGGCAAGACGGTCAGATCTAGGATGTGTACAACAGGGTTAGTCGCATGTGTATTTTACTCTAAGTAACCATGGAGATGGGAGATTGGAGAGTAATGGATCCAGCAGGTTGGGAAGTCCCGAGGACACTGGTAACACGCTCCGATATACCTCCTCAGTATACCCATAATTGGTCACACATTCTCTGGTGTCTATAGCATCCATATTGTCATGAAGCCTCTGATGTCATAATAACACTTAACATCGATGGGTTAGGGAACCACGGTGGGATCAAGATAAAAGAAAAGGTTAATAAAGTATTTAGGGGGGGACTGTTGAGGAGAGCCATAAGATCAAATACTTAATTAACCTCAACACATAAGGTAATTGAGGGAAGCAACCTATAACATGTATTGTTTAACCTTACATAAGTTTTCCTCAGACAAAGTAAGACACTTAAGATGGCTGCCATCTCCTATACCAGAGCCATGTGCTCTGGTATCCAAGATGAACAATGAAGACACTGAAGATGGCCGCCATTTCCTGTTTTAGCATGCCGCATGGTCTGGTATCCAAGATGACGCCCATCCTGATGACCTCATGGATCCACCCACAGCGACGCCCACCCTGATGACCTCACGGACCAACCCACCTTGATGACCTCATGGATCCGCCCATGGACTTGCTCATGCCCAACCCACTAACCAATGGAATACATCCGATCACTCCCATTTTAGAGCTAACCGAGCCCCCTTACAGGAGATATATAACATTGTGTTTGACTAATAAATATCTTCTTGGAGCTGAGCCACTCATTGATCAAGGAGAGTTACAGCTGACTGTGTCTGGTGTATTTCTTTAGTGCACATGATCAATATATCCATTAGGCCAGGAGTAGGCAACTAGAGAATTGAACATTTATATTAATTGTTCAACCCTAATATTAGTATAATATAATGTCCTTCACTATGAATTTATATACCATTATTTTATAGGCGACACCTCCTCAGGCCTATTTTCCCTTAATCTCCTCCTAACCCAATTCCAACCAAGGCGTCCACAATTTGTCATACAGAACCATTTCCCCTCTTTTCTGATATACTCCCTTTTCTAAGGCTATGACCTTCCCCGCATACTTGATGTATTCTCCCCTCAAGGGAGGCAAGTCTATCACATTACTAACCTATTCTACCTTCCTAAATAATACTCAATATCTGGTCCTTTCTATCAGGTGTTTCCACATCATCCATGTGCTTAGTATCTGCACAAAGATACCAGCTTATGACTGGTTCATACAACTCTGCTTGAATCCCCCCATTATAAAGATGGCTGGACCATACATGCACTTTAAACCTCCAATGTCTCCCCTATTTCCTGTTAGACTGTAAACAGGGTTCTCACTCCTTGTTTAAATTGAAGTGTTAGGGTACTGTCACACAGTGCAATTTTGATCGCTACGACGGTTCGATTCGTGACGTTCTAGCGATATCGTTACGATATCGCAGTGTCTGACACGCAGCAGCGATCAGGGACCCTGCTGAGAATCGTACGTCGTAGCAGATCGTTTGGAACTTTCTTTCGTCGCTTGATCACCCGCTGACATCGCTGGATCGTTGTGTGTGCCAGCGATCCAGCGATGTGTTCGCTTGTAACCAGGGTAAACATCGGGTTACTAAGCGCAGGGCCGCGCTTAGTAACCCGATGTTTACCGTGGTTACCAGCGTAAACGTAAAAAAACCAAACAGTACATACTCACATTCCGGTGTCTGTCCCCCGGCGTTCTGCTTCTCTGCACTGTGAGCGCCTGCCGGCCGGAAAGCGAGCACAGCGGTGACGCGGTGACGTCACCGCTGTGCTTTCCGGCTATGGTGCTTACACAGTGGAGAGAAGCAGAACGCCGGGGGACAGACACCGGAATGTAAGTATGTACTGTTTGTTTTTTTTACGTTTACGCTGGTAACCAGGGTAAACATCGGGTTACTAAGCGCGGCCCTGCGCTTAGTAACCCGATGTTTACCCTGGTTACCCGGGGACTTCGGCATCGCTCCAGCGCCGTGATTGCAACGTGTGACCGCAGTCTACGACGCTGGAGCGATAATCATACGACGCTGCGACATCACGGATCGTGCCGTCGTAGCGATCAAAATTGCACTGTGTGACAGTACCCTTAAGCCCCGTTCACACATTGAGTGTTTGGTGAGTTTGTTTTACCTCAGTATTTGTAAGCCAAAATCAGGAGAGGAACAGTCAGAGGAGGAAAAGAATAGAAATGTGTTTCTATTACACTTTCCGCTGACTGTTCCTCTCCTGGTTTTCGCTTACAAATACTGAGGTAAAAAAAACTCACCAAACACTCAATGTGTGAACGTTGCCTAAGGCTAGGTTCACATTGCGTTAGGGCAATCCGTTTAGCGCTAGCGGATTGCGCTAACGCAATGTATTTGTAGGGGCCGCGTTTAGGGGTCGCGCTAATGTCCCCGCTCTCGCAGATCCCCGATCTGTGAGTGCGGGGAACGGACCTCGGGCACGCCGCGGACGCTGCAAGCAGCGTCCGAGGCGCACTACAAAAGAACGGCACATCGCTAGCGCGAGCCGAAAAAGGCACACGCTAGCGATGCGCTGCAGGCGAAATTTACATTGCTGTCAATGGGTGCGCTAACGGACCCGTTGCACGGCGTTAATTGCGACTTTTTTGCCGTGCAACGCTGTCCGTTAGCGACCACCCACTAACGCAATGTGAACCTAGCTTTAGGCCTCATTCACATATCCGTGTTTAAACGCATATTTCAAAAAATGGTACCGGTGTCCATATTTTTACCATCATTTTTTTTTCATGGATGGATAAATAAATAAAGTACACAGCTTTCCCATACGTTGCAATGTAAAACACGGACGGTATATGGATGCCATTCGTGTGCTGTACGTGTTTTTCATGGATTCAGACTTTTTGGCCCTTGTCACCCGAACTGCCGTAAAAAAAACCAGACATGTCTCTGTGTGGTTTGCAAAGGCACAAGGTCGGTGTAAAAACAAAAAGATGTGAATACCACCATAGATTATAATGGGTGCATGTCGTATCCATCAAAAAATTATAGTTACTTACCAATAACGGTATTTCTCTGATCCCATGATGGCACCACGGAGAGAGAGGGGTCCGCCCCCAGGGACAGGAAACCTACAGGTGAAAAAGGGCGTACCTCTCTCCCAGTTGGTTTACAGAGCCTTTATACAGAACTTCAGCTGCAACTCAATATTTGCACAAATTAAGCTTAACCAATTTAACTTAACAGAGGCACCGTGACTAAAGCTAATTATTAGTACATTATAATGTGCACACCTGTGTGTGAAAAGGGAGGGAATATACGGGTGCCATCAAGGGATCAGAGAAATACCGTTATCGGTAAGTAACTATAATTTTCTCTATCCCCATGATGGCACCACGGAGAGATTTGTATAGATTGTAACTCTTAGGGAGGGACCACTGCCTCTAGAACCCTTCGCCCAAAGGTGAGATCAGAGGAGGTCAAGTCTAAACGGTAATGTTTGAAAAATGTGGACTGGGAAGACCAAGTGGCCGCTCTACATATCTGTTGTATCGAAGCGCCAGCTCTCTCCGCCCAGGATGATGCTACTGCTCTGGTTGAGTGAGCCTTTATATTCTCCGGGATGGCCGTCCCGCCGGATGAGTAGGATAGAGCGATGGCATCTCTTATCCACCTTGCTAACGTGGCTTTCAATGCTTTCTGTCCCTTCCGTGGACCCTGGAAGCAGACAAACAGAGCCCTATCCTTCCTGCACTCCCTAGTGGCTGATAGATATTGGACTAGGCATCTTTTTACATCTAGGGTATGCAGTGTTTTTTCCCCCTCATTTTTGGGGCTGGGACAAAAGGAGGGCAAAGAGATCTCTTGTGTCCTATGAAATTGTGACGCGATTTTAGGGAGGTAAGCCGGGTCCGTTTTAAGAATGACTCTGTCGTCGAGGATTTGAGTAAAGGGAGGACACGCGGATAATGCTTGTATATCGCTGACACGACGGGCCGAGGTTAGGGCCACTAGGAGTGTGGTTTTTAGAGATAGGATCTTTAGGGGCGCGTCTGCCAGGGGTTCAAAGGGAGGTTTGGTTAGAGCATTTAAAACAAGGTTTAGGTCCCATGGAGGAGCGTTATGGAGAGGGATAGGCCTGGATCTACCCGAGGCTTTAATGAATCTCATGATCCATCGGTTTCTGGCTAGATCATGATTATACAAAGCTCCTAAGGCTGCTACCTGAACCTTTAGAGTACTTGTAGCTAAACCTTTTTCCAACCCCTTCTGCAGGAACGCAAGAATTTTCCCTATTGGGATTTCCCCAGACGGGTCTGCGCCCGATACCGACATAAATTTTTTCCACACCTTCCCATATATTCTGGTGGTTATGAGTTTTCTACTCTGTAATAGCGTGGACACTAGGTTAGGTGAGAACCCTTTATCACTTAGTAGCTTCCTTTCAAAAGCCAAGCTGTCATGTGTAGGCTTTTTACACTGGGGTGAAACACTGGACCCTGGGATAACAGATTCTGAGTGTCTGGTAGAACCCACGGGCTTTCTATGGACATTTTTCTTAGCCAAGAAAACCATATACTGCGAGGCCAGAATGGAGCTATTACTATCACTGTTGCTCCCTCCTCCCGAATTTTCCTCAGAACTAGGGGGATGAGGGATATTGGAGGGAACGCGTAGGCGAGGCGATAGTTCCAGGGGATTGTAAGGGCGTCCAGAGCTACTGGGCCCCCCCTGGGATCGGTTGAGCAGAACATTATTACTTTCCGGTTTTGACTGTCCGCAAATAGGTCTATTTCTGGCTTTCCCCAACGTTTTACGATCTGGTTGAATACCGATTGCTTTAGCTCCCACTCTCCCTGTTTTAAGCGTGTCCTGCTGAGGAAGTCTGCAGTTTGGTTTTCCGAGCCTTTTATATAGAGAGCTGTTAAGGACCTCAGATTGTGCTCTGCTATATGAAAGATGGATTGAGTTTCCTCCATCAGTGCTCGAGACCTGGTGCCCCCTTGGTGGTTTAGATATGCTACCACTACCTGGTTGTCTGAAAAGATTTTTACGTGGTGGGAGCGAAGGAGTTTTAGAAAGTTTGTTAGGGCGAGCTTTACCGCTAACAGTTCTTTCATGTTTGATGAGACTAGTTCTTGACTTTTGCTCCAATTCCCTTGTGCCACTTGATCGTCTACATGTGCTCCCCACCCCCAGGGGCTTGCATCCGTCGTTAGGATTTTCTCCGTCGGTAGTACCCAAGGGACCCCCTTGGTAAAATTTACTGGGTCTGCACACCATTCTAGGGAGTGTATCGTAGTTGATGACATGCTTAATTGCCCGTCTAAATTTCCGCCCAGATATAGGCTTGAATTTAAAGTCTCCCATTGTAGGTCCCGGGTATAACACTGTGCCCACTGTACGGCCGGGATGCAGGCTGTCATGGAGCCCAGCAGGGACATCGCTTTTCTGAGAGTGGTGACTGGAGATGTCGACAACTGTAACACAGCCTGTGTCATTTTTTGAATCTTCCCCTGAGGAAGGTAGCACATTTGTGTGGTCGAGTCCAGGACTATCCCTAAGTACTCCTGTACCTGAGAAGGGACTACTCTGGATTTGGGAAGGTTCAGTAGCCAACCTAGCCTCGACAGAGAAGCCATGACCAAATCCAACTGTTGTTTGTAATGTTGGAATGAGGTCCCTGCTACAAGTAGGTCGTCCAGATAGGGAACTATCAGGATGTTCTGTTCCCGTATATGAGCCATCACTTCTGACATTATCTTCGTGAACACCCGAGGTGCGATAGCTAACCCGAAGGGGAGAGCCCGGAATTGGTAGTGTTTCACTTCCCCCTGGATATTCACTGCTAGTCTGAGATACTTTTGATGATCCCTGTGGATCGGCACATGGTAATATGCGTCTCGTACGTCTAGAACAGTCATGAAACACAAGGGAAAGAGTATTTTCACGCAAGATTTTATTGTCTCCATTTTGAAGTGTGGAATTTCGAGGAAACTGTTTAATTTTTTGAGATTTATGATCGTTCTGTACGATCCGTCCGGTTTCCTTCGAAGGAAGAGGGGAGAGTAGAAGCCCATGCCTTTTTCCTGGTGTGGGACTTCCTGTAAGACTCCCTTCTGGATTAAGTTCAAAATTTCTTCCTGGAGAGCTGACTGTTCTTGTGATTGTCTCTGCGGTGTTATCATGAAGGAATTGTTGGGAGGAACGCGGAATTTTAGTTTGAGCCCTTCTCGTATTATGCCTAATATCCACAGACTGTTTGAAATTTTTTCCCAGGCTGGAAGAAAACCGGCTAGTCTCCCTCCGACCCGGGGAATACCTTCATTGTGTTTTATTATCGGGAGTGGTTTTGTTGAACAAAAATCCCCTGTTCTTATTTCTTTTGTCTTCCCATGCCTCTTTGTTCCCTTTTGGAGGTCTCCTCTGCATTAATTTTCTGTTCCGAAAGGGACGCCTGTAAGACTGGTTGGGGAATCCGGGAAAAGATTTTTTCTTATCCCCGGCTTTGTCGAGGATATCGTCTAACGTTGATCCAAATAAGAATTCGCCTTCGTTAGGTATCGAGCATAGTTTTGTTTTCGTTTGCAAATCCCCTGGCCAGCATTTTAGCCACAGGGCACGTCTTGCGGCGTTTGAGAAGGAGGCTGACCTGGCTGCTAGTCTAACTGAAGCTACCGATGCGTCAGCCAAAAAGGCTGCCGCACCTTTCATCACAGACACTGATTTTTGAATTGTCTCTCTTGAGACCTTTCCCTTTAATTGAGAATCCAAGTGCTCAAGCCATACCATTAGGGCGCGGGCCGTGCAGGTGGCCGCGATGGCCGGTTTTAGTCCACCCCCTGCCGCTTCCCAGGAGCTTTTCAAGAAAGTCTCAGCTTTTTTGTCCATTGGGTCTTTTAAGGTACCCATGTCCTCAAAGGGCAAGGCGAACTTTTTAGAGGCCTTTGCTATGGCCACATCTAATTTTGGTGCCTTACTCCAGGATGAGCAGGCTGGGTCATCGAAAGGGTACTTTCTTTTGGGAGTCAAGAGAACTTTTTTGTCTGGCTTTTTCCATTCTCTCTTAATTAGAGAGTGAATTTTTTCATTTATTGGGAATGCTCTTCTTTTCTTTTGTTCCAAACCGCTGAACATTATGTCCTGCGCTGTTCTTTTAGGCCGTTCATCTACCAGACCCATTGTCGTTCTGACGGCTTTCACTAAGGCGTCTGTCTCCTCGATAGGGAAACAACTGCGTCCCCCTTCTGAGGATAACGAAGAGGTATCGGAGGCTGATGAATCACTAGAGTCAGATAGCCCGCTTTCTGACTCGTCCACACTAGATTCAGGGAAACCATGACTTGTTTTGTGTTTTTTCTTTGTGGTTTTAATGCTTTTAAGGGCACTCTCCACCTGACTTCTTATTAATGATTTTAGGTCTGAGGCAAATGCTGGGGATTCCTCCTGAATCGTCTTCTCTATGCAAGTGCTGCACAGCTTCTTCTCCCAGGAGGAAGGCAGCTCCTCTGAACATATAGCACATACTCTGTGCTTTGATTTGCCTGTACATTTTCTTCCCTAGGAGAAAGAGTAACCCCGTATTAAATTCAGCACTTTCACGTAGATCACTCACCCCCTGTGGATAAGAGATACCGTCTCAGGCCTGGGGACTGTGTCCACCACTGGATTCGTCACAGGTCGTGTGGTCTTTGCAGAACCCCGGCTGCGTTGTGACTCTGAGCGTCCGCTGATGCTGCGCTGTAGAGAGGAAGAGTTTCCCTTGCACTGACGCTGTGAGCGCTGTTGCCGCTGTACCTGCGCTTGCTCAGGAGATAGCTGAACGACTTCCTGCGCATCCTGCTGCTCCTTGTCGCTCATAGTGGCCTCCGCACTTGTTTAGTGCACCGGAGATTTGAATTGACCACATTCTTCCGCCTGAGAGCGTTCTTTTTAATCTGTTGCGCCACCGTCGCCGGAAGTGGCAATCTGCGCATGCGCCCGCCTGACTTCTGGTTTTCCCGGATCGCCGGCTCCACATAGGGGAAGATATAAGCGGGGACATCCGCGCGCGCCCTAGCGTTCCGTTTGCCGGCGCCTGCCTGGTTCGGGCGGTAATGGCGCCGGCGTTTCAGTGGTCCCATGCGGCACCCGGTCACCGGCCTCCCAGTTTTGTCTGGGGCTTAAGGAAAGGTAGCCACCACTACTTCCATGTGTCGTTGTGCCGCGGTACAGGGCTATTTTGGTGACCGCCGCCACCTGCCCTTTCCTACCCCTTTTTTTTTTCCCGTGGGGAAGGCAGACTTGATCCTCTTCACTGCCTTCCCCTTCACACTCACCCATAAGGCCCGCCGACCCCAGCGGTGGTGCTTCAGGGAAGGGAAAAAGGGGAGAGAAAACCCGCTCGACTCAGCCGTGACAGGGCGCCCCCTGTCAGGAACCGACTGGACCAGCCCCTGGAATCCCAGGAAGAATCCTTCAGGTACGTGCTGTAGGTTCCCCATCAGGGACAGGAAACCAACTGATGTGGGAGAGAGGTACGCCCTTTTTCACCTGTAGGTTTCCTGTCCCTGGGGGCGGACCCCTCTCTCTCCGTGGTGCCATCATGGGGATAGAGAAATAAAACACGGAAGTGTGAAGGTATGTTTCCACGGGCTGAAACCGGCAGCGCTTTGGACGCAGCACGTCTGCGCCATCCAAAGCACTGCCGGCTTTTGAACGCCAGTGATTCCGCAGGTGTTCATTGAACTGTGGGGCATCACCGTGTCCTATACATTGGACGGTGATATTTATCTTGCAGAGACGGAGCGTCTCTGCAAGATAGACATGCTGCGGTCTGGAAAGACGAGCCACATGTCCATTGCACGCACAGTGGAGATGGAATTTCTTCAAATCCCATCCACTATGCTGTAACATCTTGCCACTGCGGGTTTGATGCTGCGGATGAACGCAGCGTCAAACCCGCAGCTTTTACTGACCATGGAAACATACCCTGAATGAGGCCTCAGGCTGAGCTCTTACAATGAGTTTCTGGTGCTGTGTATTTTCAGTCCTTAGCGAGCAAAACAAACAAAAAAAAGGTCTATAAAGTTTCATTGATGATTTATTTTTTTAAAGGGACATCATAAAAAAAATATAAACTTATGTACTACTGCCACAATATTCTTGACCCATGCATTAAAGATTAATGCCTTACGCTGCAAAGTAAAAAATGTTATATTTGCAATTTACAATATCACTATGGGGTTAGTAATGGATAGGTGTCTTATAGACACCTCTCCATTGGTGATGAGCGAGTGTACTCGTTGCTCGGGTGACCTCCGAGTATTTATAACTGCTCGGAGATTTAGTTTTCATTGCTGCAGCTGAAGGATTTACAGCTACTAGCAAGGCTGAGTACATGTGGGGGTTGCCTGGTTGCTAGGGAATCCCCACATGTAATCAAGCTGGCTAGTAGCTGTAAATCATTCAGCTGCCGCGATGAAAACTAAATCTCCGAGCAGTTATAAATACTCGGAGGTCACCCGAGCGTGCTCAGGAAAACCCGAGCAATGAGTACACTCGCTCATCACTAATCTCCATTACTAACCTGTGGGGTTGATGTCATCTTTGTATTGTTAGGTGACATCAAGCCCACAGGTTAATATAAACCCCACTTGCCACCACTACAGGGCAAGTGGGAAGCGAGAGGCTAAGTGCCAGAACTGGTGCATCTATAAGATGCGCCATTTCTGGGGCAGCTGAGAACTGATGATTAAAAATGATTAAGATCGCATAGATCGAAACGTGTTGTCTATCCTCATGACTGCATCCACCTTTGAGCAAGGATTTTAATTACGCTATATTTATATGCACCAATAAAGAATTTCAAGATTTTAGGAGCTGGAGTGCACACCTTTTCCTCATCTTCCATTGCTGCACGTCTTGGTCGAGACGAAATCTCCGTGCTCCTTCGGTCTGTCGGTGAGCTGGCTGTGGCTTTTAGCCTTATTTTTCTATATACTGATGTTTTTAGCCTGGGTGACGCCAATATCCATGGCCTCTTCTCAAGCTATTAATATCATCTCGCAACTGTCTGCATAGCCTTTGCTGGTTTGATTTTATAGGGGACCCCATATCAATTTTTTTTTATGGGGTTGTCCTGTAAACTAGCCAGTAAAAGCTAAGCAAACAGCTGTGAGCTGATAATAATAGACTGGGAACCTTTGGCTATTGGCTCCTTCCCAGAATATTAACATCAGCCGTCTGCTTTCCCTCTGCTGGTTATGAAAATTATGCAGGAGCAAATGTTTTTTAAAAAATGTTTTGAAAAATAAACAGATACTGCATTTCACGCAGATTTCTGACAGTTGCGGTTTTGTTACAGCATATGTAACTTACCGGTAATTATGTTAATGCTCCTACATAGGCTGGTGACTGTGTGTGTGTCTTTATTTAATGTTAATGAGTATCTGGCTGAAGAGGTTGAACAAGGAAATTAAATCACTTTTTTTTTTTTTTTAATATATCTTTATTTAGTTCTATTGATTCACAAAAATGCATGAAACAATGCCTGCATAAACTCACCAAAACCGCGCATATTTTCAGCTGCATTTTTCTGACAAGAGATGCAGAAATCTTGCAGAAATTTCTGCAAGCAAATATGCAACGTGCGCACATAGCCTAAACCCTCATTTGGCTATACGGAAGGGCAAATAAATAAAAGGGTTATGTCTCGATTCAGCAATGGAAAAAAAACAAACATTTTTTATATCACAAAACCAGTTTTCATTACGGAGAAGTTAATAAAAAAAAAATCCTTATGTTTGGTGGCACTGCATTCACACTGATCTGCAGAATGAGGCTACATTCCAGTGAGTTTTATACGCTGCTTGTTTCCTCTGCGTCAAAAATGCAGTGTCTTACATAAATGTAGGAGTAGCGAAATAGTTACTATATAGTGAAAAAATATATTCCAGCTTCATAAAAATCCAAAGGTTTATTAGATCCTCTTTGAAATAGGACGACTGAGAGCGCTTGAAACGCATTGCTTCCATTTGTAATCAACTTTTAAAGGTGTTCTAATAAACCATTTTTATGAAGCCGGAAAATATTTCCTCATTATATGGACTTCACGTGGGGCCACGCCAGTTCCTTACTTCAGCACGCCGAGTGCGGCTATAGGTGAGCTGCTTTCAGTCAGTAAAATAAGTCCCCTCCATTTATGACCTTACGGTGCCTGTAGTGTTGCCGCATATGTGTGTTCACTGCTTGACCCCCTACACCGAGAGAGAGCGCGAGAGCGTGTGTGTTTTGTTACCCATTTTGACTGTTTTTCAACAAAAAAATACACATTTTATTAAATAGGTTTTCTGTTATTTTCAATGTATTTTGGGCCTTATTCACTCCAATTATCCTTTATTTTTGTTTGAATTGTATTGGGAGTATCCAACAATATACTTAGGAATATGGCCCTTGATTTTGTCCATTCTGGCAATTTTTAAAACTTTATATTTTTACTGCATGTTAACAGCCTAATAAAGAAAAATCAAGCACTTATTTCTTTTTTGTTTCCTTTTACACTTCCCTCACCAAAAAAAAACAACAAAAAAAGCGAATCAGTAAAATATGCAAAAAAAATTCAGAACAAAAACTCCCACACACCTCCTTCCATAAAATATAAGTCCTTCTACAGCTAGAACATTGAAAAAAATAATGGTTGTTTGAAAGAAACCAAGTTGCTCATTAACCAGACAAAGCGGGTCACTACGAGGGTTAATGAGCACCGTATGACGCTTCTACATGGCTGATTAGGAACTGTTGGGGGGAGCCGATCCTCTAGGTGCATTCACATTGGGTTCAGTGGCCCCGTCAGGGCTTATGTCTGAGCATTTTCGGGCTTATACGACTATTGGAGGCACACACGCCTAAAAATGATGCATGTCAGAGCATACACTCACTCTGATGCCACCATTATAATCTATGGCCCCATCGGTGGGTACATCCAAATCCCATTTTGGGGGGGGGGGGGTTGGCTCAGATGTAAGACCTGACGGGGCCACTGAACAGGTGCCCACACCCAGTGTGAAAGCATCTTAAGGCTTCGTGCACACTGCGTTATTAGCAGAAACTCTCAAAACCTTGACGTCTCCGCTACTAAAAATCAGCACAAAACTGTGTGTAGGTACCCAAAGGCCGGGTTGCGGCTGTTAGCAGCATTGCCAAGGTTGTTTCCTTGCACAACACTTTAGCTTGCAGGGAAACAGCTGCGACCCGGATAGGCTTGTAGCCATTATGATTGGCCACCTGGTTTGCGTTTGAAACTGCCGTTTACCTGCCAGGTTGTGATTATGCAAAAAAAAAAACAGTGAAAAGACTGCGGCGGCGCATGGCCGCTGCCACAAAATGACCGCAACGTGTAACCATAGTTTACACATGCAGATATGTGAGCAATTTCTGGCCAACACCATCTGATTTAGGGAGTGAGGCTCATGGCGACTACGCACTGACACACAGACCTCGTGGCCAGAGATCATGGTGGGGAATGGGGTCCAATTGTGTTGTGACTGGCACTGTACCGCAACAAGCTAGGCATAAAAAGGCACAAATTACAGAATAGGAGTTCAGACGCAACCCCTTCCCTTTAAATGGTTTGGACCGGCTGTAAGTGTATACATATATAGCTTGGACCAAACCATCTAAATTGAGGGGCCGTCTATTAGGGAATATCCCCTTATCATCCGAACTGCAGATGGGCCGCATATACTGATATAGTCTCCGTGTCCTGAACGACGGAATGCTACCAGCACGCCATATAAATGGCTGATTACACACGACGTCCAGCACTTTGCCGGCTACGGCCCTCACAAACAGCGACACCCGTATACGCACACGATGGGGCGAAGTGGTAATCTCGCGATGCTTCATGAGTCCCTGTGATAGGCGAGCGCGCGTGTAGGCTGCCCGGAGACAAGCGCTTCTCGCAGGACAGCCGAGGCTCGGTCCTCACTCGGGAGCGCGCCTCTCCGACCCCGCCTCCCCTTGCACGCCGGCCTCATACGTATTGACGTCATTCGTACGTCGTCTCTATTTAAGAGGTCGGCCCGTGTCGGACGAGCGATCAGTTGGGAGCAGCTACTCACACTGTTCGCTTCGCCAGTAATCAGCCGTAGAGTGAAGTACTAGCGACAAATTGTTAATTTTTTTTTATAAGTTTATTTTTTTTTTTTGTTACTCGCACACGTCACCAAGTTCGAGAATTGTGAGGCGGCCGCAGTGTTCGTTACTTTCCTGTCCGCTAACACCGACACATTTCCTGCTTGAGGGACCCCGGCCTTCTTATCGTTTAGTTATGAGTCATGTGGCCGTCGAAAATGTTCACGGTCTAGACCAGCAGGTAAGTGTCCGTGTGAGGGAAGCGCGGCGGGCAGACAATGACGGCCTAGTGCGGTGCTGGAGCCTGAGTGCGCACTTACATAACGCGCGTTCGTCCCCGCTCCTGTGGGGGGCCCCAGGGGGGCATCGTCTCCCGGCGCCCGGGACATTGCTCGCGGTGTGTTAGGGGGTGAGCGCCGCGCTCCGGCTGCGTCATCGGGGCCGGGTGTGAGACCCGCGGACACTGGGGTGATGACGCACACCCGGAATCGCTGAGCGTGTGCCGGGCGCTCCCTCATCCGGTTTCCTTTCTCGTGTTGCCGGGCTCTCGGGCTGTGATGTGGAAGCAGGCCTGCTCGTCGCATCCTCACAATGGCGGCCTTTGTGAGAGGAATGGGGGAGGGGAAGACACGCAGCGGCTGCTGTACTGCGCGGCCCCGTGTGACGGGCCGGGAGTGAGGCCTACAGGCCCGTGTAAACAGCCCCTGGGCACGTGGCTTGGGGGGCCAGCCTGCCCTTACATGGCTCCAGCCTGGCCGGTCTGCTCCCCCTGGATTTTTGTGTATTGGCTGACCTAGTTTTCCGCTGCCCCCTCACATGCCAAGACCAAGTATCCTTAATTTAACAGGCCACGGGTAGCTGGCAGCAGCAAAGTATAGATGACGTTGTGGGGGCATAAAGTGATCCCCTAACATGACCTGTACAGGAGCTCTAGGCAATCCGCGAGTATTACAAGATGGAATCTGCCCCTTCCTTCACCCAGTGATCACCGTGCTGGAGGTCCCTATGTGCCATGTACCTGCCGCCATGGGTGGCCTCAGCAGGGGCATTCAAGGCTACCAGCATCGTCACTGGCAATTTGTCAGCGCCAAGGACCACCGATAGCACTGTTATCTGTAGTGTATTCCCTAATTTAATATCTATACCTATAATGTTACATAGGATGACTGATGTTCAGAAGCCTGTCCTCTGCCCCTGTGGTCACACTGTACTCCCTGACATCTTAAGTTCTCACCGTGCAGTTACACATGGGTAACATTGGCCACCTAGCCAGACTATGGTACATGTTGGGTAGAACTCAAAATTCTGTTCCCTTTCCCTTTTAGATGGAACCTGTCTGGATCCATAACTGCTAAACCAGTAACATAACTATTATTCTGCCCCATCTTCTAATGAAGCTGAAGTGAAGTAGTAACGATACGTTTTAATTTGTAGTATGTGTAAATGAGGCAGGACTTGCCAGCCTTATTTATTTTTTTTTTTACTTCAGCCCTGCCTTGAATTTTCTAATTATGTCTCCCTGGACACGACTACTGGAAATCTTACTCATGTTCATTATTACTATACCATAAATGTACAATATCAAGTGTCAATCCCTCCCAGCGAGGCGTGATTATAAGATCTGAGACAGGACTAGCCTGAGGAAAAAGGCGCTTAGCGGACTACTCCTGCCTAAATGGAAGCTGCAACTCTACAGAATAAAACTTAATTTTTGAAAGATAGTGTTACTTAGACCCATAAAGGACTTGTCACAGTGAACATTGACTCCTCCCAGACACTGGCAATCCTGACTCTGCAGTGTCTTGACTAGCTGGGGGGGTGGTGATAGTGCACCCCACCCCCAGAGAAGACTCTGAGGAAATGCCCAGAGCAGAAATTTCACATGCTGCCCTCCAAAAGCAACAAAAGTGAGAATCTCTGCAGTGGGTGACATCACAAAAGTGAGAGTGGCAAAATCAATGGAGTTCAGGGACTATTGCAAGCTGTTTAACTTTTTATTTATTTATTTTTTGCTAGCGACAGGTCCATCAGAATACAGGATTTGGAAAGTGTATGGCCATAGTAGCAGGTTCTATTATGGGACCTGACTGATTCCCCTCTTAATTGTAAAGTGCTGCGGAATATGTTGGCGCTATATAAATAAAAATTATTAATTATTATTCCCTTTGAAGGAGCAGTAGCCCTTATTCACGCTTATGTATGATCCATGCAGGGACCCCGTGCACCCCACCTTTTAGTCTTGTAGCCTCTGTAAATGGAGAGGCGATTCCCCCATCCTTGAGATAATGCAGGTCCCAAAGCTGGAGTCCAGGTTAATCACATTCTTGGCCTATCGTATGGTTATGACATAACTTCTTAGTTGAGAATACACCTTTAATTTGAGCCTTTAACAGAAACTTGTGAAGTCCAGTGACACATCCTCTTTAATTACACAGTACAAACTACATATATTATTAAATGGTTATAGATTAGGCCTGGTGAAATGGGTGTTCTCACTTTGCAAGAGTATAATACCAGTATTCCAACAGGGATTTTCAAAGTACTATGGTTTTGTCAGGTCTAAGATCTACAGTATGTAGTAATGTATGTTGCTTGTATTGTAAGATTTGGTGACAGATCCTAAGCAGTCTGACATGGATTAGTTCTTATTTCTTTTAGTTTTACACTTGCCGGATGTTGCCTACCATTCCATTTCTTCAGGCAGATTACTAATTTGGATATCAGGAGGGTTTCTTTCGGATTAATCCTGCCCCTCACTCATTGTGCTCTGTTCAGCCTATGTGTATTCAGGTTGTGTTTTAGCATCCAGTTTGCTATATGAAGTCTCGTAGGATGCCTTTGCCGATTTGTAGGAATATTTTAATCAAGCTGTCTTCTATTCTGGGCAGTACATCATGCGCGCTGGTGGATATTTAAATTTTTATTTTTTTTTTCTTTTTACAAGATCCAGTTACTTACTGTTGAATTTCCATGGTATTTGGCAAGGTGGCAAACTCACTAAAGGTACCTTCACACTAAACGACGCTGCAGCGATACAGACAACGATCCCGATCGCTGCAGCGTCGCTGTTTGGTCGCTGGAGAGCTGTCACACAGACCGCTCTCCAGCGACCAACGATGCCGAAGTCCCCGGGTAACCAGGGTAAACATCGGGTTGCTAAGCGCAGGGCCACGCTTAGTAACCCAATGTTTACCCTGCTTACCAGTGTAAAATGTAAAAAAACAAACAGTACATACTTAGCTTCGCGTCCCCCGGCGTCCGCTTCCCTGCACTGCCTGAGCGCCGGCCCTAACAGCAGAGCGGTGACGTCACCGCTGTGCTTTCACTTTACGGCTGGCGCTCAGTCAGTGCAGGAAGGGGACGTGACGGACATCAGAGGGTGAGTATGTACTGTTTTTTTTTTTTTTACTTTTACGATGGTAACCAGGGTAAACATCGGGTTACTAAGCGCGGCCCTGCGCTTAGTAACCCGATATTTACCCCGGTTACTATTGTAAAACATCGCTGGCATCGTTGCTTTTGCTGTCCAACACAACGATACACGGCGATCTGACGACCAAATAAAGTTCTGAACTTTCCTAAACGACCAGCGATATCACAGCAGGATCCTGATCGCTGCTGCCTGTCAAACTCAACGATATCGCTAGCCAGGACGCTGCAACGTCACGGATCGCTAGCGATATCGTTTAGTGTGAAGGTACCTTTAAGCATCTTTTGTTGGCATGTCTCCATTCTTGTGTTTCGTAATGTCTTGCTGGTTTCCTTGGCTGCAGTACCATGTGTAGCCAGAAGATGTCCCGTTTATGTATACTGCAATGCATGTACCAGATGGGGGATATAGTCCTTTTGCACAGATCTGGATGAACTACATGTATGGTGGTCTACAAATAAACTCTCGAGGGGCTTCATTGTAAGGCCTTATTTATGATATTATACTCAAGTAACCAGTTCTTTCTTTTTATCAGTTTGCTGGGCTAGACTTGAATTCAGCTGACTCTGAAAGTGGTGGCTCATCAACTAGTAAGTATACCTGCTTTTCGTTCATGTACAAAGCATGTGCAGGCGTTTTTATTAACTTTTTTGTTCTACTTTTTTGATCCATAGAAGGTCGTTATATTCCTCCTCACCTAAGAAATAAAGAAGCTTCAAGACATGGTAAGTGTTGGCAGCTGCAGTTCATGTTAAAGTGCAGAAAAAACTCAGATCTAATATATAAAGTAACTAAAAAGCCAACGCAGATGTCCTTTATGTATTTTGCACACTTGTCTCCCCCTGTAAGCACCAGAGTCAGCAATCTGCAATAGATAGATGTTAACATACTCAAAATAACCTCCCAGGGTTTCAGTGCTCAGTTTGACACAAAACTAACACTTTTACCCCTTATTTAGCTTTTCTATAAATTCTAAATGGGTTGTAGAATGTGTTCTGAAAGCTGTATTATCATGTAGGTTACCCAAGGTGTCAGTATCCAGCTGTAGATGTGTATAAGGGCTACGGTGATTGGTGGTCCCAAAGGAATGGTACGGTTGGTTACCTGTCTTGGTGTGTTGGCTGCACAATAGCTTTGACTGCATAAGCTAGCCATTGAGCTGCCCGTGAATTGCAGTGGAATCCTAATTAAACTGCTCTCTTCTGCACACTCCTAAGATACTGTAACAGGTCCACATGGCTTTGTGGCCCAAATAATTAATGGTTAGTTGATACCTTTTTATAGCCTGCATTTGCTCTGTTACCGCTATTCTCCATAGCAGTTTACATCACCCTAATATGCTATTGTGAATGAGGCCTAGTGTTGAGTCCCACGCAGGGCCACTGTGACCAAATATCTGTTTTTAAAGGGAACTTGACAGCTGCTCTTGTCCCACTAAACTGCTACCTTGACTATTGCACCTTTTTTCATTCTAGTAAGCCCCTTTCTATTTTTCTTTCACTTGGTGATTGCCAAATAAGTGCAAAAGTTATTTTAAAGGTTGGCCACTACTAGGACAACGCCTTCTTAAATTAAATGTCATGCCCCGATAAAATAATATAGCCTATGCTCTCTTCCCATGCTGGCGCAGTTCCTGCTGTGTCTGCACTCGCGGTCCCGGGGCTGTGAGATGCTGTGGAATGATGCATGGTGCCCAACTCCTAATCGGCGCTGGCGTCATGGTCTCCACCTTCGGACAAACTGAACTTGGAAATGAAGTCCATGCTACAGCTGATCTCTGGTTTCCGCTTCATGCTCTGTTAGTCCAAAGGTGGAGACAGTGACTCCAGTGCTGATTGAGTGCTGGTGTCACAGCCCTGGAGATAGTGAGTGCCGACACTGCTGGAACGGTACTGGCACGGGAGGGGAGTATAGTCTTTATTATTTTATCGGAGTGTTGGAGGTAATTTCCCATCCTGTATCCTGTCCTGAATATTTCCTATACAATCAATAACTCAAGTTTGGGAAAAAGATATTTAATGACAAGTAAAATAACATAGTAGTAAGACCATTCAAATAATAATGTAACAATAAAACCTTTTCTTCAATGTCCTATAATTAGAGACAATACCAATACAAATATCTACAAGTATACTTGGCAATGATTCTTCATTAATGAGAGAGATGGCCTTGATTCTTCCTCCATTTATACAAATATTTCACATCCACACCCAAGCCATGACTCCACCCTTGCTTCCGGTATCTTCTGTGGCAAATGTCCAATCATCTTCTGGCAATATGAACATTGTCATTGGCTGTAGTAATCATCACCTTCCTGCAGATGGCATCCCCGTACTTGGCAAGAAAGTTCTTGTGTAGGACAGGTTCAACTCCATTTGGGCTGGCTCCAAGTTGTCCATTTAAAGAAAAATTGTTTGTCACCCAAACACAACAGGCATTATGTATCAATATACATATCCATAGGCCAAAGACAGGATGTCTATCTCAGGACCACTGGCTTATAATGGAAACCCACAGGAGTTGTGTACATATGTAGATAATGATAGGTCACAAACAGGATAGAGGCTATTCATTCAAGATTTCCAGTGTACACCTGTAACCTCTGTTAAGTTTTAGGGCCAATATTCATTTGGTATGTAGATGCACCTTTGCCTTATCACTAAAACAAAGGACATCACACAGAAGAACACAGGCCTTCTCGCCTAAAGGTACCTTCACACGAAACGACATCGCTAGCGATCCGTGACGTTGCAGCGTCCTCGCTAGCGATATCGTTTCGTTTGACACGCAGCAGCGATCAGGATCCTGCTGTGATGTCGCTGGTCGCTGAATAAAGTCCAGAACTTTATTTGGTCGTCCGATCGTTGTTTGAAAGCAAAAGCAACGATACCAGTGATGTTTTACACTGGTAACCAGGGTAAACATTGGGTTACCAAGCGCAGGGCCGCGCTTAGTAACCCGATGTTTACCCTGGTTACCAGCGTAAAAGTAAAAAAAACAAACAGTACATGCTCACCTGCTCGTCCTCCAGCGTCTGCTTCCTGACACTGACTGAGCGCCGGCCCTAAAGTGAAAGTGAAAGCACAGCGGTGACGTCACCGCTGTGCTGTTAGGGCCGGAGCTCAGTCAGTGTCAGGAAGCAGACGCTGGAGGACGAGCAGGTGAGCATGTACTGTTTTTTTTTTTTTTACTTTTACGCTGGTAACCAGGGTAAACATCGGGTTACTAAGCGCGGCCCTGCACTTAGCAACCCGATGTTTACCCTGGTTACCCGGGGACCTCGGCATCGTTGGTCGCTGGAGAGCGGTCTGTGTGACAGCTCTCCAGCGATCAAACAGCGACCGGCATCGTTGTCGCTATCGCTGCAGCGTCGCTTCGTGTGAAGGTACCTTAATAGGTTCACACAATCTTGTATCTGGTTTATCTCATCAATAGAGTCCTGGAAATATTCAGCACTCATAAATTCAATATAGAGTTCAGTGATTTTTATGATACATTCATTGTCCATGTTGTCTTCCAACACGGAGCCAAACATTTTGTTTAAGAAAGGGTTGTCTTAGTAGTGGACAACCCCTTTAAACCTTGTGCTACATAAATCAGTGCGTGACTACTTGGGTGAAAGGGGCTGGATGGCATTGATTTTCCTGGACTAATACATTTCATTGTGTAATGTCCCTATGGGTGTGATTGACATAATTTGCAAGAGAGATGTTCCCTCTAGCTCCTTGCAAATCTTATGCATGCAATGTTATGCTTTCCTGGGAATTCCCAATGGCATTGCACGTGTCCAGAGAGGGCGCAGGGATGCAGGACTCTGCTAGCCGTGTGATTTCCAACAAGCTGGTGGTAATGTCATTCATTCCTACAGGAGCATGCTTAGACAACAAGAGGGAGGATTATTCTGTTGACATTCTCAACCTATACCTCTCCTTCCCTCCACTAGTTCCTCAATGATTTACATTGTGCAGGGTTTAAAGTTAACTTTACATTTATTTAGCAATCACTAAGCAACAAGGCCTTATTAGAATGTAGCAAAAAAGCTGCACTACAGTTGTTGATTTCAGGGCTGACTGGGCTTTCAGGTTTCTTTTAAATTGAATTAATTGCTCTTGCCATCTTGTGAGAATTCTACAATTTACCTGCAAATGTTAATTTTAAATATCGCTACTTTTTGGTAAAATTGTGTATTGGCCTTGCCCATAGTCTGAAGTTTAAATTTCTCATTAAACAGACTCCAATGCAGGCTTGTTTGATAAGACTTAGATTGCCTAAATTGTGATCTCTAAGTTCTTGGCATTACATGATTGGTGTAATGAACTCTACTTCACTTGTGGGAATCTGGCAGCTCTAAAATAATTCACTAATGTGCATGTAACATGCATTACACCAGGGTATGTCAGCTTGCTTTAGCTTGCTTTTAGACACTAGTATTAAGTGGTTGGTCTGGGTGATTGTCTGCAAAGTACTGTTTCTGTGAATACAATTTGCCACCGATGGGCGGTTTTCTGTCAACATCATTGTAAATGACTTTCTTCACTCCACAAGATGCAGGATGGGACTCTAGTCGTGGAGGAAATGGCTATGTGAATGGGACCAACGATGACCGCGATAGTCGCATGAACGGATATGCAAATAGAGGCACTGGTCGTACTGATCGAGGTAACTAGCCTTGTGATTATATCCAAATAACAGTAAGCCCCACATTGCCTTCCATGTTCATGAAATGCAATGTTTGCACTTCAGAGAATTCTTGTGTGGCTTTCATTGAACTGTTTGGGTCTATTTCAAGAATAAGTCTTTATTGGTCAATTTGTGTATGTGTGATTTAATAGAGATCAGCAAAGCACTTGGCAGTATCCTGGTCCAGCTGCTATTGTGAACTGCGAATTGCCTCTACTTGTGAGAATTCCCAACATCAGTTCTGATTTGTAGGCCCCGTGCAATGCCATTGTTGCTGTGTGATTCGCGTCATGTGAACATTTTTTGTCTACTAATCAGAAGCAACAGGTATGCTGGCAGTTTAAAGGGAACCTATCACCCCGTTTTTTAAAAATTAGATAAAAATAGTGTGAAATAGGGGCAGAGCTGGGCTTTACATTAGTGCCTTTTTGGTGCCTTTACACCCCCGTTAGGCTGCCGAAATACCTTTGTGAAGTGGCTGTTTTGTCCTGTCACTCAAGTTGGTCAGGTTGGATGGGCGTGGTCACAGCGCTGTTTCTCCCCCAGATCAGGCTCATCATTACGTTGGTGGCGTAGTGGTGTGCGCATGTCCAAAGAGAAGATCCACTGCCCAGGAGATTCAAAACAGTGCGGTCTTCGCTATTCGCCGTTTACCGGTGGGCGCGGCCATCTTTCCTGTGGCTGCGCGTGCGCAGATGGAGCGCTCTGCTGCCCGGGGCTTCAGGAAAATGGCCGCCGCGATCTCCATCTGCGCACGCGCGGAATCCCGTGGCCATTTTCCTGAAGCCCCGGGCAGCAGAGCGCTCCATCTGCGCACACGCAGCCACAGGAAAGATGGCCGCGCCCACCGGTAAACGGCGAATAGCGAAGACCGCGCTGTTTTGAATCTCCTGGGCAGTGGATCTTCTCTTTGGACATGCGCACACCACTACGCCACCAACGTAATGATGAGCCTGATCTGGGGGAGAAACAGCGCTGTGACCACGCCCATCCGACCTGACCAACTTGAGTGACAGGACAAAACGGCCACTTCACAAAGGTATTTCGGCAGCCTAACGGGGGTGTAAAGGCACCAAAAAGGCACTAATGTAAAGCCCAGCTCTGCCCCTATTTCACACTATTTTTATCTAATCTTTAAAAAACGGGGTGATAGGTTCCCTTTAAGAGGTTCACCACAGGGCTCCTGTCTAATAACCATGGCCTACTGATGTGGCCTCTGGACCCTGTGAAGACAGTTTCTCCTATAATAAATTGTGTGATTGTAGCCATTCTAACAAATTATGTCTCTCACCAGATAGTAGTTAGTCACCTTAATGCATTTAGAAAGATCTCCTCAAGGTATCCTTTTAATCAGTATAGCTGTGCCGACCTGACACTGTTTATAGGTCACACAATCCTGCTGACAGGTTCCCTTTAAATGTTTCTGACTTGTCCAGGTGTACAAACCTAGTCAAAATGGACAGTGATGGTACAACTGCCAAATTGTTTTATAAGTGAGCTCCAAGATACCTGATTATTTGGTATTTATGTTAACTTTCATAGGCTTCACATTGTGTGGTAGGAACCCCCTATTGCTTGTCATGTACTTTGTGGTTTCTCAGTTGTGTATTTTTTTTTTTTCTGTTTTAGGATTTTATGACCGAGATAACTCTGGGTGGACTGCTGGTAGAGACAAAGATGCTTACAGCAGTTTCGGGTCACGAAGTGACCGTGGCAGACCAAGTTTATTTAATGACAGGGGCAGTGGGGCACGGAGGTAAGCTCTGTGCTATGCGTTATATGCAATTATTTTTGCTTGGTTTGCGTGGTGGTAATGCAGAATACCCCAAATACTTCTACTCCACAACCTAGAGTATGACCTTGGTGACTGAGATTCTGAGTTCTACTGAATAGTACTGCAACATTATTTAGTATTCCATGTCCTCATAGTTTCCTAAGGAAGTGTGCTGCCACATACTTTGTGACCGGCCTGTGTTAGGATTTTTCAGGGATGTATGTCGGTAGTGTGTGGGTGGTTCTGAAATATATCGGGGTCCTACAACCCCAAATGCAAGTTGTCATCGTGAAACAAATGCCGTTTTGTGCCTTATTATGAATAGGCTTACACTAGGGAGTTAATTTTTCTTCATGTGGGCAGTTTTTTTTTTTTTGGGGGGGGACCCTTTTGTATGTGTTGCAATTTATTTTTATTTTTTTAATGTTTGGTAAGGGGAGGGGACTAAACTGCATGGTTGTTAAATGCCTTGTGTTTTGTGCACACAAGTAAGGTGAGATCACTTTCCACACCAAATAAACCTGAGGGGTAGTCCTGTGCGTTGTTCACACCCTGGCAACCAGAGTCTAAACTGGTAGAGGACCTATTGCGCCTCAGGTAAGCTTTCACTACACCACAGAATGTCAGTCTGCAGTGTATGAAGCAGAGCCTGCCACTTGCTCCACAACTCTAACTAGTTATAACTAAATACTATACCTTCAGTCTATCCTGACACTTTTTTTTTAATTATGCAGTTTTCAGATTTTGTAACCCATGTTGAAAAAAAGTTCCATGAGGGGATGCAAACTTTTTTTTGTGTGCACTTGCCTATAGATCTGATGATCGCCGTACAGATGGCTATGATGGCATGGGAAATCGTAGTGACAGGGGTGGCTTTGGTAGATTTGACCGTGGCAGCAGCCGTTGGACAGATGAGCGAAATGATGAAGATGACTGGTCAAAGCCTCTTGCCCCAAATGATCGCATAGAACAGTGAGTAATGTTCATGGCTTTGTTGTGTGTTTGTTTTTTTAACTTATTGATTGATTGTCCATTTTTTTCCCTTAGGGAGCTGTTTTCTGGAAGCAATACTGGCATAAACTTTGAGAAGTATGATGACATTCCAGTTGAAGCCACAGGCACGAACTGTCCTCCACACATAGAAAGCGTATGTATTATTTCTGTGTGCAACAAACATTGGGAAAATTCATCGTGTGACCGTTTCCTCTAACACCAACCCATTGCCTCCTGCCCATTCTTCTAATTTTCTTGCACATCTCATGCTGGTTAAATTTATTTAATGGCTATAAAATGGCCAAAATCTTTGTCCATGCAGGTATGCAGAATCTTATAAAACGGAGTACTGTGTATATACTCCTGTAAAAGCAGAGTTTTTCAGCACTTATTTATTTTTTTTTTGTGCTGAAAATGCCCCCTTACACGAGTCATTGTCCCAGTTTACGGCGAGGGAGGGGAGTGGCTGGTCACAGGAGGCTGAAGCTAAAACCTGTGCCTGCTGCTAAAGATAAATGAATATTCACTGCACTGGCAATTAATATTCATTTCTCTTATAGCGCACACAGTTACTTCTGCAGCCGCCGGCTTCCTGTATTTAAAAAAAAAAAAATCCTACTTCCCTTCGTGGAGAGATACGAATTTTTTATTGCCTTAATGAGTGGGGACACGTCATCGTCTGGTCGCAGGAGCTGCTGGCACCAGAACGAGATGCTGCAGGGGCGCGCAGGGAAGGGAAGTAAAATGTGGTGTGTTTTTGTGGTTTTTTTTATGCTTATGCTTTTCTTATGGGGGTCATGCATACAAAGATGGGGGGGATGAGGAGCCATGCATACAAGGATGGGGGGGGGGGATGAGGAGCCATTTCATACAAGGATGGGGGGGGGGGGGGGGTGAGGAGCCGTGCTTATACTTGCCAATAAATTTTCCCAGTTTTTGAGGCAAAATGAAGTGCCTTGTCTTATGCTCAGGTTGACTTATACACGAGTGTGTACGGTAATACCATTGTCACCATCTCACTGGAGCTTGCTGCATTTCAATTAAGTGAAGTGTATAAAATTGCAGTATTCTAAGTACCTCCTTGTGACTGCAGGCAGCCATTACTGTGAACAAAAAAAATGGTTAAATAACCAAAGAGTGTATAAACCAGTTAAAAATATATTTAATTAAATTTGATATATTGAAACCAAAAATAAATTGGAAACAAATACACTACAGGACACTAAATAACGGGGACTCTAAACAGTACAAAAAGCATAGTAAAATGCTTGTCAAATCTAGAGGGAATGGTACACAGGGTAATTTCCCCCACAATTTGGCCGAATAGATTACAGCATGACAGCATTACTTATGTGAAATTAGATTATAAAAGCGTCTCCAATGCATGTTTCATCTTAGAACTTCATCAGGAGTTAGCCATCATTGCAATGTTACACACTGCCTTACAGGAGGTCAGAGGTTCTGTGTCACTCCTCAAGCCAATAAAATAGTGTTATCACCTATGCTGCAGAAGACGTGTTTTGTTTTTTCGTTTGTTTTTTTTATCGCATTTACTAGGACAGTGGGAAAATAATCCTTCTTTTTCTATTTTTAATGCAGTTCCATGATGTTAACATGGGAGAGATAATTATGGGAAATATTCAACTCACACGTTACACACGGCCCACCCCAGTGCAAAAGCATGCAATTCCAATTATCATAGAGAAACGAGATTTGATGGCCTGTGCACAGACAGGTAAGCTTCGGCATACAATCAAAAGATTACAGCAGCATCCTTCATTTGCTGACGTGTAGGCAATCGTTGAATATGTGAAACTTAGACCTCATCACTACTGTATAGAGTATACTTTTAAAAATAATTGAGCATTCAAATGAATCCACCACCAGCCATAACAATGTTTTTGTTTTTGCTTTTTCCCTCGTCAAGTTTCAGTATTCATGATCTTTCACACTGGTTTCTATTAAAATAATTGGCACGCGTTATATTTGAAAACTTTTGAGCATAGGTTTGTCTTTTTAAGCCCCCAGAGAAACCAATGGGAAAGACTCTAAGCTGTGTATTTCAAAGTGCTATTTGTGACAAAACCTCATATGTAATATTCTGTATTTTGCTATGGACCCAAGTAAACGTCTGGATTATTATTATAAGAATAAAATATATATTTCAAAATCGGAACAGCATCTTATATTACCAAATTGTAGTGCAGCGTCTTCCCAACCACTGTTGAAATGGTCTTTGGTAATAGATGGAAAAAAAAAGACCGCACAAAAAAAAATAAAAAAATAGAAAAAAAGGGCTTTAATGCCTGAACGGCGTGGCGACGTTTCGGATATCTTTATCCTTTTTCAAGCGAAAAAGGATAAAGATATCCGAAACGTCGCCACGCCGTTCAGGCATTAAAGCCCTTTTTTTTTCTATTTTTTTATTTTTTTTTGTGCTGTCTTTCATCTATCTATCTATCTATCTATCTATCTATCTATCTATCTATCTATCTATCTATCTATCTATCTATCTATCTATCTATCTATCTATCTATCTATCTATCTATCTATCTATCTATCTATCTATCTATCTATCTATCTATCTATCTATCTACCAAATGTTTGTGGATATTATCAAAATTCCTGTATTTTTGTGCTAAGGAAGGAGGTGTACACTCTAACGTGGGCTATGTTCAGTATTTGGTCAGTGTTTTAAATCAATATTTGTAAGCCAAAACCAGGAGTAGATAGAAATACAGAAGTGGTGTATGTGCTTCTTTTCTGATTGTTCCTCGCCTGGTTATGGCTCACAAATACTGATGTAACATTCTGAGCAAATTCTGAATGTGCAAACGTGGCCTTATTGGAAATATTCTGCTTTCAGGTTCTGGCAAAACTGCAGCTTTTTTGCTCCCTATCTTAAGTCAGATATATGCCGATGGTCCTGGTGAAGCCATGAAGCACTTAAAGGTAAATTTAATTTGTTACTGAATTCAATTGAAATCCCACCTATGTGTTTTAAATATTGTTAACTTTATTTGTTTTTATAGGATAATGGGAGATATGGAAGGCGCAAACAGTTTCCATTGTCACTTGTATTGGCTCCAACTAGAGAACTGGCTGTACAAATCTATGAAGAAGCCAGAAAGGTATACTCATTTTTTTTTTTTTTTTTTTTTCTTTTTAATACTCTTCCTTCATCTTTCTGTCTTTATTATTTCAACCATTCATCTATTTTCCTCCTAGTTTGCCTATAGGTCCAGAGTACGACCATGCGTTGTTTATGGTGGTGCCGACATTGGCCAGCAAATTAGGGACTTGGAACGAGGTTGCCACCTGCTTGTAGCCACACCGGGTCGTCTAGTTGATATGATGGAACGTGGAAAAATTGGCCTGGACTGTTGCAAGTATGTCCGTGTTTTTGTAATGCTCTTCTGCTGATTGACTTGACTATTGCGGTCTATAGATAACCTCTTGGCTACATGTGAATAACGTGCATGCCAAGCATGTATGAAGTGCTGACTTCCATACAGGAGCCAGCTGTTAGAGCTAACTGGTCCCAACTGCAGCTGTTAGTGGCAGTACTTCTATCCCAACAGTTCATCTTCCTTGATGCCACAGATGTCACTGCATTGGCATTTAAAGGGAACCTGTCAGTAATTTTGGCCGATATAAGATGTGGCCACTGCCTTTCAGGGCTTATCTACAGCATTCTATAATGCTGTAGCTAAGCCCCCAATCTGACCTAAAAGATAAGAAAAATAAGTTTTTAGTCACCTGGGGGCAGTCCAGTCCAATGGCTGTCGCAGGTCCGGGTCCAGCGCCTCCCATCTTCTTATGCTCACCGCCCTCCTTGCTTCATCGCTCCCCTGACATCGTGCTCCTGTTCAGGTGTACTTTTCTGCCTTGAGGGCAGAGTAAAATATTGCAGTGCGCAGGCGCTGGGAAAGGTCAGAGGCCCGGCGCATGAGAATCTTAAACATGTGCCTCTTGCTGTGTAATAGTCATGTCTGATGGTGCAGGAACATGTTCTCCTCATTCCACATCCCCTGAGCAGGGGAGGAAGCAAGAGTGTATAGACATTACAGCATGGGATCACTGCTGATTCTTTCTGTGAGGTAAAACATTTCACTGCCCTTTTTTTTTTTTTTTTTTTTTTTCCAGCAATGTTTTTCCTCAAAGAAAGTCAGCTGTGGTCCTGTGCTGTAATGTCTGCATACTCTTTTGCTTCCTCCCCGGCCTAGGAGATGTGGTATGATCAGACCATGTCTCTGTACAGTCACACAGCCATTAATATCAAGGCTGACTGTCACTTCCAAACAGAAATCGGGTGCGAACAGGTGCTTACTAAGAGTAGCCATCTCTATATATAGCCAAATAAAGTAGCACTCTGTAGTGCTATAACATGCAAACATGAAATATAAAAATTGAGGATACTTGGCGTGTAGTTTTCATATTTTCTAGTGCAGTAATGCAATTCACATTCATGTTTGCATGCTATAGCGCTACAGAGCTACTTCATTTGTTGGTTGGACACCGCCACTAAACAGGACCTAGACCTAGCAGGGGCACATGTAGAAGATTCTCAGCATGGGAAGCACATTCAATTTATTTTTACTGCAAGATCTATTTCTTTTATTATTTAGGAGGCTGGTCACAGACTGCAATATATAATGTACCAGGGATAGGATTAACAAAAAAATCCAAATGTCACAGCACAATTGTTCCCATTCTGGTAGATCATTATTTATTTTAATTTTTTTAATGTAGATATCTTGTGTTGGATGAAGCTGATCGAATGCTTGACATGGGATTTGAACCCCAAATTCGACGAATTGTTGAGCAAGACACCATGCCGCCCAAGGGCGTTCGGCAGACCATGATGTTCAGTGCTACCTTCCCTAAAGAAATTCAGGTACAGTCGAGACCACATACCAAAGCAGACCTCGAATTACACATTATGCAACATTTTTTTTTTTTTTTTTTTTTTTTTTGTCCCCCTCTTAAAATTTTTTTTTTTTTTTTTTTGTTTCCTCTAGATTCTTGCACGAGACTTCCTGGATGAATATATTTTCTTGGCTGTAGGCAGAGTAGGCTCCACTTCCGAAAACATTACGCAAAAAGTGGTCTGGGTGGAGGAAATGGATAAACGATCCTTTTTATTAGATCTTCTTAATGCAACTGGTAATAAAACTGCTAGTCCTGAAATTCTAACAAATGTACTATTTAATTTGTACATGTCTACAGTCTGATTCTATTGGCTACTCTCACATCACTTTGTTTTTCAGGGAAGGATTCATTAACATTGGTGTTTGTAGAAACTAAAAAGGGTGCAGATGCCCTTGAGGACTTCCTGTACCACGAAGGATATGCTTGTACAAGCATCCATGGAGACAGATCTCAAAGAGATCGAGAAGAAGCACTTCATCAATTCCGCTCTGGAAAAAGCCCAATTCTTGTAGCAACAGCAGTAAGCATCATACATATATATATATTTTTTTTATTTTTTTTTAACAGAATGGTTTTCTGTCCATTGTCTTGTGCAAACACTTTTTTCTGTTACAGGTAGCAGCAAGAGGTCTTGATATTTCAAATGTCAAGCATGTTATAAACTTTGATCTGCCCAGTGACATTGAGGAGTATGTACATCGAATAGGTCGTACAGGACGTGTGGGTAATCTCGGTAAGTGACCGCTGTGTAATCTAGCTATACAGGTTTATTTGAAAAGTATTGTTGAAGCTGCCCCACCTAATCCCTCTAGCTTCATTTGACACTTTCATTCCCCCACCCCACCCTTTTATAGGTCTTGCAACATCCTTTTTCAATGAAAAGAATATTAATATAACGAAGGATTTACTAGACCTGTTGGTAGAAGCAAAACAAGAGGTACCATCTTGGCTGGAGAACATGGCCTATGAACAGCATCACAAGACTAGCAGCAGAGGGCGGTCAAAAAGGTAAAAAGCTCTTGTGGTATCTTAGGCCTAATTTAGATGTCCATGAAATGCGGTCAGTGTACAGACTGGCCAAGAATCTCCCAACCTGAATGCAACAAAAATATGCCTGACGCTGTATGATGTTTGGGCTGGCAGACCGTGTGTTTCATGGGCACCTGAATTTTAAGGAGTTTTTGGGTGGAAGTGGTTTTAAATATAATTATTTTTTTTCTCCCCCCCCAACTTTAAAGTCGATTTAGCGGTGGATTTGGTGCCAGAGATTATAGGCAGAGTAGCAGTGCTAGCAGCGGTTTTGGCAGCAGCCGTGGAGGTCGAAGCAGTGGTCATGGTGGTAGCCGTGCTTTCGGAGGCGGTAAGTTGTGTTAGTATTTTGTGATCTTTAACTATAGCAGCAACACTTTTTTGCAGTGTTTTACTGGTGTATTAAATAAGACATGCAAAGTGGAAGCTTTTCCCTTAATTGGTTATCTCGCAATGAAAACTTTAATGAATTTGTTTGTACAGTATTTCAACTAAGTTGTGGAGAGGGTAGTGATGCAGTCACTAAACCTGAATAGATTAATAAATGTGCTCTTTTTATGGCTTTCTTGGGTTGTAAACAAGTGTGTTTGTGGATGGCAGCACTTAAATGTGTAAACTAAAACATTCATTCTTCTAACACATTGCATCTTTCTGACCACAGGTGGATATGGTGGCTTCTATAACAGTGATGGCTATGGTGGAAACTATGGTGGCAGCTCCCAAGTTGACTGGTGGGGCAACTAAATCCCCCTACAGCAAAAAAAAAAAAATGACTCAACCAAACAAGCTAATATGGAAACCACATGTAACTTTAGCCAGACTATACCTTGTGTAGCTTCGAGAACTTGTACATTACCAGCTGTGATTCTCCACTGAATTTTCTTTTCAAGGGAGCTCTGGGCCATGAAGAAAACACACAATAGGAAACAAAGACCTACTTTGATGGTGTTGGAAGATTTTCATTGCTGTAGTGTTGGATTAATTCAAAGTTCACCCCTTTCCCAACAACTGCATTTATTTTTGACTGAGGATAAATTTGTTTGTTAATGTACTGTGCCTTTAACTTTAGACAACTTTTTATTTTGATGTCCTGTTGGCTCAGTATTGCTCAAGATCTAAATTGTTAAAAGAAAATACATTTATTGAACTTGGGCGAAATCAAACCTTGGCACACAGGTGTGATACAACTCAAAACAGGAATCGTTTCATCCATGCATTTAATATTACAAGGGAAAAACTCGTGCAGCCAGCCCGCATTAGGGTTTCTGTTAAGTTTGCCTCCTTGAGGCAACAAAACCTTAACGCATATCAGAATGGCTTCTAATGTGGCAAACTGTACGAAGTTAAGTTCTGATTTGCTCACTCTATCCTGGAAAGGTACTTAGAACCTGAAGTCTTTTTAATAAGCCATTCCAGTCACATAGGTGTATGAGTTTGTTCATACACGTTAGGCATTGTTTTTCAGAGGGCGAAATACAGCATTTCCTTTAACAATGTTTAGGCAGAAGAGTAACTTGTGAGCTAGCCAGATGTGGGCCGAACATTACAGGGAACGTTCAACTATCTGAAACTTGAAATAGTTTTTAGAAGGTATCATCATTAAATTTGAAGCCTGTCATGAAAAAATAAAAACTGGCAGATTGGCTGACCACAGCAGTTTGTGGTTCTGTGACAGGCCTGGCTGATTTTGGTCTAATAACGCATGCTAGTGTTAATGTTTTTTGGTCAAGAGGGAATGAACAGGAAGAATTATGCAGCAGGCTTTATTTTAATGCAGATTCACATTACTCTGTTCAAGCTGCGTTGAGAGGTTATAAACATACTTGGCTTACTGTAGACTTTGTAAAATGGCTCCAGATGAGTAAAATGAAATCTTTAAGATCTTTGGTGGAACAAATGTACATGACTGCACAAGGTGTAATATCTGCTAACGTGTGCAGTTTAGTCAGTTTTAGTTGCATAGGTTTCCATTGTATTTAGTATGTCAATGCTAAATCTGGCCAAAGAGTAATTCCCACCTTTTACACCTCTGCCACTTGAAATTTAGCTAACTTTACGTAGTTAAATTCAAACAACTCTGGTGGCATAGGAGTGGCAAAAAAAAAAAAATCTAACGTGCAATAGATTTTACAAGTGTTTTGTGCCTTGCTCCAAGTCTTTTTGTAGGTGCACTTGACAGTATTGAGGTAATTGTTATGGTGCTATTTAAAATATAGGTGGCCCTTGTACATTTTTGCCCATAACTTTATACAAAACTTCTTTTATTGCACATTCAGAGAATTTTTTATATAAGTCTTGTGTACGTGTCCTTAACCTCAAATCTTATTTTTGTCTCTTTGCAATGGCAAAAACACTGCTTGGAGTCTAGGGCAGGATTGAGACTTATTTGGGACCATGGGGGTGATAGATGGGGAAGCAACTATTTTGCACACAATGGATTTCTAGATACTTTTTGCTGCTAGTTTTGTGTAATATTTATTGAACATTTTGACAAATATTTATTTTTGTAAGCCTAAGTGATTCTTTGAAAGCTTAAAGAAACTTGACCAAAAGACAGTACAAAAACACTGGCACTTGAATGTTGAATGTCAACGTATGCGTGAAATTATATATTTCGGGGTAGCGTGAGCTTTTAATGTTAAGTCATATTAAACTCTTAAGTCAAATTAAGCAGACCCAGTATTGGCTGAGCAGCCATAACGTTCTGGTGTAATTAAAATAAAATTGGCAACTTGAAATTTAAACATGCCAAGGTTTTGATACACTTGTCTTAAGATATTAATGAAACACTTCGAAACACTGATGTGAAGTGTCCAGATTCTCAGATGTTTGTTGCGTGAGTTTTGTTTAGTTGTGCGGTTATTTTTTTTTATGTTTTATTTTTTTTTTTTTTAAATTTCAGTGAATGTCTGGCACATTGCAATCCTCAAACATGTGGTTTATCTTTGTCATACTGAAAATTGGTGACTTGTGTCCTCAATGATTACATATTAGCAAGTAACTTTGGCAATACCTTTTTAACAAGAACAAGGTTCACACATTTATATGCAAAGAATGGATTTGAACTTGCTAAATGTCAAGATTGACCCTCAAGTCGCTTTAGTTTAGATTTTGCTTATTGTACTAGTATAGATGCTTGGCACTGCATGTGCTGTGCATTACTGATTTTATTAAAATAAAAGTTGAATGGCAAACAATAAATGACTCATTGCTTTCTTTGGCCGCTACCATAAGAAAAAAATAAATCTATCTCTGCTCATTCCCCCAAAAAATGGAGAAAATTTGCACTTAGGTCACAATCGTGCTAGTAGGTTATTTGGTGCCATATTCAAAATTTGTGAATTACACTTTATTCTGTCAATCTTCAGCTTTCACTAAATTACATTGCTGTCACCAGGCTTCTGCTGCCTGATCTGAGAGCAGAGTAATGAAGAGACTGGAGCCCCAGATTCCAGTGGTGTCACTTGCTGCTTGCTGTAGTTTTATCAGTAGATTACCACTAGAGGGCTAGTTAACATGCAGCCATGTAGTTATCCATATTCCTACTGACCCCACTGACTACTTCTTGCATAAACTGCATAGCGAGACAGCAGTCAATCATTGGTGGGTGTGGGTGGCGTTTACACAGAGCTCTGCATTCGGAGAACTGTTAGATCTGCAGTAGAAAACTTAATTTGTCAAAACTGCAGCTGGCAGCCCAGTAAGATTGACATGGCTGGAAGCCTAATGTCTCTGCCCCTACATTATGCTGCCATGATTGATTACCAAAAACATGGTGACCTGATGGATCACACTAGTGGTAAATGCAGCAACCTTCACCGGGTCATTCCATATCAAGTAAACCAAATATGAATATTTTTTTTACCTGATGTCTTTAGATTTTTTTTATTTTTTGTTTTTATGAAGTACAACTTTAGTTAATTACAAATTAAAAGTTTAGAATTTTTTTTCTTCATCAGTTAATTTTTTACAGATTTTTAAAGTTTTAAAAAAGCGCAGATTTTGGCCTGCTATGGCTTTACATTTTTTATCATCTCGGGCTAGAATTAAGATAAAGAGGTGGGAGAGGCAGCATTTTTCTCAGAACGGTACCGGCTTTCATTTGATATGTCACAAGACTATGTTTCTTTATATTTTGTTTTGGTGAAATCAAATTAAACATTTTGATGCGCAATTCTGAAAAAACGTATGTTTTAAAATTGTGAAAACATGCATGTGTGTTACTTGTGACCTTGTTTATATTTGTACAGGGATTCAACTTGGGACCTATCACATTTGTATTTTTTTTTAAGCCTTGAATCATCTGATTATTTGTTTGTGTGAGTTTCTTCCCTTTTTCTTTTCAAATTACAACTTATTGCATTCAACATTTATATGTAACAATAAAGAAACGCAAAAAACAAATACCATAGTGCCAGAATAAATACATCTTAATCATAACAACTTGCTCAGCATTTTCAACCTGAATGCATTGAACAAGCCAAAAGAAAAAACGTGATCACATCCTCAAGTGTGATTTTCTAAATACAGTCTGATCCTAATTATATGTTAAAAACAGACTAAAAGAGCCAATATTTTTACCACCTATTTATACATGGAACATTTTTTTTTTCTACTATATCACTAAACATGTCATTTCTGAAGTGTTTAAGAAGAATAGTCCAGCAGTTAAATCCTCTACTATAAAATATGAACTAATCAAACAATTAATAGTAGGTTGTTACACTGGCCTTCTATCATCAATGTGTCCCTTCTAGTGGGTGAAATGTCATCTTGTCCATAAGCGCTAACTAGCAATGGCCGTTTCCTTCTGTGTCAGTATGTGCGGCCTGTCATGGTGCTCGGCTCCACCTGAGTTATATCTGATTTTTGTAACTTTTTACAATGTCTGGTTTTCTTGGACACACAAAGGACGGCGCTGGACCAGAAGGTGCAGAAAAGTCCTTGCTACGTCTTCATTTTCACAATCTTTGGAGAGTCCAGTAGCCGTCAGCGCCAATCATATTCACAGGTCACATAGCCAGTTGTGTCATCCATTGCCGATCTTGTGCCGCCTTCTACCACGTCATAGACGTCACTGTCTTTATTTCCACTACATGGGATGACAGTCCGGTATTGCGGAGTCACTGTGATGGGTTCTGCTTCCTGTAACTGATGTTTTCACAAACTCTCCTCCTCTTTGTAGTCCTGGTTTGTACAATACATGAACTGGATGTTAGAATATTTTTCTCCCTACATTTGAGGAGTTACCTCTCCTGGGTGATAAGATTTGGTGTGAATATGGCCTCTGGTGGCCCGAGCTGCCGGCCTGTCATCTGCTCTGCAGTCACCGTCTACCCCTGGTCATTCTCAGCCCTAACAAAGCTTCTCCTCTGTCCTCTCCTGCTTCTAAGCTCTAACATAATAAAATAATACAGGAATATCTAGCAATCATGGATTATTTGGTAATTATAGACCCCACACTGTAAAGGTACCTTCACACGAAACGACGCTGCAGCGATAGCGACAACGATGCCGATCGCTGCAGCGTCGCTGTTTGATCGCTGGAGAGCTGTCACACAGACCGCTCTCCAGCGACCAACGATGCCGAGGTCCCCGGGTAACCAGGGTAAACATCGGGTTGCTAAGCGCAGGGCCGCGCTTAGTAACCCGATGTTTACCCTGGTTACCAGCGTAAAAGTAAAAAAAACAAACAGTACATGCTCACCTGCGCGTGCCCCAGCGTCTGCTTCCTGACACTGACTGAGCTCCGGCCCTAACAGCACAGCGGTGACGTCACCGCTGTGCTTTCACTTTAGGGCCGGAGCTCAGTCAGTGTCAGCAAGCAGACGCTGGGGAGCGCGCAGGTGAGCATGTACTGTTTGTTTTTTTTTACTTTTACGCTGGTAACCAGGGTAAATATCGGGTTACTAAGCGCGGCCCTGCGCTTGGTAACCCGATGTTTACCCTGGTTACCAGTGTAAAACATCGCTGGTATCGTTGCTTTTGCTTTCAAACACAACGATACACAGCGATCGGATGACCAAATAAAGTTCTGGACTTTATTCAGCGACCAGCGACATCACAGCAGGATCCAGATCGCTGCTGCGTGTCAAACGAAACGATATCACTAGCGAGGACGCTGCAACGTCACGGATCGCTAACGATGTCGTTTTGTGTGAAGGTACCTTTAGACCACAGGCTGAACAGATCTGAGATCAAGATTTTCCAGTCCACCACCTGACAGCACCATTGGAGGACGTCCTTCTTATCTGCAGTGGGACAGGAACCACAAGTTAAAAGGACCCTCCCCACTCCACCCACCAGTGTTTTTCCTGTCCCACTGCGGATAGGAACTGCAAGACGTAGCCTCCGACGGTGCTGTGCAGATGGTGGGGATCGGGGGGCCCAGCCTTTCCCTTCCCCGCCGCAAGATATCTGCGGCTGATACCTGCGATGGGGGGTCCCTCAGCCTCCCCCAGTGTAGCGCTGCTCCTGGGGCCAAGGTCCGTTTCTCCTTGCTGGGGCTCGGCCCGGGCGCTGTCTGCTGCAGCGGCGGCTGTTCCCGCATGCGGCCGCAGCCGTTTCGGCGGGGGCTCTCTGTGCAGCAGCCGCTGCCGGCTCCAGGACACGCGGCCGCGTCACTTCCGGTCGGCGGCCGCGTCACTTCCGGTCGCGGCAAGCATCGGACCGGAGGACGCCAGCGGCAGCGCCGGCCTTCAGGAAGGCCTTTTCTCAGCATGGTCGACCGCGCGGGGCGCGGTAAGGAGGCAGGATCAACCAGGTAAAACCTATATAAGCATACAATGGGGGTCGTTGTTCCGCCGGCTATCCTGACAAAAGGTGCACACGGCTGTATTGTAATATTCTCATCATGGAGGACACTACCAGACCTGAGGGGACTGACCAGCTTCAGGGGCACGTGAGTAGGCTATGTAAAGCCATACCACAAAGCCCACCCCTCCCCCCCCCCCCCCTACTTACGGTGCCACGTATGTCTATTTACCCTAGGCTGAGCCTCCCATCCCCACAACTGAAAGGAAAAAATCGGGGAAGAATAAATGCCCGATTTGTGCCACTAAGTTTCCAGAAAATTGGCGGAAACCATTGTGCAGATCGTGCACATCCAAAATTGTGGGTGATGAGCAGACGGCACTACTATCCAGCATGAGGACCATGATTCGACAGGAGGTTCAGGCTTCTATCTCAGGCTTGAATCTTCCCCAGACTCAGTCAGAACCACAGACTTCACGGAAGAGGCCAAGGGAGTCTAGCCCTTCTTCCGAGGGTGAGGTTTCGGAGGATTCTGACCAGGAAGAAAGAGACGGATCTGTGGGCAAAGGGAAGAGATATCTCTTCGCCGCAGCAGACACAGATGAACTTCTTTATGCTGTACGTAACACCATGCAGCTACAAGATACACCAGAGGAAACCTCGATCCAGGACGAGATGTTTGGCGGATTACATGCCCAGGTGACAAAAGTCTTCCCCGTCAACAACCACATCCGTTCCATGATCCTGGAAGAGTGGCAGGAAGCGGAGAAGAAGCTAGTGATTCCCAGGGACTTTGGACTTCGTCTGCCCTACAACCCTGAGGACATTAAAGTGTGGGATGAAGTTCCCAAGATCGATGTCCCACTAGCAAAGGTGGCGAAGAAGACCTCAATTCCATTTGAGGACTCTTCCGCGTTAAAGGATCCTATGGATCGTAAAGCGGATGGTTTGCTAAGGAGAACTTGGGAGTCCTCCGCGGCAATAATACGGGCCAATATAGCGGCAACTTCCGTAGCCCGGTCAATGCACTTATGGATTGATGACTTAGAGGATCACCTCAAAGCCAAGACTTCTAGAGAGGTTATCCTTAAATCATTGCCTTTCCTCAAACTCGCAACAGGCTTTATGGCGGACGCTTCTGCCGAATCTGTACGGTTTGCGGCTAGAAGCGAATCCCTGTCTAATGCGGCCAGAAGAGCCATATGGCTAAAGACCTGGTCGGGGGATCTCCAGTCAAAAAATAAATTGTGTGGAATCCCATTCTCAGGAAATAAAGTATTTGGGCCGATTCTAGACGATATTCTAGAAAAAGCCTCAGATAAAAAGAAGGGTTTTCCTGAGGAGAATACCAAAAAATATCAACCCTTTCGTAGGTCCCGACCTGGTCAGAGGACAAACTACAAGGGGAAAGGGAAGACTGGGAGGTGGTCTTATCCCAAGGGTGGAAAGGGTAGAGACTCCATCTTCCCTAGTGCAGGCACACCAAAGTCAAATAAATGACATAAAGGTGGGAGGTCGATTACAGAAATTTCTAGGGGGTTGGCAGAAGGTATCCCAGAATCCTTGGATTCTACAAGTAGTTGCACAGGGATACAAATTAGAGTTCTCCAGCAGTCCCCCAGAAAGATTTGTAGTGACCCGACCTTGCCCGCTCTCCGACTCCTCCATGTGGACAAACATTCAGGAGCTGTTAGAATTAGAAGCGATTGTGCCAGTTCCCATCTCAGAAAGAGGCAGAGGCCATTATTCCCATTTGTTTTCAATAAAGAAACCATCTGGAGACTCCCGGACGATTATAAATTTAAAACCATTAAACAAATGGGTCCGGTACAAAAGATTCCGGATGGAATCTATAAGATCCAAGACGCCTCTAATAGACAAAGACATGGTAATGTGTACCCTAGACCTAAGCAACGCATACTATCATGTCCCGATACACCTCTCCTACCAAAAGTTCCTGAGGTTCGCCATAATGAACAGGGGGATTGTACATCACTTCCAGTTCAGATGTCTCCCCTTCGGGCTTGCTTCAGCGCCCAGAATCTTTACCAAGCTGATGTCGGAAGTTGTGGCCTATCTAAGGAATCAGAATGTGACCATAGTCCCATACCTGGACGACTTCCTGATAATGGCGAAATCACAGAAACCCCTCAAGATAGACTGCACGTTCAATCTTTCCATCCTACAGGAGCTGGGGTGGATCGTGAACTGGAAAAAGTCCTGCCTGGTCCCAAATTCCAGAATAAAATTTTTGGGAGTGATCTTAGATTCCAATCTAAGAACATCTTTTTTACCAGAAGACAGACAAGAGACCTTGATCAGGCACATCCACCATTTCAGAAGAAGTACCCCCTCCATAAGAGAGGCAATGAGGATACTCGGTTTCATGACAGCATGCATACCCTGTGTGAGATGGAGCCAATTCCACTCGCGGAAGTTGCAAAGAGAAGTCCTAGGATCTTGGAACAGAAAACAAAGTTCCCTAGACAGGAAGATGCTTGTGTCTCCTTCGGTAAAGAAATCCCTAACCTGGTGGACCACACCAGCGAACCTGAGAGAGGGAGTTCCATGGATACTCGATCCCTGTGTTACAGTTACCACAGACGCCAGTCAATACGGATGGGGCGGTCATATAGGGAGAACATACTACCAGGGAGAATGGACTCCTCAAATTGCCGCAAGATCGTCGAATTTCAGAGAGCTGTACGCGATCTGGAAAGTGTTGTGCCAGGCCCAGTCATTGGTCCGAGACAAACACGTGAGAATACTGTCCGACAATGTCACAGCAGTGGCATTTCTGAGACACCAGGGAGGTCCGAGACATCCACCACTGCAACACTTAGCAGACCAGATTTTCAGGTGGGCAGAAAGATCTGTCAAATCCATCTCGGCAGTTCACCTGGAAGGTGCCAAGAATCAGGTTGCAGATTTCCTGAGCCGAAAGTCGGTACATCCCGGAGAATGGGAATTGAACCCGGAAGTATTCAGCAGTCTGTGCCAGAAATGGGGAACGCCTCAGGTGGACCTCTTTGCCACCAGGTCAAACACAAAGGCCAGAGCATTTTTTTCTCTGAATCCTCTAGATGGAGCCACAGGAGTAGACGCCTTGTCTCAGTATTGGGGAAAAGGTCTCCTATACGCTTTTCCGCCTCTTCCTGATACCGAAGACACTCAGGAAGATACGAGACGAAAGAGCAACCGTAATCCTGGTGGTTCCTTTCTGGCCGAAAAGGAGCTGGTTTTCTCTACTGTCCAGGATGTCAACAGAAGAACCAGTCTTTCTACCGAACAGGCAGGACCTTCTACTTCAGGGTCCAGTATTCCACAAGAATCCAGACTCTTTTCACCTATCTGCTTGGATCCTGAACGGCAAACCCTAAGATCTAGAGGCCTGTCAGAAGATGTCATTACCACACTCCAGGCAAGCAGAAAGCCGGTGACTTCGGCGATTTACAACAAGATCTGGAAGCGGTATTGTTCCTTTCTGGGAGAAGGTCATGTGGATACTTCAAAACCAGATATCCCCAAAATCCTCGATTTCCTGCAACTCGGATTTGACAAGGGCCTTCGGCCTAGCACTCTAAAAGTACAGATTGCAGCACTTAGTGTATTTTTTGATACATCACTAGCCTCCCATCCCTGGATAGCCAGATTTTCCAGGGCCACACAGAGAATGAGGCCACTTTTGAGGAAATCAACTCCTCCTTGGGACCTAAACTTGGTCCTTAACACTTTGTGTAAAACCCCTTACTTACTGTCAGAAGATATGGACATAGCCAATCTCTCCTTTAAAACCGCCTTCCTGATTGCCATCACATCGGCTAAAAGGCTAGGGGAGATGCAGGCTCTTTCTATCCAGAACCCATATCTTCAAATCTTTGACGACAGAATAGTCTTCAAACATAACCCAGCTTTCCTCCCCAAAGTAGTATCATCTACCAATATAAATCAGGAGATAATCCTTCCTTCTTTCTGCCAACACCCTAAAAACGCAAAAGAAGGGGTCTACCATAACCTTGACGTTAGGGAGACTGTTCTAAAATACCTGGGGGCGACAAAAAGCTGGAGACGGGACACTAACTTATTTATTCAATACAGTGGTCCAAATAGGGGTTGCAAGGCAGCAAAATCAACCATTGCTAGGTGGATTAAAAACATGATTAGCCTAGCATATACAAACCAAGGGAAAGATCCCCCGGACACTCTTAGGGCCCACTCAACACGAGCCATTTCTACATCATGGGCAGAGAAGGGGGGTGCCTCAGCTGAGCAAATCTGTAGGGCGGCGACTTGGACTAGTCTTTCTACCTTTGCTAGACACTATAAATTAGATGTCGTATCAGACCAATTAGCCTTCGGTAGAAAAGTCTTACATGCAGTAGTCCCACCCTAGTTAACATCCTTTGGTATTCTCCAATGGTGCTGTCAGGTGGTGGACTGGAAAACGGTAATTAGTTCTTACCGGTAATTGTATTTCCAGGAATCCACCTGACAGCACTACTAGTTCCCTCCCACTGCAAACTTTTACTACTGACTAATGTGATGTAACATTGGTGTGTAATTGTAAATAAACTCTCTTTTTTGCATCCATCCAGATGTGGTACTTAGAAAATCACTGGTGGGTGGAGTGGGGAGGGTCCTTTTAACTTGTGGTTCCTGTCCCACTGCGGATAAGAAGGACGTCCTCCAATGGTGCTGTCAGGTGGATTCCTGGAAATACAATTACCGGTAAGAACTAATTACCGTTTTTGAACTGACACTGTAATAGTTTTATTTTTTTAAATATGATCCCACCACGATCCCAGCTTGTATTTTGGTGCAGAAGTTGCTAGGAGCATAGCAGGCACATGTGCAGTTTTTGAAATTTTTAAATTAAACGTTTTTTTCGGAAATGCGTTTTAAAGTTTTGCACTTGCGTTCACATTGGGTAAAATATTATTAAAGATACTCTTGTGACATATCTGGTGAAAGCCTGCACAGTTCTGAGTAGAATTGTGTTTATTTTGTTTCTCTATCTCTTTTCTAGCCTGAGTTATGGGGAGAAATGTAAAGGCAGGCAACACCGAAATTCGCAGTTTTTCCGAACTTTGAAAATCAATAAAAAATAAAGAAATATCTAGAATTTTTTTTTCTTCACATTTTGCATTCTCTGACACACTATTACCAAATAACAAAATCTCAAAATAATTAAAAATATAGTGGTAAAAATCATTGGTTCACTTGACATGGAATGACCCCACCTAGAAGGAAGTCAGAATTTTGATCCCTCGATTTCCTTGTGTAGACTTCAAAATTCCCTGCCTAAAGGAATTGACTATAATCGGCACTACATCTTCAACCTGAAGAGCATGGTGAACAAGTATTAGAATAACTGCTAACTGTTTAAAGTACTAAGTATATATTTTTAATGTATGTATACATACATGCTATTTTTACAGGTATAAACATTTTGCGCATACAAAACCCTTGCAGTAATACTGAGGTAATTCTCTACAATACCCCCTTGACAAACATACATGAAAAACTGGTGCTGGTGTATTCCGTTTTGGGTCAGTGTATCGGTTTTTACCATCAGGGGTTTTCCGGTATGTATAAAGCAATTACAACACTTCTCCTATACTTGGCAATATTAACCCCTTAATCCCATATGACGTACTATCCAGTCAAGGTGACCTGGGACTTAATTCCCAGTGACAGGATAGTACGTCATATGCGATCGGCCGCGCTCACGGGGGGAGCGCGGCCCATCGCGGCCGGGTGTTGGCTGACTATCGCAGCTGAAATCCGGCACTATGTGCCAGGAGCGGTCACGGACCGCCCCCGGCACATTGCGATCAAACATGATTGCAGTGTTCCGGCGGTATAGGGAAGCATCACGCAGGGAGGGGGCTCCCTGCGTGCTTCCCTGAGACCCCTGGAGCAACGCGATGTGATCGCGTTGCTCCGAGGTCTTTTACCTCCTCCCTGCAGCAGGCCCGGATCCAAAATGGCCGCGGGGCTGCATCCAGGTCCTGCAGGGAGGTGGCTTACCAAGCGCCTGCTCAGAGCAGGCGCTGGTAAGCCTGCAGCGCGGTAAGTCAGATCGCTGATCTGACAGTGCTGTGCAAACTGTCAGATAAGCGATCTGTGATGTCCCTCCCTGGGACAAAGTAAAGAGAGAAATTTATGGGAATTTTTTTTTTTAATCTCAATAAAAAAACAAAAGTACACATATTTAGTATCGCCGCATCCGTAATGACCCGACAGTACCATGTAAACCTATGGAAAACAAAAACCGCAGTGCACATGCTGCGGAAAAAAAAAAAGAAGTAGCATGTCACTTCTTTCTGCGGATTCCGCAGCAGTTTTCAACCTGCACCAATAGGAAAGTGCAGTTGCAAACCCGCAGAGGAATCTGCAGAAGAAACCGCGTGAAAACCGCAGTGGTTTTGCACTGTGGATTTTCAAAATCCGCTGCGGAAAAATCCGCAGCAAAATCCGCAACGTGTGCACATACCCTAAAACTCCCACTAGTTAACCCCTTCAGTGAACACCGTAAAAAAGAGGCAAAAAACGCTTTATCATACTGCCGAACAAAAAGTGGAATAACACGCGATCAAAAAGACTGATATAAATAGCCATGGTACCGCTGAAAACGTCATCTTGTCACGCAAAAAAATGAGCCGCCATACAGCATCATAAGCAAAAAAATAAAAGTTATAGTCCTCAGTATAAAGCGATGCCAAAAATTTTTTTTCTATAAAATAGTTTTTATCGTATAAAAGCGCCAAAACATAAAAATGATATAAATGAGGTATCTCTGTAATCGTACTGACCCAAACAATAAAACTGCTTTATCAATTTTACCAAACGTGGAACGGTATAAAAAGCGATCAAAAAATGTCACGTGCCCGAAAATGTTACCAATAAAAACATCAACTCGTCCCGCAAGAAACAAGACCTCACATGACTCGGTGGACCAAAATATGGAAAAATTATAAGTCTCAATGTGAAGACACAAACTTTTTTGCTATAAAAAGTGTCTCTTAGTGTGTGACAGCTGCCAATCATAAAAAACGCTATAAAAGAATCAAACCCCCCTTCATCACCCCCTTAGTTAGGGAAAAATAATAAAATTAAAAAATGTATTTCCATTTTCCCGTTAGGGTTAGGGTTGGGGCTAAAGTTGTGAGGGTGATCTCTTAAAGGGAGATCTATATGATTGCTTGTACCTGACCAAATATAAGCTGAGTGCTAGCTTAGAGGCCCAGAATGCATCAGATTCACAGAGACGATACACACAGCCTCTCTGTGATGGCTCACTCACAACTGCTTTATTCTGAACAAAGGATAATACTAAAAACAGGAAATGGGGGGAGGTCGCACAACTTCAGAATAGTTAGTCACTTTGTAATTGGTTCATTCCAAGCTTCATTTCCAAATACGGTGTATTCCAGTGCCTTCACTCCTGCATTCCAAAGATTCCTTCCAGGTCAGTTTCAAGGATCTCCAAGATAGCTTCAAAGACACAATCGCCATCTTGCTACACAAATCTGAACTGACTTATATAAGGTTTAATAATTGATTTCATTAGACATTTTCTCCTTCACAGTCCCCTCTAAATCAATTATTAACCTGATGTCACAATATAATATGACCCAATAGGTGGTCAGTCAATCAATTCACAACACACAGAAAAAGGGATGGAAAATGGGGAAAGGAAGGCCTTACCAATAGGGGAATGGTCACCACCTGAATTTAACCTGAACCTGTCCCTGCACTACCCTAACGCCCTAAGTGGGTCCTTCCCCCCCCCCCAACCGTTGCCAGGAACCTCATCCCTCACTGATACTCTGCCCTGACTAGTGCAATGGCCGGCAAGGGACACTAGCCTCACCACTGCAAATAATACAGGGGACAGTGACAAACACAAAAAGAACAAAAAGAAAACAGTACATGGATCATGACATCTGAGCTGTCCATTAGACAACAATGTTAAGCTTTTACCCCCCTTGATACAGTCTTTATTCATGTGGAAATCAGATATATATTTATCCCTGTTTAATAAATCGAATTGGGTCTTCAGGGGTTTTATAGTAGAATCATGGCCATCACCATCTTCTTGGAAAGCCAGCGTAGGGGTTGGCTGTGCACGCTCTTGGTAACCATCTGTTTAACACAAGGAAATATACAACAAGAAACCACAGACATGAAAATAAGGATTACCATAATTGTACCAATCTGTGTCAACGAGTTCTGCCATCCACCCAAACCAAGTATCCCAAAGATCACCAATTCCTGAATTTTTCTTAAGTTCCTCAGATAGGGACTCAAGCTTTTTTCATAGCTAAGGTAACCTTTCCATTCAGACCTGTTATCGGGGATTAAGGTACAACAAGTTTGTCCAATCATTTTACATACCCCTCCTTTCTCTGCTAGTAACATATCCAAAGCCATCCAATTTTGGAAAGCCATAGTGGATGTAGCTTCCAACTGTTCAGCTATCCCCTTTAATGCATCCTTAGTATAATTTATGAATCTATGTTGGTTATAATATATGTAGTTAATCCAATCTACGTTTTTATTGACAGTTACATTAGGGATTATAGACTCAAATCCTGCTTTAACCTGGTCCCTTGCTTAAAACTCATCAGGGACCCCCCTTGGTACTCCTATAGCATCAATATACACATGAGGGTCAAAGCTTTCTTTGGGGGCAATTCCCTTTTCTTTAGTTACAGCTACCTGTTACCCATTTCCTATACATAACATTAGGTAGATGATGGCAAGGATATGTATTACTCGGGTGGTTAGTCCACTATTTTTTATAATGTTAGGCATGAATCCATGGTGGTCTCCCTTAGAGTTTCACTGAGGTAGGCATTGTCAGGAGAAATTGGTATGGCCACGCAAAATGTGGATCTAGACTTCTCACGTGTCTGCATATGACCACCATTCACCTGGATTCAGCTGATGCACGTCTGCACTTTCATTAGGTTCTGGAATGGATGAGAACACATGTTTATGCACCACATTAAGTCTTTTTCTGCAAGGCCTGGACATGGGCTGTAGTACTTATGGAAAGTACAGACACGTCTTTGGGGCACTACCAAGCAGGACTTCAGAAGGAGATAAGCCTGTCTTTCTATTTGGAGTGCATCTGACTGAAGAGTGCAAGAGACAAACGCTCTACCCAATTCTTTCATGTGTCTGTCATGGCCTTCTGAATTTTTAAGTTTAAGTGTTATTTTAGCATTAATTAGCACATTTTACTGGATGGGCTTCCGGCCAACCAGAGAAGAGATCTACACATACTAGGACATTTTTCACACACTCCTACCTTGGGTAGCTGTATGTAGTCAGTCTGCAGTCTCTGAAACGGGTAGAGAGGCCTGAGTGTCGCTTTCTTAGGGACTTTTACTGTTTTACCTAGGTTGTGCTGTGCACAAATGAGGCACGACTGTACGAGTTTCGCCGCTGAAACCAGGAGCGATCCAGAAGGCATTTACCATGGTACACATGTGACATTTTGAGGTGTGAGTGGGACCATATATTGCTTGCGCCATAATTAGGAACAGGGACCTTGGTATATACAATTTATCCTTATTCTCCCATACTCCATTCGAGTTCAGCTCAGCTCCCATTCTCTCCCAGTGTTCCTTCTCTGTTTGGGCAGCTGGAGGGATTTCAGGACATCTAGGATCAGTGTGGCTGGAATACGCTGACTCCTTGCCACCGTCCACTGCTCCCTAGGCCGCCTTTCTGCTACTTTAGCAAACTCGTCCGCCCTTCTGTTGCCCTCTACCTCCACGGAGTCACCGTTTGTGTGTGCTTTCACCTTGATTATGCCAACCTGGACTGGTAACATCAATGCCTCCATTAATTGTTCCACCAGCTCTGCATTGTTAATGGGCTTACCAGCTGATGTAAGGAACGCTCTGCTTCTCCAGATAGGGCCATAATCATGGGATATTCCCCATCCATAATTAAAATCTGTAGATATTAGCGACTTTACCTGCAGCGGCTCTACACGCCTCAGTGAGTGCCTTCAACTCTGCCTCCTGCAACGACATGTGAGGAGCGAGTGGTTCAGCTTGGATTACCTCATATGAGGATACTACTGCATATCCAATGTAGAATTGCCCATCCTGGTGGTATCTGGAGCCATCTACAAGAAAAAACTCAAAATCTGCATTAGGATCAGGTTTATCATGGACATGTGCAAAACCCACGGTCTCCTGACTCATCTGTGCAGTCATGTTTGTGTGTCATGTCAGAGTACTCTTCCTGGACCGCCATGTGTGGGGGCAACGGTTCCACATTTATGGTTTCATGGACCCAATAGCATATTCGGCGTAGGACTGGTCATCCACACAATACTGCAATCCATCCACAAAGAGCTCATGGACTGGGTAATCTAGTGGGACATCGGCAACATGACTGAAACCCCCCTGTGGGACATTATCTGTACAGTCATAGTCCTGTTGTAGTTCAACTAGCAGGTCAGGCAGGTTCCACTACCACCCACTTCCCTCCTCTTCCCCCCAGAGGCAGTAGGATGGCTGAAATCAGTAGTGCGCCATGAATGCTGATATTATCAGACACAGTGAAACCTGAGATCTCAGCAGCACTGAGAGAAGGGGGAGAGAGGGAAGGGGCTATCCCAGCAGCACAGCTTCATGACCCCGACCTTTCCCCTAAGAGACTGAAGAGGGGAGAATGAGGGGGCTATTCCAGCAGCACAGCTTCATGACTCTGACTGACCCTAAGAGACTGAAGAAGGTAGAAGGAGGGGGCTATCCCCCTGTGCAGCGTCTGTGTGCATACTTTACACATATAGGAAAGATATATATCAACCACTGAGGACTCTCAGTTCTAAATATTTTTCAACTGTACACATTAAATTTCTTGGCCCTTGCCTGGTCTACATAACAGGTTCTCTGGACCAGGTTTTTGCATTATCAGAGCTGGGAATATGACTTTAATACTCTGAGTGGGACATTATTAGTGGCTTTACAATCACAGACTTTAAACCTTTAACTTTGCCAGAGCCGGGTATAATATTTTCTCCTGATTCAGTAGAATCCTGCTGGATATCATGAAGGATGACTTTCTGGGAGGCTAATCTGTTCCTCTAAATCTCACCAGCAACAGTAGAAAGCATTACTATTTTTTTCATTAAGCTTTGTAACCAATGACATGGGAAATATTCCAGGGTCTTTCATTCTACTCATTATGGCCAGCATTTCACTAGGATCCCAGGGATGCCATTCACTCCTGGGGCTCCACCATAACTGGTCCCCTAGTCTGAGATGTAAGGTCTCGTGGCTATAACCCAGAAAAGCACTGCAAGAGAACAGCAGGGGGTTGAGGTGGGCTGCCCACCCTGGCCGTGTAATCGTCCTAGTGAGTCTCAGATGGCAGCAAAAGAGAGACATATTAATAACTGCTGCATCCATTTGGATTTTATCAGGAAAAGAACTAGAGGGCAGGGCCTGAAGGGGGTGCTGGTGCCATCCAGTGCAGGTATAATACTCATTGAGGGCATGGACAAGAGGCACACTATGCACATGAATGGTGGGGGGGCATAACAAAGGATACAGTCCTAGCTTAGAAATAGGTTTAATAGTTCCTATGTGCCTAACAGGGGGCACCACATACAGGACAGGTCTCCACCCAATCTAAATTCTAGTTCCTACATACACAATGTAAGGGGTGGAGACAAACTGGGAGCAGCATGGCGTTCAGCACCATCTTGTTTCATACTTTCTCATACTAAAACTTATCACCATGTTTTCCTTCCTGCACATCACCTCTAATTACGCAGGTTTTTTCCATAATATCTCAGCCTAATCTAACAAGCCAGCATCATTTAAAGATCCTCTTTTTTACTTCAATACATTTCCAGAAAACCCTCATTAAGTCAGTCACCCAACTTTCCTTAGACAGACAGGTTTTCTGTTGTTCTGCACCATGCTAAACTTACGGTACTTGCAGCAATTCCTCATCTTCCAACTTCCTTTCTTTCCTTTAATAACTCCCTGCCATTCTAACTACTGTAATCTGCCTTTCTCGGGGAATACACATATTTTCATCAAATCACCTCATATTCTGTATATATATATATATATATATATATATATATATATATATATATATATATATATATATATATATACATACACACTTCCCCCCTCTGGCAAACACTATCATACAGCAGTCTTATCTGCCATCATCACATTCCCTCCTCTTATGGAACTGCAAAAACTTCTCAATTTTCTGCTGGCTTTAGACAAACAAAAAGACGGAGTTGTTATCCAGTCACCAGAAGTCCCAGGCCAAATCTATGAACCGCACAGAGGATGAGTCGTGTTTGCTGTATGCTGCGTCTCCCCTTGGACCGTGCCGAGTTACCTGGTACCACACAGAATATGCGCACACCCCAGCACCAACACCAAATCTCGCCGTTCCACATGCGGTCAGGGACAGGACGGCTAATTCTGGAAGAGGGACAACAATCTCAGACACACATAACCAGACGGACGGACAAACACAAAAACTGACCGTCCTCTGTAACTGGGATTTCTATCTCAGACCTTGTGCACAATGCTAGGGTTCAAAGAGGTTTCTACCATTTTTTGCACTACGTGGTTCGACCACCCGTGATTCTATCACGCCATGCTCCGCACCCGAGACTTCTAGGAGCAACTTTGCGCTCACCGTATCATAGACAACCTCCTCTCCCCCTGCCTGCTACACACAGGCAGCAGACTCAATACCCCAGAACAGTGCTGGCACATTCAAGACAAAACATGCAACAGGTTAGAAGCAATCAATCACGGTTTGTGTTCCTCACAGCCAGTAGCCGTGGGTTCTTTTAGGGCCACCAGGTGTACGTATCCCACACCCACCGTGTTAGGGCGGCACAGACACTCGGCAAACACAAGTACAGAACACACAGAATGGTTTGAGAAACACAGGCAAGTACTACAGATTCATAAAGGAATCAGCAGACTTACCGTGTTTTTATGGCGGTGATCAGTCTCCTAGTCGAACCACTCTGGACGCTCTTCCTCGATCCATTCCGGGTGTCAATGTCTGGGGAGTGTACATCCTCAATGGGCCGCACGTTGAGCGCCAAAAATGTGAGGGTGATCTTTTAAAGGGAGATCTATATGATTGCTTGTACCTGACCAAATATAAGCTGAGTGCTAGTTTAGAGGCCCAGAATGCATCAGATTCACAGAGACGATACACACAGCCTCTCTCAGTGATGGCTCACTCACAACTGCTTTATTCTGAACAAAGGATAATACTAAAAACAGGAAATGGGGGGAGGTCGCACAACTTCAGAATAGTTAGTCACTTTGCAATTGGTTCATTCCAAGCTTCATTTCAAAATACGGTGTATTCCAGTGCCTTCACTCCTGCATTCCAAAGATTCCTTCCAGGTCAGTTTCAAGGATCTCCAAGACAGCTTCAAAGACACAATCGCCATCTTGCTACACATATCTGAACTGACTTATATAAGGTTTAATAATTGATTTCATTAGACATTTTCTCCTTCACAAAGTTAGGGTTAGGGTTGGGGCTAAAGATAGGGTTAGGATTACATTTACGGTTGGGATTAGGGTTGGGATTAGAGTTAGGGGTGTGTCGGTTAGGGGTGTGGTTAGGGGCGTGTTTGGATTAGGGTTTCAGTTAGAATTGGGGGGTTTCCACTGTTTAGGCACATCAGGGGCTCTCCAAATGTGACATGGCGTCTGATCTCAATTCCAGCCAATTCTGCGTTGAAAAAGTAAAACAGTGCTCCTTCCCTTCTGAGCTCTCCCGTGCGCCCAAACGGGTTTACCCCAACATATGGGGTATCAGCATACTCGGGACAAATTGGACAACAACTTTTGTGGTCCAAGTTCTCTTGTTACCCTTGGGAAAATAAAAATTTGGGGGGCTAAAAAATAATTTTTGTGGAAAAATTATTTTTTATTTTTACGGCTCTGCGTTATAAACTGTAGTGAAACACTTGGGGGGGTTCAAAATTCTAGTCTAGTTTCCAATATGGGGTTACTTGTGGGGGGGTTTCTACTGTTTGGGTAAATCAGGGGCTCTGCAAATGCAACGTGACGCCTGCAGACCAATCCATCTAAGTCTGCATTCCAAATGGCGCTCCTTCCCTTCCGAGCTCTGTCATTCGCCCAAACGGTGGTTCCCCCCCCCCACATATGGGGTATCAGCAAACTCAGGACAAATTGGACAACAACTTTTGGAGTCCAATTTATCCTGTTAGGCTACGTTCACATTAGCGTTGTGCTGGCGCAGCGTCAGCGACACAACGCATGCAAAACGCATGCACAACGCAGCGTTTTGTGACGCATGCGTTCATTTTTTGCATGATTTTTGGCGCAGAAAAAACTGCATCATGCAGCGTCCTCTGCGCCCTGACAGTTGCACCAAAATGACGCATGCGTCACAAAACACAAGACAACGCATGTCCATGCGCCCCCCATGTTAAATTTAGGGGCGCATGACGCATGAGTCGCCGCGGCTGCGCCCGGCGCTGCGCCGCACAACGCTAATGTGAACGTAGCCTTACCCTTGTGGGGTCCATTTTTTCCTGTTACCCTTGGTAAAATAAAACAAATTGGAGCTGAAATAAATTTTGTGTGAAAAAAAGTCAAATGTTCATTTTTATTTAAACATTCCAAAAATTCCTGTGAAACACCTGAAGGGTTAATAAACTTCTTGAATGTGGTTTTGAGTACCTTGAGGGGTGCAGTTTTTAGAATGGTGTCACACTTGGGTATTTTCTATCATATAGACCCCTCAAAATGACTTCAAATGAGATGTGGTCCCTACAAAAAAAAAAAAAAAAATGGTGTTGTAAAAATGAGAAATTGCTGGTCAACTTTTAACCCTTATAACTCCCTAACAAAATAACATTTTGGTTCCAAAATTGTGCTGATGTAAAGTAGACATGTGGGAAATGTTACTTATTAAGTATTTTGTGTGACATGTCTCTGTGATTTAAGGGCATAAAAATTCAAAGTTGGAAAATTGTGAAATTTTCAAAATCTTCGCCAAATTTCTGTTGTTTTTTCACAAATAAACGCAAGTTATATCGAATAAATTTTATTACTATCATGAAGTACAATATGTCACGAGAAAACAATGTCAGAATCGCCAAGATCCGTTGAAGCGTTCCAGAGTTATAACCTCATAAAGGGACAGTGGTCAGAATTGTAAAAATTGGCCCGGTCATTAACGTGCAAACCACCCTCGGGGCTTAAGGGGTTAAACCCGTATGTTGTAATTGTTTATCACGACAGATTTGTATTGGCTCTTGCCATCCGTGTTGCTGGGGGGGGAGGGAAATGGACATATGCATAGGCTCATGGGTTATATTTGTTACGTGTGGTATCCATGAAAAAATACAGATGCCACACAGACATGATGGAGGCCTAATGCATATTTTCCCACCTGCTATGGCCAATACATAATTTATTTTTGTACGTTCAGTTTTCAATTACATTTTCATGTAATGGAAAATTGGAGAAGAAAAAAAAATCGGGGGTTAAATGGAGAAAATGTAAATTGATTATTGTAGTTTGGGTTTTGTTTTTATGGCGTGGAATAAAAATAACCTAACAGATAATAATAATTTTTTATATAGCGCCAACATTTTCCGCAGCACTTTAAAGTTTAACAATTTCAAACATAAGTCATATTTAACAATAATTAAAGCAAAATAAGATGCCCTTGCTCGTGAGAGCTTACAATCTACAATGAGGTGAGGGAGATACAAATTACAGGTGTGTTTTTACAATGATGTATTTACAATGATTGTCCAGCCATCTTCAGGGGGTCGGGGATAGATGGAGATGGTGAATGGGCTACACACACAAACATAAAATGACTGATTAGGGAACGTGATAGGCTGCTCTGAACAAATGTGTTTTGAGGGAGCGCCTAAAACTATGCAAATTGTGGATGGTCCGAATATCTTGGGGTAGAGCATTCCAGAGGATTGGCGCAGCACGGGAGAAGTCTTGGAGTCGGAAGTGGGAGGTACGGATTAGAGCAGAGGTTAGTCGAAAGTCGTTTGCAGAGCTCAGCGGTCGGTTAGGCCGATAAGACAGAAATGAGGGAGGAGATGTAAGGGGGTGCTGGACTGTGGAGAGCTTTGTGGGTGAGAACAAGGTAATTATGACTACAGCAATATCAAGCTTCTAATGTTTTTCTCCTCCCACCACAGAGAGAGGGGGATCTGCCCTTCAAGGACGGGAAACCTACAGATAAAAAGGTGGAACCTCTCTCCCACTTCAGTTGGTTTCCTGTCCTTGACAGGTAACCTACAATAACTGTAAAGTCACATTCCCATCCACAAATACCATCATAAATTCCTCAGGTTAGCAGTCCCGATAAGAGGGGTAGTAAAGCACCATCAGTTCACAGCCCTCCCATTAGGTCTAGTCATAACTCGACGGGTGTTCACCAAGATGGTGGAACAGGTAATGGCACACTTGAGGGAACAAGATATCCTAATTGTCCCATACCTGGATGATTTTCTTATAATGAGCAAATCCCTCCATCATTGCAAAAACCAACTAGAGAAAGTCATGGATTCCTTGATGAGCTTGGGCTGGCTTTTAAATCTAAAGAAATCCAAAATCATGCTGAACCAAGTGCAGGAATATCCGGGTAGCATATTAGATTTAAAAAAGTGTCTCTTCCCGGCAGAGAAAGTTAAGAAGATCATAGCTCTGACATCTTGTAAGAGACCTTCCCCTCTACGACTTTGCAGACAGCAATGTCCGCATTAGGTTCCATGACTGCCTGTATCCCAGCCGTTCAATGGCCTCAGACACACGCCAGGGATTTGCAGTGGGTAATCTTGAGGGTGAAAAAAAGTCTCTGAAAGGGCATTTAGAAGGTCTGCTAACCTTGTCATCGAAATGGCACTTTCTTTAGAATAGTGGATAAGGATAGACAACTAAACCCGGGTCATTCCGTGGTTGATTTCAGTTTCTCAGGTTCTGACCACAGACGCAAGCCCTAGGGGTTGGAGAGCCCATTTGAATGACCAGATAGCTCAAGGGTAGCCTCAAACATAAAGGAACTATTGGCAGTGAAGTTCGCCCTTTTAGAATTCTTGAATACTCTTCAGGGACACCATGTAAGAGTATTCCCAGACAACTGGGTAACATAGTAACATAGTTACTAAGGCCGAAAAAAGACATTTGTCCATCCAGTTCAACCTATATTCCATCATAATAAATCCCCAGATCTACGTCCTTCTACAGAACCTAATAATTGTATGATACAATATTGTTCTGCTCCAGGAAGACATCCAGGCCTCTCTTAAACCCCTCGACTGAGTTCACCATCACCACCTCCTCAGGCAAGCAATTCCAGATTCTCACTGCCCTAACAGTAAAGAATCCTCTTCTATGTTGGTGGAAAAACCTTCTCTCCTCCAGACGCAAAGAATGCCCCCTTGTGCCCGTCACCTTCCTTGGTATAAAGAGATCCTCAGCGAGATATTTGTATGGTCCCCTTATATACTTATACATGGTTATTAGATCGCCCCTCAGTCGTCTTTTTTCTAGACTAAATAATCCTAATTTCGCTAATCTATCTGGGTATTGTAGTTCTCCCATCCCCTTTATTGATTTTGTTGCCCTCCTTTGTACTCTCTCTAGTTCCATTATATCCTTCCTGAGCACCGGTGCCCAAAACTGTACACAGTACTCCATGTGCGGTCTAACTAGGGATTTGTACAGAGGCAGTATAATGCTCTCATCATGTGTATCCAGACCTCTTTTAATGCACCCCATGATCCTGTTTGCCTTGGCAGCTGCTGCCTGGCACTGGCTGCTCCAGGTAAGTTTATCATTAACTAGGATCCCCAAGTCCTTCTCCCTGTCAGATTTACCCAGTGGTTTCCCGTTCAGTGTGTAATGGTGATATTGATTCCTTCTTCCCATGTCCTTCTTCCCATGTGTATAACCTTACATTTATCATTGTTAAACCTCATCTGCCACCTTTCAGCCCGTTTCCAACTTATCCAGATCCATCTGTAGCAGAATACTATCTTCTCTTGTATTAACTGCTTTACATAGTTTTGTATCATCTGCAAATATCAATATTTTACTGTGTAAACCTTCTACCAGATCATTAATGAATATGTTGAAGAGAACAGGTCCCAATACCGACCCCTGCGGTACCCCACTGGTCACAGCGACCCAGTTAGAGACTATACCATTTATAACCACCCTCTGCTTTCTATCACTAAGCCAGTTACTAACCCATTTACACACATTTTCCCCCAGACCAAGCATTCTCATTTTGTGTACCAACCTCTTGTGCGGCACGGCATCAAATGCTTTGGAAAAATCGAGATATACCACGTCCAATGACTCACCGTGGTCCAGCCTATAGCTTACCTCTTCATAGAGGTAGCATACTTAAATAACCAGGGAGGAACCCGGTCCTGCCCTCTGGTGGAATTAAAAAAGTCCATTATTCAGTTAGCTGAGGGCAACTTGGGGTCTCTATCTGCACTCCACATAAATGGGACAAAGTCGCAGAGCGGACTTCCTAAGTCCGACCCAGCTGAGACAGGGACAGTGGGGACTAAACCAGTCAGTGTTCGATCAGATCGCAAAAATGTGGGGATGTCCTTACATAGATCCTTTCGCTAACAGAACAGGAAAGTAGAAGCATTCTACTCAATAGACTCCAAAGGGAACTTCATAGATGTCTTCATGATTCCATGGGACCACCATCTACCCTATGCTTTTCCTCCGATTGCCCTGATTCCGGCGGTTCTTAGGATGCTCTGGGAAGACTGCAAAAGTGATCTTAATGGCCCCCTTCTGGCCAAAGAGAATGTGGTTTTCTTCGCTGAGGATGATGATCTCTGACCCCTGGGTACTTACGGACCTTCTTTTCCAGGGACCGGTTCTTCATCCTCGGGTAACAAATTTGCACATGACAGCCTGGAATTTGAGATGGCTTTCCTGAGGGATAAAGGGTTTTCCCGAATTTAATCTCTACGTTGCTACAAAGTAGGAAACCCGTAACCAAACTTTATGGGAAAACATGGAGAAAGTTCCTCTCATCTTCAGGTTCTAGGTTAGAAGGAGGGGTTCAACTAACAGCAATCTTAGAATTTCTACAAAAAGGGTTGGAACAGGAACTAGCTACAACCACTTTAATGCTGCGACATGAATCTTCAAAGACCCTATTCAATTGCGACCTGGCTAGGAATAGGTGGATATCCAGATTCATCAAGGCATCGGCTAGTTCTAGACCCATCCCCTCTCGGAATCCTCCTCCTTGGGATTTAAACTTGGTCCTTACAGCCCTAACCAAACCTCCTTTCAAACCCGACATGCTTCGCTGAGAATCCTGTCCCTTAAGACAGCACTTTTAGTAGCTCTCACATCAGCTCATAGTGTCGGTGACATCCAGGCATTATCTGCAGGTCATCCCTTCACACAAATCTTGGAGGATAGAATTATTCTTAAAACCTACCCAGCCTACCTATCCAAAGTGGTGTCACGATTCCATAGATCTCTGGAGATCTTCCTCCTGTCTTTTTGCACCAACCCCAAGAACAAGCGAGAAAGGGACTTGCATACACTAGATGTCAGAAGGTACCTAATCCAATACTTATTGGCCTCACAAGAGTGCAGGAAGGTTAGGGCTCTGTTTGTGTGTTTTCAGGGACCTCAAAAGGGGCAAAAAGGCATGTTGGCAAGATGGATAAGAAATGCCATCACCCTGTCATACTCAGGTGGAGAGGCCGCCCCGGAGAAACTGAAAGGGCAGTGACAGTCTCCTGGGCGGAAAAAGCCGATGCCTCAATAGATCAGATATTTAGAGCGGCTACATGGTCTTCCCCCTCTACATTCTTCAGTATCGGCTGGACCTTTCCTCTTCTTCAGACCTTACCTTTGGTAGAAGGGTTCTGGAAGCGGTGGTCCCTGATGATACATTTCTCTCCGCAGATCCGGGGCCCCTCTGTTGTGCTTCTACTGACTGGGCCCCATCATGCACTAAAATACTGTGCACTGCGGCGCACACATCGGCGCTGGGGCCCGGGAGCTTTTCTGGAGCTTTGCATGGCCGTCTTACCTAGTCGGCTGCACAGCTCCTGCTCGGCTGTAGCTAGAATGTATGGGCTCCCTGCAGGTCCTGACTACAGCCCATACATTCTAGCAATCTCAGTAGTGAATGTGCTAGAATGTATGGGCTCCTGTCAGGTCCTCTCAGCAGCCCATACATTCTAGCTGCTGCTTCACTGCTGGAAACACTAGACGCCCCGGAATGACTGAGGTAAATATAAAAAACATTTTTGTTTTTGTTTTTTTAAATGGGTGAGGTGGGGGGAGTGAGACTGCAGGTGATGAAGTGTGTTTGAGGGGGCACTGCACATGATGAAATGATAGGGGGCTGCAGTGTTGTGGATTCTGTTTTTGGGCTCCCTCTGGTGGTTACAAGTGGTACTGGGTGACTTTGGTGGGTTGCGGTCTCTGGTTTCCACCTGTCCATCATAGGCTGGGTGTTTCCTATTTAACCTGGCTTTCCTGTCATTCCCTTGCCGGCTATCAATGTAATCAGAGTGTCTCTGTTTGCCTCTGCTACCTGCTCCTATAATCTGCTTGACAAGCTAAGTTCTGATTTTCCTGTTTTTTGTGTTCTGCCTTATCATGTTTTTAGTCCAGCTTGCATACATATGAATCTTTGCTGCTGGTTGCTCTAGTGGGCTGAAATTACTCCCCATGTACCATGAGTTGGCACATGGGTCCCAGTAATTTCAGGATGGTTTTTTGAAGAAAGGGTTTTTCGCTGACCGCCTAGATCTCTTTTGTATCCTTCTGCTATCTAGCTGTAGCGGGCCTCATTTTGCTAAAACTGTTTTCATACCTGCGTATGTGCCTTCCTCTTAATTCACCGTCATTATATGTGGGGGGCTACTATCCCTTGGGGGTATTTCTCTAGGAGGCAAGAGAGGTCTGCTTTTCATCTTCTAGGGGAAGTTAGTTCTCCGGCTGGCGCGAGACGTCTAGAGTCCCCGTAGGTACGTTCCCCGGCTGCTGATAGTGTTTGTGTTAAGTTCAGGATCGCGGTCAGCTCAGGTTCCATCACCCTAGAGCTTGTCCTATTTTTGTGCTTGCCCTTTTGGTGATTCCCTGCCATTGGAATCATGACAGTATAGCCGGCCCGAAAGTTTGGGCTGAAGCAGGAGAAAAAGAAGTGTTGAGGGGGATTTTTTTTTTTTTTTTCTTTCCTCAGAGTTTTGCTGCCTAGCCCTTAATTGCTGTCTAGCTGCTTCTTACCTCCTCTTAACCCTTGAATGGCTCTGACCTTAGCTATTTAACATGGATGTCCAGAGTTTGGCTTCCAGCCTGAATAATCTTGCTGCTAAGGTTCAAAACATACAGGATTTTGTTGTTCACACTCCTATGTCTGAACCTAGAATTCCTATTCCAGAGTTTATTTCTGGAGATAGATCTACCTTCTTGAATTTCAGGAACAATTGCAAATTGTTTCTTTCTTTGAAATCTCGCTCCTCTGGAGACCCTGCTCAGCAGGTCAAGATTGTTATATCTTTCCTGCGGGGTGACCCTCAGAATTGGGCATTTGCATTGGCACCAGGGCATCCTGCATTGCTCAGTGTGGATGCGTTTTTTCTGGCACTGGGATTGCTCTATGAGGAACCTAACCTGGAGATTCAGGCTGAAAAGGCTTTATTGGCCCTCTCTCAGGGGCATGATGAAGCGGAAGTATATTGTCAAAAATTTCGGAAATGGTCGGTGCTTACTCAGTGGAATGAGTGCACCCTGGCTGCAAACTTCAGAAATGGTCTTTCTGAGGCCATTAAGGATATTATGGTGGGGTTCCCTGCGCCTACAGGTCTGAATGAGTCCATGACAATGGCTATTCAGATTGACCGGCGTTTACGGGAGCGCAAACCTGTGCACCAGTTGGCGGTGTCTTCTGAACAGGCACCGGAGACTATGCAATGTGATAGAATTCAGTCCAGAAGTGAACGGCAAAATTATAGGCGGAAAAATGGATTGTGTTTTTATTGTGGTGATTCAGCTCATGTTATCTCAGCATGCTCTAAACGCACAAAAAAGGTTGATAAATCTTTTGCCATTAGTACTCTGCAGTCTAAGTTCATTTTGTCTGTAACTCTGATTTGTTCACTGTCATCCATTTCCGTCGATGCCTATGTGGATTCGGGCGCTGCCCTGAGTCTTATGGATTGGTCATTTGCCAAACGCTGCGGTTTTAGTCTGGAGCCTCTGGAAGTTCCTATTCCTTTGAAGGGAATTGACTCTACACCATTGGCTATGAATAAACCACAGTACTGGACACAAGTGACCATGCGCATGACTTCCGTTCATCAGGAGGTGATTCGCTTCCTTGTACTGTATAATTTACATGATGTACTAGTGCTTGGTCTGCCATAGTTACAAACTCATAATCCAGTCCTGGATTGGAAAACAATGTCTGTGTTAAGCTGGGGATGTCAGGGGGTTCATGATGATGCACCTCTGAGTTCAATCGCTTCATCTACTCCTTCTGAGGTCCCTGCGTTTTTGTCTGACTATCGGGATGTTTTTGAGGAGCCTAAGCTCAATTCGCTCCCTCCTCATAGGGATTGTGACTGTGCTATAGATTTAATTCCTGGCAGTAAGTTCCCTAAGGGTCGTTTATTTAATCTGTCAGTGCCAGAGCATACTGCTATGCGGAATTATATTAAGGAGTCCTTGGAAAAGGGACATATTCGTCCATCTTCGTCCCCTCTGGGAGCAGGTTTTTTTTTCGTGGCTAAAAAAGATGGTTCCCTGAGGCCTTGTATAGATTATCGCCTTCTGAATAAGATTACAGTCAAATATCAGTATCCATTGCCATTATTGACTGATTTGTTTGCTCGCATTAAGGGGGCTAGGTGGTTCACTAAGATAGATCTTCGCGGTGCGTATAATCTTGTGCAGATAAAGCAGGGTGATGAGTGGAAAACCGCATTTAATACGCCTGAGGGCCATTTTGAGTATTTGGTAATGCCTTTTGGACTTTCTAATGCTCCTTCAGTCTTTCAGTCCTTTATGCACAATATTTTCCGTGAATATCTGGATAAGTTTATGATTGTGTATTTGGATGATATTTTGGTTTTTTCTGATGACTGGGAGTCTCATGTTCTACAGGTCAGGAAGGTGTTTCAAGTCCTGCGGGCCAATTCTTTGTTTGTGAAGGGCTCAAAATGTCTCTTCGGAGTTCAGAAGATTTCTTTTTTGGGGTACATTTTTTCTCCTTCTACTATTGAGATGGATCCCGTCAAGGTTCAGGCGATCTGTGACTGGACACAACCTACATCTGTTAAGAGTCTTCAGAGGTTCTTGGGTTTTGCTAATTTTTATCGTCGTTTCATTGCTAATTTTTCCAGTGTTGTTAAACCTTTGACTGATTTGACTAAGAAAGGTGCTGATGTTGCTGATTGGTCTCCTACGGCTGTGGAGGCATTTCAGGAACTTAAGCGCCGGTTTTCTTCTGCTCCTGTGTTATGTCAACCAGATGTTTCACTTCCTTTTCAGGTTGAGGTTGATGCTTCCAAGATTGGAGCGGGGGCGGTTTTGTCACAGAGAAGTTCCGATGGCTCGGTGATGAAGCCATGTGCGTTCTTTTCTAGAAAATTCTCGCCCGCCGAGCGGAATTATGATGTGGGTAATCGGGAGCTTTTGGCCATGAAGTGGGCATTTGAGGAGTGGCGTCATTGGCTTGAGGGTGCTAGACATCATGTGGTGGTCTTGACTGATCACAAAAATCTGATTTACCTTGAGTCTGCCAGGCGTCTGAATCCTAGACAGGCTCGTTGGTCATTGTTTTTTCCTCGTTTCAATTTTGTGGTTTCATACTTGCCAGGTTCAAAGAATGTGAAGGCAGATGCTCTTTCCAGGAGTTTTGTGCCTGACTCTCCTGGAGACTCTGGGCCTACTGGTATCCTTAGGGATGGGGTAATATTATCCGCCGTCTCCCCAGACTTGCGACGTGCATTGCAGGAGTTTCAGGCGGATAAACCTGATCGTTGTCCACCAGAAAGACTGTTTGTTCCGGATGATTGGACCAGTAGAGTCATCTCCGAGGTCCATTCTTCTGCATTGGCTGGTCATCCTGGAATATTTGGTACTAGAGACTTGGTGGCCAGGTCTTTTTGGTGGCCTTCCTTGTCAAGGGATGTGCGTACCTTTGTGCAGTCTTGTGAAGTGTGTGCCCGGGCTAAGCCTTGCTGTTCTCGGGCCAGTGGGTTGTTGTTATCCTTGCCTATCCCGAAGAGGCCTTGGACGCACATTTCCATGGATTTTATTTCAGATCTCCCTGTCTCACAGAAAATGTCCGTCATCTGGGTTGTGTGTGACCGCTTTTCTAAGATGGTTCATTTGGTACCCTTGCCTAAGTTGCCTTCCTCCTCTGAGTTGGTCCCTTTGTTTTTTCAGAACGTGGTTCGTTTGCATGGGATTCCGGAGAATATCGTTTCTGACAGGGGATCCCAGTTTGTGTCTAGATTTTGGCAGACGTTTTGTGCTAAGATGGGCATTAATTTGTCTTTCTCGTCTGCATTCCATCCTCAGACGAATGGCCAGACGGAGCGAACTAATCAGACCTTGGAAACTTATTTAAGGTGTTTTGTTTCTGCTGATCAAGATGACTGGGTTGCCTTTTTGCCGCTGGCCGAATTTGCCCTTAATAATCGGGCTAGTTCTGCCACTTTGGTTTCTCCTTTCTTTTGTAATTCGGGGTTTCATCCTCGTTTTTCCTCTGGTCAGGTGGAGCCTTCGGATTGTCCTGGAGTGGACGTGGTGGTGGACAGGCTACATCAGATTTGGAATCAGGTGGGGGACAATTTAAAGTTGTCTCAGGAGAAGGCTCAGCAGTTTGCTAATCGCCGTCGCCGCGTGGGTCCCCGACTTCGTGTTGGGGACTTGGTGTGGTTGTCTTCTCGTTTTGTCCCTATGAAGGTCTCTTCTCCTAAGTTCAAGCCTCGGTTCATCGGTCCTTATAAGATCTTGGAGATTCTTAACCCTGTGTCTTTTCGTTTGGATCTCCCAGCATCGTTTGCTATTCATAATGTGTTCCATCGGTCGTTATTGCGGAGGTATGAGGTGCCCGTTGTTCCTTCGGTTGAGCCTCCTGCTCCGGTGCTGGTGGAGGGAGAATTGGAGTATGTTGTTGAGAAGATCTTGGATTCTCGTGTTTCCAGACGTAAACTCCAGTATTTGGTTAAGTGGAAGGGTTATGGTCAGGAGGATAATTCCTGGGTGGTCGCCTCTGATGTTCATGCGACTGATTTGGTCCGCGCCTTCCATAGAGCTCATCCTGATCGCCCTGGGGGTTCTCGTGAGGGTTCGGTGACCCCTCCTCAAGGGGGGGGTACTGTTGTGGATTCTGTTTTTGGGCTCCCTCTGGTGGTTACAAGTGGTACTGGGTGACTTTGGTGGGTTGCGGTCTCTGGTTTCCACCTGTCCATCATAGGCTGGGTGTTTCCTATTTAACCTGGCTTTCCTGTCATTCCCTTGCCGGCTATCAATGTAATCAGAGTGTCTCTGTTTGCCTCTGCTACCTGCTCCTATAATCTGCTTGACAAGCTAAGTTCTGATTTTCCTGTTTTTTGTGTTCTGCCTTATCATGTTTTTAGTCCAGCTTGCATACATATGAATCTTTGCTGCTGGTTGCTCTAGTGGGCTGAAATTACTCCCCATGTACCATGAGTTGGCACATGGGTCCCAGTAATTTCAGGATGGTTTTTTGAAGAAAGGGTTTTTCGCTGACCGCCTAGATCTCTTTTGTATCCTTCTGCTATCTAGCTGTAGCGGGCCTCATTTTGCTAAAACTGTTTTCATACCTGCGTATGTGCCTTCCTCTTAATTCACCGTCATTATATGTGGGGGGCTACTATCCCTTGGGGGTATTTCTCTAGGAGGCAAGAGAGGTCTGCTTTTCATCTTCTAGGGGAAGTTAGTTCTCCGGCTGGCGCGAGACGTCTAGAGTCCCCGTAGGTACGTTCCCCGGCTGCTGATAGTGTTTGTGTTAAGTTCAGGATCGCGGTCAGCTCAGGTTCCATCACCCTAGAGCTTGTCCTATTTTTGTGCTTGCCCTTTTGGTGATTCCCTGCCATTGGAATCATGACACTGCAGATGATGAAGTTTGTTTAAGAGGGCACTGCGCATGATGAAATGACAGGGGGCTGCAGATGATGAAGTGTGTTTAAGGGGGTACTGCGCATGATGAAATGATAGGGGCTGCAGATGATGAAGTGTGTTTGAGGGGGCACTGCGCATGATGAAATGATAGGGGGCTGCAGATGATGAAGTGTGTTTAAGGGGGCACTGCGCATGATGAAATGATAGGGGGCTGCAGCTGCAAATGATTAAGGCTACGTTCACATTTGCGTCTTTCGCCGCAGCGTCGTCGACGCATATCAACGCATGCGTCGTGCGCCCCTATCTGTAACATTGGGGACGCAAGGTCATGCGTTTGTATGCGTTGTCATGCGTTTTCCGCCGCATGCGTCGTTTTGGCGCACCTGCTGGGGCGCGGCCGACGCTACATGTTGCATTTTTGTAGCGTCGAAATTTTTTCAAAAAACGCATGCGTCGGTTTTGCGTCGTCAATGCGTTTTTTTCCCATTGAAACCAATTGACGACGCAGACGACGCAAGTGCATGCGTTGCAGCGCGTTTTGCGACGTATGCGTCTTTTAATAAAAAAACAAAATAAAGTGTCTAGACGGTGTCTAGACAGTGACAAAACAACACAGATATAAAATAAAGGTTGATGCATTGTTTGCCAGTTTGCCTCAAGCATTGAAGACACACCAGACAAGCTCTCTTCAAGAGATGTAAGTATGGCATGGAATCTGCGCATTTTCTTTGTGTTATTTTCTAAAAATGTTCATTGCAATTGGTGGATCTTGTACTGTACTTTATTCCGGCTATACTGTTGTTGTTTAATGGAAATTGGTGTTTTTTTTATTCTTGTTGTGATGTATTTCTGCCGTTATATGATGGCGTTTCATTGTCTCCGGCCTTGTTGGTTTTATTGTAAAGTATGGTGTTCTATCCAGGATTTACTTTTCTTTTCCCTTTTTAGTTTGTGTGTTATATTTTGGGTTTTTTCTATGAGTTGTGGTGCTTAATATTTTCAAGAGATGTAAGTATAGAATGGATTCTGTGCATTTTCTTTGTGTTTTATTATTTAAAATTTTTTATGGCAAGTTGTGGATCTTGTACTGTACTTTATTCCGGCTATACTGTTGTTGTTTAATGCAAATTGGTGTTTTTTTATTGTAGTTGTGATATATTTCTGCCGTTATATGATGGCGTTTCATTGTCTCCGGCCTTGTTGGTTTTATTGTAAAGTATGGTGGTCTATCCAGGATTTACTTTTCTTTTCCTTTTTTTTGTTGGGAGTTTTATTTTGGATTTTTCAATGATTTTATGGTGCTTAATATTTTTTTGGGGTTGTTATGTATTGCATGCGGTTGTTCCACTTTTTTTTTTTTTTTAATAGAAATGTATTTCTTCTTATCAGGTTCTGATGTATTTCTGGGGTTCTTTGTTTACGTTATCTTGGCTTTCTTTTTTCTTAAGAAAATTGTAAAATATGGTGTTTTATAATGGATTGCCTTGGCTCGTGCCTTTTTGGTTTAAAATATATATTTGTGTTTTTTGGGGTTTTTTTATTTGTACATAGGGGCTGTATGTTTTTTTTTCTTATCTTTTCTGGGACAGTTGTGTTCTGTTTTTGCTATACTCTGCCATTGTGTCGTATCTGCCATTGTTTTTTTTTCAGTTTATGGCGGTGTTGTTTGCTCAGCGCGTGTTCAGTTGGCACTGTACTATGAGTGCACTGTTCGTTGTGGTCGTAATGTTTATGTATGGTTTTTAAAATATTTTCTGCTATGTGGCTTATTGTGCATTCTGTTAATGTAAAAATTTTTTGAATTTTTCCTTTCAGAATTTATCTTGACCATGGCCAGTGACTCGAACCACACCACACCGCAGGGGAGTTCGGTGAGTACATGATCTACTGTTGTTTAACTATTCGTTGTATTTGTACACGTGTCAGTACATTTTTTGTAAACTATTTTACAGGCTTCTTCAAATGAGGAGGAAGAGAACCAACAGGAGCAGCGGCCTCGGGGCCAAGCTGTGGTGGCAAGCCGGCCAGTAAGTATTTTTCAAAACAACATAGGAATGTTTTAAATGGTTAAACCTTTTTTTTTTTGTGGTGGGTGGTGGTGGTGGGGGGAATATTTGTATTTAGCTTGCAAACATTAATGTTTTACAATTATTCTAGGTTCCACGACGGGACCCACAGGAGTCCACAGACATCGATATGATGGTCGCCTGTTTCCAGGAGCGAGGCCCGTTGTGGGACAGCCGTGACCCTCGGCACGCGGACCAGGTTGTTTTGAGGCGCCTGTGGGATCAGGTGGCAAAATCGCTGTGGGATGGCTTTGACAGCGCTTTGCCCACGGACAAAGGCAACTTTGGTAAGTATTGCTGAAACGCCGCTATGACCCTACAGGCCAGGATACACAACCGTGTGCGATGTGATCAACTCATGCAAGTTTGTTGCATCGCACACGGTTGTTTTATCCTTTGAAAAGGTACAATCTCTAAATTTTCTTTTGCCTTTTTCACAGTCAAAAAATTGAAGACAAGATGGCGTTCCATGAAGGACCGTTTCAATAAATTCCTGCAGAAGGAGGAGGAACAGGCTCGAAGTGGTGCTGCTGCGGCCAGTACAACATACAAGTTTGCACGACTATTACAGTTCATGAGACTGATCCTTGGCCGCCGACAGTAAGTATTTACCTATTCAAACACATCGGGTATTGTAAAACACATGTTCACGTAGTATATTGTCCCGCCATGTAGTATATTGCCCAGCCACTTAGTATATTGCCCAGTGACGTAGTCTACATCCCAGAGACACATAGTATATTGCCCAGCCACGTACAATATTTCACAGTGGCGTAGTCTATTGACCGTGACGTCATGGCAGATCCGACGATAAGCGTAAACCATGACGCCCGTCACAATCGTCTACGGAGGGTGAGTGTACCCAGGTTATTTTTAAAATCTAAATTGTTACATTTTTTAATAGTGATGCTGTTTAGGCAGCGTCAATATTACATCGTTGGTGACATCTAGGTTTAACGTCTGCAACGGATTTCACCCGCGGCGAGGGGAGTATGCGGGCGACAGGCATTCACTGCGTGGAGTAAGGAGCGGACATTTTAATCAGGACTGTGCCCGTTGCTGATTGGTCGCGTCAGCCATGACAGCCAGCTGGACAGAACAATCAGCGAATAACGGTTACTGAAGGACAGACAGACTGACAGACAGACCTGACCCTTTATAATAGCGTTGTGTGATGCAATGTTAACTTTTTATTACACAGGAGGTGGCGAATGAAAAATTTTAGATTTTGTATACTAATGTTTTGATTATGTTTTCCCAGAACACACAGCAGCACCCTCGAGCCTGTTGACCCATCTGGAGCGGTCCTTCATGAATCGCCATCTGACCCGTCACAGCCATCCCACAGCGAGATCAGGCTTGCACCACTTTCTGGAGAACCGGCAGCCGGTCCATTAGGTGTTCCCCTGCCCGAGGCCACTGGCGCTCCTTCCTTCGGGTATTCCCGACAGCGTCAGCGGGCCTCGGACAGGCCGCTAATGCCCGAATTTTTGCATTTGAGCACGGTCTTCCAGAATTGTTTCAAGGCGCTGGGTGATAGAATGGACACAGCTCTGTCCAATATCGACCGGCGCCTTGAAACAATGGAATCCGAGCTCTCGAGGCCGGAAAAACATTTTTTTTGTGCCATTGCGAAGGGCATGGTGGAACATCTTACGCCGGAACTCCAGATTTCGGTGATGCAGGCCTGCAATAATGCCTATGTGAGTGCTCTGCAGCAGGCTAGGATAATGCAGTCTGCGGCTACAATGCCAGTTGTTCCAACTCTGGCAAGCATGACTCCTAGTCCTGCTGCAGAGCCACTCTACCGAGGTCCGGGTGCTGAGGGACGCCGCCACCGACACCGACACCATCGCACCGAGCCGCCGAGGCCTGCTCCTGCCAGGCCCTCAAGTTCACAAAGAAGACGGCCTGCGGAGGAAGAACAAGAGGGACAAAGAAAAAAAAGGAGGACCCGTACAGCTACCGCGGCTCTGGCAACTACTACTACCACTCCGAGCTCTCGGCCGAGTTCAAGCCGGAGCTTGAGTAGCCATAGCCTGTCCACCGGAAATCAGACACTGGTTGTGCCTCCTTCCCCCCTTCATGAGTTGGAATGTCACCACCGAGGGCCACACCGGCCAGGGCCACTCCACCGACGGCCACACCGGCCAGGGCCACACCACCGACGGCCACAGGGTGGTCGGAGATACCTTCAAGTATCCTTGATTATGCTTCCACCTCCTCCTACTCCACCCCCTCCCCTACATACTCACAAACCGGTGGATACGAGTCTCCACTAGTTGCGGACGTTGATACCCCTTAATCTTTCCCCCTTTTTTCTTTTGTTCCCGCAATAAAAAAGTTTATGTTGAAAAAAAAAAAATATTTTTATTGTTGTTGCCGGCAACTCACACCGTGCGCCGTTTACACATATGTAAGGTTTTTCACACCTCATAATTGCAATGTCAGACACTATTTTATAATTTTTTTGTAATTTTTTAGTTTTTTTCGTGTCTCTCATTGTACTATGAGGTGTTAAACCCAAACAGAGAAAATATTACACTTTTTATGCTGCCGTCACACTCGCAGTATTTGGTCAGTATTGTACTTCTGTATTTTTAAGCCAAAACCAGAATTGGAACAAATAGAGGAAAAGTATAATTGAAACATATGCAACACTTCTGTATTTATCACCCACTCCTGGTTTTGGCTACAAATACAGATGTTAATTACTGAAAAAATACTGCAAGTGTGACGGCAGCCTAAACATATTTGAAGGTAATGGGTCAGGTGAGGTGGTAGCAATTGCCACGTGGCCAAGTGTCGCCACTATTTGACTCAGGATGTTTTCCAGCATCCATAGTTCAAGAGTGTTAACTCACTAGAGTTGAGCAAACATGATCGGCTCCCTCCTTGGCAAAAAAACACTTGCAGACTACTAGCATATGGAAGCCAGCTTCCTAGAGTGTGGATTTTTTTCACCCTCCGCAGCCGCAGGTTCCGAGGCTGTGTGACAGCCAGAACACATGCACAACCCAAGCCTATTTGTTGGCCTTGCCATGCATGTGTAGTGCCTGTCACACAGCAGCGGCACAAGCAGCTGTGGGGGCGGAAAAATTCTTCAACCAGCGTGCTACATGAAGCCGCATTCCATATGCAAATAGTATGCAAGCTTGATAGCTTGACAAGGATGGAGGCGATCATGTTCGCTCAACTATGCAACACACGGATGTGAACATAAGGGGTGGTTAGGCAGAGTGTGTTTGGGATACGGTGATCACCGGATTACCTTTTTTTAGTGTTAACACATTTTGTATATTTTACCCAAAAATTTTTGACCAAAACTTTTTGTTACAAAAAGTGGAACCGTTTTTATAAAGGAAAGACAAGGTAATTTTTTATTAAAAAACACCACACAGTAGATATTCCAGGTACCATACAAAAGTAGAAGAACAGGACATTAGGCACCCAACTGGTTAAATTTTATAGACACAATTGTGTTAAAGTCGTAAAATGTCAGTGTTTTATTTGACTTTAATCACAATAAATGTATGGTAAAATAAAAGACAGATAAAGTTGAACTGAAACATAAACACTACATCATTTGATCTTGCCATGACACACGGCCAACATCAGAAACAAAATAGGAAGCAAATCGGTCCCTCATCTGCCCAATTTCAACACTTGTCCTCAGAGGATGATCATGGTAGTCGGGCAAAGGGTTTGGTATCGGTTCATCTAGTTCCACGTTCAGTCTCTCTTTAGCAATAACATAATTGTGTAGAACCACACAAGCCTTCACCACCTCATCCACTGTCTCAATTTTCAAATTGATGGCGGATGCTAAAATACGCCATTTGGACACCAGGATCCCAAAGGCGCACTCCACATTTCTTCTGACCCTGGACACTCTGTAATTAAATACACTTTTGGTGTGGTCCAAGCCATGACTGGAGTAGGGTTTCAACAGGTTGGCACACATTTGAAATGCCTCATCCCCAACCACAACAAATGGCATCGCCGGGCCTTCGGTGTTGGGAAGAGGTCGTGGCTGGGGGAAATTAAAATTGTTCCCATATAATCTTCTGCCCATATCAGACTCTTTAAATGTCCGCGAGTCATTTGAGCGGCCAAAAGCTCCAATGTCCACGGCGAGAAACCTGCAGTCCGCACCTGCAATTGCCATGAGCACGGTGGAAAAATATTTTTTATAATTAAAAAAGAGAGATCCACTTCTTGCAGGCTTTGTAATCCGAATGTGCTTCCCATCCACTGCTCCAATACAGTTAGGGAAAGAACACACTTGATCAAATTTTTTGGCGTTGGCCTCCCATATTTCACTTGTAGGGAGGGGTAAAAATTCTTCACGGAGATGTCCCACAAAGCGCGGCATGTGTCCGCAATAATTCCCGAAAGTGTTGAAACTCCAATCCGGAATTGGAAATGCAGGGATCTCAAGGTCTCTCCGGTAGCCAGGAAACTGCCAAGAAGATTAATAAATAAATTTTAGTAAAGTACATTGTGATAAAAAAAAAATGCCATACCCACCCAAACAAAAATTGAAAAAAAAAAAAAAAAGTGGCAGAACAGATCACAGTCGTTCAAATACAACTACATCACGTACCGTAGAGTCACCAGCAGCCGTTCCTCTGCGGAAATTGATCTCCGGAGCTGTGTGTCCTGCCTGGTAATGGCTCCTTCCACCCGACGCAGAAGATAGCGGAAGCTGTCTTGAGACATCCTGGTATATTCATAATATTTTTCCTGGTTCTCATTTAGCTTGCCAAACAAACAATGGTAGGCTCCACGGCTCTCCCAGACTTCCACGATAGGGTATAGCCAAAAGCGCCGATGACTCCTTCTCCGTTTATCCCTTTTCCTTTGCTCATAATATGCAATAGCATAGGCATTAGCCAAGGCAAAATCCATCTCCATTTCCATGTAGATACTCTCCATAGGACACGCCATCATGATGAACCACAGCCAAATCTGAGGAAATCTTCTCTGCCAGGGTATATATACACAGTACACCCACCCTCTTCTAGCCATTGATGGTCTTTATCTAGTGTCTAGACAGTAATTGTGGCTTTTTTTTGTACAATTCAGTAAAGAAAGATAACATTGTAGAAAAACGCATGCGTCAAAAAACGCAGCGTTTTTTGGCAAAAACGCAACTTTTTTATAAAAAAACGCGTTTTCCGACGCATGCGTTGAACGCGTGCATCCATAAAACATGTGTTGTACATGCGTTTTACTTGCGTCGTGCGTTGCGTCGACGACGCTGCGGCGAAAGACGCAAATGTGAACGTAGCCTAAGTGTGTTTAAGGGGGCACTGCACATGATGAAATGATAGGGGGCTGCAAGTGATGAAGTGTGTTTGAGGGGGCACTGCGCATGATGAAATGATAGGGGCTGCAGATGATGAAGTGTGTTTAAGGGGGCACTGCACATGATGAAATGATAGGGGGCTGTAGATGATGAAGTGTGTTTAAGGGGGCACTGCGCATGATGAAATGATAGGGGGCTGCAGATGATGAAGTCTGTTTGAGAGGGCACTGCGCATGATGAAATGATAGGGGGCTGCAGATGATGAAGTGTGTTTGAGGGGGCACTGCGCATGATGAAATGATAGGGGGCTGCAGATGATGAAGTGTGTTTAAGGGGGCACTGTGCATGATGAAATGATAGGGGGCTGCAGCTGCAAATGATTAAGTGTGTTTGAGGGGGCACTGCGCATGATGAAATGATAGGGGGCTGCAGATGATGAAGTGTGTTTGAGGGGGCACTGCGCATGATGAAATGATAGGGGGCTGCAAATGATAAAATAAGGGGGACTGCAGATGAAGTGAAGGGGGATAGGGGACTAAATGATGAAATAAGGTGGACTGCAAATGATGAAGTGGGGGTGATGGGGACTGCACATCAAGTGAGTGTGAGGGACGGTGGACAGCAATTGAATTGAAGGTGGGGGTGGGGAAAGCCAATGGTGTATTGAAGGTAGGGAGAGCAAATAATGAATTTTGAGGGTGGGGGAAGAGCAGTTGATAATGAATAGAGGGTGGGAGAGAGAGAAGACATGACAATGAATTGAGGCAGAAGGGGCATGTAACTATAATGAATCGAAGTTAGGGTTAGAGCGGTAGGTACATAGTGGGATCGTTGAGGATAAAGTGACTGGAAATAAATTGGGGGAAAGAGTACAGGTGCTAATTAATTTATATATTAAATGGGGAAAGTGGCTATGTATAGCTAGAAGGGGCTCAGTGGCGTATTATAATTTATATTTGGAATGGTGGGTGGCATAATAACCAATTACAGTATATATTAATGGTGGGTGAATGTCTGTATTCAGATGTGTAGTGTAGAAGAAAGGGAAAAAGTGGGGAATGTGCTCTGGAAGTGGTGCTCTAGATAACTGTTATTTTATGCAGAGACGAGTCCTGGCTGAAAGAAGTGATGGCGGTCTGCGCTGGATTAAAAAGAAACGCAAAGATGAAGGACTTCAGCTAGAGACGTCACTGGTGAGTCAGTATGTTACCTGTACACTGACACCATACACTGTATACTGCATACAGAGCTCCTGTGTATAATGTCACTGGTGATCACTATATTATCTGTACACTATACACTATATACAGAGCTCCTCTGTATAATGTCACTGGTGATCACTGTATTACCTGTAAACTGACACTATACACAGAGCTCCTGTGTATAATGTCACTAGTGATCACTGTATTACATATACACTGACACTATATATAGAGCTCCTGTGTATAATGTCACTGGTGATCGTGATCCCTGTATTACCTGTACACTGACACTATATATAGAGCTCCTGTGTATAATGGCACCGGTGACCACTGTATTACCTGTACACAGACACTGCATACTAAGTACAGATCTCCTATGTATAATGGCACTTATGGTGATAGTATTTTTTTTTTTATTAATGATCAGTATTGTACTATTCAGTCACAATGTGGTGGTAAGATGTTGTCCGGCCATGGTGTGGCGGTATTTGTTTCTTGTATGTAGTTGGTCACCATGTGGTGGTAATATGTGGTCTGTACATGCTGCGGTGGTATTTGTCCCTTGTATGCAATATTGTTCGGTCACTGTGGTGGTAATATGTGGTCTGCACATGGTGTGGCAGTATTTATTCCTTGTAGATAGTATTATAGGTCACTATGTGGTGATAATGTGGTATCTGGTCATGGTGTTGTATTTGTCCCTTGAATGTGGTATTATTGGTCATTAGAAAAATTGAAAAATAAATAAAAATATACCTAAATTGTATTGCATATTTCAACAAATGTTTAATAAGTTAGAGTAGAGTAGGGCCCGGCCAAAAGAGTCTACCTTGTCATCGTGGCAGATTAAAAAAACCTTTTGGCCAAAACAAAATCTGCTGGCTATGTGTGTGATCTGGTGATGGGAACTGTTAATGTGTGATTGGTGAGAAGTGGAGTTTTTCCAAGAGACAGCGGTGGTGCTGTGGACAGTTCGAGGGTTGGAGGCGGGGCTGGGGTGGAGCCTGGGTGGAGTCTTAAAGGGACTCTGTCCCCTGAAATTGGAGGGAACAATCTTTAGCCATAGGGGCGGGGTTTTCGGGTGTTTGATTCACCCTTTCCTTACCCGCTGGCTGCATGCTGGCTGCAATATTGGATTGAAGTTCATTCTCTGTCCTCCATAGTACACGCCTGCACAAGGCAAGATTGCCTTACGCAGACGTGTACTATGGAGGACAGAGAATGAACTTCAATCCAATATTGCAGCCAGCATGCAGCCAGCAGGTAAGGAAAGGGTGAATCAAACACCCGAAAACCCCGCCCCTATGGCTGAAGATTGTTCCCTCCAAATTCAGGTGACAGAGTCCCTTTAACCCCTTCCCGACCCATGACGCCACGTAGGCGTCATGAAAACCCGTGCCAATCCGACCCATGACGCCTATGTGGCGTCATGGAATGATCGCGTCCCTGCAGATCGGGTGAAGGGGTTAACTCCTATTTTACCCGATCTGCAGGGAGAGGGGGAGTGGTACTTCAGCCCAGGGGGGGTGGCTTCACCCCCCCGTGGCTACGATCGCTCTGATTGGCTGTTGAAAGTGAAACTGCCAATCAGAGCGATTTGTAATATTTCACCTAAAAAACTGGTGAAATATTACAATCCAGCCATGGCCGATGCTGCAATATCATCGGCCATGGCTGGAAATACTAAAGTGCCCCCCCCCACGCCCACCGATCACCCCCCCGTCCTCCGTTATGGGGTCCGGTCCCCTCCGTCCGCCTGCCGGCTCCCCCGTCCTCCTGTCCGCTCCCTCCTTGCTCAGACCCACCCCCTCTGTGCTCCGTTCCCCCCCCCGTGCTCCGATCCACCACCCCACCACCCCTTCATACTTACCGATCCTCCCGGTGTCCGGCCGTCTCCTCGCTGGGCGCCGCCATCTTGGAAAATGGCGGGCGCATGCTCAGTGCGCCCGCCGAATCTGCCAGTCGGCAGATTCCTTACAGGTACATTTTGATCGCTGTGGTAGGTTCTATCACAGCGATCAAAATAAAAAAAAAAATAAATACCCCCCCCCCTTTATCACCCCCATAGGGACAATGATAAAATAAAGAATTTTTTTTTTTTTTTCCCACTAGGGTTAGGGTTAGAACTAGGGTTAGAACTAGGGGTAGGGTTAGGGGTAGGGTTAGGGGTAGGGTTAGGGTTACGGGTAGGGTTAGGGGTAGGGTTATGGCATGTGCACACAGAGCGGATCGGCCGCGGATCCGCAGCGGATCGGCCGCGGATTGGCCGCGGATCGGCAGCGGATCGGCCGCGGATCCGCAGCGGATCGGCCGCGGATCGGCAGCGGATCGGCCGCGGATCGGCAGCGGATCCGCAGCGGATCGGCAGCGGATCCGCAGCGGATCCGCAGCGGATCGGCCGCGGATCGGCCGCGGATCGGCAGCGGATCGGCCGCGGATTGGCAGCGGATCGGCAGCGGATCCGCAGCGGATCGGCCGCGGATCCGCAGCGGATCCGCAGCGGATTGGCAGCGGATCCGCAGCGGATTGGCCGCGGATCCGCAGCGGATTGACAGCGGATTGGCCGCGGATCCGCAGCGGATTGGCAGCGGATTGGCCGCGGATCCGCAGCGGATTGGCCGCGGATCCGCAGCGGATTGGCCGCTGCGAATTCGAAGCAGTTTTCCATCAGGTTTACAGTACCATGTACACCTAAGGAAAACCAAATCCGCTGTGCCCATGGTGCGGAAAATTCCGTGCAGAAACGCTGCGTTGTATTTTCCGCAGCATGTCAATTCTTTGTGCAGATTCCGCAGCGTTTTACACCTGTTCCTCAATAGGAATCCGCAGGTGAAATCCGCACAAAAAAACACTGGAAATCTGCTGTAAATCCGCAGGTAAAACGCAGTGCCTTTTACCTGCAGATTTTTCAAAAATCGTGCGGAAAAATCTCACACGAATCCGCAACGTGGGCACATAGCCTTAGGGTTAGGGTTGGAATTAGAGTTAGGGTTGGAATTAGGGCTAGGGTTTGAAATAGGGTTAAAGGGAACCTATCACCCCGTTTTTTTCGGTATGAGATAAAAATACTGTTAAATATGGCCTGAGCTGTGCATTACAATAGTGTAGTTTGTGGACCCCGATTCCCCACCTATGCTGCCGAAATACGTTACCAAAGTAGTCATTTTCGCCTGTCAATCAGGCTGGTCAGGTCGGATGGGCGTGGCTTCTTCCCCCAGATATTGCGTAGTTTTCCGTTGGTGGCGTAGTGGTGTGCGCATGTCCAAGGTCCCCAATCCTGCACGGGGGGGTGAAAATAGCAGCGATGTCCGTTATTCCATTGGTGGTCGGTGGGCGCGGCCATCTTCCTTTGGCCGCGCGCGCGCAGAAGCGGCGCTCTGCTGGCCGCGGCTTCAGGAAAATGGCCGCGGGATGCCGCGCGTGCGCAGATGGAGATCGCGGCGGCCATTTTCCTGAAGCCGCGGCCAGCAGAGCGCCGCTTCTGCGCACGCGCGGCCAAAGGAAGATGGCCGCGCCCACCGACCACCAATGGAATAACGGACATCGCTGCTATTTTCACCCCCCCGTGCAGGATTGGGGACGTTGGACATGCGCACACCACTACGCCACCAACGGAAAACTACGCAATATCTGGGGGAAGAAGCCACGCCCATCCGACTTGACCAGCCTGATTGACAGGCGAAAATGACTACTTTGGTAACGTATTTCGGCAGCATAGGTGGGGAATCGGGGTCCACAAACTACACTATTGTAATGCACAGCTCAGGCCATATTTAACAGTATTTTTATCTCATACCGAAAAAAACGGGGTGATAGGTTCCCTTTAAGATTAGGCTTGTGGTTAGGGTTACGGATAGGGTTAGGGGTGTGTTGGGGTTACAGTTGTGGTTAGGGTTGGGATTAGGGCTACGGTTGGGATTGGGGTTAGGATTAGGGTTGGAATTAGGGTTACGGGTGTGTTGCGGTTAGGGTTGTGGTTAGGGGTGTGTTGTGGTTAGGGTTGTGATTAGGGTTATGGCTACAGTTGGGATTAGGATTAGGGGTGTGTTGGGGTTAGTGTTGAAGTTAGAATTGAGGGGTTTCCACTGTTTAGGCACATCAGGGGTCTCCAAACGCAACATGGCGCCACCATTGATTCCAGCCAATCTTGCATTCAAAAAGTCAAATGGTGCTCCCTCCCTTCCAAGCCCCGACGTGCGCCCAAACAGTGGTTTACCCCCACATTTGGGGTACCAGCGTACTCAGGACAAACTGGGCAACAACTGTTGGGGTCCAATTTCTCCTGTTACCCTTGCAAAAATAAAAAATTACTTGCTAAAACATAATTTTTGAGGAAAGAACAATTATTTTTTATTTTCACGGCTCTGCGTTATAAACTTCTGTGAAGCACTTGGGGGTTGAAAGTGCTCACCACACATCTAGATAAGTTCCTTCGGGGGTCTAGTTTCCAAAATGGGGTCACTTGTGGGGTGTTTCTACTGTTTAGGCACATCAGGGGCTCTGCAAATGCAATGTGACGCCCGCAGACCATTCCATCAAAGTCTGCATTTCAAATGTCACTACTTCCCTTCCGAGCCCTGACGTGCGCCCAAACAGTGGTTTACCCCCACATATGGGGTATCAGCATACTCACAACAAACTGGGCAACAAATATTGGGGTCCAAATTCTCCTGTTACCCTTGTGAAAATAAAAAATTGCTTGCTAAAACATCTTTTTTGAGGAAAGAAAAATTATTTTTTATTTTCACGGCTCTGCGTTGTAAACTTCTGTGAAGCACTTGGGGGTTGAACGTGCTCACCACACATCTAGATAAGTTCCTTGGGGGGTCTAGTTTCCAAAATGGGGTCACTTGTGGGGGGTTTCTACTGTTTAGGCATATCAGGGGCTCTGCAAACGTAACATGATGCCCGCAGACCATTCCATCAAAGTCTGCATTCCAAAACGTCACTACTTCCCTTCCGAGCCCCGGCATGTGCCCAAACAGTGGTTTACCCCCACATATGGGGTATCAGCGTACTCAGGAGAAACTGGACAACAACTTTTGGGGTCCAATTTCTCCTGTTACTTTTGCAAAAATAAAAAAAATCTGGGCTAAAAAATATTTTTGAGGAAAGGAAACACATTTTTTATTTTCACGGCTCTGCGTTATAAACTTCTGTGAAGCACTTGGGGGTTCAAAGTGCTCACCACACATCTAGATTAGTTCCTTGGGAGGTCTAGTTTCCAAAATGGGGTCACTTGTGCGGGAGCTCCAATGTTTAGGCACACAGGGGCTCTCCAAACGCGACATGGTGTCCGCTAATGATTGGAACTAATTTTCCATTCAAAAAGCCAAATGGCGTGCCTTCCCTTCCGAGCCCTGCCGTGCGCCCAAACAGTGGTTTACCCCCACATATGGGGTATCACCGTACTCAGGACAAACTGGACAACAAAATTTGGGGTCCAATTTCTCCTATTACCCTTGGGAAAATAAAAAATTCTGGGCTAAAAATCATTTTTGAGGAAAGAAAAATTATTTTTTTATTTTCACGGCTCTGCGTTATAAACTTCTGTGAAGCACCTGGGGGTTATAAGTGCTCACTATGCATCTAGATTAGTTCCTTGGGGGGTCTAGTTTCCAAAATGGGGTCACTTGTAGGGGAGCTCCAATGTTTAGGCACACAGGGGCTCTCCAAACGCGACATGGTGTCCGCTAACGATTGGAGCTAATTTTCCATTCAAAAAGTCAAATGGCACGCCTCCCCTTCCGAGCCTTGCCGTGCACCCAAAAAGTGGTTTACCCCCACATATGAGGTATCGGCATACTCAGGAGAAATTTCCCAACAAATTTTAGGATCCATTTTATCCTGTTGCCCATGTAAAAATGAAAGAATTGAGGCTAAAAGAAATTTTGTGTGAAAAAAAAGTACTTTTTCATTTTTGCGGATCAATTTGTGAAGCACCTGGGGGTTTAAAGTGCTCACTATGCCTCTAGATGAGTTCCTTGGGGGGTCTAGTTTCCAAAATGGGGTCACTTGTGGAGGAGCTCCAATGTTTAGGCACACAGGGGCTTTCCAAACGCGACATGGTGTCCGCTAACGATGGAGATAATTTTTCATTCAAAAAGTCAAATGGCGCTCCTTCCCTTCCGAGCCTTACCATGTGCCCAAACAGTGGTTTACCCCCACATGTGAGGTATTGGTGTACTCAGGAGAAATTGCCCAACAAAATTTAGGATCCATTTTATCCTGTTGCCCATGTGAAAATGAAAAAATTGAGACTAAAATAATTTTTTTGTGAAAAAAAAGTACTTTTTCATTTTTACGGATCAATTTGTGAAGCACCTGGGGGTTTAAAGTGCTCACTATGCTTCTAGATAAGTTCCTTGGGGGGTCTAGTTTCCAAAATGGGGTCACTTGTGGGGGAGCTCCAATGTTTAGGCACACGGGGGCTCTCCAAACGTGACATGGTGTCCGCTAAAGATTGGAGCCAATTTTTCATTCAAAAAGTCAAATGGCGCTCCTTCCCTTCCGAGCCCTGCCGTGCGCCCAAACAGTGGTTTACCCCCACATATGAGGTATCAGCGTACTCAGGACAAATTGGACAACAACGTCCGTGGTCCAGTTTCTCCTTTTACCGCTGGGAAAATAAAAAAATTGTTGCTAAAAGATCATTTTTGTGACTAAAAAGTTAAATGTTCATTTTTTCCTTCCATGTTGCTTCTGCTGCTGTGAAACACCTGAAGGGTTAATAAACTTCTTGAATGTGGTTTTGAGCACCTTGAGGGGTGCAGTTTTTAGAATGGTGTCACTTTTGGGTATTTTCAGCCATATAGAACCCTCAAAATGACTTCAAATGTGAGGTGGTCCCTAAAAAAAATGGTTTTGTAAATTTTGTTGTAAAAATGAGAAATCACTGGTCAAATTTTAACCCTTATAACTTCCTAGCAAAAAAAAAAATTGTTTCCAAAATTGTGCTGATGTAAAGTAGACATGTGGGAAACGTTATTTATTAACTATTTTGTGTCACATAACTCTCTGGTTTAACAGAATAAAAATTCAAAATGTGAAAATTGCGAAATTTTCAAATTTTTTGCCAAATTTCCGTTTTTTTCACAAATAAACTCAGAAATTATCGACCTAAATTTACCACTAACATGAAGCCCAATATGTCACGAAAAAACAATCTCAGAATCGCTAGGATCCGTTTAAGCGTTCCTGAGTTATTACCTCATAAAGGGACACTGGTCAGAATTGCAAAAAACGCCAAGGTCATTAAGGCCAAAATAGGCTGGGTCATGAAGGGGTTAAGGGGGCCCCGAAAATTTTGCCAGTATGGGGCCCCGAAATTTCTAGTGGCAGCCCTGCTGTTATGACCCCAATGGCAGGGGGTCTCAGAGACAATAGCGAAGTCTGCAAACATAAAATCCAGCTCATAGGGCAGTGGTAACTGGGCTGACCATATACCTGAACCTAGCACACAAATAACAGCAGCCGGGGAACGTACCTACGTTGATTCTAGACGTCTCGCGCCAGCCGGAGAACTAACTAACCCTAGCAGGGAAAAGAAAGACCTTTCTTGCCTCCAGAGGAAATACCCCAAAAAGTTGGATACAAGCCCCCAACAAATAATAACGGTGAGGTAAGAAGAAAAGACAAACGCAAGAAATGAACTAGGTTTTAGCAAAGAGAGGCCCGCTAACTAATAGCAGAATATAGGAAGATGACTTATATGGTCAGCAAAAACCCTCACAAAAACTCCACGCGGAATATTCAAGAACCCCCGAACCGTCTAACGGCACGGGGGGAGAACATCCGCCCCCTAGAGCTTCCAGCAATATAAGGAATCACATTTAGTACAAGCTGGACAAAAATAAGAGCACAGAAAATAACCAAAAACAAGAAAGCAAGACAGCTTAATTTTGCAAAGAACCAGGACCAGCAGATAGGAGCAAACAGAAGGATCTGATTACAACGATGCCAGGCACCAGACTGAAAATCCAGGAAGTTCAAATAGCGACACCCCTGGACTAACGAGGCCAGGTGGGTGCCAAGCAAGGGAAGGAATATCAAAGTGTGATATCACTAGTGACCACAAGAGGGAGCCAAAAAGTTTAATTCACAACAGTACCCCCCCTTAAGGAGGGGTCACCGAACCCTCACCAAGACCACCAGGGCGATCAGGATGAGCAGTGTGAAAGGCACAAACCAAATCGGCCGCATGCACATCAGAGGCGACCACCCAGGAATTATCCTCCTGACCATAGCCCTTCCACTTGACCAGATACTGAAGCCTCCGCCTGGAGAGACGAGAATCCAAGATCTTTTCCACCACGTACTCCAACTCGCCCCCAACCAACACCGGAGCAGGAGGCTCAACAGAAGGAACCACAGGCACAACGTACCGCCGCAACAAAGACCTATGGAACACGTTGTGAATGGCAAACGACACAGGAAGTTCCAAGTGAAAGGACACTGGATTAAGAATTTCCAAAATCTTATAAGGACCGATGAAGCGAGGCTTAAATTTAGGAGAGGAGACCTTCATAGGAACAAAGCGAGAAGACAGCCACACCAAATCCCCAATGCGAAGTCGGGGACCCACACCGCGGCGGCGGTTGGCAAAACGCTGAGCCTTCTCCTGTGACAACTTCAAGTTGTCCACCACATGATCCCAAATCCGCTGCAACCTATCCACCACAGAATCCACCCCAGGACAGTCAGACGGCTCAACATGTCCCGAGGAAAAACGAGGATGGAAACCAGAGTTGCAGAAAAATGGCGAAACCAAGGTAGCGGAACTAGCCCGATTATTAAGGGCAAACTCAGCCAACGGCAAGAAGGTCACCCAATCATCCTGATCTGCAGAAACAAAACATCTCAAATAAGCCTCTAGAGTCTGATTTGTTCGCTCAGTTTGGCCATTAGTCTGAGGATGAAAGGCAGATGAAAACGACAAATCAATGCCCATCCTAGCACAAAAGGATCGCCAGAACCTGGAAACAAACTGGGATCCTCTGTCAGACACGATATTCTCAGGAATGCCGTGCAAACGAACCACATTCTGAAAGAATAACGGAACCAGATCAGAAGAGGAAGGCAGCTTAGGCAAGGGCACCAAATGGACCATCTTGGAAAAGCGATCACATACCACCCAGATGACAGACATGCCCCGAGACACTGGAAGATCTGAAATGAAATCCATGGAAATGTGTGTCCAAGGCCTCTTCGGGACAGGCAAGGGCAAAAGCAACCCGCTGGCACGAGAACAGCAAGGCTTAGCCCGAGCACAAGTCCCACAGGACTGCACAAATGACCGCACATCCCGTGACAAGGAAGGCCACCAAAAGGACCTAGCCACCAAATCTCTGGTGCCAAAAATACCCGGATGCCCTGACAACACCGAGGAGTGAACCTCGGAAATGACTCTACTGGTCCATTTATCAGGAACAAACAGTCTGTCAGGTGGACAAGAGTCAGGTCTATCAGCCTGAAATCTCTGCAACACACGTCGCAAATCCGGAGAAATGGCCGACAAGATCACACCCTCTTTAAGAATACCAACTGGCTCTGAGGCTCCAGGAGAGTCAGGCACAAAGCTCCTAGAAAGAGCATCAGCCTTAACATTCTTTGAACCAGGCAGGTACGAGACCACAAAGTCAAAACGGGAGAAAAATAATGACCAACGGGCCTGTCTAGGATTCAGGCGTTTAGCAGACTCGAGATACATCAGATTTTTGTGATCAGTCAAAACCACCACACGATGCTTAGCACCCTCGAGCCAATGACGCCACTCCTCAAATGCCCACTTCATGGCCAACAACTCCCGATTGCCAACATCATAATTCCGCTCAGCAGGCAAAAATTTCCTAGAAAAAAAAGCACATGGTCGCATTACTGAGCAACCAGGGCTTCTCTGCGACAAAACGGCCCCTGCACCGATCTCAGAAGCATCCACTTCAACCTGAAAGGGAAGCGAGACATCAGGCTGACACAAAACAGGCGCCGAAGTAAACCGGCGCTTCAGCTCCAGAAAAGCCTCCACGGCTGCAGGAGCCCAGTTAGCAACATCAGAACCTTTCTTGGTCATATCCGTCAAAGGTTTAACAACGCTAGAAAAATTAGCGATAAAACGACGGTAGAAGTTAGCAAAACCCAAGAACTTCTGAAGATTCTTAACCGACGTGGGCTGAGTCCAATCATGAATAGCTCGGACCTTGACTGGGTCCATCTCCACAGCAGAAGGGGAGAAGATAAAACCCAAAAAGGGAACCTTCTGCACACCAAAGAGACACTTTGAGCCCTTAATAAACAAAGCATTCTCACGCAAAACCTGAAACACCATCCTGACCTGCTTTACATGGGAGTCCCAATCATCAGAAAAAACTAGAATATCATCCAGATAAACAATCATAAATTTATCCAGATACTTCCGGAAGATGTCATGCATAAAGGACTGAAACACTGAAGGAGCATTAGAGAGCCCAAAAGGCATCACCAAGTACTCAAAATGACCTTCGGGCGTATTAAATGCAGTTTTCCATTCATCTCCCTGCTTAATGCGCACAAGGTTGTACGCACCACGAAGGTCTATCTTGGTGAACCACTTGGCACCCTTAATCCGGGCAAACAAGTCCGACAACAGAGGCAAAGGATACTGAAATTTAACAGTGATTTTATTCAGAAGTCGATAGTCTATACAAGGTCTCAAAGATCCGTCCTTCTTGGCCACAAAGAAAAATCCCGCACCAAGAGGGGAAGAGGATGGACGAATATGTCCCTTCTCCAGAGACTCCTTAATATACGAACGCATTGCGGTATGCTCAGGTACAGACAGATTAAATAATCTTCCCTTAGGAAACTTACTACCTGGAATCAAATCTATAGCGCAGTCACAGTCCCTATGAGGAGGAAGAGCACTGGACCTGGACTCGCTGAATACATCCTGATAATCAGACAAATACTCAGGAACATCCGAAGGAGTAGAGGAAGCAATAGACACCGGCGGGGAATCGCAATGAATTCCCTGACAGCCCCAACTTGACACAGACATAGCCTTCCAATCCAAAACTGGATTGTGAGTTTGTAACCATGGCAGACCCAAAACGACCAAATCATGCATTTTATGCAAAACAAGAAAACGAATCACCTCTCGATGATCAGGAGACATGCACATGGTCACCTGTGTCCAAAACTGCGGCTTATTCTCCGCCAATGGCGTAGCATCAATACCTCTCAGCGGAATAGGATTAACCAAAGGCTCCAGAACAAAACCACAGCGCTTGGCAAATGACAGATCCATAAGACTCAGGGCAGCACCTGAATCCACAAACGTCATAACAGGATAGGAAGACAATGAGCAAATTAAAGTCACAGACAAAATAAATTTAGGTTGCAAATTACCAATGGCGACCGGACTAACCACCTTTGTTAAGCGTTTAGAGCATGCTGATATAACATGTGTAGAATCACCACAGTAGAAACACAACCCATTCTGACGTCTATGATTTTTCCATTCAATTCTAGTCTGAACTCTATCACATTGCATTAACTCAGGTGTCTGTTCAGACAACACCACCAGAGGATTAGCGACTTTGCGCTCCCGTAAACGCCGGTCAATTTGAATAGCCAACGCCATGGAATCATTCAGACTTGTAGGAACGGAGAAACCCACCATCACATTCTTAATGGCTTCAGAAAGGCCATTTCTGAAATTTGCGGCCAGAGCACACTCATTCCACTGAGTAAGCACGGACCATTTCCGAAATTTTTGGCAATACACTTCAGCTTCATCCTGGCCCTGAGAGATAGCCAGCAAAGCTTTTTCTGCCTGAATTTCAAGATTGGGCTCCTCGTATAGCAACCCAAGCGCCAGAAAAAACGCATCAACATCTGCCAAAGCCGGATCGCCTGACGCTAACGAGAAGGCCCAATCCTGAGGGTCGCCCCGTAAGAAAGAGATAACAATTTTTACTTGCTGAGCTGAGTCTCCAGACGAACGAGGTCTCAGAGATAGAAACAATTTACAATTATTCCTGAAATTTCTAAATTTAAATCGGTCTCCAGAGAACAATTCCGGAATAGGTATTTTAGGTTCTGACATAGGACTGCTAGTAACAAAATCTTGAATACTCTGCACACGAGCAGCAAGCTGATCCACACAAGTAATCAAGGTCTGGACATTCATGTCTGCAGCAAGGCTCCAGCCACTCTGAGATAAAGGGGAGGAAAGAAAGAAAAAAAACAAAAAACTCAGAATTTCCTTTCTTATAATCCCACTTCTGCAATGCATTAAATATTCACTTATGGCCTGGCATACTGTTATGACCCCAATGGCAGGGGGTCTCAGAGACAATAGCGAAGTCTGCAAACATAAAATCCAGCTCATAGGGCAGTGGTAACTGGACTGACCATATACCTGAACCTAGCACACAAATAACAGCAGCCGGGGAACGTACCTACGTTGATTCTAGACGTCTCGCGCCAGCCGGAGAACTAACTAACCCTAGCAGGGAAAAGAAAGACCTTTCTTGCCTCCAGAGGAAATACCCCAAAAAGATGGATACAAGCCCCCAACAAATAATAACGGTGAGGTAAGAAGAAAAGACAAACGCAAGAAATGAACTAGGTTTTAGCAAAGAGAGGCCCGCTAACTAATAGCAGAATATAGGAAGATGACTTATATGGTCAGCAAAAACCCTCACAAAAACTCCACGCGGAATATTCAAGAACCCCCGAACCGTCTAACGGCACGGGGGGAGAACATCCGCCCCCTAGAGCTTCCAGCAATATAAGGAATCACATTTAGTACAAGCTGGACAAAAATAAGAGCACAGAAAATAACCAAAAACAAGAAAGCAAGACTTAGCTTAATTTTGCAAAGAACCAGGACCAGCAGATAGGAGCAAACAGAAGGATCTGATTACAACGATGCCAGGCACCAGACTGAAAATCCAGGAAGTTCAAATAGCGACACCCCTGGACTAACGAGGCCAGGTGGGTGCCAAGCAAGGGAAGGAATATCAAAGTGTGATATCACTAGTGACCACAAGAGGGAGCCAAAAAGTTTAATTCACAACACCCTGCACTCAATAATGGAGTTGTTCTGCAGGTGGGGACCACAGACCACATCTCAGTACCAATGCTTTCTGGCTGATTTTTTGGTCACTTTTGAATGTTGGTTGTGCTTTCACACTCGTGGTAGCATGAGATGGACTCTACAACCCACACAAGTGGCTCAGGTAGTGCAGCTCATCCAGGATGGCACAACAATGCGAGCTGTGGCAAGAAGGTTTGCTGTGTCGGCGTAGTGTCCAGAGACTGGAAGCGCTACCAGGAGACATGGAGGGGGCCGTAGGAGGGCAACAACCCAGCAGCAGGACCGCTACCTCAGCCTTTGTGCAAGGAGGAACAGGAGGAGCACTGCCAGAGCCCTACAAAATGACCTCCAGCAGGCCACAAATGTGCATGTGTCTGCACAAACGGTTAGAAACCGACTCCATGAGGATGGTCTGAGTGCCCGATGTCCACAGATGGCGGTTGTGCTCACAGCCCAACACCATGCAGGACACATGGCATTTGCAACAGAACACCAGGATTGGCAAATTTGCCCCTGTGCCCTGTGCTCTTCACAGATGAAAGCAGGTTCACACTGAGTACATGTGACAGACGTGACAGAGTCTGGAGATGCTGTGGAGAGTGATCTGCTGCCTGCCACATCCTTCAGCATGATCGGTTTGGCAGTGGGTCAGTAATGGTGTTGGGGTGGCATTTCTTTGGAGGGCCGCACCGCCCTCCATGTGCTCGCCAGAGGTAGCCTTCCTGCCATTAGGTACCGAGATGAGATCCTCAGAACCCTTGTGAGACCATATGCTGGTGCGGTTGGCCCTGGGTTCCTCCTAATGCAGGACAATGCCAGACCTCATGTGGCTGGAGTGTGTCAGCAGTTCCTGCAAGATGAAGGCATTGAAGCTATGGACTGGCCCGCCCGTTCCCCAGACCTGAATCCGATTGAACACATCTGGGACATGTCTCGCACCATCCATCAACGTCACGTTGCACCATAGACTGTCCAGGAGTTGGCGAATGCTTTAGTCCAGGATTGGGAGGAGATCCCTCAGGAGACCATCAGCGGCCTCAGTAGGGCCATGCCCAGGCATTGTAGGGAGGTCATACAGGCACGTGGAGGCCACACACACTACTGAGCATCATTTCCTTGTCTTGAGGCATTTCCACTGAAGTTGGATCAGCCTGTAATTTTCCACTTTGATTTTGATCATCATTCCAACTCCAGACCTCCATGGGATATTAGTTGTGAATTACGTTGATAATTTTTAGGTTTTATTTTTCTCAACACATTGCACTATGTAATGAATAAAGTCAGAAAAATCACTGCACTCGTATGTTATTCAGATGCATAAATTGAAGAATTTATTAAATTGAAGAGCATAGGGTACTAGGCGAATTTGACGTTTCGGCCAACTCGTGGCCTTGTTCACAAAACCGCTGTAACAAGCAAAGAAACAAAAGAGCATTTACAAACAGATAAATATATACATATATACAAATATACAAAAAATGCAAAGAATCCATGTCAAAATTGATAAGCTGCCAATGGGCATACTATGAAACGACCAAAACGTAGCGCATTCTATACAACCGGAATATACAGAAAAGGGTGGACTGTACAAAAAGAGGAAAAAGACCATAATGTTTGCAAAAGCCGGTACTGGACGAAGAACATACCCTGTTGAAATTCTCTTGCATATAAAGAAGGATTCTTAATTTCGTGTTGAGTTATATACAATGGTATAGCGATATACCTAAAGAGAACAATATAGCATGAGATGATGGCTAAGATTTCATATCCCCAGATAGTGGGTTAGCAAAGACCTTAATTATGTTTATCTAATGGTACAGATTGAAGCGTCCCTTTGAAAGTATCCACATGGTATACACACCCTGTATGGTGCCCGTGTTGCAAGTACAAAACAAAATACTGACCCAGCAGGAACGCTAAACAACGTATGTCCATGCAAAAGAGCCGTATCTGCGGCTGGAACAGAACCTGTGTTTGTAATATATATGCATATATGAGTATGAGGCATTTATCTTATGTAATAACGGGGTTGTGCAATATGAAAACATAATAATACCTGTCCTGTGGATACAGTGGGCAAAATTATGGATCAGGTACTGGTCTTCCCGTATATTCTGATATGTCCTCAAGATGACATAGAAATATGGTGCTGTGGGCAGAACAGAGTGGAAGATACATGTTGGATCAAGCTCTGAGCGGGGAATAGTCAATGGGACTGATACGTATATGGCATAGCTATACTAGATACCTGTGCTGAGTAGGTAAGCAAGCGACCCTATGGATACATAAAGACGACCTTCCTTGGGCATATGGTATGCTGCCAGTGAATAAAGCGACGTAGTCCCTGTAGGGGGAGAGGATAATACATGCTATAGAGGATACTCATAGTGACAAGGCACTTATCTGATGGTGGCTCCGTGGTCTCACGTTTCGGTGGTGCAGGCAAGGCTTAAGCGTTGGTGGCGTGGTGGGGGAGGCCGACACAGTCCTGTGTCTAGGCAATGTAACCGCTCAGTGAAGTGCATGGTGTCCGGTGTTAAATACGATCCCCTGCCGGTCATGTGACCGGAAATGTCAGGGGACGCCGGCGCCTGCGCAGGAGCTACCCTTTCTCCCACTGAGGAGTGTAATTCGGCGCTTGCGCACAAAGCCCCTGTTAGGCGCCTACGTACTGCGCCTGCGTCTGCATGTGAGGGGCTCTTAGTGTGGCGCCTGCGCACAACATATCGGGCAGAACGCTCGTGTGTGTTAGTCAGAGGGGCAGCGCCTGAGTGTAATACTATGTGGCCCCATATTTAAGTCAGTCCGACGCCTGCACACACAGTGCCATATAGGATATAATGAACTGGAGATAAAGATCTAGCATCTTGAATGTTTCTATGACCATGGATGTTATGTAATATCAGGAGGTGCCTATAATTGTGCCTAGGGAGGAATGGTATCTAGTCTGGTTGAGTCATGTAGAAAAAAACTAGGAAAGGAGGGTTAGACAATATCAGACCATCTAACAGGAACATATCTGGGGACACAACGTAATAATGTATATAACAACAACAAATACATTGAAATGACATTTATAATGGTAGGAGTCCAAACGAAAAGAAATAAAAGAAAAAGAAAAGAAATAAAATGGCGGAAATAAAAAGATATGAAAAGGAAGGAAGGGGATAATAGTACGAAGGAAGGGAACAATATGGTTATTGGTTAGTTGAAATAATGGGTTAAATAAAAGGGTAAAAAAATGAAAAAATAAGTAAAAATATATAAGTAAAAAATGAAATAAATAATGAGAACTAATGTAAGGAAACTTATAAAGGAGGCTTGAACCGCGAGATAGACTGGCTAACTTAATCTTTCTCCTATATAGGCCAATTGACTCTTTGCACAACCAACCTCTATGACAAACGCGTTCTGGATGGTAAGACGCATACCCTTATAGTCTCCTTTATATTGTCTAACCCTCCTTTCCTAGTTTTTTTCTACATGACTCAACCAGACTAGATACCATTCCTCCCTAGGCACAATTATAGGCACCTCCTGATATTACATAACATCCATGGTCATAGAAACATTCAAGATGCTAGATCTTTATCTCCAGTTCATTATATCCTATATGGCACTGTGTGTGCAGGCGTCGGACTGACTTAAATATGGGGCCACATAGTATTACACTGAGGCGCTGCCCCTCTGACTAACACACACGAGCGTTCTGCCCGATATGTTGTGCGCAGGCGCCACACTAAGAGCCCCTCACATGCAGACGCAGGCGCAGTACGTAGGCGCCTAACAGGGGCTTTGTGCGCAAGCGCCGAATTACACTCCTCAGTGGGAGAAAGGGTAGCTCCTGCGCAGGCGCCGGCGTCCCCTGACATTTCCGGTCACATGACCGGCAGGGGATCGTGTTTAACACCGGACACCATGCACTTCACTGAGCGGTTACATTGCCTAGACACAGGACTGTGTCGGCCTCCCCCACCACGCCACCAACGCTTAAGCCTTGCCTGCACCACCGAAACGTGAGACCACGGAGCCACCATCAGATAAGTGCCTTGTCACTATGAGTATCCTCTATAGCATGTATTATCCTCTCCCCCTACAGGGACTACGTCGCTTTATTCACTGGCAGCATACCATATGCCCAAGGAAGGTCGTCTTTATGTATCCATAGGGTCGCTTGCTTACCTACTCAGCACAGGTATCTAGTATAGCTATGCCATATACGTATCAGTCCCATTGACTATTCCCCGCTCAGAGCTTGATCCAACATGTATCTTCCACTCTGTTCTGCCCACAGCACCATATTTCTATGTCATCTTGAGGACATATCAGAATATACGGGAAGACCAGTACCTGATCCATAATTTTGCCCACTGTATCCACAGGACAGGTATTATTATGTTTTCATATTGCACAACCCCGTTATTACATAAGATAAATGCCTCATACTCATATATGCATATATATTACAAACACAGGTTCTGTTCCAGCCGCAGATACGGCTCTTTTGCATGGACATACGTTGTTTAGCGTTCCTGCTGGGTCAGTATTTTGTTTTGTACTTGCAACACGGGCACCATACAGGGTGTGTATACCATGTGGATACTTTCAAAGGGACGCTTCAATCTGTACCATTAGATAAACATAATTAAGGTCTTTGCTAACCCACTATCTGGGGATATGAAATCTTAGCCATCATCTCATGCTATATTGTTCTCTTTAGGTATATCGCTATACCATTGTATATAACTCAACACGAAATTAAGAATCCTTCTTTATATGCAAGAGAATTTCAACAGGGTATGTTCTTCGTCCAGTACCGGCTTTTGCAAACATTATGGTCTTTTTCCTCTTTTTGTACAGTCCACCCTTTTCTGTATATTCCGGTTGTATAGAATGCGCTACGTTTTGGTCGTTTCATAGTATGCCCATTGGCAGCTTATCAATTTTGACATGGATTCTTTGCTCTTTTTTGTATATTTGTATATATGTATATATTTATCTGTTTGTAAATGCTCTTATGTTTCTTTGCTTGTTACAGCGGTTTTGTGAACAAGGCCACGAGTTGGCCGAAACGTCAAATTCGCCTAGTACCCTATGCTCTTCAATTTAATAAATTCTTCAATTTATGCATCTGAATAACATACGAGTGCAGTGATTTTTCTGACTTTATGACATATGGGATTCAAACATCCCGTTCACTAGCACCGTGGACTACATCAATTGAGTGCTGGCTTTGATTTCTTCTCTACATGTAATGAATAAAGATTTACAACTGGAATATTTCATTCAGTGATATCTAGGATGTGGGATTTTAGTGTTCCCTTTTTTTTTTTTTTTGAGCAGTGTATATCTTCTTCATGGAGTATCTTGTTTTTTTTATTTCACTAGTCACCCCCCACGACAGCACACCGGGAGGATGTTACACCTTTCCTAATAGGGACAGGAAATATCACAGAGATTAAATAACCCCTCCCACATCCTCCCTCTCAGTGTTATTTCCTGTCCCTACTAGGGATGACGAGGTCATCCATATGCTGTGACGGCAACAGTCACCGGGGGAAAGTAGAGTCAGGTCGGCCACAGGGGACTGGGTGGGCTTACCTCTCCTCCCTGAACGCTGCTCCTGTCTCCGTCTGGACTCAGGACCCCCTACACTCCGCACCCTCGGGCAAGATCTTGGGGGGTTGTTCGGCTGGAGCTTTCCAGCCTCCTCTCCTCCGGTGTTGCTGTATCCAGGCAAGGTGTAGCGCTGGGCATGCATGTGAGAACTTCTGGGTCTGGTGCCATCCGGCTTCAGTTTACTGGGTGCAGGTATTCTTGTGTTCCACGCTGGAGCGCATTGGAAAAACAGCGCAGATGGTGTCAGCTTCCCCCACACACACACACCTGGACATCGGAAGGGAGGAGGTCCTCTATTCAGAGGACAGGTGCTAGAAGTCCGGTCGCCCATATAGGAGCCCTGGATAAGGAAGATGTCTAAGGTAGGACCACTGTGTTGTACCAGGATGTCAAGTTTCTCTCGCTCTACGTCTGCAGATCCCAGCACCCTCCCGGTCCCAGTAAGTACTCTGGAGCTGGGTGTCCATTCCGTGTGCGGGTTTTAGAGCCTTAGGCTACTTTCACACTAGCGTCGGGCACTGCACGTCGCAATGCGTCGTTGTGGAGAAAAAACGCATCCTGCAAAGTTGCCCGCAGGATGCATTTTTTTCTCCATAGACTTTTATTAGCGACGCATTGTGACGCAGTGCCACATGTCACAACCGTCGTGCGACGGTTGCGTTGTGTTTTGGCGGACCGCCGCCACAAAAAAAGTTACATGTAACGTTTTTTTGTGCGTCGAGACCGCCATTTTCGACTGCGCATGTGCGGCCAAAACTCCGCCCCCTCCTCCCCGGACCTTGCAATGGGGCAGCGGAAGCGTCCTAAGACTGCTTCTGCCCACGTCGGGCATTTTTTTCACAGTATGCGTCGGTACGTCGGGCCGACGCAGCGCGACGGCCCCGTACCGATGCTAGTGTGAAAGCAGCCTTACTATTCCTTCTCCACTTTCTTGTACGGGGGAAAGAAACATGCACCAGGAAGCAAGTCCAAGACTTCACAGAGATGTGCAGTCTGTAAAAAGAAGCTGGCCTCTTCACATAAGAAGGCATTGTGTAGAGAATGCACTGAGAAAGTCATCAGGGAAGAGCAACCTTAATGGAAGAAATTAAGGGCCTAATCCAACAGGAGATAAAAACCTTCCTGGCCACCGTTTGTCAGTCCATGCCCTCTCCAAGTGTCCCTCCAGAAGCTAAAAAGAGGAAGCTTAAAATAGAGGAGGAAGGGAGTGATGATTCTCAGGATGAAATGTCTATCCCAGACGAACCTCTGGAAGAAGGCAAATTAATCCTGGACCCAGAGATCTCCCAGCAGTAGAGAGATTATTTCTCCTCAGGGAATATAGAGGAACTCCTCATGGCAGTAAGAAGAACCATGGAGGTGGCAGAGGAGAAGACTGCCCAGACGGTACAGGAAGAGATGTTCGGGTGGGTCTCCGTTCTAGGAAGAAGCAGGTGTTTCCCATTCATAAAAACGTGTGGGAGTGGGAGTCCCCAGAAAAGAGGCTAACCACTCCAGAGAAGATGAAGGACAGGTTCCCTGCGGACAACGAAACAGCAGCATGCTGGTCTGAGATTTCAAAGGTCGACGTTCAGATTGCGCGGGTAGCTAAAAAAACTGCACTACCATTTGAAAATGCCTCACAGTTGAAGGACCCTCTAGAAGGCAAAATGGATGGTCTACTGAGGAAATCATGGGAAACCTTGGTATCTTTATTAAATACAAATGCCGTATCCACCTGTGTGGCTCTATCGATGTACTGTTGGTTAGGACAGCTGGAGGAACACCTGTCCACGGGTACTCCTAGAGAGGTCATCCTGGCTTCTCTACTTCTCCTCCAGAAGGCAACAGGGTTCTTAGCAGATGCCTCTGCAGAATCTGTAAGAATAGCTGCAAGATCATCAGGGTTATCGAACTCTTTGAGACGAGCACTCTGGCTAAGGTCCATGACATGACTTAAAAAATGTTCTATCTCCTTCAAAGGGAAGTACATGTTTGGTCCTGCCCTTGATGAGCTGCTAGAGAAGGCTTCGGATAAAAAGAAGACCTTACCTGAACCTAGGAATACTAGGAAACGGCCCTTTCGTCCCCTGCAAGAACATACACCTCAGTATAAGGCCGGCGTCACACTAGCGAGTTTTACGGACGTATGTGCGCAGAAAATATATCCGTAAAATACGCATAACACACGGCCCAATGATTCTCTATGGCCCAGCTCCTATCAGCCGTATTTTACGGATCCGTATTATACGGTCTTCTACGGCCGTAGAAAATCGCAGCATGCTGTGTTTGTCACCGTATTGCGCAAAAAAAATCACCAATGAAAGTCTATGGGGGCGAGAAAAATACGGATTACACACGGACCAGCAGTGTGACTTGCGAGAAATACGCAGCGGTGTTCTATAGAAAAGCCGGTAATTCAATTGCCGGCTTTTCATTTCTCCTTCACAAACCCGACAGGATATGAGACATGGTTTACATACAGTAAACCATCTCATATCCCTTTTTTTTGCATGTTCCACACTACTAATGTTAGTAGTGTGTATGTGCAAAATTTGGGCGCTGTAGCTTGTAAAATAAAGGGTTAAATCGCGGAAAAAATTAGCGTGGGCTCCCGCGCAATTTTCTCCGCCAGAGTGGTAAAGCCAGTGACTGAGGGCAGATATTAATAGCCTAGAGAGGGTCCATGGTTATTGGCCCCCCTGGCTAAAACATCTGCCCCAGCCACCCCAGAAAAGGCACATCTGGAAGATGCGCCTATTCTGGCACTTGGCCACTCTCTTCCCACTCCCGTGTAGTGGTGGGATATGGGGTAATGAAGGGTTAATTTCACCTTGCTATTGTAAGGTGACATTAAGCCAGATTAATAATGGAGAGGCGTCAATTATGACACCTAGCCATTATTAATCAACTAGTACGAAATGGTTAATAAAACACACACACATTATTTAAAAGTATTTTAATGAAATAAAGACACAGGGTGTTTTAATATTTTATTATACTGGTAATCCACCTGAAGACCCTTGTCACCTGAAATAAAGTAAAAAAAAACAAACAACAATATTCCATACCTTCCGTCGTTCCATCAGTCCCACGATGTAAATCTATCTGAAGGGGTTAAATCATTTTACAGCCAGGAGCTGTGCTAATGCACCTGCTCCTGTCTGTAAAATGTTGTGAATGAATGGAGTGCAGGGGAATGTCCTGTAGTTACCTTGATTCGCAGTGATGCGCCCCCTGCTGGATGTCCTCATATGAACTCGAGCCTGGGAAAAATTCGACTGACGGAACGACGGAAGGTATGGGATATTGTTGTTTGTTTTTTTTACTTTATTTCAGGCGACAAGGGTCTTCAGGTGGATTACCAGTATAATAAAATATTAAAACACCCTGTGTCTTTATTTCATTAAAGTACTTTGTAATAATGTGTGTGTGTTTTATTAACCATTTTGTACTATTGGATTAATAATGGATAGGTGTCATAATTGACGCCTCTCCATTATTAACCTGGCTTAATGTCACCTTACAATAGCAAGGTGACATTAACCCTTCATTACCCTATATCCCACTGCTACACGGGAGTGGGAAGAGAGTGGCCAAGTGCCAGAATAGGCGCATCTCCCAGATGTGCCTTTTCTGGGGGTGGCTGGGGGCAGATGTTTTTAGCCAGGGGGGGCCAATAACCATGGACCCTCTCTAGGCTATTAATATCTGCCCTCAGTCACTGGCTTTACCACTCTGGCGGAGAAAATTGCGCGGGAGCCCACGCCAAATTTTTCCGCGATTTAACCCTTTATTTTACAAGCTACAGCGCCCAAATTTCGCACATACACACTACTAACATTATTAGTGTGGAATATGCAAAAAAAAAAAAGGAATATGAGATGGTTTATTGTATGTAAACCATGTCCCATATCCTGTCGGGTTTGTGAAGGAGAAATGAAAAGCCGGCAATTGAATTACCGGCTTTTAGGATATCTAGCGCTGAATTAAATATAAATACAGTATATATATATATATACAGTATATATATATATATATATATATATATATATATGTGTCTCAATGACATATATATATATATATATATATATATATATATATATATATATATATATATATATACTGTATATATGTTTTAACGAACATTTGAGCCGAAAAATCCATTAGATGTCGGTTTTGCAAGCCTGCGAGAAAATATCGCAGTACGGATGCCATACGGATTACATACTGAGGATGCCATGCGCAAAATACGCTGCCACACCCTGCCTACGGATGACATACGGATCACTATTTTGGGAACATTTCTGCGTATTACGGCCGTAAAATACGGACTGTATTTTCATACGCTGAGTGTGACGCCGGCCTAAGGGAAAGGAAAATCAGGTCACGAGCTACCCAAAAGGGGGAAAGGGCAGGAATCTTTTTCTTCCCCACTCCCAGAGACAAAATAAGCCATGATGCCAACACAGTAGGAGGTCGCATCTAATCTTCCTTCCACAGTGGCACAAGATCAGTTCAGACCAATGGACTCTAACATCAGTCATGGAAGGAATAAAGAGAGAGTTTGCCTCGTATCCTCCAAAGACAGTAAAGACAATGCAGCTCTCCTCTCCGGAGCTACAGTTCACCTTGGGGGTAAGGGACCTATTATCTTCAAAGGTAGTCTCCATAGTCACGGAAAGGGATAGAAACAATGGACATTATTCAAACCTGTTCCTGATAAAAAAAACAAAAACAAAGGGGCCCATTGGGTTGTAGTCAATTTGAAACCCCTGAATCAATACATAACATACAGAGATTCAAGATGGAGTCTGTCAGGTCAGCAACACCTCTTATTGGGCAGGATTTCGTCATGGCAACAATAGACCTACAGGATGCATATTACCACATCCCGATCCATACAACTTATCGGAAATTCTTAAGGTTTGCAAATGCAGAGGGAGAACACACAGTCCATTATCAGTACAATGTTCTACCATTTGGCCTATCCTCGGCCCCATGGATCTTCACAAAGATCATGTCAGAGGTCATGGCATATATCAGAGGTCAACCCATACAGTTGGTACGAAAAGTATTCAGACTCCTTTAAATTTTTCAATCTTTGTTTCATTGCAGCCATTTGATAAATTCAAAAAAGTTCATTTTTTTCTCATTAATGTACTCTGCACCCCATCTTGACTGAAAAAAAACAGTAATGTAGACATTTTTGCACATTTATTAAAAAAGAAAAACTGAAATATCACATGGTCATAAGTAGGGTTGAGCGAAACGGGTCGGCCATTTTCAGAAGTCGCCGATAGTGTTGAGCGATACTTTCCGATATCGGAAAGTATCGGTATCGGAAAGTATCGGCCGATACCGTCACAGTATCGGAATCCAATCCGATACCGATACCCGATCCCAATGCAAGTCAATGGGACGAAAATATCGGAATTAAAATAAACCCTTTATACACTTGTAGGTTCATTCTACATGAAGGAAAACAACTAAGAATATTGTAGGATGTATTGGGGGACGTGGCGGAGATATTAAAGGGACAGAGGTTTAGCCCAATGTAATAGAATAGCAGGATTTTTTATTTTTTTTTATGAAGTTCGGCGTTAGAAAGAATTTGACTATGTTTTTTTTTTTTTTTTTATGTCAGATATTGATGTTTCACTACTTCCACGCCCTTCACCTTCTTTTTTACTTCTCCCACGCTTTCTTCTTAATTATCCTCATCATCAGCTTCTTTGACATCAACTTCTTCACCTTATTCATCTTCTTCTTCATCTTCTACCTATTATTTTTTGGGTTACATTGTTCATATTCTTTTTATTTTACTATTATCTTCATCATATTCAACTTCTTCATCATATTCTTATTTGTGACAGGCATTCCCGTAGTTGTTATCTATAAAAGTTTGAAGATTACACCTTCCGTTCTGCCTGTCACAAAACAGTTACATTTGTCCGCGTTCAGTTTGGCCTGCAGCATCAGGCTTTATCCAGGGGCACCACGAGGAGGAACGGACTCACCCCCATACACTGCTTAGTCTTCTTCTGCTTATAATTTAGATAATATTTTTTGCTCTGATATTTAGTGTTATGCTTAATGTTCTTCTGCTCTTTGTTCTGCAGCCTCTTGTTCTTCTGCTTCTCGGTCTTCCAGGTCGTCGTCGTCTCCAGGGTCGTCGTCTCCGGGGTCGTCGTCATCGGGGTGGTCTTCAGGGTCGTCGTCTCCGGGGTCGTCGTCATCGGGGTGGTCTTCGGGGTCATCGTCTCCAGGGTCGTCGTCATCACGGTGGTTGTCGTCTCTGGTGTCGTCGTCATCTTAGGGGTGGTCTTCCGGGTCATCGTGTTTAGTCTCTTGAACTTGGAAATGTAGCAGAAGGTACAAGAAGGCTGAGAAAATGCCGAGAACCAGCTGATGGAACTGGAACTCGGATGGCTACCCGAAGGTCCAAGAGCCAATGGAACTACCGAGGACCAGCTGACGTTACTGGAACCCGGTTACTAAGCAGGAGGTACCCATGCCTGAAAGCACTACCAAGGACCACCTGACGTTGGTGGAACTCGGATACCCAGAGGGAGGCACCTAAGCCAAAGGCTCTGCCCGGAACCAGCTGACGGTACTGGAACCAGGATGGGGAGCAGAAGGTACAAGAGCAAAAGACACTGCCGAGAACCAGCTGACGGTGCTGGAACCCGGATGGGTAGCCGAAGGTCCAAGAGCCAATGGAACTACCGAGGACCAGCTGACGTTACTGGAACCCGGTTACTAAGCAGGAGGTACCCGTGCCTGAAAGCACTACCAAGGACCACCTGACGTTGGTGGAACTCGGATACCAAAGGGAGGCACCTAAGCCAAAGGCTCTGCCCGGAACCAGCTGACGGTACTGGAACCAGGATGGGGAGCAGAAGGTACAAGAGCAAGTGTCTGCGTGGCTTTTGCAGGACACGATGCCGGCTTCACAGCAGGGGAACAGCTGGCGGTGCTGGACCCCACTGACACATTGGCGAGGTGTTTTTCTCTGTGCAGCTAGCACATCTGGGCCCCAACTGGCGGTTTGTTAGAGCCCAGGGTCAGCAGGAGGAGGAGCAGGAGGAGGAGGAGCAGGGGGAGGGGAGTGTAGGCCGAAGCCTGCACTGGCGGCAGCTTTGGGTCTGTTGTGTCTGCGTGGCTTTTGCAGGACACGTTGCCGGCTACACAGCAGGGGAACAGCTGGCGGTGCTGGACCCCACTGACACATTGGCGAGGTGTTTGGCTCTGTGCAGCCAGCACTTCCGGACAGCAACTAGCGTTGTTGGAGCCCGGGCTCTGCAGGTGGAGCAGAGTGTAGGCCGAAGCCTAATTGAACCGATTTCAAAAGTCACCTTTAACCCCCCCTCAGGGGTTACAAAGTAGAAGAGCCACAGCTTATGCAGCAGCAGTGCTGCGCAAGTCAAAGGTTGCTCTTGTAATTTTTCTCCTTGCACACGCTGAATGGAACACGTATAACATTCAGCCCTTTATACAGTCAAACTGTGTAATGGAGGCGCGAGTTCCCTTTGTAATGAGACGCAGCACAGGTGTCAAGAATCCCACCTTGGTGCTGGGTGCAGCCTCCCGAGCGTTGTTATTTGCTGTACAGGAGTCTGCGCTGTCGTGTTATCCCCTGGCCTAGCGCCGTTAGCGCTGCCCATCTTCTGGCATCATGTAATGTCGGCCGGTGCGGTTCGCGATGACCATGAATCCCAGCCCCGCAGTGTCTTAACATTGTTAAAACACTGCGGGGCTGGGATTCAGGGCCTGGCGCAGCACATATGTTGGCCTCTCACACTCGGGTCCTTACACCCGCTTCAGACTGTGCGGCGTCATCTGATCCCTTATCGCATGCCACGGCCATGAAGCCGCACAGTCCGAAGAAGGCGGAAGGAGAGGAGGGACAGGCGAACTGATGCACTGATCCTGCCCATGAATCACACCCTCGCAGTCCCAATAAATAAGACACCGAGGGGCGTTGTGTGGGTCAGGGCGGCCGCAGAGGCGCAGCCAGCCAAACAATGATGCCAGAAGACGGGCAGCGCTACCAAGGGGGTTGCAGCGTGTCATTACAAAGGAAAGTCACACCACCGGGACGGTTAAATGGTCACACAGAGGACACATTTCAGACGTGTTTTCAGTTCCACATGTGCGAGGAGAATACGTTTCTGAGCCACCTTGCACACATGCAGCATTACCGCTGTACAAGGTGGCTGGATAACGTAAAAACGCCTGGGGGAGGGGGGACAGGTTCCCTTCAATTTCAGTTCTTGTGTCTGCGTGGCTTTTGCAGGACACGTTGCCGGCTGCACAGCAGGGGAACAGCTGGCTGTGCTGGACCCCACTGACACATTGGCTGGTGTTTTTCTCTGTGCAGCTAGCACATCTGGGCCCCAACTGGCGGTGTGTTAGAGCCCAGGGTCAGCAGGAGGAGGAGCAGGAGGAGGAGGAGCAGGGGGAGGGGAGTGTAGGCCGAAGCCTGCACTGGCGGCAGCTTTGGGTCTGTTGTGTCTGCGTGGCTTTTGCAGGACACGTTGCCGGCTACACAGCAGGGGAACAGCTGGCGGTGCTGGACCCCACTGACACATTGGCGAGGTGTTTGGCTCTGTGCAGCCAGCACTTCCGGACAGCAACTAGCGTTGTTGGAGCCCGGGCTCTGCAGGTGGAGCAGAGTGTAGGCCGAAGCCTAATTGAACCGATTTCAAAAGTCACCTTTAACCCCCCCTCAGGGGTTACAAAGTAGAAGAGCCACAGCTTATGCAGCAGCAGTGCTGCGCAAGTCAAAGGTTGCTCTTGTAATTTTTCTCCTTGCACACGCTGAATGGAACACGTATAACATTCAGCCCTTTATACAGTCAAACTGTGTAATGGAGGCGCGAGTTCCCTTTGTAATGAGACGCAGCACAGGTGTCAAGAATCCCACCTTGGTGCTGGGTGCAGCCTCCCGAGCGTTGTTATTTGCTGTACAGGAGTCTGCGCTGTCGTGTTATCCCCTGGCCTAGCGCCGTTAGCGCTGCCCATCTTCTGGCATCATGTAATGTCGGCCGGTGCGGTTCGCGATGACCATGAATCCCAGCCCCGCAGTGTCTTAACATTGTTAAAACACTGCGGGGCTGGGATTCAGGGCCTGGCGCAGCACATATGTTGGCCTCTCACACTCGGGTCCTTACACCCGCTTCAGACTGTGCGGCGTCATCTGATCCCTTATCGCATGCCACGGCCATGAAGCCGCACAGTCCGAAGAAGGCGGAAGGAGAGGAGGGACAGGCGAACTGATGCACTGATCCTGCCCATGAATCACACCCTCGCAGTCCCAATAAATAAGACACCGAGGGGCGTTGTGTGGGTCAGGGCGGCCGCAGAGGCGCAGCCAGCCAAACAATGATGCCAGAAGACGGGCAGCGCTACCAAGGGGGTTGCAGCGTGTCATTACAAAGGAAAGTCACACCACCGGGACGGTTAAATGGTCACACAGAGGACACATTTCAGACGTGTTTTCAGTTCCACATGTGCGAGGAGAATACGTTTCTGAGCCACCTTGCACACATGCAGCATTACCGCTGTACAAGGTGGCTGGATAACGTAAAAACGCCTGGGGGAGGGGGGACAGGTTCCCTTCAATTTCAGTTCTTGTGTCTGCGTGGCTTTTGCAGGACACGTTGCCGGCTGCACAGCAGGGGAACAGCTGGCTGTGCTGGACCCCACTGACACATTGGCTGGTGTTTTTCTCTGTGCAGCTAGCACATCTGGGCCCCAACTGGCGGTGTGTTAGAGCCCAGGGTCAGCAGGAGGAGGAGCAGGAGGAGGAGGAGCAGGGGGAGGGGAGTGTAGGCCGAAGCCTGCACTGGCGGCAGCTTTGGGTCTGTTGTGTCTGCGTGGCTTTTGCAGGACACGTTGCCGGCTACACAGCAGGGGAACAGCTGGCGGTGCTGGACCCCACTGACACATTGGCGAGGTGTTTGGCTCTGTGCAGCCAGCACTTCCGGACAGCAACTAGCGTTGTTGGAGCCCGGGCTCTGCAGGTGGAGCAGAGTGTAGGCCGAAGCCTAATTGAACCGATTTCAAAAGTCACCTTTAACCCCCCCTCAGGGGTTACAAAGTAGAAGAGCCACAGCTTATGCAGCAGCAGTGCTGCGCAAGTCAAAGGTTGCTCTTGTAATTTTTCTCCTTGCACACGCTGAATGGAACACGTATAACATTCAGCCCTTTATACAGTCAAACTGTGTAATGGAGGCGCGAGTTCCCTTTGTAATGAGACGCAGCACAGGTGTCAAGAATCCCACCTTGGTGCTGGGTGCAGCCTCCCGAGCGTTGTTATTTGCTGTACAGGAGTCTGCGCTGTCGTGTTATCCCCTGGCCTAGCGCCGTTAGCGCTGCCCATCTTCTGGCATCATGTAATGTCGGCCGGTGCGGTTCGCGATGACCATGAATCCCAGCCCCGCAGTGTCTTAACATTGTTAAAACACTGCGGGGCTGGGATTCAGGGCCTGGCGCAGCACATATGTTGGCCTCTCACACTCGGGTCCTTACACCCGCTTCAGACTGTGCGGCGTCATCTGATCCCTTATCGCATGCCACGGCCATGAAGCCGCACAGTCCGAAGAAGGCGGAAGGAGAGGAGGGACAGGCGAACTGATGCACTGATCCTGCCCATGAATCACACCCTCGCAGTCCCAATAAATAAGACACCGAGGGGCGTTGTGTGGGTCAGGGCGGCCGCAGAGGCGCAGCCAGCCAAACAATGATGCCAGAAGACGGGCAGCGCTACCAAGGGGGTTGCAGCGTGTCATTACAAAGGAAAGTCACACCACCGGGACGGTTAAATGGTCACACAGAGGACACATTTCAGACGTGTTTTCAGTTCCACATGTGCGAGGAGAATACGTTTCTGAGCCACCTTGCACACATGCAGCATTACCGCTGTACAAGGTGGCTGGATAACGTAAAAACGCCTGGGGGAGGGGGGACAGGTTCCCTTCAATTTCAGTTCTTGTGTCTGCGTGGCTTTTGCAGGACACGTTGCCGGCTGCACAGCAGGGGAACAGCTGGCGGTGCTGGACCCCACTGACACATTGGCTGGTGTTTTTCTCTGTGCAGCTAGCACATCTGGGCCCCAACTGGCGGTGTGTTAGAGCCCAGGGTCAGCAGGAGGAGGAGCAGGAGGAGGAGGAGCAGGGGGAGGGGAGTGTAGGCCGAAGCCTGCACTGGCGGCAGCTTTGGGTCTGTTGTGTCTGCGTGGCTTTTGCAGGACACGTTGCCGGCTACACAGCAGGGGAACAGCTGGCGGTGCTGGACCCCACTGACACATTGGCGAGGTGTTTGGCTCTGTGCAGCCAGCACTTCCGGACAGCAACTAGCGTTGTTGGAGCCCGGGCTCTGCAGGTGGAGCAGAGTGTAGGCCGAAGCCTAATTGAACCGATTTCAAAAGTCACCTTTAACCCCCCCTCAGGGGTTACAAAGTAGAAGAGCCACAGCTTATGCAGCAGCAGTGCTGCGCAAGTCAAAGGTTGCTCTTGTAATTTTTCTCCTTGCACACGCTGAATGGAACACGTATAACATTCAGCCCTTTATACAGTCAAACTGTGTAATGGAGGCGCGAGTTCCCTTTGTAATGAGACGCAGCACAGGTGTCAAGAATCCCACCTTGGTGCTGGGTGCAGCCTCCCGAGCGTTGTTATTTGCTGTACAGGAGTCTGCGCTGTCGTGTTATCCCCTGGCCTAGCGCCGTTAGCGCTGCCCATCTTCTGGCATCATGTAATGTCGGCCGGTGCGGTTCGCGATGACCATGAATCCCAGCCCCGCAGTGTCTTAACATTGTTAAAACACTGCGGGGCTGGGATTCAGGGCCTGGCGCAGCACATATGTTGGCCTCTCACACTCGGGTCCTTACACCCGCTTCAGACTGTGCGGCGTCATCTGATCCCTTATCGCATGCCACGGCCATGAAGCCGCACAGTCCGAAGAAGGCGGAAGGAGAGGAGGGACAGGCGAACTGATGCACTGATCCTGCCCATGAATCACACCCTCGCAGTCCCAATAAATAAGACACCGAGGGGCGTTGTGTGGGTCAGGGCGGCCGCAGAGGCGCAGCCAGCCAAACAATGATGCCAGAAGACGGGCAGCGCTACCAAGGGGGTTGCAGCGTGTCATTACAAAGGAAAGTCACACCACCGGGACGGTTAAATGGTCACACAGAGGACACATTTCAGACGTGTTTTCAGTTCCACATGTGCGAGGAGAATACGTTTCTGAGCCACCTTGCACACATGCAGCATTACCGCTGTACAAGGTGGCTGGATAACGTAAAAACGCCTGGGGGAGGGGGGACAGGTTCCCTTCAATTTCAGTTCTTGTGTCTGCGTGGCTTTTGCAGGACACGTTGCCGGCTGCACAGCAGGGGAACAGCTGGCGGTGCTGGACCCCACTGACACATTGGCTGGTGTTTTTCTCTGTGCAGCTAGCACATCTGGGCCCCAACTGGCGGTGTGTTAGAGCCCAGGGTCAGCAGGAGGAGGAGCAGGAGGAGGAGGAGCAGGGGGAGGGGAGTGTAGGCCGAAGCCTGCACTGGCGGCAGCTTTGGGTCTGTTGTGTCTGCGTGGCTTTTGCAGGACACGTTGCCGGCTACACAGCAGGGGAACAGCTGGCGGTGCTGGACCCCACTGACACATTGGCGAGGTGTTTGGCTCTGTGCAGCCAGCACTTCCGGACAGCAACTAGCGTTGTTGGAGCCCGGGCTCTGCAGGTGGAGCAGAGTGTAGGCCGAAGCCTAATTGAACCGATTTCAAAAGTCACCTTTAACCCCCCCTCAGGGGTTACAAAGTAGAAGAGCCACAGCTTATGCAGCAGCAGTGCTGCGCAAGTCAAAGGTTGCTCTTGTAATTTTTCTCCTTGCACACGCTGAATGGAACACGTATAACATTCAGCCCTTTATACAGTCAAACTGTGTAATGGAGGCGCGAGTTCCCTTTGTAATGAGACGCAGCACAGGTGTCAAGAATCCCACCTTGGTGCTGGGTGCAGCCTCCCGAGCGTTGTTATTTGCTGTACAGGAGTCTGCGCTGTCGTGTTATCCCCTGGCCTAGCGCCGTTAGCGCTGCCCATCTTCTGGCATCATGTAATGTCGGCCGGTGCGGTTCGCGATGACCATGAATCCCAGCCCCGCAGTGTCTTAACATTGTTAAAACACTGCGGGGCTGGGATTCAGGGCCTGGCGCAGCACATATGTTGGCCTCTCACACTCGGGTCCTTACACCCGCTTCAGACTGTGCGGCGTCATCTGATCCCTTATCGCATGCCACGGCCATGAAGCCGCACAGTCCGAAGAAGGCGGAAGGAGAGGAGGGACAGGCGAACTGATGCACTGATCCTGCCCATGAATCACACCCTCGCAGTCCCAATAAATAAGACACCGAGGGGCGTTGTGTGGGTCAGGGCGGCCGCAGAGGCGCAGCCAGCCAAACAATGATGCCAGAAGACGGGCAGCGCTACCAAGGGGGTTGCAGCGTGTCATTACAAAGGAAAGTCACACCACCGGGACGGTTAAATGGTCACACAGAGGACACATTTCAGACGTGTTTTCAGTTCCACATGTGCGAGGAGAATACGTTTCTGAGCCACCTTGCACACATGCAGCATTACCGCTGTACAAGGTGGCTGGATAACGTAAAAACGCCTGGGGGAGGGGGGACAGGTTCCCTTCAATTTCAGTTCTTGTGTCTGCGTGGCTTTTGCAGGACACGTTGCCGGCTGCACAGCAGGGGAACAGCTGGCGGTGCTGGACCCCACTGACACATTGGCTGGTGTTTTTCTCTGTGCAGCTAGCACATCTGGGCCCCAACTGGCGGTGTGTTAGAGCCCAGGGTCAGCAGGAGGAGGAGCAGGAGGAGGAGGAGCAGGGGGAGGGGAGTGTAGGCCGAAGCCTGCACTGGCGGCAGCTTTGGGTCTGTTGTGTCTGCGTGGCTTTTGCAGGACACGTTGCCGGCTACACAGCAGGGGAACAGCTGGCGGTGCTGGACCCCACTGACACATTGGCGAGGTGTTTGGCTCTGTGCAGCCAGCACATCTGGGCCCCAACTGGCGGTGTTAGAGCCCAGGGTCAGCAGGAGGAGCAGGGGGAGCGGAGTGTAGGCCGAAGCCTGCACTGGAGCAAGTTGAAAGGAAACCTTTAACCCCCCCCCCCAGGCGTTTGTAGCTGGAAGAGCCATCGTGTACAGCACTAATGCTGGAAAAGGTAAACTTAGCTCTTTTAATTATGGTCCTTGCAGATGCTGAACCTAACACTTATGAAATGTGTCCCCTCACAGCGTTCAACCGTCCGGTCGGTGGAACTTTCCTTTGTCATGTGACGCAGCACAGCCGTCATTTTTACCCCCTTGTCGCCGTGCGCCGCCTCCTCAGCGTTGTTTGAATCTGTCCCGGAGCCTGCGCTGTTAGGTTACCCCTTGGCCATGCACACATTTTGCGCTGCCCGTCTTCTGACATCATTTGCTGTCAGGCTGGCTGCGCCTGTGCGGGTGCGCTGTCCGAGATTCAGCCTCGCGGTGTCGTCTAATGTAATCCCACCGCGGGCCTGGGATCCGTGTCCATGCGCAGTGCATATCCTCGCCTCTCACTCCCCTCCCTACGGCTTCTAAAGACTGTGCGGTGTCACGGCCGTGGCATGCTATTAGGGACCAGCTGACACCGAACAGTCTTTAGAAGCCGTAGGGAGGGGAGTGAGAGGCGAGGATATGCACTGCACATGGACACGGATCCCAGGCCCGCGGTGGGATTACATTAGACGACACCGCGAGGCTGAATCTCGGACAGCGCACCCGCACAGGCGCAGCCAGCCTGACAGCAAATGATGTCAGAAGACGGGCAGCGCAAAATGTGTGCATGGCCAAGGGGTAACCTAACAGCGCAGGCTCCGGGACAGATTCAAACAACGCTGAGGAGGCGTCGCACGGCGACAAGGGGGTAAAAATGACGGCTGTGCTGCGTCACATGACAAAGGAAAGTTCCACCGACCGGACGGTTGAACGCTGTGAGGGGACACATTTCATAAGTGTTAGGTTCAGCATATGCAAGGAGCACCACGAAAAGAGGCACTTTTTCCCTTTGCATCATTACTGCTGCACAAGGTGGCTCCTTCAGTAACAAACGCATGGGGGGGGGGGGGACAGGTTCCCTTAAATTTAACTTGTTGTGCCTGCGTGGTGGTCGCAGTACACGTTGCCGTATACACAGCAGGGGAACAGCTGGCGGTGCTGAACCCCACTAACACATAGGCGAGGTGTTTGGCTCTGTGCGTACAGCACTTCTGGACGGCAACTGGCGGTGTTGGAGCCCAGGGACAGGTGGAGGAGGAGGAGGTTGGAGGAGGTAGGAGGGATTGCCACACACACAGCAGGGGAACAGCTGACGTTACTGAACCCCAATAACAGAGGAGGGACTGTTGACTGTGCGTACAGCACTTCTGGACGGCAACTGGCAGTGTTGGAGCCCAGGGACAGGTGGAGGAGGAGGAGGTTGGAGGAGGTAGGAGGGATTGCCACACACACAGCAGGGGAACAGCTGACGTTACTGAACCCCAATAACAGAGGAGGGACTGTTGACTGTGCGTACAGCACTTCTGGACGGCAACTGGCGGTGTTGGAGCCCAGGGACAGGTGGAGGAGGAGGAGGTTGGAGGAGGTTGGAGGAGGTAGGAGGGATTGCCACACACACAGCAGGGGAACAGCTGACGTTACTGAACCCCAATAACAGAGGAGGGACTGTTGACTGTGCGTACAGCACTTCTGGACGGCAACTGGCAGTGTTGGAGCCCAGGGACAGGTGGAGGAGGAGGAGGTTGGAGGAGGTAGGAGGGATTGCCACACACACAGCAGGGGAACAGCTGACGTTACTGAACCCCAATAACAGAGGAGGGACTGTTGACTGTGCGTACAGCACTTCTGGACGGCAACTGGCGGTGTTGGAGCCCAGGGACAGGTGGAGGAGGAGGAGGTTGGAGGAGGTTGGAGGAGGTAGGAGGGATTGCCACACACACAGCAGGGGAACAGCTGACGTTACTGAACCCCAATAACAGAGGAGGGACTGTTGACTGTGCGTACAGCACTTCTGGACGGCAACTGGCAGTGTTGGAGCCCAGGGACAGGTGGAGGAGGAGGAGGTTGGAGGAGGTAGGAGGGATTGCCACACACACAGCAGGGGAACAGCTGACGTTACTGAACCCCAATAACAGAGGAGGGACTGTTGACTGTGCGTACAGCACTTCTGGACGGCAACTGGCGGTGTTGGAGCCCAGGGACAGGTGGAGGAGGAGGAGGTTGGAGGAGGTTGGAGGAGGTAGGAGGGATTGCCACACACACAGCAGGGGAACAGCTGACGTTACTGAACCCCAATAACAGAGGAGGGACTGTTGACTGTGCGTACAGCACTTCTGGACGGCAACTGGCAGTGTTGGAGCCCAGGGACAGGTGGAGGAGGAGGAGGTTGGAGGAGGTAGGAGGGATTGCCACACACACAGCAGGGGAACAGCTGACGTTACTGAACCCCAATAACAGAGGAGGGACTGTTGACTGTGCGTACAGCACTTCTGGACGGCAACTGGCGGTGTTGGAGCCCAGGGACAGGTGGAGGAGGAGGAGGTTGGAGGAGGTAGGAGGGATTGCCACACACACAGCAGGGGAACAGCTGACGTTACTGAACCCCAATAACAGAGGAGGGACTGTTGACTGTGCGTACAGCACTTCTGGACGGCAACTGGCAGTGTTGGAGCCCAGGGACAGGTGGAGGAGGAGGAGGTTGGAGGAGGTAGGAGGGATTGCCACACACACAGCAGGGGAACAGCTGACGTTACTGAACCCCAATAACAGAGGAGGGACTGTTGACTGTGCGTACAGCACTTCTGGACGGCAACTGGCGGTGTTGGAGCCCAGGGACAGGTGGAGGAGGAGGAGGTTGGAGGAGGTAGGAGGGATTGCCACACACACAGCAGGGGAACAGCTGACGTTACTGAACCCCAATAACAGAGGAGGGACTGTTGACTGTGCGTACAGCACTTCTGGACGGCAACTGGCGGTGTTGGAGCCCAGGGACAGGTGGAGGAGGAGGAGGTTGGAGGAGGTTGGAGGAGGTAGGAGGGATTGCCACACACACAGCAGGGGAACAGCTGACGTTACTGAACCCCAATAACAGAGGAGCGACTGTTGACTGTGCGTACAGCACTTCTGGACGGCAACTAGCGGTGTTGGAGCCCAGGGGCAGGTGGAAAAGCAGAGGAACACAATGTAGGCCGAAGCCTGAGAAAGTCGAAAGGGAACCTTTAACCCCCCCCCAAGGCGTTTGTAGCTGAAAGAGCCAGCTTGTGCAGCACAAAAGATGCAAAAGGAAAAGGTGGCTCTTTTCATCATGCTCCTTGCAAACACAGAACTAAACACTTATAAAATGTGTCCCCTGAAGCCGTGAAACCGTCCCGGAGGTGGGACTTTCCTTCGTAATATGACGCAGCACAGCCATCATTACTACCCCCCCGCCGCCGTGCCCCGGCTCCTCAGCGTTGTTTGATTCCGTCCCGGAGCCTGCGCTGTTATGTTATCCCGTGGCCAGGCACACTTAGCGCTGCCCATCTTCTGACATCATTTGGTGTCAGGCTGGCTGCGCCTGTGCGGCCGCGCTGGCCGAGAGCCCGCCTCGCAGTGTCTTCTGATGTAATCCCACTGGGGGCCTGGGATCCATGGCCATGCGCAGTGCATATCCTCGCCTCTCACTCCCCTCCCTACGGCTTCTTTTTCAGACTGTGCGGTGTCACGGCCGTGGCATGCTATTAGGGACCAGCTGACACCGAACAGTCTGAAGAAGCCATAGGGAGATGAGTGAGAGGTGGAGGTTCAGATATGCACTGCGCATGTCCATAGATCCCAGGCCCCCAGTGGGATTAAATCAGAAGACACTGCGAGGCGGGCTCTCGGCCAGCGTGGCCGCACAGGCGCAGCCAGCCTGACACCAAATGATGCCAGAAGACGGGCAGCGCTAAGTGTGCCTGGCCACGGGATAACATAACAGCGCAGGCTCCGGGACGGAATCAAACAATGCTGAGGAGCCGGGGCGCGGCGCCGGGGGGGTAGGAATGACGGCTGTGCTGCGTCATATTACGAAGGAAAGTCCCACCTCCGGGACGGTTTTACGGTATCAGTGGACACATTTTATAAGTGTTAAGTTTTGCGTGTGCAAGGAGCAAAACCAAAATAGCTACCTTTTTCCTTGTGCAGCATTACTGCTGCACAAGGTGGCTCTTTCAGTAACAAACGCCTTGGGGGGGGGGGGGACAGATTCCCTTACATTTCAGTTGTTGTGTCAGCGTGGCGGTCGCATGACACATTGCCGGCTACACAGATGGGGATCAGCTGACGTTACTGAAACCCAATAACACTGGGTCGTATGTTTTGACTGTGCAGACGGCACGTCTGAGCCTCAACTGGCGGTGTTGGAGCCCAGGAATTTAAGTTCAGGTGGTAGAAAGATGAACACAACAGGAGACCTGGATAACGTATACAGTGACCTAATTATTTAATCAGGAGGAGGAGTGGCAAATTCCTGCGAGATCCAGGCCTTGTTCATTTTCAGAAAAGTAAGCCGGTCAACGTTATCGGGGGATAGTCGCATGCGACGGTCAGTTAGTACACCACCTGCAGCACTAAAGACACGTTCCGATAATACACTGGCCGCAGGGCAAGACAGCACCTCCAATGCATACTGGCTTAGCTCTGGCCATGTATCCAGCTTTGAGACCCAAAACTTGAAAGGGGAAGAGCCGTCTGGGAGTACAGCAAGAGGGCAAGACATGTAGTCTGTCACCATCTGACGGAACCGTTGCCTCCTGCTGACTGGAGCCGTCTGTGATGGTGTAGACTTTTGTGGCGGGCACAGAAAACTGTGCCACAGTTCGGCCATACTGGTCTTGCCTTGGGCAGAGGCACTGCTTCTGCTCCCTCTTTGTGCAGAGCCTCCACCACTGCCTGGACGCACTGAGCTGCTTTGGAATGCACTAGCAGCACTTCTCTCAGTTGGAATGGAGAAGATGATGGAACTGACAAGTGTGTCTTGGTACTCCCGCATTTTTCGCTCCCGGTTCAACGGTGTGATGAGGCTTTCTACGTTGTCCCGGTAGCGAGGATCGAGGAGGGTGAACACCCAATAATCAGACATGTTGAGAATGTGGTCGATGCGGCGGTCGTTTCTCAGGCACTGCAGCATGTAATCCACCATGTGCTGCAGACTGCCAACTGCCCAAGAAACGCTGTCCCCAGCTGGAGGCGTGATCTCTGACCGCTCGTCATCACCCCACCCTCGCTGTACACACTGAGTACTGGACAATTCGGGAACTCCCTCCTCTGGACGGATGTCTTCCTCCTCCATTGACTCCTCCTCATCCTCCTCACAAACTGTCCCCTGCCTACGCGTTTGTGAGGAACCACGTGGCGCTGACTGTCCAGAAGATGATGGAAGTGGTGAATCCTCATCCTCCACCTCTTCCACAACATCATCCCTTAGCGCTTGCAGTGATTTTTCAAGCAGGCAGATAAGGGGGACAGTCATGCTGACTAGTGCATCATCTGCACTCGCCATCCGCGTGGAATAATCAAAGGGACGCAAAACCTGGCAGACATCCTTCATAGTGGCCCACTCTGTGGTTGTGAAGTCTGTACGGCGCTGACTGCGACTTTTTTGCGCCTGATACAGCTGGTACTCCATTACAGCTTGCTGCTGCTCACACAACCGCTCCAACATATGTAACGTGGAATTCCACCTGGTAGGTAGGTCACATATGATGCGATGTTCCGGCAGGCGGTGTCGGCGCTGCAGAGCCGCAATGCGCGCTTTTGCCGTGCTGGAACGCCGCAAGTGGGCACACTCTAGGCGGACCTTGTGCAGCAGTGCATCAAGATCCGGATAGTCCCTCAAAAAACTCTGCACGACCAAATTGAGCACATGTGCCAGACATGGGATGTGAGTGAGGTTGCCGAGGCCCAGGGCTGCCACCAGATTTCGGCCATTATCACACACTACCATGCCTGGCTGGAGATTCGCTGGCTCAAACCACACATCGCTCTCCTGCTTGATGGCATTCCAGAGCTCCTGCGCTGTGTGGCTACGATTCCCCAAAAAAATTAATTTCAAGACGGCCTGTTGACGTTTGGCCACGGCTGTGCTCATGTCGGTCGTAACAGGTACACGTTCATCACGGGTCCATGTGGAGGTGGACTGTGACGGCTCCTGCAGCGATGATTCTGAGGAACTGGTGTAAGAGGAGGAGTCAATGCGTACAGAATGGATTCCTGCAATCCTTGGAGTGGGCAGGACACGTCCTGCGCCACTCGCACGGTCTGTACCCGGCTCAACTACATTAACCCAATGGGCAGTGAGGGAAAGGTATCGCCCCTGTCCATGTTGACTGGTCCACGCATCGGTGGTGAGGTGGACCTTGCTACTGACGGCGTTCAGTAGCGCGTGTTTTATGTGTCCCTCCACATGCTTGTGCAGGGCAGGGACGGCTTGCCTGCTGAAGTAAAAGCGGCTGGGCACATTGTACTGTGGGACTGCCAATGACATCAAGTCACGGAAGCTGTCAGTCTCCACCAGCCTGAATGACAGCATTTCCAGTGACAGAAGTTTGGCAATGCCTGCAGTCAGAGCCTGTGCTCGTGGGTGGTTTGACGAAAAAGGCCGCCTTTTCTCCCATGCCTGTACTACCGATGGCTGTAGACTGGGCTGGGAGTGTGTGGATGACTGGGAAAGTGGTGCTGCGGGTGGAATGACAGCGGGTCTCTGGACAACAGGGCCAGAGGTTCTTCCACGGCGATCCTGGGAGGAAGCCGAACCAGCTGCGTGTGAGCTAGAGGAAGAGGCAACACGAGCTGAAGAGGTGGTAGCTGCCGCTGTTGGTTGGCCTAGCTCTTCAGTGTGTTTGTCTAACTCCGCCGGGTGCCTGTTGCGCACATGTTTCCACATGTTGGAGGTATTGAGGTTGGCGACTTTTTGACCTCTTTTGATTTTTTGATGACACACCTTGCATCTGACATAGCAAATGTCATCTGCAACTGGGTCAAAAAAGGACCAGGCACTGCAAGTCTTGGGAGCCCCCCTTTTGACTTTTGGAAGAGACATGCTCCTTACGGGTGCCAAAGCGGAGGCTGCAGGATCCGCAGTCTTCCCCCTCCCTCTCCCTCTTTGGGCCGTACGGGGAATCTCTTCCTCAGAGCTGCTCCCACCACCTTCCTGTCCCTGACGCCAAGATGGGTCAAGGACCTCATCATCTACACTACCCTCTGCCCCCAACTGCTCCTCCTGGGTAGTCTCAGCAGCAGAGCACGCACCAGTAAGTGGCACCTGAGTGTCATCATCAGCTGATGCGGCCTGCGAGGTGGTGACCGGAGCCACTGGCCCACCCGCCTCTTCAGAGGAAGACAGAAAAAGCGGTTGGGCATCACTGCACCCTGCCTCTTCTTCCATTTCTCCAATGCTGCTTGGCTGGCCCCCTGTTTCCAAGCCAAGAGATGATTCAGAGAACAGAAGTAGAGACTGCTCCTGTCCTGGGATCTCTGTCTGCCTGGGCAATTTTGCAGGTGGTGAAGAGACAGATGGCTGCTCTCCAGTGCTCTGTGTCTGAGAGGATGTGGCACTAATGGAAGTTGATGCATTAGCTGCCATCCATCCCACAACGGCTTCAATTTGGTCTTCACGCAGCAGCGGTGTACGGCGCTCGGCGACAAAGCTGCGCATGAACGACTGTTCCCTTGTGAAAGTGGGTGCTGATGACTCACCGGTGCCCGCAGCAGGCACAGAATCCCCACGTCCCCTCCCTGCTCCGCGCCCACGCCCACGCCCACGTGCCTTACTCACTGCCTTCTTCATCTTGGTTGACTGATAAAGATAAGCAGAAAAGTACTAACGGCTTTGTGTGCTTATTCCTGAGCAACTCCTCCTAACAGGTATAAGACACACTAATTTTCTAAAGTGTGGACTAGACTTGAATATGAGCTAATGTGGCCTACACAAATGTAAAGTGGTGTGTAACTGGTGTGTTTGGTGAACTTTATTATTTATTTATTTTTTTGGGGCTGAACTGACAACGGATAGAGCTGCAATCACACGGAGACCGTGCAGACAGCCGTAAACGGCGCTGCAAGGCCCAAAAACCCTCCTCTACTTTATCCTATGTAGTGTTTTTCCACAAATTAGCTGGAGACGGGTGGAAAGACACTAATAGGATTTTTTAAAATAAATTAGCAGCAGACTACACTACTTTGAAAAAAAAGAAAATTGATTTGGCGGTATGACGCAGTGAAAAACCCTGAGCTGCAGACAACCAGGCTACGGCTGCTCACAGACTACAGGGCGAGCTGCAGTCACACGGAGACCGTGCAGACAGCCGTAAACGGCGCTGCAAGGCCCAAAAACCCTCCTCTACTTTATCCTATGTAGTGTTTTTCCACAAATTAGCTGGAGACGGGTGGAAAGACACTAATAGGATTTTTTAAAATAAATTAGCAGCAGACTACACTACTTTGAAAAAAAAGAAAATTGATTTGGCGGTATGACGCAGTGAAAAACCCTGAGCTGCAGACAACCAGGCTACGGCTGCTCACAGACTACAGGGCGAGCTGCAGTCACACGGAGACCGTGCAGACAGCCGTAAACGGCGCTGCAAGGCCCAAAAACCCTCCTCTACTTTATCCTATGTAGTGTTTTTCCACAAATTAGCTGGAGACGGGTGGAAAGACACTAATAGGATTTTTTAAAATAAATTAGCAGCAGACTACACTACTTTGAAAAAAAAGAAAATTGATTTGGCGGTATGACGCAGTGAAAAACCCTGAGCTGGAGACAACCAGGCTATAGCTGCTCACAGATTACAGGGCGAGCTGCAGTCACACGGAGACCGTGCAGACAGCCGTAAACGGCGCTGCAAGGCCCAAAAACCCTCCTCTACTTTATCCTATGTAGTGTTTTTCCACAAATTAGCTGGAGACGGGTGGAAAGACACTAATAGGAATTTTTGGAAAAAATGTGCAGCAGCCTGCACTACTTCAAAAAAAAAAAAAAAAAGGACAGTATGAGGCAATGAACCACCCTCCCTGAACTGAATACAACCAGCTATGGATGGCCTATGTGGCTGCACTCAGACTAGAGAGTGGGCTGCACTCACACACACACACACAGAGAGACCTTGCAGATCGCTGTGAAAACAGCGCTACAAGGCAAAAGGAAGGTGAATAGTAGGTGAACACAGCGGTTGCTAAATTAGCCTTTGGAAAGCACAAAGAAGCAAATCGCTATCTCTAAACTGTCCCTCAGTCAGCAAACAGCGTCCTGTCACTAACTGAATTCACAGCAGAGTGATCGCAAAATGGCGCCAGCGACTTTTAAACTGCATCATGACATCATTTCAGCAGCCAATCACAGCCTTGCCAGTAGTTTCATGCCCTCCATGCTAAACAGGATGTGCCCACACTTGGAATCATTCTCATTGGCTGAATTTCTGCATTTTGAATCTGGGAACTTCCGATTCCGGTATCCGATACGCGGCAAGTATCGGAATCCCGGTATCGGAATTCCGATACCGCTAGTATCGGCCGATACCCGATACTTGCGGTATCGGAATGCTCAACACTAGTCGCCGACTTTTGGCGAAGTCGGGTTTCATGAAACCCGACCCGACCCCTGTGTGGGGTCGGCCATGAGGTCGGCGATCTTCTGAATCTGGTATCGGAATTCCGATACCGAGTTCCGATATGTTTGCGATATCGGGAATCGGTATCGGAATCCATATTTAAGTGTAAAATAAAGAATCAAAATAAAAAATATTGATATACTCACCCTCGGACGCGCCCTGGTTGTAACTGCCAGCCTCCGTTCATAAGAATGAGCGCTTGAAAGTCCTTAGATGACGCCGCGGCCTGTGATTGGTCGCGGAGCGGTCACGTGCCGCAACGCGACCAATCACAAGCCGTGACGTCATCTAAGGTCTTTCAAGCGCTTGAAATACCTTAGATGACGTCGCAGCTTGTGATTGGTCGCAGAGCGGTCACGTGCCGCAACGCGACCAATCACAAGCCGTGACATCATCTAAGGTCTTTCAAGCGCTCATTCTTATGAACGGAGGCTGGCAGTTACAACCAGGGTGCGTCAGAGGGTGAGTATATCAATATTTTTTATTTTGATTCTTTATTTTACACATTAATATGGATCCCAGGGCCTGAAGGAGAGTTTCCTCTCCTTCAGACCCTGGGAACCATAGTATCCCATTGCACTGCATTGGGTTTCGTGTTTCGGCCGACCCCGACCCCGACTTTTTTATAGGATCGGCCGATTTCACTCGACCCGACTTTTGAGAAAGTCGGGTTTCGTGAAACCCGACCCGATCCTATAAAAATAAAAGTCTCTCAACCCTAGTCATAAGTATTCAAAACCTTTGCTCAGACACATATTTAAGTCACACGCTGTCCATTTCCTTGTGATCCTCCTTGAGATGTTTCTACTCCTTCATTGGAGTCCTGCTGTGTTTAATTAAACTGATAGGACTTGACTTGGAAAGGCACACACCTGTCTATATAAGACCTCACAGCTCACAGTGCATGTCAGACCAAATGAGAATGATGAGGTCAAAGGAACTGGCCATGAAGCTCAGAAACAGAATTGTGGCAAGGCACAGGTCTGGCCAAGGTTACAAAATGATTTCTGCAGTACTCAAGGTTCCTAAGAGCACAGTGGCCTCCATAATCCTTAACCCCCGGAGCTTTTTTCTGTTTTGCGTTTTTGTTTTTTCACTCCCCTCCTTCCAAGAGCCATAACTCTTTAATTTTTCCATCAATATGGCCATGTGAGGGCTTATTTTTTGCAGGATGAGTTGTACTTTTGAATGATGCCATTGGTTTTACCATGTCGTGTACTAGAAAACGGGAAAAAAAATTCCAAGTGCGGTGAAATTGCAAAAAAAGTGCAATCCAACACTTGTTTTTTGTTTGGCTTTTTTACTAGGTTCACTAAATGCTAAAACTGACCTGCCATTATGATTTTCCAGGTCATTATGAGTTCATAGACACCAAATATTTCTAGGTTCTTTTTTATCTAAGTGGTGAAAAAAAATTCCAAACTTGTTAAAAAAAATTAATCAATTTGCACCATTTTACGATACCCGTAGCGTCTCCATTTTTCGTGATCTCGGGTTAGGTGAAGGCTTATCTTTTGTGCGCCAAGCTGATGTTTTTAATGATACCATTTTGGTGCAGATACAATCTTTTGATCGCCTGTTATTGCATTTTAAAGGGAACCTGTCACCTGAATTTAGCGGGACCAGTTTTGGGTCATATGGGCGGGGTTTTCGGGGGTTTGATTCACCCTTTCCTTACCCGCTGGCTGCATGTTGGCCGCAATATTGGATTGAAGTTCATTCTCTGTCCTCCGGAGTACACGCCTGCGCAATATTGCCTTGCGCTGGAGTGTACTCCGGAGGACAGAGAATGAACTTCAGTCCAATATTGCGGCCAGCATGCAGCCAGCGGGTAAGGAAAGGGTGAATCAAACACCCGAAAACCCCGCCCATATGACCCAAAACTGGTCCCGCCAAATACAGGTGACAGGTTCCCTTTAATGTGACCAAAAAAAGTAATTCTGCCGTTCAGGTTAATTCTTTTTTTTTTCTATTGATAGGCCGATTCTGAACACGACAATACCAAATATGTGTATGTTTGATTTTATTTTTACTGTTATATTTTGAATAGGGCAAAAGGAGGGTGATTTGAACTTTTATATTTTTTTTATGTTTTTAAAACAATTTTTTTTTTACTTTTCATGCTTCAATAGTCTCCATAGGAGACTAGAAGCTACCACAACCCGATCGGCTCTGCTACATAGAGGCAATGTTCAGATCGCCTTCTATATAGCTCATAGAATCCCATGGTATGCAGTATCATCTCTACGCCGATGACACGCAGATCTTACCAAAATCCCACACTGTCTGTCTGCTATCTCGGCCTTCTTTTCTGCTTGTTTTCTAAAACTGAACATAGACGAAACAGAATTCATCATCTTTCCCCCATCTCACTCTACCCCTCCACCAGACCTATCTATCAATGTCAATGACTGCTCACGTTCCCCAGTCCCATATGCCCGGTGCCTCGGGGTGATCCTCAACTCTGCCCTCTCTTTCAAGCCACATATCCAAGCCCTTGCCTCCTCCTGCCTTCTCAAACTCAAAAATATCTCCCGGATCCACGCATCCCTTGACCGCGACACCACAAAAACACTAGTGCATGCCCTTATCATCTCTCGCCTTGACTACTGCAACCTCCTACTCTCTGTCCTCCCCTCTGGCACCACTATAGTCCATCCTACACTCTGCTGCCCGACTAATCTACCTGTCTCCCCGCTATTCCCCAGCCTCTCCCCTATGCCAAGCCCTTCACTGGCTTCCTATCTATCACCCAGAGACTCCAGTTCAAAACCCTTACAGTGACATACAAAGCCATCCACAACCTGTCTCCTCCATACATCTGTGACATGGTCTCCCGCTACTTACCTACAAACAACCTCCGATCCTCTCAAGACCTCCTTCTCTACTCCCCTCTCTTCTCTTCTTCCCACAACCGCATCCAAGACTTCTCCCGTGCTTCCCCCATACTCTGGAACTCTCTACCACAACACATCAGTCTCTCGCCTACCATAGAAACCTTCAAAAAGAACCTGAAGACTCACCTCTTCCGACAAGCCTGCAGTGATACTCAAGCTACCTCTCCTAGTGTATCCTCACCTGTTGTGAATTTACCTTTTGGCTCCCTCTAGTGGCTACTAGTGATTTTACTCTGGGTATGTCTATCATCCCTTGTATGCTCACCTGGGTCGTTAGGTCAGGGGTGTTGCTATATAAGCTCCCTGGACCTTCAGTTCGATGCCTGGCAACGTTGATATCAGAGCTAATCTGTAGTGCTCTTGTCTACTGATCCTGGTTCCTGCGTGATTAAGCTAAGTCCGCTTTCTTGCTTTTTGCTATTTGTTTTTGTTTGCATTTTTGTCCAGCTTGTTCATTATTGTATCCTACTTTTGGGGTCTATTCTCTGGAGGCAAGAGAGGTCTTTGTTTTCCTCTTCTAGGGGTAGTTAGTCCTCCGGCTGGCGCGAGACATCTAGCGACCAACGTAGGCATGTTCCCCGGCTACTTCTAGTGTTGGCGTTAGGAGTAGATATATGGTCAACCCAGTTACCACTGCCCTATGAGCTGGATTTTTGTACTTCGCAGACTTGCTGATATCTCTGAGACCCTCACCATTGGGGTCATAACAGTTTGCCAGGCCAGTATTAAATGTTAAATGCATTGCAGAAGCGGGATTATAAGAAAGAAAGTTCTGAGTTTTTTTTTTCTCTCTCTCGTTTTTTTTTCTTTTCCCCTTTAACTCTGAGTGGCTTGTGTTTGCTGCAGACATGAATGTCCAGACCTTGATTACAAGTGTGGACCAGCTTGCTGCTCGTGTGCAGGGCATACAAGATTATGTTATCAGAAATCCTATGTCAGAACCTAAGATACCGATTCCTGAACCATTTTCCGGAGACCGATTTAAATTTAGAAATTTCAGGAATAATTGTAAATTGTTTTTGTCCCTGAGACCCTGTTCATCTGGAGACTCCGCTCAGCAAGTAAAAATTGTTATTTCTTTTTTACGGGGCGACCCTCAGGATTGGGCCTTCTCGCTGGCGCCAGGAGATCCGGCATTGGCTGACATTGATGCGTTTTTTCTGGCGCTCGGTTTGCTTTATGAGGAACCCAATCTTGAGATTCAGGCAGAAAAGGCCTTGCTGGCGATGTCTCAGGGCCAGGACGAGGCCGAAGTGTATTGCCAAAAATTTCAGAAATGGTCCGTGCTGACCCAGTGGAACGAGTGTGCATTGGCTGCAAATTTTAGAAATGGCCTTTCTGAAGCCATTAAGAATGTGATGGTGGGTTTTCCCATTCCCACAGGTCTGAATGATTCTATGGCCCTGGCTATTCAAATCGACCGGCGGTTGCGGGAGCGCAAAACCGCAAATCCTCTCATGGTGTTGTCTGAACAGGCACCTGATTTAATGCAATGTGATAGAATCCTGACTAGAAATGAGCGGAAAATTCATAGACGCCAGAATGGCTTGTGTTACTACTGTGGTGATTCTACACATGTTATCTCAGCATGCTCTAAACGTCTTACTAAGGTTGTTAGTCCGGTCGCCATTGGTAATTTGCAACCTAAATTTATTCTATCTGTAACTTTGATTTGCTCACTGTCATCGTATCCTGTCATGGCGTTTGTGGACTCAGGTGCTGCCCTGAGCCTTATGGATCTGTCATTTGCCAAGCGCTGCGGATTTGTGCTTGAGCCATTGGAAAATCCTATCCCTCTTAGGGGTATTGACTCTACGCCATTGGCAAAAAATAAACCGCAGTTTTGGACACAGGTTACCATGTGCATGACTCCCGAACATCGGGAGGTAATACGTTTTCTTGTTCTACATAAAATGCATGATTTGGTTGTTTTGGGTTTGCCATGGTTACAGACCCATAATCCAGTCTTGGACTGGAAGGCTATGTCAGTGTCAAGCTGGGGCTGCCATGGAATTCACGGAGATTCCCTGCCCTTGTCTATTGCATCTTCTACGCCTTCGGAAGTTCCGGCGTATTTGTCTGATTATCAGGATGTCTTCAGCGAGTCTAAGTCCAGTGCACTGCCTCCTCATAGGGAATGTGACTGTGCAATAGATTTGATTCCTGGCAGTAAGTTTCCTAAGGGAAGACTGTTTAATCTGTCGGTACCTGAACATACCGCGATGCGTTCATATATCAAGGAGTCTCTTGAGAAGGGGCATATCCGTCCTTCTTCTTCCCCTCTTGGTGCGGGATTCTTTTTTGTGGCCAAAAAGGACGGATCTTTGAGGCCTTGTATTGACTATCGGCTTTTAAATAAGATCACTGTCAAATTTCAGTATCCTTTGCCGCTGTTGTCAGATTTGTTTGCCCGGATTAAAGGTGCCAAGTGGTTCACCAAGATAGACCTTCGTGGTGCGTACAACCTTGTGCGCATTAGGCAGGGCGATGAATGGAAAACCGCATTCAATACGCCCGAAGGTCATTTTGAGTACTTGGTGATGCCATTTGGGCTCTCTAATGCACCTTCAGTTTTTCAGTCCTTCATGCATGACATTTTCCGGAAGTATCTGGATAAATTTTTGATTGTTTATCTGGATGATATTCTGGTTTTTTTCTGATGATTGGGACTCGCATGTGGAGCAGGTCAGGATGGTTTTTGAGATTCTGCGTGAAAATTCTTTGTTTGTAAAAGGCTCAAAGTGTCTCTTTGGTGTACAGAAGGTTCCCTTTTTGGGGTTCATTTTTTCCCCTTCTGCTGTGGAGATGGATCCAGTCAAGGTCCGAGCTATTCATGATTGGACTCAACCCTCGTCAGTTAAGAGTCTTCAGAAGTTCTTGGGTTTTGCTAACTTCTACCGTCGTTTTATCGCAAATTTCTCTAGCGTTGTTAAACCGCTGACGGATATGACCAAGAAAGGCTCTGATGTAGCTAACTGGGCTCCTGCTGCCGTGGAGGCTTTCCAGGAGTTGAAACGCCGGTTTACTTCGGCGCCTGTTTTGTGCCAGCCTGACGTCTCACTTCCCTTTCAGGTTGAGGTGGATGCTTCGGAGATTGGGGCAGGGGCCGTTTTGTCGCAGAGAGGCCCTGGTTGCTCTACTATGAGACCTTGTGCCTTTTTCTCTAGGAAGTTTTCGCCGGCAGAGCGAAATTATGATGTGGGCAATCGGGAGTTGTTGGCCATGAAGTGGGCATTTGAGGAGTGGCGTCATTGGCTCGAGGGTGCTAAGCATCGTGTGGTGGTCTTGACTGATCACAAAAATTTGATGTATCTCGAGTCTGCTAAACGCCTGAATCCTAGACAGGCCCGCTGGTCATTGTTTTTCTCCCGTTTTGACTTTGTGGTCTCGTATTTACCAGGTTCTAAGAATGTGAAGGCCGATGCTCTGTCTAGGAGCTTTGTGCCTGATGCTCCTGGAGTCGCTGAACCTGAGGGTATTCTTAAGGAAGGAGTTATCTTGTCAGCTATTTCTCCAGATCTGCGACGTGTGTTGCAGAGATTTCAGGCTGGTAGGCCTGACTCTTGTCCACCTGACAGATTGTTTGTGCCTGCTAAATGGACCAGCAGAGTCATTTCCGAGGTTCATTCCTCAGTGTTGGCAGGGCACCCGGGAATTTTTGGCACCAGAGATCTGGTGGCCAGGTCCTTTTGGTGGCCTTCCTTGTCAAGGGATGTGCGGTCATTTGTTCAGTCCTGTGGTACTTGTGCTCGAGCTAAGCCTTGCTGTTCTCGTGCCAGCGGGTTGCTCTTGCCCTTGCCTGTCCCGAAGAGACCTTGGACACACATCTCTATGGATTTCATTTCGGATCTTCCGGTGTCTAAGGGCATGTCTGTCATCTGGGTGATATGTGATCGTTTCTCCAAGATGGTCCATCTGGTTCCTTTGCCTAAGCTGCCTTCCTCTTCTGATCTGGTTCCTGTGTTCTTCCAGAACGTGGTTCGTTTGCACGGCATTCCTGAGAATATTGTGTCGGACAGAGGATCCCAGTTTGTTTCCAGGTTCTGGCGATCCTTTTGTGGTAGGATGGGCATTGATTTGTCGTTTTCCTCCGCTTTTCATCCACAGACTAACGGACAAACGGAACGAACTAATCAGACTCTGGAGGCGTATTTGAGGTGTTTTGTCTCTTCTGATCAGGATGATTGGGTGACCTTCTTGCCGTTGGCTGAATTTGCCCTTAATAATCGGGCTAGTTCTGCCACCTTGGTTTCGCCATTTTTCTGCAACTCCGGTTTCCATCCTCGTTTTTCCTCGGGACATGTGGAGCCTTCTGACTGTCCTGGAGTGGATTCTGTGGTGGATAGGTTGCAGCGAATCTGGAATCATGTGGTGGACAACTTGAAGTTGTCACAGGAGAAGGCTCAGCGTTTTGCCAACCGCCGCCGTGGTGTGGGTCCCCGACTTCGTGTTGGGGATTTGGTATGGCTGTCTTCTCGATTTGTTCCTATGAAGGTCTCCTCTCCCAAATTTAAGCCTCGATTCATTGGTCCTTACAGGATATTGGAGATCCTTAATCCTGTGTCCTTTCGCCTGGATCTTCCGGTGTCGTTTGCCATTCACAACGTATTTCATAGGTCCTTGTTGCGGCGGTACGTTGTGCCTGTGGTTCCTTCTGCTGAGCCTCCTGCTCCGGTGTTGGTTGAGGGCGAGTTGGAGTACGTGGTGGAGAAGATCTTAGATTCTCGTCTCTCCAGGCGGAGGCTTCAGTACCTGGTCAAGTGGAAGGGCTATGGTCAGGAGGATAATTCCTGGGTGGTCGCCTCTGATGTGCATGCGGCCGATTTAGTTAGTGCCTTTCACGCCGCTCATCCTGATCGCCCTGGTGGTCTTGGTGAGGGTTCGGTGACCCCTCACTAAGGGGGGGGTACTGTTGTGAATTTACCTTTTGGCTCCCTCTAGTGGCTACTAGTGATTTTACTCTGGGTATGTCTATCATCCCTTGTATGCTCACCTGGGTCGTTAGGTCAGGGGTGTTGCTATATAAGCTCCCTGGACCTTCAGTTCAATGCCTGGCAACGTTGATATCAGAGCTAATCTGTAGTGCTCTTGTCTACTGATCCTGGTTCCTGCGTGATTAAGCTAAGTCCGCTTTCTTGCTTTTTGCTATTTGTTTTTGTTTGCATTTTTGTCCAGCTTGTTCATTATTGTATCCTACTTTTGGGGTCTATTCTCTGGAGGCAAGAGAGGTCTTTGTTTTCCTCTTCTAGGGGTAGTTAGTCCTCCGGCTGGCGCGAGACATCTAGCGACCAACGTAGGCATGTTCCCCGGCTACTTCTAGTGTTGGCGTTAGGAGTAGATATATGGTCAACCCAGTTACCACTGCCCTATGAGCTGGATTTTTGTACTTCGCAGACTTGCTGATATCTCTGAGACCCTCGCCATTGGGGTCATAACACTCACCCATCCCCAGCAGACTGTGAGCCCTCGCGGGCAGGGTCCTCCCTCCTTATGTACCTGTGTGCCTTGTTTTTTGCTCATGCTTAGTTGTATTTGTCTATATTTGCCCCCTTTTTACATGTAAAGCGCCATGGAATAAATGGCACTATAAAATGTACAATAATAATAATAATTTACTCACTTGCTATGAGTGCCGATCACCCTGTTTCTCTCCCCTTTGATATGATCTACCTCCGTCACCACCTGCATCCTCCCAGTGATGTTCCCTGGCTCTCGGCGTCATCTTCCAGGAAGAAAATAGAGGCGCATGAGCAGTGCGCCCACTGAGATCTGCCGACCAGCAACAAAAAAAAGATTTTTCCTATTGGTTAATTTTGATCCCTGTGATAGACCCTATCACAGTGATCAAAATAAAAAAAAAAGGAAATAAAACCCACCTTTATCACCCTTTAGTTAGGTAAAAATAATAAAATAAAAATGTATTTATTTCCATTAGCGTTAGAGCTACGGTTAGGGTTGGCCTAGGGTTGGGGTTAGAGCTAGGGTTAGGGTTAAGGCTAGGGTTAGGGTTGTGTTGGGGTTTGGGGTGTGTTGAGGCTAGGGTTGTGTTGTGGTTAGGGTTTTGGTTAGGGTTGGGCTTAGGGTTAGGGGTGTGCTGGGGTTGGGGTTAGGACTGTGTTAGGGTTGGAGTTAGAATTGGGGGGGGTTCCACTATTTAGGTACATCAGTAGGGTCTCCAAGCACAACATGGCGCCCGCCATTGATTCCAGACAATTTTGCGCTCAAAAAATGGCTTTCCTCCACATACAGGGTATCGGCATACTTAGGAGAAATTGCACAACACATTTTGTGGTCCTTTTTCTCCTGATACCCTTGTGAAAATAAAAAAGTTTGGTTCCAAAGTAATTTTTTTGTGAAAAAAGTAAAATGTTCCTTTTTTCCTTCCACATTGCTTTAGTTCTTATGAAGCACCTGAAGGGTTAATAAACTTCTTGAATGTGAGCACCTTGAGGGGCGCAGTTTTTAGAATGGTGTCACTTTTGGGTATTCTCTGTTATATTGACCCCCAAACTCACTTCAAATGTGTGAAGGTCCCTAAAAAAATGGTTTTGTAAATTTTGTTGGAAAAATTAGAAATTGCTGGTCAACTTTTAACCCTTATAATGTCCTAACAAAAAAAAAATTATGTTTCCAAAATTGTGCTGATGTAAAGTAGACATGTGGGAAATGTTATTTATTAACTATTTTGTGCAATGTGACTCTGATTTAAGGGCACAAAAATTAAAAGTTTGAAAATTGCTAAATTTTCAAAATTTTTGCCAAATTTCCATTTTTCTTTATAAATAAATGCAAGTCATATCGAAGAAGTTTTACCAGTAACATGAAGTACAATATGTCATGAAAAAACAATCTCCGAATCAGTGGGATCCGTTGAAGCGTTCCAGAGGTATAACCTCATAAAGTGACAGTGGTCAGAATTGTAAAAATTGGCTTGGTCATTAAGTACAAAATTGGCTTTGTCACTAAAGGGTCAATTATGTATTCTTCTAACTGTCAAGGCACTCACATGATACAGTTTGGCAGTTTTCTTGGCAGAGAGACACTATCTATGAGCTGGATGATGATATTGTTTCTCTTTTCTTGGGAAATTTTCTTCATGGCTGCTCCTCGATTCGAACCAGTGACCTTTCACTCGGGAATCAACCTAATAACACTTAGGGAATGTGAGAACAGGTTGTAATTTGTAGTATAAAGGAAGAAAAAAGATTTTTCTACGACAAGGAGCAAATTGATAACATTATGTTGGCATGACAAGAATCTGCATAACTAATCACATGCTAAAAATATTTGCAAGTCAAATTTATATATGAGATAGCCAAGATTGTCTATAAAATGATGGTAGTGTCACATTCAAAGTTGTAGTGGATGGTGAGATATGGAGCCTGAAAGTCAAAAGTTCAGAACATTGTTATCCTTTTGCCTGTCAGTGTAGTACAAAGTTGCTTATTTTCATGTGTACTATTGATACATGTAAAAAAAAGTTAAAACAATGATTACTCTTTAAATAAAAAGGGCAACTACCGGCTTGTGGTGGCTTCTCTTAAGAAATCAGTTGTCAGGCAGGCTGAAGATTTTTCTAGATAGCACTTATCTAAAATACTGTATACCTGATGCCAGTAGTAAAGGACCTGACTTTCTAGCAAAAGTCTGGTCCGCACTTCTGTGTTTACAGTCACGGGAATGCGGAGGTTGGTGGTTTCCTACTGTGCATTCTGAAGTTCCCGAAATCCAGAAGTTTGGACCGGTTGTGACTTTTGTTAAAATTAGTCCTTTCTTGCGGCATTAGTGACACTTATCAGCATATTTGAAAATAAATGCTATTTAAATATTATCAAATGGGGTCACCCACTGTTTTCTTAAGAGAATCACTGAACACTGCTTGTTGATTGCAAAGTGACAGTATTTTATAGTGAAATGCAGCATATAGATATGCCAATGTTGTACGTATGGTTCCTAGCGACAATCTGTATACGTTTCAAAACTCCAATCTATTCTTTAATAATATGTAAAGGGCGACTACTGACAACTGCAATTCTAAATCTTCAATTAAAAGGACAGCCACAGGTTGGTGATGGTCAAAAGCCCTATTAAAGTTATATTAATTCCCTGAGCTCACCTTGTAACTTGATCATTTCACCACAGTGTGGCACTGTTCTATTTAGGTAACAGAGGGTCTAGATCTAGAATATCTGATAAACATAATCCAGTAAAATATGACATTGCTTAAAAATATCTGTTTCAGAATTCAGATAAAACAAAATACTCAGGACAGGAATGCATCTTCCCAAAATAAACCTGTAGTGTCACATTAAAAAGTCAATAATTTAATAATTTTCCCATTTGATAACCTAGACACCACTGTCATCACACAGAAAAAAAATAGCGCAGACTAGGGAACAGCCCTGTAGAAAAAAAAATATCCATAGATGGATGCAATGCCTCCAAGAGGTTGATGCCAAGCCTCATTGCCAAAAAGAAGTACAGGTGAAGACAGGGGCAATGCTTGATACTGGCTCAATAGAAGAGCTTAAATGTCACTTGTACATGACATATTGGTGAATAAATCACTTTTTATGATTAAAAAGAATCATTGGATTGCTGCTTTCTTTGGTTTTGCTGTCCTGGCAGAATTGGTTTGGTAAGATCACTTTGGTCAGATCCTTTCTTGTGCTTTGAATGTAGTGTAAATGAAGAAATGTCATGCCTTACTCTTAAGTTACTGATGCAAGACAAGGCAATGTGAGCATTGAAGAAACTGAGTTTCAGCAATATTTTTATCTGAGTTTCATCGGTTTTTCTTGGATGAAAAAAAATATGAAGGTTTCTCAACCTTCGCATATCAAGTCCGTGAAAAATGTTATGCTGGTGCTGTCCAATTTTTTTCATTTCCGATATTAATGTAAGAATCTGACCAAGATCGGACATGTCTCTAGGATTTTGTGTGGAGTACTTGGTTCCCAAAAATACATGAAGATGTGAGCAGTCCCTTAGACTATAATAGGTGCAAGTTGTATAAAACTCTATATAAAAAACTGATGTTTAAATGAGCCCTTACACATAAAGTGGATATAAAAAGTCTACCCATTCCTTTTAAAATGCCATGTTTTTGTGATGTAAAAAATGATACCAAGAAGGACCATTTCAGAGCTATTTCCACCTTTAATGTCACCTATAATCTGTACAATAAAATTAAAAACAAGCCGCTTTTCAGGTGGAAAAATCTTAACTTAAATAATGTGATAGAATAAACATGCACACCCTTAAGGGGAACCTGTCAGCAGGATTGTGCGCAGTAACCTACAGTGTCAGGTCGGCGCCATTATACTGATTAAAATGATACCTTGGTTGATGAAATCCATCTTGTGGCATATAGCACTGACCACGTAGTATATAGCACGGGCCACGTAGTATATAACAGCCCACGTAGAATATAGCACAGCCCACGTAGAATATAGCACAGCCCACGTAGCATATAGCACAGCCACGTAGCATATAGCACAGCCACATAGCATATAACACAGCCATGTAGTATATAACAGCCCACGTAGTATATAGCACAGCCACGTAGTATATAACACAGCCCACGTAGTGTATAGCACAGCCCACGCAGTATATAACAGCCCACTTAGTATATAACACAGCCCATGCAGTGTATAACACAGCCCACATAGTATATAACACAGCCCACGTAGTATATAACACAGCCCATGTGGTATATAACACAGCAATGTAGTGTATAGCACAGCCACGTAGTATATTGCCCAGCCATGTATATTGCACAGCTACGTAGTATATAGCACAGCCTACATAGTATATAACATAGCCCACGTAGTATATAGCACAGCTCACGCAGTATATAACACAGCCACTTAGTATATTGCCCAGCCACGTAATATATTGCACAGCCACGTAGTATATAGCGCAGCCCACTTAGTATATAACACAGCCACGTAGTATATAGCACATCGACGTAGTATATAGCACAGCCACGTAGTATGTAGCACAGTCACATAGTATATTGCCCAGCCATGTATATTGCACAGCTACGTAGTATATAGCACAGTCCACATAGTATATAACATAGCCCACGTAGTATATAGCACAGCTCACGCAGTATATAACACAGCCACTTAGTATATTGCCCAGCCACGTAATATATTGCACAGCCACGTAGTATATAGCGCAGCCCACGTAGTATATAGCACAGCCACGTAGTATATAGCACAGCCCAAGTAGTATATAGCACAGCCCACGTAGTGTATAGCACAGCCCACGCAGTGTATAAAACAGCCCACGTAGTATATAACACAGCCTACGCAGTGTATAACACAGCCCACATAGTATATAGCACAGCCCACGCAGTGTATAACACAGCCCATGTAGTATATAGCACAGCCCACGTAGTATATAGCACAGCCACGTAGTATATTGCCCAGCCACGTAGTATATTGCCCAGCCACGTATATTGCACAGCTACATAGTATGTAGCACAGCCCACGTAGTATATAACAGCCACGTAATATCTAGCACAGCCCACATAGTATATAGCACAGCCACGTAGTATATAGCACAGCCACGCAGTATATTGCCCAGCCACATATATTGCACAGCTACGTAGTATATAGCACAGCCCACGTAGTATATAACACAGCCACATAGTATATAGCACATCCACGTAGTATATAGCACAGCTCACACCGTATATAACAGCCCATGTAATATATAGCACAGCCCACGTAGTATATAGCAATGTGGGCACCATATTCCTGTTAAAAAAATAATTAAAATAAAAAATAGTTATATACTTACTTTCCGGCGACCCCCTGATCCAGGCGAGGCGTTTAGCGATGCTCCTCGCAACGCTCCGGTTCCAAGAATGCATTGCGGTCTCGTGAGATGATGACGTAGCGGTCTCGCGAGACCGCTACGTCATCATCTCGAGAGACCGCAATGCATGGCCCAGAGCGTCGCGAGGAGCGGGAAAGGCGCCGGAAGGTGAGTACATAATGATTTTTTATTTTTTTATTATTTTTAACATTAGATCTTTTTACTATTGATGCATAGGCAGCATCAATAGTAAAAAGTTGGTCATACAGGGTTAATAGCAGCGTTAACAGACTGCGTTACACCGCGGCATAACGCGGTGTAACGCAGCCATTAACCCTGTGTGAGCGCTGACTGGAGGGGAGTATGTAGGGGCACTGACGGAGAGTAGGAAGGGGCGAATTCACGGTCTGCCGGCTGCGACCAATCAGCAATGCAGGATTTCCGTTGCAGACAGAAAGACAGACAGAAAGACAGAAAGACGGATGTGACTCTTAGACAATTATATAAGTAACTAGATGGCAGCCCGATTCTAAAGAATCGGGAGTCTAGAATCCATATATACTTTATTTATTCAAATGTAAGAATAATACAATTAATAAATAATAGTAAGAAAGAACAAAAAATGGCTGCACTCACCAGCTCTTGACAATTCTTGACAGTACGGCACATTTCTGATTGGTCGCTCGCGGCAGGCGGCAACCAATCAGAAAAGTGCCACGCACCACGAAGGCATATATCTTTGTCCACCCTGAGCGGGTGTAGGACGCTGGTGACGTCACTTATCTCCGGACATTATCTCCGGACAAAGCCACGGAAGTTGGCACAAATTGCCGGAAGTAGTATTCTAGGCAATTATATATTAGATTTTAATGTTATCAGTGTTTACCTTTGAACGTTTATATTGTATTGTCCTGTCACCAGCCATGTGTACGATTATCGGCCGAAAGCCTCTCTGGAACCAATAATCACCCCATGTAAAGGTATCTTTATAAGTTAAAGATTCAGAATACTATGACTTTTATCATATCCTGAACAGTCAAGTTTTTTATGAACCGTTAAGGTTTTCTGGTTGAAGTAAAAAAAACTCTGAGTGTTTACAGTTTGAAACCATAAAATGTTGAAAAATTATGTCATTCTTGAGTATATCACTCAATGGTGCTCATAAACGTGTCAAATTTGATCTATAATATACTTTAATATACGTTACTTTAATCTTTAATATACTTAAGAACAGGGCCCCAGACATCACACAGGGGGTCTGAAACACCTCACAGTGGTCCAAAATATCGCTGTGCTCTGCCTGGGGCCCCATATGCTGCCTGGGGCCACTGTGCTCTGTCTGGGGCCCCATATGCTGCCTGGGGCCCCTGTGCTCTGCCTGGGGCCCCTGTGCTCTGCCTGGGGCCCCATGTTCTGCCTGGGGCCCCTGTGCTCTGCCTGGGGCCACTGTGCTCTGCCTGGGGCCACATATGCTGCCTGAGGCCCCTGTGCTCTGCCTGGGGCCCCATATGCTGCCTGGGGCCCCTGTGCTCTGCCTGGGGCCCCATAGGCTGCCTGGGGCCCCTGTGCTCTACCTGGGACCACTGTGCTCTGCCTGGGGCCCCATATGCTGCCTGGGGCCCCTGTGCTCTGCCTGGGGCCCCTGTGCTCTGCCTGGGGCCCCATGTTCTGCCTGGGGCAACTGTGCTCTGCCTGGGACCACTGTGCTCTGCCTGGGGCCCCATGTTCTGCCTGGGGTCCCATAGGCTGCCTGGGGCCCCTGTGCTCTACCTGGGACCACTGTGCTCTGCCTGGGGCCCCATGTGCTGCCTGGGGCCCCTGTGCTCTGCCTGGGGCCCCTGTGCTCTGCCTGGGGCCCCATATGCTGCCTGGGGCCCCTGTGCTCTGCCTGGGGCCCCTGTGCTCTACCTGGGACCACTGTGCTCTGCCTGGGGCCCCTGTGCTCTGCCTGGGGCCCCTGTGCTCTGCCTGGGGCCCCTGTGCTCTGCCTGGGGCCCCATATGCTGCCTGGGGCCCCTGTGCTCTGCCTGGGGCCACTGTGCTCTGCCTGGGGCCACTGTGCTCTGCCTGGGGCCCCATATGCTGCCTGGGGCCACTGTGCTCTGCCTGGGGCCCCATATGCTGCCTGGGGCCCCTGTGCTCTGCCTGGGGCCCCTGTGCTCTGCCTGGGGCCCCATGTTCTGCCTGGGGCCCCTGTGCTCTGCCTGGGGCCACTGTGCTCTGCCTGGGGCCCCATATGCTGCCTGGGGCCCCTGTGCTCTGCCTGGGTGTAGGACACTGGTGACGTCACTTATCTCCGGACATTAGCTCCGGACATTATCTCCGGACATTAGCTCCGGACATTAGCTCCGGACATTAGCTCCGGACATTAGCTCCGGACATTAGCTCCGGACAAAGCCACGGAAGTTGGCACAAATTGCAGGAAGTAGTATTCTAGGCAATTATATATTAGATGGGCATTTCCTGAAGGAAATACATGGTGCTTGAACAGCGCTACCAGCTTTACAGCAGCGCTTTTCACACACGGGACTGGGGGGCGCGCTTACTTTTGCACCCGGGGCCGGGGGCGCGCTTACTTTTGCACCCGGGGGCGCACTTACTTTTGCACCCGGAGGCGCACTTACTTTTGCACCCGGGGGCGCACTTACTTTTGCACCCGGGGGCGCACTTACTTTTGCACCCGGGGGCGCACTTACTTTTGCACCCGGGGGCGCACTTACTTTTGCACCCGGGGGCGCACTTACTTTTGCACCCGGGGGCGCACTTACTTTTGCACCCGGGGGCGCACTTACTTTTGCACCCGGGGGCGCACTTACTTTTGCACCCGGGGGCGCACTTACTTTTGCACCCGGGGGCGCACTTACTTTTGGGGCTGCACTTACTATTGGTGGGCAGGGACCCTCGGCCTCCGATTTGGTGGGCGGAGCCCCTCGGCCTCCGATTTGGTGGGCGGGGCCCCTCGGCCTCCGATTTGGTGGGCGGGGCCCCTCGGCCTCCGATTTGGTGGGCGGGGCCCCTCGGCCTCCGATTTGGTGGGCGGGGACCCTCGGCCTCCGACTTGGTGGGCGGGGACCCTCGGCCTCCGATTTGGTGGGCGGGGACCCTCGGCCTCCGATTTGGTGGGCGGGGACCCTCGGCCTCCGATTTGGTGGGCGGGGACCCTCGGCCTCCGATTTGGTGGGCGGGGCCCCTCGGCCTCCGCTTTGGTGGGCGGGGCCGGGCCCCTCGGCCTCCGCTTTGGTGGGCGGGGCCGCTCGGCCTCCGATTTGGTTGGCGGGGCCCCTCGGCCTCCGATTTGGTTGGCGGGGCCCCTCGGCCTCCGATTTGGTGGGCGGGGACCCTCGGCCTCCGATTTGGTGGGCGGGGACCCTCGGCCTCCGATTTGGTGGGCGGGGACCCTCGGCCTCCGATTTGGTGGGCGGGGACCCTCGGCCTCCGATTTGGTGGGCGGGGACCCTCGGCCTCCGATTTGGTGGGCGGGGACCCTCGGCCTCCGATTTGGTGGGCGGGGACCCTCGGCCTCCGATTTGGTGGGCGGGGACCCTCGGCCTCCGCTTTGGTGGGCGGGGCCCCTCGGCCTCCGATTTGGTGGGCGGGGTCCCTCGGCCTCCGATTTGGTGGGCGGGGACCCTCGGCCTCCGATTTGGTGGGCGGGGACCCTCGGCCTCCGATTTGGTGGTCGGGGCCCCTCGGCCTCCGCTTTGGTGGGCGGGGCCCCTCGGCCTCCGATTTGGTGGGCGGGGTCCCTCGGCCTCCGATTTGGTGTGCGGGGACCCTCGGCCTCCGCTTTGGTGGGCGGGGCCCCTCGGCCTCCGCTTTGGTGGGCGGGGCCCCTCGACCTTCGATTTGGTGGGCGGGGCCCCTCGGCCTCCGATTTGGTTGGTGTGGACCCTCGGCCTCCGATGTGGTGGGCGGGGCCCCTCGGCCTCCGATGTGGTGGGCGGGGCCCCTCGGCCTCCGATGTGGTGGGCGGGGACCCCCGGCCTCCGATTTGGTGGGCGGGGCCCCTCGGCCTCCGATTTGGTGGGCGGGGCCCCTCGGCCTCCGATTTGGTGGGCGGGGACCCTCGGCCTCCGATTTGGTGGGCGGGGACCCTCGGCCTCCGATTTGGTGGGCGGGGACCCTCGGCCTCCGATTTGGTGGGCGGGGACCCTCGGCCTCCGATTTGGTGGGCGGGGACCCTCGGCCTCCGATTTGGTGGGCGGGACCCCTCGGCCTCCGATTTGGTGGGCGGGACCCCTCGGCCTCCGATGTGGTGGTCGGGGCCCCTAGGCCTCCGCTTTGGTGGGCGGGGCCGGGCCCCTCGGCCTCCGCTTTGGTGGGCGGGGCCGCTCGGCCTTCGATTTGTTGGGCGGGGCCCCTCGGCCTCCGATTTGGTTGGCGGGGCCCCTCGGCCTCCGATTTGGTTGGCGGGGCCCCTTATCCTCCGATTTGGTGGGTGGGGACTCTCGGCCTCCGATTTGGTGGGCGGGGACCCTCGGCCTCCGATTTGGTGGGCGGGGCCCCTCGGCCTCCGATTTGGTGGGCGGGGACCCTCGGCCTCCGATTTGGTGGGCGGGGACCCTCGGCCTCCGATTTGGTGGGCGGGGACCCTCGGCCTCCGATTTGGTGGGCGGGGACCCTCGGCCTCCGATTTGGTGGGCGGGGACCCTCGGCCTCCGATTTGGTGGGCGGGGACCCTCGGCCTCCGATGTGGTGGGCGGGGCCCCTCGGCCTCCGCTTTGGTGGGCGGGGCCGGGCCCCTCGGCCTCCGCTTTGGTGGGCGGGGCCGCTCGGCCTTCGATTTGGTGGGCGGGGCCGCTCGGCCTCCGATTTGGGTTTGTGCTCCGCCTGGGGGCACTGTGCTCTGCCTGGGGCCCCATATGCTGCCTGGGGCCCCTGTGCTCTGCCTGGGGCCCCTGTGCTCTGCCTGGGGCCCCATGTTGTGCCTGGGGCCCCTGTGCTCTGCCTGGGGCCACTGTGCTCTGCCTGGGTGTAGGACACTGGTGACGTCACTTATCTCCGGACATTAGCTCCGGACATTAGCTCCGGACATTAGCTCCGGACATTAGCTCCGGACAAAGCCACGGAAGTTGGCACAAATTGCAGGAAGTAGTATTCTAGGCAATTATATATTAGATGTGCTTCAGGTTATCCTAATAATAAAAAAAAACAATTTTGCAGTAGCAACCATCGGTGCATACAGAGGTTATCCGATAGCTGCTAATGCACAGGCACAGGCGGCGCCATCTTGTGGGAGTAAATGTTTCTTTTTCTCTAGCAAGATAGCGCCTACTGCGCAAAAGCAGCTATCAGATCACCTCTATATGCACCGATAGCTGCTACTGCACAGGCGTCAGGGGCGCCATTTTCAAATGTATTTTTTTTTTAAATATCAGGATAACCTCAACCACATTAATTATAAACACAATACACTGCAATTATGCTGCAGCATAGGTGCCACAGCTGACGCCTGCCTGTAGAAGGTTTTTTTTCAGTATGTACATAGAATATTCCTTATGTAAAATAGGGGGCACCTGTCAGCAGTCTTCAGTATGAATAGCTAATCAGAGTGTATCGCTCGCGCCCTGACTGGATGGCGCGAGTGAGGATAGTGGCCCCACTGTGCCACAAACCAGACTACCCTGGAGGGGCGTGACTAAGCAGCTACCTTGGTCTTCACTGGAGCCTCTAATGATGAGGTCAAGCTTGTGCGGCAGGTAGCTGCCAGGTACCATCCAGGGCTGTGTCTGGCAGTAGCAACTGATCCCACAGGGGAACAGAAAACTAATGACAGGTGTGGGCAAGTACAGACGGGCATGACTGGTACTCTGGTGGGCACGGCTAGCACTCTGGCAGGCAGGGCTGGCACTCTGGCAGGCTCAGACTGGAGGAACCAGAACCGTTTTGGGTAGGACAGGAACACTGGCAAGTACAAGTGAAATATGGGAACGGGTAGGAACCAGTTTAGACTGATGGGAAAGGAACAGTAAGGCACCAGTTCAGGCTGGAGGGATCAGGAACAGGTAGGAACCAGTTCAGACTAGAGGGAAAAAGACCCGCAGAGTGTGGAATAGGAGCATAGCAGAGCCGCAGGGTGCGGGACGGGAGCAGAGCAGAGCCGCAGGGTGCGGGACGGGAACAGAGCAGAGCCGCAGGGTGTGGGATGGGAGCAGAGCAGAGCTGCAGAGGCAAAGAGGGAGCAGACACAAGGATAGACACAGCAGGGTAAGGAATGCTTCAGACAAGGATGCAAACAGGTTCAGGCAAGGACTTAGTTCAGGCAAGGACAGACACAGGAACAAGTTCAGGACAAAGGATTCAGGCCTGGGTATACAGCTCCCAGGGTGACAGAAGCAAGGTGCATAGACTACAGGTATAGGCATGGGTATGCAGCCCCCAGGAAGGCAGAAACGAGACACAAAGAATACAGATACGGGCCTGGGTGTACAGCTCCCAGGTGACAAGGACAGGACCTGGCAACTCAGCAGCAGAAAGCAGACTGAGAGAGTTTGTTGCTCAGGCATCTCCCTATGGATGGAGATGCCTTAAGTACCCAATACCTCTTGGCAATAGGCTGGGAACAAATTAGAAGTGTACACACTGTCTCTATAAGATGTAGGAAGTTCCAGGGCCGCTGTCCTAAGCATACAGCCAGGAAGTATGCAGCAAGCAAGGACATGAGGTTCACAAAATGGAGCAGGCAAAGGACAGAACTCACAGCATGGCCCGGAGTGGTGAGTAAGATGGGAGATGGGAAGTCATGCAGTGATGCCGGTGTAAGAAGACAGCCCGGATCGAGGGTACCTTTTTCGCATCTCGGCCGGGACTGTCACCTTTGTTGTCCGGGTGGAAAGTTTAGAGACCCGGACCGGGGAATTTAGGTGCTCTTTCCTCTGAGCACCGTGACAGCACAGGACCGCACTACATTGTCCCGGCTGCTCCTTACAAAGACAGCGACCGGAGAACCGTTTTCTGCCCGTTGGCCCCCACTGCTCGAGTAACTCTACATCACGGGCCATCGTATAATGCCTAAAAGGAACCGGGTGACTTATCAAGAACTTTACACTTACTCACACGCTTACTTCTGCCGGGCTCTGTCCAGCCCCGGCAGTGCAAAAGACTGGTCTGCTCCCTGTTACTCAGGACCGTGGGACAGACATCGAGGACTCATCATCACCGCCTGGAACCGTTACATTGACGCTTGTAGGCCTGCATCTCATCCATCAAGTGCTGACCGTGTTGACACCTCCACGTGCATCTGAGACTCTTCACTCTGAAGCCGTTGGACAGATAAGTTTACTATTATTGAACATTTGTTATACCTTCCGCCCTCGTTTCCTCCTTCAGTATATTGAAAGTGTTCCCTCTACCCTCTGTTCTCCCTGTGTGGAGTATATCCCTGTTACAGTAAAGTTTGTCTTAACCCTTGCTCTGCTTCCCTTCCGTTACTGCATACCTCAACCTGCTCACTCTGGCAGGGATGTTACACAGAGCACCAGATGAAGACCCCCCCCTCACAGGCCGCTCCGAAGCACGAGCATATCATTAACTAAAAAAATGAAAATAAAGATTAAACAACAACCACAAGACTGATTTCCTCAACCAAGGTATCATTTTAATCTGTATAACGGCGCCAACCTGACACTGTCTGTAGGTTACTGAGCACAATCCTGTTGACAGGTTCCCTTTAAACAAATACTTTGAAGTACCTTTTGAGCTTATGATGTCATTCAGTCTATTAGGCTAAAAGTCTCTTATCATGGCACATCTGTCAAATCTTTGCCTACACTGCCTTGCAGCAGCACTCCAAATCTGTCAGATTGTCTACAGTGCCCTTTTCAGGTCCACCCACAGATTTTCAGTAGGTCTGGGCTCTGGCTGGGTTATTCCAAAACCTTGACTTTCTACTGGCAAAGCCAATCTTCTGTTAATAGGAATAGGAGGTATGCTTAGGGACATTGTTATGGTGAAATTCCTCTTCATATTCAGTTTTCCAGCATAGACCTAAAGGTTTTGATGCAAATTGAATGATAATTGGAACTGTTCATAATTCTCTTCACTAAAGCCCCAGTTCCTAAAAAGCTTCAAGGCATAATGCTATCTTCACTATGCTTAACTGTTGGTATGTTGTTCTTATGGTCATGCACAGTGTTGCCTTTGCACCAAAAATACCCTTTGAAATCATGGCAAAAAAAGTTAAACCGTGGCGTTATCATATCATAACACGTTTTCCCACATGCTACATGCTTTTGGCAGATTCGATGTAGGTTTTGTCAAGTCAAACATAGTGATGGCTTTAATTTTTTTTTTACTGTGTAAAAGAAAAAAAAGGCTTCTGCCTTGCCACGTTTCTCCACACGCCAGACATACAGTGGTGTGAAATTGTTTGCCCCTTCCTGATTTCCTATTCTTTTACATGTTTGTCACACTTAAATGTTTCAGATCACCAATCAAATTCAAATATTAGACAAAGATAATACAAGTAAGCAGAAAATGCAGTTTACAAATTAAGGTGTTTATTATTAAGGGAAAAATAAATCCAAACCTACGTAGCCCTGTGGTTGGGCCACCGTTATCAGCAAAAACTGCAATCAAGCGTTTGCGATAACTGGCAATGAGTCTTTTAAAATGCTCTGGAGGAATTTTAGCCCACTCATCTTTGCAGAATTTTTGTAATTCAGCCACATTGGAGGTTTTACGAGCATGAACCGTCTTTTTTTAAGATCATGCCACAGCAACTAAATCTGATTAAGGTCAGGACTTTGACTAGGCCTCTACAAAGTCTTAATTTTGTTTTTCCTAAGCCATTCAGAGGTAGACTTACTGGTGTGTTTTGGATCATTATCCTGCTGCATAACCCAAGTACGCTTCAGCTTGAGGTCACGAACAGATGGCCGGACATTCTCCTTCAGGATTTTTTGGTAGACAGCAGAATTCATGGTTCCATTTACCATAGCAAGTCATCCAGGTCCTGAAGCAGGAAAACAGCCCTAGTCCATCACACTACCACCACATTTTATTTTTGGTATCATGTTCCTTTTCTGAATTGCTGTATTTACATCAGATGTAATGGGACATACAACTTCCAAAAAGTTCAAATTTTGTCTCATCAGTCCACAGAGTATTCTCCCTAAAGTCTTGGGGATCATCAAGGTGTATTCTGGCAAAACTGAGAGGAGCCTTTATGTTTTTATTGCTCAGCAGTGGTTTTCATCTTGGAACTCTGCCATGCAGGCCATTTTTGCCCAGTCTTTCTTATGGTGGAGTCAAGAACAGTGACCTTAACTTAGGCAAGTGAGGCCTGCAGTTCTTGGCTCACCACAGTTCCATGTTTTCGCCATTTGTGGATAATGGTTCTCACTGTGGTTCGCTGGAGTCCCAAATCTTTAGAAATGACTTTATAACCTATTCCAGAATGATGGATCTCAATTACTTTGCTTCCCAATTGCTCTTACGGGCTTGGGCTTTAGCCTGCAGGTTCCTCTTCTCCATCTCTTCCTGCCAGGCCCTCCTTTCTGAATCATATTTTGCTGCCCACCACCTGCGATATTCTTCCCACGTGATAGCCGTGGTCTCCCCTGGAGCTCAATCATATCAGCCCCCTGGGGACACCCTTTAAATAGCACCGGCTCAGCGCGTACCTCTTGTGGCCCACTCATTGGTGTCAGCGGGGCTGCCATCCTGTCCAGAATGCCAGGCATCTGGACCCAGGATGCATTTCTGAATGCCCAGCCAGGTCTAGGGGCTGTCGGGGTTAGAAGTGGGCCTACTAAAGTCCAATCGGTCACTGGACCAGGGTTGGTCGCTGGAGCAGGGTCGGTCAGCGGAGCGGGGTTGGTCACCGAGGCAGGATAGATCACAGTACCTGCTGTTGGTGTCTCACCAGTGCCGGTCTCTTCCTCCACTGGGGTTGGAGACGTTGGCTGCAGAATGGGAGTCTGCTCCTCCAGCTTGATCTTCTTCTGCAGGACTGATTTCCACCTGCTCACCGCCGCCAGCTGAGTCTGCATGAGCTGGCAGGTCAGCTCCTCCACCTCCACGCCCAGGAACTCCGGGTCCGTGACAGGTAGTTGATCGCCCAGATATTCTTCCCGTTGGCTGGGGGAGTCCTCCACCTCCACCCCACGCACCGGCACTGGCTCTCCTCCTTCCGCCATCACATCACCCGGGTGTGCTGCTCCTCCGGCTTCAGCACAGTTTCCCGCGTGTTCTCTCCACCATGCCTGTCTACGTGGGCGGTTTCTCTCCCTTCTTGGGTGGTTCCTCTTCCTTGGTATGGCATTTCTAGTCAAGAGGCGTATCCCTCTGGCCAACAGGCCTGTTCTTTTTGCATTGTAATCTTTACACTAAGCGGGTACAGCTTTTGTACCATTTAGAAATACAGTCCAAAATAGGTGCACGGGACCCAGCTCACTGGGTCGGACAAGCCTGTTCGTGACGCCAAAATGGAGCACCCGCCAGGGCCGTGGGAATACTCGGTACCGGGCCAGTTCTTAAAGGGATGTGTCACGGCAGCAGTGACCCAGTCCATGGCCCTAGGTGTCCAGTAAAAGAGCCAATGAAATTGAAGGGGAAAGTAAAGTTTATAGGGGATTTGTTCGTGACGTCACCAGTGGTGTTCAGTCAATATGGCCAACGCTGCAGTTCAGAACCACTGGGGCAGTTGGTGACGCAGCAAAATGTTTCAGCTGTTCCATGGGCAGAGCTAGTCCCCTGGAGAGATATAGGTGTTAATTGTGATGATGGTTGTGGTAGTTGTAGTGCAGGGCAAGTGGCACAGGAATAATTCAGAGGACACAGCTGGGTGCAGTTTTCAACGCTTTACTCACAGTTCTGCAGATTACTGTCTCCAGCCGTGTGCTGTGTCCTTCGGGTCTGTGGTCCAGCCAAGATGATTTGGGATACACTTCTCCACTTCTCTCTTATGTTCCTTTCCTGGCCGTCTCACGGCGCTGGTTCCTACCTCTCCTGCCCTGCACCTTCACACACAGTGTCCCATGCCAGCAGCCGCGGACCTTGTCGGGTGACCTCTACTGAGTCCCCTTGCTCCTATATGGCTGCCTTTTTAGCGAATGTGTATGGATGTGGCTGTGGCACCTACAGCTGCCACAGCCTCCGGCTTGCTAGCTGAGCCTTGCAGTCCTCCACTAGTCTTGGGGGCCGGTTCCCCACTGTGACCTGGTCCCTCCACCTGGCGATGGTCAGCGTGGATGCGAACCCCATGGGTGGATTGCTCACTACCCATGCTCCTAGGACCCCTTCTTTCTCACTTTCTGTAGCTTCTCTCTCTGTCTCTGATGCTGGGACTAGCTCAAGTCCCCAGCTCCAGCTGACTTGCACGTCTGCTCTGCTCTCCTCCTCCCCATAGACTGACTAACTTTCTAGACCTTTCCTGACTCCTCCTACTGTTTCCATGACAACTCTACTCTCTCCACCCACACCCTCTACCTAGTAACCCTCTCCAGACTGGGATAAGGCCATCCTCCCATATGGTACTATCAGGTGCCTTGACTGGAGTGGTGAGGTGTTGGATGCTGGTGTTAGAGTCCTGGGTAGTGCCCCCTCCTTACCTGAGAGTGGTATACCACATCTCTGAATGAGGTGCAGTACCTCTGTGGCGACTGAATCCTCAGGGGCGCCACACATGCAATAGCAATTTTCCCCACCACTTCCACTCATAACTCATCAACGTATCCTATAATACATTCATATGCCAGTTCTATAAGGTTAAGAACCACAAGCCAAAATGTATATAATTGCGGGTAAGGCCATAACATATGAAATATTCCTGCTTCCTCCCCAGAGTAATGCCGGCAATTAGTTTGGTCTGATGCCCATTTTGAACAACACCACTGGTGATCTGTGTTCTCTATGTATAACATACAGCAGTGAGAGTCTACCAGGTTCACTTAATAAAAGACTGGGGATATTTTGCAGGATAGAAAACCACCTATCCTTAGACTTGATCCCCAACTCTAATTCCCATTTTTGTTTAACCACCAAATGGAATTTTTTCAGAAACACAAATAGCAAGTCATCATATATGCAAGACATTGTTCCCTTAGTAACCCCTGCTGAACAAATAGTGTCTAAAGTAATATCTTCTTGAACCACAAAATTACTTAACTTGCCTTGTGCTTTATATACATGTTTAAATTGGAAGTATTGAAGTAAACCACTGTATTTAACGAACCAAAGCATGGTTCACCATCATGGTTTACATGGTCCCCCATCCTGGTATTCATGGCCCTCTCATCCCCATCCTGGTATACATGGCCCTCTCATCCCCGTCCTGGTATACATGGCCCTCTCATCCCGGTCCTGGTATACATGGCCTTCTCATCCCCGTCCTGGTATACATGACCTTCTCATCCCCGTCCTGGTATACATGGCCCTCTCATCCCTGTCCTGGTATACATGGCCCTCTCATCCCGGTCCTGGTATACATGGCCTTCTCATCCCCGTCCTGGTATACATTGCCTTCTCATCCCCGTCCTGGTATACATGGCCCTCTCATCCCTGCCCTGGTATACATGCCCCATCACGCTGCACAAACAAAAAAAAAAACAATTCTACTTCTCTTCCTTTCGCTCTCTCACAGCGGTGTTCTGTTCGGATGCCGGCAGCTGTCTGCAGCGTGGAACCAGCGCATGATGTCACTGCCATGCACCCTCACACGCCGAGATCAGCTGCCGGAATATTCCCTGTTCCCCAGCTAACATTGTTTACAGCAGGCACAGTGTTAGCTGCAGCAGCCGGCTCCTGCCTCCTGTGCTCGTCTGCCCATGCTGCTCCTCTCCCTTCCACAGTGACAGGGGACACATATATATGGTATATCCAGACTATAAGACGCAACCCCCACTTTCCTCCAAAATTTTGGAGGAGAAAAGTGCGTCTTATAGTCTGAAAAATAAGGTACTTTAAGGCAGGTGAAATTCCTCCTGGGTTTGAGTACATCATTACTGATTAACATATAAAAGTCCCATGGATGTCCAATGTCAAAGCTCAGATAACTTTGCAATTTCTGGGAGATATTTGTTATTCCACATGGTTGAATATATCGTATAGAATTCTATTTTTTTAGTTTGTTTAACCTTAGACCAAACTTTATACAGCTCTGGTAAAAATTAAGAGACCACTGCAAAATGTTCAGTTTGTCTGATTTTTCTCTTTATGGGTATATTTTTGAGTAAAATGTAAATTGTTCTTTTATTCTATAAACTTCTGATAACATGTCTCCAAATTTCCAAGCAATACATTTTGGGTTTTTTTTTGTGAAAAAGAAAAATGGTCAAAATAAAAAAAAAAAAACAGTGCTTTCAGACCTCAAATGATGCAAGAAAACAAGTTCATAATCATTTAGAAACAACAATACTAATGTTTTACCTCAGGACGAGTTAAAAAATCAATACTGTTGAATAACCATGATTTTTAATCACAGCTTGGCATGCTTTCCACCAGTCTTTCACACTGCTTCTGGCGCAAAAATGTAAGCAGTTCTTTGTTTGATGGCTTGTGACTATCCATGATCCTCTTGATTACATTCCAGAGGTTTCCAATGGGGTTCAGTCCTGGAGATTGGGCTGGCCATGACAGGGTTTTGGTGGTCTCTTAGTTTTTGCCAGAGCTGTATATTAAGGCCCAATAAAGCATTGCTTCTAGTAAATCATATCTCAGTACACATAGTGTAGATAAGAAACTTTGTAATATTTTCTCAGAGAAATAAGCTTCTCTCACCACTTATCAGTCACTTTTTATCTGGTGCACTGATCATTCACTTTCAAAAACTGCTCAAATTTGTCTGCAAATCTGTCTGCAAGTAGGGCTAAAATTGCACCTGCTGCTATAACAAAACAGCAACTGTTATTAGGCTAATTCCCCATGGTCAGTAATTGGCAGTGCTTTGGACATAGCATGTGTCCAAAGCGCTGCTGGCTTTTGAACGCAGGTGATTCCGCATGGTTCAATGAACACACTCATGAAATCACTGCGCCCTATACATTGGACCCGTGATATTTATCTTGTGGAGACTGAGCGTCTCCACAAGATAAATAGACGTTGTGCGGTCTGGAAAGACCCGCCACATGTCTGTCTCACCAGGGAAGCCGCGGGCTCCGGTGCACGCATAGTGGACATGGGATTTCTTGAAATCCCATCCACTATGCTGTAACATCTGGCCACTGTGGTTTGGATGCTGTGGATGTACGCAGCGTGCAATCTGCAGCATTTACTGACTGTGGGAATATACCCTCAGAAATCTGCGTGAAATGCAATATCTGTTTATTTAAAAAAAAAAAAATGTTTAAAAAATTGCGTGGGCTCCCGTGTAATTTTAATAACCAGCAGAGGGAAAGCCGATGGCTGAGGGCTGATGTTAATATTCTGGGAAGGAGCCAATAGTCATAAAGGTTCCCAGGCTATTAATATCAGCTCACAGCTGTTTGCTTAGCCTTTACTGGCTAGTTTACAGGGGAACCCCAGAAAAAAATTGACTTGGGGTCCCCTATAAAATCAAACCAACAAAGACTAGGCAGACAGATATGGGCTGATATTAATAGCCTGGGAAGGGGCCATGGATATTGGCTCCCCCTAGGCTAAAAACATCAGCTCTCAGTCACCCCAGAAAAGGCACATCTCTAAGATGTGCCAATACTGGCACTTAGCCTCTCTCTTCCCACTTGCCCTGTAGCAGTGGCAAGTGTGGTAATATTTATGGGGCTGATATCACCTTTGCATTGTCAGGTGACATCAAACCTACGACTTAGTAATGGAGAAGCGTCTATAAGACACCTATCCATTGCTAATCCAAAAGTTACATGGTAAATAAAGACACGGCCAAAATAAAGTCCTTTATTTGAAATAATCACACAGACTCCTTCATTGATTCTTAGTTAACCATACTTACTGAATACCTAATCCCCGACGCCCTCATTCTCCTGCAACAAAATAAAATAACAAACCAACATATAATACTCCCTGTCTGATGTAGTCCATTTAATAACGAGTGTCCCATAACGATCTCACATGTAGAACAGTCAAATCAGGAGATGTGACTGCTCTACCCGGCCTCCGGCAATACACTGACAGGAGATAATCTCTCCCGCAGTGTATCACTGATAGTTCACCGGAGTTCATCCGCTTCGGTGCTGTCACTTACGGCACCGCTGCGTGAGAAAGTTCTCACACAGCGCTAGTGCCGTAAGTGACAGCACCAGAGCTGATCAGCTGATACACTGTGGGAGATATTACCTCCTGTCAGTGTATCGCTGGAGGCCGGGTAGAGCGGTCACATGTCCTGATGTGACCTTTCTACACGTGAGATCGCCGTGGGACACTTGGATTACCTGGACTACGGTGGACAGAGAGTATATGCTGGTTTATTATTTTACATTATTTCTAGGAGACGAGGGCGTTGGGGATTTGGTGTGAGGTGATTATAATGGGTTTTTATTTTTAAGTTAATATGTATGTAATTTTACTTTTTTTTACTGTGAGCACAGGCGCCGGCAGATGATACTACTCTCCCATCAGCGGCACCTGCTGTCACTGTTATCAGTGACAGCAGACATAGCCGGATGGCAGCAATAGTATCATTGGCCCACGCCTGCTTTTTTACCGCAGGTCACCGCTGCGGGTCACAGTCAGCTGTAGAATCACGCTGACATCTGCCAGCATGATCCCACAGCACTGCGATCGACAGTACCGGTGGGAGTGTTACCGCACACACACACAGACACCCGCACACAGACACCTGCACACACACAGACACCTGCACACAGGCGCACAGACACCAATACAGCCGCACAGACACCCACGCACACATACACCCGCACAGACACCCACACACACACAGACATCCGCAGACAGACACGCACATATTCTCCACTCACATATATTGTCTCCACCCCAGGGTCTCCAGGCTTTTGAGGTCCCCGGGGCGAAAGAGTCTCAGTGGGCCCCACTTTAGCACATACCACGATTCATGATGCACAGATACAGCAGAGAAATATAGGTATAGTACAATGCCAGATTTCACTTCATAAATGAGTGATAGCTATTGTAAATTCTACAATTCCATACAGCAGCGGGGCTTTATATAAGTCAACCCCTTATATGCCAATTTTTGTGACCTCCCTCTTCCTCAGTTAACAGTAGGCATTTTATTGTTAGCTAAACTTGCTGCAAAGAAAAAACTGCATACATCGAATCTGACAATTTTTTAATGGAAAGGAAAAACACCGTATGCACAACCTCAGAAGGTGCTCAAGTAGGGCCCCACACCATACATGTATAATAAACAAAACTTGGCACTCAACTTCAAGAATATTTTTGGATTTTTTTAATGCAGCCAGAAAATAATATAGATGTTTCGGCCTCACTGGCCTTCATCAGTAACAGACTGCAGTATAATGGTTAATTGCGTTCAGTGCGATAATAGGAGTGACACCATAGTCAATTTAAATGTGTCTGGTCATGCACTAGGCGCTGGGCATGGAGCCTGTATAAGATAGTACCTGGGTGGGTGGGGGTGCCAGCGTGCAGTCATCAGTGACGCGGTATCCAGTAGTGGCAAGATATGGTCAGCAATTATTAAATCTTTCTAGATCAGTGTTCATTTACATGCCTGTTTACACCCCGAAACAGCTGTCTGTGGATGGATACCATGTTTTGGCATAGGTGGTTTTCCTTTACTGGATGCTGCCCTTCCCGTGGTTGTTCCTTCCCGGTGAAAGACCTGGCTATTCATTGCTTGCGTTGAGAAACACGTGATGGTGTCTCTGCGGCTTTTCTACATGCATTTGCATATTTCCCATTAGGGATGGGGCAGTGTTCTGGATCACTGCGTTGAGAAACACGTGTTGGTGTCTCCGCGGTGTTGGATGTTTTGATCTCCCCGAGGTCATTCATCCTTATGTTTATAGTCTTTTCACTAGGCACTGCTCCTAATAGCCATTTTCCTACTCCACACTGATGAGGGGCAAAAACCCCGAATCAGCTGTCTGTGGGTAGGAGTGCCTCTCGGCCTTCTGGCTGCGATCTTGTGTCGCGGTCAGAGGGTGCGAGTGTTTCCTAGCAGCGTGCTGCTAATTTATTGCTGCGGTATTCGTACCGGCAGAGAAGTTTGAAGATGTTCATTAAGAATACAATTCGTGTGGTCGTGGAAGATGGTGCCAAAAACAACGTGGTGTACGTGGTTCGTGACCTGCTGGAGGGAAAGGCTGGAGCTCATCGGACTGATATTTTCAGCGTGAACGAATTTCATAACCAAGGTACTTATGATGTTACCTTTGTGAGTGAGCCTTGCTGTTTAACAGTCTTTGAGTGGCTCAGAAGTCATGATGGTGACCCATGCCTGGAGGGAGTGCGGGTGGAGCCTCTGTTTGGGCTCATGGAAAAAGTTGTGACGGTTACTGTTTATAATCCTTATACTGAAGTAAGTCTGTTGGAGCAGTTCCTGGCTCGGTACTGCGAATATGTTAAGGGTGGAGACAAACAGAGAAATTGCTTGGGCATTTTTAACTGTAAACTTGTGTTTCGTGTGAAACTGAAGAGAGACCCAAGTTGTTTGGGAGGTTTCACCCACCCCCCGGCGAATTTCTCAGTGGCGGGTCATAGGGGCTTTCTGACATATGCAGGGCAGCCTCTATACTGCAGGAAGTGTTTCCAGTTTGGGCACTTGCAGAATATGTGCGATAAAAGTTTGGTTTGCCGTAACTGCAAAAGAGAAGGCCATGTGGCGGCTGAGTGTCCGATGCCACGTGAATGTGACCGTTGTGGTAATACAGGGCACCTGTATAAGGATTGTCCATATGGTGTGCCGAGGAGGCCAACTAGAGAGGAGGAGAGGCGGGAAGAGGAAGAAAAGAAACGTAAGGAGGAGCGGAGGCAGGAGGAGGAAAAAAAGAGAGAGGAGGAGGTTAAGAAGCGAGAGGAGGAGAGGAAGCGGGAGGATGGCGAGGCGTCTGTGCAGCAAAGCTCTGAGGTAATTCCGCCCTCTATGATTGAGAGAAGGCGGGATAAACGGCAGGAGGACAAGGAGGCTGAGAGGAAGAGGGAGAAGCAGGAGGACAAGGAATTCTGGAGAGCTGCAAAGCAGGAAGAGCGTGCTATGATTAATAAAAATAAAAAAAAAAAGGAGTCCCCAGTTACCAAAGCAGTCGAGTTGGGTGATTTGATGGATTTTGATACTTCTGGGGCGGAGGAGATGGCTGAGTCTGTGATTCATGGGTCTGACCCAGGAAACATTGGTGCTTTTTCCTCAGAAGAGGAGCCTGGAGGTCGAAAGTGTCCCAGGGAGGGTGGTGGGGAAATTAGTGACTTTGAGGATGGTGAAGGAGTGCCCCGGAGGAAGGCTGGACAGAAGAAGACGCGTCTGGAGGAGTGTATGGAGGTTAGCGGCCCTGAAAGCTGCACGGCGCAGATGGTGGAGGACGACAGTAGCGGTGCTGGTTAGCTATGTGCTATTATTTCAGTAGCTAAGTGTTTTTGTATATAGTAGCATTTGCCTTTAAAAAATGTTTTTTTTTTTTTTTTTTTTTTTTTTTGTTATGTAAGTTGCGTAATGTTATGTTTGTAGGTTGATTTTCTTAGTATTTTTGTTTCTGTGTATGTTATGGGTTTTGTTATTATATCACAAAATGTGAGGGTTTTTAAAAACAGGTTGCGGCGGGCGGCCATCTTGGATTTTTTTGCAACTCAAAATGCAGGAATTTTTTGTTTGCAGGAGTGTGGTATTGTGGATGGTGTGAAGGGGAGTGAATGGCCTCATGGTGCGTCTGTGTGGTCAGGGAGTGCCTGTAATAAAAATGATGGTGTGGGTTTTTTGGTGAAGGGAAATGATGTGAGTTTGTGTGACTATATGGTGATTGAGGTTGGAAGGTGTGTGTTGGCAAATTTTGAGTTTAGAAATGTTCGTTTTTGCGTTATTAATGTATATGCGCCTGTGGATAAACAGGAGCGTAGAGTTTTATTTGAAAAAATTAAGTTTTTTATTCCAGGAAGAGTGCCTGTTGTGATAGTGGGTGATATGAACTGTGATGTGGGAAGTGTGAATGTCGATGCATCAGGGAAAGTGTTAATGGATATGGTGAGTGATTTTGGTTTAAAAGATATGCAGCGGGCATGCAAGATAACTCCGTTGTTAAATACGTTTTTTTCTGACAGTGGGAGGGTGGAGTCTAGATTGGACTATTGTTTTGTTTCAAAAAATCTGATTCCTGTTAGTTATGCACAGGAGAGGGTGTTTTTTTCGGATCATGTGTGTATGAAGTGTGAATTGGATTTGCATGTTAATGAGGTGGCTGGGAAAGGTGTGTGGAAGTTGAATGTGAGTTTGCTGGAAGGAGGGGGGGTGAGAGAGGAGTATGAAAGACATTATGCAGAGTGGTGTGGGTGCAGGAGTGATTTCAGAAATGTGTGTGAATGGTGGGATTGGGTTAAATGGAGAACCAAGAGTTTTTTTAAAAAACTCGGGTACAAGTGTGCGGCTGCAAAGAGAGAAAGGTTTGTTTTTTTAAATGCAAGATTGAGTTTGTTGTATAAGTTGAGGGCGGGAGGGATGGATGTGAGTGAAGATTTAGTGAAAGTGAAAAAAGAAGTGAATGATTTTTTGTTAGAAAGAGGGAGGAGTATTGTGTATAGGGCCAAATTAGAGAATTTGGAGAAGAATGAGAAGTGTTCGCGGTTTTTCTTTAAGAAAGTTTTTGGGAAGAGACAGAGTATGAGTGTTTTGAATGGGATGGATGGAAATGAAGTTAGTGGCGCGGACTTGTGTGAGGAAGTGGCAAAGTTTTATGATGATTTGTATGCTGTGAAATGGAGGGATGAAGGTTTGGAGGGTGAGGTGTTGAGTGTTTTGGAAAATAGTTTGAATAGGATAGAAAGGGAAAGTTTGATGGGTGAGGTGACGGGTGAAGAAGTATGGAAGGTAGTGTGCAGTATGGCACTGAATAAAACACCGGGGGAGGATGGTCTACCGGTGGAATTTTATCGTGTGATGTGGGATGTGATTGGGAAGGATTTTGTGGATGTATGTAAGTATATGTGGGCGAATGCAGAGGTGGCAAATGGTATGCGTGCAGGGGTGGTTGTGTTATTGCCAAAAAAAGGTGATTTGAAAAATCTAAAAAATTGGAGGCCGATCACATTGCTGAATTGTGATTATAAGATTTATGCGAAACTTTTGGCTAACAGGATGCGTGGTGTGGTTGGGAGTGTGGTGGGTGAGGAGCAATGTTGTGCGGTGCCTGGAAGACGAATACATGGAAGTTTGTGTATGTTGAGAGATTGTTTGTGGGACTGCATGAATCGTAAGAAAGGGGTGTATGTGTTGAGTTTGGATTTTGAGAAGGCGTATGATAGATTGGCGCATGGTTTTTTGTTTAGTGTGTTGGTGAAGATGGGTTTTCCTTCTGAGTTTGTTGAGAGAGTGAGAAGTTTGTATAAGAATATTTACAGTTGTGTGTTGTTGAATGGAAATGTGGGGAGGAGAGTAAATGTATTTTTGGGTGTTCGGCAGGGGTGTCCTTTGTCCCCTATCGTTTTTATTTGCGCAATTGAGCCTTTGTTATGTTTGTTAAGAAAAGATAAGGTGATTCGGGGTGTGCAAGTACCCGGGGGTGGGGGGAGAGAATGGAAGATGAGTGGCTATATGGATGATGTGTGTGTGCTGTGTGATTCAGAGTGTTCGGTACGGCGTGTGAAGTTGTTGGTTTCTATTTTTTGTGGAGCATCTGCTTTTAAAGTGAATTGGGAGAAGAGTGAGTGTAAGAATTTTGGGGGAAGGAGTCTGAGCGATGATGTTGGAGTGAATGTGGTGAGTGGATCGATAAAGGTTTTGGGTGTGAAATTTTCAGAGAAATTGGATGGAGAGGAAAGCTGGGTGGATGTGAGAGAGAGAGTGGAGCGTAAGTTAAATTTTTGGAGTTTGAGGGATCTTACGTTTTTTGGTAAAATTTTAGTTATTAAGAGTGTTGTGTTACCTATTTTTTTGTATGTTGCGATGGTGTTTCCACCAAGCCACATGTGTATTAGAAGATTAAATAGGGTTTTGTTTGTCTTTTTTTGGGGTTCATGTATGGAGCGTGCAAGGAGAGAGATTGTTATGAAGAGTTTGGATAAGGGGGGACTGGGTTTCCCAAATTTGAATGTTTTTTTCGGCGTGAATATTATGGTGTTTGTACTAGGTGTGATTAGGATGGATGGGAAGTATGCATGTATGTGCAGGTTTTTGTTTGGAAATTTATTGTTTCGTTTGAAATGGCGTGAAAGAGATCTTAGGAGCCCAGTGGCTTTTGAGGTTCCTGTGTGGTATGTGTGGGTTTACAAATTTTTAGTGAAGTATGAACTTTGTGATGTGGATGTGAGATTGTTAGAAAAGAAGAAAGCTGTATATAAGATGATTGAGTGTAGAGAGATGGAATGTGACATTATTGTAGGACGAGCCCATAGGCTGTTCTTGCCAGATTTTAAAATGGTAAGAGGGGATGATGTGCAGAAAGTATGGAAGAAGGTACGTGTGAATGGTATGACAAATAGGCAGAGTGAGATTGTATGGCAGTCATTGCATGGGGTGTTGCCAGTGAGGGAGTTTCTGAAAAATCGGGGTTTAGTGAGGAGTGAGAGGTGTCCGAGGAGTGGATGTGGTGGGAGTGAGAGTGTGGTGCATTTGTTTTGGAATTGTCAGTATGCTAGAAGTGTGATTGCAGGTCTGGGTCGTTTGTGTAAGGAGCTGTGTGAGGTAAATCTGTTGTCTTTTGAGCTCTTTATGTTTGGATTGGGTATGTGTGGGGAGAAGGAGAGAGTATTGTGGTTGATGATGGCATGTATAAAAGAGGTTTTGTGGGATGTGAGGAATGTGTATGTGTTTAAAAGGAAGGATATTGAGGTTAAAAACTGTATAAAAATTATTTTGGGAAAATTGTATTTTTGCTTTGTGTGTGATCAGAGGAGGAGAGGGGAGGTGGATGCAGAGGGAATTTGGAAGACTAAAAAGTGGAAACATTTTGTTAATGTATCTTGAAGTGGTTTTTGGTTGTTAATTAAAACATTTTTTGTGTGTTTTCCAATGATGATGGGAATGGCGGTGGCACTAAGTGTGTGGCACGCTGTTTTGGGAGATGAGTTCCTTATAGTTTTGGTTACCTGACTGTGGAACTTCCCATCTGAGGGGAAAGAAAAAAAAAAAAAAAAGCTGTCTGTGGATGGATACCATGTTTTGGCATAGGTGGTTTTCCTTTATTGGATGCTGCCCTTCCCGTGGTTGTTCCTTCCCGGTGAAAGACCTGGCTATTCATTGCTTGCGTTGAGAAACACGTGATGGTGTCTCCGCGGCTTTTTTACATGCATTTGCATATTTCCCATTAGGGATGGGGGCAGTGTTCTGGATCACTGCGTTGAGAAACACGTGATGGTGTCTCCGCGGCTTTTTTACATGCATTTGCATATTTCCCATTAGGGATGGGGGCAGTGTTCTGGATCACTGCGTTGAGAAACACGTGATGGTGTCTCCGCGGTGTTGGATGTTTTGATCTCCCCGAGGTCATTCACCCTTATGTTTATATTGTTTACACAGGCAGACTGCAGTAATCGTTGCGCACTGATCGATCTGTAATAGATCACTCAGTGCGCATAGGCTGCCATGACTTTCGGCAGTGCAAGTCCTGTCTACTACACAGGATGATGCACTGCCAAGAACAATGATTTTGTGCACTGTGCAAAAGATAATTTCACCCAATAAATGACCATTTTGCTTGTTCAACGGATGATCGGCAGCCTGTTTACAGTGAAAGCTAATTGAGAAATGAACATTCTTAAGAATACTCGTTCAAGGTTATCTTTCAGTGTAAAAGCAGTTTAACTAAACAATCACAAGAAAATTTGACAAATGAGCTTTGTCTTTGAGTAAAACACACATTTAGGGTCAAGAGTGGGACATCCCTCATGGCATAATACCTGTAATAATTACAAAACCTTCCACAAAATCCGCCCAATATGGTGGGCATTATAGACATAAGATATGAGGACATTAAAAGCCACAGGTATTATTGGGCATCTGGAGTTTTATATATCCACGCGTATTCATTGTTCCAGGTATACAGTTTTTAAATAGAATACATCCACATATGTGGTCAGTAATGAGTATTTGTTTGGAAAGACTTTCTTAAAAGCACCATTCACATAAAAGCCCACAGACTGCCAGCAAAGATAACTCTGTTCTATAAAGAAACTAATACATTGTAGAAAACCGCAGATTTAATTACATAATCTATTTTTTTTCAACAGAAGTTGATTATATTCTGCATTTTTTTGAAGTGCAAGATACTAACTACATGCTACATTCGAACGTATTATTAAGACCTGCATCTGTTCGGTCTCTAGGTGACAGAAATCCTACAAACACATGGCAGCTTTATTTTTTCCTGGCTCTAGGAGTTGTTCTCATTAACAGACTGAGTATTTGGCCGGGATCCACATAGCAAGAAGGCATTTTAATTGATGATAAACATATACAAGATGATGTTTTACTATAGTTGGGCTTATTATCCCTTAGTTTGCCTATCCAAGAAATCTTGTACTGCATTAATTATTTGTCTCTTGCTCACAACATGATGTACTATCACAATAAATAAATATATTGATTTATTGATTACTACGTGTACACATTTTAGAGGCTGTTCACGGGAAGTATATTTAAGATGGAAGGCCACACAAAAAATGTTCAATATAATGTGGTTCATATCTGCATCACAACTGCATAAAAAAACTACAAAACTGCATGTATGTACGTGTTCATGAGTTCACCATCAAGAGGACACAGAACAACAATATTGAACATGGCAGGACAGCAAGGAGAAAGTCACGGCTCCCCAAAAATATCATTGCTGCGCGTCTGCACCTGGACAAGCCTGAAGGTACAGGAACAATGATTTGTGGCTGGATGACACTAGTATAGAGATTTTTGTTTTAATCATACAGTAGGGAAAGCAAGAAAACAAGCTCACTCCATTTGTGACACACGGCGATGGTAGGATCATTGGTGCCAGGGATTGTTCTGGTTTTTTTTTCATATCTGGGCTGTCACTGATGGAATAAGGAACCCTGAACCATCAGATGGTTGAGAAGATGGTTTTCCTATGGCTACTACTGAATTTGGTTCATGCTCGGAAACCCTCCATTGTGGCTGAATAACAAAAATTCTGCAAAGATAAGTGGGACACAAATCCTCCAGAGAGTTGTAAAAGACTCATTGCCAAACAGTTATTGCAAATGCTTGATTGTTGTCGTTGTCGTTGCTGCTGCTAAGGATAGCTCTACCAGTTATTACGTATAGGAGGCAATCACTATTTGACACAGGGCCCTGTAGGTTTCGATTTCTTTTTCCCTTAATAAAAAAGACCTTCATTTAACAACTGCATTTTGTGATTACTTGTGTTATCTTTGTTTAATATTTAAATTTGTTTGGTGATCTGAAACATAAGTGTGACAAATATGTAAAAAGAATAGGAGATCAGGAAGGGGGCAAACACTTTTTTACACAACTATATATATGCAGTGGGGGAAATAAGTATTTGATCCCTTGCTGATTTTGTAAGTTTGCCCACTGACAAAGACATGAGCAGTCTATAATTTTAACCCCTTCATGACCCAGCCTATTTTGACCTTAATGACCTGGCCGTTTTTTGCAATTCTGACCAGTGCCCCTTTATGAGATAATAACTCAGGAACACTTCAACGGATCCTAGCGGTTCAAAGATTGTTTTTTCATGACATATTGGGCTTCATGTTAGTGGTAAATTTAGGTCGATAATTTCTGAGTTTATTTGTGAAAAAAACGGAAATTTGGCGAAAATTTTGAAAATTTCGCAATTTTCACATTTTGAATTTTTATTCTGTTAAACCAGAGAGTTATGTGACACAAAATAGTTAATAAATAACATTTCCCACATGTCTACTTTACATCAACACAATTTTGGAAACAACATTTTTTTTGCTAGGAAGTTACAAGGGTTAAAATTTGACCAGTGATTTCTCATTTTTACAACAAAATTTACAAAACCATTTTTTTTAGGGACCACCTCACATTTGAAGTCAGTTTGAGGGGTCTATATGGCTGAAAATGCCCAAAAGTGACACCATTCTAAAAACTGCACCACTCAAGGTGCTCAAAACCACATTCAAGAAGTTTATTAACCCTTCAGGTGTTTCCCAGCAGCAGAAGCAACATGGAAGGAAAAAATGAACATTTAACTTTTTAGTCACAAAAATGATCTTTTAGCAACAATTTTTTTATTTTCCCAAGGGTAAAGGAGAAACTGGACCACGAACTCACCCAAAAAGTTGTTGTCCAATTTGTCCTGAGTACGCTGATACCTCATATGTGGGGGTAAACCACTGTTTGGGCGCACGGCAGGGCTCGGAAGGGAAGGCGCGCCATTTGACTTTTTGAATGGAAAATTAGCTCCAATCATTAGCGGACACCATGTCACGTTTGGAGAGCCCCTGTGTGCCCAAACATTGGAGCTCCCCCACAAGTGACCCCATTTTGGAAACTAGACCTCCCAAGGAACTAATCTAGATGTGTGGTGAGCACTTTGAACCCCCAAGTGCTTCACAGAAGTTTATAACGCAGAGCCATGAAAATGAAAAATAATTTTTCTTTTCTCAAAAATGATTTTTTAGCCCACAATTTTTTATTTTCCCAAGGGTAACAGGAGAAATTGGACCCCAAAAGTTGTTGTCCAGTTTCTCCTGAGTACGCTGATACTGCTGAAACCACTGTTTGGGCACACGTCGGGGTTCGGAAGAGAAGTAGTGACGTTTTGAAATGCAGACTGATGGAATGCTCTGGGGGCGTCACGTTGCGTTTGCAGAGCCCCTGATGTGCCTAAACAGTAGAAACTCCCCACAAGTGACCCCATTTTGGAATCTAGACTGTTATGGTTCCCAATGGCAGGGGAACATCAGAAACATAGAAAAACGGACAAGCTCTCGGGTGATGGAAACTAGAGCTGACCGCGATGCTAAACCTATACACACAACTAATAGTAGCCAGGGAACGTGCCTACGTTTTCGCTAGACGTCTCGCACCAGCCGGAGGACTAACTACCCCTAATAGATGAAACACAGTCCTGGCTTGCCTCCAGAGGAAAATTCCCCACAGGAGATAGTAGCCCCCCACATATAATAACGGTGAGTTAAGGTGAAAAGACAAACGTAGTATGAAAACAGATTTAGCACAGCGAGGCCCACTAACTAGATAGCAGAAAGATACAATAGTGGACTTCGCAGTCAGCTACAAAACCCTATCAAAAACCATCCTGAAATTACCTTAACCTCATGTGCCAACTCATGGCACCGGAGTGGCAATTTCAGCCCACAAGAGTTTCCAGCTGCAGAGAATCACATAACTGCAAACTGGACAAAACATACAAAAATAGACTAAGGACAGAAATGTCCAACTTAGCTGGTCAGCAGACTGGGAGCAGGTACATGCAACAGAAAGACTCTGGTTACATTGATGGCCGGCATTGGAATGACTGAGGAACAAGGCTAAATAGGAAACTCCCACATCCTGATAGAAACAGGTGAAAAGCTCACAAGACACCAGTACCACAAGCGACCACTGGGGGAGCCAAATAACCGAATCACAACAGTACCCCCCCCTTAAGGAGGGGGCACCGAACCCTCACAAGAACCACCAGGGCGATCTGGATGAGCCCTATGAAAGGCACGGACCAAATCAGAGGCATGAACATCTGAAGCTGAAACCCAAGAATTATCCTCCTGACCGTAGCCCTTCCACTTAACCAGATATTGAAGTCTCCATCTGGAAACACGGGAGTCCAAGATTTTCTCCACCACATACTCCAATTCACCCTCAACCAGCACAGGAGCAGGAGGCTCAACAGAAGGCACAACTGGCACCTCATACCTCCGCAATAACGACCGATGGAAAACATTATGGATAGCAAAGGATGCTGGGAGGTCCAAACGAAAAGACACAGGGTTAAGAATTTCCAAAATCCTATAAGGACCGATGAACCGAGGCTTAAACTTAGGAGAAGAGACCCTCATAGGGACAAAACGGGAAGACAACCACACCAAGTCCCCAACACGAAGACGAGGACCAACACGACGATGGCGATTAGCAAAATGCTGAGTCCTCTCCTGGGACAACTTTAAATTGTCCACCACCTGACCCCAAATACAATGCAACCTGTCCACCATAGTATCCACTCCAGGACAATCCGAAGATTCCACCTGACCAGATGAAAAACGAGGATGGAACCCCGAATTGCAAAAGAAAGGGGAAACCAAAGTGGCAGAACTGGCCCGATTATTAAGGGCAAACTCTGCCAATGGCAAAAAGGTGACCCAGTCATCCTGATCAGCAGACACAAAACACCTCAAATAAGTCTCCAAGGTCTGATTACTTAGTACGCTCCGTCTGGCCATTCGTCTAAGGATGAAATGCAGACGAAAAAGACAAATCAATGCCCATCCTGGCACAAAACGCCCGCCAAAATCTGGACACAAACTGAGATCCCCTGTCAGAAACTATATTCTCCGGGATACCATGCAACCGAACCACATTCTGAAAAAACAGAGGCACCAACTCAGATGAGGAAGGCAACTTGGGCAAAGGTACCAAATGAACCATCTTAGAAAAACGGTCACACACCACCCAGATGACAGACATTTTCTGAGAAACAGGGAGATCAGAAATAAAATCCATAGAGATGTGTGTCCAAGGCCTCTTAGGAATAGGCAAGGACAACAACAATCCACTAGCCCGAGAACAACAAGGCTTGGCCCGAGCACAAACATCACAAGACTGCACAAAAGTACGCACGTCCCGAGACAGGGAAGGCCACCAGAAGGACCTAGCCACCAAATCCCTGGTACCAAAAATTCCCGGATGACCTGCCAACGCAGAAGAATGAACCTCCGAGATGACTCTACTGGTCCACTCATCCGGCACAAACAATCTACCAGGCGGACAACGATCAGGCCGATCCGCCTGAAACTCTTGTAAAGCACGTCGCAGGTCAGGGGAGACAGCAGACAATATCACCCCATCCTTAAGGATACCCGTAGGTTTGGAATCACCAGGGAAATCAGGTTCAAAACTCCTAGAAAGGGCATCAGCCTTCACATTTTTAGAACCTGGCAGATACGAGACCACAAAATTAAACCGAGAGAAAAACAACGACCAGCGCGCCTGTCTAGGATTCAGACGTCTGGCCGACTCAAGATACATCAAATTCTTGTGATCAGTCAAGACCACCACCTGATGTCTAGCACCCTCAAGCCAATGACACCACTCCTCGAATGCCCATTTCATCGCCAAAAGCTCCCGATTACCAACATCATAGTTTCGCTCGGCGGGCGAAAATTTTCGAGAAAAGAACGCACAAGGTCTCATCACTGAACCATCTGAACTTTTCTGTGACAAAACCGCCCCCGCTCCAATCTCGGAAGCATCAACTTCCACCTGAAAAGGAAGTGAAACATCAGGCTGGCGCAACACAGGGGCAGAAGAAAAGCGGCGCTTAAGCTCTCGAAAGGCCTCCAGAGCAGCAGGAGACCAATCGGCAACATCAGCACCTTTTTTAGTCAAATCAGTCAAAGGCTTGACCACGCTAGAAAAACCAGTTATGAATCGACGATAAAAATTAGCAAAGCCCAAAAATTTCTGAAGGCTATTAAGAGAAGTCGGCTGCGTCCAGTCACAAATTGCCCGAACCTTAACAGGATCCATCTCAATAGAAGAAGGGGAAAAAATGTACCCCAGAAAAGAAATCTTCTGAACCCCAAAAACACACTTTGCACCCTTTACAAACAGAGAAACAGAGAATTGGTCCGCAAAACCTGAAAAACCTTCCTAACCTGTTGAACATGAGACTCCCAGTCATCCGAAAAAATCAAAACATCATCCAGATACACAACCATGAATTTATCCAGATATTCACGGAAAATATTGTGCATAAAAGACTGAAAGACCGAAGGGGCATTTGACAAACCAAAAGGCATTACCAAATACTCAAAATGGCCCTCGGGCGTATTAAATGCGGTTTTCCACTCATCCCCCTGCTTAATTCGCACCAAATTATACGCACCGCGAAGATCAATCTTAGAGAACCACTTAGCTCCCTTAATGCGAGCAAATAAATCTGTCAGCAATGGCAAAGGATACTGATATTTGACTGTGATCTTATTTAAGAGTCTATAATCAATTCAAGGTCTCAAAGAACCATCTCTTTTGGCTACAAAAAAGAACCCTGCTCCTAAAGGAGACGAAGAAGGACGAATATGTCCTTTTTCCAAGGACTCCCTAATATACTCTCGCATAGCAGCATGTTCAGGTACAGACAGATTGAATAAACGACCCTTAGGAAATTTACTGCCAGGAATCAAATCTATGGTGCAATCACAATCTCTGTGAGGGGGAAGAGAATTAAGAGTAGACTCCTCAAAAACATCACAATAATCAGACAAAAAAGCCGGGATCTCAGAGGGAATAGATGAAGCAATGGAAACCAAAGGTGCGCCCTCATGATTTCCCTGACATCCCCAGCTTAGTACAGACATTGTTTTCCAGTCAAGGACTGGGTTATGGGTTTGCAACCATGGCAATCCCAGCACTAATACATCATGTAGATTAAACAACACAAGGAAGCGAATCACCTCCTGATGGTCTGGAGTCATACGCATAGTCACTTGTGTCCAGTATTGTGGTTTATTACTAGCCAATTGTGTAGAATCAATACCCTTTAAAGGTATAGGGACTTCCAGAGGCTCTAGATCAAACCCACAGCGCCTGGCAAAGGACCAATCCATAAGACTCAAAGCGGCACCAGAATCCACATAAGCATCCGCGACAATAGAAGATAACGAACAAATTAAAGTCACAGACAAAATAAACTTGGACTGCAAAGTGCCAATAGCAGAGGATTTAGCAACTTTGTTTGTTCGTTTTGAGCATGCTGATATAACATGAGTTGAATTCCCACAATAGAAGCACAACTTATTTTTGCGCCTATAATTCTGTCGTTCGCTTCTGGACAGAAAACTATCACATTGCATACTCTCTGGTACCCTCTCAGAAGACACCGCCAAATGGTGCACAGGTTTGCGTTCCCGTAAACGCCAATCAATCTGAATAGCCATTGTCATGGACTCATTCAGACCCGTAGGCGTAGGAAACCCCACCATGACGTCTTTTACGGCATCAGAGAGACCTTCTCTGAAATTTGCCGCCAGAGCGCACTCATTCCACTGAGTAAGCACAGACCATTTTCGAAATTTTTGGCAATATATTTCGGCTTCATCTTGCCCCTGAGAGAGGGCTATCAAGGCCTTTTCAGCCTGTATCTCTAAATTAGGTTCCTCATAAAGCAACCCTAAGGCCAGAAAAAACGCATCCACATTGAGCAACGCAGGATCCCCTGGCGCCAATGAAAATGCCCAATTTTGAGGGTCACCCCGCAATAATGAAATCACTATTTTAACCTGCTGTGCAGGATCTCCAGCAGAGTGAGATCTCAGAGAAAGAAACAATTTACAATTGTATTTAAAATTCAGAAAACAAGATCGATCTCCGGAGAAAAACTCAGGTAAAGGAATTTTAGGTTCAGACCAAGGAGCATGTATAACAAAATCTTGTATATTCTGAACTTTAGCAGCAAGATTATTCAAATTTGTAGCCAGACTCTGGAGATCCATATTTCAACAGATAAAATCTGAGCCATTCAGGGGTTAAGAGAAGAGGAAAGCAGGAGACTGCAATTAGAGCTGGAGTGCAACTTCAGAGAAAAAAAAAATATATATTCCACACAGTTCCTTTTTCTCTCCTGCTTCAGCCCATAGATTAAACATGTAGGCCGGCCATACTGTTATGGTTCCCAAAGGCAGGGGAACATCAGAAACATAGAAAAACGGACAAGCTCTCGGGTGATGGAAACTAGAGCTGACCGCGATGCTAAACCTATACACACAACTAATAGTAGCCAGGGAACGTGCCTACGTTTTCGCTAGACGTCTCGCACCAGCCGGAGGACTAACTACCCCTAATAGATGAAACACAGTCCTGGCTTGCCTCCAGAGGAAAATTCCCCACAGGAGATAGTAGCCCCCCACATATAATAATGGTGAGTTAAGGTGAAAAGACAAACGTAGTATGAAAACAGATTTAGCACAGCGAGGCCCACTAACTAGATAGCAGAAAGATACAATAGTGGACTTCGCAGTCAGCTACAAAACCCTATCAAAAACCATCCTGAAATTACCTTAAACTCATGTGCCAACTCATGGCACCGGAGTGGCAATTTCAGCCCACAAGAGCTTCCAGCTGCAGAGAATCACATAACTGCAAACTGGACAAAACATACAAAAATAGACTAAGGACAGAAATGTCCAACTTAGCTGGTCAGCAGACTGGGAGCAGGTACATGCAACAGAAAGACTCTGGTTACATTGATGGCCGGCATTGGAATGACTGAGGAACAAGGCTAAATAGGAAACTCCCACATCCTGATAGAAACAGGTGAAAAGCTCACAAGACACCAGTACCACAAGCGACCACTGGGGGAGCCAAATAACCGAATCACAACACTAGACCCCCAAAGGAACTTATCTAGATGTGTGGTGAGCAGTTTAAACCCCCAAGTGCTTCACAGAAGTTTATAACGCAGAGCCGTGAAAATAATAAATGTGTTTTCTTTCCTCAAAAATATTTTTTTAGCCCAGAATTTTTTAATTTTCCCAAGGATAACAGGAGAAATTTGACCCCAAGTGATGTTGTCCAGTTTCTCCTGAGTACGCTGATACCCCATATGTGGGGGTAAACCACTGTTTGGGCACATGCCGGGGCTCGGAAGGGAAGTAGTGATGTTTTGGAATGCAGACTTTGATGGAATGGTCTGCGGGCATCATGTTATGTTTGCAGAGCCCCTGATATGCCTAAACAGTATAAACCCCCCACAAGTGACCCCATTTTGGAAACTAGACCCCCCAAGGAACTTATCTAGATGTGTAGTGAGCACTTTGAACCCCCAAGTGCTTCACAGAAGTTTACAACGCAGAGCCGTGAAAATAAAAAATCATTTTTCTTTCCTCAAAAATTATGTTTTAGCAAACAATTTTTTATTTTCACAAGGGTATCAGGAGAAATTCGACCCCAATAATTGTTGCCCAGTTTGTCCTGAGTACACTGATACCCCATATGTGGGGGTAAACCACTGCTTGGACACACGTCGGGGCTCGGAAAGGAAGTAGTGATGTTTTGAAATGCAGACTTTGATGGAATGGTCTGCGGGCGCCACGTTGCGTTTGCGGAGCCCCTGATGTGCCTAAACAGTAGAAACCCCCCAAAAGTGACCCCATTTTGGAAACTAGACCCCCCAAGGAACTTATCTAGATGTGTGGTGAGCACTTTGAACCCCCAAGTGAGTGCTTCACAGAAGTTTATAACGCAGAGCCGTGAAAATAAAAAATAATTTTTCTTTCCTCAAAAATTATGTATTAGCAAGCAATTTTTTATTTTCGCAAGGGTAACAGGAGAAATTGGACCCCAATAGTTGTTGCCCAGTTTGTCTTGAGTATGCTGGTACCCCATATGTGGGGGTAAACCACTGTTTGGGTGCACGTCAGGGCTCGGAAGGGAGGGAGCACCATTTGACTTTTTGAACGCAAGATTGGCTGGAATCAATGGTGGCGCCATGTTGCGTTTGGAGACCCCCTGATGTGCCTAAACAGTGGAAACCCCTCAATTCTAACTCCAACACTAACCCCCAACACACCCCTAACCCTAATCCCAACTCTAGCCATAACCCTAATCACAACCCTAACCCCAACACACTCCTAACCAAAACCCTAACCCTAATCCCAACCCTAACCCTAATCCTAACCCTAAATCCGAACCCTAACCCTAACCCCAACCCTAACCACAACTTTAACCCCAACACACCCCTAACCATAACCCTAACGACAAGCCTATTCTTAACCCTATTTCCAACCCTAGCCCTAATTCCAACCCTAACTCTAATTCCAACCCTAAGGCTATGTGCCCACGTTGCGGATTCATGTGAGATTTTTCCGCACCATTTTTGAAAAATCAGCAGGTAAAAGGCACTGCGTTTTACCTGCGGATTTACCGCGGATTTCCATTTTTTATGCAGATTTCACCTGCGGATTCCTATTGAGGAACAGGTGTAAAACGCTGCAGAATCCGCACAAAGAATTAACATGTTGTGAAAAATACAATGCAGCATTTCCGCGTGGTATTTTCCGCACCATGGGCACAGCGGATGGTACTGTAAACCTGATGGAACACTGCTACGAATCCACAGCGGCCAATCCGCTGTGGATCCGCCGCCAAATCCGCACCGTGTGCACATAGCCTAATTCTAATGCTAACCCTAGTCCTAACCCTACCCCTAACCCTACTCCTAACCCTAACCCTACCCATAGTTCTAACCCTAGTGGAAAAAAAAAATATTTTCTTTATTTTATTATTGTCCCTACGTATGGGGGTGATAAAGGGGGGGGGGTCATTTACTATTTTTTTATTTTGATCACTGTGATAGGTTTTATCACAGTGATCAAAATGTAGCTGGAACGAATCAGCCAGTCGGCAGATTCGGCGGGCGCACTGCACATGCGCCCGCCATTTTGGAAGATGGCGGCGCCCGTGGAGAAGACGGACGGACAGCGGGAAGCTCGGTAAGTATGAGGGGGGATCGGAGCACGGGTGGGTGATCGGAGCAGGGGGGGTGGGATCGGAGCACGGGGGGAGCGGACAGGAGGACGGGGGAGCGGACAGGATGACGGAGGGGAGCGGAGCACAGGATGGAGGACTGGGGAGGTGATCGGTGGCGGTGGGGGGGTGCAGACCAGTGTTTCCAGCCATGGCCGATGATATTGCAGCATCGGCCATGGCTGGATTGTAATATTTCACCAGTTTTCATAGTGAAATATTACAAATCGCTCTGATTGGCTGTTTCACTTTCAACAGCCAATCAGAGCGATCGTAGCCACGGGGGGGGGGGGGGGGGGGTGAAGCCACCACCCCTGGGCTGAAGTACCACTCCCCCTGTCCCTGCAGATCGGGTGAAATTGGAGTTAACACTTTCACCTGATCTGCAGGGACGCGATCATTCCATGACGCCACATAGGCGTCACAGGTCGGATTGGCACCGACTTTCATGACACCTACGTGGCGTCAAAGGTCGGGAAGGGGTTAAGGGTAGGTTAAATTTTAACATTGAGAGATAGTATATCAAAAATAAAATCCAGAAAATCACATTGTATAAATTTATTTGCATTTTGCAGTGAGAAATAAGTATTTGATCCCTCTGGCAAACAAGACTTAATGGTGGCAAAACCCTTGTTGGCAAGCACAGCAGTCAGATGTTTTTTGTAGTTGATGATGAGGTTTGTGCACATGTGAGGAGGAATTTTGGTTCACTCCTCTTTGCAGATCATCTCAAATCATTAACATTTTGAGGCTGTCGGTTGGGAACTTGGAGCTTCAACTCCCTCCATAAGTTTTCTATAGGATTAAGGTCTGGAGACTGGCTAGGCCACTCCATAACCTTAATGTGCTTTTTTTGAGCCACTCCTTTGTTGCCTAGCTGTTTGGGGTCATTTTCTTGCTGAGAAGACCCATCCACAAGCCATTTTTAATGTCCTGGTGGATGGAAGGAGGTTGTCGTTTAGGATTTTACGGTACATGGCTCCATCCATTCTCCCATTGATGTGGTGAAGTAGTCCTGTGCCCTTAGCAGAGAAAACTCCCCAAAGCACAATGTTTTCACCTCCATGCTTGACAATGGGATTTTCTTTGGGTCATAGACCGCATTTCTCTTCCTCCAAACACGGCGAGTTGAGTTAATGTCAAAGACCTCAATTTTTGTCTCATCTGACCACAGCACCTTCTCCTAATCACTCACAAAATTATCCAGGTGTTCATTGGCAAACTTCAGACAGGCCTGCACATGAGCTTTCTTGCGGGCACTGCAGGATTTTAAATCTTTACGGTGCAATGTTATCAATGGTTTTCTTGGTGATTGTGGTTCCAGCTGACTTGAGATCATTAATAAGTCCCCCCCGTGTAGTTTGAGCTTGATCTCTCACCTTCTTCATGATCTCACCTTCCTCATGATCAAGGATACCCCATGAGGTGAGATTTTGCATAGTGACCCAGATTGATGTCGATTGACAGTCATTTTGTATTTCTTCTCACCCAGTGTCTTACTTATGGTTTTGTAGCCCATACCAGCTTCGTACAGGTCTATGATCTTGTCCATGACATCCTTATAAAGTTCTTTGGTCTTGCCCATGTTGTAGAGGTTAGAGTCTGACTGATTACTTGAGTCTGTGGACAGGAGTCTTTTATAAAGGCGACTATGTAAGACCGCTGTCTTTAATGCAGAAAATTAGCTGATTAGGATCGTCTAACTGGTCTGTAAGAGCCAGAACACTTAATGGTTGGTAGGGGATCAAATACTTATTTCTCATTGCAAAATGGAAATAAATTTATATAATTTATACAATGTGATTTTCTGGATTTTATTTTTGATATTCTATATCTCAATGTTAAAATTAACCTACTCTTAAAATTATATACAGTGGGCAAATTTACAAAATCAGCAAGGGATAAAATACTTATTTCCCCCACTGTATACAGTATGTCTATTATGTGTATATATAATTTATATATATATATGTATGTGTGTGTGCAGACATGTATCGAATTCAATTTGGGGACCCACCAAGCACATATGTGATTTTCACATTTAGTCACATGCCGACGAGCTGCTCTCTCTAATTCTCTCAATGTTCATTGGAAAACTGAGAGAAGCAGGAAGAAAAGTGAGTTGTCACATGACTGTCAGTATGAAAATCACGTGAGTGAAGTGGCCATATAATGACTGCAGGAACCTGCAAGCATAGCTGAATCTGGCAGTGAATATAGAACACACTGTTAGGATTGGCTACAGGGCTTCATTTCATGATTAAAGGGCTCGTCCAGGTTTGAGGTTAAGTCTGCAGTCACTCTTTGTGACTGCAGGATTCTGTATTCTCACTGCGCATGCACTACACAATTTTAAGATTCTCTCTTGCTGGTGGCAAGAGTGGATGGTCATGTGGGACATAAGAATGCAATTTGTATACTTCTGACCACATTCCCACCAGACGTGTCCGGCCTCGCTCAATTTGTTTTCGTTTGAGTGAGGTCACACATGTCTCGTTGACTGCATGACTGCATGCATGTAAATTGCCGGCATGAGACAATCCTGACAGCGTGCAGTGCGCATTGTAAGAATTCAGAGGTCTGCTGTCACATAGAATGACTGCAGACTCAACATAAACTTAGACAACCCCTTTAATGCTCCTAACATAAATTAAAACAAGAGCATTATTCAATATCACAAAAAAAATGACATCCAGGTACATTATAGATGACGTTGTCTCTGGAGTCGTTCTCTTTCATCATCTTGTTCAGACTCCATGATGACTTTTCTCATCCACGGCTCATCTCTGAAGATTTCAATCTTCTCTGGTTTTGTGCAGCACATACCCACAAGATGCCCTTAAAAAAGCAGTGTCATTATAATGCCCCTGAATAAAAATATCTGGCCTACGCTGAGCCGCTAAATAAATAATTGACCCTCACTATATTACCTGCACAAAATATGACCCCCCCACTGTCCCTTATGGTGCATGTCCTCTACACTGCCCTCTCCTTTCCGTACTGGGCCACCTCTTCACACTGTCCTCTCACACTGTTGCCCCTCTATAGGGCCCAGTCTCTATACTGTGCCCCCTCATCACACTCCTCCTTGGCATACTGTCCCTTTCTGACTGTGCCTTTACACTGTTCCCCACACTACTCAGTCTCTATTCTGTGCACACTCACCCTTTTCTCCCCCATACTGTCTCTTCACATGTTTCCCCTCTCTCCTCATGTACGTGCCCCCTGTTAACTATACTGTCTTCTCACGTATTTATCCCTTTTCTTTCCATACTTCTTCCTCAAACATCTCCCCGACTCCTCATACTTCCTCCGCACGTATCACATCACCCTCGCTACTCATATTGTGTCTGCACCCATCTCCCCACTCACCCCTCACACACAGAATAGATCCACACACACACACACACACACAGAATAAATCTTCCCTGCGCACAAAATAAATACACTCCCCCACACTGAATAAATCCCCCACTCCACACTGAATATATCCCCCTCCACACTGAATAAATTCCCCCTCAACACAGAATAAATCCCCACACACACAGAATAACCCCCACACAGAATAAATCCCCCACACAGTATAAATCCCCCCCACGCTGAATCTTTGGTGTCTTCAGCTCCACAGCCACAGGAGCACTTACCACCACCGATGCTCTTCTCGTCAGCAGCTTGATCACATGATCTGATAACGCTGCTGATGTCACTCTGTCCAATGGTGAGAGCTTTAATTGTACTTGCGTCTGAAATACGTGAGTACAATTGTTCACTGTACTCTGAAAGCCAGGGCGCCACAGCTTCTGTGAGCCGGCTGTCAGCTTGACAGCCGCTTTAATCCCAATCCCCGGGGGGATAGAATGCAGCCCCCAGGGGAGACACTTCAGACCACTTCATTAGATACGCCTATGTGTGTGTATGTGTATATATACACAGTACAGACCAAAAGTTTGGACACACCTTCTCATTTAAAGATTTTTCTGTATTTTCATAACTATGAAAATTGTACATTCACGCTGAAGGCATCAAAACTATGAATTAACCCCTTCCCGACCTTTGACGCCACGTAGGCGTCATGAAAGTCGGTGCCAATCCGACCCATGACGCCTATGTGGCGTCATGGAATGATCGCATCCCTGCAGATCGGGTGAAAGGGTTAACTCCTATTTTACCCGATCTGCAGGGAGAGGGGGAGTTGTACTTCAGCCCAGGGGGGGTGGCTTTGCCCCCACGTGGCTACGATCGCTCTGATTGGCTGTTGAAAGTGCAACAGCCAATCAGAGCAATTTGCAATATTTCACCTATGAAAATGGTGAAATATTGCAATCCAGCCATGGCCGATGCTGCAATAGCATCTGCCATGCCTGGAAATCATGTTCTGCCCCCCCCCCACCGCCCCCGATCTCCTCCCCAGTCCTCCGTTCTCTCCGGTACCCCCCTCCGTCCCCCTGTCCGCTCCCCCGTGCTCCTGTCCGCTCCCCCGTGCTCCTGTCCGCTCCCCCGGTCCTCCGATCCTCCCCCCTGTGCTCCGATCCACCCCCCCCCACCACCCCCTCATACTTACCGAGCCTCCCGAAGTCGGTCCGTCTTCTCCCTGGGCGCCGCCATCTTCCAAAATGGCAGGCGCATGCGCAGTGCGCCCGCCGCATCTGCCGGCCGGCAAAGTACATTTTGATCGCTGTGGTAGGTTCTATCACAGCGATCAAAATAAAAAAATAATAAATAAACCCCCCCCTTTATCACCCCCATAGGTAGGGACAATAATAAAATAAAGAAAATATATATATATTTTTTTTCCACTAGGGTTAGAACTAGGGTTAGAACTAGAACTAGGGGTAGGGTTAGGGTTAGGGGTAGGGTTAGGGTTATGGCATGTGCACACAGTGCGGATTTGGCCGCGGATCCGCAGCGGATCGGCCGCGGATCCGCAGAGGATCGGCCGCGGATCCGCAGCGGATCTGCAGCGGATTGGCCGCTGCGAATTCGTAGCAGTTTTCCATCAGGTTTACAGTACCATGTACACCTATGGAAAACCAAATCCGCTGTGCCCATGGTGCGGAAAATTCCGTGCAGAAACGCTGCGTTGTATTTTCCGCAGCATGTCAATTCTTTGTGCGGATTCTGCAGCGTTTTACACCTGTCCCTCAATAGGAATCCGCAGGTGAAATCGGCAAAAAAAACCACTGGAAATCCGCTGTAAATCCGCAGGTAAAACGCAGTGCCTTTTACCTGCAGATTTTTCAAAAATCGTGCGGAAAAATCTCACACGAATCCGCAACGTGGGCACATAGCCTTAGGGTTAGGGTTGGAATTAGAGTTAGGGTTGGAATTAGGGCTAGGGTTGGAAATAGGGTTAAGATTAGGCTTGTGGTTAGGGTTACGGATAGGGTTAGGGGTGTGTTGGGGTTACAGTTGTGGTTAGGGTTGGGATTAGGGTTAGGATTAGGGTTAGGGTTGGAATTAGGGTTACGGGTGTGTTGGGGTTAGGGTTGTGGTTAGGGGTGTGTTGGGGTTAGGGTTGTGATTAGGGTTATGGCTACAGTTGGGATTAGGATTAGGGGTGTGTTGGGGTTAGTGTTGAAGTTAGAATTGAGGGGTTTCCACTGTTTAGGCACATCAGGGGTCTCCAAACGCAACATGGCGCCACCATTGATTCCAGCCAATCTTGCGTTCAAAAAGTCAAATGGTGCTCCCTCCCTTCTAAGCCCCGACGTGCGCCCAAAAAGTGGTGTACCCCCACATTTGAGGTACCAGCGTACTCAGGACAAACTGGGCAACAACTGTTGGGGTCCAATTCCTCCTGTTACCCTTGCAAAAATAAAAAATTACTTGCTAAAACATAATTTTTGAGGAAAGAACAATTATTTTTTATTTTCACGGCTCTGCGTTATTAACTTATGTGAAGCACTTGGGGGTTGAAAGTGCTCACCACACATCTAGATAAGTTCCTTGGGGGGTCTAGTTTCCAAAATGTGGTCACTTGTGGGGTGTTTCTACTATTTAGGCACATCAGGGGCTCTGCAAATGCAACGTGATGCCCGCAGATCATTCCATCAAAGTCTGCATTTCAAATGTCACTACTTCCCTTCCGAGCCCTGACGTGCGCCCAAACAGTGGTTTACCCCCACATATGGGGTATCAGCGTACTCACAACAAACTGGGCAACAAATATTGTGGTCCAATTTCTCCTGTTACCCTTGTGAAAATAAAAAATTGCTTGCTAAAACATCTTTTTTGAGGAAAGAAAAATGATTTTTTATTTTCACGGCTCTGCGTTGTAAACTTCTGTGAAGCACTTGGGGGTTGAACGTGCTCATCACACATCTAGATAAGTTCCTTGGGGGGTCTAGTTTCCAAAATGGGGTCACTTGTGGGGTGTTTCTACTGTTTAGGCACATCAGGGGCTCTGCAAATGCAATGTGACGCCCGCAGACCATTCCATCAAAGTCTGCATTTCAAATGTCACTACTTCCCTTCCGAGCCCTGACGTGTGCCCAAACAGTGGTTTACCCCCACATATGGGGTATCAGCGTACTCACAACAAACTGGGCAACAAATATTGTGGTCCAATTTCTCCTGTTACCCTTGTGAAAATAAAAAATTGCTTGCTAAAACATCTTTTTTGAGGAAAGAAAAATGATTTTTTATTTTCACGGCTCTGCGTTGTAAACTTCTGTGAAGCTCTTGGGGGTTGAACGTGCTCACCACACATCTAGATAACTTCCTTGGGGGGTCTAGTTTCCAAAATGGGGTCACTTTTGGGGGGTTTCTACTGTTTAGGCATATCAGGGGCTCTGCAAACGTAGCATGATGCCCGCAGACCATTCCATCAAAGTCTGCATTCCAAAACGTCACTACTTCCCTTCCGAGCCCCGGCATGTGCCCAAACAGTGGTTTACCCCCACATATGGGGTATCAGCGTACTCATGAGAAACTGGACAACAACTTTTGGGGTCAAATTTCTCCTGTTACCCTTGCAAAAATAAAAAATTCTGGGCTAAAAAAATATTTTTGAGGAAAGGAAACACATTTATTATTTTCACGGCTCTGTGTTATAAACTTCTGTGAAGCAGTTGGGGGTTCAAAGTGCTCACCACACATCTAGATAAGTTCCCTTGGGGGTCTAGTTTCCAAAATTGAGTCACTTGTGGGGAGTTCCTACTGTTTAGGCACATCAGGGGCTCTGCAAATGCAACCTGACGCCCGCAGAGCATTCCATCAAAGTCTGCATTTCAAAACGTCACTACTTCCCTTCCGAACCCCGACGTGTGCCAAAACAGTGGTTTACCCCCACATATGGGGTATCCGCGTACTCAGGAGAAACTGGACAACAACTTTTGGGGTCCAATTTCTCCTGTTACCCTTGGGAAAATAAAAAATTGTGGGCTAAAAAATCATTTTTGAGAAAAGAAAAATTATTTTTTATTTTCATGGCTCTGCGTTATAAACTTCTGTGAAGCACTTGGGGGTTCAAAGTGCTCACCACACATCTAGATTAGTTCCTTGGGAGGTCTAGATTCCAAAATGGGGTCACTTGTGCGGGAGCTCCAATGTTTAGGCACACAGGGGCTCTCCAAATGCGACATGGTGTCCGCTAATGATTGGAGCTAATTTTCCATTCAAAAAGCCAAATGGCGTGCCTTCCCTTCCGAGCCCTGCGGTGCGCCCAAACAGTGGTTTACCCCCACATATGGGGTATCATCGTACTCAGGACAAACTGGACAACAACATTTGGGGTCCAATTTCTCCTATTACCCTTGGGAAAATAAAAAATTCTGGGCTAAAAATCATTTTTGAGGAAAGAAAAATTATTTTTTATTTTGACGGCTCTGCGTTATAAACTTCTGTGAAGCACCTGGGGGTTATAAGTGCTCACTATGCATCTAGATAAGTTCCTTGGGGGGTCTAGTTTCCAAAATGGGGTCACTTGTAGGGGAGCTCCAATGTTTAGGCACACAGGAGCTCTCCAAACGCGACATGGTGTCCGCTAACGATTGGAGCTAATTTTCCATTCAAAAAGTCAAATGGCACGCCTCCCCTTCCGAGCCTTGCCGTGCACCCAAACAGTGGTTTACCCCCACATATGAGGTATCGGCGTACTCAGGAGAAATTGCCCAACAAATTTTAGGATCCATTTTATCCTGTTGCCCATGTGAAAATGAAAGAATTGAGGCTAAATGAAATTTTGTGTGAAAAAAAAGTACTTTTTCATTTTTGCGGATCAATTTGTGAAGCACCTGAGGGTTTAAAGTGCTCACTATGCCTCTAGATAAGTTCCTTGGGGGGTCTAGTTTCCAAAATGGGGTCACTTGTGGAGGCGCTCCAATGTTTAGGCACACAGGGGCTTTCCAAACGCGACATGGTGTCCGCTAACGATGGAGATAATTTTTCATTCAAAAAGTCAAATGGCGCTCCTTCCCTTCCGAGCCTTACCATGTGCCCAAACAGTGGTTTACCCCCACATGTGAGGTATCGGTGTACTCAGGAGAAATTGCCCAACAAAATTTAGGATCCATTTTATCCTGTTGCCCATGTGAAAACGAAAAAATTGAGGCTAAAATAATTTTTTTGTGAAAAAAAAAGTACTTTTTCATTTTTACGGATCAATTTGTGAAGCACCTGAGGGTTTAAAGTGCTCACTATGCTTCTAGATAAGTTCCTTGGGGGGTCTAGTTTCCAAAATGGGGTCACTTGTCGGGGAGCTCCAATGTTTAGGCACACGGGGGCTCTCCAAACGCGACATGGTGTCCGCTAAAGAGTGGAGCCAATTTTTCATTGAAAAAGTCAAATGGCGCTCCTTCCCTTCCGAGCCCTGCCGTGCGCCCAAACAGTGGTTTACCCCCACATATGAGGTATCAGCGTACTCAGGACAAATTGGACAACAACATCCGTGGTCCAGTTTCTCCTTTTACCCTTGGGAAAATAAAAAATTGTTGCTAAAAGATCATTTTTGTGACTAAAAAGTTAAATGTTCATTTTTTACTTCCATGTTGCTTCTGCTGCTGTGAAACACCTGAAGGGTTAATAAACTTCTTGAATGTGGTTTTGAGCACCTTGAGGGGTGCAGTTTTTAGAATGGTGTCACTTTTGGGTATTTTCAGCCATATAGAACCCTCAAACTGACTTCAAATGTGAGGTGGTCCCTAAAAAAAATGGTTTTGTAAATTTTGTTGTAAAAATGAGAAATCACTGGTCAAATTTTAACCCTTATAACTTCCTAGCAAAAAAAAAATTTGTTTCCAAAATTGTGCTGATGTAAAGTAGACATGTGGGAAATGTTATTTATTAACTATTTTGTGTCACATAACTCTCTGGTTTAACAGAATAAAAATTCAAAATGTGAAAATTGCGAAATTTTCAAAATTTTTGCCAAATTTCCGTTTTTTTCACAAATAAACTCAGAAATTATCGACCTAAATTTACCACTAACATGAAGCCCAATATGTCACGAAAAAACAATCTCAGAATCGCTAGGATCCGTTGAAGCGTTCCTGAGTTATTACCTCATAAAGGGACACTGGTCAGAATTGCAAAAAACGGCAAGGTCATTAAGGCCAAAATAGGCTGGGTCATGAAGGGGTTAACACATGCGGAATTATATAATTAACAAAAAAGTGTGAAACAACTGAAATTATGTCTTATATTCTAGGTTCTTCAAAGTAGCCACCTTTTGCTGTGATGACTGCTTTGCACACTCTTGGCATTCTCTTGATGAGCTTCAAGAGGTAGTCACCGGGAATGGTTTTCACTTCACAAGTGTGCCCTGTCAGGTTTAATAAGTGGGATTTCTTGCCTTATAAATGGGGTTGGGACAATCAGTTGTGTTGTGCAGAAGTCTGGTGGATACACAGCTGATAGTCCTACTGAATAGACTGTTAGAATTTGTATTATGGCAAGAAAAAAGCAGCTAAGTAAAGAAAAAAGAGTGGCCATCATTACTTTAAGAAATGAAGGTCAGTCAGTCCGAAAAATTGGGAAAACTTTGAAAGTATCCCCAAGTGCAGTGGCAAAAACCATCAAGTGCTACAAAGAAACTGGCTCACATGAGGACCGCCCCAGGAAAGGAAGACCAAGAGTCACCTCTGCTTCTGAGGATAAGTTTATCTGAGTCACCAGCCTCAGAAATCGCAGGTTAACAGCAGCTCAGATTAGAGACCAGGTCAATGCCACACAGAGTTATAGCAGCAGACACATCTCTACAACAACTGTTAAGAGGAGACTTTGTGCAACAGGCCTTCATGGTAAAATAGCTGCTAGGAAACCACTGTGAAGGACAGGCAACAAGCAGAAGAGACTTGTTTAGACTAAAGAACACAAGGAATGGATATTAGACCAGTGGAAATCTGTGCTTTGGTCTGATGAGTCCAAATTTGAGATCTTTTGTTCCAACCACCGTGTCTTTGTGCGACGCAAAAAAGGTGAACGGATGGACTCTACATGCCTGGTTCCCACCGTGAAGCATGGAGGAGGAGGTGTGATGGTGTGGGGTGCTTTGCTGGTGACACTGTTGGGGATTTATTCAAGATTGAAGGCATACTGAACCAGCATGGCTACGACAGCATCTTGCAGCGGCATGCTCTTTCATCCGGTTTGTGTTTAGTTGGACCATCATTTACTTTTCAACAGGACAATGACCCCAAACACACCTCCTGGCTGTCTAAGGGCTATTTGACCAAGAAGGAGAGTGATGGGGTGCTACGCCAGATGACCTGGCCTCCACAGTCACCAGACCTGAACCCAATCGAGATGGTTTGGGGTGAGCTGGACTGCAGAGTGAAGGCAAAAGGGCCAACAAGTGCTAAGCATCTCTGGGAACTCCTTCAAGGTTGTTGGAAGACCGTTCCCGGTGGCTACCTCTTGAAGCTCATCAAGTTAATTCATAGTTTTGATGCCTTCAGTGTGAATGTACAATTTTCATAGTCATGAAAATACAGAAAAATCTTTAAATGAGAAGGCGTGTCAAAACTTTTGGTCTGTACTATATATATATATATATATATATAGCTTTGTCACCATAAAGAGGGGGATCCCAGACACATTTCTTTCACAGGGGCACAAGCTGTCAGTGTCCGCCCCTGCAGCTATGTAACTTAATGGGGTTCTGTGCAATACAATGAAACATCAAGATATTTTTATTAATGTGCCAGTTTGGTTAAAAAGTATGGTTTGCCTTCATAATTGGAAGGAATCTCCAAATTTGAATGACAGAAAAACGGCAGGTGGTGGTCACCTGACTCCCTGTCAGAAGAGGAAACTTAAAGACCACTGATCACTGGTGGGGAGAGGTACTTGTGGGGAGAGGTATGTGCAACGTCATCTGTACAAAGGAGTAGATAGTTCCAGTAGAGGAGCATCATTTTCTTTATACTTTTTGACCACCCTAGACTTGAAATAGTGAACAGTTCCTTTACCATAATAATGAAGGTCCTGGATTTCATGAAAAGAAGACACTAGATACATGCTATAGAATAAAATACAGGTCTTGATTGTATATTGTTAATATCTATTTTTAACATTAAACCATTTTTATTATACTTTTTAAGTAATCAAAAATCACTAAATATCAACTTAATTTGCATTATGCAACTTACAGTATGTTTGTTTGTTCTCATTCGTCTGGATATATAGCAATACAGTACTGACTGCATGGCTCAAAGCCAAAAAAGGCTGTGATATTATTTCAGGCATAGACCGGATTGATTTGTCAACAATCTGTATCTTGCTGTTCAGGCAATCACATTCTTACATTTCCTCCTAATCCTTATTTGATACTAAGGATTTAAGGGCCATTAAATGATCATTTTCAGAGAGGAACAATCCAAATGGATGGGCATGCAAGGGAGAGAAGGATCATTCTGAGACATGAAACGACAGGAGCACACAGCCACAAAACTAGGTACGATGATTAATCAGTTCCATATAAAATGTTCCGTTTAACATCAATTGTCTAAGATTAAGTTTATAGATAATGTTACTGCTAAATACCATGTTATGGAAATGTTGTAAAATATTGGGAAAGAGCAACACTGAGTTATTACATTTATTTGCCTAAATGTTGATTTGTTTTATTTTTTTCCTGTAGTTGTTAAGGAAAGATATGCACTAGAGAGACTTCAGTCTAATTAATGTTTTTCTTTAGTTCTTATAAGACATTATTGCACACATTAATATATGTTTAAGATATAGAGATAATTCTCGCATCGGCATCAGGCAAACCTGGGCATATGCCAGCGAATAGCGGATTTGAGCAGCTAATACAGATCTGGGTAAACATGTTCTATAAGAGACCAACAAAACCGTCTGAGAGTAAAGAGACTACGCAAACATTAAATAATTAGTCCATTTATATAGTATTGTACAATATATATAGAAAGAATTGGAGGTGGTATTTTTATTTCTAACATTTCTTTTTTGTTGACAAAACTTTTTTGTTGATTTTAGTACAAAATCCAACCATTGAACTCTACATCATCACTGGGCAATTTCAATAGTATAAGTTACTATCAATATATTAATCAGTTTTCATTGTCCATTATTACTATACAGTCATAATACATTTTTATACATGTGTGTTGTAAGCTGCTACAGGATGCAAGAGAATATTACATAGAATGTTAGAGTTGGAAGGGACCTCAAGGGTCATCGTGTCCATCCGCCTGCTTAATGCAGGATTCACTAAACCATCTCAGACAGATGTCTGTCCAGCCTCTGTTTGAAGACTTCCATTGAAGGAGAACTCACCACCTCTCCTGGCAGCCTGTTCCACTCATTGATCACCATCACTGTCAAAAAGCTTTTTTCTAATATCAAATCTATACCTTCTCCATTTCAGTTTTTTTCCTATTGCTTCTCGTATCAGATCTATCAGATATATACAAGCACTGCAATTTCACAGACTGTTTCTATCCACTGTGTTTCAGATAAAGGTCCCTTTTCAAAATATTTCTGAAATGCTTTGGTCTAATGGAAGAAGAAAATGTTTGTCAACATCTTCATTGGTAAGACTTTTATTTATTTTCACATTATCTGCATGAAATAAACAATTTGTCATCTAGTTGGGTTTCCTCGGCAAATTACAGCAGTCATGTCAATATAAATTTTTAACCATATAGTCCAATAAGGAATTTACAACTGCAGTATAAAAACTATAAAATCATTATGGACATTTTGAAATTTCAATAATTATACCAAAATGTTGAGTTGCTTAAGAATTATAATATTATAATTCACTCGCTACTTTACTCGGAAAACTTCTAACTTCTTAAAGATACGATCTATCGTACTGAAATTTGGACTATACATACCTTGGTTCATGAATAATTGATGTTTTAAACAAGTGTTGAAAATGTCCCCGTTTCGCATCCAAGAACACCTGCATGCGCTGTTCCATGTTGTTGAATTTATTCTGCAGAACATCTGGAGTCATAGCCTGAATTTCTCGCTGTATGTTCTCTCAGTGTTTCTGTACACCCAACCTTTCAAATGGCCCCAAAAGGAAATAGTCCAATGGTGTTAAATCAGTACTGTGACTCTGCACTGGCAAACATAATCTTGGCCGCTCGTTGACATGTGGAATACAACATGCCTGTCTCCTGGTAAAGCCTGCGCAACAATTTACGTGTAGGAGCCCGAAGTCACTTTTTCACATCTTGAATTGTATCCTCAGACATTTCTGGACGTCCTCCATCATGCCTATCCAGTAATGTTCCTATACGTTCCAGCTTATTTACCTATGACAGAATACACGGTTTGAACAATGGATTTCGACCTGCAAATGTCTTTTGAAACTCACTTTGGCACCTCTTTAGGAACTCCATTTTCCAATATTTATTCACAATGAAGACACACTCCTTCAAACTGTATCTGCACATTGGTAAACTAAGAAGGAATTCATCAGGAGTGAAATGCAAGCACCACACATAAACTACCGAAGTGAAGGAAGGTGTGCAGCAAGTCTATCTCATAGTGGAGACAGAGTGACAAGTCGGCGAGACCACTTGGTTTGAAGATATTTCTTGTCACTGTCACCTAGATTCATTGGACTCATTTCTCATGAAACAAAGTATGTACAGTCTAAATGTCAGTATGTTCGACATTCTCTTTTGGAAGTTGTAGCAATTTTTCCAGGTAAAGTAGAGAGTGAATCACCCTGTATTTTATATCCTTCCCTTCTAGTCCTTTTTAAGGCTCCATTCACACCTAACTATTATAGTCTATCAATGATTTAAATGCCCACAAACTATATGGAGACATGTTCACATTTGGCCCAATTCATGAACTAAGCACACGTTAAGTAAAATGGTCTTTGATGTAACTATGGACATGGATGCCAGATGTGACAAGTTGGCCTTTCACAGGAGCCTTGTTATAGTTGATCATACAGCAACAAGGAGGATCAGTGTGAGTGAAGGGATCTGTGAATGTATTGGTCATGACTCCTATTTCTGCCCCAAAAAATGCAATGCAAAATAACATGAATTATAAAGTTGTTCGGTTTGATTCCATAAATTCTTTCACATTATGACATTTTCTGGATTATTGGATTTAACTCAGATTTACAGTGGCCTACCTACTGAAGATTTAGGGAAATAAAACGGCTGTAGGGTCACTGGTTGGCTTATGCTGCCATTATACTGGAAACTCACTGATTGGAAAAGCGAAGTTCCAGCATTCAACTTCAAAATTCTAATTATATTTCCTTTATTCCATGAGATTAAAATCCAATAATTAAAATAAAAAGCATCTAAATTGAGAACATAGCCATATGAGCCACAAATGCCTACATTGGCTTGGATGTTTTTGTATTTTATCACATTGGCTTTTAATTTCATGGAATAAATGCATAGATTTTTTTCTTTTGAAGACGAGTAGTAGAACATAATTTTTTTGCTATATCTATATTGTGTGCATCCATTAGCCAACTGAGATCCATTTAAGTGCACCCTCCATCAATTCACTACGTGCATTAACTATATTGGATATTTATTTCCTAAACGGTGAAAAACTTTTTTTTTTATATGAAGCGCTCTGTATACACATATAAATGGCTCCCAGTTCAATAATATCAGCATAAATTTAAAGTATCTCGCCCTAGAGGTAGACAAATGCAGTCAGAATGATCTCAGGTTATCAATTTTGAATAATACAGTCGCTCTACAGTGGGTACGGAAAGTATTCAGACCCCTTTAAATTAAAAAAAAAAAAAGAGTGATACAGCGGGAAACAGAATCTTGCATTAAAATTCAATATTTTTTAATCCATAAGTAAAACTGATATTCTGGTGTACCACAAAATTGAGATTATATCTCGCACATTACAGCATAGTGCACATATGCAGCGTTGAGACTTCAGTTTACATAGTAAGGTGAATATACAGTGGGTACGGAAAGTATTCAGACACCTTTGAATTTTTCACTCTTTGTTTCATTGCAGCCATTTGGTAAATTCAAAAAAGTTCAGTTTTTTCTCATTAATGTACACTCTGCACCCCATCTTGACTGAAAAAAACAAATGTAGAAATTTTTGCAAATTTATTAAAAAAGAAAAACTGAAATATCACATGGTTATAAGTATTCAGACCCTTTGCTCAGGCATATTTAAGTCACATGCTGTCCATTTCCTTGTGATCCTCCTTGAGATGGTTCTACTCCTTCATTGGAGTCCAGCTGTGTTTTATTAAATTGATAGGACTTGATTTGGAAATGCACACACCTGTCTATATAAGACCTCACAGCTCACAGTGCATGTCAGACCAAATGAGCCAGTCAAGAATGGTCACAGAGTTGTTCTGAAGCCACTCCTTTGTTATTTTAGCTGTGTACTTAGGGTCATTGTCGTGTTGGAAGGTGAACCTTAGGCCAAGTCTGAGGTCCAAAGCACTCTGGAAGAGGTTTTCATCCAGGATATCTCTGTACTTGGACGGATTCATGTTTCCTTCAATGACAACCAGTCGTCCTGTCCCTGCAGCTGAAAAACACCCAAATAGCATGAGGCTGCCACCACCATGTTACACTGTTGTGATTGTATTTGGCAGGTGATGAGCAGTGCCTGGTTTTCTCCACACATACCGCTTAGAATGATCACCAAAAATGTCTATCTTCGTCTCATCAGACCAGAGAATCTTATTTCTCATAGTCTTAGAGTCCTTCATGTGTTTTTTAGCAAACTCTATGCTGGCTTTCATATGTCTTGCACTGAGGAGAGGCTTCCGTCAGGCCACTCTGCCATAAAGGCCTGACTGGTGGAGGGCTGCAGTGATAGTTGACTTTATGGAACTTTCTCCCATCTCCCTACTGCATCTCTGGAGCTCAGCCACAGTGATCTTGTGGTCCTTCTTTACCTCTCTCACCATGGCTCCTCTCCCATGTTTGCTCAGTTTGACTGGACGGCCAGGTCTAGGAAGACTTTCAGTGGTCCCAATCTTCTTCCATTTAAGGATTATGGAGGCCATTGTGCTCTTAGGAACCTTGAGTACTGCAGAAATGTTGTTGTAACCTTGGTCAGATCTGTGCCTTGTCACAATTCTGTCTCTGAGCTCCCTGGCCAGTTCCTTTGACTTCATGATTCTCATTTGGTCTGACATTCACTGTGGGCTGTGAGGTTTTATATAGACAGGTGTGTGCCTTTCCAAATCAAGTCCTATCAGTTTAATTAAGCACAGCTGGACTCCAATGAAGGAGTAAAACCATCTCAAGGAGGATCACAAGGAAATAGACAGCATGTGACTTAAATATGCCTGAGCAAAGGGTCTGAATACTTATAACCATGCCATGCGCCCAAACAGTGGTTACCCCCACATATGGGGTAATAGCGTACTCAGGACAAATTGCACAATAACTTTTGGGGTCCAATTTCTCCTGTTACCCTAAAAAAATTGGATTTGAAATATTTTTTTTGTGAAAAAAATTAAATGTTAATTTTTTTTTAAACATTCCAAAAATTCCTGTGAAGCACCAGAAGGGTTAATAAACTTCTTGAATGTGGTTTTGCGCACCTTGAGGAGTGCAGTTTTTAGAATGGTGTCACTTTGGTTGGTATTTCCATTCTCATTATGTATTTTCCTTATAGATTTTTGCTAGTAGGAGCCAGGTAGCAAAGCTGCATTTTGTCTCAATGCGTAGCAGGGGCCCAGCCAGATACGATGGCACCAAAACCTCTTAGGATCATCCATTAAGGAGTTATGACCCATCATCAGTTTTGGAGTTTTCAGCTGCTAATTGACATGATCTATCTGCTTATATCTTTTGTACTACCACTGTTTGTATTTGCATATATGACCATTGTATATGTGTAATCATTGTGAATATAGCGCATTGTCTAGTGTGCCCTTAAGGCAATTGAATATATAATTTAACCTTGGTCTGTTCTTTTATCTCAATCCACGAACACACATCGGTTTCTCTGCATAACTGTCCATGCTACCAGGGCTGGTTTCTGACCCCATATAGTCCCGTAAATGGACTGGGCTTATACCTAACCAGGAACTGGTGGCAGTCCTACCAGGATGACCAGGTGTTTTCACTTGTGCTAGTGAAAGGGGCCTTTCTGCCTGACAGGGTTGTGAGTGATTGTGGTGCCACGTCAGTGACTCGTGGGCCACATTCTCTCACTCCCTCTGCTTCCCTGTGCTCGTGTGGACAGTGGGTGACCTTACGTGTCCCCGGGGGTGACGTCATGTTAGTGCAAATGGGGAGCCATATTACGTGATCCTTCTGATGTAATATTGACGTCAGGCTTGGTGGCAGTGCGGGTTCGTCACAAAGAGTAATTGCTGCATTGCCTATTGTTTAGGAGGTTTCTTCATGTGATGAGAGCCTCTCTCTCTCTATGCACCTTGCTGTCAGAATAAGAATTGTATTTTTGTAGGTGTAGCATGGATTTAATAAACAAAATATTCTAAATGAATAGTACATAGAGTTCTGACCATGAACCATTCAGAAAACCTCTCTCTAGAATTTTCAGGTTGGATGTTTCCTGAAAGCGCTTACTGCAGAGGAATGAAACATATACATTCTATTTTTTTCTAATCAGTTTGTTCCCTTTATATTTCTTCATATGCTTTTGTACTTCAGTACATGCACATTGTAAATGACCTTATTTGCTCCAGCTGTTTCCATGGAAATGACAGTTATGGATGATTCCATCTTTCATAGATGTCAAAGTTTAAAACTTTACACTATCGATTTCTCCCAGAATCATCTTTTCAAAATAAAATGATACCTTTTTAAAATTCTGTAGGGAAAGATAACATTCTTTGATTTAGAAACCTAAATTGATCTATAAAAAAAATCACATTAAATAAATATACAATGATGCCTCAAATCACCTTGTTTTTATACTTGCAATGGCCTTTCCTGGGCTATCATAAAAGAAAACAATATTTAAAGGTATCTAAAGCCTAATTGCACACATTATTCTTTTTTCCACTGAAGGCGTTTTGAAAAAAATGTTGGGGGGGGAAAAAGTGCATGTCACCACTTTGGAAAGGTTTACATTGGAATCTGCTTCAAAGTGGGCACTGTCCAATTAAAAGGCTGCAAAACAACTGGGAGCTTTTTTTCCTGAATCCATTCCACCAGTGATTTTGTAATCATTTTTGCTGTGGCTCCATCCGTCACTGGAGTCTTTTCCCTTATATCTTCATTAAAAGCTACCGAGCTGAAGCCATCTGAAGAGTGAACCTGTTATGATTTGTAGAATCATAATGGCATTTCAGTTGGCAGTTTTAGCACTTAGTGAACTTGGTAAAAAAACAAACAGAAAAAAACTAAATTGTGGAATTGCACTTTTGTTTTGCATTTTCACAGCACTTTGAATTTTTTTTTCCCACTTTCCAGTACATGATATGATAAAACCAATGGTGTCCTTCAAAAGTACAACTCATCCCGCAAAAACAAGCCCTCACACAGCTATATTGACTGAAAAATAAAAAAATTTGAATCTCTACATTCTCTTTCTGCTTTTGGTATAGTTGGCAGGGTGGATTTATCCACTTTTCTCCAGCTTCTAACATCCAGAATGAAGGCTTTGTGGGGGAAAACTCAGCCGCTGCACCAGTGTCTCAATGACACCTTGTGAACATACCTTTAATCCTACTCAGAACAAAAAAACTCCTAAAAAACTTGGAGGTTTTGCTCAGTTTCTGCTTATTAAACACTGTAATAACACTTTGTGTGCACACAGCCAATTTCTGCTCCAAAAACTCAGTAAAAAGGCTCACTGTGCACAAATCGTGGTCTATGTGCACACAGAGTATTTCAGGAGTTTTTGGAGGAGAAACTGAGCGAAAAATGAAAGGAAACTCTCCAAATCTTCCAAAAAAATAAAAAACTCTACCGAGACTTGGAGGTTCTGCTTAGTTTTGCCTAAAAAACCTCAAATAAAAAGAGTTTTTGAGGAGGATTTGTGGTTTGCACTTGGTCATTTGAATGCAGCTGTAGCTGCTGAGTTTTACCAGATGAAGCCGCATCAGAATAATGGCGGCAGTCATTTTTTTGGATGTGGCATCACCAGCAGATTTGCTACCACTCTTGTGGCAGCTCTGCCCATGGCAGCTTTCCCTCTAGACTTTGATGCATAGTGAGCGGGTGGTTTCCTAGTAGAAGCCGCTCAAAAAATGAGCATGTCACTTCTTTTAACCGCTTCTGAGTCGTGCAAAAGGGCAGTGGGGTACTCGGTACCGAGTCCGGTCGCTCTTAAAGGGGATGTCACGGTGGCTGCGACCCGGTCCGTGGCCCTGGGACTCAATTAAAGGGGAGCGGTCTTTTAAGGGGTATTGTGAAAGCCTATTTTCGTGATGCCACCTATGGTTCTCGGTCAGTAGGGACCGACGCCACTTAAAGGGGTCCTCTGGGGTGATGGTATGGTGGCTGGATGGCGACACTTCCCACAGGTGAAGCGGGGTCCCCAGGGCTCCCAAGGTGTATGGCAGGGATGATGTGTTGCCAGTAATTAACAGAGGACTCAGGGTTGCAGTCTTTACCTGGTTTACTGTTGGTAGCAGGCCACAGTCCAGGGCACCGGCAACAGGTACAGAAGGAGTCCAGGCAGCCCCAAAACAAGAATTCCCCTTGGCAGGTCAGGTTGAGAGCCTTCCACTTTGCGCTCACTATTAGTCCCTTGCTGCCTGAAGAATCCTAACAAGGCCCTCATTCTTTCCTGTCCTGGGACAGTACCTGTATGGTAGGCAGCTTGAGCCGTTCCTTCTGGGGTCTCTGCATGGTGACTCCAGGCTCCAGAATGCTGCTGTACCACAGGCTTAATATGGGCAATTTACGTATAGTCTTATGCCCTCCAGTTCTGTCGTGCGACTTATAGTCTCCCACGACCTCGGGCTCATGGTACCCGGCCTCTGCGCTCAGGCTCTGAGGGTGCTCGGTAGCAGTTCCCCTCTGAGCCTTTCTTCCTTTTCACTGTGCTCCTCTCCTGTCTATGTCCACTCTCCAGACTGAACTAGACTGAACTGACTGACTCCTCCTCCAGACCAGGATCTTTATCCAAGGAAGCTGCCCTAAAACCGGGTTTAGAGCTTCCCCTCCTGGCCTGGAGTTAGAAGGTGTTGTGTGTGAGATTACCTACCAAAAGGATCCCTCTTCTCTCCAGGCACAGCACTACCGAGAGGAAGGCAGCACTACTGTGGTACCCGAACTCCTGGAGTGCCACACTTCAGTGTTACAAAAAATGTTGGCAAAGCTAATAGGAAGGCTGTTTCAGGAAAAAGACCTCCAGCTTTTGGTTTGCTTGGGAAAACCTTGGCAGATTTGACAGCATGTGCACATACCCTAATGCCGTGCACATACCCTAAGGCCGTGCACATGCCCTAAGGCTGTGCACATACCCTAAGGCTGTGCACATGAAATGTGCACACAGCATCTTTTTGAGGTCCTTACCACCTAGAATCCACCTATAAAAGCGCCGCTGTCATTTTCCTGAAGTGACTTCAGCTGTACAAGTGGGTTGCTTCGCAGAAATGCCAAGTTTTTTAGAAGTTTTGAGTTTTTGAGGAAGACTTGGAGAGTTTTTGTTCAGTTTCTGCTCCAATAAATCCTGAAAAGCACAGTGCGCACAAACCCTTTTGGTCACACACCATCTTAAAAATGGTGTCATATCCATTGTGGTTTTCAATGCAAAGATGCTTTGAGAAAATGGTCTTTTTCCTGAAACATCCTATCTAGATCCCTTACTATTTGCTGCTGTCTTTCGTTGGTTGACTGTAAATGCATGATGTTCATTGTTATGTTTTTGCTGTTACTAGCCCCGCACACAATGAAAATTTTTTTTGTCCGATATATAAAAATAAAAAAATTATTGACTTTCCGCAATTAAATCCTTAAATAGTTCTCATGGCAGTAAGATCTCCACTCAACGATCTCCCTGGCTTGCCAAATCCACCAACGAATTATGTGCCACCAACCAGGGAAGACCCAATACAATTGGGGTGGGAAGACCGCCCAGGACATAGCAAGGAATTATCTCACAATGAACCATCTCCACCCTAAAGGTACCTTCACACTAAGCGACGCTGCAGCGATATCGACAACGATGCCGATCGCTGCAGCGTCGCTGTGTGGTCGCTGGAGAGCTGTCACACAGACAGCTCTCCAGCGACCAACGATTCCGAAGTCCCCGGGTAACCAGGGTAAACATCGGGTTGCTAAGCGCAGGGCCGCGCTTAGTAACCCGATGTTTACCCTGGTTACCAGTGTAAATGTAAAAAAACAAACACTACATACTTACATTCGCGTCCCCCGGCGTCCGCTTCCCTGCACTCTGTAAGTGCCGGCCCTAACAGCAGAGCGGTGATGTCACCGCTGTGCTTTGCTTTCCGGCCGGCACTGACACATTCAGTGCAGGAAGCTCTGAGCAGCAGCGCGGACGCCGGGGGACGTGACAGACATCAGAAGGTGAGTATGTAGTGTTTTTTTTTTTTACTTTTACAATGGTAACCAGGGTAAATATCGGGTTACTAAGCGCGGCCCTGCGCTTAGTAACCCGATATTTACCCTGGTTGCCATTGTAAAACATCACTGGCATCGTTGCTTTTGCTGTCAAACACAACAATACACGGCGATCTGACGACCAAATAAAGTTCTGAACTTTCAGCAACGACCAGCGATATCACAGCGGGATCCAGATCGCTGCTGCGTGTCAAACACAACGATATCGCTATCCAGGACGCTGCGACGTCACGGATCGCCGTCGTTATCCCTGCAAAGTCGTTTAGTGTGAAGGTACCTTTAGTCTTACATTATGTACAATCTGTGCAAGGGGTGCTGAGTCAATGGTGAAGATGGGAATGGGCTTAGCTAAAGTACAGCAAGCAATCCCATGAATTCTAGCAAACTCAGCATCAGCCATGCTGACTCCCGCTCCACTGTCATGAAACACAGAAATCTCTTCGATTTTGCTATCCAGCACCACCTCTGCTGTCAGGACAAACCGGGAACTGCAGGTTAACAATAAATGCACCCCTTGCTTATTCAACTCCAGAGGACTAAGGGTTAAACGAGTCTCCTTTTGCTTAGGCATCAAAGGACAGGCCCCAATAAAATGTTCATTTTTTCCGCAAAAAAACCTCCCTTCTTTTTGCGAATCTCCGGGGAAATGTACGATGCAGAGTTACCCCCTAACTGCATGGGTTCCTCCACCTTGCACAGAACTGGTTCACCGTCAAGCCGCTCACCTGGCAAAGGGGCAATACCCCGAAAAGGAGGCTCTGGAGAAGGTGGTCTTACCCACCTATCAACACGTATAGCCAATGACATAGCAGCCCCCAAGGACTTAGGGGTTTCATACACTGCCAAAGCATATTTCAACCTTTCAGTAAGGCCCTGAAGAAATTGGCTTCTGAGAGCCAGGTCATTTCATTTTGTATCAGTTGCCCATCTGCGGAGACTGCTGTATACATCACATAGGATACACTGAGACTGTGCTTTATATATCCCCAGAATAAACCGAGACGCTGATGGATACATCAAATATGATACACTGAGACTGTGCTTTATACATCACATAAGATACACTGTGATACTGCTGTACACATCACATAGGATACATTGAGACTCTGCTTTATAAATCACCAAGATAAACTGAGACTCTGCTGTATACATCATATGGAATATACAGAGACTCTACTGTATACGTCACATAGGATACACAGGGACTCTGCTGAATACATCACAATACATCACATAGGATACACCAAGACTCTGTTGTGTACATCAAAAAGGATACATTAAAACTGCTGTATACATCACATAGGATATAGTAAGACTCTGCTGTACACATCACATAGGAAAGTCTGAGACTCTGCTGTACATATCACATATGATGCACTGAGACTGCGCTGTGTACATCACAGGGGATACACCATGACTCTGATGAATGCATCAAATTGGACACAATGAGACTGCTGTTTAAATCATATAGGATACAGTGAGACACTGCTGAAAACATCATATATCATGCACCGAGGCTCTGCCGAATACATCACATAGGATATATCAAGACTCTGCTGTATACATCACATAGGATATATCAAGACTGCTGTATACATCACATAGGATATATCAAGACTGCTGTATACATCACATAGGATATATCAAGACTCTGCCGAATACATGACACAGGATACACCAAGGTGCTGCTGTACACATACAGTACACTAAGACTCCGCTGAGTACATCACATAGGATATACAGAGACTCTACTGTACACATCACATACATTGCACTGTGACTGTACTGTATACATCATGTAGGATACACCAAGACTCTGCTAAATGCATCACATTGGATATACTGAGACTCTGCTCTATAAATAATATAATCATTTTCCAACACTTTGATCAGACAGTCAGTTCTGCAGCCTCACTGGATGCAGCACAATGTACGGTCACAAGGCACATAATACACAATCAAGCTTTGAAACCTATACTAATTATTTTCTGTAACCCTCATTATTTAACTCTCCACATAATTTAGGTGTTTTCATGATGTATCTTGTACTGATACTTGTGGAAGGGAACAGCTGCTCCACTGTGAAATGTATCATAAATCTTCTCTCAGGGATTTTGTCTGCGTTCCTAAAGCTCTGGTACATTCTAATCCTCCTCACCCTATATTGACAGCCAGTTCATTTAATTCTGCAAATGCCAGGCATATTAATGCCAGGCATAATGTAATGAAACAGCGCTTACCATGTATGACATTCTCAATATCAGTTAAGCACTGATGACTCTAATGAATGTCACTTTCAGAATTACAATTATTCTGAAATGGTAGTTTATTACAGATTTAACCTGCTATAGTAGAAAGACTTTATAACAAACAGAAGATTTTCCAGCTTATTCTTACATTGTATCATGGATTTTATCTATGATTAAGGACTTTTTTAGTCTGAAATGAATAGGAAACTATATCATGCTTAGATTTATTGTGAGTGCCAAAAGCTGGAAAATATTCTATCTGCTATGCAATCTTTGGCCACAAGGGGCAGAAGTGACATTTCCAGGTGGAGAATCGTTGACAGCCTCACCCAAGGTGAGCTGGACTATACCAATATGCATTTAGTAAGACTTAACAGGATTAGAAAAACATGATTTTTTTTTACTAGCGCCACACCTGTCCACAGGTTGTGTGCAGTACTACAGCTCATCTCTATCAGCAAATATAGAAAGGACCCCCATAACACTTACAGCAACAGGGTAATCATAGCAAATCCAGCCAGAGGGACCTCATAGCACTGCCAGCTGCAGGACCTTCATGAAACTGCCAAATACTGAACCCTCCAAACCCTCCAAAAATGTCCAGTCAAAGAGCTCCAATAATAATGCCAAACAGTGATCCAAGCAAATCATGGCACCAAAATTCAAATCAGGTGTGCCCTAGCTATATCATAGGGGATCAGCTAGTTTGAGTGTAATAAATGTATGGCATTGTGATGACTCAGGCACAGAGATTAATCATTGCTGTTAGTATGGGCCATAACATCTAAATGATCAATCAATCAAAACAAAGAGTTTTGTACTTCCGTTATCACCACACCACATATATGCTTAAAAATGAGAAAAAAAAATTATAACTGTGACCCAAACAGTTTTATTGGAGACCCCTTTAAAATATGACAATGGGGTCATCAGGCAAAAAAAAGTTGCTCATCCCGTTTCTAAGATATATTGTTTTGCATAGATTCATCGAAACTTTCTATGCTAGTAAGTGTCAACATTTTCACTTTTGGGGATTAGAAAACATTTTCAGCTCCTAAGGAATCCTGTTGAGTTCTGTCAAATTTATGAGAAGCTGATATACACTTATTATTTGGAGACTTTTGCTAATTTTTGAAGTACAAATAAATAGGTCACCTGCGCTTGTAAAATAGTAGTACTAAAGGTCCTAGAAATTGGCAAACACAGTAGTACAATAATCAGTTTAGATCCTCAAAGGATTGTGTACATATAAGTCCGGACAAGACCTCCCCGAATAATCCACCCGATGATAGCCCGTACTTCAAGCGAGCTTACTATTTGAATACATGTACTCACTGTATGTGATAGCAGGAGTGAGCACCGCATGGAGGATATCAGCCGTCCTGCTTGAGAGCGATGTTGTGCTTGATTTAGTAGGTGCAGACTATAGCATGGGGCTGCGGGGCAGTGTGGAGGCCGACTAGGTTGAGAGAATCTCCGCTCGCTCAGCACTGTGTGTGAGCGGGGACCGCGTGCTCCTGGCGTGCCCCGGCCGGAAGCAACGCAGGAGCCGGAGCCGTAGCGGTGTTTTTTGGGGGCGTGGTACCTGATGTGATGTCACAGGGTAGGAGGGCGGGCTTTAGACAGGGCAACCAATCTGACGCGTTTCGAAGGATACACTCCTTCTTCGTCAGGGATGGAGTTCCCTGTCTGGCCCGACCTTATATGGACTACGCCTTCCTTGATCCTAGCCTGCCTGGACAGCCTGCATATTGATTCACCCACGTGTTACTTTTTGCAGCACTATATTGTGGTATAAATTAAAATATGACATGTATGTTCTGCGCTTATGTCAAGCTTGAGTGGTGATAGATAGGACCACTTGGTTACTCTTTAAGTGGAACCATGAAAGACTGTACCAAAGTTTACTGCTTAGAGATACACCATTATGTCCCATATTGCTAAAGAAAGGAAAGGGGAGGGGGAAGATTAAATAGAGAGGGGGTTAGTGGTCATAATGTTATGGCGATTAAAAATCATAATTTATTTCAAGTGAAAATAAAAACCTTACATTTTAAGAACCCCTATATGGGTTAAACACATATAATCATAAAATTACTCATTTACTTACGAGTGAATAAAAACATAAAATTATTACGCGTATATGGAAAAGTGCTGTAGCTTATTAATGGTCATAGGTTGTATGATCACCAGAAAAAATCCCCACATACGCCTATGGCCGCCTAATAATAAATTATTAATAAAATATTAATAAAAACTCGTATTAGGCTATTCGGGTAACATGCACACTTAAGGTTACCCTCTAGTAATTAAAACGCATACAGTTCTATTTCTTGGTTTAAACCTTTGGGGGCCAGGGTGTCCAGTGTGAAAATCCACTTGGATTCAATCCTGGACATTACCTTAATAAAATCTCCCCCCCTAGGGTTTTGCTGAACTGTTTGGATCCCACAAAACGTGATATTGGTACATGATCGGTTATGCTTTTCCACAAAGTGGCGGGATAAAGGGTGCCCAGTGAAGCCCTTCTGAATGTTGTCCAAATGTTCTTTTATTCTCACTTTTAGTGGTCTTTTTGTGCGGCCCACATACATTTTATTACACGGACATGTGAGTGTGTAGATAACCCCTGCTGTTTCACATGAAATTTTGTTCTTGATAAGAAAACTCTTTGTACCGCTTGAATCCTTAAATGTATTCTGAATATGCCTCTTACGACATGTCCGCTTACAGCATGAACAACAACCACATGCCATAAATCCCTGATTACGTGGATTTGCCAATATACTAGATACGTCTCTCCTTAACATAATCGGTTTTGTGGTTGGTGCCAAGAGAAGACCCAGATTTTGCGCCTTTGTATAGACAAATCTGGGGTTTTTGGGTAAGAGGTCTCCAATGCACTTATCACTTTGTAGAATCAGCCAATGTTTCCTAACTATACTTATAAATTTTTTATACCCTGAATGGAATTGGGTTACTATAGGTAGTTTATTTATTTGTTGATGAATATTTGGAGAAGGATTCTTTATACTTGCTTTATGGACCAGGCTTTCCCTAGAAACCTGGCTCACTGTATACCTGGCTAGATCCAAGGTTTGTACATCGTACCCCTTGGCTTCAAATTGTTCAGTAATATATGCCGATTCTTCAATATAATCTTTCAGATCTGTACAGTTCCTCCTAATACGGGTAAATTGGCCTTTAGGGATGTTTGTCAACCAGACTGGGACGTGACAGCTTGTCATCTGTATAAAACTATTAGAGTCAACCTCCTTGTGAAAACATTTGGTCTTTAATGAATCGTTTTCCACATAGATAGTTAAGTCTAGAAAGTTGACTTTGAAGTTACTGATGGTAGGAGTAAACTCCAGACCAAACTCGTTATTGTTGAGATTGGAAATGAAAAGATTGAATTCAGTTGATGTGCCCTCCCAAATAAACAAAATATCGTCGATAAAACGACGCCAAAGTTTCAAACCTGTTTGAAGCAAGCCTTCCTTGAAAATGTGTTGTTTCTCCCAGTTACCCACATACAGATTCGCGTAACTGGGCGCAAAACGTGTGCCCATCGCGGTGCCCCACGTTTGCAGGTAGTACTGTTCTTCATATTTGAAATAGTTATGTTGGAGTATGAACTCTATGCTTTCTAGGAGGAATTGTATTTGGGATTCCTCGTATATGCCTAAAGAATGTAAAAATAGGTGTGCTGACTCACAACCTTTCTCCTGATTAATTACAGTGTACAACGATTTAATATCTAATGTACCTAGAATGTAATGGCTTTGCCAAGTAATGGATTCCAGAGTTTGTATAGTATGTGTAGTGTCCTTTAAGTAGGCTGGAATCAGAGCCCCATGCTATAGTCTGCACCTACTAAATCAAGCATAACATCGCTCTCAAGCAGGACGGCTGATATCCTCCACGCGGTGCTCACTCCTGCTATCACATACAGTGCGTACATGTATTCAAATAGTAAGCTCGCTTGAAGTACGGGCTATCATCGGGTGGACTATTCGGGGAGGTCTTGTCCGGACTTATATGTACACAATCCTTTGAGGATCTAAACTGATCATTTTCAAGGAAGGCTTGCTTCAAACAGGTTTGAAACTTTGGCGTCGTTTAATCAACGATATTTTGTTTATTTGGGAGGGCACACCAACTGAACTCAATCTTTTCATTTCCAATCTCAACAATAACGAGTTTGGTCTGGAGTATACTCCTACCATCAGTGGCGGACACTGACAGCCTTGGGCCCCTGTGCAAGAAATGTGTCTGGGCCCCCCTCCCTGCCCAGCATCATACCTCCCAAGTTTTGAAGATGGGAAAGAGGGACAAAGCTTGCGGCGCGCAAAGCGCGCCGCGGCAAATTTTAGGCCACGCCTCTGGCCACACCCATTCATAACTAGTCACACCCATATCCACGTCACAACCACACCCATTTAGCACTGCTGATCACACTTTCATAAAGAATAATTATAAATAAAAAAATATGGCCACACAGTGCTCCATACTGTATAATGGCCACACATGATGGTCAATACTGTATAATGACCGCAGATAATGCTCCATACTGTATAATGACCGCACATGATGCTCCATACTGTATAATGGCCGCACATGATGCTCCATATTGTATATTGACCGCACATGATGCTCCATACTGTATAATGACCGCACATGATGCTCCATACTGTATAATGACCGCACATGATGCTCCATACTGTATAATGACTGCACATGAGGCTCCATACTGTATAATGACCGCACATGATGCTCCATACTGTATAATGGCCGCGCATGATGCTCCATACTGTATATTGACCGCACATGATGCTGCATACTGTATAATGACCGCACATGATGCTCCATACTGTATAATGGCCGCACATGATGCTCCATACTGTATAATGGCCGCGCATGATGCTCCATACTGTATAATGACTGCACATGATGCTCCATACTGTATAATGACCGCACATGATGCTCCATACTGTATAATGGCCGCGCATGATGCTCCATACTGTATATTGACCGCACATGATGCTGCATACTGTATATTGACTGCACATGATGCTCCATACTGTATATTGACCGCACATGATGCTCCATACTGTATAATGACTGCACTTGATGCTCCATACTGTATAATGACCGCACATGATGCTCCATACTGTATAATGGCCACATATGATGCTCCATACTGTATAATGACTGCACTTGATGCTCCATACTGTATAATGACCGCACATGATGCTCCATACTGTATAATGGCCACACATGATGCTCCATACTGTATAATGACCGCACATGATGCTCCATACTGTATAATGACCGCACATGATGCTCCATACTGTATAATGGCCACATATGATGCTCCATACTGTATATTGACCGCACATGATGCTCCATACTGTATAATGACCGCACATGATGCTCCATACTGTATAATGACCGCACATGAGGCTCCATACTGTATAATGACCGCACATGATGCTCCATACTGTATAATGACCGCACATGATGCTCCATACTGTATAATGACCGCACATGATGCTCCATACTGTATAATGGCCACATATGATGCTCCATACTGTATATTGACCGCACATGATGCTCCATACTGTATAATGACTGCACATGATGCTCCATACTGTATATTGACCGCACATGATGCTCCATACTGTATAATGACCGCACATGATGCTCCATACTGTATATTGACCGCACATGATGCTCCATACTGTATATTGACCGCACATGATGCTCCATACTGTATAATGACTGCACATGATGCTCCATACTGTATATTGACCGCACATGAGGCTCCATACTGTATAATGACCGCACATGAGGCTCCATACTGTATAATGACCGCACATGATGCTCCATACTGTATAATGGCCGCGCACTGTACTATGTGCACATATATAGTGTTATATACACTGAGCACTGACCAGGCTGCAGGAACTCACATTATAATATACTATATTATAATGTGAGTTCCTGCAGCCTGGTCAGTGCTCAGTGCACATAACACTATATATGTGCACATAGTACAAATATATATCTGATATATAATGTGGGATGTCCTGGAGCCGGGCTCAGGGTCACACAGTGCAGGGTGAGGATCACTGTGACTTATTGCTGCAGCTTCAGCTTACATGCAGATCGGGTGACACTGGAGCCGGGACCTTATCTGTATGTAAACTTAGGCCATGTGCACACGTTCAGGATTGTTAGCGTTTTTTTCGCGTTTTTTCGCTATAAAAACGTGATAAAAACGCGAAAAAAACGCTTACATAAGCCTCCTATTATTTACAGGGTATTCCGCATTTTTGGTGCAAATGTTGCGATTTTTTCCGCGAAAAAATCGCATAGCGGAAAAAAAAGCAACATGTTCATTAAAAATGCGGAATTGCAGGGATTCCGCACACCTAGGGGTCCATTGATCTGCTTACTTCCCGCACGGGGCTGTGCACACCATGCGGGAAGTAAGCAGATTATATGCGGTTGGTACCCAGGGTGGAGGAGAGGAGACTCTCCTCCACGCACTGGGCACCATATAAGTGGTCAAAAAATAAGAAATAAAATAATAAACAGTCCTATACTCACCCTCGATGTCTTGCCGCCTCCTCGCACGCTGCCGTTCGGTTTCTGTACCTGGTGTGCGCTGAAGGACCTCGCCGAATGACGTCACTGTCCTGTGATTGGTCGTGAGCGGTCATGTGACCGCTCACGTGACCGTGACGTCACGGAAGGTCCTGTGCGCACAGACCAGCTATACGGAACGGACGCCGGTGAGATGTCTGGGTGAGTATAAGCATTTTTTTATTTTTTTAATTATTTTTAAACATTCTATCTTTTACTATAGATGCTGCATAGGCAGCATCTATAGTAACAAGTTGGTCACACTTGTCAAACGCTATGTTTGACAAGTGTGACCAACCTGTCAGTCAGTTTTCCAAGCGATGCTACAGATCGCAGGGAAAACTTTAGCATTCTGCAAGCTAATTACGCTTGCAGAATGCTAAAAAAACGCGAAAAAAACGGAAAAAAAACGCAAAAAAAAAAATGCGGATTTCTTGCAGAAAATTTCCGGTTTTCTTCAGGAATTTTCTGCAAGAAATCCGCAACGTGTGCACATACCCTTAAGGTGGTGCAATAAATCTCACAGTACAGAGAGATCTACAGAAAGCAGATAAGAAAGCAGGAGTGAGATGAAGCCCGTCACATACCTCCTGCCCGGGACCCCATGGCTTTCTACTAACTTCATCTCTCCTCTCCGGCACGCAGGTGACGTCAGATCAGCAGACACACAGGCTCCTGCTGTGTCTGCAATAGGAGGATGCCGGCCAGCACTTGTACACTGCTAATACAGTGCGGGGCCTGCACCCGTGCACCGATCTACTGCAGCAGCACAAAGCCGGGCCCCTGTATGTCCCTGCCTGCAAGGGCCCCCCTCCACCTCCGGGCCCCGGTGCGGCTGCACCGGTTGAACCGGCGGTAGGTCCGCCCCTGCCTACCATCAGTAACTTCCAAGTCAACTTTCTAGACTTAACTATCTATGTGGAAAACGATTCATTAAAGACCAAATGTTTTCACAAGGAGGTTGACTCTAATAGTTTTATACAGATGACAAGCTGTCACCTCCCAGTCTGGTTGACAAACATCCCTAAAGGCCAATTTACCCGTATTAGGAGGAACTGTACAGATCTGAAAGATTATATTGAAGAATCGGCATATATTACTGAACAATTTGAAGCCAAGGGGTACGATGTACAAACCTTGGATCTAGCCAGGTATACAGTGAGCCAGGTTTCTAGGGAAAGCCTGGTCCATAAAGCAAGTATAAAGAATCCTTCTCCAAATATTCATCAACAAATAAATAAACTACCTATAGTAACCCAATTCCATTCAGGGTCTAAAAAATTTATAAGTATAGTTAGGAAACATTGGCCGATTCTACAAAGTGATAAGTGCATTGGAGACCTCTTACCCAAAAACCCCAGATTTGTCTATACAAAGGCGCAAAATCTGGGTCTTCTCTTGGCACCAACCACAAAACCGATTATGTTAAGGAGAGACGTATCTAGTATATTGGCAAATCCACGTAATCAGGGATTTATGGCATGTGGTTGTTGTTCATGCTGTAAGCGGACATGTCATAAGAGGCATATTCAGAATACATTTAAGGATTCAAGCGGTACAAAGAGTTTTCTTATCAAGAACAAAATTTCATGTGAAACAGCAGGGGTTATCTACACACTCACATGTCCGTGTAATAAAATGTATGTGGGCCGCACAAAAAGACCACTAAAAGTGAGAATAAAAGAACATTTGGACAACATTCAGAAGGGCTTCACTGGGCACCCTTTATCCCGCCACTTTGTGGAAAAGCATAACCGATCATGTACCAATATCACGTTTTGTGGGATCCAAACAGTTCAGCAAAACCCTAGGGGGGGAGATTTTATTAAGGTAATGTCCAGGATTGAATCCAAGTGGATTTTCACACTGGACACCCTGGCCCCCAAAGGTTTAAACCAAGAAATAGAACTGTATGCGTTTTAATTACTAGAGGGTAACCTTAAGTGTGCATGTTACCCGAATAGCCTAATACGAGTTTTTATTAATATTTTATTAATAATATATTATTAGGCGGCCATAGGCGTATGTGGGGATTTTTTCTGGTGATCATACAACCTATGACCATTAATAAGCTACAGCACTTTTCCAGATACGCGTAATAATTTTATGTTTTTATCCACTCGTAAGTAAATGAGTAATTTTATGATTATATGTGTTTAACCCATATAGGGGTTCTTAAAATGTAAGGTTTTTATTTTCACTTGAAATAAATTATGATTTTTAATCGCCATAACATTATGACCACTAACCCCCTTTCTATTTAATCTTCCCCCTCCCCTTTCCTTTCTTTAGCAATATGGGACATAATGGTGTATCTCTAAGCAGTAAACTTTGGTACAGTCTTTCATGGTTCCACTTAAAGAGTAACCAAGTGGTCCTATCTATCACCACTCAAGCTTGACATAAGCGCAGAACATACATGTCATATTTTAATTTATACCACAATATAGTGCTGCAAAAAGTAACACGTGGGTGAATCAATATGCAGGCTGTCCAGGCAGGCTAGGATCAAGGAAGGCGTAGTCCATATAAGGTCGGGCCAGACAGGGAACTCCATCCCTGACGAAGAAGGAGTGTATCCTTCGAAACGCGTCGGATTGGTTGCCCTGTCTAAAGCCCGCCCTCCTACCCTGTGACGTCACATCAGGTACCACGCCCCCAACAAATACCGCTACGGCTCCGGCGTTGCTTCCGGCTGGGGCACGCCAGGAGTACGCGGTCCCCGCTCACACACAGTGCTGAGCGAGCGGAGATTCTCTCAACCTAGTCGGCCTCCACACTGCCCCGCAGCCCCATGCTATAGTCTGCACCTACTAAATCAAGCACAACATCGCTCTCAAGCAGGACGGCTGATATCCTCCACGCGGTGCTCACTCCTGCTATCACATACAGTGAGTACATGTATTCAAATAGTAAGCTCGCTTGAAGTACGGGCTATCATCGAGTGGACTATTCGGGGAGGTCTTGTCCGGACTTATATGTACACAATCCTTTGAGGATCTAAACTGATTATATTGTACTACTGTGTTTGCCAATTTCTAGGACCTTTAGTACTACTATTTTACAAGCGCAGGTGACCTATTTATTTGTACTTCAGTATCTACTTTCAGACGTGGGGCAGCACAGACCCCGTTACCTCACCAGCTGCTCATCTCAATATATATATATTTTTTGTTTTCCTTCTCCTGCTACCTGTTACATTACAGTCCCCCTCTGGTCTTGCCAAGTGCAGCGCCAGTGTATCATTATTTTCATCTTTTTGCTAATTTTTACTTTTGTTATCTTCATTTTTTAAAACTTCAAGTAATTATACTTACACTAGATGGTGGCCCGATTCTAATGCATCGGGTATTCTAGAATATGCATGTCCACGTAGTATATTGCCCAACCACATAGTATATTGCCCAGCCACGTAGTATATTGCACAGCCCACGTAGTATATTGCCCAGCCACGTAGTATATTGCCCAGTCACGTAGTATATTGCCCAGCCATGTAGTGTATTGCCCAGTTACATAGTATATTGCCCAGTGACGTAGTATATTCCCCAGCCACGTAGTATATTGACCAGTTACGTAGTATATTGCCCAGTGACGTAGTATACAGCACAGAGCCACGTAGTATATTGCACAGCGACGTAGTATACAGCACAGAGCCACGTAGTATATTGCCCAGCCATGTAGTATATTGGCCAGTCACGTAGTATATTGCCCAGCTACGTAGTATATTGTCCAGCCACATATGTCACAGGTTAAAAAATAAACATATACTCACCTTCCGAGGGCCCCTTGTAGTCCTGTCGCCTGTGTGTGGTGTACGCGGCAGCTTCCGGTCCCAGGGTTGGTATGAGCGCAGGACCTGTGATGACGTCGCGGTCACATGACCGTGACGTCATGGCAGGTCCTTCTCGCGCAGGCGCGCAGGACCTGTGATGACGTCGCAGACACATGACCGTGATGTCATGGCAGGTCCTTCTCGCATAGCATCCTTAGCACCGGAACCTGCAGGCGCGAGCGCATCGTCCGACTACGGAAGGTGAGAATAGCAGGTTTTTTGTTTTTTTATTATTTTTAACATTAGATCTTTTTACTATTGATGCTGCATAGGCAGCATCAATAGTAAAAACTTGGTGATACAGGGTTAATAGCGGCGGTAACGGAGTGTGTAACCCTCGGCATAACACGGTCCGTTACCGCTGGCATTAACCCTGTGTGAGCGGTGACTGACTGACTGGAGGGGAGTATGCGGGCGCCGGGCACTGACTGCAGGGGAGTAGGGAGGGACTAATCGGACTGTGCCCGTAGCTGATTGGTCGCGGCAGCCATGACAGGCAGCTGGCGAGACCAATCAGCGACGCGGGATTTCCGTGATGGAAGTTGCCGACAGAAAGATGTAAGTACCCCTAGACAATTATATATATAGATTATTCTATTATTTTATCTTCTTTTGGTGAAGCCATGTTTTTATTGATTTGGGAGCATGCTTAGGGTCATTGTCATGCTGAAAGGTGAAATTCATCTTTAGCTTTTTAGCAGAGCCCTGAAGGTTTAAAATTGGCTGATATTTGGAACTGTTCATAATTCTCTTTACCTCGAATAAAGCCTCAGTTTCAGCTGCCAAAAAACAGTCCCAAAACATAATGCTGTCCCCTCCATGCTTCACTCTGGGTATAGTGTTCTTTTGGTGATGAGCAGTGTTGACTTTGCTTAAACATAACTTTTGGAATTATGGCCAAAAGGTTCAACCTTGGTCTCATCAGACCATAATATGTTGTTTCACATACTTTTGACAGACTTGATGTAGCTTTTGGTAAAACATAGCTGGGCTTAGATGTTTTTCTTCATAAAAAAAAAGCTTCTATTTTGCCACCCTACTCCTCAATCCAGACAGATGAAGAATGCAGGTGATTGTTTTTACATTCAGTACATAACAAGTACTTAACATAACAAGTACAGATATTTCTGCATCTCCTTTAATGTTGTTGGAGGCCTCTTGGCAGCTTTCTGGACATTTTTTTTTTCTCGCCTTTTTTAACAGTTTTTATGGACATCCAGTTCTAGGTAATGTCACTGTTGTACCAAATTTAAGCCCCTTCTTAATCACCGTCTTCCATGATATATCTAATTCCTTGGAAAAAATTTTTGTATCTTTCTCCTGACTGATAGATTTCAACAATGAGATCCCTTTTCTGTGTTGTAAGCTGTTTATGAACTATGGCTTCTGCCATGCAAACTAAAATGCAACTAAGAAAATGTCAGGAAAATCCTACTAGAACAGCTAGACTTTATATGTGGTTAACCCCTTCACTCCAACCCTGTTTTCACCTGCCTGACCAGGCCAAATTTTACAATTCTGACCGGCATCACTTCAACTTATCCCAGCGATTCTGAGACTGTTTTTTCATGGCATGTTGTCATTCATATTAGTGGTAAATTTTGGTTGATATGATTTGCGTTTATTTATGATATCAAAAACTTAAAGGGAGGGTGCCGTGATTTTAGTTTTTGTACTAATAATTATTGATTATATAATCAATTATTTTCAATACAAAAGTAAATGTACCTCTTTCATACTTTTTTATTTATTCACTTTTACTTTCACCACTGGAGGCCGCCATTTTCATTAGTGTGGGTGTAAGTGTCTGGGCACGACACTTGCACACCTCACTTACGGCAGCCATGGACATAGGAAACTGCAGTCGGCCCCGACCGCATCTCTTTCATTGAGGCCGCTCCTCCTGCCTCTCAGCTGTGACTTGGCCACGCCCACTGAGCTGCCACATCACAGCTGTGAGAGGAGATCGCGGCCATTTTGTTTTTCCCTCTGCCATCGCACACACAGCTCAGTGCGTGCGATGGCAGAAGCTGCTGCTGGGAAGCGAGGGTCCGAGGTGAGTATCTGCAGCAAGGAGCTGTGATTGCAGCCTGAACTTAGTATTACAGTACAGGCTGCAATCACTGCTCACTGCCGACCTGTTCAGAGCAGAGCAGGGAGATCGTCACACTGCTCTGCCCTGAACATGACTCAGCATTTCCTGAGAGAGGATGGAAGGTAAGTACAGGGTTTTTATTTTCTTATGCATCTACCACTGCTACCAGCCCCTATATATCACCTAGCACTGCCTGCCCCTATATACCACTGCCTGCCTGCCTCTGTATACCACTGCCTGCCTGCCTCTGTATACCATTGCCTGCCTGCCTCTGTATACCACTGCCTGCCTGCCTCTGTATACCACTGCCTGCCTGCCTCTGTATACCCCTGCCTGCCTGCCTCTGTATACCCCTGCCTGCCTCTGTATACCCCTGCCTGCCTCTGTATACCCCTGCCTGCCTCTGTATACCACTGCCTGCCTCTGTATACCACTGCCTGCCTGCCTCTGTATACCACTGCCTGCCTGCCTCTGTATACCCCTGCCTGCCTGCCTCTGTATACCACTGCCTGCCTGCCTCTGTATACCCCTGCCTGCCTGCCTCTGTATACCCCTGCCTGCCTGCCTCTGTATACCCCTGCCTGCCTGCCTCTGTATACCCCTGCCTGCCTGCCTCTGTATACCCCAGCCTGCCTGCCTCTGTATACCCCTGCCTGCCTGCCTCTGTATACCCCTGCCTGCCTGCCTCTGTATACCACTACCTGCCTGCCTCTGTATACCACTGCCTGCCTCTGTATACCACTGCCTGCCTGCCTCTGTATACCACTGCTGCCTGCCTCTGTATACCACTGCCTGCCTGCCTCTGTATACCCCTGCCTGCCTGCGTATACCACTGCCTGCCTCTGTATACCCCTGCCTGCTTGCCTCTGTATACCACTGCCTGCCTGCCTCTGTATACCACTGCTGCCTGCCTCTGTATACCACTGCCTGCCTGCCTCTGTATACCACTGCCTGCCTCTGTATACCACTGCCTGCCTGCCTCTGTATACCACTGCCTGCCTGCCTCTGTATACCACTGCCTGCCTGCCTCTGTATACCACTGCCTGCCTCTGTATACCACTGCCTGCCTGCCTCTGTATACCCCTGCCTGCCTGCCTCTGTATACCCCTGCCTGCCTGCCTCTGTATACCCCTGCCTGCCTGCCTCTGTATACCACTGCCTGCCTCTGTATACCACTGCCTGCCTCTGTATACCACTGCCTGCCTGCCTCTGTATACCACTGCCTGCCTGCCTCTGTATACCACTGCCTGCCTCTGTATACCACTGCCTGCCTGCCTCTGTATACCACTGCTACCTCTGTCCTGTGTAGCTAATCTAGTCCTGGGTAGCTAATCCTGTCCCGTGTACTGTGTCCTCAGCAGTCAGTATCACACAGGACAGGATTAGATACACGGCTCAGCAGTCGGTATCACACAGGACAGGATTAGATACATGGCTCAGCTGTCGGTATCACACAGGCCAGGATTAGATATACGGCTCAGCAGTCAGTATCTAATCCTCTCCTATGCACTCTCCCCCCTGCATGTCTTTTCCCATTGTGGTTTATTATTTTTGTTGTGGGAGATGTGGGAGTCGAGGATTATGCGTTCGGTATGGTTTAAAAAAGATTAATAAAGGACTTTATTCTGGCCGAGTCTTTATTTACAATACAACTATAGGATTAGTAATGGATGGGTGCCTTGTAGACGCCTCTCCATTACTAAGCCGTGGGCTTGATGTCACCGGACAATATGAAGGTGACATTAACCCCACAAATATGAACCCCACTTGCTACCGCTACAGGGCAAGTGGAAATTGCCAGGCAAAGCGCCAGAAAAGGTGCATGTAAAAGGCAGCTGAGAGCTGATGTTTTTAGCCTGGGGGGGGGACAGTATCCATGGCCCCTTCCTAGGCTATTAATGTAAGCCCGCAGCTGTCTGCATAATATTTCATGGTTATTAATTATAGGGGGCCCCACGTCTTTTTTGGGGGGCTGTCCCCCATTTTAATAGCCAGTAAAGGCTATAAGTATACAGTTGCGAGCGTGTGAGTGAGCACACCCTCCCATCCACAGACCAGTACACTGCTCTTCTGAAATACTGTGCTCCTGTCACCCTGCTCCTTCCACCATACGTCTCTCACCTCCCTAGAGCAGCACAATACCATATGGATCACGTATAATGCCGATATATAATCACATAATACTCCCATAAAGACCACACATTATGCCGGGATATTATAATATATACCGTATATACTCGAGTATAAGCCGAGATTTTCAGCCCAAATTTTTGGGCTGAAAGTGCCCCCTCGGCTTATACTCGAGTCACGGTCGGCGGTGGGGTCGGCGGGTGAGGGGGAGAGGGCGCTGAGGCATACTTACCTAGTCCCGGCGATCCTGTCACTCCCCCTGCCCGTCCCACGGTCTCCGGGTGCAGCAGCCTCTTCCCCTGAGCGGTCACGTGGGACCGCTCATTAGAGAAATGAATAGGCTGCTCCACCTCCCATAGGGGCGGAGCCGCCTATTCATTTCTCTAATGAAGCGGTGCCGGTGACCGCTGATAGAGAAAGAGGCTGCGGCACCGAAGACAGGCAGGGGGAAGGAGCGGGACGCCGGGAGCAGGTAAGTATGATATATTCACCTGTCCTCGTTCCTGTTCCACACGCCGGGCGCTGTCTCCATCTTCCCGGCGTCTCTCTGCACTGACTGTGCAGGTCAGAGGGCGCGATGACGCATATAGTGTGCGCGCCGCCCTCTGCCTGATCAGTCAGTGCAGAGAGACGCCGGGAAGATGGCGCCGAGGAGCTGCAAGAGAGGTGAGTATGTGTTTTATTATTTTTATTGCAGCAGCAGCAGCACAGCTATGGGGCAATAATGGACGGTGCAGAGCACTGTATGGCACAGCTATGGGGCAGTAATGGTGCAGAGCACTATATGGCACAGCTATGGGGCAATAATGGTGCAGAGCACTATATGGCACAGCTATGGGGCAATAATGGTGCAGAGCATTATATGGCACAGCTATGGGGCAATAATGGTGCAGAGCACTATATGGCACAGCTATGGGGCAATAATGGTGCAGAGCACTATATGGCACAGCTATGGGGCAATAATGAACAGTGCAGAGCACTGTATGGCACAGCTATGGGGCAATAATGGTGCAGAGCACTATATGGCACAGCTATGGGGCAATAATGAACAGTGCAGAGCACTATATGGCACAGCTATGGGGCAATAATGGATGGTGCAGAGCACTATATGGCACAGCTATGGGGCAATAATGGTGCAGAGCACTATGGCACAGCTATGGGGCAATAATGGTGCAGAGCACTATATGGCACAGCTATGGGGCAGTAATGGTGCAGAGCACTATATGGCACAGCTATGGGGCAATAATGGACGGTGCAGAGCACTATATGGCACAGCTATGGGGCAATAATGGTGCAGAGCACTATATGGCACAGCTATGGGGCAATAATGGTGCAGAGCACTGTATGGCACAGCTATGGGGCAATAATGGTGCAGAGCACTGTATGGCACAGCTATGGGGCAATAATGGTGCAGAGCACTATATGGCACAGCTATGGGGCAATAATGGTGCAGAGCACTATATGGCACAGCTATGGGGCCATAATGAACAGTATGGAGCATCTATTTTTATTTTTGAAATTCACCGGTAGCTGCTGCATTTTCCACCCTAGGCTTATACTCGAGTCAATAAGTTTTCCCAGTTTTTTGTGGCAAAATTAGGGGGGTCGGCTTATACTCGGGTCGGCTTATACTCGAGTATATACGGTATATATAATATCGCACATTATGCCACCAAGTATTGTGTGATCTATGTGACGGTATTATATGTGATCTATATGGCAATATTATGTTTGCTCAGTGTTGTGGAATGATGTAAAAACTATATGACGGTGGTATATGAGAACTATATTGTGGGATTATGTGTGATCTATGTGGAAGTACTAGGTGAGAATTATATGGCGGTATTATTTGTGATCTATATGGTGGTATGTGAGAACTGTATGACAGTATTGTGTGATCTATTTGATAGTATTGTGTGTGTGATGTATATGGCGGTATTATGTGTGATCTATATAGCGGTATTATGTGAGAACACTATGGCAGTATTATCTTCAGAAAGTGGACCCATTCTACGGTGGTTCTGGCTGAGCACCTGCACGCGGGTCTGGGGTAATAGAGGGGGCAGCATGACCTCCAGTTAGGTGCAGTCAGGGCTGGTGATGCAGCTGAAGAGAGGGGTCTCATTTTTATCATTACTCTATGGCTACATTTCCTTCCCAGCGTCACCCCGTACTTCGCCTGACGTCTCACTTTCACACATCGCCAGGACAGGATGGAGAAGACAGGATCTGAGGAGGGGAATGGGGTCTGCATGCAAAGTCTGGATCAGAACAGGCCATCAATCTGCAGAAATGTTTCCTGGATTTCTGTAGAGCAGACGGTCCATCCATGTGTATAAAAGACAGCGTTCTATGTACAATCCCTGGCTGCTCCGCGCACTGAACAGGGTGCCCCCCATAGACCAGCACACTGCTCTCCTGAAATACTCTGTGCTGCTGTCACCCTGCTCCCTCCACCACATATCTCCCAGAATCCTTGCTGCCTGCCATCCTCGGTGACTGTCTACTTGTCAGTATAAGGCTGCGGTCACACATTCAGTCAGCATCAGTATTTGAGGTCAGTATTTTACATCAGTATTTGTAAGCCAAAACCTGGAGTGGGTGATAACTGCAGAAGTGGTGACGTGTTTCTATTATAGTTTTCCTCTAATTGTTCCACTCCTGGTTTTGGCTTACACATACTGAGGTAAAATACTGACCAAATACTGCTAGTGTCACGGCAGCCTTACTCTGCAGTCACTGACAAAATGGCTGCTCACTGGGTTCCTGAATATCATCCTCTTATCCCTTAGCAAACACCCAGAAGGGGAGGAGAGGAGACATCACACACGTCAGCAGACTCCGCCCATAATTACTGCAGTGCTGTAATGTGAGCTAGTTGTACACTAGGTTTTTCTGAAATTTCAGCAGCTGGTCCCCCTAGTGTTTAAAAGTGGAAATTCCAAAACTTTTCAAATTATTTTTCATATTTTACTAAATTATAAACAAATGAAAATATTTTTTAAGAAAATTTAAACATTAATTCTTTACATTTTTACAATTGCTGTAAAAAAATTTTTTTTGATGGCACCTTCCCTTTAACAAAAGAATATGAAAATTTAGCAATTTTCAAAATTTGAATTTTTATGGTCTTAAACCAGATAGTTATATCACACAAAATAGATAATAAATAGCATTTAACACATGTCTACTTTACATCAACATCATTTTTGAAATATATATATGGAACGCCCGCTGGGACCGTGGGGTACTCGGAACTGGGCTGGGGCAGTTCTTAAAGGGGTGGTCACAGTGGCAGTGCCCGTCCGTGGCCCTGAGAGTCCAATTGAAGGGGGATTAATGGAAATAGGAATAAAGTCTAATGTAGTATGTTCGTGATGCCACCTGTGGTATTCGGCCAGGGGTGGCCGACGCTGCTTAAAGGGGTCCTCTAGGGCTGATGGTTTGGCAGCAGAGATGGTCTAGTTCCCCACAGGTAGAACTTAGTCCCCAGGGCTCCCAGTGTAGTTGGTAAGGATGATAGATGGCGAGGTGCAGGAAAGAATTAGAGGACACAAGGTTGCAGTCTCTTTACCTTTTACTGGTAGAATGCAGGCACAGTCCAGGGTACAGGTAACAAGTGATGGTGAGGTCCGGGCAGCCTGGAAGAGATTCGGAATCCCCCTAGCCAGGTGCGGTTGGAAGCCTTCCTTTCTGCCCTGTGTCCTAAGTTCCTTGCTAACAGAGACTTCACACAAGGTTCTCTCTTTCGCTCTGACCCTTTCAGGTGGACACTACCCGCATGGCAGGCAACTTGAGCCTTATAGGTGTCCCTTCTCGTGGTGACTCCGGGCTCTATCTGCTGCTGTGCCTTTGGGTCTTGGATGGGACTTGCAATCTCCTGCCCTCCGGGTTCAATGGCTGGGTCTGCAATTCCTACACCACCACGGACCCCGGTGTCCGGTCTCTTGGCGCTTTCTTCTGGGGTGAACCCACTCGCAGCTCCAGACCCAAGGCGTCTGTCCTTTGACTCCTCTCCCCTCACAGTCTCTTACGATCTGTCTGACTCTCCTGTCAGGAGCTGCAGAGCCTCATGTCTGTATGGCTCCAGCTCTCTCCACAGACTGCTCCACTCCTCACTCTGACTGACTACTAACTCTTCCTCCACCCAGAATATATAGGGAAGCTACCCTCAAACCGGGTATAGAGCTCCCCCTTCTGGCCTGGAGTCAGAACAGTGTTGTGTGTACATGTTACCTGTTAAAGGGATCCTTGTTACTTCCAGGCATGGCATCATCCTCCCTGTGAGAAAGGCAATACCACTGTAACAACTGGCTTCCTGGGGTGTTACATATATATTTTTGCTAAGAAGTTAAAAGGGTTAAATGCTAATCAGCAATTATTCATTTTTCCAAGAAAATTCACAAAACCAATTACTTTAGGTACCACAACGCATCTGAAATGGCTTTGAGGGGTCTTTGTGGCAGAAAATGCTAAAAAGTGACACCATTTTAAAAACTGCACTCCTCCAAGTGCTCAAAACCACATTCAAATAGCTTATTATCCCTTTAGTTGTTTCACAGGAATTAAACAATATGGAAGGAACAAATGAAAATGTAATTTTACCCAGAAGAATGTTGCTTTAGCCCTAAATTTTTATTTTTAACAAGAGTAACAGTTAAAAATTGATGCCAAAATTTGTTGTGTAATTTCTCCTGAGTACACTAATATCCCATATGCGGTGTAAAATTACTGTTTGGGCACACGACAGGGCTTCGAAGAGAAGGAGCGGAAACGCCCACAAGTGACCCCATTTTAAAAATTACACTTCTCGAGGAATTCATCTAGGGGTGTAGTGAGCATTCTTAACCCTCAGGTGATTCACAGAATTGTATAACATTGGGCTGAATCAATGAAAATTATCATTTTTTCCACAAAATGTTGCTTTGGACCCAAGTTTTTAATTTTCAAAAGGGATATTAGGAGGAAATTATTGGTGCAATGTGTTACATAATTTTTCCTGAGTACACCAATTCCCCATATGTGGTTGAAAACTACTTTTGAGGCACAGTGCAAAGCTCAGAAGGGAAGAAGCGCCATATTGGAGTTCAGATTTTCCTGGAATGGTTTGAAGGTGCCATGTCACATTGTTAAAGCCTTTGGGGTGCCAGAACAGCAGACCCCCTCCATAAGTGACCCCATTTTGCAAACTACACTCCCCAATGAATTTATCTAGGGATGCAGTGAGCAGGTTGACATCACAAGTGCCTCACAGAATTTTATACTATTGGGCGGTGAAGAAAGTATAATTACATTCTTACCACTAAAATGATGTTTTAGCCCCAAGTTTTTAATTTTTATAAGGGCTAATAGGTTAAAATGGACCTCAGTTTGTTATTCAATTTCTACTGAGTACGCCAACACTCTACAAGTAATCAGGAACTACTTTCTAGGCACAATGGAAAGCTCAGAAGGGAAGGAGCGCCATATAGTGCAGATTTTACGGTTATTGTTTGCGGGTGCCATGACCCACTGAGAGAGAGCCTGAGGTTGAAACCCCAAAAATGACCTAATTTTGCAAACTACACCTCTCAATGAATTCCTCTAAGGGTGCTGTGATCATATTGACACCACGGGTATGTCACAAAACTTTTTACCAGTGCATTGTAGTGCCCGCTCATCATGCCCAGTTCATGCTTTTGGAGAAGCTGAAAGTTAGGCGAGCTCTCATCACTACAGAAATGCCTTTGTGATTTTTGGGAGGCAGAGTGATGATCAAAAAACTTCAATTCAGGAATTTTTTTTATGTTGACTGTGTGGTAAAAGTGATAAGGCAGCTTTATTCTTCAGATCTGCACATTTATAGCAATACCACATTTATACGATTTTTTTAAATGTTTTGCTTCTTTTACACAATATAAACTATTTTATAGAAAAAATAATTGCCTATGAATTTTTTTCTTCTGAGAGCTATAGCTTTTTTATTTCTCCACTGACAGAGCTGTTTTGTTTATTTTTTTGCAGGACATGATGGCGTACCGTTTTTTTAACGGTACAATGAAAAACCATAGCTTTTTGCCATTTTTTTTACAGCGTCCACTGAAGGGGTTAACTAGTGTGACAGTTTTATAGATCAGGTCTTTCTGGATATGGCATACGATATACAGTATGTGTACTTAGTTTATTTTTGTTTTTACATAAATCTACGTCTTCATTGGTATAATATTATTTTTTTAATTCATTTTGTGATTTTGTTTTTAACTTTTTTTACTTAGTCCCTCTATGGGACCTTAACTGATCACTGGTATAATACATTGCAATGCCCAAGTACTGGAATGCATTATTGCTGTTAGTGGGACACTGAGGCCGGGGTCACACTAGACCGTAATACGGACGAGTGCTATGCGATAAAAAATCGCATAGCACTCGGCCCAATGTTAATCTATGGTGCAGCTCCCATCATCCGATATTTTCTCCACCGTATTCAGGATCCGAGTGAAATCGCAGCATGCTGCGATTGTCAGCGTATCTCGGCCGAGACTCGCCAATGCAAGTCTATGGGTGCGAGAAAAAATCGGATTACACACGGACCATGCGTGTGCATTGCGAGAAATACGCAGCGGTGTTAGAGAAAAGCCGGTAATTCAATTGCCGGCTTTTCATTTCTCCTGCCTAAACCCGACATGATATGAGACATGGTTTACATACAGTAAACCATGTCATATCCCCCTTTTTTTTGCATATTCCACACTACTAATGTTAGTAGTGTGTATGTGCAAAACTTCGGCGCTGTAGCTATTAAATTTAAGGGTTAAATGGCGGAAAAAATTGGCATGGGCTCCCGCGCAATTTTCTCCGCCAGAGCGGTAAAGCCAGTGACTTACGGCAGATATTAATAGCCAGGAGAGGGTCCATGGTTATTGGCCCCCCCGTGGCTAAAAACATCTGCCCCCAGCCACCCCAGAAAAGGCACATCTGGAAGATGCGCCTATTCTGGCACTTGGCCACTCTCTTCCCACTCCCGTGTAGCGGTGGGATATGGGGTAATGAAGGGTTAATGCCACCTTGCTATTGTAAGGTGACATTAAGCCAGATTAATAATGGAGAGGCGTCAATTATGTCACCTATCCATTATTAATCCAATTGTCTGAAAGGGTTAAAAAACACACACACACATGATTAAAAAGTATTTTAATGAAATAAACACACAGGTTGTTTTAGTATTTTATTGCTCTCTCAATCCATCTGGAAGACCCTCGCTTGGCAAAATAATAAACCCACAATATACATACCCTCTCTGATGAACTGTCAGGTCCCACGAGGTAATCCATCTGAAGGGGTTAAAATATTTTACAGGCAGGAGCCCTGCTAATGCAGCTGTGCTCGTGTCTGTAAGCCCCGGCGAATGAAGGAAATGTAGGTCAATGACCTATAGTTACCTTCAGTCGCGGTGATGCGCCCCCTGCTGGATGTCCTTATATGACCTGGAGCGTGGGAAAAAGTTCCCAGGCTGCAGTTCATGAGGACATCCAGCAGGGGCGCATCACCGCGACTGAAGGTAACTATAGGTCATTGACCTATATTTCCTTCATTCGCCGGGGCTTACAGACACGAGCACAGCTGCATTAGCAGGGTTCCTGCCTGTAAAATATTTTAACCCCTTCAGATGGATTACCTCGTGGGACCTGACAGTTCATCAGAGAGGGTATGTATATTGTGGGTTTATTATTTTGCCAAGCGAGGGTCTTCCAGATGGATTGAGAGAGCAATAAAATACTAAAACAACCTGTGTGTTTATTTCATTAAAATACTTTTTAATCATGTGTGTGTGTGTTTTTTAACCCTTTCAGACAATTGGATTAATAATGGATAGGTGACATAATTGACGCCTCTCCATTATTAATCTGGCTTAATGTCACCTTACAATAGCAAGGTGGCATTAACCCTTCATTACCCCATATCCCACCGCTACACGGGAGTGGGAAGAGAGTGGCCAAGTGCCAGAATAGGCGCATCTTCCAGATGTGCCTTTTCTGGGGTGGCTGGGGGCAGATGTTTTTAGCCACGGGGGGGGGGGGGCCAATAACCATGGACCCTCTCCTGGCTATTAATATCTGCCGTCAGTCACTGGCTTTACCGCTCTGGCGGAGAAAATTGCGCGGGAGCCCACACCAATTTTTTCCGCCATTTAGCCCTTTATTTTACATGCTACAGCGCCCAAATTTTGCACATACACACTACTAACATTAGTAGTGTGGAATATGCAGCAAAAAAGGGGATATGAGATGGTTTACTGTATGTAAACCATGTCTCATATCATGTCAGGTTTGGGAAGGAGAAATGAAAAGCCGGCAATTGAATTACCGGCTTTTCACAGATATCGCGCTGAATTAAATATAAATACAGAATATATATATGTGTCTCAATGACATATATATATATATATATATATACTGTATATATGTTTTAACGAACATTTGAGCACATAAATCCATTAGATGTCGGTTTTGCAAGCCTGCGAGAAAATCTCGGCATACGGATGCCATACGGATGTCACACAGATGTCAAAAGGATCATTTGATGCGAGGAAATCGCATCCTCGCACTGCACACGGATCACTGCTTGGGAAACATTTGTGCGATTCTCGTCCGTGAAAAACGGACCCTTTTTTTATACGTTGTGTGTGTCCCCGGCCTCACAGAACGCCTACCAGACCATACTCCTGGCATGGCCTAACAGGCCACTGTAGCTGGCAGACCCGGAGGTCGTCATTTGACCTCCAGTTGCCATGACTACCATTGGCAGCTGTGGCTACACGGGGGTCAGTGGATGCTCTGGTCTTTAGAAGACTGCATGGACCAAAGCTCCAGCACAATGAATACCAGCACATACTGAATAAAAAAAATGCTTCTGCATTCTGCAGGCCGGTGCTGGCCGTGGCACGTGGGCTGCAGCATAATCGCATGTTCACTGTGCACTTAATTCATTTTGCTTATTTAATTGAGCAAGGGAAAATCTGAGGAATCTGCTCCAGAGACAGTGAGGGCACCAGGCCTCTGATCTTACAGGGATATTGGGACTATAAAACTTTCATCTCACTAATCTAATCCAATTAAGGATTCATTCTCTGAGCTCAGTTTGTTTCTTTATTTAAGTGTCCATTTATTATGTCGTGTCTCTGGTTTTTTGTGTATATATGTGTTTTTTTCAGATACTTTGTTATACCATGCCTAAGGAGGAGGCCTAAGAAGTCTCAAAAGCTTGCTTTGTAACATATTTTATTTTATTTCTGTTAGCCATTAATATGTATCATAACTAAAGATGAGCGAATGTCATCGGGTCAGGCTATAGCGCTTACCAAATAAGCTGCAGAGGAAGCCCGGATACCTGGATCGCTCCGGCTGATCAGCTGCTCGGCTCCGCAGCTGTATGTGTCGTGGCTGTGTGACAGTCACAGCACATGCATGGAGAGCCCAACACACAGGCCGGGTTCCCTCTGCAGCTTATTCTGTAAGCGCTATAGCTTGCCAAATAAGCAGGGACCCAAGCAAATTCGCTCAACTCTAATCATAACCACAAGATTATTATCTCGTTTTTCCCACCGAGAGTAATCAGATTTGAAAAGCGCATCGCAGGTGAGTTTACACAGAGTTAAAAAGAAGCTCAGTGGGCTTTCTGAGATTTCTGTAAATCCCATCCACTTTGCTAGAACTGTAAGATGCTCTGTTCTTGATGCAGCAAAAACATGCAGCGTCAAAAACGCATCAAAAGCTCATTGAGGGAACATAGCCTAAGAATTGTCTTAGCTTTCAGTGCTACACTGTGATCCATATAGTCACATGGAATATTAAATAAAGGGACCTGTCATGTTGAAAATAGTATCTGATCTGCATCAGGATGTTATAAAGCAGGAGCAGCTGATCAGAATCATATACAGTTTTGTGGGAGAAGTTTCAGTAAAGCTTGCATTTTATTCATTGCAATCCCTGCTGTTTGTATGCTCATGAGTCCGGTGGGCGACCCCTGCATGATAGTGCATTCAGATGGAACTACCAAACACTGATTAGGACCACCCCCTGGACTAGTATTTCATTAATTGAAATCCTTGGTGATTGTACGCATATGGGTCCAGTGGGTTGTCCTACTCTGTGTTTAGCAGTTATTTCTGCATGTGCGGTCATACAGGGCCGGCCTACTGGACTCCTATGCATTTTAATACCAGGGATTTCAATGAATAAATTACAAGTTATACTGATTTTTTTTCCACAAACCTATACATCATTCTGCTCGGCTTCTCCTGCTTTATACAATGTTGTCCACAGATCGGACTGCATGTACAATGTGACAGGTGCTCTACCACTTGGCTCTGGATCAAGCATAGTACATTTCAATGATTAAATTCAGAAAATTACATCAATTTCACAAGTCATGTAAAAAATGATTAATGTGTTTTCTTTTACACGATATCTAACAAGGATTGTTTTTTTTTCTTGTAGCTGTTCTTTTTATTCAGCCACTTTATGCCATATGGGCTTGTTACCGCTCCTGTCCATCAAGTTGTGCTTGTACTCACGAACGAAACTGCTCTGTTTTATGTGACCGAATAGGACTTCTCGAGATCCCTAATGAATTTCCATGTGAAGCTTCCTTTATTAACCTGGATAAAAACAATATCAAATTTCTCTCAGAACGGGCTTTTGGGACTCTGCCTTCGTTAAAACTTCTTTCACTGAGTCACAACAACATATCATTTATTACTCCTGGGGCTTTCAAAGGATTGCCCAATCTGATCGAGCTCAAAATGGCCCATAATGAGTACATTCGATATTTGCACACTCAAACCTTTTCTGCGTCAAAGAAGCTAATAAAATTAGATTTAGCAGACTGCAATTTGTTCAACATTCCTGACAGGCTTTTTGTTGATCTTCCATTACTACGAGAACTTATGTTTTTTCAAAACAACTTTCGGAGGATTCCAGGAGCTATTCGAGGAATGAAGAGTTTGACTCATGTGTATCTGGAAAGTAACAGGATTGAGGCTGTGGCTTATAATTCTCTACAAGATATTCCTAATCTAACCTATCTTAACCTCCAAGACAATAAAATAAATGTGATCCATGATAAGTCTTTTCAAGATTGTCAGAAAATGGAGTACCTTTTTCTTAATGACAATTTACTAAATGAGCTTCCAGAAAACTCCTTCAAAGGACTAAAGAAACTGAAGATGCTAAACTTAGGTGGTAACTATATACGAAATGTCTCAGGTGTTTGGTTTCAAGATTTAATTGAGCTGGAAGTTCTTTATCTAGACCGAAACAAGATACGCTTCATTGAAGAAGAAGCTTTTGAAAACCTCACCAGCTTAGTATCTTTGCATCTAAACAGTAACAACTTGACATCTTTACCCTTTGAAGTTTTTAAACCAGTGTATTTCATAGGAAGGCTATACCTTTTCAAGAATCCGTGGGAATGTGATTGTAGAATTGAATGGTTAAGAGAATGGATGGAGAGTTACAAGCTTGTACGAGATATTCCGTGCTCAACACCATCATCATTGGCCGGCATTGACCTCAGTAGTGTTTTCTTTCAAAAGTCCATCGAAGGAGTCTGCCTGGACCCAACAGAGCAAAATTTTACTTACTATATTCCTCTTCCTACAGAACGGCTTCTGTCTACAATGGAATCCAAACTTAGTAGCTTGATCTCCAAACTACTTTTGCCTAAAACAATTAGTGAAGATTTTGGAAACACAACTGAAAGTTTTGATAACAGCACATATAGTGAAACTAGCAAGGCCCCTACTGTTCCATCATCACAGAGTATAACATTTATGTTAATTCTAGTTTATTTGGGAATTAATATATTTTAGGCTGTCAATAAGGATCTCATGAATGGCACTGAAAAAATGACATCTTGACAGCTGCTCACTAACTTACACAATTGCAACACTAAATGTTATTTTTATGACTAGTGGTTAAAGGGAATCTGTATCCAGATTTATACTGCGCCAACCAAGGGCAGCATAAAGTAGGACCCAGCAGTATATTGCTAACTGGACTCCTTATAGTTAACATCTGCTGCTCCTTATGTTTTATCTGCTGCAGCGCTGCTTGTTCTTTTAGGGTATGTGCACACGTCCGGATTTCTTGCAGAAATTTCCTGAAGAAAACCGGAAATTTTCTGCAAGAAATCCACATTTTTTTTGCGTTTTTTTCCCGTTTTTTTCGCGTTTTTTTAGCATTCTGCAAGCGTAATTAGCTTGCAGAATGCTAAAGTTTTCCAAGCGATCTGTAGCATCGCTTGGAAAACTGACTGACAGGTTGGTCACACTTGTCAAACATACTGTTTGACAAGTGTGACCAACTTGTTACTATAGATGCTGCTTATGCAGCATCTATAGTAAAAGATAGAATGTTTAAAAATAATAAAAAAAATAAAAAATGGTTATACTCACCCAGACGATCTCCTCAGCGGCGTCCGTTCCTATAGATGCCGGTGTGGTTCAGGACCTGTGATGACGTCGCGGCTTGTGATTGGTCGCGTGAGTCACATGAGCGGTCACGCGACCAATCACAAGACAGTGACGTCATCACAGGTCCTGAACCACACCATCTATAGGAACCGAAGAGAGAGCATGCACCGGAGAGGCGGGAACACTTCGGGGGCCATCAGAGGGTGAGTATATGACTATTTTTTATTTTAATTCTTTTTTTTTGACCAATTATATGGTGCCCAGTCCATGGAGGAGAGTCTCCTCTCCTCCACCCTGGGTACCAACCGCACATAATCTGCTTACTTCCCGCATGGTGTGCACAGCCCCGTGCGGGAAGTAAGCAGATCAATGCACTCCTAGGTGTGCGGAATCCCCGCAATTCCGCATTTTTAATGAACATGTTGCTTTTTTTTCCGCGATGCGATTTTTTCGCGGAAAAAATCGCAACATTTGCACAAAAAATGCGGAATACCCTGTAAATAATAGGAGGCATATGTAAGCATTTTTTTCGCATTTTTATCACGTTTTTATAGCGAAAAAACACAAAAAAAACGCGAAAAATCCTGAACGTGTGCACATGGCCTTAGTGAGGAGCTAGTGCTGTGTTGTTCTTGTAATCATGAGCTTTGCTATTCTTATCTCTGCCCTTGATTGATGTGTTTGCTTTTTAAAGTATTCTAACCTATTTTGCAACTACGGTAGAACTTGGCACTCCAGATAGTAATGCCGAGATGGAGTTAAAGGAAAGGTGCCATCAAAAAATTTTTTTTTCCAGCAATTGAAAAAATGTAAAGAATTAATGTTTATATTTTCTTAAATAATATTATAATTTGTTTCTAAATTAGTAAAATATGAAAAATAATTTCAAAAGGTTTGGTATTTCCACTTTTAAACACTAGGGGGAGCAGCTACTGAAATTTGACAAAAACCTGGTGTACAACTAACTCACATTACTGCACTGCAGCAATTATGAGCTGAGTCTGCTGACATGGGTGTGATGTCACTCCTCTTCTCCCCTTCTGGGTGTTTGCTAAGGGATTAGAGTTTAATATTCAGGAACACGGTGAGCAGCCATTTTGTTGGTGACTGCAAAGTTATACTGACAAGTAGACAGTCACCAAGGATGGCAGGCAGCAAGGATTTTGAGAGATATATGGTGGAAGGAGCAGCGTGACAGCAGCACAGAGTATTTCAGGAGAGCAGTGTGCTGGTCTATGGGGGGCACCCTGTTCAGTGCGCAGAGCAGCCAGGGACTGTACATAGAGCGCTGTCTTTTATACACATGGATGGACCGTCTGCTTGTCTGCTCCACAGAAATCCAGAAAATATTTCTGCTGATTGATGGCCTGTTCTGATCCAGACTTTGCATGCAAAGACCCCATTCCCCTCCTCAGATCCAGTCTTCTCTATCCAGGCACTTTCTCTTTAATAATTATGTAACTATGTAATTATAGAAGACAAAGAAAAGGCTGAGGCATTAAAAGGGCACTTTTTATCTGTGTTCACCAGTGAACTGTCTCTAATAAGGATCATTCAACTAGGCAAAAATCACAACCTGATATAACTAGTTTAATGCAAAAAGAAATAGACCTACGTCTGAGCAATTTAAATATTGACAAATCCCCTGGCCCAGATGGCATTCATCCACAGATACTGAGGGAATTGAGCTCAATAATTGACAGACCACTGTATCTCATATTCTTAGACTCTATTGTAACAGGGGTGGTGTCACGGAATTGGAGGATGGCTCACATGGTAACGATATTTAAGAAAGGTAAGAAGGTGGATCCAGGCAACTACCATCCGGTAAGCCTGACATCAGTAGTGTGCAAAATTTTTGATAGCATTATAAGAGATGACCTGCAGAAATATATTGTAGATAATAAAATAACTGACAGCCAGCATGGATTCATGAAGAATAAGTTGTGTATAACTAACATGTTGGATTTCTATGAGTAGGTAAGTGCAAATCTGGATGTTGGTAATGCGGCCGATGTGATTTTTGTGGATGCTGCAAAGGCATTTGAATCTGTTCCACATAACAGCCTTATACTGAAGCTACAGATGCAAGCACTGAGGGAAACTACGTGCAGATGGGTAAGGAATTGTCTAAATGACTGGAAACAAAGAGTTGTCATAAATGGTACGTTCTATAAATGGGATATAGTCAGCAATGGGGTACTACAGGCAGGGCTGCCACTAGGAATTTCTGGGCCCAATACTGGCAAAATTTTTGGGTCCCCTTGAGACTCCGCCCAGGCTCCACCCCAGCTCCGACTACACATCCCAAACCTTCCACAGTCCTACCGCCTGCTCTTGGAAAAACTCATCTTCTGCACCACGTCCTCACCAATCTGATAATAACAGCTCCCAGCAGACACCAGATCACATACATAGCTATGTATCAACATGTCCCACATCAATAAATGTATGAGACAAAGAAGAGATCCGAACCATATATAGAATATAAATCAATTTTTATTAATCAAAACCACAAGACAATAGACAACAATAAAAGATAGTAATAATAAAAGCAAAATGCTGTTTAGGGGATTGTTATGATCCTTAGTGGCTGAGGATCACCGAATGGACTAGCTAAGTTATTGAACATAGAACGAGCTCTAGGGAGGTGGTAACTGGACTGACCGCAATCCTGATTCTAACCAAACACACTAAAGGTAGCCGGTGAACGTGCCTAAATTCCTGGACGTCTCGACGCAGCCTGAGAAACTTGCTACCCCTATAGAGAAAGTAAGACCTCACTTGCCTCAGAGAAATGACCCCAAAGATATAGGAAGCCCCCAACAAATAATAACGGTGAGGTAAGGGGAAAATACAAACGTAGAAATGAAAACAGATTCAGCAAATGAGGCCCACTAATACTAGATAGCAGAAGACAGACAGGGAACTGTGCGGTCAGTAAAAAACCCTATACAAAATATCCACGCTGAGAATTCAAGAACCCCCACACCAACTAACGGCGTGAGGGGAGAAACTCAGCCCCCTAGAGCTACCAGCAAGCAAGGAAATCACATATTAGCAAGCTGGACAAGGACAAATAAATAACCAAGAAACATATTGAACACTGATGAGCAAAAAATAACCAAACAGAAACTTAGCTTCTCTTGGCGAGACAGATAACGAAGGAATTCAGGAGAGATCAAAATAGCACTGAATACATCGACAGCAGGCAACCACTGAAAGTCCAGGTGAGCTAAATAGGAAACCAGCTAACAGATAACGAGACAGCTGAACCAGCCTCAGACCTGCAGAATGACACAAAGAGCCACCAGAGGGAGCCCAAAGACAGCACTCACACAGTACCACTTGTGACCACAAGAGGGAGCCCAAAAACAGAGTTCACAACAGTACCCCCCCTTGAGGAGGGGTCACCGAACCCTCATCAAAACCCCCAGGGCGATCAGGATGAGCCACATGGAAGGCATGAACCAAATCGGCCGCATGAACATCAGAGGCGACAACCCAGGAATTATCCTCCTGGGGCTCAACAGAAGGAACCACAGGCACCACATACCTCCGCAACAAAGACCTATGGAACACGTTATGAATGGCAAACGACGCTGGGAGGTCCAAACGAAATGACACCGGGTTAAGGATTTCCAAAATCTTATAAGGACCGATGAAGCGAGGCTTGAATTTAGGAGAGGAGACCTTCATAGGAACATACAGAGAAGACAGCCATACCAAATCCCCAACACGAAGTCGGGGACCCACACCGCGACGGTGGTTGGCAAAGCGCTGAGCCTTCTCCTGTGACAACTTCAAATTGTCCACCACATGGTTCCAAATCTGCTGCAACCTATCCACCACAGAATCCACCCCAGGACAGTCAGAAGACTCAACCTGACCCAAGGAAAAACGAGGATGAAAACCAGAATTGCAGAAAAAAGGCGAAACCAAAGTAGCAGAACTAGCCCGATTATTAAGGGCAAACTCGGCCAACGGCAAAAAAGTCACCCAATCATCCTGATCAGCAGAAACAAAACATCTTAAATAAGTTTCCAAGGTCTGATTAGTTTGCTCGGTTTGGCCATTCGTCTGAGGATGGAAGGCCGACGAAAAAGACAAATCAATGCCCATCTTAGCACAAAAGATCCGCCAAAATCTGGAAACAAACTGGGATCCTCTGTCAGATACAATATTTTCAGGGATGCCGTGCAAGCGAACCACATTCTGAAAAAATAGAGGAACCAAATCGGAGGAGGAAGGCAACTTAGGCAAGGGCACCAAATGGACCATTTTGGAAAAACGATCACACACCACCCAGATGACAGACATTCTCTGAGAGACTGGAAGATCCGAAATAAAATCCATGGAAATGTGCGTCCAAGGCCTCTTCGGGACAGGCAAAGGCAAAAGCAAACCGCTGGCACGAGAACAGCAAGGCTTAGCCCGAGCACAAATCCCACAGGACTGCACAAAGGAACGCACATCCCGCGACAAGGAAGGCCACCAGAAGGACCTAGCCACCAAATCTCTGGTACCAAAAATCCCAGGATGGCCTGCCAACACCGAAGAATGAACCTCGGAAATAACTCTGCTGGTCCATCTATCTGGAACAAACAGTCTCTCTGGTGGGCAACGGTCAGGTCTATCTGCCTGAAATTTCTGCAGCACTCGTCGCAAATCTGGGGAAATGGCAGACAAAATCACTCCCTCTCTGAGGATACCAGCCGGCTCTGAAACTCCCGGAGAGTCAGGCACAAAACTCCTAGAAAGAGCATCAGCCTTCACATTCTTCGAACCAGGCAGGTACGAGACCACGAAATCGAAACGGGAGAAAAACAACGACCAACGAGCCTGTCTAGGATTCAGCCGCTTGGCAGACTCGAGATAAATCAGATTTTTGTGATCAGTCAAGACCACCACACGATGCTTAGCTCCCTCGAGCCAATGTCGCCACTCCTCAAATGCCCACTTCATAGCCAACAACTCCCGATTACCAAAATCATAATTCCGCTCGGCAGGCGAAAACTTTCTTGAAAAGAAAGCACAAGGCTTCATCACAGAGCAATCAGAGCTTCTCTGCGACAAAACAGCCCCTGCTCCAATCTCAGAAGCATCAACCTCGACCTGAAAAGGGAGAGAGACATCAGGCTGACACAAAACTGGAGCCGAAGAAAACCGGCGCTTCAGCTCCCGAAAGGCTTCCACGGCCGCAGGAGACCAATTAGTCACATCAGAACCCTTCTTGGTCAAATCCGTCAAGGGTTTAACCACGCCAGAAAAATTAGCAATGAAGCGACGGTAAAAATGAGCAAAACCCAAGAACTTCTGAAGACTCTTAACAGATGTAGGCTGAGTCCAGTCATGAATAGCCTGGACCTTGACTGGGTCCATCTCAATAGTAGAAGGAGAAAAAATAAAACCCAAAAAGGAAACCTTCTGTACTCCGAAGAGACATTTTGAGCCCTTCACAAATAAGGCATTAGCACGCAGGACCTGAAATACCATCCTGACCTGCTTCACATGGGACTCCCAGTCCTCAGAAAAGACCAAAATGTCATCCAGATACACAATCATAAATTTATCCAGATATTCTCGGAAGATGTCATGCATGAAGGACTGGAACACAGAAGGAGCATTAGAGAGTCCAAAAGGCATCACCAAGTACTCAAAATGGCCTTCGGGCGTATTAAATGCTGTTTTCCATTCATCCCCCTGCTTAATACGCACAAGGTTATACGCACCACGAAGATCTATCTTGGTGAACCAACTGGACCCCTTAATCCGAGCAAACAGATCAGATAATAATGGCAAAGGATACTGAAATTTGACCATGATTTTATTTAGAAGACGATAATCTATACAAGGTCTCAGAGAACCATCCTTCTTGGCCACAAAAAAGAATCCTGCACCAAGAGGGGAGGAGGACGGGCGAATATGTCCCTTCTCTAAAGACTCCTTTATATAACTCCGCATCGCGGCATGTTCTGGTACAGACAAATTAAAAAGTCATCCCTTAGGGAACTTACTACCAGGAATCAAATTTATAGCACAATCACAATCCCTGTGAGGAGGCAGGGCACCGGATCTGGGCTCATCAAATACATCCTGGTAGTCCGACAAAAACTCAGGGACCTCAGAAGGAGTGGAAGAAGCAATTGACACCAAAGGAGCATCGCCATGAATCCCCTGGCAACCCCAACTTGAAACAGACATAGCTTTCCAATCCAGAACTGGATTATGGGCCTGCAGCCATGGCAGACCCAAAACGACAACATCATGCAAATTATGCAGCACAAGAAAGCGAATCACCTCCTGATGTACAGGAGTCATGCACATGGTCACTTGAGTCCAATACTGAGGCTTATTCTCAGCCAATGGTGTAGCATCAATTCCCCTCAGTGGAATAGGGAATTCCAAAGGCTCCAGGACCAAACCACAGCGCCTGGCAAACGACAAATCCATCAGGTTCAGGGCAGCACAAATCCACAAAAGCCATAACTGAGTAGGATGACAAAGAACAAATTAAAGTAACAGACAAAATGAATTTAGGCTGTATAGTACCAACGGTGACAGATTTAGCGATTTTTTTTATGCGCTTAGAGCATGCTGAGATAACATGAGTTGAATCACCACAGTAAAAGCACAACCCATTTTGACGTCTATGATTTTGCCGCTCAATTCTGGTCAGAATTCGGTCACATTGCATAGACTCAGGTCTCTGTTCAGAAAACACTGCCAGATGGTGCGCAGATTTGCGCTCCCGCAAACGCCGATCAATCTGAATGGCCAAAGCCATTGAGTCATTCAGACTTGCAGGCGTGGGGAACCCCACCATAACATTCTTAATGGCTTCAGAAAGACCTTCTCTGAAATTTGCAGCCAGGGCACACTCATTCCATTGAGTAAGCACCGACCATTTCCGAAATTTTTGACAATACACCTCAGCTTCATCCTGGCCCTGAGAGAGAGCCAGCAAGGCCTTTTCTGCCTGGTTTTCAAGATTAGGTTCCTCATAAAGCAATCCAAGAGCCAGAAAAAACGCATCCACATTCAGCAATGCAGGATCTCCTGGCGCCAGGGAGAAAGCCCAATCTTGAGGGTCGCCACATAACAGGGAGATAACAATTCTAACTTGCTGAGCGGAATCACCAGAGGAACGAGGTCTCAAAGAAAGAAATAATTTACAATTATTCTTAAAATTCAGAAACCTAGATCTATCTCCAGAAAACAACTCAGGAATAGGTACTTTTGGCTCAGACATAGGACTGTGAACAACAAAATCCTGAATGCTTTGCACCCTTGCAGCAAGATGATCCACACTAGAAGTCAGACTCTGAATATCCATGTCTGCAGCTGAACTCAAAGCCACCCAGAGATTAAGGGGATGAGAGAAGCTGGACAGACTGCAGCAAAGGAAGAGGAAAAAAAAAAATTGTACTCAGGACTTCTCTTATCCCACTTCTGCGATGCATTAAACACTTTTTGGCCTGCTGTACTGTTATGATCCTTAGTGGCTGATGATCACCGAATGGACTAGCTAAGTTATTGAACATAGAACGAGCTCTAGGGAGGTGGTAACTGGACTGACCGCAATCCTGATTCTAACCAAACACACTAAAGGTAGCCGGTGAACGTGCCTAAATTCCTGGACGTCTCGACGCAGCCTGAGAAACATGCTACCCCTATAGAGAAAGTAAGACCTCACTTGCCTCAGAGAAATGACCCCAAAGATATAGGAAGCCCCCAACAAATAATAACGGTGAGGTAAGGGGAAAATACAAACGTAGAAATGAAAACAGATTCAGCAAATGAGGCCCACTAATACTAGATAGCAGAAGACAGACAGGGAACTGTGCGGTCAGTAAAAAACCCTATACAAAATATCCACGCTGAGAATTCAAGAACCCCCACACCAACTAACGGCGTGAGGGGAGAAACTCAGCCCCCTAGAGCTACCAGCAAGCAAGGAAATCACATATTAGCAAGCTGGACAAGGACAAATAAATAACCAAGAAACATATTGAACACTGATGAGCAAAAAATAACCAAACAGAAACTTAGCTTCTCTTGGCGAGACAGATAACGAAGGAATTCAGGAGAGATCAAAATAGCACTGAATACATCGACAGCAGGCAACCACTGAAAGTCCAGGTGAGCTAAATAGGAAACCAGCTAACAGATAACGAGACAGCTGAACCAGCCTCAGACCTGCAGAATGACACAAAGAGCCACCAGAGGGAGCCCAAAGACAGCACTCACACAGTACCACTTGTGACCACAAGAGGGAGCCCAAAAACAGAGTTCACAACAGTACCCCCCCTTGAGGAGGGGTCACCGAACCCTCATCAAAACCCCCAGGGCGATCAGGATGAGCCACATGGAAGGCATGAACCAAATCGGCCGCATGAACATCAGAGGCGACAACCCAGGAATTATCCTCCTGGGGCTCAACAGAAGGAACCACAGGCACCACATACCTCCGCAACAAAGACCTATGGAACACGTTATGAATGGCAAACGACGCTGGGAGGTCCAAACGAAATGACACCGGGTTAAGGATTTCCAAAATCTTATAAGGACCGATGAAGCGAGGCTTGAATTTAGGAGAGGAGACCTTCATAGGAACATACAGAGAAGACAGCCATACCAAATCCCCAACACGAAGTCGGGGACCCACACCGCGACGGTGGTTGGCAAAGCGCTGAGCCTTCTCCTGTGACAACTTCAAATTGTCCACCACATGGTTCCAAATCTGCTGCAACCTATCCACCACAGAATCCACCCCAGGACAGTCAGAAGACTCAACCTGACCCGAGGAAAAACGAGGATGAAAACCAGAATTGCAGAAAAAAGGCGAAACCAAAGTAGCAGAACTAGCCCGATTATTAAGGGCAAACTCGGCCAACGGCAAAAAAGTCACCCAATCATCCTGATCAGCAGAAACAAAACATCTTAAATAAGTTTCCAAGGTCTGATTAGTTCGCTCGGTTTGGCCATTCGTCTGAGGATGGAAGGCCGACGAAAAAGACAAATCAATGCCCATCTTAGCACAAAAGATCCGCCAAAATCTGGAAACAAACTGGGATCCTCTGTCAGATACAATATTTTCAGGGATGCCGTGCAAGCGAACCACATTCTGAAAAAATAGAGGAACCAAATCGGAGGAGGAAGGCAACTTAGGCAAGGGCACCAAATGGACCATTTTGGAAAAACGATCACACACCACCCAGATGACAGACATTCTCTGAGAGACTGGAAGATCCGAAATAAAATCCATGGAAATGTGCGTCCAAGGCCTCTTCGGGACAGGCAAAGGCAAAAGCAAACCGCTGGCACGAGAACAGCAAGGCTTAGCCCGAGCACAAATCCCACAGGACTGCACAAAGGAACGCACATCCCGCGACAAGGAAGGCCACCAGAAGGACCTAGCCACCAAATCTCTGGTACCAAAAATCCCAGGATGGCCTGCCAACACCGAAGAATGAACCTCGGAAATAACTCTGCTGGTCCATCTATCTGGAACAAACAGTCTCTCTGGTGGGCAACGGTCAGGTCTATCTGCCTGAAATTTCTGCAGCACTCGTCGCAAATCTGGGGAAATGGCAGACAAAATCACTCCCTCTCTGAGGATACCAGCCGGCTCTGAAACTCCCGGAGAGTCAGGCACAAAACTCCTAGAAAGAGCATCAGCCTTCACGTTCTTCGAACCAGGCAGGTACGAGACCACGAAATCGAAACGGGAGAAAAACAACGACCAACGAGCCTGTCTAGGATTCAGCCGCTTGGCAGACTCGAGATAAATCAGATTTTTGTGATCAGTCAAGACCACCACACGATGCTTAGCTCCCTCGAGCCAATGTCGCCACTCCTCAAATGCCCACTTCATAGCCAACAACTCCCGATTACCAAAATCATAATTCCGCTCGGCAGGCGAAAACTTTCTTGAAAAGAAAGCACAAGGCTTCATCACAGAGCAATCAGAGCTTCTCTGCAACAAAACAGCCCCTGCTCCAATCTCAGAAGCATCAACCTCGACCTGAAAAGGGAGAGAGACATCAGGCTGACACAAAACTAGAGCCGAAGAAAACCGGCGCTTCAGCTCCCGAAAGGCTTCCACGGCCGCAGGAGACCAATTAGTCACATCAGAACCCTTCTTGGTCAAATCCGTCAAGGGTTTAACCACGCCAGAAAAATTAGCAATGAAGCGACGGTAAAAATGAGCAAAACCCAAGAACTTCTGAAGACTCTTAACAGATGTAGGCTGAGTCCAGTCATGAATAGCCTGGACCTTGACTGGGTCCATCTCAATAGTAGAAGGAGAAAAAATAAAACCCAAAAAGGAAACCTTCTGTACTCCGAAGAGACATTTTGAGCCCTTCACAAATAAGGCATTAGCACGCAGGACCTGAAATACCATCCTGACCTGCTTCACATGGGACTCCCAGTCCTCAGAAAAGACCAAAATGTCATCCAGATACACAATCATAAATTTATCCAGATATTCTCGGAAGATGTCATGCATGAAGGACTGGAACACAGAAGGAGCATTAGAGAGTCCAAAAGGCATCACCAAGTACTCAAAATGGCCTTCGGGCGTATTAAATGCTGTTTTCCATTCATCCCCCTGCTTAATACGCACAAGGTTATACGCACCACGAAGATCTATCTTGGTGAACCAACTGGACCCCTTAATCCGAGCAAACAGATCAGATAATAATGGCAAAGGATACTGAAATTTGACCATGATTTTATTTAGAAGACGATAATCTATACAAGGTCTCAGAGAACCATCCTTCTTGGCCACAAAAAAGAATCCTGCACCAAGAGGGGAGGAGGACGGGCGAATATGTCCCTTCTCTAAAGACTCCTTTATATAACTCCGCATCGCGGCATGTTCTGGTACAGACAAATTAAAAAGTCATCCCTTAGGGAACTTACTACCAGGAATCAAATTTATAGCACAATCACAATCCCTGTGAGGAGGCAGGGCACCGGATCTGGGCTCATCAAATACATCCTGGTAGTCCGACAAAAACTCAGGGACCTCAGAAGGAGTGGAAGAAGCAATTGACACCAAAGGAGCATCGCCATGAATCCCCTGGCAACCCCAACTTGAAACAGACATAGCTTTCCAATCCAGAACTGGATTATGGGCCTGCAGCCATGGCAGACCCAAAACGACAACATCATGCAAATTATGCAGCACAAGAAAGCGAATCACCTCCTGATGTACAGGAGTCATGCACATGGTCACTTGAGTCCAATACTGAGGCTTATTCTCAGCCAATGGTGTAGCATCAATTCCCCTCAGTGGAATAGGGAATTCCAAAGGCTCCAGGACCAAACCACAGCGCCTGGCAAACGACAAATCCATCAGGTTCAGGGCAGCACAAATCCACAAAAGCCATAACTGAGTAGGATGACAAAGAACAAATTAAAGTAACAGACAAAATGAATTTAGGCTGTATAGTACCAACGGTGACAGATTTAGCGATTTTTTTTATGCGCTTAGAGCATGCTGAGATAACATGAGTTGAATCACCACAGTAAAAGCACAACCCATTTTGACGTCTATGATTTTGCCGCTCAATTCTGGTCAGAATTCGGTCACATTGCATAGACTCAGGTCTCTGTTCAGAAAACACTGCCAGATGGTGCGCAGATTTGCGCTCCCGCAAACGCCGATCAATCTGAATGGCCAAAGCCATTGAGTCATTCAGACTTGCAGGCGTGGGGAACCCCACCAAAACATTCTTAATGGCTTCAGAAAGACCTTCTCTGAAATTTGCAGCCAGGGCACACTCATTCCATTGAGTAAGCACCGACCATTTCCGAAATTTTTGACAATACACCTCAGCTTCATCCTGGCCCTGAGAGAGAGCCAGCAAGGCCTTTTCTGCCTGGTTTTCAAGATTAGGTTCCTCATAAAGCAATCCAAGAGCCAGAAAAAACGCATCCACATTCAGCAATGCAGGATCTCCTGGCGCCAGGGAGAAAGCCCAATCTTGAGGGTCGCCACATAACAGGGAGATAACAATTCTAACTTGCTGAGCGGAATCACCAGAGGAACGAGGTCTCAAAGAAAGAAATAATTTACAATTATTCTTAAAATTCAGAAACCTAGATCTATCTCCAGAAAACAACTCAGGAATAGGTACTTTTGGCTCAGACATAGGACTGTGAACAACAAAATCCTGAATGCTTTGCACCCTTGCAGCAAGATGATCCACACTAGAAGTCAGACTCTGAATATCCATGTCTGCAGCTGAACTCAAAGCCACCCAGAGATTAAGGGGATGAGAGAAGCTGGACAGACTGCAGCAAAGGAAGAGGAAAAAAAAAAATTGTACTCAGGACTTCTCTTATCCCACTTCTGCGATGCATTAAACACTTTTTGGCCTGCTGTACTGTTATGATCCTTAGTGGCTGATGATCACCGAATGGACTAGCTAAGTTATTGAACATAGAACGAGCTCTAGGGAGGTGGTAACTGGACTGACCGCAATCCTGATTCTAACCAAACACACTAAAGGTAGCCGGTGAACGTGCCTAAATTCCTGGACGTCTCGACGCAGCCTGAGAAACATGCTACCCCTATAGAGAAAGTAAGACCTCACTTGCCTCAGAGAAATGACCCCAAAGATATAGGAAGCCCCCAACAAATAATAACGGTGAGGTAAGGGGAAAATACAAACGTAGAAATGAAAACAGATTCAGCAAATGAGGCCCACTAATACTAGATAGCAGAAGACAGACAGGGAACTGTGCGGTCAGTAAAAAACCCTATACAAAATATCCACGCTGAGAATTCAAGAACCCCCACACCAACTAACGGCGTGAGGGGAGAAACTCAGCCCCCTAGAGCTACCAGCAAGCAAGGAAATCACATATTAGCAAGCTGGACAAGGACAAATAAATAACCAAGAAACATATTGAACACTGATGAGCAAAAAATAACCAAACAGAAACTTAGCTTCTCTTGGCGAGACAGATAACGAAGGAATTCAGGAGAGATCAAAATAGCACTGAATACATCGACAGCAGGCAACCACTGAAAGTCCAGGTGAGCTAAATAGGAAACCAGCTAACAGATAATGAGACAGCTGAACCAGCCTCAGACCTGCAGAATGACACAAAGAGCCACCAGAGGCCACCAGTACCACTTGTGACCACAAGAGGGAGCCCAAAAACAGAGTTCACAACAGGGGATGCCAGAAACAACCCCCCCCCCCACACACACACACACAATAGGATCAAATTCAATTAAACACTTCTTATATCCACAAATTAGTGGTATATAATATTATCAAATTTGACATGGATGTTAAATATGAAGACGTTACTAAGAAAATTATATTTCTTCAAACTATTATGCCAAGTCACAATAAATAATTATGTGAATACAAACACCGTGTTCACAGCTACAGAGTGGTGCTGAGACTAGGTTCCCAAACCGTCAAATCAACATGAAAAAGTCTAGCACTCAACTTATGCATTAAATAGGGGCCCCCGGAAGAAGCAGGTGGCGAAACGTGCCTCGGAGTGAGGGGACGCCAGGAGCATCCACACCGTAGGTAAATATTTATTTCTGCACCAATTTCTAGGTGCTTATTTTACCCACATTATGCCATATGTTTGAATCCCAGAAACACTCACTAGTAGTGTTGAGCGATACCGTCCGATACTTGAAAGTATCGGTATCGGAAAGTATCGGCCGATACCGGCAAAGTATCGGATCTAATCCGATACCGATACCCGATACCAATACAAGTCAATGGGACTCAAGTATCGGACGGTATCCCTGATGGTTCCCAGGGTCTGAAGGAGAGGAAACTCTCCTTCAGGCCCTGGGATCCATATTAATGTGTAAAAGAAAGAATTAAAATAAAAAATATTGCTATACTCACCTCTCCGACGCAGCCTGGACCTCACCGAGGGAACCGGCAGCGTTCTTTGCTTAAAATGCGCGCGTTTACTTCCTTCCGTGACGTCACGGCTTGTGATTGGTCGCGTGCCGCCCATGTGGCCGCGACGCGACCAATCACAGCAAGCCGTGACGTAATTTTCAGGTCCTCAATGCCTAATTCTAGGCATTCAAGATTTTAAAATTACGTTTCGGCTTGTGATTGGTCGCGTCGCGGTCACATGGGCGACGCGACCAATCACAAGCCGTGACGTCACGGGAGGCAGGAAACGTGCGCATTTTAAAATTACGTCACGGCTTGTGATTGGTTGCGTGCCGCCCATGTGACCGCGACGCGACCAATCACAGCAAGCCGTGACGTAATTTCAGGTCCTGTATGCCTAATTCTGCATTCAGGACCTGAAATTACATCACGGCTTGCTGTGATTGGTCGCGTCGCGGTCACATGGGCGGCACGCAACCAATCACAAGCCATGCCGTAATTTTAAGACGCGCGTTTCCTGCCTCCCGTGACGTCACGGCTTGTGATTGGTCACGTCGCCCATGTGACCTCTACGCGACCAATCACAAGCCGGAACGTAATTTTAAAATCCTGAATGCCTAGAATTAGGCATTGAGGACCTGAAAATTACGTCACGGCTTGCTGTGATTGGTCGCGTCGTGGCCACATGGGCGGCACGCGACCAATCACAAGCCGTGACGTCACGGAAGGAAGTAAACGCGCGCATTTTAAGCAAAGAACGCTGCCGGTTCCCTCGGTGAGGTCCAGGCTGCGTCGGAGAGGTGAGTATAGCAATATTTTTTATTTTAATTCTTTATTTTACACATTAGTGTTGTTTCGATACCGATACCCGATACCACAAAAGTATCGGATCTCGGTATCGGAATTCCGATACCCGCAAGTATCGGCCGATACCCGATACTTGCGGTATCGGAATGCTCAACATTACTCACTAGGCAAAATAATAAGTGTATATTTAGTGGAGACTGCATGATTGTTTGGAAGGATACTTCCTCCACGTCTCCATGTGATGGTGCAATACATGACTGGTGAAGGATTTTTTTGATATCTGATGATTAATTATTTATTGTGACTTGGCATAATAGTTTGAGGAAATATTATTTTCTTAGTACCGTCTTTATATTTAACATCCATGTCAAATTTGTGGATATAAGAAGTATTTAATTGAATTTGATCCTATTGTGTGCGGGGGGTTGTTTCTGACGTCCCCTAAACGGCATTTTGCTTTTATTATTACTATCTTTTATTGTTGTCTATTGTCTTGTGGATTTGATTAATAAAAATTGCTTTATATTCTATATATGGTTGGGATCTCTTCTTTGTCTCATACATTTATTGATGTGGGACATGTTGATACATTTTGATGAAGTGCCCTAGGTATTATTGGACACATGTTGATTTGATTATTCACATACGTAGCTAGCAGCTTTTGTTTTGGCCAAAATAATTTTTAAGCCACCACTACAAGGTAAATTCTTTTGGCTGGGCCCTACTCTACTCTAACCTATTAAACATTTCTTAAAATATCCAATACTCTTTTTAGGTATATTTTTATTTATTTTTCTTTAAGGGAATGAGTCACATATTTTTTAGAATGACCATTAATACCACATACAAGGGACAAATACCATCACACCATAACCAGATGACATATTACCACCACATAGTGACGGAATAATACCACATACAAGGAACAAGTACCTCCATACTGTGACCAGATCACCTATTACATCACATAGTGAACAGATAATACCACATACAGGGAGAAATACCGCAACACCATAACCAGATCACATTCTACCACCACATAGTGGCCAAATACTACAATACTGATCATTAATAAACCCCCCCCCACTAATGCCATTATACACAGGAGCTCTGTATATAATGTCAGTGTACAGGTAATACAGTGATCACTGGTGTCATTATACACAGGAGCTCTGTATATAGTGTCAGAGGACAGGTGATACAGTGATCACCAATGACATTACACACAGGAGCCCTGTATATAATGTCAGTGTACAGTTAATACAGTGATCACCAGTGACATTATATACAGGAGCTCTGTATATAGTGTACAGTGAACAGGTAATAGAGTGTATAGTGTCAGTGTACAGGTAACACACTGACTCACCAGTGACATCTCTAGCTGAAGTCCTTCATCTTTGCTTTTCTTTTTCATGCAGCGCAGACTGCCATAATTTCTTCCAGCCAGGATTTGTCTCTGCATAAAATAACACATAGTTACCTAGAGCACCGCTTCCAGCGCACATTCCCCACTTTTCCCTTTCTTCTACACTACACATCTGAATACAGACATGCACCCACCATTAATATATAATTAGTTATTATTAATCCACCACTGCGCCCTCACCAACTAAAAATAGCCATTTTCCCCAATTAATATATACATTAATTAGCCCCTGTACTCTTTCCCCAATTCATTACCAGTCACTGCATCCTCAATGCCCCCACTATGTGCCTTCCCCCCCATTTATTTTATTTAAATACCCCTTCTGCCCCAATTCATTGTCATGTCTTCTCTCTCCCACCATCTATTCATTATCAACTGCTCTCCCCCCACATTCAATATATCATTTACTCCCACCACCCTCAAAATTCATCATTATTTGCATTCCCCATCCCCCACCTATTGCAATCCCCCTCCCTCACTTCATCATTTGCAGTCCCCCTCACTTTATCATTTGCTGTCCTCCTCCCCCCTCACTTTATCATTTGCAGCCCCCTTCCTCCTCACTTCATGTGCAGTCCCTGTCCCCTCCCTCTCATAATCATTTGCAGCCCCCATTCCATCATTTGCAGCCCCATTCCATCATTTGCAAATTACTGCCCCTCCATCATTTGCAGCCCTCACCATCCATTGCAGCCCCTCCATCATTTGCAGATTCCGTCTTTCATCATGTGCAGATCCCCCTTTCATCATGTGCAGACCCCCCCTTCATCATGTGCACACACCCCCTTTCATCATGTGCAGAACCCCCTTTCATAATATGCAGATCCCCCTTTCATCATGTGCAGATCTTCCTTTCATCATGTGCAAATTCCGCTTTCATCATGTGCAGAACCCCCCTTTCATCACGTGCAGAACCCTCTCTTTCATCATGTGCAGAACCCCAGCTTTCATCCTGTGCAGACTCCCCCTTTCATCATGTGCAGATCCCTCCTTTCATCAAGTGCAGACCCCCCTTTCATCATGTGCAGAGCCCCCTTTCATCATGTGCAGACTCCCCCTTTCATCATGTGCAGATCTTCCTTTTATCATGTGCAAATTCCCCTTTCATCATGTGCAGAACCCCCCCTTCATCATGTGTAGACCCCCCTTTCATCATGTGCATTACTCCTCCTTTCATCATATGCAGAACCCCCCCTTTCATCCTGTGCAGACTCCCCTTTCATCAAGTGCAGATCCCCCCTTTCATCATGTGCAGATCCCTCCTTTCATCATGTGCAGAACCCCCCTTTCATCATGTGCAGAGCCCCCTTTCATCATGTGCAGACCCCCCTTTCATCATGTGCAGATGTTCCTTTCATCATGTGCAAATTCCCCCTTTCATCATGTGCAGACCACCCTTCATCAAGTGCAGATCCCCCCTTCATCATGTGCAGATCCCTCCTTTCATCATGTGCAGAACCCCCCTTTCATCATGTGTAGACCCCCCTTTCATCATGTGCATTACCCCTCCTTTCATCATGTGCAGATCCCCCTTTCATCATGTGCAGATCCCTCCTTTCATCATGTGCAGAACCCCCCTTTCATTATGTGCAGACCCACCCTTTTATCATGTGCAGATCTTCCTTTCATCATGTGCAGATCTTCCTTTCCTCATGTGCAGAAACCCCCCTTTCATCATGTGCAGAACCCCCCTCCCTTTCATCATGTGCAGACTCCCCCTTTCATCATGTGCAGATCCCCCTTTCATCATGTGCAGAGCCTCACCTTTCATCATGTGCAGAACCCCCCCCTTTCATCATGTGCGGACCCCCCTCCTCATCCATTTAATTCATTTTAGAAAGAAAAAAAAGTTTTTTATACTTACCTCATAAGCAATCCCAAGCAGGTGCAGCTGCTCTACTGGTCACAGTGTCCTCATACATGTGGGCGCGTACGCAATGACATCATCACATACGCGCCGACACCTGACCAGAAGTCCAGGGAGGGCGGAGGGAGTCAGAGCTGCACAGCCGTCAAGGTAAGACAAGCAGTGCACAGCTCCCAGAAAGCACCGCACAGCACATTAGTGCAGGATGGGGCCCCATGAGCAGTAGCACAAGAGGCGGGGCCATGCGGGCCCCCCTGTGTGCCGCTGGTCATCGGGCCCCATACAGCAGTAAGGGCAGTAATGCCCTCATGGCGGCCCTGACTAAAGGGATCTGTACTAGGACTGATTCTTTTTAACCTCTTCATTAATGACCTTGTGGATGGGATTAGGAGTAAAGTGTCAGTCTTTGCTGATGACACCAAACTATGTAGGATATTAAAATCTGACATTGATATTACAATATTGTAAAACTATCTGAATAAGATGACTGAATGGGCAAACACTTGGCAAAAGAGGTTTAACCCCTCAAGCCCCAAGGGTGGTTTGCATGTTAATGACCGGGCCAATTTTTACAATTCTGACCACTGTCCTTTTATGAGGTTATAATTCTGGAACGCTTCAACGGATCCTGATGATTCTGACATTGTTTTCTCGTGACATATTGTACTTTATGATAGTGGTAAAATTTATTTGATACTACCTGAGCTTATTTATGAAAAAAATGGAAATTTGGCGAAAATTTTGAAAATTTTGCAATTTTCCAAATTTGAATTTTTATGCCCTTAAATCACAGAGATATGTCACATAAAATACTTAATAAGTAATATTTCCCACATGTCTACTTTACATCAGCATAATTTTGGAACCAAATTTTTTTTTTGTTAGAGAGTTATAATGGTTAAAAGTTGACCAGCAATTTCTAATTTTTACGCCATTTTTTTTTAGGGACCACATCACATTTGAAGTCATTTTGAGGGGTCTATATGATAGAAAATAACCAATTGTGACACCATTCTAAAAACTGCACCCCTCAAGGTGCTCAAAACTGCATTCAAGAAGTTTATTAACCCTTCAAGTGTTTCACAGGAATTTTTGGAATGTTTAAAAAAAAAAAAAATGAACATTTCACTTTTTTTCACAAAAAAATTACTTCAGCTCCAATTTGTTTTATTTTACCAAAGGTAACAGGAGAAAATGGACCCCAAAAGTTGCTGTACAATTTGTCCTGAGTACGCTGATACCCCATATGTGGGGGTAAACCACTGTTTGGGCGCATGACAGAGCTTGAAAGCGAAGGAGCGCCATTTGACTTTTCAATGCAAAATTGACAGGAATTGAGATGGGATGCCATGTTGCGTTTGGAGAGCCCCTGATGTGCCTAAACATTGAAACTCCCCACAAGTGACACCATTTTAGAAAGTAAACCCACTAAGGAACTTTTCTAGATGTGTGGTGAGCACTTTGACCACCAAGTGCTTCACAGAAGTTTATTGTCACGATACTAGTGGATACAACTGGACATCAGTGGCTAGGTCAAAGAGACTGCAGACACAATGGTTTGAACAAGCAATACTGTATTTGTGCTCTGAATGCAATATAGCATATAAGTCCAGATAAATGTTCAGTCAATCTGATCAACGGTAATAGCAGAGCTGATACTCTGCGACACAGCATGCAGAGTCACTGAGCAATGAGTGCACAAGAATGTCCAGCACTGACACAGTCTCTTGCAGAGCAGAGGAACACACTAGCTGGCTGGACTTCTTACTTCACCGCAGGTGTGGTCAGGCAGAGGTTTCTGAAGTCAGATGTTCAGCAATCACTCGGTCAGCAGGCAGGGATCCAGACGTGCAGGTTGGCAGAGGACTCCGCCGTTAGGAAAGGACCAACAGGGATCGTAAGTCTAGGTTTGGGACTGCAGAGGAACAAGGTCCAAAACATAATACACAAGCAATGAAACAGAACAGGTGCTGGCTTTATATACAGCTTTGGCAGGAAGCAAGATGGCCGACGTGAAACATCAAGATCCATGTTAACTAAGGGCAAGTCTAAGGGCAAGAGAAACAGATTCCAGGACTAGATACTGACATTACTCCCACCTCAAGAACGGCCTCCGGACGACCCCAAACCAGGTTTGCCAGGGTACCTTTGATGGAACTGCGCAATCACTCGGGAGGCATTAATATTATCCACGGGTTCCCAGGAATTCTCCTCTGAATAATAGCCTTGCCATTTAATCAAATACTGCAATCGATTTCTGTAGATTCTTGAATCCAGAATCCTCCCAACGATGAACTGCTCTTGACCATCCACAAGAATGGGATCGGGAGGAGATGAACGTCCTGGAAAAGGATTTGGTACTACAGCCTTTAGTAGGGAAGTATGAAAGACAGGATGTATCTTCATTGTTCTTGGGAGTTTTAAGCGACATGCAACAGCACTTACCAGACCACTGATCCTATAAGGACCGATGTACTTCTGTCCCAACTTAGGGGAAGGGATCTTCATCTTTAAATTCTTTGTAGATAACCAGACTAAATCTCCTACCTTAAATGTTGGTGTTGGTTTGCGAAATCTGTCAGCTGCATTCTTGTACCTATCTTGTGTGGAACCCAAAGTCTCTTTCAGAAGTTCAAGGTTCTGTTGAAGTGAAGAGATCATGTCGGCAACTGCTGGTGAAAATGTATCTACCGGTAATCTGGGAAGAATGCTAGGGTGATATCCCAGGTTAGCGTAGAATGGAGATTGCTTGGTGGAGGCACTCTGGGAGTTGTTATAAGAAAATTCAGCCAATGGGAGTAGCCTTACCCAATCATCTTGCAAATGGCAAACGTAGCAGCGAAGGTATTGCTCCAGTGTTTGATTGGTACGTTCTGTCTGCCCGTTGGACTGTGGGTGGAAAGCAGAAGATAAGTTAACTTCTATGCCTGATGCCGAACAAAGGCTTCACCAGAACTTTGAAGTAAATTGAACTCCACGATCCGAAACAACTTCATCCGGAACCCCGTGGAGACGAAAGATGTTCTGGATAATTAGGTCAGCAGTGTCCTTCGCAGAGGGTAAACCGGAACAAGGGATGAAATGGGCCGCCTTGGTCAGGTGATCGACCACCACCAAAATCATACTCTTTCCCTCGGAAAGGGGTAGTTCTACAATAAAGTCCATAGAAATGGATCCCCACGGGCGAGACGGCACCGGCAAAGGCTGTAACAGACCAGTAGGGGAGGCACGTGGGATCTTGAATTTGGCACATACCTCACAAGATGAAACGTACTTCTGAACATCCTTCCGAAAACCTGGCCACCAGAAGAAGCGAGATAAGAATTCTTGAGTCTTCTGAATTCCTCTGTGCCTTGCAACCTTAGACTCATGAACCAATCTCAACACTCTTAACCTCACGGCTTCAGGAATGTAGAGGTGCCGTTCCCGGGTCCAAACTCCATTCCTAAAAAGAAGGCTTACCTCATCAGATGGCTGAGACAGGAAAAGATCAGAGTTGTTAGCTTCTTTGATGACCTGCAACAAATCTTGGTTATGAATGACACCTACAAAATTGCAATCAGAAAGTATGGTCTTAGGTGGAGCATCTGGAACAGCGTCAGTGGAGTACATCCGGGATAGAGCATCTGCTTTTCCATTGCGAGAACCTGGTCTATAAGAGATTGTAAAATTGAATTGATTAAGGAAAAAACTCCAGCGGGCCTGCCGTGGGGTCAGGCATCTTGCTGACCTAATGAACTCAAGGTTGCGATGATCCGTGAGGACAATGATCTGCTGTGAAGCACCTTGTAGAAGATGTCTCCACTCCTTAAAGGCAGCGATGATAGCCAGTAATTCTTTATTTCATTTCCTACATCGTAGTTCTTTTTGGCAGGAGACAGTCCCTTGGAAAGAAAAGCACAAGGATGAAGTAAATTCTTCTCACCTGTTCTTTGGGACAGTATAGCCCCGATGGCACAGTTTGAGGCATCTACTTCAATAATGAAGGCGAGTTCCGGGTCAGGGTGGATCAGTACTGGTGCTGATTAGTGTTGAGCGATACCGTCCGATACTTGAAAGTATCGGTATCGGAAAGTATCGGCTGATACCGGCAAAGTATCGGATCCAATCCGATACCGATACCCGATACCAATACAAGTCAATGGGACTCAAGTATCGGACGGTATTCCTGATGGTTCCCAGGGTCTGAAGGAGAGGAAACTCTCCTTCAGGCCCTGGGAACCATATTAATGTGTAAAAGAAAGAATTAAAATAAAAAATATTGCTATACTCACCTCTCCGACGCAGCCTGCACCTTACCGAGGGAAGCGGCAGCGTTCTTTGTTTAAAATTCGCGCGTTTACTTGGTTACGTGAAGTCCCGGCTTGTGATTGGTCGCGGCGGCCATGTTGCCGGGACGCGGACCAATCACAGCAAGCCGTGACGTAATTTCAGGTCCTGCAGGATTTTAAAATTACGTCCCGGCGTTGTGATTGGTTGCGCCGCAGTCACATGGGCGACGCAACCAATCACAAGCCGTGACGTCACGGGAGGCTGGACACGCGCGTATTTTAAAATGCATGCTTGTCCAGCCTCCCGTGACGTCACGGCTTGTGATTGGTTGCATCGCGGTCAACCAATCACAAGCCGGGAGGCTGGACGCGCGCCGCATTTTAAAATGCGCGCTTGTCCAGCCTCCCGTGACGTCCCGGCTTGTGATTGGTTGCATCGCGGTCAACCAATCACAAGCCGGGAGGCTGGACGCGCGCATTTTAAAATGCGCGCTTGTCCAGCCTCCCGTGACGTCCCGGCTTGTGATTGGTTGCATCGCGGTCAACCAATCACAAGCCGGGAGGCTGGACGCGCGCATTTTAAAATGTGCGCGTGTCCAGCCTCCCGTGACGTCACGGCTTGTGATTGGTCGCGGCGGCCATGTTGCCGGGACGCGGACCAATCACAGCAAGCCGTGACGTAATTTCAGGTCCTGCAGGATTTTAAAATTACGTTCCGGCGTTGTGATTGGTCCGCGTCCCGGCAACATGGCCGCCGCGACCAATCACAAGCCGTGACGTCACGGGAGGCTGGACACGCGCGCATTTTAAAATGTGCGCGTGTCCAGCCTCCCGTGACGTCCCGGCTTGTGATTGGTTACGTCGCCCATGTGACCACGACGCGCCCAATCACAACGCCGGAACGTAATTTTAAAATCTTGCAAGGACCTGAAATTACGTCACGGCTTGCTGTGATTGGTCCGCGTCCCGGCAACATGGCCGCCGCGACCAATCACAAGCCGGGACTTCACGTAACCAAGTAAACGCGCAAATTTTAAACAAACAACGCTGCCGGTTCCCTCGCTGAGGTCCGGGCTGTGTCGGAGAGGTGAGTATAGCAATATTTTTTATTTTAATTCTCTCTTTTACACATTATTACATTAATGTTGTTTCGATATCCGATACCACAAAAGTATCGGATCTCGGTATCGGAATTCCGATACAGCAAGTATCGGCCGATACCCGATACTTGCAGTATCGGAATGCTCAACACTAGTGCTGATGTGAACTTGGTCTTGAGCCGAGAGAATGCTTCTTGAGCTTGAGGGGACCAAATAAATGCTGTCTTCTTCTGTGTCAACCGGGTGATGGGCAAGACGATGTCAGAGAAGTTCTTGATGAAACGTCTGTAGAAGAATCTTGCTGTTATCCATACTCAGACCCCGTGGAGAAATTACATATCCTAAGAATTGGATCTCCAACTTGTGAAATTCGCATTTCCCCAGCTTGATGTACAGATGGTGTTCCCTCAAACGCTGCAAGACAGTTTTGACATGTTGCTGATGTTCCTCCATGGAGCTAGAAAAAAATCAGAATGTCATCCACATAGATTACGACAAAAAGATCAAGAATGTCTCTAAAAATATAATTTACTAGGTGTTGGAAAGTTGCTGGGGCATTGCAAAGTCCAAATGGCATGACCAAATACTCAAAGTGTCCATATCGAGACCTAAATGATGTTTTCCATTCGTCTCCAGGACTTATACTGACTAGATTGTATGCCCCGCGTAGGTCCAATTTTGAAAAGACCTTGGCCTGACGAACTCTCTCGAGAAGCTCCGGAATTAATGGCAGGGGGTAGTGGTTCTTGATGGTTACCTTGTTAATTTCCCGGTAATCAACACAGGGTCTGAGGGATCCATCCTTCTTTTTAACGAAAAAGATGGGTGCACCGGCTAGAGAGGACGAGGGGCGTATGAACCCCTTATACAGATTCCCATCGATATATTCTTTGAGAGTCTTGAGCTCAGGACCGGACAATGGATAAATATTTCCAAAGGGAATGGTAGCAGCAGGCAGAAGCTCGATTAGGCAGTCATAAGGGCGGTGTAGTGGCAATTTGTCTGCATTCTTTTTATCGCACACATCCAAAAATTCTTTATAAACTGCCTGTAAGCTTAGGTCCGATGATGGGTCGCCCGGAGATGGATCAATCGAATTCCCAGAAGTTACCGCCTTAGCTGGGAAGCGCAATCTCTTTGTCTCCCAGTCAATGATGGGATTTTGAGCCTGCAACCAGGGTAAACCCAAGATAATAGGGAAATATGGAGAGGAAATCAGAAGGAAGGGCAATTTCTCCCATGAGGACCTTCAGTGATTCAGTCTGCTGGTCTACTGGCCCCGAGGTCAAAGGGGATCCATCCACAGTCTCCATCAGAATTGAAGATACTCTTCTCTGTGAACGGATTCCATATTCCTTAGCAAAAGAAGTGTCCATGAAGTTACCGCTGGCCCCAGAGTCTATCATGGCGGAACTATTCACCCAACAGGAGTCAATTCAGATCTTGATAGGGAGGTAACAATGTGAGTCTTTTTTCTTATTGAAAGGGTATGAAACTGCAGAAGATAGAATAACAGCATTAATGGGTAGTACCCTTTCGGATGTAACAGAGTTCATATCTGAAAAGTCATAATCCGGAACAATTGCTGCAATTTCGGGTGGCCTTGATTCGGAAGTCACGGAGTATGATTTAGAGAAGTCACATTCTACCACGGCTGCAGTTGTCCTGCAAGAACGACTGGGGCAGTTGATAATAAAATGTTCTGACTTCCCGCAGTAAAAACATAAATTCTCCTTGAAACGAAATTCCTTCCGTTCGTCACTTACTCGACTTCGTAGGGAATTTACCTACATCGGCTCGGGTGCGGACTCCTGAGGACTTGGGTCTGGAATCTCCTTAGGAAGGAAAGGAAGAAGCGATTTATTGCTGCGGTTCATCTCAGACCACCTTTCTAGTTTTCGTTTGGACATGCGAGCGTCTAGGCGAATACAGTGATTGATTAAATCACCTAGAGCAGTGGGAGCCTCCGCACGTGCAAACTCGTCTTTGATAGAACTGGACAACCCCTTCTTAAATATTGAGTACTTTGCTGCACTATTCCAGGTGGTATCCTGAGCCCACCTTTTAGAATCCATAGCATACTCAGTCACTGGGCGTTTACCTTGACGCAAATTCAGCAGGGCCGTCTCCGCTGTAAGGCCACGGTTCGGATCGTCAAACATCTGCCCCATGGCGGCGATAAACATATTGAAGTCGTTCAGACATGCATCCTGCGATTCTATCAGAGGGTTTGCCCAGGCAAGAGCCTTGTTAGTCAGCAACATGATGATAGTCAATACTTTGGATCGGTCCGTAGGAAACTGTGTGACATGTGCAGCAAAGTATAAATGACACTGATTCAGAAATCCACGGTATTTGTCTCGGTCGCCACCAAACCTAAATGGCGGTAGTTTGGGGATGGCAGGAACAGAAGCCTGAGGTTGTGCCTCCAGAGCCGCAACTCGGCCGCGCAATTCCTGAAGGGTCTGACTGAGCACTTGTATATCATATTTAGTCTGCCCCTCTAGGCCTTCCATTCTGCTCTTCCATGTCTGCACTTCAGCGTGTACAGTGGCAGTGATATTATTTAGCTTCTTAACACGCACCTCTAAAGTCTCTGACCCAGTGGCATCCATCTTTATGGCTTGTGTATCCTGTAACGATACTAGTGGATACAACTGGACACCAGTGGCTAGGTCAAAGAGACTGCAGACACAATGGTTTGAACAAGCAATATTGTATTTGTGCTCTGAATGCAATATAGCATATAAGTCCAGATAAATGTTCAGTCAATCTGATCAACGGTAATAGTAGAGCTGATACTCTGCGACACAGCATGCAAAGTCTCTGAGCAATGAGTGCACAAGAATGTCCAGCACTGACACAGTCTCTTGCAGAGCAGAGGAACACACTAGCTGGCTGGAGTTCTTACTTCACCGCAGGTGTGGTCAGGCAGAGGTTTCTGAAGTCAGATGTTCAGCAATCACTCGGTCAGCAGGCAGGGATCCAGACGTGCAGGTTGGCAGAGGACTCCGCCGATAGGAAAGGACCAACAGGGATCGTAAGTCCAGGTTTGGGACTGCAGAGGAACAAGGTCCAAAACATAATACACAAGCAATGAAACAGAACAGGTGCTGGCTTTATATACAGCTTTGGCAGGAAGCAAGATGGCCGATGTGAAACATCAAGATCCATGTTAACTAAGGGCAAGTCTAAGGGCAAGAGAAACAGATTCCAGGACTAGATACTGACATTTATAATGCAGAGCCGTAAAAATAAAAAATCATATTTTTTCACAAAAACAATCTTTTCGCCCCCAATTTTTTATTTTCCTAAAGGTAGGAGAAGAAATTGGACCCCAAAAGTTGTTGTACAATTTGTCCTTAGTATGCTGATACCCCATATGTGGGGGTAAACCACTGTTTGGGCGCATGGCAGAGCTCGGAAGGGAAGGAGCGCCTGTGATGGTGTGATATGCTATGTGGGTATCATTTTTGGGTATATTTCTATTTTACTTATTTTCATGGTGTTCTCTTGTAGAAGGAGTTATTTGCTATTTGATTAATAGCTGTTGCTGCCATCTGATATCAGCTACCACAGTACTGTTTGCTAATATACTAATGACATGTTGACCTAGCTTGTTGAAACAATGAGCCCCTGAGACCTTCCCCCTCCTGACCCGTGAAGAGGAGGGGGACGTTTAAATATTAGGGAGGTGACACACGATCAGTCTTGTGTGGAATGATGATGTGAACACAGCACGTCAGAGAGGAGGGGAAGCATATGGACCATTTTTTATCCTCTGTCTGCTGGATTATTGGACTCTCATATCCTTGGACATTTATCCGGTTACTGAACTGCATTCGGCTTCTGGACTATCTTATCCTTTGTGTGGTGGATCGTATATGGACCTTTCATATTTTTGCCTAAATAAAGGTCTTGGGATTGTTCACTCTTTGCTGGCTCTGTTGATTGTGTGATACCGGAGAAGGACCCCGTGACACCTGGTGGCAAGCAGCGGGATCAACAGAGCGTAACCTAATGGAGAACCACAAGGGACTGACTAAAGAAGCCTTAATTGACCTACTGGTGGGTGCTAGCCCAGCCACCTCCTCCCATATGTCTGAAGGACGAGCACTGGAGACGAGGACCCCCACCCCAAAAAGCCAGTGGGTGGTGTGGTACGAAGAAGAGATGGCGGTTCTGGGCCCAGGCGTCCCTCAGGAGTACAAGGAGGAGGCTGCCCGCCGGGCACAGTGGAGACAAGAAGCAATGGAGCTTGAAAGAGGGAGTAACGCAATGTGGAATGTAAACCCAATGATCCAGGAGCCTGTACGGATCACCCGGACAGAGTTTAAGCCATTTGATCAGGCTTCCGGAGATGTGGAGGGGTTCTTCAAGGACTTTGAGCAGCAGTGTGCTGTGATGGAGGTGCCCCATTCTGGCTGGATGCATTTGTTAGTGGGACTCCTGAACGGGAGCCTGGCGGAGGCTTACCGAACCATTGACTCACAGCGGAATCGGGATTATAACATTGTAAAGCAGACTATCATGGATTACCATGCTATCACCCCAGACTCATATAGGGCAAAGTTCCGAGACCTCCCATGCACTACAGGGGTATCGTTTAGGATGTATGCACATAAGATGTCCCAGGCATGTCAGAGATGGCTGGAAGCAGAAAACGCCTTTACTGTGGAAGATGTTATACAGGCATTCCTTACAGAACAATTTCTTGACAAGTGCCCCGCAGAGGTACGGGAATGGGTCCGGGAGCGCACGCCGTGCACCGTGGATAGAGCTGCAGCCCTGGCCGATAAAGCCCTTACTATCTGACCGCAATGGAGGAGGCTTCTGGACAATGAACCACGGCCTTCTCCCGCACCCCGTCCCCCTCCGATTATATCTGCCCTTCCACCTAGTTGCAAGCCGATGACAATCATGCCTCACAATTCTGGGCCCCAACAGTTCCGACCATGTCCTGGGGGTATCACAGAGAGGAGATGTTATGGGTGTGGGCAACCTGCATATTTGAAGTCTGGCTGTCCCTCAAGGGTTCAGAGGGAGCCCCACGCAGCCCCACCTTGTCCAGTGCATCTTGTGCACTCCCTCCCACCTGAGGAAGAGCTACCACCACCAGCACCAGAGTGGATCACCGACCACGTCACCATAGATACCCCTCCTGGAGTGTACAGTCTCCGGCCTTTGTCCATCAGAAATACAGAGCAACGGCATTTCCACCTCCAGGATGTCTTAATTGATGGATACAAAGTGTCGGGATTTAGAGACACGGGGGCATTCATGACTATCGCTGACCCCCGTGTGGTTTGCCCCGAGGCAATTCATCAGGGCCCGAGAATTCCCATTGTCCTGGCGGGGGGTGTCCGCAAATATATACAGCAAGCTTTGGTACATTTGGATTATGGTTTTGGAGAAAAACTGTGTTGGATTGGAGTTATGGGAGGACTTCCTGCAGATATCCTCCTTGGAAATGACATTGGGAAGTTACAAAGTCATTTTGTGGGAGCAGAAGGTCCGTGGGCCTCTCTTCTGAAAGAACAATTGGAGGGATATATCGCAGATACCGGAACGCCCATCATTCCCTACGTTCCCTAGAGTTCAGAGACTGTCTAACCCAGCTAGCTACCTTGGCTAATGAACATTAGCAAACTGCTCAGTCCAGTCAAAAAGCCTGGTATGACCATAAAGCCATGACCTGGGAATTTATGGACAAGTGCTCATGATTATTGCAACCCCTGACAATGTACAAGGAACTATAAACTATTGAGCAATGTGGACTAAAGTGAGCAGGCCAGAGGTCTGTGTAGAACTCATAGCGTGCTCACTTATTATGAGGCGGGAGAGGTTGTGATGGTGTGATATGCTATGTGGGTATCATTTTTGGGTATATTTATATTTTACTTATTTTCATGGTGTTCTCTTGGAGAAGGAGTTATTTGCTAATTGATGAATAGCTGTTGCTGCCATCTGATATCAGCCCCCACAGTACTGTTTGCTAATATGCTAATGACATGTTGACCTAGCTTGTTGAAACAATGAGTCCCTGAGACCTTCCCCTTCCTGACCAGTGAAGAGGAAGGGGGATTTGTAAATATCAGTGAGGTGACACACAGATCAATCTTGCGTGGAATGATGATGTGTGTCACGCTCACGCCCTGACTGATGGGCGTGAGCCAAGGGGGTTTGTGGCCCCACTGTGCCACGAACCAGACTACCTTGGAAGGGGCGTGACTATGACAGCTGCTTTGGTTTTCACTTGAGCCTCTGATGGTGAGGTCAGGCTTGTGCGGCAGGCAGCTGCCAGGTGCTACTCCAGGGTGGTGTCTGGCTGTGGCTGCTGATCCCACTTGGAGAACAGGAACACTAGAACAGGTATGGGCATCAGGCAGGACTAGCAGATGAGCACGGATGAAACTCAGACGAGTAGGCTGGCACGGCTGAGACACAAGGCTGGCAGACAGGACTGGCAGGAACGGCCGAGAAAAAGGGCTGGCAGGAACGGCCGAGAAAGAGGGCTGGCAGGAACGGCAGAGACACAGGGCTGGCAGGAATGGCAGAGACACAGGGCAGGGTACGGAAACAAGCAGGAAGGAATGGAGTGTGAAGGAACAGGTTGGGACCTGTTCACACAGGAGATGCAGGTACGGAAACAAGCAGGAAGGAATGGAGTGGGAAGCAACAGGTTGAGACCTGTTCACACAGGAGAGAACCGCAAGGCTGCAGATAGGAATGGTAGAGCAGTAGGAGACAGAGCAGCAACAGACGCTAAGCAGAGCGGAACCACAAGGAATGCGGAGAGGAGCTGCAGCAAGAGGTTTCTACTGCAGCAAAAGCTAAGCAGAGCAGAACAGCAAGAAATGCATAGAGGAGCTGCAGCAAGAGGTCTCTGCAGCAGCAGAGCAGAGTAGAACGGAGCAGAACCGCAGGAGTGCAGAGCAGAGGCAAAGCTGCAAGAGAGCGAAGCCCAGGCAAAGTCACAAGGGTTCAGAGCAGGCAGAGCCGCAAGAGTGCAGAACATAAGCAGACTGAGAACACAAGGAAAGACACAGCAAGGAAGGAAGTCACAGACAAGAAGACAGAGATAGGACTAAAGGTACCGTCACACTCAGCGACGCTGCAGTGATATAGACAACGAGCCGATCGCTGCAGCGTCGCTGTTTAGGTCGCTGGGGAGCTGTCACACAGACAGCTCTCTCCAGCGACCAACAATCAGGGGAACGACTTCGGCATCGTTGAAACTGTCTTCAATGATGCCGAAGTCCCCCTGCAGCACCCGGGTAACCAGGGTAAACATCGGGTTACTAAGTGCAGGGCCGCGCTTAGTAACCCAACATTTACCCTGGTTACCAATGTAAAAGTAAAAAAAAAAACACTACATACTCACCTTCTGATGTCTGTCACGTCCCCCGGCGTCCGCGCTGCTACTCAGAGCTTCCTTCACTGAATGTGTCAGGGCCGGCAGAGCACAGCGGTGACGTCACCGCTGTGCTCGGCTTTACGGCCGGCACTGACACATTCAGTGCAGGAAGCTCTGACCAGCAGCGCGGACGCCGGGGGACGTGACAGACATCAGAAGGTGAGTATGTAGTGTTTTTTTTTTACTTTTACATTGGTAACCAGGGTAAATATCAGGTTACTAATCGCGGCCCTGCACTTAGTAACCCGATATTTACCCTGGTTACCATTGTAAAACATTGCTGGCATCGTTGCTTTTGCTGTCAAACACGACGATACACACTGACCTAACGACAAAATAAGGTGCTGGCCTTCTAGCTCTGACCAACGATATCACAGCGGGATCCAGATCGCTGCTGCGTGTCAAACACAACGATATCGCTATCCAGGACGCTGCAACATCACGGATCGTTGTCGTTCTCGTTGGAAAGTTGTTCAGTGTGAAGGTACCTTAAGTACAGACAAGGTTATGGAACAAGACAAGGTACATGAACAAAGACACAGGGACCAGGATATACAGCCTCCTGCAGGGCAGACAAACAAGATCAAGGCAAGGCAAGGAGAAAAGCCTCTAGAGAGGGAGAAACACAGAGCAAGGCCTGGCAACTCAGAAGCTAAACAAAAACTAAACTAACACAGTGCACATGCCCAGTCCACTGGGTGGAGCTTCACTAAATACTGGAGGCCTCTTGGTAATTGGTCAGGAACAGATTAGACAGATGCACGTGATTCCTATAAGAACCAGAGAGTTCAGGCACCGCCCCCCTATGCACACAGCCAGGAAGCATGCAGAGAGCAGAGGCACAGAATATGAAGCTGGCAAGAAACAGAAACCACAACATGACCTGGAGCAGTGGGTAAGATAGTGTGAGAGATGAGAGGACATGCCGTGATGCCAGCAGAGTTGTTACAGTACCCCCCCTTTACGGCCCCTTTTCTTCAAGCCTGCCAGAATAACTTGTAGAAGAAAAATAGGAGCACACATAGTCAGAGCCATCACAACATTCCTCTGGTAGAAAGAGGTAGATGAGACATTATAGATCTCAGGTTGCCCAGTCTCTTTGAGTCCAGCAAGATCAGCTTCCCACACTGAAGATACAAGGGCCAGGACTTTTTTCACCTGGTTGACTGAAAGCAGGGACTTGGAAGCTTCAGATATGACCTCAAAATAATCTGATTCTTTGGAAACTGAAGACACCTTCACTGGATCCAACTTAAGCCCATCATCATAAGAAATTGAACCTCCTCCTTTAGACTGGTGGAAAGCAGAGATGAGAACACTTCTGTCTTGGGATCTTCACCCATGGCCACATGGAAGCTGTAGGCATACGTACAGGAGACATCTTCAGCCTTGTACCCTGAGAAAACTGGACCTCCTCTTCTAGATTAGAGGATGAGTAAGTCTCTGTCTTGGTATTATCACCAAGTAACCACTTGGAAGCAGAAGGCATACATTTAGGAAGTCCCATCAGCCTGTTACTCTGACAAAACTGGACCACCTCTTCTTCCAGATTGGTGAAGAACAGAGATACAAGAGCTTCTGCTTCAACTTTTTCATCCACCTGCCACATGGAATCTGAAGGCATCTTTACAGAAAGCATCTTCTGCCCATAGTTCAGAGAAAAACTTTCAAGTGACAGGGATGTTCCTGGGAACTGGTCACTGGTATTGTCGCTGGAGGTGTGTGGAGAGGGCGCCACTGCTTCCTTTTCTTCAGTGGCGTCAGCACACCATGACTTAACCAGCAGATCAGGTGGAGAAGTTGACAACACTGTAGACTGACCCTGCATTATAGGAAGTAGAGTCCTCTGGAGGCAGTTCAAAATGCAGCACCATGCTGGGTCTTCGACCAGACTGGGCAGTAGAGTACCCGGGCTCAGAACGACCGACGGGCGGACTGGTCAACAAGTGGAAAAGAAATTTCTTCAAATATAATGCTCCAATTTGGAGCTGTAGTTGTCCCTTCAACACTGGACTGTTCATAAGTAGGGCTCGGCAATCACCAAACACCTTCAGAGGATTCTGAATCAGTGGAACAGGAACCACACTTAGACTCTGTCTGGTTAGCAGCTTGAATACATCTGCAGGGTCGAAGCTCCCACAAGGCACCGGAACAGACACAGACTTGAACGGAAGGGAGTTATTCTCACCAAGGGCAGCCTCTCCTACTGACCCAAGGTTTTGGAGCTTTAGATCCCCTGAACAGAGGCTATCCAGGTGTTCCTCACAACTGCAGCAACACCGTATGCCCTTCTTATGGCTGATTTCAGGCTGCTGCTTTGCCAGCCCATTCTCATAAACCTTCTTAGGCTTCAATCGGGTAGCTGCTTTAATGAGTAGAGGAACTGGAGGATCACAGACGGTCATGGCTTGACGTGGAGGTTTCTTCACGGGTTTCGCCCATCTGGAGCGCCTCTCAGATCTAGATGGGGAAGACTTCACAGGAGCAGCAGGATGAGGTATGTCAAAGACTCTAAGGAAGGCCACCAGGAAGGCCCCTAGGTTCATGACGATAGGATCCCCTGCTTCCCAGAGGGGACAAATCCATAATAAAGAATCTCCTGCTAGGTAGGACATAATGTAACCCACCTTAACCCAGTCAGAGGGGAAACAAGCTGCATTTTGCAGGATGTAGTGCAAGCACTGTTCCAGGAAGCTTTGGCATTCTACTGGATTCCCATAGAACCTAGGCGGGTCTGCTGGGTCGTGCTCCTCCTCCTCCTCATAGGCCTGAAGTTGCTTGAAGAAAGCGTTTGAGACTATGATTGGGTCAGAAGTCTCCTCAATCTGAACCACCCTTGGTGGAACAAATTTTTCAGGTTGCTCATACGGATAGAGAGAAAGTTTATCATGCTCTGCGAGCGGTAGGACATGGGATACAGCGGAGGCCATGGCTTGTGCAAACTGTCACTCTCACGCCATGACTGATGGGCGTGAGCCAAGGGGGTTTGTGGCCCCACTGTGCCACGAACCAGACTACCTTGGAAGGGGCGTGACCATGACAGCTGCCTTGGTTTTCACTGGAGCCTCTGATGGTGAGGTCAGGCTTGTGCGGCAGGCAGCTGCCAGGTGCTACTCCAGGGTGGTGTCTGGCTGTGGCTGCTGATCCCACTTGGAGAACAGGAACACTAGGACAGGTGTGGGCATCAGGCAGGACTAGCAGATGAGCACGGATAAAACTCAGACGAGTACACTGGCATGGCTGAGACACAAGGCTGGCAGAAACAGGACTGGCAGGAACGGCCAAGACACAGGGCTGGCAGGAATGGCAGAGACACAGGGCTGGCAGGAATGGCAGATACACAGGGCTGGCAGGCACAGTAGAGACACAGGGCTGGCAGGAATGACAGAGACACAGGGCTGGCAGGCACAGCAGAGACACAGGGCTGGCAGGAACGGCAGAGACACAGGGCTGGCAGGAACAGCAGAGACACAGGGCTGGTAGGAACGGCAGAGACACAGGGCTGGCAGGAATGGCAGAGACACAGGGCTGGCAGAAACGGCAGAGACACAGGGCTGGCAGGAACGGCAGAGACACAGAGCAGGTTGGTGTGGTGTATGACGGAACAGGTAGGGACCTGTTCACACAGAAGATGCAGGTACGGAAACAAGCAGGAAGGAATGGAGTGTGAAGGAACAGGTTGGGTCCTGTTCACACAGGAGATGCAGGTACGGAAACAAGCAGGAAGGAATGGAGTGTGAAGGAACAGGTTGGGACGTGTTCACACAGGAGAGAACCGCAAGGCTGTGGATAGGAATGGTAGAGCAGCAGGAGACGGAGCAGCAACAGAAGCTAAGCAGAGCGGAACCACAAGGAATGCGGAGAGGAGCTGCAGCAAGAGGTTTCTACTGCAGCAAAAGCTAAGCAGAGCGGAACCGCAAGAAATGTGGAGAGGAGCTGCAGCAAGAGGTCTCTGCAGCAGCAGAACAGAGTAGAACGGAGCAGAACTGCATGAGTGCAGAGCAGAGGCAAAGCTGCAAGAGAGCAAAGCCCAGGCAAAGTCACAAGGGTTCAGAGCAGGCAGAGCTGCAAGAGTGCAGAACATAAGCAGACTGAGAACACAAGGAAAGACACAGCAGGGAAGGAAGTCACAGACAAGAAGACAGAGATAGGACTAAGTACAGACAAGGTAATGGAACAAGACAAGGTACATGAACAAAGACACAGGGACCAGGATATACAGCCTCCTGCAGGGCAGACAAACAAGATCAAGGCAAAGCAAGGAGAAAAGACTCTAGAGAGGGAGAAACACAGAGCAAGGCCTGGCAACTCAGAAGCTAAACACAAACTGAGCTAACACATTGCACATGCCCAGTCCACTGGGTGGAGCTGCACTAAATACTGGAGGCCTCTTGGTAATTGGTCAGGAACAGATAAGACAGGTGCACGTGATTCCTATAAGAACCAAAGAGTTCAGGCACTGCCCCCCTATGCACACTGCCAGGAAGCATGCAGAGAGCAGAGGCACAGAATATGAAGCTGGCAAGAAACAGAAACCACAACATGACTTGGAGCAGTGGGTAAGATAGTGTGAGAGATGAGAGGCCATGCCGTGATGCCAGCAGAGTTGTTACAATGTGAACACAGCATGTCAGAGAGACAGAGATTTTGTATCCTCCGTCTGCTTGATTATTGGACTCTCATCTCCTTGGACATTTATTTCCGGTTACTGAACTGCATTCGGCTTCTGGACTATCTTATCCTTTGTGTGGTGGATCATATATGGACCTTTTGTATTTTTGCCTAAATAAAGGTCTTGGGAATGTTCACTCTTTGCTGGCTCTGTTGATTGTGTGATACCGGAGAAGGACCCCGTGACAGCGCCATTTGACTTTTCAATGCAAAATTGACAGGAATTGAGATGGGATGCCATGTTGCGTTTGGAGAGCCCCTGATGTGCCCAAACATTGAAACCCCCAACAAGTGACACCATTTTGGAAAGTAGACCCCCTAAGGAACTTATCTGGATGTGTGGTGCGCACTTTGACCCACCAACTGCTTCACAGAAGTTTATAATGCAGAGCCGTAAATATAAAAAATTATATTTTTTCACAAAAATTAACTTTTCGCCTTAATTTTTTATTTTCCCAAGGGTAATAGAAGAAATTGGACCCAAAAAGTTGTTGTGCAGTTTGTCCTGAGTCCTCTGATACCTGATATGTGGGGGTAAACCACTGTTTGGGTGCATGGCAGAGCTCGGAAGGGAAGGAGCAAGATTTGACTTTTCAATGCAAAATTGACTGGAATTGAGATGGGACGCCATGTTTGTTTGGAGAGCCACTGTGCCTAAACATTGAAACACCCCACAAGTGATGCCATTTTGGAAAGTAGACACCCTAATGAACTTATCTAGATGTGCTGTGAGACCTTTGAACCCCCAAGTGTTTCACTACAGTTTTTAATGCAGAGCCGCGAAAATAAAAATTATTTTTTTTCCACAAAAATTATTTTTTAGTTGTGAGAACTTTGAATCCCCAAGTGTTTCACTACAGTTTATAACGCAGAGCCGTGAAAATAAAAAATCATTTTTTCCCACAAAAATGTTTTTTAGCCCCCCCAATTTTTATTTTCCCAAGGGTAACAAAAGAAATTGGACCCCAAAAGTTGTTGTCCAATTTGTCCTGAGTACGCTGATATCCCATATGTTGGGGTAAACCTCTGTTTGGGTACACGGGAGAGCTCGGAAGGGAAGGAGCACTGTTTTACTTTTTCAACGCAGAATTGGCTGGAATTGAGATCAGACGCCATGTCATGCTTGGAGAGCCCTGATGTGCCTAAACAGTGGAAACCCTCAATTCTAATTGAAACCCTAACCCAAACACACCCCTAATCCCAACCACACCCATAACCCCAGCCACACCCCTAACCCCAACACACCCTTAACCCTAATCCCAACCCTAACCACACCCCTAACTCCAACACACCCCTAACCCTAATCCCAACCATAACCCTAACCACACTCCTAACCCTGACACACCCCTAACCCTAATCCCAACTAAATGTAATCCAAACCCTAACCTTAGCCCCAACCCTAACTTTAGCCCCAACCCTAACCCTAACTTTAGCCCAAACCCTAACCCTAACTTTTGCCCCAACCCTAACTGTAGCCCTAACCCTAACTTTAGCCCCAACCCTAACCCTAACTTTAGCCCCACCCCTAACCCTAACTTTAGCCCCAACCCTAACTGTAGCCCTAACCCTTGCCCCAACCCTAACCCTAGCCCTAACCCTAGCCCCAACCCTAACGGTGGTCCTAACCCTAGCCCTAACATGAAAATGGAAATAAATACATTTTTTAAATTTCATTATATTTCCCTAACTAAGGGGGTGATGAAGGGGGGTTTGATTTAGTTTTATAGTGGGTTTTTTAGCGTATTTTTATGATTGGCAGCTGTCACATACTAAAAGACGCTTTTTATTGCAAAAAATAGATTTTGCGTCTCCACATTTTGAGAGCTATAATTTTTCCATATTTTGGTCCACAGAGTCATGTGAGGTCTTGTTTTTTGCGGGATGTGTTGATGTTTTTATTGGTAACATTTTCGGGCTCGTGACATTTTTTGATTGCTTTTTATTCCGATTTTGTGAGGCAGAATGAACAAAAACCAGCAATTCGTAAATTTCTTTTGGGGGGGGGCGTTTATATCGCTCCACATTTGATGAAATTGATAAAGCAGTTTTATTCTTGGGGTCAGTACGATTACAGCGATACCTCATTTATATCATTTTTTTATGTTTTGGTGCTTTTATACGATAAAATCTATTTTATATAAAAATAATTATTTTTGCATCGCTTTAATCTGAGGACTGTAACTTTTTTATTTTTTGCTGATGATGCTGTATGGTGGCTTGTTTTTTGCGGGACAAGATGACGTTTTCAGCGGTACCATGTTTATTTATATCCTTTTTTTATCACGTGTTATTCCACTTTTTGTTTGGCGGTATGATAATAAAGTGCTGTTTTTTGCCTCTTTTTTACGGTGATCACTGAAGGGGTTAACTAGTGGGACAGTTTTATAGGTCGGGTCATTGCGGACGTGGCGATACTAAATATGTGTACTTGTATTGTTTTTTTTATTTAAATAAAGAAATATATTTATTGTAACAATTTTTTTTTTCATTATTTAGGAATTTTTTTTTATTTTTTTTTTACACATGTAAATATTTTTTTTTTTACTGTGTCCCAGGCGGGGACATCATGGTAAAGTATCAGATCGCTGATCTGACACTTTGCAGTGCACTGTGTCAGATCAGCGTTCTGACAGGCACTGCAGGAGGCTTGCAAGCGCCTGTTCTGAGCAAGCCACCTTCCTACAGGATCCGGAAGGAGCCCCGCGGCCATTTTGGATCTGGGGCCTGCAGGGAGGAGGCGGTAGGAGACCATCGGAGCAACGCGATCACATCGCGTTGCTCCGAGGGTCTCAGGGAAGCACGCAGGAAAAAAATATGATTTTTTATTTTTACAGCTCTACATTATAAACTTCTGTGAAGCACTTGGTGGGTCAAAGTGCTCACCACACATCTAGATAATTTCCTTAGGGGGTCTACTTTTGAGCTTTGCACTGTGCCTCTAAAGTAATTTTCCCACACATATTAGGGTATCTGCATACTCAAGAGAAATTGTGCTGGTACCTCAGACATGAAAATGCAAAATTTTGGGCTAAAAAACTTTTTTGGGAAAATGTGATTTTCTTTTTTTTATTTTCACTGCTCAACGTTATAAACTTCTGTGAAGCACCTTGGAGTTCAAGGTGCTCACCACACATCTAGATAAGTTCCCTGAGGGGTCAAGTATCCAAAATGGTGTCACTTGTGGGGGGTTTAAATGTTTAGGCTCATCAGGGGCTCTCCAAACGTGACATAGCGTCCCATCTGAATTCCAGTCAATTTTGCATTGAAAAGTCAAACGGCGCTCCTTCCCTTCCGAGCTCTGCCATGCGCCCAAACAGTGGTTTACCCCCCATATATGGGGTATCAGCATACTCAGAACAAACTGTACAACAACTGTTTGGGTCCAATTTCTCCTGTCACCCTTGGTAAAATAAAACAAATTGGAGCTAAAGTTAATTTTGTTGTGAAAAAAAGTTAAATGTTCATTTTTTTTAAACATTCCAAAAATTCCTGTGAAATACCCGAAGGGTTAATAAGCTTCTTGAATGTGGTTTTGAGCACCTTGAGGGGTGCAGTTTTTAGAATGGTGTCACACTTGGGTATTTTCTATCATATAGACCCCTCAAAGTGACTTCAAATGTGATGTGGTCCCTAAAAAAAAAATTGTGTTGTAAAAATGAGAAATTGCTGGTCAACTTTTAACCCTTATAACTCCCTAACAAAAAAAATTTTGGTTCCAAAATTGTGATGATGTAAAGTAGACATGTGGAAAATGTTGCTTATTAAGTATTTTGTGTGACATAACTGTGATTTAAGGGCCTAAAAATTCAAAGTTGGAAAATTGCAAAGTTTTCAAAATTTTCGCCAAATTTCCATTTTTTTCACAAATAAACACAGATAATATCAAAGAAATTTTACCACTATCATGAAGTACAATATGTCATGAGAAAACTATGTCAGAATCACTGGGATCTGTTGAAGCGTTCCAGAGTTATAATCTCATAAAGGGACAGTGGTCAGAATTGTAAAAATTGGCCCGGTCATTAATGTGCAAACCACCCTTGGGGGTAAAAGGGTTAAAAAAGATATTCAGAAGTTAGAATCAGTTCAAAGACAGGCTACTAGATTATTACAAGGGATAGACGGCCTCTCAGATGACGAAAGGCTGGAAAAGTTGTGCTTGTTTAGCTTAGAAAAAGCACGCCTCCGAGGAGATCTCATTTACATGTACAAATATATGCGTGGCCAGTACAAAACACTGGCACATGACTTATTCCTTCCAAAGACCATACTAAGGACTAGGGAGCACTCATTACGGGTGGAAGAAAGGCGATTCCGGCAGCTAAATAGGAAGGGGCTCTTTATGGTTAGACCAGCCAGACTATGGAATGCCCTACCACAAGAGGTAGCAATGGCAGACACTATAACAGCTTTTAGAAAAGGGCTGGATGATTTACTTGACACATGTAACATTGCGAATTATAGATAAATTAGAGACGGAATGTACAATTGATGGAGAAAGGTTGAACTTGATGGACCTAGGTCTTTTTCAACCTATTTAATTATGTAACTATGTAACTTTCTTTCACAAAAATTTTCCTTTGGTCCTAATTTTTTTTACTTTCACAAGGGTAACAGGAGAAAATGGACCCCAAAATTTTGTCTGCCATTTCTCCTGAGCACACTGATACCCCATATGTGGAGGAAAACCACTTTGGGCACACAGCAGGGCTCGGGAATGAGCGCCATTTGACTTTTGAATGTAAAATTTGCTGGCATAATTAGCTGATGCCATGTCATGTTTGGAGAGCCCCTGATGTGCCTAAACAGTGGAAACCCCCAACAAGTGACACCATTTTGGAAACTTGACCCCTCAGGGAACTTATCTAGATGTGTGGTGAGCACCTTGAACTCCAAGGTGCTTCACAGAAGTTTATAACTTTGAGCAGTGAAAATAAAAAAGAAAATCACATTTTTCCCACAAATATGTTTTTTAGCCCCAAATTTTGCATTTTCATGCCTGAGGTACCAGCACAATTTCTTCTGAGTATGCAGATACCCCCATATGTGTGGGAAAACTACTTTTGAGGCACAGTGCAAAGCTCAGAAGGGAAGAAGCGCAATATTGGAGTTCACAGTTTGCTGGAATGCTTGGAGGGTGCTATGTCACATTGGCAGAGCCCCTGAGATAATTGCCGCTGTCAATCTTTGACAGCAGTACTGTAAAAAGACTTGGCACTCAATCAGTGTATGAGTGCTTATTAATTGTAGAAAGTCCAGGAAAAAAACAAGAGACTTTTCAGTGAATAGAAGACCATCATCAGCCACCTGGATAGAGGAGAAACTGTGTATTGCAGCACCAGGTGAGGGTCTGCAATATCCACAGCTCAAACTGGAAGCAGTAAAAATCCCTCACAAGTGACACCATTTTGCAAACTAGACCTCTCATGGAACTTATCTGGATGCATGGTGAGCACATTGAACCACCAGGTGCTTAACAGAAGTTTATAAAGTTGAGCAGTGAAAATGAAAAAAAATCAAACTTCTCCCACAAAAATGATTTTTAGCCCCAAATTTTGTATTTTCATAAGGGTAACAAGAGAAATTGCACCATACAATTTGTTGCATCCTGAGGATGCCAATACCCCATATGTGTGGGAAAACTACTTTTGAGGCACAGTGCAAAGCAGGGCTGGACTTGCCATCGGGCAGTTCTGGCAAATGCCAGAAGGGCCGGTGCCAGTAGTAGGCCCCCCCCAGCGCCGCCGCCGCATTCAACTATACCGATGTCTATGACGCCGGTACAGTTGAATGCAATGATTGAGGAGAGAGCGTCACCTGACGCTCCCTCTCCCATCATTCCCCGCTCTTCCTCTGACACTGCAGGTGCACGTGCACTCACTGTGTCCCAGGCAGTGCAGCGGCAGCCGCCGAGACAGGAGCAGGGAGCAATGTGGGCACGAGGTGAAGTGAGGAGTGTTTTTTTTTACTGGACTGTGGGGCCATTCTAGGGGGGGGAGGAGAGATGCGGGCTCTGCTGTATACTATGTGGGCTGTGCTGTATACTACTGTGTGGGCTGTGCTATATACTACTATGTGGGCTGTGCTTTATACTACTGTGTGGGCTCTGCTGTATACTACTGTGTGGGCTCTGCTGTATACTACTGTGTGGGCTCTGCTGTATACTACTGTGTGGGCAGTGTTGTATACTACTGTGTGGGCTGTGCTGTATACTACTGTGTGGGCTGTGCTATATACTACTATGTGGGCTCTGCTATATACTACTGTGTGGGCTGTGCTATATACTACTATGTGGGCTCTGCTGTATACTACTGTGTGGGCTCTGCTGTACACTACTATGTGTGCTGTGCTGTATACTACTGTGTGGGCAGTGCTGTATACTACTATGTGGGCTCTGCTATATACTACTGTGTGGGCTGTGCTGTATACTACTGTGTGGGCAGTGCTGTATACTACTATGTGGGCTCAGCTATATACTACTGTGTTGGCTGTGCTGTATACTACTATGTGGGCTGTGCTATATACTACTGTGTGGGCTCTCCTGTATACTACTATGTGTGCTGTGCTGTATACTACTGTGTGGGCTATGCTATATACTACTATGTGGGCTGTGCTGTATACTACTGTGTGGGCTGTGCTATATACTACTGTGTGGGCTGTGTTATATACTACTGTGTGGGCTCTTCTCTATACTACTATGTGGGCAGTGCTGTATACTACTGTGTGGGAAGTGCTGTGTACTACTGTGTGAGCTGTGCTATATACTACTGTATGGGCAGTGCTATATACTACTGTGTGGGCTCTGCTATACACTACTATGTGGGCTCTGCTATATACTACTGTGTGGGCTGTGCTGTATACTACTGTGTGGGCAGTGCTGTATACTACTATGTGGGCTCTGCTATATACTACTGTGTGGGCTGTGCTGTATACTACTATGTGGGCTGTGCTGTATACTACTGTGTGGGCAGTGCTGTATACTACTGTGTGGGCTGTGCTATATACTACTGTGTGGGCTCTGCTGTATACTACTATGTGTGCTGTGCTGTATACTACTGTGTGGGCTATGCTATATACTACTATGTGGGCTGTGCTGTATACTACTGTGTGGGCTGTGCTATATACTACTGTGTGGGCTGTGCTATATACTACTATGTGGGCTGTGCTATATACTACTGTGTGGGCTCTTCTCTATACTACTATGTGGGCAGTGCTGTATACTACTGTGTGGGAAGTGCTATATACTACTGTGTGAGCTCTGCTGTATACTACTGTGTGGGCTGTGCTGTATACTACTATGTGGGATGTGCTATATACTACTATGTGGGCTGTGCTATATACTACTGGGTGGGCTGTGCTATATACTACTATGTGGGCTGTGCTATATACTACTGTGTGGGCTGTGCTATATACTACTGTGTGGGCTTTGCTGTATATTACTATGTGGGCAGTGCTGTATACTACTGTGTGGGAAGTGCTATATACTACTGTGTGGGCAGTGCTGTATACTACTATGTGGGCTCTGCTATATACCACTGTGTGGGCTGTACTATATACTACTATGTGGGCTGTGCTATATACTACTGGGTGGGCTGTGCTATATACTACTATGTGGGCTGTGCTATATACTACTGTGTGGGCTGTGCTATATACTACTGTGTGGGCTTTGCTGTATATTACTATGTGGGCAGTGCTGTATACTACTGTGTGGGAAGTGCTATATACTACTGTGTGGGCTGTGCTGTATACTGCTAAGTGTGCTGTGCTGTATACTGCTACGTGGGCTGTGCTATATACTACTATGTGGGCTGTGCTATATACTACTGTGTGGGCTCTGCTATATACTGCTATGTGGGCTCTGCTGTATACTACTGTGTGGGCAGTGCTGTATACTACTGTGTGGGCTGTGCTGTATACTACTGTGTGGGCTGTGCTATATACTACTATGTGGGCTCTGCTATATACTACTATGTGGGCTGTGCTATATACTAGTATGTGGGCTGTGCTATATACTACTGTATGGGCTCTGCTGTATACTACTATGTGGGCAGTGCTGTATACTACTGTATGGGAAGTGCTATATACTACTGTGTGGGCTGTGCTGTATACTGTTAAGTGGGCTGTGCTGTATACTGCTACATGGGCTGAGCTATATACTACTGTGTGGGCTCTGCTGTATACTACTATGTGGGCAGTGCTGTATACTACTGTGTGGAAAGTGCTATATACTACTGTGTGGGCTGTGCTGTATACTGCTAAGTGTGCTGTACTGTATACTGCTATGTGGGCTGTGCTGTATACTACTGTGTGGGCTGTGCTATATACTACTATGTGGGCTGTGCTATATACTACTATGTGAGCTCTGCGATATACTACTATGTGGGCTCTGCTGTATACTACTGTGTGGGCAGTGCTCTATTGTTGTGAATTAGACTTTTTTGGCTCCCTCTTGTGGTCACTAGTGATATGACTCTGGGATTGTCTTTCCTCAGTTTGGCACCCACCTGGGTCGTTAGTCCAGGGGTGTTGCTATATAAACTTCCTGGATCCTCAGTCCAGTGCCTGGCATCGTTGTAATCAGATCCTTTCTGTTTGCTCCTGTCTGCTGTTCCTGGTTATTGCAAAATTAAGCTAAGTCCTGCTTCCTTGTTTTTTGGTTATCTGTATTGCTCTTATTTTCTGTCCAGCTTGTACTAAATGTGATTCCTGATTTTGCTGGAAGCTCTAGGGGGCTGGTATTCTCCCCCCGGGCCGTTAGACGGTTCGGGGGTTCTTGAATATCCAGCGTGGAAATTTTGATAGGGTTTTTGCTGACCGTATAAGTCATCTTACTATATTCTGCTATTAGTCAGTGGGCCTCTCTTTGCTTAACCCCTTCACCCCCAAGGGTGGTTTGCACGTTAATGACCGGGCCAATTTTTACAATTCTGACCACTGTCCCTTTATGAGGCTATAACTCTGGAACGCTTTGACGGATCTTGGCGATTCTGACATTGTTTTCTCGTGACATATTGTACTTCATGTTAAAGGTAAAATTTATTCGATATAACTTGCGTTTATTTGTGAAAAAAATGGAAATTTGGCGAAAATTTTGAAAATTTTGCAATTTTCCAACTTTGAATTTTTGTGCCCTTAAATCACAGACATATGTCACGCAAAATACTTAATAAGTAACATTTCCCACATGTCTACTTTACATCAGTACAATTTTGGAACCAAAATTTTTTTTTGTGACGGAGTTATAAGGGTTAAAAGTTGACCAGCAATTTCTCATTTTTACAACACAATTTTTTTTTAGGGACCACATCTCATTTGAAGTCATTTTGAGGGGTCTATATGATAGAAAATACTCAAGTGTGACACCATTCTAAAAACTACACCCCTCAAGGTGCTCAAAACCACATTCAAGAAGTTTATTAACCCTTCAGGTGTTTCACAGGAATTTTTGGAATGTTTAAATAAAAATGAACATTTAACTTTTTTTCACACAAAATTTATTTCAGCTCCAATTTGTTTTATTTTACCAAGGGTAACAGGAGAAAATGGACCCCCAAAGTTGTTGTACAATTTGTCCTGAGTACGATGATACCCCATATGTGGGTGTAAACCATTGTTTAGGCGCATGGCAGAGCTTGGAAGGGAAGGAGCGCCATTTGACTTTTCAATGCAAAATTGACTGGAATTGAGATGGGACGCCATGTTGCGTTTGGAGAGCCCCTGATGTGCCTAAACATTGAAACTCCCTACAAGTGACACCATTTTGGAAAGTAGACCCCCTAAGGAACTTATCTAGATGTGTGGTGAGCACTTTGACCCACCAAGTGCTTCACAGAAGTTTATAATGCAGAGCCGTAAAAATAAAAAATCATATTTTTTCACAAAAATGATCTTTTTGCCCCCAATTTTTTATTTTCCCAAGGGTAAGAGAAGAAATTGGACCCCAAAAAATGTTGTGCAATTTGTCCTGAGTACGCTGATACCCCATATGTGGGTGTAAACCATTGTTTGGGCGCATGGCAGAGCTTGGAAGGGAAGGAGCGCCATTTGACTTTTCAATGCAAAATTGACCGGAATTGAGATGGGACGCCATGTTGCGTTTGGAGAGCCCCTGATGTGCCTAAACATTGAAACTCCCTACAAGTGACACCATTTTGGAAAGTAGACCCCCTAAGGAACTTATCTAGATGTGTGGTGAGCACTTTGACCCACCAAGTGCTTCACAGAAGTTTATAATGCAGAGCCGTAAAAATAAAAAATCATATTTTTTCACAAAAATGATCTTTTCGCCCCCAATTTTTTATTTTCCCAAGGGTAAGAGAAGAAATTGGACCCCAAAAAATGTTGTGCAATTTGTCCTGAGTACGCTGATACCCCATATGTGGGTGTAAACCATTGTTTGGGCGCATGGCAGAGCTTGGAAGGGAAGGAGCGCCATTTGACTTTTCAATGCAAAATTGACTGGAATTGAGATGGGACGCCATGTTGCGTTTGGAGAGCCCCTGATGTGCCTAAACATTGAAACTCCCTACAAGTGACACCATTTTGGAAAGTAGACCCCCTAAGGAACTTTTCTAGATGTGTGGTGAGCACTTTGACCCACCAAGTGCTTCACAGAAGTTTATAATGCAGAGCCGTAAAAATAAAAAATCATATTTTTTCACAAAAATGATCTTTTTGCCCCCAATTTTTTATTTTCCCAAGGGTAAGAGAAGAAATTGGACCCCAAAAAATGTTGTGCAATTTGTCCTGAGTACGCTGATACCCCATATGTGGGTGTAAACCATTGTTTGGGCGCATGGCAGAGCTTGGAAGGGAAGGAGCGCCATTTGACTTTTCAATGCAAAATTGACTGGAATTGAGATGGGACGCCATGTTGCGTTTGGAGAGCCCCTGATGTGCCTAAACATTGAAACTCCCTACAAGTGACACCATTTTGGAAAGTAGACCCCCTAAGGAACTTATCTAGATGTGTGGTGAGCACTTTGACCCACCAAGTGCTTCACAGAAGTTTATAATGCAGAGCCGTAAAAATAAAAAATCATATTTTTTCACAAAAATGATCTTTTCGCCCCCAATTTTTTATTTTCCCAAGGGTAAGAGAAGAAATTGGACCCCAAAAAATGTTGTGCAATTTGTCCTGAGTACGCTGATACCCCATATGTGGGTGTAAACCATTGTTTGGGCGCATGGCAGAGCTTGGAAGGGAAGGAGCGCCATTTGACTTTTCAATGCAAAATTGACTGGAATTGAGATGGGACGCCATGTTGCGTTTGGAGAGCCCCTGATGTGCCTAAACATTGAAACTCCCTACAAGTGACACCATTTTGGAAAGTAGACCCCCTAAGGAACTTATCTAGATGTGTGGTGAGCACTTTGACCCACCAAGTGCTTCACAGAAGTTTATAATGCAGAGCCGTAAAAATAAAAAATCATATTTTTTCACAAAAATGATCTTTTTGCCCCCAATTTTTTATTTTCCCAAGGGTAAGAGAAGAAATTGGACCCCAAAAAATGTTGTGCAATTTGTCCTGAGTACGCTGATACCCCATATGTGGGTGTAAACCATTGTTTGGGCGCATGGCAGAGCTTGGAAGGGAAGGAGCGCCATTTGACTTTTCAATGCAAAATTGACTGGAATTGAGATGGGACGCCATGTTGCGTTTGGAGAGCCCCTGATGTGCCTAAACATTGAAACTCCCTACAAGTGACACCATTTTGGAAAGTAGACCCCCTAAGGAACTTATCTAGATGTGTTTTGAGAGCTTTGAACCCCCAAGTGTTTCACTACAGATTATAACGCAGAGCCGTGAAAATAATTTTTTTTTTTTTTTCTCAAAAATGGTTTTTTAGCCCCCAGCTTTGTATTTTTACAAGGGTAACAGAATAAATTGGACCCCAAAATTTGTTTTCCAATTTGTCCTGAGTACGCTGATACCCCATATGTGGGGGGGAACCACTGTTTGGGCGCATGACAGAGCTCGGAAGGGAAGGAGCGCCATTTGGAATGCAGACTTAAATGGATTGGTCAGCAGCCGTCACGTTGCATTTGCAGAGCCCCTGATGTACCCAAACAGTACAAACCCCCCACAAGTGACCCCATATTGGAAACTAGACCTCCCAAGGAACTTATCTAGATGTGTTTTGAGAACTTTGAACCCTCAAGTGTTTCACTAAAGTTTATAGCGCAAAGCCGTGAAAATAAAAATTATTTTTTTTTTTTCACAAAAATGATTTTTTAGCCCCCAGTTTTGTATTTTCACAAGGGTAACAGGATAAATTAGACCCCAAAAGTTGTTGTCCAATTTGTCCTGAGTACGCTGATACCCCATATGTCGGGGGAAACCACTGTTTGGGCGCATGACAGAGCTCGGAAGGGAAGGAGCGCCATTTGGAATGCAGCCTTAAATGGATTGGTCTGCAGGCGTCACGTTGCATTTGCAGAGCCCCTGATGTACCCAAACAGTACAAACCCCCCACAAGTGACCCCATATTGGAAACTAGACCTCCCAAGGAACTTATCTAGATGTGTTGTGAGAACTTTGAACCCCCAAGTGTTTCACTACAGTTTATAATGCAGAGCCGTGAAAATAAAACATCTTTTTTTTCCCACAAAAATGATTTTTAGCCCCCCAAATTTTTATTTTCCTAAGGATAACAAGAGAACTTGGACCCCAGAAGTTGTTGTTCAATTTGTCCCGAGTACGCTGATAACACATATGTTGGGGTAAACCCCTTTTTGGGCGCACGGGAGAGCTCGGAAGGGAAGGAGCACTGTTTTACTTTTTCAACGCAGAATTGGCTGGAATTGAGATGGGACGCCATGTCGCGCTTGGAGAGCCCCTGATGTGCCTGGACAGTGGAAACCCCCCAATTCTACCTGAAACCCTAACCCAAACACACCCCTAACCCTAATCCCAACGGTAACCCTAACCACACCCCTAGCCCTGACACACCCATAATTCTAATCCCAACCCTAATCCAAACGTAAATGTAATCCAAACCCTAACCCTAACTTTAGCCCCAACCCTAACTTTAGCCCCAACCCTAACTTTACCTCCAACCCTAGCCCTAACCCTAACCCTACCCCTAACCCTAAACGTGACTGAAATACGTGGCACTGAAATACGTGGCACTGAAATACGTGGCACTGAAATACGTGGCACTGAAATACGTGGCACTGAAATACGTGATACGTGGCACTTAAATACGTGGCACTGAAACACGTGGCACTGAAATACGTGGCACTGAAATAAGTGGCACTGAAATATGTGATATGTGGCACTTAAATACGTAGCACTGAAATACGTGGCACTGAAATACGTGGCACTGAAATACGTGGCACTGAAATACGTGGCACTGAAATACGTGATACGTGGCACTTAAATACGTGGCACTGAAACACGTGGCACTGAAATACGTGGCACTGAAATACGTGGCACTGAAATACGTGGCACTGAAATACGTGGCACTGAAATACGTGATACGTGGCACTTAAATACGTGGCACTGAAACACGTGGCACTGAAATACGTGGCACTGAAATAAGTGGCACTGAAATATGTGATATGTGGCACTTAAATACGTGGCACTGAAATACGTGGCACTGAAATACGTGGCACTGAAATACGTGGCACTGAAATACGTGATACGTGGCACTGAAATACGTGGCACTGAAATACGTGGCACTGAAATACGTGGCACTGAAATACGTGGCACTGAAATACGTGGCACTATGACTGTCAGAAAATGTTCATTAAACGGTTAGGGGTGAGGTTAGGGGTAGAGTTAGGGTTAGGGTTTGGATCTCTATCACCTTGATGGTGGTGGGTGGCTTTGCAGTGTGTTTTCTGTTTTTTTCGATAAAAATGCATGCGTTTTTAACGCAAACAAACGCATGTGCTTAAAAACGCAAGAAAATACTGCAGGTTGTATTTCTGAAAATGAACGCATGCAGAAAAAAACCGCATGCGTTTGAAAACGCGACCAAACGCGTACAAAAAAACCGCATGCGTTTTCAATGTTAAATATAGGGAAAAAACGCATGCGTTTTTTTGTGCAAAAAACGCTGCAGACAAAAACGCAAGTGTGAAACCAGCGACGCTTTTTATAGCAAAAAAGTTTTTGCGTCTCCACATTTTGAGACCTATAATTTTTCCACATTTGCTCCACAGAGTCATGTGAGGTCTTGTTTTTTGCGGGACGAGTTGACGTTTTTATTGGTAAAATTTTCGGACACGTGACCGTTTTTGATCGCTTTTTATTCCGATTTTTGTGAGGCAGAATGACCAAAAACCTGCTATTCATGAATTTCTTTTGGGAGAGGCGTTTATACCGTTCCGGGTTTGGTAAAATTGATAAAGCAGTTTTATTCGTCGGGTCAGTACGATTACAGCGATACCTCATTTATATCATTTTTTTATGTTTTGGCGCTTTTATACGATAAAAACTATTTTATAGAAAAAATAATTATTTTGGTATCGCTTTATTCTCAGGACTATAACTTTTTTATTTTTTTGCTGATGATGCTGTATGGCGGCTTGTTTTTTGCGGGACAAGATGACGTTTTCAGCGGTACCATGGATATTTATATCAGTCTTTTTGATCGCGTGTTATTCCACTTTTTGTTCGGCGGTATGGTAATAAAGCGTTGTTTTTTGCCTCGTTTTTTTTTTTTTTTTCTTACGGTGTTTACTGAAGGGGTTAACTAGTGTGGCAGTTTTATAGGTTGGGTCGTTACGGACGCGGCGATACTAAATATGTGTACTTTTATTGTTTTTTTTTTTTTATTTAGATAAAGAAATGTATTTATGGGAATAATATTTTTTTTTTTTTTTCATTATTTTGGAATATTTTTTTTTATTTTTTTTTACACATTTGGAAATTTTTTTTTTTACTTTTTTACTTTGCCCCAGGGGGGGACAATACAGATCGGTGATCTGCCAGTTTGCATAGCACTCTGACAGATCACCGATCTGAGAGAAGTGCAGGCTGCTTCACAGTGCCTGCTCTGAGCAGGCGTCTGTGAAGCCACCTCCCTCCCTGCAGGACCCGGATCCGCGGCCATCTTGGATCCAGGTCTGGAGCAGGCAGGGAGGGAGGTAAGACCCTCGCAGCAACGCGATCACATCGCGTTGCTGCGGGGGGCTCAGGGAAGCCCGCAGGGAGCCCCCTCCCTGCGCGATGCTTCCCTGCATCGCCGGCACATCGCGATCATGTTTGATCGCGGTGTGCCGGGGGTTAATGTGCCGGGAGCGGTCCGTGACCGCTCCTGGCACATAGTGCCGGATGTCAGCTGCGATATGCAGCCGACACCCGGCCGCGATCGGCCGCGCTCCCCCCGTGAGCGCGGCCGATCGGCTATGACGTACTATCCCGTCGGCGGTCATACGGGCCCACCCCACCTCGACGGGATAGTACGTCAAATGTCGGGAAGGGGTTAATATCTAGTTCATTCTTACGTTTGTCTTTTCTCCTTACCTCACCGTTATTATTTGTGGGGGGCTTGTATCCAACTTTTGGGGTCTTTTCTCTGGAGGCAAGAAAGGTCTATCTTTTCCCTTCTAGGGTTAGTTAGTTCTCCGGCTGGCGCGAGACGTCTAGAACCAACGTAGGCACGTTCCCCGGCTGCTGCTATTTGTGGTGCTAAGATTAGATATACGGTTAGCCCAGTTACCACTGCCCTATGAGCTGGTTTTTTATGTTTGCAGACTTGGTATGTACTTTTGAGACCCTCTGCCATTGGGGTCATAACAGTATGCCAGGCCAAAGTTGAATGTTTAATGCATTGCAGAAGTGGGATAATAAGAAAGGAAATTCTGAGTTTTTTTTTTTTTTCCTCTCTTTGTTCCTCCCCTTTACCTCTGAGTGGCTTGTGCTTGCTGCAGACATGAATGTCCAGACCTTGATTACAAGTGTGGATCGGCTTGCTGCTCGTGTGCAGGGCATACAAGATTTTGTTACCAGTAGTCCAATGTCTGAACCTAAAATACCAATTCCTGAACTGTTCTCTGGAGACCGATTCAAGTTTAGGAATTTCAGGAATAATTGTAAATTGTTTCTATCTCTGAGACCCCGTTCATCTGGAGACTCAGCTCAGCAAGTTAAAATTGTTATCTCTTTCTTGCGGGGCGACCCTCAGGATTGGGATTTCTCGCTAGCACCAGGAGATCCGGCATTGGCGAATTTCTGGCTATTTCTCAGGGCCAGGATGAAGCTGAAGTGTATTGCCAAAAATTTCGGAAGTGGTCCGTGCTTACTCAGTGGAATGAGTGTGCTCTGGCCGCAAATTTCAGAAATGGCCTTTCTGAAGCCATTAAGAATGTGATGGTGGGTTTCTCCATTCCTACAAGTCTGAATGATTCCATGGCGCTGGCTATTCAAATTGACCGGCGTTTGCGGGAGCGCAAAACTGCTAATCCTCTGGTGGTGTTGTCTGAACAAACACCTGATTTAATGCAATGTGATAGAATTCAGACTAGAAATGAATGGAAAAATCATAGACGTCAGAATGGGTTGTGTTTTTACTGTGGTGATTCTACACATGTTATATCAGCATGCTCTAAACGCCTAACAAGGGTTGTTAGCCCTGTCGCCATTGGTAATTTGCAACCTAAATTTATTTTGTCTGTGACTTTAATTTGCTCATTGTCTTCCTACCCTGTTATGGCGTTTGTGGATTCAGGTGCTGCCCTGAGTCTTATGGATCTGTCATTTGCCAAGCGCTGTGGTTTTGTTCTTGAGCCTTTGGTAAATCCTATCCCTCTTAGAGGTATTGATGCTACGCCATTGGCGGAAAATAAACCGCAGTTTTGGACACAGGTAACCATGTGCATGACTCCTGAACATCGGGAGGTGATTCGTTTTCTTGTTCTGCATAAAATGCATGATTTGGTCGTTTTGGGTCTGCCATGGTTACAGACCCATAATCCAGTCTTGGATTGGAAGGCAATGTCTGTGTCAAGTTGGGGCTGTCAGGGAATTCATGGTGATTCCCCGCCGGTGTCTATTGCTTCCTCTACTCCTTCGGAAGTTCCTGAGTATTTGTCTGATTATCAGGATGTATTCAGCGAGTCCAGGTCCAGTGCTCTGCCTCCTCATAGGGACTGTGATTGTGCCATAGATTTGATTCCAGGTAGTAAATTTCCTAAGGGAAGACTATTTAATCTGTCTGTACCTGAGCATACCGCAATGCGTTCGTATATCAAGGAGTCTCTGGAGAAGGGGCATATCCGTCCATCTTCTTCCCCTCTTGGTGCGGGATTCTTTTTTGTGGCCAAGAAGGACGGATCTTTGAGACCTTGTATTGACTATCGGCTTCTGAATAAAATCACTGTTAAATTTCAGTATCATTTGCCTCTGTTGTCGGACTTGTTTGCCCGGATTAAAGGTGCCAAGTGGTTCACCAAGATAGATCTTCGTGGTGCGTACAACCTTGTGCGCATTAAGCAAGGAGATGAATGGAAAACTGCATTTAATACGCCCGAAGGTCATTTTGAGTACTTGGTGATGCCTTTTGGGCTCTCTAATGCTCCTTCAGTGTTTCAGTCCTTTATGCATGATATTTTCCGGAAGTATCTGGATAAATTTATGATTGTTTATCTGGATGATATTCTGTTTTTTTCTGATGATTGGGACTCGCATGTAGAGCAGGTCAGGATGGTGTTTCAGGTTTTGCGTGAGCATGCTTTGTTTGTTAAGGGCTCAAAGTGTCTCTTTGGAGTACAGAAGGTTCCCTTTTTGGGTTTTATTTTTTCCCCTTCTGCGGTGGAGATGGACCCAGTCAAGGTCCGAGCTATTCATGATTGGACTCAGCCCACGTCAGTTAAAAGTCTTCAGAAGTTCTTGGGTTTTGCTAACTTCTACCGTCGTTTTATCGCTAATTTTTCTAGCGTTGTTAAACCTTTGACGGATATGACCAAGAAAGGTTCTGATGTTGCTAACTGGGCTCCTGCAGCCGTGGAAGCTTTCCAAGAGTTGAAGCGCCGGTTTACTTCGGCGCCTGTTTTGTGCCAGCCTGATGTCTCACTGCCCTTTCAGGTTGAAGTGGATGCTTCTGAGATTGGGGCAGGGGCCGTTTTGTCGCAGAGAGGCCCTGGTTGCTCTGTAATGAGACCATGTGCCTTTTTCTCTAGGAAGTTTTCACCTGCTGAGCGGAATTATGATGTTGGCAATCGGGAGTTGTTGGCCATGAAGTGGGCATTTGAGGAGTGGCGTCATTGGCTCGAGGGTGCTAAGCATCGTGTGGTGGTCTTGACTGATCACAAAAATCTGATGTATCTCGAGTCTGCTAAACGCCTGAATCCTAGACAGGCCCGCTGGTCATTGTTTTTCTCCCGTTTTGACTTTGCGGTCTCGTATTTACCAGGTTCAAAGAATGTGAAGGCTGATGCTCTTTCAAGGAGCTTTGTGCCTGACTCTCCTGGAGTCGTAGAACCAGTTGGTATTCTTAAAGAGGGAGTTATCTTGTCAGCCATTTCTCCGGATTTGCGACGTGTGTTGCAGAGATTTCAGGCTGGTAGACCTGACTCTTGTCCACCTGACAGACTGTTTGTTCCTGATAAGTGGACCAGCAGAGTCATTTCCGAGGTTCATTCCTCGGTGTTGGCAGGGCATCCGGGAATTTTTGGCACCAGAGATCTGGTGGCTAGGTCCTTTTGGTGGCCTTCCTTGTCACGGGATGTGCGGTCATTTGTGCAGTCCTGTGGGACTTGTGCTCGAGCTAAGCCTTGCTGTTCTCGTGCCAGCGGGTTGCTCTTGCCCTTGCCTGTCCCGAAGAGGCCTTGGACACACATTTCCATGGATTTCATTTCAGATCTTCCGGTGTCTCAGGGCATGTCTGTCATCTGGGTGGTATGTGATCGCTTTTCCAAGATTGTCCATTTGGTATCTTTGCCTAAGCTGCCTTCCTCTTCCGATCTGGTTCCTTTGTTCTTTCAGAATGTGGTTCGTTTACACGGCATTCCTGAGAATATTGTGTCTGACAGAGGATCCCAGTTTGTTTCCAGGTTCTGGCGATCCTTTTGTGCTAAGATGGGCATTGATTTGTCGTTTTCGTCTGCCTTTCATCCTCAGACTAATGGACAAACGGAGCGAACTAATCAGACTCTGGAGGCTTATTTGAGGTGTTTTGTTTCTGCAGATCAGGATGATTGGGTGACCTTCTTGCCGTTGGCTGAGTTTGCCCTTAATAATCGGGCTAGTTCTGCTACTTTGGTTTCGCCTTTTTTTTGCAACTCTGGTTTCCATCCTCGTTTTTCCTCGGGACATGTGGAGCCTTCTGACTGTCCTGGGGTAGATTCCGTGGTGGATAGGTTGCAGCAGATCTGGAATTATGTGGTGGACAACTTAAAGTTGTCACAGGAGAAGGCTCAGCGTTTTGCCAACCGCCGCCGCGGTGTGGGTCCCCCGACTTCGTGTTGGGGATTTGGTATGGCTGTCTTCTCGATTTGTTCCTATGAAGGTCTCCTCTCCTAAATTTAAGCCTCGCTTCATCGGTCCTTACAAGATATTGGAAATCCTTAATCCTGTGTCCTTTCGCTTGGATCTTCCGGTGTCGTTTGCCATTCACAACGTGTTCCATAGGTCTTTGTTGCGGCGGTACGTTGTGCCTGTGGTTCCTTCTGTTGAGCCTCCTGCTCCGGTGTTGGTTGAGGGCGAGTTGGAGTACGTGGTGGAGAAGATCTTGGATTCTCGTCTCTCCAGACGGAGGCTTCAGTATCTGGTCAAGTGGAAGGGCTATGGCCAGGAGGATAATTCCTGGGTGGTTGCCTCTGATGTGCATGCGGCTGATTTAGTTTGTGCCTTTCACGCTGCTCATCCTGATCGCCCTGGTGGTCCTGGTGAGGGTTCGGTGACCCCTCCTTAAAGGGGGGGTACTGTTGTGAATTAGACTTTTTTGGCTCCCTCTTGTGGTCACTAGTGATATGACTCTGGGATTGTCTTTCCTCAGTTTGGCACCCACCTGGGTCGTTAGTCCAGGGGTGTTGCTATATAAACTTCCTGGATCCTCAGTCCAGTGCCTGGCATCGTTGTAATCAGATCCTTTCTGTTTGCTCCTGTCTGCTGTTCCTGGTTATTGCAAAATTAAGCTAAGTCCTGCTTCCTTGTTTTTTGGTTATCTGTATTGCTCTTATTTTCTGTCCAGCTTGTACTAAATGTGATTCCTGATTTTGCTGGAAGCTCTAGGGGGCTGGTATTCTCCCCCCGGGCCGTTAGACGGTTCGGGGGTTCTTGAATATCCAGCGTGGAAATTTTGATAGGGTTTTTGCTTTTTGCTGACCGTATAAGTCATCTTACTATATTCTGCTATTAGTCAGTGGGCCTCTCTTTGCTTAATATCTAGTTCATTCTTACGTTTGTCTTTTCTCCTTACCTCACCGTTATTATTTGTGGGGGGCTTGTATCCAACTTTTGGGGTCTTTTCTCTGGAGGCAAGAAAGGTCTATCTTTTCCCTTCTAGGGTTAGTTAGTTCTCCGGCTGGCGCGAGACGTCTAGAACCAACGTAGGCACGTTCCCCGGCTGCTGCTATTTGTGGTGCTAGGATTAGATATACGGTTAGCCCAGTTACCACTGCCCTATGAGCTGGTTTTTTATGTTTGCAGACTTGGTATGTACTTTTGAGACTCTCTGCCATTGGGGTCATAACACTCTATACTACTGTGTGGGTTGTGCTATATACTACTATGTGGACTCTGCTATATACTACTATGTGGGCTGTGCTGTATACTACTATGTGGGCTATGCTATATACTACTATGTGGGCTGTGCTATATATTACTGTGTGGGCTCTGCTGTATACTACTATGTGGGCAGTGCTGTATACTACTGTATGGGAAGTGCTATATACTACTGTGTGGGCTGTGCTGTATACTGCTACGTGGGCTGTGCTGTATACTGCTACGTGGGCTGTGTTATCTGCTATGCAGGTTGTGCTATATACTATGGGGGTATATTATATTCTATGGGGGAGGCAGTGTTATATACTATGTGGCTGTGTTATATACTATTGTGGGTGTATTATATTCTATGGGGGAGGCTGTGTTATATACTATGGGGGCTGCATTATATTCTATGGGGGCTACATCATATATTATGGGGAGGTGGGCTGTATTATATTCTATGGGGTGGCTGCATTATACTCTGGGGTGGCTGCATTATACACTGGGGTGGCTGCATTATATTCTGTAGGGTGGTGGCTGCATTATACTATGTGTGGGCTGCATTATACTGTATCAAGGACTATGGGGAATACGTTATACTATATGAAGAATTATGGGGTGCATTATACTATGGGAAGTGAATTGTACTACATGGATGACTATGGCAGTGCATTATACTATATGGAGCACGATGAGGAGTGTATTATGCTATATGGAGGACTGAGCAGTGTATTTTAATATATGGAGGATTATAGGGAGTGTATTATACTACATGGAGGACTGTGGTGCACATTATAATATATGGAGGACTATGGGGTGTATTTTACTAAACAAGTAAAATGCTGCATATTCGGATTGTTTTTGCTGGAGCAAAAATCATTGTTCTCAGCACCACATCGCCGGTGTAAACTGTAGATGTGCTGCTGATAACATGATACTGTATGGTGATCTGTTAGGGATCTATTATTGATCGTTCTGTCCCATCATTATTCCTCAGCTGGTGGAAAGAGGCCGAGAAACAAGTGTTAAACAACTTCAGTATTGTCGATCAAACTCATTTAGCGGCCTGAACTTAGCGCATGTAAATACAACTGAAATGCTTTTGTGTGATGTGCAATATGTTAGCATTTGGGGCCCCATTTTAAACTTTGCCTAGGGCCCCACTTTGCCTAAAACCAGACCTGCCTACAAGTGTAAAAAGATATTATACAGTCACCATGTGACAAGTGGGCCTGTGCATGGGCGGACATACCGCCTGTTCAACCTGTGCAGCTGCACAGGGTCCCGGAGGCTCCAGGGGGCCCCTGCAGGCAGGGCCAGCGTTAGGGGCAGGCAGCTGCCTAGGTCCTCGCTCCCCCAGGGGCCCCCAGCTAGCGGCACATCACGCAGCTGCTATGGGGCCCCTGTGAGGCAGGGGGCCCGCCTGCCGCCAGCGCTGACTCCCCCGCCGCATTTAACTATACCGGCGTCTGCCGATACAGTTCAAAGCAATGATGGAGGAGAGAGCGTCAGCTGACGCTCCCTCTCTCATCATTCCCCGCTCTGCCTCTGACAGACACTGCCGCGCACTCACTGTGTGCCGGCAGGAGCAGGAACTGGAAACAGCGCGGGCACGAGGAGAGGTGAGGAGTGTGCTGTGTTGTTTGTTGTTTTTTTTACTCTATAACAGTGAGTACTGGACTGTGGGGCCATTCTGGGGGGAGAGCTGCGCTGTATACTATGAGGCAGTGTGCTGTATACTATGAGGCTGCACTGTATACCATGAGGCTGTGTGCTGTATACCATGAGGCTGCGCTGTATACTATGAGGCTGCGCTGTATACTATGAGGCTGCGCTGTATACTATGAGGCTGCGCTGTATACTATGCGGGCAGTGCTGTATACTATGCGGGCTGTGCTGTATACTATGCGGGCTGTGCTGTATACTATGTGGGCTGTGTTGTATACTAAGGTGGGTACATTATATGTTATATTCTATGGGGGAGGCTGTGTTATATACTATGGGGGGGTGCATTATATTCTATGGGGAAGGCTGTGTTACATACTATGGGGCGCTGCATTATATTCTATGGGGGCTACATTATATTCTATGGGGAGGTGGACTGTATTATATTCCATGGGGGGCTACATTATATTCTATGGGGGGCTGTATTAGATTTTATGAGGGAAGATTGCATCATACTCTTTGATGGAGCTGCATTATATTCTATGGGGAGGTGGGCTGTATTATATTCTATGGGGGGGTTGTATGTTTGGTATTTTTAGCTACCCCTGTTCGTATTATCTTGTTAGTCTGGTTCGGTACGGTACACTATTAATCACCTCCTTCCTGCGTGCGGTAAGGGTGCAGACTGAGGGTGGAGCTAAGGCAAGGTATGTGGCCACAGCATCTTCATCATCAGAAGTAACCTGGGGAACAGGGCAAGCTAGGGGCCCCTAGTGTTAGGGACAGGGAATGAGCCCCTGGTCCCAGGACACCCGACAACAGAGTTGTGACAAATACACTCCTCAGTCCTCCAAATAGTATAGTACACTAATTTTAGTCCTCAATATTGTATAATGCACCCCCCATAGTCCTTGATGTAGTGCACTCCACCCCATAGTTCTTCATATAGTATAATGCATTCCCCATAGCCTTCCATACAGTATAATGCAGGTTCCATATAGTGCATATAGTATAATGCACTCCCCATAGTACGATAGAGTGTAATGCAGCCCCCATAAAGGATAATGCACTCCATAGTCATAGTCATTGATAGAGTATGATGGAGCCCCCTCAGAGTATAATGCATCCCCCCTCAGAGTATAATGCAGCCACTACATAGAGTATAATGTAGGCACCCCATAGAGCAGGTTCCCCAACTCTGGTCCTCAAGAGCCACCAACAGGTCATGTTTTCAGGATTTCCTTAAAATTGAAGAGGTAATAATTGCATCACCTGCACAGGCAATAATTCCATCACTTGTGCAATACTAAGGAAAACCTGAAAACATGACCTGTTGGTGGCTCTTGAGGACCGGAGTTGGGGAACACTGCCATAGCGTATAATGCAGCCACCCCATAGAGTATCATGTAGCCCAACTGTCCTGCAGTATTATGGCTGCACGTACTCACTAATATATGAAAAAAAATACAATACTCACCTCTCCTCCTAGTTCCCTTGCTGCTGCAGAGCGTCTCAGCAGCTCCACTGCCCGGCATAGCATGGTGCGCGATTAATTGACGTCATCGCGTACCCACTGAGTCAGAAATAGAGGGGAATGATGGGAGAGGGAGCTTCAGATGATGCTCTCTCCTCTACCATTGCTTTCAACTGTATCGGCATCCCCTGACCCACGGATCCCATAGTGGCCTCATGGTGTGCCGGTATTAGCGGCTGCGTGGCATGCCGCTATTAACGGTATACCACTGGCTGGGGGCCCCTGGAGGAGTGAGGGTACTAGGCAGATGCCAAGTCTGCCTACCCCTAATGCTGACCATGGATCTATGAGAGCTTTATGGCACCTCTGTAACAGTGGTAATGTGAGGGGATGTGTCATTACACCATGTACTGTTCAGGGTGTATGAAAGCTTAGTGATGTCCCCTGTAGGAGCGATAATGGCGGCCATTTTGATTGTCATCCTTTATTTCCAGATACAGATCACTAGGAAATGACACAAAAGCTGTTAGGATTTGTGCACACGTTGCAGATTTTCCTGCGGATTTTTCTGCACTAAAAACCGCAGCTCTTGGCAGAAAACGCAGGTGCGGTTTTTGGTGCGTTTTTGGTGCGTTTTTTATGCGGTTTGTAGTGCGGTTTTTAATGCGGTTTTCTCTGCAGATTGTCTGTGTGTTTGACACAAATAAAGCTTGAACTGCAGTGGGGAAAAAAAAAAAAGAAATGATGTAATTTCCTTGTCCAACCCTTTTCTTCTTCCATCCTCCATTTTGGGAATAACACACCAAAATGAGTGGACGTATTTTGAACAGTGACAGCGCTCCGCAGAGTGCTGATCGTAGGCCAGATCGCAGCCCGCAGATCCAGCTCCGCACGCCACACCGGATTGCGATCCTGGGGTTGCTGCTGCTTATCCTGAATCGTCATACACGTCAGATAAGCAGATGTCTGTTTTTTTTTGTTTTTTTTTTATATTGGGTTAACATATTCCGCATTGCTTTACAGGCATGTTTCAAATATTTTTCACAATGTTGTGTTTTAAACAATATACAGGTCCTTCTCAAAAAATTAGCATATAGTGTTAAATTTCATTATTTACCATAATGTAATGATTACAATTAAACTTTCATATATTATAGATTCATTATCCACCAACTGAAATTTGTCAGGTCTTTTATTGTTTTAATACTGATGATTTTGGCATACAACTCCTGATAACCCAAAAAACCTGTCTCAATAAATTAGCATATTTCACCCGTCCAATCAAATAAAAGTGTTTTTTAATAACAAACAAAAAAACCATCAAATAATAATGTTCAGTTATGCACTCAATACTTGGTCGGGAATCCTTTGGCAGAAATGACTGCTTCAATGCGGCGTGGCATGGAGGCAATCAGCCTGTGACACTGCTGAGATGTTATGGAGGCCCAGGATGCTTCAATAGCGGCCTTAATCTCATCCAGAGTGTTGGGTCTTGCGTCTCTCAACTTTCTCTTCACAATATCCCACAGATTCTCTATGGGGTTCAGGTCAGGAGAGTTGGCAGGCCAATTGAGCACAGTAATACCATGGTCAGTAAACCATTTACCAGTGGTTTTGGCACTGTGAGCAGGTGCCAGGTCGTGCTGAAAAATGAAATCTTCATCTCCATAAAGCATTTCAGCCGATGGAAGCATGAAGTGCTCCAAAATCTCCTGATAGCTAGCTGCATTGACCCTGCCCTTGATGAAACACAGTGGACCAACACCAGCAGCTGACATGGCACCCCACACCATCACTGACTGTGGGTACTTGACACTGGACTTCAGGCATTTTGGCATTTCCTTCTCCCCAGTCTTCCTCCAGACTCTGGCACCTTGATTTCCGAATGACATGCAAAATTTGCTTTCATCAGAAAAAAGTACTTGGGACCACTTAGCAACAGTCCAGTGCTGCTTCTCTGTAGCCCAGGTCAGGCGCTTCTGCCGCTGTTTATGGTTCAAAAGTGGCTTTACCTGGGGAATGCGGCACCTGTAGCCCATTTCCTGCACACGCCTGTGCACGGTGGCTCTGGATGTTTCCACACCAGACTCAGTCCACTGCTTCCTCAGGTTCCCCAAGGTCTGGAATCGGTCCTTCTCCACAATCTTCCTCAGGGTCCGGTCACCTCTTCTCGTTGTACAGCATTTTCTGCCACATTGTTTCCTTCCAACAGACTTACCATTGAGGTGCCTTGATACAGCACTCTGGGAACAGCCTATTTGTTGAGAAATTTCTTTCTGGGTCTTACCCTCTTGCTTGAGGGTGTCAATGATGGCCTTCTTGACATCTGTCAGGTCGCTAGTCTTACCCATGATGGGGGTTTGGAGTAATGAACCAGGCAGGGAGTTTTTAAAAGCCTCAGGTATCTTTTGCATGTGTTTAGAGTTAATTAGTTGATTCAGAAGATTAGGGTAATAGGTCATTTAGAGAACCTTTTCTTGATATGCTAATTTATTGAGACAGGTTTTTTGGGTTATCAGGAGTTGTATGCCAAAATCATCAGTATTAAAACAATAAAAGACCTGACAAATTTCAGTTGGTGGATAATGAATCTATAATATATGAAAGTTTAATTGTAATCATTACATTGTGGTAAATAATGAAATTTAACACTATATGCTAATTTTTTGAGAAGGACCTGTATATATATATATTTTTTTATTTTAGAGGCAGTGGCGGCAGAGAAGGCATGCACAGAAAAGAATATGGGTGCACCCTCTTGTAGCACAGCGCACACAGAAGGGGCACTTTTATGTCCTTTACAATGACTTGAGGAGGTACGTTGAAATCAATTGAAAGACAAATTTCACTGTTTTTTCAAACAATGTTATATGTGAAGTAACCCTTTTTTTTTTTTGTTTGTCTTTTACAATTTTCAGATATCCTGACAAATTTCTTTCTTTGTTGGCTATCCATTCTGGCATTCGACAGACTGCTCACCATCCTGGCACCCCATTTGACACTGCAAGATACAGTGATGAGGAAGGCCATCTCTGCTGAGGAAAGGCTGCTCATCACCTTGTGGTAAGTAACTAATTATTTTGTTTGAATGTCGTTAGGGCTCTCTCACACGTCTGTGTGTCCAGTATGTGTGATGAAATTTTTCAAGTCTCCTGGAGACACTGACCCACTCATCTATGCACATGTCAGCTTGTTTTGGGCGGCTGGGCGGCCGTGTGTCCGTTGGCAAAACACGCTGACATGCCAGATTGTTAACATTTGCACGTTCCACATAGTGTCCCACGCACGTGCACAGGACACTGTGTGACACGCATTGATGTCCTCTGTGTGACACGCATTGCAGTGGTGAACAAGCGTTACAGGAAGCTCTGTTCTCTGGCGGCAGGTGTGAAGATGCTGTCATCATTCTCCCCTGCTCTGCATGATTTCAGCACCATCAGGGAAGAATGGGATTTGACAGCATCACATGCCACCGTGTAACTGCGCTTACTGTAGTGCTTTTATCCCTGCAAGCCATCCGTGTTGTTATAATTCAGCCCACGGTTGCGTCAGGTGTGACACACACACACACACACACACACACACACACACACACACACACACACACACACACACATGCGAGATACGGCCGAGTGTCGCATGGTAATCCCCGGCCCTGCCGCCTGCACTCCGGAGCAGAGTGTGCACCCGCATAGCAATACATGGAGCCGCACGCTCCACAACGGAGTGCAGGCAGCAGGGCCGGGGATTACCATGCAACACTCGGCCGTATCTCGCATGTGTGTGTGCACAAGTCCCATCTGTTGTCACAGGCTTTTTTTTGTTTTGTTTACACCCTTTGTGTTGTGCCGGGTGTTAAGGCCAGCATTATAGAATGCTTTATATAAGACATGAAAGGTGCTGGACGCATATTATAGCGATCATAACTAATGACATGTTTACTTAAATTTTTGTGTGACACTTCTAATATGCTTTTTTGTTTCTTTGCAGATTTTTGGCCACAGGAGAGAGCTATACATGCCTGCACCTCCAATTTAGAGTTGGTAAATCTACCATCTCTAATATTGTGAGGTGTACATATACCGTCATCTGGCAGAAGTTGCAGCCCATGGTGATGCCTTCCCCTACCGAGGAGACTTGGCTGCAGGTTGCAGCAGGCTTTCAGTCTGTGGCCAATTTCCCAAACTGCATAGGTGCAGTCGATGGTAAACATGTAAGGGTTCAGCAGCCACCACGATCAGGATCACGCTTCTTTAATTATAAGAAGTATTTTTCAGTGGTCCTGATGGCGGTGGCTGATGCCCATTACAAATTTGTTGCCATTGATGTTGGTGCCTATGGTAGTACTGGGGATTCTCGGGTGTTGCGAACGTCACAGATTGGGATGCAAATTCTTCAAGATGGCGGAACGCTCCCAGCCCCAAGACCTTTGCCGGGTTCCACACATCCAGTACCCTTTGTGATGGTATCGGATGAGGCGTTTCCCTTAACGACAACCCTGCTGCGCCCATACCCACGAAGGGGGCTGAATGCCTGGCGGAGGATTTTTAATTATCGTCTGAGTCGTGCACGCAGATATGTGGAATGCACCTTTGGGATCATGACTAGTCAGTGGAAGATCTTTCACACTGCCATCCAGTTGGACACAGACACTGTTGACGCTGTGATTAAGGCTTGCTATGTACTCCACAACTATGCTCGTGAGTACAACACTGACGTAGATGTGGAGTACCAGCAGCCAGTATTTAATACAGTGGTCAACGTGGGTCTGGGCAGGCCGTCCAACTCGGGTGTGCGTGTGAGAGAATCCTTCACTGACTACTTCAAGTAAACAGCCCCTTGTCAAGGCAATGTGCAACTGGAGCATTGCCAAATTTTGATTCTACTGCAGATATGTATAATCTGGAGAATACCCGCAGTTTGTAGGGTCTGTGTGTGAACTTTGGCCCAGTTGTTGATTTGCTCCTCTCTCCGCATAACTGCCTTGTTGACTGCTGCCAAAACAATGTGGTCTTGAAGGTGGTTCCGGTGTTCTATGTCGGGGCCTAAACAGTCCCAACACCCCCATTAGAACCTTGTTATAAGGAACAATTGGAGCAGGGTCCTCCAGAGCGGTGAGGGACATCGGGACCATAGACATAAAAAGAGACTGCCTATCCGGTGGCAGTGAGCGAGTCTTCCTTGCTACAGTCAATGCAAATGAATCATAATGATCCTCGCAAGAAGATTTTTTTAGTAAATCCAGGGTGTCCGTTGCAATTTGAACTGTTATGATCATCATTGCTCATCATGTTTTTTTTTTTTTTTTTCTTTGCTGCCACCGGATAGGCAGCTCTCGTCTTACATGCAGCAAATAGGCTGCTACGTCAACATGTATGTCCACTATTCTGCTTGTGTAGTGATAACGCCTGTTTTCATGTAAGTCATGCGTTATCACCACATGTTATAAATAAATTATCTTGTGGAGTGGAAGCGCCAATGCAAGATAAATAGAAAAGGAAGTGGTGTCAAGACACACAACGCATGTGTGGTTACGTAGGGTAGGTATGACACCTTTGTCTTTAGAAGCATAGTGCAGACGGGATTTATGAAAATCCTGTCTTCACTATACTATCACATCTTGATGCAGCGTGTTTAACGCGGTGGCAGGACACAGGGTTGAATACACAGCCAACTGTGCAAGTGCACATGGAAACAGGCTAAATGTATATTTGTGGTTTCTAAATTACCTCCGCAATGTCCGGCTGGTGATAAAGAATTGTAGCTCGTCGTTAAACGGGAACGTTTTCTTACTTGGTGATGAGCCACTTCTAGCGCAGGTATTGATGTACTTGTTAAACCTGTCCCTGACGGAGCGCCACCTTTGCTTCGCATCTTTTTCTACAAAAAAAATTAAAAGAAACAAAAAATTTTTTTTAGATATATAATCAAAGTACATTTGTAATACAATCAATTTTTAATTACTAAATAAAATTATAATTACCAATTTGCAGTTGCGTTGCCCCTGGATAGGAGTCCCATTCCGGAAACAGGTCACGGAATATTTTGGTCCATGCAAGCTCACGGAAATAATTGTCTTTATAAGACTCATCTGCAGGGTCCCAAAGGGCAGGATAATCACGAACCTACAATGAATACAATAGTGTCATTTGATACTATATCGAACAGAAAAGTAATGTTAAAGAAATGTTTTTCTAAAATTGGAATATATTTAAATATAACCCCTACAGTAACCCAAGGACAAACAAGAAACCGAAACACCAAATTACACCCCGAAAAAACCAAACACAACATAACGGCTGCCCTAACAGAGAACACAGTGTTGTAGCTTCAAAGTCATTGGCAACTATCCCAAAGGGCTAATTTCAACTTGCAATAAACACGTCTGTGTGTCGCAGGTTAAAAACAAGCTCTGGCGCCGTCAATCCTGAGCGGGGCGTGTGGCTACATGTGTTGCTGGTTGCTGGAAGGGCTCACGATAAGCTCTGGATTGCCGGTGCCACAGCTTGTTTGCAACCTGCAAGACACTCTACACTCAACACTTTAGCTTTCAAAACCATAACCCTAATCTCAACACCAACCCTAATAACAATCCAACCCCTAAGCTAAACACTACTTTACCCAAAAAGTTAACAAATAGGCGATGTGGCCTAAATTAGCGTGGCCTACAGTGGAATTATCAGCAACAGAGTGGGAAAGCAGACAGCTGTGGGCCAATCTTTGTGGCCTTGGAAGGGGTTAAAATACCCCTGGCTGTTCCCAGGCCATGAACATAAGCCCACAGCTGTCTGCATAGCCTTTCTGGCTCTCAAATATAGGGAGAGCCCCCCAAAAGTGTTGGGGTCCACCTATATTTTGAGGCCAGAAAGGCTACGCAGACAGCCGTGGGCTTATATTCATAGCCTAGTAAAGGGGACATGGATATTTGCCCCCCCCCCTGGCTACAAATAGAAGCCCGCAGCCGCCCCAGAAAAGGCGCATCTAAAAGATGCGCCGATTCCGGCACTTAGCCCCTCTCTTCCCACTCCCGTGTAGTGGAGGGATATGGGGTAATGAGGGGTTAATGCCACCTTGCTATTGTAAGGTGGCATTAAGCCCGGTTAATAATGGAGAGGCGTCAATAAGACGCCAATCCATAATCCTATTAAAAGGATAAAAAAATATACTGGTATATGGGGACCCCCCCAAAAAAAGACCTAGGGTCCCCCTATATTTTTAGGCCAGAAAGGCTAGGCAGACAGCCGTGGGCCAATATTTGTGGCCCGGGAAGGGGTTAAAATACCCATGGCTGTTCCCAGGCTAGGAATATTAACCCACAGCTGTCTGCGTAGTCTTTCTGGCACTAAAATATAGGGGGCCCCGAAAAACAAATTGCGTAGGGTCCCCCTATATTTTTAGGCCAGAAAGGCTAGGCAGACAGCTGTGGGCCAATATTTGTGGCCTGGGAAGGGGTTAAAACACCCCTGGCTGTTCCCAGGCCATGAATATAAGCCCACAGCTGTCTGCATAGCCTTTCTGGCTCTCAAATATAGGGAGAGCCCCCCAAAAAAGTGTTGGGGTCCCCCTATATTTTTAGGCCAGAAGGGCTACGCAGACAGCTGTGGGCTTGTATTCATAGCCTAGGAAAGGGGCCATGGATATTTGCCCCCCCCGGCTACAAATAGAAGCCCGCAGCCGCCCCAGAAAAGGCGCATCAAAAAGATGCGCCAATTCCGGCACTTAGCCCCTCTCTTCCCACTCCCGTGTAGCGGTGGGATATGGGGTAATGAGGGGTTAATGCCACCTTGCTATTGTAAGGTGGCATTAAGCCCGGTTAATAATGGAGAGGCGTCAATAAGATGCCTATCCATTATTAATCCCATGAAAGGGTTAAAAAACCACAAACACTAGAAAAAAATATTTTAATGAAATAAAGACACCCACTTTTTGACAAACCCTTTATTATACGCTCAATCCATCTGAAGACCCTCGACCTGGAAAAAGAAATAAAAAAACAAACCAAATTCATACTCCCTGGCCCTGTCCGCAGAAATCCAACGAGGGTCCCACGAAGATCTGCCATGGAGAACAGACACATCCGGAGATGTGTCTGCTCTCCACGGCTGCAGCAACACACTGACAGGAGCTATGGCTCCTGTCGGTGTGTTACTGCGCATGCGCGAGAGTTTACCGGCGTTCATTGACCCCGGTACTCTCGCTTTACGGCAGTGCTGCGTGGGAAAGTTCACACGCAGCTGTACTGCCGTAATTGGAGACGCCGGAGCCGCTGAACTCCGGTATGCGCGATACACTGCTAGGAGCTTTGCTCCTGGTAGTGTATCGCCGGAGAGCAAGCGATCGGCGTGGGACACTCGTTATTGGATTTTGCAGACAGGGAGTATGGATTTGGTTTATTTTTGGGGGATTTTTTCCTAGGGGCGAGGGCTTCGCGTACCTGTATGTGCTGTACGGTGAGTATATACTCTGTTATATGGTGTATGTAATGTCTGTCATGTATGTTACGTTTATTGTATGTGTATTGTATGTGTTTGTGTTTTGTGTTACTTACAATTGTGCTAAGTCGCCGGAAACACAGGGACAAGTAGTAATCCCATACGGCGACTTAGCACAATTGGGTGGCACTATCGTCGCATGGGGACACACACACACACACACACACACACACACACACACACACACACACACATACACACAGACTTCACACACATATACACAAACACACATACACAGATACACACACACACATACATACCAAATCGATCAAATGACTGACATCGATCCCCATGCGACGATATGCCTTCATGATGACAGCCACAATCCGCCCACGCACTTCTGCCCACGCACTTCCTCCCGCTTCCCCGCACTTCCTGCTGCAGCGGTTTCTACACCCAAAACCACATAAAACCCGCAGATATTTTTTCATCAGCGGGTTTTACTGCGGGTTTGACCCTCACAATGGAGGTCTATGGGTGCAGAACTGCTGCAGTTCCGTAGAAAGAAGTGACATGCTGCGGAATGTAAACCGCTGCGTTTCTGCGTGGTTTTTTCTGCAGCATGTGCACAGCGGTTTGCGGTTTCCATAGGTTTACATGTAAATGTAAACGCAATGGAAACTGCAGCGGACCCGCAGCGGCAAAATCGCTGCGGTTCCGCGGTAAAAACCGCAACGTGTGAACATGGCCTTACTATCACATCTCTTGCTGTGGATGCCTCTCTGCAGGGGATTCTCCTTCTTCATTAATCTTTTCTGGAGGCTCTAATCAGACTGGCTGTCTATGATATGGGGGTCTGGTATAGGAAACCCATTCTTCTCTGTCCTGTTAGGAAGTTCTGTGGTAATAGAGGATGGAGCGGCTCAGTGTTCTCATTTATTAGCGGAAATGGAGAAAGGCCCCAGAGTCTCCTGCTCTGGACCTGACACTCCCAGGAATCAGAGCAATTACCTGATTTATCCCCATTGGATATAACGATATCGGGGCTCATCCAGCTTTATCTCATGTGTGACATTGATCCCCAAACTCCAGTCCTCACGGCCCCAACACATCATGGTGTCAGGATTTCCTTCATTTTGCACTGAGGATGGAATTATTATCGAGGCCTCAGAAGCTGCCGCAGGTTCTCTCCCCGAGAAATACGAAGGAAATCCTGACACCATGATGTGTTGGGGCCGTGAGGCCTGGAGTGTGGGGGACACTACTGTATGCGCCCACCAGACATAGGGGTCAGTATAATAATGACTACATGGCCGAGCAATGGAGTAAAGACAACACAAAGGTATAGGGGTAAAAAGAAGATTTTATTTATAGATGAGGTTATTATACATTATATATCATGTATATGTGTAAATTATTCATCTATCAGACTAAATCTATCTATGGGCCGTGTTGGTCCAGAGGAAGGCGAAAACCCCCTGTGAGGAATCGGCCAATTATCCTCATATCAGGGGGGAAAATTCCTTCCTGACCCCAAATATGGCGATCAGAATGAATCCCAGGATCAAGGGCTCATAGCTAATGTGTATACGTAAGTTTAATGTAAAAAATATATATCATTTAAAATTATTATTACCGTATTTTCCGGCGTATAAGACGACTGGGCGTATAAGACGACCCCCCAACTTTACCAGTTAAAAAATAAAATCTTCTTAAAAGTTGGGGGTCTTCTTATACACCGTATGTCGTCTTATAGGGCCGGTGAATATGTGCCTTTTGGGGGGGGGGGGGGGGGGAGTGATCCTGATGAGGACGAGGGGGCGTCTCACAGGAAAGTGAGTATCCCCCATTACCTTATCATAGCGCTGCAGCGTGGGGTCTCTGTGCTGGGAGCGGTGGCTGCTGTGCTGTGCTGTGGCGGCTCCTCTTCTGCAGTGTGGGGCCTCTGGTGCTGTGGGGCAGTGGCGGCGGCGTATCTTCATGCAGTTGGGGCTCCTCCGGCATCTCAGCCTGGAAGCCCCGCCGGCAACTCCATCGGTACAATGCGGTCAGGTGGCCTCCGGGAAAATGGCCGCTGCTCAGATTCAGATCTCGTCCCGAGATCTCGGGAGACGAGATCTGAATCTGAGCAGCGGCCATTTTCCCGGAGGCAGCTCAATAGGTGCGATGCGGTGGCCCGGCCGCTGGGGGCTGCGCATGCTCAGATTCAGATCTCGTCCCGAAATCTCGGGACACGAGATCTGAATCTAAGCAGCGGCCATTTTCCCGGAGGCCAGCGCATTGTACCGATGGAGTTGCCGGCGGGGCTTCCAGGCTGAGATGCCGGAGGAGCCCCGACTGCATGAAGATACACCGCCGCCACCACCGCCCCACAGCACCAGAGGCCCCACACTGCAGAAGAGGAGCCGCCACAGCACAGCACAGCAGCCACCGCTCCCAGCACAGAGACCCCACGCTGCAGCGCTATGATAAGGTAATGGGGGATACTCACTTTCCTGTGAGACGCCCCCTCGTCATCAGGACCACTCCCCCCCCCCACCCACCATATACACCGGCGTACAAGGCGATTCCCGGCGTACAAGACGACCCCCGACTTTTAAGAAGATTTTCAGGGGTTAAAAAGTCGTCTTGTACGCCGGAAAATACGGTATATTATTATTATATAAATGTTTATTATATAAAAATATAAAAGTAATTTCTATTTTTCGGCTAATTTACATTTATATTTGTGTCGACTATATTATTGTAAATCCAAAATATTATATTATTATTTTACATAAATTATATATTTTTTATTATAAATATAAGAAGCTACTTATTTATTCTATTTTACTAAACCTATCTATGGGCCGTGTTGGTCCAGAGGAAGGCGAAAACCCCCTGTGAGGAATCGGCCAATTATCCTCATATCAGGGGGGAAAATTCCTTCCTGACCCCAAATAAAGTATGGCGGTCAGAATAAATCCCAGGATCAAGGGCTGATAATGAACCGATGAGATTAAAGTAAAAAAATGTGTTGTATTATTTTTTTCCTACTAATCTGGTAGCATGTTTGGACTAATTTATGTCTATATTTGGTTAGGAAACATTTTTTCAACTAATAATATTTTATTTTGTATCTTTTTTATGCTCTAAAAGTGTGCACTTACATACATTTAGTGTCATAGGTTAATAAGTATCGGCCGTGTTGACTCAGAGGAAGGTGAAAACCCCCTGTGAGGAATCGGCCAATTTTCCTCATATCAGGGGGAAAAATTCCTTCCTGACCCCAAATATGGCGATCAGATTAAATCTCAGGATCAGAAGCCGATCTATGTCCTACATCTATGTGCTGATATGTACTGTGTGCTATGTGTGTGCCTGTACTGATGATGTAGTGTGGGGACCTGCACTGACCATGTAGTGTGGGTGATGTGTGATGGGTGCGATACTTACCAGGCCTGTGTTAAGGTGAGTTCAGGGATAATGGCCGCTCCTTAGGAGCACAGGAGCGCTATCCCCCATCCACTAAGGGTATTAAGCCTACATGTCCACCAGCAAGACGCAGAGGCGCCGCTGTTACCCCTCTACAAGGCTTTATCCAGAACTGGCAAATCCATTAAACCACATACAACTTACCAGCAATTCAAGGCTGATACATTGGCACCTGCAAAAAAGGTTGTCTCCAGTGACATACCAACTTTCTATTTGAATCGCATATGCAAACAGCAGCAAGACGCTGATACATGGCTGCTATTCCTCAGCAAGGTCATACTCAAGAGAAAAATCAACTATTAGGCCATACTTGGTATCAAAAAGACTGTACCTGCCCCTTGACACTACAGGGATAACATCCTCGTTACCATAAGAGCCACTCATAAATCCTGGATTAAGTGCGACTTTAGAGTAAGACCCGGGAGGGTCGAAACGTCAAATCACTGAGTCGCTTGTACTGCCTACTATTTGATCTGTCACATTTGATTTTCTGTTTTTCACTTGAATAAATTAGCAAGTTTCAAAAAATCCTTTTGTTTCTAAGATATTCCACACAGGGAGTGCGGTGGATTTCAATAATACTGATACTAGACCTTACGGTCTGTCTCACCAGCACCCCGATCTAAATTTAGAGTTCAGGCCAAATTATATTTATATTTATACCATATGGAAATAAACAGAGTAAGCATTAGTAGAGGCATTGAGTTGGCATTAGTATGGTCCAAATATCATTGATTATCTAGATTTAATAAAAACACAGAGACAAATGTATGTACAATATGGCAGCCTGATAGGAGAAAAAAATAATGTCCCCTGCCCTCTTTAGCTGTGACCCCTGAGATGAACCCTCCAGTATAGAAGAATACCAGGTTATAGCAGCACTAGCCCTAACTATGGTGATGTCTTATACCTCATCTCACAGAAGGACACTACAATGAGCAATAACAAAGCAAGACATGGCTGATAACAGAGAACAATACATGGAGATATATGAAAAATCTCAGATTTCAAATAACAAATATGTAGGCCTTACTTTGCCAAAGGCGCCTCTACCTAGGACCTGGTGGATGTTGAAGCGGCTGATGTTAAGCCTGGCATAGGGGCCGGATGATCCAGGGTCTCCGCTGCATCCAGGTGTTGGCTCCTCCAATCCGCTGTTGTCTCGTCTCCTTTTCTTCTTTAATCCGGTCACGCTGTCCTCTTCCCTCTTCCTCTTCTCCTCGTCCAGTAGTCGCCATTCTCCGTAATCTCTTCCCGCCTGTAGACCTCGGTCCAATCACTTCAGCCGACAGTTGAAAGTAAACGGCAGTTGGTCGTGTGCAGGTGACCAGAGGTCAGAGGTGACGGAACCCTCAGGTGGCTCCTGCCAGGCAGCGGCTCCTGGCCCTGCACTGCCCTATACACTGTGATGTGGGCATCATGGGTGACAGTTTAGAGTCCAGAGGAACGACAGAGAACTTCATGGCGACTTCCAGTGGTTTATTTATTAGATTATTAATCCCTCTATGTGTTTCATCATCGTTCCATTTTATAACTTACATTATTTTTGTATTGGAAAGTTAATATTTTTATTAGTTTTTCTATGTTTCTTATCACATATTTCCTCGATGTCCCATTTCCCTTTATCATTTCTCCCAAGAGTCTATTCCACCAAAGTGGTGCGCACCTATTACCCCCAGTGCCACCCAGCCGGCTCTACTGCACCTCATGGACAGAATACACGGAGCTGTAAACTCTTCCTGAGCTTTTATATTCTCTATAACCAACACTTTCTACCAATTATTACCTCTTACCAGGAATATGGTGATATTGGGGCAGTATATAATAAAGCCATCAGTGCTATATATAATACAGGTTGTACCATTCCAAATAACCCATCACATGTGATTTACAGTAATCCCACCACAACCCATGGGAAGGACGGGTCACTGCTGCTCATCTCTGGGGTCACCGAAATCATCTTCTTCCTCTTTATAATATCGCTTTATTTACATGTAACACAAAGAAAACAATTAAAACCCCCATAAATGAAAATGACCCTGTTATTACGGCTTCTTAGTGCTATTGTGTCAGTCACAGGCAGTGAATACACCGTACCATTTACTGCTGCAGTCAGCGATTAGTTATATACTGGCGGATTGTCACCGTTATTGTAATGCAGGTCCTGTCGCCCTAAATCTATAAACATTAATCCCCCAACATGTTTCGCCCGCTCTCAGGCATCATCAGGAGAATGGGGATTAAAGGAGTAAGATGTCACCGCTCACTCCCATATTATTTGTGGTGCAGACGACTTATGACGTCACATCCACACAGACATGTGAAGACATAGCACAATCAGCAGGTGTCCTAGTCTCATAAACAGGACAGGACACAATTATTGACAACTATGAACACACCTGAGAGGGCTACCTTCAGGGGAATGTCATTAAATTAGACATATGACATCAGACACCATTTAATGGGTGATCTATCACGCCTGATGTCCAGGTGGGAAAATCTACATTGGTCTCCTTGCTAGAGAACTTCACGTATGTATCAAGGAACATGTAAGAGACATGGACAAATCTAGGACAGAGGATGATCTTGAACAATTTAAAACCCTACTAAGATATTTTCAACAATTCCATCATAGGGATTCAAGTCTTCTCAGAGTTCTTTTGGGACCGAGAAGTGGTGATCTCAAGAAAACTCTTGCTTACATTGAGAGCAAGTGGACTTTTAGATTGGGTACCGACCAGGCTTAATGAAAATCTGGGGTTTGGTTCATTTTTAGAAATATGGAGGCATCTTTTGGGAGGTGGGTTTGTGTTTTTTTTATTGATTTTAACTCATATTTGTTTGCTCTGCAGTATACAGCCATGAAGGCCGGATTTTAATCCACCTATCTATATCCATGTATGTGATGATTTCTACTTTGTGAACATTTTTCATCCTATAAAGAGATGGAGAATTGGGGGAGGAAAGTCTTCCTACAAACAAGCTTGTTTTTCTCTGCTATTGTACTCCATGGATCTGTTGCAGAATATATGAACTCTAGAAATGGTCTCTGGCTAGACTGTGAATTCTTTATTATTTTTTTCTATGAGACATTATGGAGCCTTGATAGACTGTTGAACAGCCGGGATTGTGAACCTCTTTATGGACTTGATTTAATTATGATAGATGCTTGTGGACAATCAGGTTATAGATTTTATCATTTGATTTAATGAATTGATAATTGATATTATTAGCTTTCTACAAAATTATTTTCTCTATTATATGGCCATATGGTATGTTGACACATTTAGACCTATTTTTATCTGTGTTATTGGGGACCATACTTTTCACTTTATACTTTTCCCTATTGTTGCTCTGCCTTTTTCACATCTTTTAACCCTTTGTAACTTACCTCTGTTTACATCAATTTCACTTGTGCAATTTTGGCAGAGCCTTATGCTTTGCATACACTTATTTATATTATATATTTTTACCCCTTTTTATACTTTCTCTTATAATCCCCTAACTTTCCTGCTTTGGTAGTGATAATATGCTCAGATTTTTAAGTGTTAATTTCTATTAATAAAATTGATTTTATGGTTGAACATATTCTTTGATTCCCCTGTTACTTTAATTACACCTATTGGGGTTTTTTGTGTTCATAATGCTTTTTGAATTTGGACCTGTTATTTTTGATATTTATCTTGGGAAACTTCTTGTTTAACTAGTGAAATATGTCACCAGTAAATGCACTCAATACTTTGTCGGGGCACCTTTTGCATCAATTACTGCATCAATGCGTCGTGGCATGGAGGCGATCAGCCTGTGGCACTGCTGAGGTGTTATAGAAGCCCAGGTTGCTTTGATAGCAGCCTTCAGCTCATCTGCATTGTTGGGTCTGGTGTCTCATCTTCCTCTTTACAATACTCCATAGATTCTCTATGGGGTTAAGGTCAGGCGAGTTTGCTGACTAATCAAGCACAGTGATACTGTTGTTTATAAACCAGGTATATTGGTATTTTTGGTAGTGTGGACAGGTGCCAAGTCCTGCTGGAGAATGACATTTCCATCTCCAAAGTGCTCTAAAATGTCCTCGTAGGTGGATGCGCTGACTTTGGTCTTGATAAAACACAGTGGACCTACACCAGCAGATGACATGGCTCCCCAAACCATCACTGATTGTGGAAACTTCACACTAAACCTCCAGCAGCTTGGATTGTGGCCTCTCCACTCTTCCTCCAGATTCTGGGACCTTGATTTCCAAATGAAATGCAAAATTTACTTTCATATGAAAACAACACCTTGGACCACTGACAACAGTCCAGTTCTTCTTCTCCTTGGCCCAGGTAAGAGGCTTCTGGCATTGTCTATTGGTCATGAGTGGCTTGACACAAGGAATGTGACACTTGTAGCCCATGTCCTGGATACGTCTGTGTGTGGCGGCTCTTGAAGCAATGACTCCAGCAGCAGTCCACTCCTTGTGAATCTCCCACAAATTTTTAAATGGCCTTTTCTGAACAATCCTTTCAAGGCTGTGCACCTTTTTCTACCACACTTTTTCCTTCCACTCAACTTTCCATTATTATGCTTGGATACAGCACTCTGTGAACATTAGCTTATATGGCAACGACCTTTATTGGCTTACCCTCCTTGTGGAGTGTCAATGACTGCCTTCTGGACATCTTTCAAGTCAGCAGTCTTCCCCATGATTGTGGAGCTACTGAAACAGACTAAGGGACCTTTTTAAATGCCTTTGCAGGTGGTTTTTTTGTTAATTATTCTAATTTACTGAGATAACGACTTTTGGGTTTTCATTGGCTGTAAGCCATAATCATCAACATTAACAGAAATAAGCACATGAAATACATCACTCTGTTTGTAATGACTCTACATAATATATGAGTTTAACTTTTTGTATTGAAGAACTGAAATAAATTAACTTTTTGATGTTGCACATCCCTGGAATCAGGGTTTCTAGCTCTTTATTATGTTGCTCTCAAATTACAAAAAAAACTACTGAGAAATTCCCGTTACGGGTGCATGTCTTTAAATATGTGTAACTTGTTCTGTGTATAATATTTAATTTTTTTAGATTTTTACATAGAAAAGCATTTTTGGGGATTTTTTTCCCCATATTTTTGTAGATTAGTGACAGAGAGACAGAGGCATGGGCAGACATACCGCCTGTTCAACCTGTGCAGCTGCACAGGGTCCCGGAGGCTCCAGGGGGCCCCTGCAGGCAGGGCCGGCGTTGGGGGCAGGCAGCTGCCTAGGTCCTCGCTCCCCCAGGGGCCCCCAGCTAGCGGCACATCACGCAGCTGCTATGGGGCCCCTGTGAGGCAGGGGGCCCGCCTGCCGCCAGCGCCGACTCCCCCGCCGCATTTAACTATACCGGCGTCTGCCGGTACAGTTCAAAGCAATGATGGAAGAGAGAGCATCAGCTGACGCTCCCTCTCTCATCATTCCCCGCTCTGCCTCTGACAGACACTGCCGCGCACTCACTGTGTGCCGGCAGGAGCAGGAACTGGAAGCAGCGCGGGCACGAGGAGAGGTGAGGAGTGTGCTGTGTTGTTTGTTGTTTTTTTTTACTCTATAACAGTGAGTACTGGACTGTGGGGCCATTCTGGGGGGGAGAGCTGCGCTGTATACTATGAGGCAGTGTGCTGTATACTATGAGGCTGCGCTGTATACCATGAGGCTGTGTGCTGTATACCATGAGGCTGTGTGCTGTATACCATGAGGCTGCGCTGTATACTATGAGGCAGTGCTGTATACCATGAGGCTGTGTGCTGTATACCATGAGGCTGTTCTGTATACTATGAGGCTGCGCTGTATACTATGAGGCTGCGCTGTATACTATGAGGCTGCGCTGTATACTATGCGGGCAGTTCTGTATACTATGAGGCTGCGCTGTATACTATGAGGCTGTTCTGTATACTATGAGGCTGCGCTGTATACTATGCGGGCAGTGCTGTATACTAAGCGGGCAGTGCTGTATACTATGCGGGCTGTGTTGTATACTAAGGTGGGTACATTATACGTTATCTTCTATGGGGGAGGCTGTGTTATATACTATGGGGGTGCATTATATTCTATGGGGAAGGCTGTTTTATATACTATGGGGGCTGCATTATATTCTATGGGGGCTACATTATATTCTATGGGGAGGTGGGCTGTATTATATTCTATGGGGGCTGTATTAGATTTTATGAGGGAGGATTGCATCATACTCTTTGATGGGGCTACATTATATTCTATGGGGAGGTGGGCTGTATTATATTCTATGGGGGGCTGTATTATATTTATATTCTATGAGGGGTGATTGCATCATACTTTATGGGGGGCTACATTATACTATATGAGGGTGGCTGCATTATATTCCATGGGGGTTACATCATACTCTGTGGGGTGGCTGCATTATGCTCTATGGGGTGGCTGCATTATACTGTATCAAGGACTATGGGAAATACATTATACATGGGGTGCATTATACTGTGGGAAGTGAATTATAGGACTGAGGAGTGTATTATACTATATGGAGGATTATGCGGTGTGTATTTTACAATATGGAGGACTGTGGTGCACATTATAATTTATTGAGGACTATAAGGTGTATTATACTAAACAAGTAAAATGCTGCCTATTCATCCATTGATTGGATTGGTTATGCTGGAACAGAAATCATTGTTCTCAGCAGCACATCGCCGTTTTAAACTGTAGGTGTGCTGCTGGTAACATGATACTGTATGGTGATCTGTTAGTGATCTATTAGTGATTGTTCTGTTCCCATCATTCTTTCTCAGACGGTGTAAAGAGGCCGGGAAACAAGCGCTGAACAACTTCAGTCAGGGGTGGATTAAGGGTAGCCAGGGCCCCGGGCTGTTCAGACACTGTGGCCCCCCCCGGTCATGTGACGGGGGTCATGTGATGGGGGTCATGTGACGGGGGTCATGTTATACCCGAACCAGATTATTCCAGAAAAATAGCCGGGCCCTACTCTACTGTAACCTATTAAATATTTGTTAAAATCTGCAATACAATTTAGGTATATTTTGACCAATAATATCACATACACGGAACAAATACCACCGCGCCATGACCAGACCACAAATTACAACCACAGTGATCGAATAATATCACATACAAGGAACAAATACCACCGCACCATGTCAAGACCACATATTACCACCACTTGGTGACCAAATAGCACATTCAAGGGACAAATACCACAACACCATTTCGAGACCACATATTACCACCACATAGTGACTGAATACTACAATACTGATAAGTAAAAAAAAAACAAAAAAAACACAATACTATCACCATAAGTGCCAATATTCACAGGAGATCTGTACTTAGTATGCAGTGTCTGTGTAGAGGTAATACAGAGATCACTGGTGACATTATAGACAGAAGCTCTGTATATAATGTATAGGTAATACAGTGATCACTGGTGACATTATACACAGGACCTCTGTATATAGTATACAGTGTATAGTGTCAGTGTATAGGTAACACTGACTCACCAGTGACGTCTCTAGGTGAAGTCCTTCATCTTTCATCCAGCACAGACCGCCATCATTTCTTCCAGCCAGGACTCGTTTCTGCAGGAAATAACACAGTTATCTCGAGCTCCGCTTGCAGAACACATTACTTAATTTTTCACAACTTCTACACTACACCACATGGAGAAAAAAAGGCGATATAGTGTCACTCTGCACAGTAACAGGACCGCCCCCCCCATTTAAAACAGTATACTCAAAAAATAAAATAAATACATCACTGCAGTAATAGTAATAATATCCCTTAATTAGCCCCTATGGTAATAATATTCCCACCCTGGCCCCGTGTGTCTCATTCCTGGCTCCAGCCATATGTTCTCCCATCCTGCACTCATGAGTATCCATTCTACACCATATGATCTCCCCATCCTGCCCCATCTGTCTCCATCCTGCCCCATGATCCAATCCTGCCCCATGTCTTTCATTCTGCCCCGTGTCTCTAATCATGCCCCGTGTCTACATTCTGCCCATGCCTCCAGTCCTGCCCCCAATGTATCCAGCAATCTGCCCCAGTATGTCCAGCATTGCCGTCAGTGTGTCCAGCAATCTGCCCCAGTGTCTCCAGCATTGCCCCAGTGTCTCCAGCAATCATCTGCCCCAGTGTGTCCAGAAGTCTGCCCCAGTGTGTCCTCCAGCATTGCCCCAGTGTGTCCAGCAGTCTGCCCCAGTGTCTCCAGCATTGCCCCAGTGTCTCCAGCAATCTGCCCCAGTGTCTCCAGCAATCTGCCCCAGTGTGTCCAGCAATCTGCCCCAGTGTCTCCAGCATTGCCCCAGTGTCTCCATCAATCTGCCCCAGTGTGTCCTCCAGCATTGCCCCAGTGTGTCCAGCAATCTGCCCCAGTGTCTCCAGCATTGCCCCAGTGTCTCCAGCAATCTGCCCCAGTGTCTCCAGCATTGCCCCAGTGTCTCCAGCAATCTGCCCCAGTGTGTCCAGCAATGCCCCCAGTGTGTCCAGCATTGCCCCAGTGTCTCCAGCAATCTGCCCCAGTGTCTCCAGCATTACTCCAGTGTCTCCAGCATTGCTCCAGTGTCTCCAGCAATCTGCCCCAGTGTATCCAGCATTGCCCCCAGTGTGTCCAGCAATCTGCCCCAGTGTCTCCAGCATTGCCCCAGTGTGCCCTCCAGCATTGCCCCCAGTGTGTCCAGCAATCTGCCCCAGTATCTCCAGCATTGCCCCAGTGTCTCCAGAAATCTGCCCCAGTGTGTCCTCCAGCATTGCCCCAGTGTGTCCAGCAATCTGCCCCAGTGTCTCCAGCATTGCCCCAATGTCTCATGCAATCTGCCCCAGTGTCTCCAGTATTGCCCCCAGTGTGTCCAGCAATCTGCCCCAGTGTCTCCAGCATTGCCCCAGTGTCTCCAGGATTGCCCCAGTGTGTCCTCCAGCATTGCCCCCAGTGTGTCCACCGTTACCTTATCAAAAAACAAAACAAAACAAAAAAAACCAAACAGAGTCTCCTCACCTGACCAGCGCTCCAGGCGGCGAGCTCCCTCCAGCAGCGCACACTCGACGGCGACTGACAATGACGTCAGATGCCGGCGACGTGTGCGCTGCGGCCGACTTCAGCTGCCAGCCTCCAATTGGCTGGCGGCTGTTAACTAATGACGTGCGAGCGCGCACCCGCACGTCAATAGGAAACCGCCACAGCGCCGGAAGGGGCCCGGTGAGCAGATGAGAAGGGGCCCGATGCGGGCCCCCTCTCTCTGCCCACCGGGTCCGGGGGCACATAAATGCCGGCGGGCATTCACAGTCACACTCGGGCGGATTATCAGAGGGTCAATCTGTGCGGTAGCCCAGGGCCCCCCCCACACCACTGGGCCCTGGGCTACCGCCCATATTGACCCTCTGATAATCCGCCCCTGACTTCAGTATTGTCGATCACATTCCTTTAGTGGCCTGAACTCAGCGATTGTAAATACAACAGAAATGCTTCTGCGTGATGTGCAATATGTTAGGATTTGAGGCCCCATTTTAAACTTTTCCTAGGGCCCCACTTTGCCTAAAACCATCCCTGCCTGCAGGGTGGCTAATAATGAGGGCAATCTGGCCAGTTTATCCGTCTCCGGGGGGCCCCTGGCCAGATTGCCATCATGGGATTGCAGCTCCGCTGCCTGCAAGAGAAAAAGGCAGCGGAGCTGCAGGGAATGGATCCATCCTGCTTCCAGCCACACAGCAGCGGCTGAGTGACATCATCATTTAGCGCCACAGCTGTGTGAGACAGGAAGCTGCCAGCGATGGTGCGGCTTCAGGATACTGTGTGAGCAGAGGTGAGGTGTGTGTGTGCAGAGAGGTGAATGGTGCTGAGTGTGTGTGTAGGTGGAGGAGAGGGCAATGATGGGGGTGACGGGGCCGAAGGCAATGATTGGGTTGATGGAGAGGGCAATGATAGGGGTAGTGGGGCAGGAGGAAATGATGGTGGCAGTGGAAAGGACAATGATGGGGGTGGTGGGGAGGAGGCAATGATGGAGGTGGTGGAATGGGCAATGATATGGGGTGGTGGGGGAGAAAGCAATAATGGAGGTGGTGAAGAGGTCAATCATGGGGGGTGGGGGAGAGGGCAATAATGGGATGCGGGGGATTTATAATGGGTTTAAGAACAGGGGGAGGTGGAGGAAGACATTATTATCGATTATTATGTCTAACACAGTCCCTTAGTATAAAGTGTACTCACTTATGTATAGCACAGTCCCTTAGCTTTGTCGCCTTAAAAGGAGGGGGGCCCAGGCACATTTCCTGCACAGGGGCCCCAAGCAGTCTGTGTCCGCCCCTGGGCCTGTGTAACTTCAAATGCCAGGGCTGAATTTTATCCCAGAACAGCAGATCAGATCAGCTATCATGTGCTTCTAATATCCACGGGTGGATTCATGATCATTCACGACATACTTTGCAGTCCACTCACCATCCTGGTAGCTCTTCTTTGTACTTTCTCCAGTTTTTCAATGTTTTTTTTAAAATGTGGTGCCCAGAACTGCGAACAATGAATTGTTGAACTAATGTAAAGGTTTGACAATTTTCTTCCAGCAGCTTTATTCAGCTACACTCAAAGATTCACAGGGACTCTTCACTCTTCCCAAAATGCACCGGAAATATGCAAATTACGTTCCTTGAGCTTCAATTTTTGGTTTTATAATATAATCATTTTTTTAGTTTCTGTTTTCAATTTAAATTTTTAATATAGCAATAGAAAAAGGGGTTGTTAGAGTAGTCGCCAACCTCTTTCACTTTGGGAGGTTGTAATACTAGTCTCAAAATATGTCTTTCTTCAACAAACAGTGCAGCTGTTATTGCTGAGCTCCATTGAATTAGATGAGTTTGGGTTTCAATACTAAACACAACTTGTGAAAGGTATTGAGATGTTTGTAAAAGAAAGAAACCAAGTTTTTCTAATCCTGTACAACCCCTTTAAATAGGTATACAACCAGCACTAATTACTGCTATAAGTATTGCTTGTATAATCCATAATTTACATTTTATAATGTCAAAATATATAAAGGATTACTTTTTTGGGGGTGGGGGTAATTTTAGGACTCATTTATTACAATACATATATATATTTATTTTTTTAACCCTGAATTTCAGAATTTGGTAGGAAACAAAAATTGTGGTGCAGACATTGTGATTGTTATGCAACAGACGGGCACGCGTAGCCTAATCTTCTCAAATAGAATTCTGTAATTTAATTTCAATGTGAGAACTCGTCATGCTCCATTTGGTAAATGATGCGGGCTCTGACATTATGTGCATTACACATCCTTCTACTAATTTTATTGCACTACCTACAATTGCTAGACTCTAAAGAGCTGCACTGCTTGACAATAAAATCAGAAAGTGTTAACAAGGTCTTTATGGTGTCAGGTCAGGGAACAGTGAGCCATAAATTGATGTTATAAAACATGCTGACAATCTTCCATATTTACATGATATCACATCAAAGATCACCTTATTTAATCTCCACCAAGGTTCTTGTGTAACTGTGACCTATTCTCTATGCAGATGAGAGGAGTAAATGCCAGATGTTTGAGAAGTGCTTTGATGACCTGTTTAATGCATTATGTTCAATGACTTTTGCTTTCCAGGCTATTTGTGACTGTAGTAATCCTCTTAAATATTAAATTCATACTTGTATTATGGAGGGATGCTTTTCTAAAGCCCTTACTCAACAAATGGAATGAAGTAACCCTTATGGTTCTAGAAACAAATTGTCAAATCGCACTACGGTAAATCTTTGTTGGATGTGGCCGACATTTTTGATTGCTATATTAACCATTACAAATCAGTCATGTATTAAATAGCTATTCTGTACTAAAATTAAATCTCATGCCTTATGCTTGGGTGAAGAATTGGAAAATCTGTGTCATTGCTCCATTGACTAATGCACTGTTATGCATCTTGATATGTTACGGGAAAATGAGAAGAGAAAAGCTGGAAAATATAGAAAATGTGAATTAGCATTATGAACGGCATTGTATGAAATAAGAGATATTCTATTCATCGTTTAATCCAGAGCTTATTTCAAGAGGCTAGCAGTCATTGGAACCATACCTTTAGTATCGGAGCCTGGCATTTCTTCAGCACATAAAATCTCCTTGTGCAGAAAATGAGGTCAAACACTTAATGGAACTTACAGTATTTCTCCACATCCTGTCAATGGCAGTATGAAGGAAAATAATAAAAAAAGAAATGTAATTTTTTTTTCACTTTAGTAATTTTGTAAGATATTAGCGAGATCCTCGCCATTGTGAACGTGCCACATGAAAATCGTGCTGTGACTTTTTCACTGTGGTTTTCTGCAGTCATGCTTTCGGCTACTTTTTCAGGTCTAATTCAGACGTCAGTGATACAGATGCACGGATTGGTCTGCTGATAATAGAGTTCAAGACGATTTTCCTGAGACTCGCAGTTTCACACAAATTCGAACATTTTAAGATTCGATTTGCGGTTGAAAGCAAAAAACTTCCCCCATCATCATTTCCCCAAGTGCTTCAGCATCAACGAATAGCCTAATGTCATTTGGCATTGCCTCCACATAATGTCCTGCAGCTATGACATGTTTCGGATTATCATATCTTATCATACTGGTCAGTACCTGGGCCATCACAGATCAGTGGTTTTCAGTGGAGCACAGTCGGTACGGCAGTCATTTTCCATCTCCAGAGTCACTAGATAAGTCTCTCCTCTAGAGTGTAAGCTCTTATGGTCAGCGGGGATCTCATTTTCTCTCTCCTCCTCTATGTGTATTTTGCAAGCAATTATAAGCTTTCTAGTATTCATATATGAGTGAATTTATTCATTGTGAATCAAATTTTGTGAAAAAATTCAGCTAATTTGAATCTCAAATGATCCACTCACCTTTAGTCAGTTGATTTTCTGTTGTGCAAAAACTGGTCCAGTTTTCATCAGTGTTTTGATTTTCATCGATGTTTGGTCAGTGTCAATTTCTACTATCAGCGATTTTCTCATATGAAAAAAATACAATTGCAAAGCTGCTCCTGTACATTATAATGCTAAACACGGAGCGCCATGGATGACAATGAGCGCTGAGAGATTTTTTTTCAGACCTGTATGGGTAACTTTATTTTGTGCACCACTCAGTCTGCAAAAAAAAACAAAACAAGGAGGTGAACAGCCACATAAATTCTAATGGGAATGTGTTCTATCCATGAAAAAAACAGAACACATCAGTGATTCATGAATGTCTGAATTGTTCCTCACAGTCTAAGTTTTGCGGATCGGTGCAGGTTCTCCCATTCTAGTATGAGACTATTTTAAATATTATTTAATTGCATTATTTATACATGTGAAAAAAACAGATGTCTGAATGAGACCTAAGGGTACCGTCACACAGTGCCATTTTGATCGCTACGACGGTACGATCCGTGACGTTCTAGCGATATCCATACGATATCGCAGTGTCTGACACGCAGCAACGATCAGGGACCCTGCTGAGAATCGTACGTCGTAGCAGATCGTATGGAACTTTCTTTCGTCGCTTGATCACCCGCTGACATCGCTGGATCGTTGTGTGTGACAGCGATCCAGCGATGTGTTCGCTTGTAACCAGGGTAAACATCGGGTAACTAAGCGCAGGGCCGCGCTTAGTAACCCGATGTTTACCCAGGTTACCAGCGTAAACGTAAAAAAAACCAAACAGTACATACTCACATTCCGGTGTCTGTCCCCCGGCGTCTCAGCTTCTCTGCACTGTGAGCGCCGGCCATCCGGAAAGCGAGCACAGCGGTGACGTCTGACGTCACCGCTCTGCTTTCCGGCCGCTGTGCTTACACAGTGCAGAGAAGCTGAGAACGCCGGAGGACAGACACCGGAATGTAAGTATGTACTGTATGGTTTTTTTTACATTTACGCTGGTAACCTGGGTAAACATCGGGTTACTAAGCGCGGCCCTGCGCTTAGTAACCCGATGTTTACCCTGGTTACCCGGGGACTTCGGCATCGCTCCAGCGCCGTGATTGCAACGTGTGACCGCAGTCTACGACGCTGGAGCGATAATCATACGACGCTGCGACGTCACGAATCGTGCCGTCGTAGCGATGTAAATGGTACTGTGTGACGGTACCCTAAGACATTCTGGGCCTCTGGCTATTGTAATAACTTTGATTACATGGTCTGTAGTGAATGTAAATAGAATAGGGATGTGCAACTATTTAGATACCATGGTAGCTATCAAATAAGGCATCTACGGATTAAATTTACTAAGTTTTAGTCACCTTTCATACCAGCAGTTCCATCAGGAGCCTAGTTATATAACAAAGCCATGCTCATGCTGCTGATATCATGGATGCACTGACACAAAGATCATAATAAGGCCAGGATGACACATGCAAGAAATACGGCCGAGTCTCGCATATTAATACCCGACATTGCCGCCGTCACTCAGGAGTGGAGCGTGCGGCTGCATATATGCTATGCAGCTGCACGCTCCGCTTCTGAGTGACGACGGCAATGCTGGGTATTAACATGCAAGACTCGGCCGTATTTCTCACATGTGTGATCCCCGCCTAACTAGAATGTATGTAATGAAGTGGGAGCTAGCACCTAACAGTGACACACATTACTGTGCAAAAGTTGTGGGGTGGAAAAAATATTGCAAACTAAGGCTGGTTTCACACTTGCGTTTTGATCTGCAGCGTTTGTAAAAAAAAACGCAGGTGGTGAAAAAACGCATGTAAACGCGTGCAAACGCTGCGTTTTTTAGACACATGCGTTTTTGCATGCAGAAAAAAACGCAGCGTTTTGACGCATTTACATGCGTTTTTTCCTGCGTTTGCGTTTTTGAAACGCATGCTGAGAAGTGTGTGACAGCTGCCAATCATCAAAATCAACTAGAAAACCCACTATTAATAGAATTAGCTAGGGTTAGGGTTAGGATCCCTAGGGTTAGGGTTAGGGGTAGCTTTTTATTAGAAGAATGACCTGGTCACCAGGTCACTGATAAGCCACCCCCCACCATCAGGGTGATAAAGGGATCCAAACCCTAACCCTAGGGATCCAAACCCTAACCCTAACCCTACCCCTACCCCTAACCCTAGGGATCCTAACCCTAACCCTAGGGATCCAAACCCTAACCCTACCCCTACCCCTACCCCTAACCCAAGGGATCCTAGGGATCCATAGGGATTGGCTATTATGTTGACCTGGAGACCAGGACATTCTACATGTTGCATTTCTGCAAAAGAACGCATGCAGCAAAAAACCGCATGCGTCGTAAAACGCGGCCAAACGCGTACAAAAAAACGCATGCTAATGTTAAACATAGGGAAAAAAACGCATGCGTTTTTTTCGGTAAAAACGCTACAGATCAAAACGCAAGTGTGAAACCAGCCTAAGAATACTTTCAAAAGTAGAAGTGTTAATTATTTTTATTAATTAAAAAAAGTGCAAAGTGAATGAAAAGAGAAATTATGTGCCTTCAAAACAGCAGTAATTGTTCTAGGTACACTTGTACTTGCGCACAGATTTTGAAGAATCTCGGCATGGAGGTTGTTCCAAATGTATTGGAGAATTAACCACAGATATTCTGTGGATGTAGACTTATGCAAAACCTTCGGTCTCTTCATGCAGTCCCACACAGACTTGATGATGTTGAGTTCAGGACTCTGTGATGGACATATTCCCCCTTCTAGGACATTTTGTACTTCTTTACACTGAAGATAGTTCTTAATGACATTGGTTGTATGTTCAGTGTCCTTGTCCTGCTGCATAATAAATTTGGAGCCAGTCAGATACCACTATCAAGATATTGTATGAGGGATAAGTATCTTCCTGTATTTCCACACACTATTTCATACATACATGATAAAAAATGCTGCCTTAAAAAAGACTAAGAAAATGCGTGCAGTTTTTTTTTTAATGTATAGTGCCATCAGTGTTTTTCCTGAAGGATTTTTACAAAGTATCTTCCACTTGAAAAACTCAGCAATCTCTATGTTCTAGACATCTGTTTGATAGAATCTCTTTTTTACCAAATCCATTTTACAGAAAAAATGACCTGGCAATATGATTCTCCAGGTCAGTACAATTATGCAGGTACCAAACATTATAGTTTTTGTTTTACTTAAGTGGTCAACAAAAAAATTCTGAAATTTGTTGATAAAAAAAATTAAAATAATAAATTTGCTTGTGACGCCATTTTCCAAGAGCCATAAAGTTTTCACATTTTAATTTTTTGGGGATATGTAGAAAATACATTACATAGGAGACATTGGAGCTGGAGCATATATATCACATGGGAGACATTAGGGCTGGAGCATGTAGCTCACATATGAGACACTGGTATTGCTTTATATACACATCACATAGGAGACACGGGGCTGGTGTACATACATAAAGGAATATATATATATATATATATAGAGATATATACACACACACACACATCACAGATAATGGGGCTGTAGCACGTACATCCCATAGGAGACACTGACTACTATATGTCTATATGTAACACATCACACAGGAGACACTGGGGTTGGATCATATACTTCCCAAAGGAGGCAACTACTGCCTTCATTATTGGAAAGGAAGTGCAGAGCGTGCTAACTCTGCCTGCAGAGAACATCCTGACATTCGCACTGACTAGCGTTGGGACATGATAGCAGGGAATGCTGTGTGTGTTTACAGTTTAAGGAAAAATTAAAAGGCCGGTGGTCTTGAACAAGATGATAAACCATAGATTGGTCTGTAGAAATGTCACACCCGTGCTATTCCCAGAACTAGGTTGTGGAATTGCATAACGTAATGTAGCTGGACCCCTCTAGTCCTCGTTACAGAAACATTAACAGCTTTACAGTGATTTGGTCTTGAAACCAGTAGTACGGCCATCTCTCTAAAGTGTCCCAGAATATGTTTTTCAACACAACACCAAGCCCACATGTCGCTTTTGCTACTGAAGTAGACTGTGTGGCCAAAACGTGCTACCATGACCTGCAGTATCTCCAGACTTATGTCCCATCAAGCACATTTGGGATGTCAGTTGGCAGTTGCAAAGGCAGCTGCTGGCAGCAGATCTTGATGATTTGTGTATCCAAGTGCACTCAGAGTGGCAGAACATTCCTTAGGCCTCTTTCACACTTCAGTCTTTTCAGATCCGTTGCAATGCGTCGTTTTGGAAAAAAAAACGGATCCTGCAAATGTGCCCGCAGGATCCGTTTTTTTCCCATAGACTTGTATTAGCGATGGATCGCGACGGATGGCCACACGTCGCATCCGTCGTGCGATGGATCCGTCGTGTTTTGGTGGTCCGTCATCTGGAAAAAACGTTCAATGTAACGTTTTTTGTCTGCATCGAAAAAACATACAGCGACAGATCCTGCGGCGTCCGTCGTTGGCTACAATGGAAGCCTATGTGCGCAGGATCCGTTGCTGTCCGTCAAATGATGGAATCCAGCAACAGATACCGTTTTTACACTGAGCATGCCTGGAAGGATTTCTATTCCTTTAATTTAACCCATTTTTCCTGCAGCTGCTGCATCGACGGATCCGTCAAAAAAACAGGATCCAGTGCATCCGTTTTTTACAATCTGCACAGGATCCGTCTTTTCAACACTTTGACGGATTGTGACTGATTCTAAAAGACGGAATGGTGAAAGAGGCCTTAGGCTACTTTCACACTAGCGTCGTACGACACATGACGCAATGCGTCGTGCCGACGTACCGACGCATGCTGTGAAAAAAAAGCACAACGGGGGCAGCAGATGCAGTTTTTCAATGGGAGGAGGGGGTGGAGTTCTGGCCGCGCATGCATGGTTGGAAATGGCGGACAACGCACAAAAAAATGTAACATGTTTCTTTTTTTGTGCCGACGGTCCGCCAAAACACGACGCATCCGTCACACGACGGATGCGACGTGTGGCAATCCGTCGCAATGCATCGCTAATGAAGGTCAATGGAGAAAAAACGCATCCTGCGGGCAACTTTGCATTTTTTCTCCAAAACGATGCATTGCGACGTGCGTCGTACGACGCTAGTGTGAAAGTAGCCTTAGACAACAATTACCTCTATAATGCTAGATATATCAAAAATTGGGGTGATTAAAAATAACTTTTATTCTATTAATTAAAACCAAAAGTGCTGTGCAAAGACAGAAAAATGAAAAACAGGTAGTGAGATATCTAATATCTCTTCAAGCACATAGAGGGCTTAGTAGTCAGAAGGAGCTTTTAAGCAGATAATTTACCGCCTTAGTGCTGTAAATCAGCTGGCCCTATATGTCTCTCTTGTGCATATCATGGTTGTATCCAAAAATATAAATCATGCATGGACCTTTTGGTCAGAATTTTAAAATTTGGCCAGGTCATGAGGGTGCAAACAGACTTGGAGGGGGGGTTAAAAAAGGGGTTAACAGTAGCAGTAAGTTACCATACTTAATTCTGCTCAATATTAAGTTAAAAATTAATATAAAGCAATAATAATTAGCAGAATTAAGTTTCTCCGGTTGGTAAGACCCTTCACAAGACTTTCTGATTTGGCCCCTTGAGAAAAATGTGCACCACTGCTTTAATACAATAATGAAGAATGTAAGTCCGCAAAGACAGGGTCCTCTCCCCTCTGTACAAGTTTGTCAATGTAAATTTGTTTACTGTTAATGATATCTATAACCCTGTATGTAACCACTTTTCACATGTACAGCACCATGGAATTAATGGTGCTATATAAATAAATTAATAATAATAATAATAATATACCAATTCTTATCCAAATAGCCACTTCAGAACTGAAAATGACAGGAACTCTAGCGCCATCTATTGGAAGTAGAGATCCTAAAACTCAATATTCACACTTTAAAGAGCCTCTGACAGGGTTTAAGGAGTACAGTTTCTCTTTGAGGACAGTAAAAAATCCGTTTAAGGAGCCTTGTAATGCTCCTCTTGGAATTAAATATGCAAATAGCCTCTTCAGAGAGGAGAGTAAACATAGTGCAACTATCAAGTTCCTGTCCTCTTCTTCTTTGAAGAGGCTATTTGCATATTTAAATTCTCAAATTAGAATTGCATAGTCTATAAGTCTACTTATGCCGACTTTGCATTCTCTCCCCTAAAACCCCCTGTGAGAGGCCCGTCACTCAACCAAATCAGTCCTCCCGCTTTGCACTGATGAGGAAGAAAACACTCCAAAACCCCATACAGGGCCGTATTTGCCACTAGGCACATGAGGGCACGTGCCTAGGGCGGGACGATGCGGGGGCCGGCACCTGAGCTAAGTTTTTTTTTTTTTAATTTAAGTCCTGGGTCACCTCCCGACCAACCGCGCCCCAGACCCCCCCCGCCCGCCCACCCACCTGCCTCCCACCCGCCTCCCACCCTCCCACCTTCCAACCTTGAAGACGTCATACTCACCCTGCTCCAGCGGTGCCTCGTCTCAGCGCCTGAAGCTCATCCTGAGTGAGCGGTCATGTGGTACCGCTCATTAAGGTAATGAATATGGGCATATTCATGACCTTAATGAGCGGTACGACGTGACCGCTCACGCAGGAAGAAGGTGCTGCACCGGGAGTCGGGACAGAGTCGGGATGTTCGGCATGGCCTCGCGGTGTGGGAAAGAAAGGTGAGTATGAGGGACGGGGGGATGAAGGAGGATGGGGAGCCGAGCCATGCAAGATGGGAGCGGGAGCAGCAGCGGGAGCGTTGAGAGATGAGCCATGCATACAGGAGGGGGGGAATATGAGCCATGCATACAGGAGGGGGGGAATATGAGCCATGCAGACAAGAGGGGGGAGTATGATCCATGCATACAGGAGGTGGGGAATATGAGCCATGCATACAGGAGGGGGGGAATATGAGCCATGCATACAGGAGGGGGGAAATATGAGCCATGCATACAGGAGGGGGGAAATATGAGCCATGCATACAGGAGGGGGGAAATATGAGACATGCATGCAGGAGGGGGGAATATGAGCCATGCATACAGGAGGGGGGGGGAATATGAGCCATGCATACAGGAGGAGGGGAATATGAGCCATGCATACAGGAGGGGGGGAATATGAGCCATGTATACAGGAGGGGGGGAACATGCGCCATGCATACAGGATGGGAGGGACATGAGCCATGCATACAGGAGGGGGAATATGAGCCATTCATACAGTAGGGGGGGAATATGAAGCCATGCATACAGGAGGGGGGAATATGAGCCATGCATACAGGATGGGGGAATATGAGCCATGCATACTGGAGGGGGGAATATGAGCCATGCATACAGGATGGGGGAATATGAGCCATGCATACAGGAGGGGGGGGAATATGAGCCATGCATACAGGACGGGGGAATATGAGCCATGCATACAGGAGGGTGGAATATGAGCCATGCATACAGGAGGGGGGGAATATGAAGCCATGCATACAGGAGAGGGGGAATATGAGCCATGCATACAGGAGGGGGGGAATATGAAGCCATGCATACAGGAGGGGGGGAATATGAGCCATACATACAGGAGGGGGGAATATGAGCCATGCATACAAGAGGGGGGGAATATTAGCCATGCATACAGGAGGGGGGAATATGAGCCATGCATACAGGAGGGGGGGAATATGAGCCATGCATACAGGAGGGGGGAATATGAGCCATGCATACAGGATGGGAGGGACATGAGCCATGCATACAGGAGGGGGGGCAATATGAGCCATGCATATGGGATGGGATGGAGATGAGCCATGCATATGGGATTGGAGGAAGATGAGCCACGCATACAGGAGGGGGGATATGAGCCATGCATACAGGAGGGGGATATGAGCCATGCATACAGGATGGGAGGGACATGAGCCGTGCATACAGGAGGGGGGGAATATGAGCCATGCATATGGGATGGGAGGGATATGAGCCATGCATACAGGAGAGGGGGGATATGAGCCATGCCTATGGGATGGGAGGGAGATGAGCCATGCATATGGGATGGGAGGGAGATGAGCCATGCATACAGGAGGGGGATATGAGCCATGCATATGGGATGGGAGGGAGATGAGCCATGCATACAGGAGAGGGGGGATATGAGCCATGCATACAGGAGGGGGGATATGAGCCATGCATATGGGATGGGAGGGAGATGAGCCATGCATACAGGAGGGGGGATATGAGCCATGCATATGGGATGGGAGGGAGATGAGCCATGCATACAGGAGGGGGGATATGAGCCATGCATATGGGATGGGAAGGAGATGAGCCATGCATACAGGAGGGGGGTGGGGATATAAGCCATGCATACAGGATGGGATGGAGATGAGCCATGCATACAGGAGGGGGGTGGGGATATGAGCCATGCACATGGGATGGATATGAGCCATGCATACAGGATGGGGGGAGATGACCCATGCATATAAGATGAGAGGGGGGCATTATACAGTATTGAGCATCATGTGGGGTCATTAAACACTATGGAATACATTTGAAAAAACTGACCGTCACATCCAAACATAGACTAAGTGTGAACAGGTGCTGAACCTAGAGTCACCAACTCTTATATAGTCAAGCAAATAAGGCAGCACACTGCAGCGCTGAAACATGCAAACATGAAAATTGAACTGCATTACTACACTAGAAATATGAAAAATGAGAGCATTTAGCGCATAAAAAGAGCTAAACGCTCTCATTTTTCATATTTCTAGTGCAGTAATGCAGTTCAATTTTCGTGTTTCATGTTTGCATGTTTCAGCGCTGCAGTGTGCTGCCATATGCATGGCTCATATCCCTCCTCCTGTATGCATGGCTCATAAGCCCCCTCTCCTGTATGCATGGCTCATATCCATGTGGTACCGCTCATTAAGGTCATGAACATGTCCATATTCATGACCTTAATGAGCGGTACCACGTGACCGCTCACTCAGGACGAGCTGCAGGCGCTGAGACAAGGCATCGCTGGAGCAGGGTGAGTATGACATCTTCAAGAAGGGAGGGTGGGAGGCAGGCGGTAAGGAGGTGACCCAGGACTTAAATTAAAAAAAAAACTTGCACATGCTCAGGTGCCGTCCCCCGCATCGTCCCGCCCTAGGCACGTGTTAAGTGTCTAGTGGAAAGTACGGCCCTGTGTGTGGCCATTATACAGTATGGAGCATCATGTGTGGCCATTATACAGTATGGAGCATCATGTGTGGCCATTATACAGTATTGAGCATCTTGTGGGGTCATTATACTGTATGGAGAACGGTGTACAGCCATTATACAGTATTGAGCATCATGTGTGGCCATTATACAGTATGGAGCACTGTGTGGCAATATTTTTTTTGTTTATCATTATTGTTTATGAAACAGTGTGATCAGCAGTGCTAAATGGGTGTGGTTGGGACGTGGATATGGGTGTGACTAGTTGTGAAATGGGTGTGGTCAGAGGAGTGGCCTAAAATTTGCCGCAGCGCACTACGCGCGCTGCAAACTTTATACCTCTTTCCCTTCTTCAAAAGTTGGGAGGTATGGTACCGCATTTGCCAGATCACGGCAAGTGCCGTAAATCCCATAGGGAATGAATGAGGCCAAACGCAGTGTTGCTGTAAGTGATCCGTTATGCGGCAGATGCAGAAAAAACTGCCCAATCTGCTGCAAAAGGCTACTTTCACATCAGCGATTCTTGCCAAAGTCACTGCCGATAGTGTCAAACTCACCAAAGGGGAGGCAGCACTAAAAGTGCCTAGGGCAGCTGAAACTCTAAATACGGCCCTGACCCCATAGCTTAAGGCCATGTTCACACTTCGCGGTTTTTACCGCGGATCCGCGGCGATTTTGATGCTGCGGGTCCGCAGCAGTTTCCATAGCGTTTCCATTAACATGTAAACCCTATGGAAACCGCAAACCGCTGTGCACATGCTGCGGGAAAAAACGTGCAGAAACGCAGCGGTTTAAAACCCGCAACATGTCACTTCTTTGTGCAGAATCGCTGCGATTCTGCACCCATAGAAATGCATTGAACCGCTTACTTCCCGCATGGGGCTGTGCCCACGTTGCAGGAAGTAAGCGGATAATGTGCGGGTGGTACCCGGGGTGGAGGAGAGGAGACTCTCCTCCAGGCCCTGGGAAGCATATATAGTGTAAAAAAAAAGAATTAAAATAAAAAATAATGATATACTCACCTCTCAGCGCTGCCCGCGGCCGTCCGGTCTTCGGTTTGCTGTGCGAACAGGACCTGCGGTGACGTCGCGGTCACATGACCGTGATGACGCCGCGGTCACATGACCGTGACGTCACGAAGGTCCTTCTCGGCACAGCAGCTTTGGAATCGGAGCGCCGTGCGCAGCGCCGAGGAGATCGCGACGTCAGAGGGTGAGTATAACTAATTTTTATTATTTTTATCATTACTATTGATGCTGCATATTGCTGCATATGCAGCATCAATAGTACAGGAGTAATCCCGCAGCGGAAACCGCGGAACAAACCACGATAAATCTGCAGGGATAACCGCAGCGGTTTTGCCCTGCAGATTTATCAATGCCGCTGCGGGATAAACCCGCAGAGCACACCGCAAAGTGTGCACATGGCCTTATACTATCAAGATATGGCAGAGAAGACGCTGTAGGACTTATCTAGGCTTGCACAAGATCGATCTTCCCACCTTCCTACCTTCCATCAAGTTGCCCAAGATTGAGCTGAAGGCCGCTTAATAATAATTGATTTTTAGGATTGCTACTTCCTATAGGTGGCAATACTGTTCCTGTTCTCTTCCTCTCAAACTTTTATTTACATATTTTAGTTCCTAGAGGTGCATTGCATGGCTTATAAGTCTCCTTAAGCTGACTTGGCACTCTCCTCAAGGACAAATGTTACCTATTAGATCACTTACTATAAATAGAAACTGTTGAGCATTTATATCCATAAATCTCAAAATGAGCTCACTGTTCCTAATAGTTATTAAAAGCAGTGAATGAATCTTCCAAGTCATTATCATATAGATTCACTTTAGAATTTGTCACTAGAGCTTCCAGAGTTTTCTGCAGTTATGCCACGGTGTTTTGCCTTGAGCTTTCATCACTGGGCTCTCATCATAGTAGAAAGTGAGTTCATTCAAACCTCGCATAAGTGATCCCTAAGGGCGGCCATTAGCAGAAGCCGTGCGCATCACTTCAAAAGAGCCGAGTCTGCGCTTTATCTAAGAGGAGGAAGATGAGAGCACAGGTGAGAATACTGTAATTGTGGCTCAGGATGGGAGAATATGTGGAGCACATTTGTGAACACTTTCATCAAACCTACATCACATTAAAGCATTGTCAATCAAATCCACTCAAAGGCCATTTACTGCTTTACTTCTGTTAATATCGAGAGAATGCACAAATAACTCGCTAAATGTGCACAGCAAATCGGTCTGGCAATTGTTTATTAATAACAGAACATCAGGATGACAAAGCAGCAGCATCTTTAATAAAGCTGGTGAATGTGAATTAAATGGATTAACACTGCATATCAACAGTCTATGGAATCCATGCTCCTAAGAGACTAGAAACCTTTGTCATTTAATATGTGGTTTATTTTCCATTGTCTGATCTAAACATCTAGCTGTAATCATGACCATAGGAAACCACTGTTTACATAGGAGCACAATAATATACGGCTCTATGACACAGTCAGATGTCTTTTAGTCTTTTATAGAGCTGAGACTGAGCAGGAATGTGTAGAGCTGGGCTACAATGCACGCAACCACATCATGGTGCTGACTAATTCTTTCCTATGAACTCCTCCTTGGTCTGCAGGGACACATTTTCCAAATTCACAGAAAATGTACGGAAAAATCATATGAAAAGAGAATTAAGAAAATTTAAGTCCAAATATGATAATACTAGTAGCAACATCCGCACGGATATTCTCCGATTTGTATACAGTCTCTGACAGCGGCATTTAATGCACATTGGCAGAAGGGAGCTTTGCTCTATACACCCATCGGCACCCTCCTGGAGTAATTGCAGGGCACAAATCGGTTACCGTAACAGCTGGAGATCTGCTGAAGACTACTGTGCTTGCCATGATGGTACTCCTGTCAGTCTACAGCTGGCGTTCATAGGAGACAGCGATTTTCTTTATAACCGTTACATGATCGGATAATCGCAGGTTCAAAATCCCTAAGGGAATGAACTAGTACAGTGGAAGGTGAAAAATCAAGATGTTTTTAAAAAATGAAATAAAAAACAAAGTTTCCACCACTGAAAATAAAAAAATAAATTAATCCGATTGTATAAAAGCGCCAAAACATAAAATGACATAAATGAGGTATTGCTGAAATCGTACAGACCCGAAGAATAAAACTGCTTTATCAATTTTACCAAATGCGGAATGGTATAAACGCCCCCCAAAAGAAATTCATGAATTGCTGTTTTTATGTTCATTCAGCCTAATAAAAAGCGATCAAAAAATGTCATGTGCCCGAAAATGGTACTAATAAAAATGTTAACTCGTCCTGCAAAAAACAAGACCTTACATGACTCTGTGGACCAAAATATGGAAAAATTATAGCTCTCAAAATGTGGTGACGCAAAAACTATTTTTTGCAATAACAAGCGTCTTTTAGTGTGTGACAGCTGCTAAACATAAAACCCACTATAAATAGTAAATCAAACCCCCCTTTATCACCGCCTTAGTTAGGGAAAAATAATAAAAATTAAAAAAATGTTTTTATTTCCATTTTCCCATTAGGGTTAGGGTTGGGGCTAAAGTTAGGGTTGGGTCTAGAGTTGGGGTTAGGATTACGTTTACGGTTGGGTTAGGGGTGTGACAGGGTTAGGGTTGGAGTTAGAATTGGGGGTTTTCCACTATTTAGGCACATCAAGGGCTTTGCAAACTCATCTCAATTCCATCCAATTCTGCGTTGAAAAAGTAAAACTGTGCTCCTTCCCTTCTGAGCTCTGCTGTGCGCCCAAACAGTGGTTTACCCCCACATATGGGGATTCAGAGTACTCAGGACAAATAGGACAACAACTTTTGCTGTCTAATTTCTCCTGTTACCCTTGGGAAAATAAAAATTTGGGAGCTAAAATATCATTTTTGTGGGAAAAAAAATCATTTTTTATTTTCACGGCTCTGCGTTATAAACTTTAGTGAAACACTTAGGGGTTCAAAGTTCTCCCAACACATCTAGATAAGTTCTTTGGGGGGTCTAGTTTCCAATATTGGGTCACTTGTGGGGGGTTTCAAGTGTTTAGGACATCAGGGGCTCTGCAAATGCAACGTGACGCCAGCAGACCATTCCATCAAAGTCTGCATTCCAAAATGGCTCTCCTTTCCTTCCAAGCTCTGCCATGCGCCCAAACGGTGGTTCCCCCCACATATGGGGTATCCGCGTACTCAGGACAAATTGCACAACAACTTTTGGGGTCCAATTTCTCCGGATACCCTTGAGAAAATACAAAATTGTCAGCTAAAAGATCATTTTTGTGGAAAAAAAAGTTGTTTTTTTTTATTTTCACGGCTCTACGTTATAAACTTTAGTTAAACAATTGGGGGTTCAAAGTGCACACCACACATCTAGGTAAGTTCCTTAGGTGGTCTAGTTTCCAAAATTAAGTCACTTGTAGGGGGTTTCCACTGTTTAGGCACATCAGGGGCTCTGCAAAAGTGACAAGGCTTCTGATCTCAATTCCAGCCAATTCTGCGTTGAAAAAGTCAAACGGTGCTCCTTTCCTTCTGAGCTCTGCCATGTGCACAAACAGTGGTTTACCCCCACATATGGGGTATTGGCGTACTGAGGACAAATTGTACAATAACTTTTGGGGTCCAATTTCTCCTGTTACCCTTGGAAAAATAAAACAAATTGGATCTGAATTAATTTGTGAAAAAAGTTAAATGTTCATCTTTTTTTTAAATTCCAAAAATTCCTGTGAAGCACCAGAAGGGTTAATCAATTTCTTAAATGTGGTTTTGAGCACCTTGAGCGGTGCAGTTTTTAGAATGGTGTCACACTTGGGTATTTTCTATCATATAGACCCCTCAAAGTGACTTCAAATGTGATGTGTCCCTAAAAAAAATGGTGTTGTAAAAATGAGAAATCGCTGGTCAACTTTTAACCCTTATAACTAGAGATGAGCCACCTCCCTAGTGTTCGGGTTCGGTTCGTCAAACAGGGACGTGTTCGACGAACACCGTCGAACCCCATTGAAACCAATGGCAGGCAAACACATACAAACACATGGAAAACACCTTAAAAGCTGTCCAAAAGCTGACAAACTGCTCAGAAGACACAACAAACACATGGAAAAGTCACAACTACATATAGTCATGCGAAAAGAAAAGAGGTGGAGGAGTAAAAGGAGGAGACACAGATATAGGCATGTCATGCCCTTCTAAAATCAAGAAAGGCTGGAGTAAAAATCTAAACTCACTCTACCAACACCCAGACGTTTGACAAAAAAAAAAAAAAAAAAAAAAATATCTTTAGGTAGAATGGCGGCGGGTCCATTCAGAACACTTTCCTTTGAAGACGTAGTGGTACCCCCGTTGGGAGTTGTGCCAAAAAATGAACCCAATACATTCAGACTAATCCACCATTTGTCATATCCAAGGGGCAGGTCAGTAAACGACAACATCGACGCGGAACCAAGTACAGTACTATGTACTGTACCTCCTTTGACGAGGCAATCAGGCGGATCAAGAAGTTGGTAAGGGGCACCCTAATGGCCAAAACAGACATTGAGGGGGCTTCCGGTTACTACCTGTGCCTCCGAATAGTGTCCTCCCATTGGGCTGCTTCTGTGAAGAAGATCGTACATAAATCGCTGTTTGCCTATGGGGTGCTTCATATCCTGCTCACTATTTGAGACGTTTAGTTGCTTCCTCGAATGTGTCGTCATGGACGTTTGTAAGGCGGCACATATTATCCATTACCTCGACGACTTCTTATGCCTGGGCCCAAAAGATTCACCAGTGTGAAAACACGCGGTAGTCCACCTGTGAGGAGAGAGCTGAAGGGAGAGTGGACACCCCAGAGCCGAGGGGTTAGATTGAGAAAGAAAGAAGGCGGTGTAGCTTGATTCATGGGTGGGGTACTTGGCTGAGTAGCAGAAATTGCTACTAGGCCCAAAAGGATTTCCTGGGCCAGATGCGGTTACAAAATAGTAGTTAGGTAAACAGGCGGTGTAGCTTGCTTCATGGGTGGGGTACGCTGCTGAGTAGCACCAAATTCTACTAGGCCCAAAAGGATTTCCTGGGCCAGATGCTGTTAAAAATAGTACTTAGGTAAACAGGCGGTGGGTGGCTGAGCTATTCTGCTGACTAGCAGACACCTAACGCTTTGGAGCAGACCTCTGAATCCCAGGCCATAGTATGAGTAAACAACTCTGCAGATGCCCCCACCCACCAGGAATTGACGATGGCAACATCATGTAAAACTCAGCAAGGGGACTAAATAAAAGAGTCTCAATTTTTTCAAAAAATTCGGCCACAGACCCCACTTAAGTGGCATCAATTTCGCCAGAGGTTTTTTAAAACGGTTGGTGAGGTGATTTTCAAAAATCATCAAGCTTTTAGTCTCCCCAAGATGACACGGGTTGAAAAGTCCTTGCGGATCCAGGATTTGTTCATCTTGATGAACGTTAGTCTGTCTACATTGTCACTGGACAGCCGCGTGCGCTTATCTGTCAGCACACCACTAGCAGCGCTGAACACACGTTCAGAGAGAACGTGGCTGCGGGGCACAACAAGATCTCCAAGGCGTGAGTGGCGAGCTCAGGCCATTTTTCAAAATTGGAAGCCCAAAATGAGCAAGGGTCCAGTTCCACAGTCATGGCATCGATGTTAACTTGGAGATACTCTTGTACCATCCTCTCTAGGCGTTGGCTGTGCGTCAGACTTCGTTTTCTGTGGCCTTGCAAAGGATAGTCTAAAAAAATCTTGAAACGATTGGAAAAAATTGCTGTTACCACCAGATACGATGTTACTGTTACGGTCAGAGTGATGACTCGATAGTCCCACGGTTGGCAAGTTAGAACTCAGAGACTGACTACGTGCACCACTGGTGTTTTGTGGAAAAGCAGATGTTAGATTCTGTAACAGTCTCTGCTGATACTCCTGCATGCTTGAATCCCTTTCTATGGCAGGAATTATTTCACCAAATTTGCTTTTGTACCGGGGATCTAAGAGTGTGGCAACCCAGTAGTCGGCATTACTTCGGATTCTGACAATCCGAGGGTCATGTTGCAGGTAGTGCAGCAAGAAGGCACTCATATGTCTTGCGCATCCAGGAGGACCAAGTCCTTGTTGTCTTGGTGGTGGCGAGGTGAGAATCATGCTTCCTTCGTCTGCCCTCTCCCCCAAACCTCGCACAACAGAAATTTGATCAAGGTCTCCCTCATCTGATGAGTCTTCCATGCCCAGCGCCAGTTCGTCCTCCACTTCTTCCTCACCTCCTGCACCTTCCTCAACAGTTTGGCTGCTACCATGCGTCCTCAGAAATCCCTCTCCCCCAGCCTCCAATGCCAGCCGCCTTGGTGCTGCCAACCTTCTTGACCTTGGAGATATGATCCCTTCCGCATGACTCCTACTGTTCCTCCTCCTCCTCTTGTTCCACCACCTGACTCCGAACACTGTGTAAGGTGTGCTCCAGGATGTAAATCACCGGAATGGTCATGCTGATAATGGCATTGTCAGCACTAAACATCTTCGTTGCTATTTCAAAACTGTGCAGAAGGGTGCATAGGTCCCCAATTTGAGACCACTCCTGCAGCGTGATTTGCCCCACCTCTTGAGCTCGTTGGCCCAGGCTATACGTCATAACATATTGCACCAGGGCTCGTCGGACAGTGCAGACACTGCTCCTAGGCCCAAAACTATTAACTGGATTAGATGCAGTGAAAATAGAGATACATAGGCGGTATAGTTTGTTTCACAGGTGGCTACTCTGCTGACGTGCAGACACTGCGCCTAGGCCCAAAACTATTAACTGGATTAAATGCAGTAAAAATAGAGATACACAGGCGGTATAGTTTGTTTCACAGGTGGGCTACTCTGCTGACGTGCAGACACTGCTCCTAGGCCCTAAACTATTAACTGGATTAGATGCAGTAAAAATTGAGATACACAGTTTGTTTCACAGGTGGGCTACTCTGCTGACGTGCAGACACTGCTCCTAGGCCCAAAACTATTAACTGGATTAGATGCAGTAAAAATTGAGATACACAGGCGGTATAGTTTGTTTCACAGGCGGGCTACTCTGCTGACGTGCAGACACTGCTACTAAGCCCAAAACGATTTACTGGGTTAGATGCAGTAAAAATTGAGATACACAGGCAGTGTAGCTAGCTTCACAGGCGGGCTACTCAGATGACTATCAGACAATGCTACTAGCCCAAAAGGATTGGCTGAGCTAGATTACACCAAATGCTGTGACCAACACTTGCACAGCACTGGCTCAGACCTGCCTAGCAAACAGTGCTATGAACTGCTGTAACCTACCCTGAAAAGGGCTGATATTACAACTAGTCCCGACTCCCTAAACCTATCTGACAATTCGCTCCAAAAAAACACTCAGTCTGTATAGCGCCCACAGCAGCAGCGGTGCCGTCTAACACTAAGCTGCAGCAGTGAGGAAATGGTGGCGACAGGGCAAATGGCTGGTTCTTATAGGGCAAGGACATGTGACATACACAGCCAATGACACATGCCCTTGCTTGTGTGCATCACATGCACATTGCTGTGTGTGTGCACTGCTGATAGGCTGAGAGACTGCACCGCCCCTCTGTAAATGCGGGGAAAAAAAAAAAAAGGAGATCGGCGGTATTTCAGCACAGATCTATTCCCCTCCCACTATACACTGAAACAGTCCATTAACAATGATAATAAACATAAGGGTGAATGACCTCGGGGAGATCAAAACATCCAACACCGCGGAGACACCATCACGTGTTTCTCAACGCAGTGATCCAGAACAGTGCTTCATCCCTGATGGGAAATATGCAAATGCATGTAGAAAAGCCACGGAGACACCATCACGTGTTTCTCAATGCAAGCAATGGGGGCAGTGTTCTGGACATCTGCGTTGAGAAACACGTGATGGTGTCTCCGCGGTGTTGGATGTTTTGATCTCCCCGAGGTCATTCACCCTTATGTTTATAGTCTTTTCACTACACTGTGTTCCAAATTATTAGGCAAATTGGATTTAAGTGTCTTAAAGATTTAATTGTTTTGTTTTTCAAATAAACTCGTGGATGGTATTGTGTCTCAGGGCTCAATGAATCACTGAAATCAATCTTAAACACATGTGATAATTAGTTTTCCAAGTGATTCTAATTAAAGGAAAACTACTCAAAAATGATGTTCCACATTATTATGCAGGTCACAGGTTTCAAGCAATATGGGAAATAAAAAGGATCTCTCTGCTACTGAAAAGCGTTAAATAGTGCAATGCCTTGGACAAGGTATGAAAAAATTAGATATTTCACGAAAACTTAAGAGTGATCATCATACTCTAATGAGATTTGTGACTGAAACAGAGCACAGACAGAGTTCATGCAAATAAAGGCATAATGAGGAAGTTTTTTGGCAGACAAATTCACTGGATTTAGAGAGCAGCTGCCAAAATACCATTACAAAGCAGCAAACAGTTATTTGAAGCTGCTGGTGCCTCTGGAGTCCCTCGAACCTCAAAGTGTAGGATCCTTCAAAGGCTTGCTGTGGTGCATAAACCTACTATTTGGACACTCCTAAACAGTGTTCACAAGCAGAAATGGTTGCATTGGGCCCAGACATACATGAAGACTAATTTTCAAACAGTCTTGTTCACTGATGAGTGTCGAGCAACTTTGGACGATCCAGATGGATGGAGTAGTGGATGGTTGGTGGATGGCCACCATGTCCCAACAAGGCTGCGACGTCAGCAAGGAGGTGGAGGAGTCATGTATTGGGTCGGAATCATGGGGAAACAGCTGGTAGGGCCCTTTAAGGTTCCTGAAGGTGTGAAAATGACCTCAGCAAAGTAAATAGAGTTTCTGACTGACAACTATTTTCCATGGTCTAAAAAGCAGAAACATGCCTTCAGGAACAAAATCATCTTTATGCTGACAATGCACCATCTCATGTGGCGAAGAAAACCTCTGAGTCATTGGCTGCTATGGGCATAAAAGGAGATAAACTCATCGTGTGGCCACCATCTTCCCCTGACCTCAACCCTATAGAGAACCTTTGGAGGATCATCAAACAAAAGATCTATGAGGGTGGGAGGCCGTTCACATCAAAACAGCTGCTCCGGGAGGCTATTCTGACTTCATGCAAAGAAATACAAGCAGAAACTCTCCATAAACTCACAAGTTCAATGGATGCAAGAATTGTGAAGGTGATTATCAAAGAAGGGGTCCTATGTTAACATGTAACTTGGCCTGTTAGGAGGTTTTGGAGTTAAATAGCTTTTTTGTCCAGTGAATGTGACCTCCTAATGCTGCAAGTTCCACAAATGAGCATTTTCAGTTCTTTAAAACATATCAAATGTTTAGAAATTCTACTGTGCATAATAATTTGGAACAGTGCATTTTGAGTTTTTATTCATTTTGGAGATTATACTGTTATCATTGGGAGGTTTCTTCAATAAAATTCGATGTATAATCTAATGGGTGATGACTTTTATTAGACTGACTGTCATTTGCACAGACTATTTAGGAAAATCCGAGAAAAATGTCATTTGCATAATAATTTGGAACATAGTGTAGACACTGCTCCTAATAGCCAGTTTCCTACTCCACACTGATGAGGGGCAAATACCCCGAAACAGCTGTCTGTGGATGGATACCATGTTTTGGCATAGATGGTTTTCCTTTATTGGATGCTGCCCTTCCCGTGGTTGTTCCTTCCTGGTGAAAGACCTGGCTACTCATTGCTTGCGTTGAGAAACACGTGGTGTCTCCGCGGCCTTTCTACATGCATTTGCATATTTCCCATCAGGGATGGGGGCAGTGTTCTGGATCACTGCGTTGAGAAATACAAGATGGTGTCTCCGCGGTGTTGGATGTTTTGATCTCCCCGAGGTCATTCACCCTTACGTTTATAGTCTTTTCACTAGGCACTGCTCCTAATAGCCAGTTTCCTACTCCACACTGATGAGGGGCAAATACCTCGAAACAGCTGTCTGTGGATGGATACCATGTTTTGGCATAGGTGGTTTTCCTTTATTGGATGCTGCCCTTCCCGTGGTTGTTCCTTCCCGGTGAAAGACCTGGCTATTCATTGCTTGCATTGAGAAACACGTGATGGTGTCTCCGCGGCTTTTCTACATGCATTAACAATGATAAACAGTTTTAATGTGCAAATCAAGCTAGGCTTTTGGTGAACGAACAGTTATCGAACAGAAACTCGAACAGCCGAATTTTAAGCAAATTGTTCGGGTTCGTCGAACGACTCGAACACCGCCCAAAGCAGCTCGAATTTGAAATTGGCGAACAGTTTGACTCGAACACCGCTCATCTCTACTTATAACTCCCTAACAAAAAAAAATTTTGTTCCAAAATTGTGCAGATGTAGACATGTGGGAAATGTTACTTATTAAGTATTTTGTGTAACGTATCTCTGAGTTTTAAGGGCATGAAAATTCAAATTAGAAAAATTGCGAAATATTCTAAATTTTTGCCAAATTTGTTTTTTTCACAAATAAAACGCAAGTAATATCAAAGAAATTTTACCACTATCATGAAGTACAATATGTCACAAGAAAACATGACCAGGATCCATTGAAGCGTTCCATAACCTCATAAAGGGACAGTGGTCAGAATTGTATAAATTGGCCCAGTCATTAACATTCAAACCACCCTTGGGGGTAAAGGGGATAAACTCTTCAGTGAGAAGCAGAAAAGTTTCAGTCAACAAGTCTGGCATTATACACTGCTCAAAAAAATAAAGGGAACACAAACAATATAACTCCAAGTAAATCAAACTTCTGTGAAATCAAACTGTCCACTTAGGCTTCTTTCACACTTTCATCTCCCGTCACAATCCATCGAGTTTTGAGAAAACATGATCCCGCAAATTTTTCTGCAGGATCCTGTTTTTCTCATAGACTTGTATTAGCGACGGATTGCCATCCGTTGTGCACTGGATCCGTCGGCCAAAAACGGTTCAGAGGAACGTTTTTTCTGCACGTCGGTAAATCGCTCAGCAACGCATCCTGCGCTGCCCGTCGCTGGCTATAATGTAAGCCTATGGGCGCAGGATGCGTCGCTGACTGTGAAAAACAGGAATCCAGCGACATATCACGTTTTTGTGTTCTGAGCATGCCCGGGAAGATTTTCTAGTCAGGGAAAATCTCTCTCCTCCAGAATCTTATACCTGAAAATCCAGGCAGGAACTCCTTCGACACATTAGTCATAACACTGGATGCATTGCACACATTTTCTGCTACTTTCACATCCGTCGATACGTCGCTTCACTGCATTGCAACACACCCGCAGTGACAGAAGTGTGAAAGAGGCCTTAGGAAGCAACACTGTTTGACAATCAATTTCACATGCTGTTGTGCAAATGGAATAGACAACAAATGGAAATTATTGGCAATTATCAAGACACACTCAATAAAGGAGTGGTTCTGCAGGTGGGGACCAGACCACATCTCAGTACCAGTGATTTCTTGCTGATGTTTTGGTTACTTTTGAATGTTGGTTGCGCTTTCACACTCATGATAGCATAAGACGGACTCTACAACCAACACAAGTGACTCAGGTAGTGCAGCTCATCCAGGATGGCACATCAATGCGAGCTGTGGCAAGGTTTGCTGTGTCTATCAGCGTAGTATCCAGAGGCTGGAGGCGCTACCAGGAGACAGGCCAGTACACCAGGAGACATGGAGGCCGTAGAAGGGCAACAACTGAGCAGCAGGACTGCTACCTTAGCCTTTGTGCAAGGAGGAACAGAAGCACTGCCAGAGCCCTTCAAAATGACCTCCAGCAGGCCACAAATGTGCATGTGTCTGCACAAACTGTTAGAAACTGACTCCATGAGGATGGTCTGAGAACATGACCTCTACAGATGGGAGTTGTACTCACAGCCCAACACCGTGCAGGATGATTGGCAAATTCGCCACTGGCGCCCTGTGCTCTTCACAGATGAAAGCAGGTTCACACTGAGCACATGTGACACACATGACAGAGACTGGAGATGCCGTGGAGAGCAATCTGCTGCCTGCAACATCCTTCAGCATGACCGGTTTGGCAGTGGGTCAGTAATGGTGTGGGGTGGAATTTCTTTGGAGGGTCGCACAGCCCTCCATATGCTCACCAGAAGTACCCTGACTGCCATTAGGTACCGAGATGAGATCCTTAGACCCCTCGTGAGACCATATGCTGGTCCAGTTGGCCCTGGGTTCCTCCCAATGCAGGACAATGCCAGACCTCATGGGGCTGGAATGTGTCAGCAGTTCCTGCAAGATGAAGGCATTGACGCTAAGGACTGGCCCGCCTGTTCCCCAGACCTGATTCCGATTGAACACATCTGGGACATGTCTCGCACCATCTACCAACGTCATGTTGCACTACAGACCATCCAGGAGTTGGCGGATGCTTTAGTCCAAGTCTGGGAGATCCCTAAGGAGACCATCCGCCGCCTCATCAGGAGCATGCCCAGGCATTGTAGGGAGGTCATACAGGCACGTGGAGGCCACACACACTACTGAGCATTGTTTCCTTGTCTTGAGGCATTTCCACTGAAGTTGGATCAGCCTGTAACTTCATTTTCCACTTCGATTTTGAGCATCATTCCAAATCCAGACCTCCGTGGGATATGAGTTCTGATTTATGTTGATAACAAGTTTTATTGTTCTCAACACATTCCACTGATTTTCAACTGGAATATCTCATTCAGTGATATCTAGGATGTGGGATTTTAGTGTTTCCTTTATTTTTTTTGAGCAGTGTATAAAAAAACAAACCAGATAATTGTGTTAAAAAATAGAATGCCGAAACCAAGATTGGACATTTGTATCAGGTTCAGTACTAATAAATGAAATCTAAAAGAAAATTGTACTCATGAACCAAAAATTATAAAAATACAAAGTTTATTGATTGTAAAATAGCAAAACACAATCATAACAGACAAGGGTTAAAAAGTGGGAATCCACAAAGTGGCACCAAAACCCACAATGCATCAAATAGAGGTTGTACACAAAAGGTTATATACTATAAATCACTTTCCAAGGTGATACATACAAATCAAAGAATACCATTTAGTCATAATATTTCTAAAGGAAAGTGCACAGAATACACAAAACAAATAATCAATAGAGTACAAATATTCCCTCTTGTGGGTGATGGTGTTCTCTGATTTGTATGTATCACCTTGGAAAGTGATTTATAGTATATAACCTTTTGTGTACAACCTCTATTTGATGCATTGTGGGTTTTGGTGCCACTTCCACTTTTAACTCTCGTCTGTTTTTTTTGCTATTTTACAATCAATAAAATTTGCATTTTTATAATATTTGGTTCACAATTACAATTTTCTTTTGGATTTAAAATCTTCAGTGTATCACTAGGACATTATCATTGTTATGTCCGACTCTGCCCCTCCTGTGATAAGCAGCTAACTGTCTATAGACTATGACACTGTGCCTAATTAGCACAGTTAGCTTTCTCACGTCTGCTACATTGCTAAATCTAAAAACTGTCAGAATGGCTGCACCCAGTAAACTAAGAATACATCGTTGGGATTCAGGATCTCTTTGCCTACATCATGCTGCTCTCAAATGAGACAGCAAAAAACCTGCTGACAGATTGCTTTTTAATAAAATAGTAAGTGGCACTATACACACAGCATGCGGTACAATTTTACACATTTGCATGCCGTGTTGCCAAAAGCAATTCAAAAAATTGCAAACTTTGTAAGCCAGACCAATTGATAAGAAGAGATGAAGGTTCCCACTCAGTACTGTGTAGGATTGCTTTAGGTATTTTATTAGGCATTGATAGGCATGAGTGGAACCAATGGCACCTGAATTAAACAGGCACATCACGGTAGGCAGTAAGAGCAGTAGAAGTCATATTAAACAGGAAATTGTCTTGTAAACCTTCAATATCATGGTTCCTCTTCCCTCCCATACTTCACCAAGCTCACTTTCAATATTTGAACTCGTCATGGAAGAGGTTACCAGACTCCTCACCCTACTACCGGCAACAGTGACCCTATTCTCTCTCACTTTCTTCAGTCCCTCTCACCGGTTGTCACTACCTACCTAATAATTAACCTCACTCTGTCTGTATTTTTCCCTCCCACTTCAAACACACCATGATAAACCCATTACTAAAAAAAAACATCCCTCCACCAGAACTGTGCTGCCAACTACAGACTGATCTCAATTCTTCCCTTTATCTCTAAACTGTTGTAATTCTTGTTCCACTCATCTATCTCTTCTTGAACTTTTAGAATCCAGTTTCCACTCTATACTTTACTGAGACTGCCTATGCTAAAGTCTTAATGATCTAACATCTAAATCTAATGGCCACTACTCCCCGCTGATTATACTGCATCTCTGCTGCATCTAACACTGGACCACCAGCTCCTCCTTACTATGTCTGTTCTGTTGGACTCAAGGATACAAATTCTCACTTGGTGCTCTTCTGACCACTCCTTCAGTGTATCTTTTACTGGCACTTCTTCCTCTCCTGTTCCCCTTACTGTCGGGGTTCCTCATGGCTCAGTTCTAGGGCCCCTTCCGTTCCACGTATACACCACCTCTATTGGACAAGCCATCAGATTTGGCTTTTAGTACCAGGTTTATGCTGAGGACACTTCTCCTGATGTCACCCCCACATTACTACAAAATACCAGTGATTGTCTTTTCACTGTCTCCATCATGTCCTCCCTCTATCTAAAACTGAATCAGTTAAAAACAGAACTCATTTTTGTTTCTTCTCTCTATTAATCTACCTAAACCTGAAATTGCCATCTGTGTGTGTGGTTCTACCATAACTCACAAGAATACCTTCTGTCTTGGGGTGATATCTGACTCCAATATTTCATTCACTGCCTATATCCGATCCATCGATCATGACAACTGCACCTCAAAAAATATTTTTTGCATTCAACCTTTCCTTACCTTTGACTATGCAAAAACTGTTACTGTTGCACAGATTCGCTCACGCTACTGCACCTCTCCACTGATCGGTCTCCATCTTACTAAACGCTCTCCTATCCTATCCAACCTGAATGCAGCAGCCAGGATCATATTTATGTCCAACCGCTGCACTGAAGCCACCACTCTGTACCAGTCTTGACATTGAATTCTGATGGGCAACCAGTGCAAACTTACATTTACACACAAAGCTTTCCACAGTTCTGCACCACCCCTACATCTTTATCATCTGTCTACCAGTCTAACCATCCTCTCCATTTCACTAATGACGTAGGATTAACATCCTCTATAATCTGAGCCTCCCACTCATGGTTTCAGGACCTCTCATGCTGCACTAGTTTTCTGGAATGAACTACCCCCCCAGACAATCCGATTAATTCCCAATATCCAGTTTCAAGCGTGCCCTAAAAACACATTTCTTTAAACTAGGCTAGCACCTCACCTAACTAATCTAACTATCCCCTGTTCACGCTTTCACACACTCAGCAGCATTTTGTATTTTGTACAAATACTGACTTTTGTCTGGGTCATGCAGCGTTACTTGAATGCCCCTATTATGGGGATGGCTAGACCTTACATGACAAGCACTTTATATTAACTTTCGTTTTACCTCGACTTCCTCAGTTTATAAATTTGCAAAGAGGGCCCATACGCCTCTTTGCATGTGTTGAACGTTGTTACTCTGCAATGTCTTTTTTTGTACAAATACCATCAGAAATTTACACAAAACCAAAAAAGATCCTTCATTAATGTAACTTAATTGTATGACAAGGCAAAAGAAAATCAAAACTATGATCCCATGTTAAAAACTGGTCTGTGCTACTTAAAATGGAACCTGTCACCAAGTTTTCCCAATATAAAACAACATCCATCACCATTCATACCTCTCATATACAGCTTGCAAGACTGCTGTAAGTCCCCAATCCCCTCTGCATAGCCCAAAAATGCCTTTTATAATTCCCCTAAACGTGGTCTAGTTTGATGGGGGTCACTGGTCTTGCTTTGGCGCTAACGTATCCTACATACTCTAGTATCCCTAGTAGTGATCATGTGCAGGTGTACTTTGCTCTGCCCTGTAGGAGAGCGATTGGGGACACTATGGATGACATAAGGTGTCATCCAGATGAAGCCAGTAAGAAGACTGCAATTGCGAGCAGAGAAGAGCAGCAGAAGACAAGTGATGCCCATTGGACTGGTTCTGAACAAATGCTACAGGTTCTGGACTCTTGCATAAGCCTACAACTATTGCTTTTACCATCACCACAATTGATTGTGGCTCTCAAGTGTGGAGTGTGCTTTTAATGTTAAGTCCATTAAAAATAAGCAAAACCAAAATGCAGAAACAGCTCTAATGGTGAAATTATTTAGGAGTAAATGGTTGTCAGAAAAGAATATATATAGTATGACAGATCAGTCAAACTTACACAAAATATTATTTTAATTATTGTGTATAGTTGACGTGTTTATATAAAATTTTTCCACCACAGACCCATTACATTTTAACTATAAAAGCCATAAAAGTGTGAGTTGCCGTTTAATTACTAGGACCTCCAATGACACAAAGAACAAGTAATCCCCAGTAGTGCCCTCAGTAAGGATCTGACTACACATGCAAGTGCAAATAACCTTTTGTCCCATGGACCCGTACAGTGGTTTGTCAAGTACTCTAGAAAATTAACTGTGTGAATACTTGTTTTAGTTTGTGTTATTTATCTACCATCTTGTCTGATGCCCCAATGGTGCCTACACTTTACGTTATGACACTTGCTCTTACTCTGTTGTGAGCCAGCATAAGAGCCCGTGTTTTCCTATACTGCAGAAGCAAAACTACTTGAGTTGGCAGACCCGAAGAGCGCACACTTTGAGCCTGAAGCTCAGACAACCTGCTATAGCCTGAACTCACCAGGAACATACCACTCTCCACCAACAGAGGCACAGCATTCTCCTAAACATAGGACAACCCCTCTAAACTGCTGATTGACACTATAGAAGCTACTGTGTATTTTTCACAGATGGGTCCAGTTCTGACTTGAATTTGGTTGACAAATTTATCACAAAAATTAAATGCAGTATGGTAACAAGCTAAAAAAGCTCCTGAAAGGCTGCAATTCACATATCAATTGCCTAGGAAGAAAAAAGTATATAATTCTTGTAACAATTAAGTGTAAACATTTTTTAAGTAGGTAATCCTACCAATATACACAAGATGTACCATCTCAGGACATTTTGAGCCAAGAAACGAAAAAAATAAGGTTGACATCTGTATGTGACACCTTCTCTCTTTCTTCTGTTTATGATTAGTTTCTCAATGTCAGCTCTTACAAGCAGGAGGCAGTGGACACCATCTGTATCCCGCAAAAATACTCTACAGATTCTGCACACAAAAAGAAAGAGCTGAAGGCTCAGAGTACAGTCCTAAAATACCAGTTTATTAGAATAAGATTAAAATGCAGTTAATTAAAATACAGAGGCTGCTAGGCAGAGTACAGGGAAATACAGAGAGATAAAAGCTCAAATCCAGAACCCACTCGCCTACTAAGCTAAATGAGTCTATAGGTATGTAGACTAGAATCACAGGCTTGAACAGATTATATTCCAATGCCAACAGGATACAGATTGTTTTAACACATTTTCTGGCTAGATATCAGAGGCTGGTGACGGGGTTTATCCAGACATATATCCACCTGTAAGTATCCTCTGTCTTTGAGCCTCTTTTTGCACACCAGCCATGTACTTTAGTTCCTATGCCCAGATAGATTTTCTTACATGTACTACTCTGCATCTTACATCAAAGTTAGGCACTTACCAGCCTCCAATATCTAGCCAGAAAAGGTGTTATAAAAATCTGTATCCTGTTGGCATTGAATTAATCTGTTCAAGTCTGTGATTCTGGTATATTTGGGTATTACATACCGATAGACTCATTTAGCTTGGTAGGCAAGTGGGTTGTGGATTTGCACTTTGTATTTCCCTGTACTCTGCCTAGCATCCACTGTATTTTAATAATCCGTATTTTCAACTTAGTCTAATGAACTGGTATTTTAGGACTATACTCTATGAGCCTTGAGCTCTATTTCTATCAGCATTTGTATAATCAGTTCATGAGTTTTTTGTCCGTTATACTTATTACTTTGGACAAGTTTGTGTTAGATTCTGCAAACAGCACTCCGAGATGGTTGAGACAGGTTACGCAAGTTTTATAACTTTGTAGCCAACAACTATATGGACTTACCTACTATAACCACTCTCCAGTTTAAATACATAAAAGGAGAAATATCTTCAGCAGTACTTCATGGATAGGGGAACCTTATGAAATTTACAAAAAAAAAAGTGGAACTTTGTGTGGAAGATGTCCAAAAGCCGCCAGGGGGGATTTCATTGAACTTGAGCACACTGCAATCAGTAGTTATTTTGTACCTTACAAGGTTGAGTGCTTAAAAAGGTTCTTAGAGATTGTCCAAATGTTTTACTAAGGAAGAAAATCGTAAATAAGCCTAAAAACCCCAAATACTTTCAAGTTACATTCCTGTTACTAGAGAACCACCACTCTGGTGCTCTCCGCTGAAGAGGATGTCTTAAGTGTAGTCAGGGCACAAGGAATCAATGGTTTACAAATAAAGAGACTGGCAGAGTGCACAAGAGCAGTTTTGCTGGAGAAGCCGAAGACAGAACTGTCAAGTATATGGAAAACCTTTCCAATGTAAAATAATGTGATAACTGGAACTTTTCTTTAACAATCAGCAAAAGATAGGACAAAAAATACAAATACAGAAAAAATTAACACAGGGATAACATTTTGCAAAGATCTTTCACCTGGCTTTAATTCTGATTAACCGATCTTACAAAGTGACAGAATCTGCTTTCTTATGACTTATGTGCTAATGTACAGTTGAAATCTAGGTATCAGTTTATTCTTTTCTTCACAGCATATTCTATTCAAATGTACATACTTTTTCACAAAAGACAGTGGCTGGTATTTGTCAATGTATTAATCCCATCCGGCCGAAGACTTTACTCCTAGGGGACTGTGGCACATTGTATTTTTTAACAGTGAAACTCATTACATTTCTTATTAACACGGATTTAGCCCTTTGCCCGGAATGGATTACTGCAATGACAACAAATCTCCAACACTGACCATAATAGATGTATGCGATAGCAATTCTAAATGAAATTACAAGATGATTGATGAATCGCACATAATTTACAGGTTTTAATTTTTTGTAATATGATGGTAACAGGCACTGAAAAAAAACATGTTCTTGGCAAGATATTTAAACAGAAATTGAGATTAGGAAGCCTAGGAAAGCAAATGACATTGTCTTTAAGTAAGAAACCTACTTTGCAACATGTACCATTTCGGTTTCTCTAGCACCAGTAATTTTCCCATCCAATTATTTTTTAACAGGATGAGAGGCTGTTATCTTAGAAACTATAACTGATATGAAAAATAAATTATTCTCCAAATTTTTATGCAAAAAGATAATTCACAAATTCATTGTGAAGATACAGAAATTCAATAAGTCACCTAAAGATTAAAAATCACATCCTGGATATTCAACGGTTTGGTGTTTGTAAAATACATCTATTTAGAAGTAGGCTTTTATACTAGAAGTGGCTTTGCACTGAACACAATTTTCCCAGATTCTGGATTACAAAGAAAATTAAAGAATTAAAATTGTCATTCTTAATGAGGCAGTCTTTTGCTTTAATTTGTAGTTAAATGGAAGATAATAAAGATCAATATATACAGTACATTAGCTGTAAAATGGAAAGAGGAGTCAGAAATAAGAATAGCACAGGACAAAATAAATCTGATTTTATTTATACTCGTGATTAATTTGTCTTTCCTTTTCTATTTAGCCTAATCAGTCAACCTGGAGCAGAAAAATTCTGATGGACTTTTACATTGAACTCTCAGATGTACAAGACTACAAATGAAGAAATCAAAAAGGCAAAATATTCCATATTGCTGGATTTAACAAAACGTGTTGGATAAAGACAGTACACATTTGATTTACAGTTTTACAAATTTCAAAATGGAGTGCTATTCTCCTTTGCCACCAACATGCTCAAATCAGAGGTAATGTGAGGGTTCTAATCTACAGAAAGATTGCTCTATCTACAAAAGGAGCGTTAGGATGGTTTTGCTTTCAGAAAATAAAAGGGTACTTAAAAAAACAAAACAAAAAAAACTAAGAAATGGATGAAATATTAAAAGAGTAAAACCGATGTTTTGCAAATTCAGAAGACACCAATTGCCTCTACAGTGAGGTCTTATTTACAAATGCAATGATAACTTAAATTAGGTGTCATATGAATAGAATGTGATTTGAAAGGTCATGGAAATCTTCTAGTGACTTTAATGTACTGTACATTTTGTGCTTTAGGAATTAAAACTGTGCCAATGGGAACAAGAAGTATGGAGATCGGGCAAAATGTAACCCATCATCAACTTCCCAAAGAGCACACGTGTTGTGCAACCAGTAAGACATTATCTGCACAATCATCCACTGTGCCACAAGAACTATAAAATTGATTTCTCAGATACAATAAATGAATGACCCAAAAGCATATCATTGAACACATAAAAGGAAGTATATTTAAAAATAAAATATTGGTCAAGCTAATCTTTGATTCCACTCTGCTAATAAATTTACAGGGAATAAATTTCTTTTTAAACAATATGGAATTATTGGTTTGATATCGGTCCCCAAAACCATCTGTTACATAAATCATATTTTGTGCATTTTGAACAATTACAATGCATAAAAACAAAGCATTTTCTCTTCTTTTGTCAATTAAACACTAATACTCTTCTTGACAACATAGATTTGAAATGGCAAAAAAAGGAAAAATAAAAAGGGAAAAACAAAAATAGAAAAGTCAGTTGTTACCTTCCCCTGTTTACAACAAATTAAATTGAGACAATTTCAAACACATTACACTACATGATTAATAATAAAAATCATGTTTTTTTTGTTTTTTTAATAAAGTTGCCCAAAATGCAAGGGATGTGCATAGGTTTACAACTTGGTTATAATAATTGTAAGTAATTCCCAAGGGTACGAATTCCCATGAACGGAATGTATGTTTCTGTAAGTTACAGATTTGTTCAACACAGATACACCAACAGTATAAACGCTTGCGACTGTCCACATGCATTAAGACCCACTTTCAAATTTCTATATTGTTTATAGTTTTTTTTTTTTTCAAAGAGACAGTATCAAATAAAACTATATTATGCGGTAAATACTTTAAGGAAATATTTTAAATGAAAAAGGCCATTAAATAGATGGTATCTCCTCTTCCAATAGATGAAGGCTAATTGTGTAAATAAATTAAATAGTGCCTTTGCTATTGAATGAATGACATAAGACTAAAAAGAATGTAGTGTTCCACCCTTGCTAAAGGTAACCAAATTCCCCCATTATTAAAATAGATTATAGAAAGCAGCATATCACTTGTGCAGTTTTCAGAGGCCTTTAAAACAAAAAGCTATGGTTTCCAAAAATATAACATTCAAAAGGACTGAATAATGCATACATTTTAAAAAGGTATATTTTAATACAATCTAGGAGAAAGAAAAAGGTTAAAAAACAGATACTGTCTCTTTAAAGTAGCACTGAAAGTTTGCTTTGTTTTCCTTCCCACCTATTAGGACATGACAATAATTATAAATTTAGATCACACTACATTTAGGTAGTCTCTAGGGGCCAAGACCAGTTGACAACGCCAACAGAGAGGATTCTCCAAGTACTGCACGAGGTGATTTTGAAGTAATAAAACACCAACAGTTCCCTTGAAAATGGTCTAATAGACCCAGGATACAGGAACCCATTGTGGTGCCGTGCACACAAGCTCAATGGCTTCCTCCAGATGTCTAATAGTTTCATCAATCTCATTGTTGATAATTGTTAGATCGAAGTAGTGTGCATATGTTCTCTGCAGAATTTCTGACTCCTTTTGCAGTCGCTGAAGGGATTCATCCTAAAAGGATTTAAAAAAAATGCTGTTACATACAATGTACACCTGTTATGTGCCTTCTGAACACAATCATTAAATAGGAAATCAAGTGATTCAGAGATTGCCAGAAGAGTTCTTCACCCGCCTCGATGATGTACAATAAGCAATTATCTGCTACAGACAAGATCATGAACAAGCACAAGTTGAGACTAGATAGGAGCTACAAAATCACAGTACCAGAGTCACACAAACATTTGGGTTTCACATAAAGGTAACATTTACACAACATAGCAACATCCATAGCAAATGGTTAGCACATTGTTCTAGCCACCAGGAACCAAATACTACATACATGTAAAGAACGTTAAAAATGCAATCAAAATAACCCTGAAAAATATACAACCTCATTCTAAACTTCAAGTAAAATCACATTTGGATGTAATATTTGAGAAAATAATTTTTTAGTATGGGAAACGTGTGGTGATTAACTATGAGCTTGAGCCTATTTTTGGCCTTACGGAAGATGCAATCAATATTATTTTCACTGTCACACTCCAAGTGCCATAGTATAATGTGTCCCCAAGGCGTATTGCACCCTTCAACTGGTCTGGAGTGCATACAACTTATTGCTTGGCATTCAGAATGACAAATTTAATAGAAGGTTGGGAATTATAAAATAAGCAAATATGAAATAAGAATACCTATATAAAGATCTCAATCTACCACAATTTGTGTTTTTATTTTATGTTGTTCCATGTGCAATCTAAACTTCCCATCAGTATGTCTTTGGAGTGTGGGAGGAAACTGGAAAACCCTAAGGAAACCTACGAAACACTGGGAGAACAAACTCTTTGCAGACGTTGTCATTGGTGGGATTTGAACCCAGGACCCCAGGTCTCCAAGCAACAGCGCTAATCACTGAGCCACCGTGCTGCCATCCCTGTTCCTTGTAGGCATGACTCCTCATCCCTGTCCTGATATGCATGGCTCCTCATCACTATCCTTGTATGTATGGTCCTCCCATGAGAAAAGCATAAAAAAATCAAAACAAAAAAAAAAACAAAAAAAACATGCTACTTACCTTCCCTGCGCGCCCTATAAGCATCTTGTTCCGGCGCAAGCAGCTGCTTCGGCAGGGCGATCATGTGTCCCCGCTCATTAAGGGAATGAATATTCACCTCTCTCCACGCTTATGGGAGTGGAGAGAGCTGAATATTCATTACCTTAATGAGCGGGCACCCGTGCTAGCCCGGCAGCTGCTGGAAGCCAGCCACTGTGGCTGACACTGTGCATGCTGTAAGAGAAATGAATATTCACTGCCAGTGCAGTCAATATTCATTTGTCTTTAGCAGCAGGCACAGGCTTTAGCCGTAGCAGCCGAAACCTGCCTCCTGTGACCTGCTGGTACGTCGTATCCCCCCCGCTGACTTTTGGGACAATGACCTGTGTATAAGTTGAGAGGGGAGTTTTCAGCACAGAAAAAATGTGCTGAAGAACTCGGCTTACACACGAGTGTATACGTAGGTCTTTCTTTTTTCACAATAAAATATGGAAAACTGAGTAAAAATGAAAAAAGGTTTTATCAACTTCATTTTACTCTTGTTTCACAAGGGACTTGAAGTTGTGATCAGTCGATTGTGTGTATGATGCTTTGTAATATTGTGTTTTAGGTTGAAAGACAACATTGTTTAAACACTTATCAAAATGTGTCCAAAATTATACCTATGACACTTCAAACAATACTATAAACACTGTAAGAAGTGTCCCACTACTGGGCACTCAGATACAATATTTTACTCACATTTTTAATCTATTTTCTAATTAAGAAGTAATTGGTATAAACTGAATAGCTCTTTTTACTCTGGATCTTGAAAATATGAGTATGTGTTTATAATGCTTAAATACTGTCTGGCAATCTACTAGGTCGTTCCCCTGGCATTGCCCATTAGGCAGATTCCGCTCACAGAAAGTAGGGGCCTTTATTAAAGGGAACCTATCACCCCGTTTTTTTCGGTATGAGATAAAAATACTGTTAAATATGGCCTGAGCTGTGCATTACAATAGTGTAGTTTGTGGACCCCGATTCCCCACCTATGCTGCCGAAATACGTTACCAAAGTAGTCATTTTCGCCTGTCAATCAGGCTGGTCAGGTCGGATGGGCGTGGCTTCTTCCCCCAGATATTGCGTAGTTTTCCGTTGGTGGCGTAGTGGTGTGCGCATGTCCAACGTCCCCAATCCTGCACGGGGGGGTGAAAATAGCAGCGATGTCCGTTATTCCATTGGTGGTCGGTGGGCGTGGCCATCTTCCTTTGGCCGCGCGTGCGCAGAAGCGGCGCTCTGCTGGCCGCGGCTTCAGGAAAATGGCCGCGGGATGCCGCGCGTGCGCAGATGGAGATCGCGGCGGCCATTTTCCTGAAGCCGCGGCCAGCAGAGCGCCGCTTCTGCGCACGCGCGGCCAAAGGAAGATGGCCGCGCCCACCGACCACCAATGGAATAACGGACATCGCTGCTGTTTTCACCCCCCCGTGCAGGATTGGGGACGTTGGACATGCGCACACCACTACGCCACCAACGGAAAACTACGCAATATCTGGGGGAAGAAGCCACGCCCATCCGACCTGACCAGCCTGATTGACAGGCGAAAATGACTACTTTGGTAACGTATTTCGGCAGCATAGGTGGGGAATCGGGGTCCACAAACTACACTATTGTAATGCACAGCTCAGGCCCTATTTAACAGTATTTTTATCTCATACCGAAAAAAACGGGGTGATAGGTTCCCTTTAATGATCTCATAGTCACCTAAGAAGAAAGTTGGATTATGGATCCAAATGCCTGAAGAGTAGCAAGGTGGATTTATCAGGTGGATAATGGTTCTTTTGTAATTATATTAGCTTACCCCAATTTATCCAATTATTTATTCTGTCAGAACAAAAGTAGACCATTGCCATTTTGTATTTGGGCTGATTAAATCAGTATTTTATATTTATTTTCTATAAAACAGTTTGCTTAATTTTGAGACAAATGAGACTTTGTAAAAAGAAAGACAAAAAGGCCCAAATCATTAATAATTGGTGTTTGCTTTCTTTATATATGATAGCCTTTGTGGGCAGAGTTTGGAGTTTCCATATGGTTTTGCTTGATTCATCATTTGCAGCAAAACTTGCTGCAAATGTAGTCCAGTCCACCTCTACAGTGATTTTATGTGCACCAGATATTCTGAAGCAGATTTTACACCAATTTATGAAGTTTGCGACTTTTTGCGGTAAAAAGTTACAAAACGGTTCAAAGAAAAATAATAATGTTCATTTTTACTTTCCACAGAATTCCCGAATCGTGTGTACCATTTAATGAGTTTGTGGCTAGGTATTTTGGATTTTGCCTTGATTAGTGTTCTGTCTTTAGAAATGTCAATGTCATTTTCAGTTACATGAAAAGCTAGATGCACACTATGTTTGTGCACCTAGCCAACAGTACACATCGGGAGCTTTTACCGAAGTATACCGTAATGTCAGTCGACCATACACCAGACGGAGGCCACCCCAAAAGACTATGCTTTCCAATACAGTGGGGTACAGCAAAGAAACATACAACATGTAGTATATGTTTTTCGTTAATAGGTCCCTATGGTTGCATTGGCCTCCAACTTGATTGTGGACACTGTCTGGTGCATATGTATTGAGGATATTTGCCTGACAGGCTAGGACCAGTCTGCGTTTGTGCCCGTTAAAGTAATTTCGCTTGAATAAACAGCTTACACTTTTGTAAGGGTATTTTTGGAAGACATCTCCACTGTGATGCATATTATGCAAAATAAATAATGCTCTCAGTGGGAAAAACAAGATAATCTTGTTGTTATGATATCTTGTAATGAATAAGTTGTAAAGCGCTGCGGAATATGTTGGCGCTATATAAATAAAAATTATTATTATTATTATGGCTAACAAAAATAAAATACCGTATATACTGACCCGAATATAAGCCGAGGCACCCAATGTGACCACAAAAAACTGTGAAAACTTATTGACTTGAGTATAAGCCTGTTATTCATTGTCTCCTCATCCCTAACAATGGTGTGCATGGTCCCCTCATCCCTATCCTGGTAGGCATGGCCTCCTCATCCCTATCCTGGTAGGCATGGCCTCCTCATCCCTGTCCTGGTAGGCATGGCCTCCTCATCCCTGTCCTGGTAGGCATGGTCTCCTCATCCCTGTCCTGGTAGGCATGGCCTCCTTATCCCTATCCTGGTAGGCATGGCCCCCTCATCCCTATCATCCCTATCCTTGTAGGCATGGCCTCATCATCCCTAACCTGGTAAATATGGCTTCCTCATCCTTTATCCTGGTATGCATGGCCTCATCATCCCTATCCTAGTATGCATGGCCTCATCATCCCTATCCTGGTAGGCATGGCCTCCTCATCCCTATCCTGGTAGATATGGCTTCCTCATCCCTATCCTGGTATGCATGGCCTCATCATCCCTATCCTGGTGTGCATGGCCTCCTCATCCCTATCCTGGTAGGCATCGCCTCCTCATCCCTATCCTGGTAGGCATGGCCCCCTCATCCCTATCCTGGTAGGCATGGCCTCATCATCCTTGTCCTGACCCCCATTAGAAAAACATAAAAAAAACCAATACACCCTACTTGCCTGCGCTGCGCTCCCTATAAGTGTCTTGTTCCAATGCCAGCAGCTGATTTATGCTTGTAAGCAGCGCATGGCAGTGATGTCATGAGCTGCTTACAAGCCAAGGACAGCTGCCGAAATACTCACTGGTCCCCACATGGGGACTACATGCATGGAGAGCAGTGAGTATTCATTCTCTTTAGAAGTGGACACACGTGATACCTGGCAGCTGCGACTACTATGCCCGCTATTACTGAGAAATGAATATTCACTGCCAGCGCAGTGAATATTCATTTCTCTTTAGCAGAGGGCACAGGCTTTAGCAGCAGCAGCCGGCTCCTGCCTCCTGTGACTGGCAGCTCCGCCGCTGCCCCTCCGTCTTGTGGGACCCTCACTCAAGTGAAAGCTGAGGGGGGCTTTTTCAGCATAAAAAATGTGATGATAAACTCTGTTTATACTCGAGTATATACGGTAAATTACGCTACAAAGCAAGCTTTTGAGAAATCTTGGGTCTTTTCCTTAGGCATGGTATAAAAGTTTCTGAAGAAACACAAATGGTACAAATATCCCTGCAAGATCAGAGGCCTGATGCCTGAGGAGTCTGCTCCAGAGACTGTGGGGGCACCAAACCTCTGATATTACAGGGATTATTGGGACTCTAAAACTTTCACAATACTAATCTAATCCAATTAAGGATTCATTCTCAGAGCTCAGTTTATTTGTTTAAATATTCATTTATTATACCATGCATCTCTTTTTTCTTTTGTGCATACATTTGTTTTTCTTCAGAAACTTTGTTATACTATGACAGGAAGGGGTCAAAGGAAGAGACCCAAGATGTCTCAAAAGCTTGCTTTTTATAACTACAAGATTATCTTGTTTTTCCCACAGAGCATTCTTTTTCAACTGGCTAACACGGTACCAAACCCTTTTTTCTTTTAGCGAAATAAAGATACACATACAGCTAAAAGCGTGTGAATACTGGACTATTTCCTGAAATTCCCATTACAAAGCTGTGGGTGTTAATCTACAGTTGGCTCTCTTCCCCCTTCTCAGCTATTATAACATCCACTCTACTGTGAAGGGTTTGCCCCAAATCTTTGAGCTTTGGCAGGATGGACCCAGGACACAAATACAAAGGTGGTTTGGCTTGCAATCGACACCATTTCTTCCCAAAGGCGTTTAGGTCAGGGGCCTACCCTAAACTGTTGCTACAAATCCAGAAGCATACAACAGTCTAAGGCTGGTTTCACATTTGGTTTGGGCAGAGCTGCGGAAGGCTGCGTACTTCCTCCGTTAAGCCCCGCCCACTGCCGCACCTCTTCCATTCAGCTCCGCCTACATCTGCATGCGTCCTGCGTACTTATATTTAACATTGGGTGCGCAGGCCATGCGGATGTATGCGGATCTGTCTGCATGCGTCATTTTGATGCTGCGCCGACCACAACAAAATGCAACATGTTGCGTTCGACACAGTGTCAAAACGACACATGCGGATGCATCCGCATGGCCCGAGTACCCAATGTTAAAGATAGGTACGCAGGACGCATTCAGACGTAGGCGGAGCTGAATGGAAGAGGTGCGGCAGTGGGCAGGGCTTAACGGAGGAACTACGCAGCCCTCCGCAGCTCTGCCCATCGCAAATGTGAAACCAGCCTAAAATGTGTATGCACACTATAGAATGACAGATGATACCCACAACCCAGCAGTGAACACTATGTATTTCAGCAGATAGCATTACTTATTTGTCCATCAGACAATTGGAAAAAGTAATGTACAGCAACATAATACTTAAAGGGGGACAAACGCAGCCATATCCATGTTCTGATGCATATAATGGAAGCAATTTCTTGCACAACAGGAAAAAATGAAAAACACAAAAGCGGATGACCGGTCCTCTTTCATTACACATATTCCAGTTTTCAATAAGCATAAACGTCAATATCAGTCCTGCAAGAGTTCCAAGTCACCCAATGACTGAAATGTTTAAGGAAAGGCGGACTCCAGTGGAGTAACCCATTTGTATTATGTACCACCTGTAATATATTTAATTGATATTATACAATAAAAGTCAACTATGTATTTTATTCCGCTGTGTGAATGGTATATATTGGATACAGCAATCATTTAAAAGCAACAGACATGGTATAGAAGCATCTACCGAAATCTACACAACTAGCATTGTGGGGTTTTGCTATTTCAAATCCTCTCCAGTACTTACAGGTAATTTTCTGCACCATCTTGGAAGCTTAGTAAAATTTGCAAGTGTGTAATTGAAAGGAAGAAAACAAGTTTGACAAAAAAATAAAAAAAAAATAAATAAATCTGATAATTGCAAAACAACAGAAAACAGAACAATGTGAACAAAAATAAAAGAGGTCAATAACTAGTGTTTCTTAGGAGGCCAATGCTTTAAGATACTAATTTTTGTGATTCATTTGTTTAAAAAAAACCTACGGTAGTTTAAAAATGATGTTTGTCAGCTTTTCCTCTAGTTGTACACGTTTTTGTAGCTTTTCAACTAATATAAAGGAATCGACAGATGACACCGCAGAAGCTGCTTATCTGTTGACACCAGAGTAGCACATTTTACCACCACAAGTAATGTTATCACACTAATTCATCAATTTACATTGCGCCATAAAACGATGAAATCTGTAGATCACAGATAGAAATCTATTTTTTGGAATCCTTGGAGTCTGTTGCACAGATTTGGTATGGTGGTACAAATGGCCTTGATTATTTATATATGGTTGGAGGGGTAGTACAGAAGGACATTGCTATATTTTAATTTTGGGCTTTTCTTTTTCTTATTGTCTGGAGACATTCTTCAATGTATAAAGCACTTCTAATAGTGATGTAATTTCCTTCTGCAAATAAAACATTTAAAGACAAAATCACATCCATTCAGCACCTTTCCCGTCTCATGTGACCGAAATTCTTGCAACATCCACATTAAGCTTCTGCATTTGGATCCCACTGCTTCACAAAGTTCTCGTTTTTTTGAGAGCAGCATTAATCACTTTTTGTTTTTATATGAAATAGAGTTGGATTGCATAATGGCTGCATGCCATACTATGGCACCACTCATCATATATAGAGGATATATAGTATTCAAGTTTAGGAAGTATGAGGGAGAAATTAATATGGGTAATGCTGACAGGAAGGGGTTAAAGGAACACTAAAACAAAAAATGAAATCTCGGCTTATCCTCCCCTAATTTCCTCTCCTCCAATGTTTGTCTCATATTACCACCAGAATGGAGGAATACATAAAATCTTCTGTGTATTTCCTGGGATCTGTGCCATGTGCCTACATCCTGTGCCTGGCGGTAACAACTGGCTCCATCAGAAGCCCCTCGTCACTACCATGTCTTCAGGAGGACACACATTACTAAGTCCTGACCCAATACCAGGTCCCCAGCAAAAAGACAATTAGGTAAAAAAAAATAATCAGCTGATTAAACCCTTTTCTTGGTGTGATTTCTACAAAAGCATGCAGACTGAAAACCGGGTGGGCTTATTTTCCCAATGTACACTAGAGGTATGCAACTGCATTCCATATAGTGTAAAAGGACACGCTCCGCAAATATCTGGGTCATTTACTGTCTATAAAAACATTCACCATAGAAGCCAAAAATAATCCCAGCACATATGTTGAACATCCCACAAAATCAGAAAATGGACTAAACATATCTTGTCAGTCCGTTTCAATTTAAAAAGTAAAGAGAACCCTCAATTCTTCGCTTGTCAATGTCTACCTGGATGTTTTACATTAAACCGACCAAAACGAGTCAGAACAGGAAGACTGCACCTCACACCCCAGTGATTTCAACTTACCTCATTGATACTTGGGGTAATAGTAGGTGCAGCAATGAAGACCACAAATGGAGCAAATTCTGCTGTTCTCAGGACTTTTAGAGCCTAAAAACACGATGATGACATTAATATTTACATAGACAAAACGTAATCTGTCTCATCACTGCAATATCAAGATAGTGTCCCAAGGAATTAAAACATTTTAGAAATTTGACTATAGAAAAATAAACCCCCCTAGACAAGTGCCAACATACATAACCAAATTCTTGCATATGGGAAATTCTAAGTATATTATAGACATCGACCTGATGTTCACAGTTGGCCGTTACAATGCAGCTTGTCTTGTAAGAAAAAGATATTCATCAATGGAACCCTACTAGAGCAAACAGTGATGTATAAATGTTAACGTGTACCTGTCATTTCAGGACCCTCTCTGTATAAGCGATCGTGCGTATACAAGAGGGATAATACGATTTTTGGACATTATATGACTTGTGCCCTACATTTTTTCCTCTGCAGGCTTCATGTGTAATTGTCAGTTTTCTCTGAGTTAGTGAGTGGAACTAGCTATGAGATCTCCTTTACACAGAAAGATTAATACCCGCTTCTCTGCTTAGTACAGAAATTCATAAGTAGCAGACACAACTTTGTGTAGATGATAGAACATTATTGAGCTGTGTGGCTGTGAATCCAGTTCTACAACAAGCTAAATCACTCACCAACGGCAGCACAATCTGCCCATTTTCTTGCTATGCTCCTTACTCTCCAACCACTAAGGCTGTGGAACACACCCCATTGTGTTGGCAATCAATGTTGCTTTGACCAAGACAAATTTTAGTTGTTTTTCCAGAGTGCAGTACAGAGGAAGTGGCGGCTCATAAGTGGAGAAAGAAGCAGAATTCTCTGAATATATTACAAAGTTTCTTATATTTGAGGCTACTAATTTATACAAAGTTTGAAAAAAACTATACAGACCATTAAAACCCCCCAAAAACGCAACATATGACACAGGCAGCAGTGCCACGAAGTCTACTATTAAAGAAACTTAGATGAATAAACAAAACAGACCTATTTAAAGGGAACCTGTTAGCAGGATTTTGCAAAGTAATCTACAGACACTGTCAGGTTGGCGCTGTTATACTGATTAACATGATATCTTACTTGATTAAATCCATCTAGTAGTAGTTTAATCCATATCTGTAGTTTTCAGTTAATGAGAGTCTTGGGTGGGCCTGTGGGCAGGGCTTTATGTGGTGCTCTGTTCTCATATTCATCCTTACTGACTCACGGTAGGTCACTGAACCTTCAGCCAATTCTTTTTTCCTGCCAACAAAATGGAGCCAGCAAGCGATATATGCTACTGCGCAGGTGTCGGCGCCATTTTGCTGAAGTTACAATTTTTTTTTGTTTAAAGCCAACTATTTTCTGCGGTATGTAAAAAGCAGGCAGGTCACTGAATGATCAGTGACCTGTTCTAAGCCTATACAGATGCATATGTAAGCAGAGTCCCACATGAAGACCCCCACAGGCCGCCCTGGAGCATGAGTCTCGTTAAAGGGAACCTGTCACCCCGTTTTTTGAAGATGAGCTAAAAATAGCGTTAAATAGGGGCAGAGCTGGGCGTTACATTAGTGTCTTTGTGTGCCTTTATTACCCACCTATGCTGCCGAAATACCTTTGCAAAGTCGCCGTTTTCTGCTGTCACTCACGCTGGTCTGGTCCTATGGGCGTGGTGACAGCGCTGTTTCTCCCCCAGATCAGGCTCATCATTCCGTTGGTGGCGTAGTGGTGTGCGCATGTCCAACAGAGAATATCCACTGCCCAGGAGATGAAAAAGAGCGCGATCTGCGCTATTCAGCCGTTTACCGGTGGGCGCGGCCATCTTTCTGTGGCCGCGCGTGCGCAGATGGAGCGCTCTGCTGCCCGGGGCTTCAGGAAAATGGCCGCCGCGATCTCCATCTGCGCACGCGCGGAATTCCGCGGCCATTTTCCTGAAGCCCCGGGCAGCAGAGCGCTCCATCTGCGCACGCGCGGCCACAGGAAAGATGGCCGCGCCCACCGGTAAACGGCTGAATAGCGCAGATCGCGCTGTTTTTCATCACCTGGGCAGTGGATATTCTCTGTTGGACATGCGCACACCACTACGCCACCAACGGAATGATGAGCCTGATCTGGGGGAGAAACAGCGCTGTCACCACGCCCATAGGACCAGACCAGCGTGAGTGACAGCAGAAAACGGCGACTTTACAAAGGTATTTCAGCAGCATAGGTGGGTAATAAAGGCACACAAAGACACTAATGTAACGCCCAGCTCTGCCCCTATTTAACGCTATTTTTAGCTCATCTTCAAAAAACGGGGTGACAGGTTCCCTTTAACTGAAAATAAAAATTAAACAACCACAAGATGGATTTCATCAACCAAGTTATCATTTAATCAGTATAACCGCGCCAACCTAACACTGTCTGTGGGTTACTGAGCACAATCCTGCTGACAGGTTCCCTTTAAGCCATGGAATTTATTGTTCAGAGTTATTCTGAAGACTTAAAAGGGGCTTATCTGGTTAACAAAACTTTCCAAACACCTTGTAAGAGAATTGTAGATTACTAGAGAGCATGTTACTCTGGAGGAGCATAGCACAGGCAGCTGATCGATTTCAATCTGCAATTCCTCCCTTCTACTATGGTGGCACTAGCGAATAATTGAATACTTGCTGTCAGGACACCTCACAAGTTAGAGGAACAGGGGTTGGTAAAAGACAACCCCGTTAATTCACAGGTTCGTATATTCTGCCTAAAAGTTTCACAATTTGAAAAGATCAAAGCAGTAAAACCTTTTGTACATTTATCTGTCTTGGCACAATTGTATTTTTTGTCATGGATTTTGGGTAGTTACCTGAGGTTCAACATCAAGTATTGCAATAAGTCCCTGTTCGTGGATCTTTCGTATTGTTTCCAGTTTTGTCCCATACATTGCATCCTCATGGCTGCCGTATTCCAGATATTCATTGTTGGAGATATCTTGCATCATTTGGTCGTGGGATACAAAGAAGTAATTTTTTCCATTTTCTTCATCTTTCTTTGGAGGTCTTGTTGTGTCTAAAATGTGGTGCACAACATAGCGTCAGGAACACTTTTCTGTGCAATCTCTAATTCTTTAAAACCTTCCTTACAAGGTGTCAGCATAAACCATGTAGAAAACTATATAAAACATAACAGCATAAGCAATTTATCAGACTAAAGCCTGCCCAAGCTTTATCCGGCAACACAACTTGCAGTAAGATCACTATGCAAAATACACTGAAATAAACAGTAGTGAAAAGAAACTGACCAAATGCATTCCTATATCAAACCATTACCTACGGAACTTACGTGGGATAGGGTAAGCAAATCTGTCAGGATGTTTAGTAATTAATGTGTTCTTTATATGTCGTCTGCCAACACCATGTGCACCTATGAACAAAACAGAACAAATGTATGTATTTCTTTTTCTTATACTTGTACAGCATAGCACTTGATCATACACACAGTCATATAAGTTACCTAGGAGGACTAGTGTTTTCCTTTTGAAAGCCGGTAGTTTTACCACCTCTTCGTAAGTTACCAGATCTAGTTGGTCAAAGACTATGGGTAGAAATAAAAGCAAACCATTGATTAATCACTTGTCATCAGCTGTTTTTTTTTTCTACACAATTTAAAAAAAGGAACCAATGTAATACTTCTCCAGTCCTCAAAGGCTTTAACTGGGTCTTTAAATTGATTTATACCTTCCGCCTGCATGCAAACTACAGTATGTTTTGCATGCAGGTTTCCCTTAGCCAATGTACTATAAAGAAAACTAAGACATGCAACAGGAGACTTAAAAAGTAACCGTTGTTTAATTTATTTTTTCATAAATCAATTGTACAAGTAAAAATCTGAAAATTTGTATTCTATCTTATCAGAAAAATCTACTTCTTTCTCCTAGACTTATCTTTCATTCTTAAAATTCTAAATTCCAATGTAAAACCGGTGTTCAGTGAGGACAGCTTTTTACATTATTGGTAAGCTTCTACACAGATGGCAGCAGAGGTCCTTGGCACCTTCTCCTCCCCCCTTCCAACTCCTCCTTCCACCTCCCCGCTACATAGCGACTTACGAGAACCAAGTGTCATCTCCTATCTCAGTAATGTAACAATCTGTCTTCACCGACTACAGATTTTACCAGACAATTGAGAATTTTGAAAATTAATAATCTGTCCTGGTAGAAAAGAAGCAGATTTCTCTGAAAAGATTTCTTACAATGTTCCTTATTTTCATGTCCGCTATTGCATTAGGCAATAAAAGTGAAAACGACGGTCACTCTTTCTAATGAAACGAAAGTTTCTAAATCTGTTAGTGTTTCCATGTACACAGTGGTTGCGTCACTGATCAGTACTTAAAAATGGCAAATCAGAAGAAAAGGCTGACATTACAGCACAATAAGGTTAAAACGGAAATCATAGCAACGTTGCAGTCTGACTGGCTGCAGCGGTCTGGTGACTAGAAGAGCATGTCACTGGAGACACAGCCAATGACAGTCTTCTTCTCACTTGACCACTAGTGCCAATTACAGGTAGCAGAGTTGCTGTGATTTCGGAGCGAGCGGCCTGCACTGGATTTGTGGGTGCACTGAAAGGCTAGTAGTATACCTCTATTCATTGCTCTTAATCAAGGTCTTAAGACAAATTTATTTTACCATCAGACAACCCCTTAAATTTACCATTTCACTTCTGGGTGAACCATCACCTGCTTGGGCATATTTTAAAGCTTTGTGCATCCATTGTCTCCAGCAGTAACTGCATTCCTCCTAACCAACCTCCACTTGCAAAATGTATAATAGGTTGTGCAAACTGCACTGTAGGCGACTGGTATATAGCTACAATTATCATCAAGAGCAGCATGCATAGGGTTTTTATACAGATTAATCTGGTATTTTACTTTTAGGAACATTTGCCAAAAAGGAAGTTGTTAACAAGAAGGACTGGAGTTTCCCTTAAAACCTTCAAACTTGGGGCACTGGGATAAAATGCACACATTTTTACTAAAAACACATTTTATGGGTTTGTAAATAGAGTAGTTTAGTGGAAAAAAAACACTTTTCCCTCATCTCAGAAGGCCTCAGCAATGAAAACAGTGGATGTAGACTTGTCAGACTGAACACATCCAAACACATGCATAATCAAGAGGTTGTGAGCGGCCAGAACTTACTTCCTCTTGATTACGTATATGTCCGAAGATGGGGACAGTGATGCCAGCGGTGACTGGGCACAGGGCTCATGTGTCATCACAACCGCATGTGAACCCTGGGAACATGAGTGCCGACACTGCTGGAACAGCGTTGGCATGGGAGGGGAGTAAAACTGCTTTTATTTTCTGAAAACATTCAGATCGAGAAGTGGTTATCCTAGTAATGGACAACACCCTTAAAGAAGAAAAAAATAAAAATGGAAGCAATCATTAGAAAATTACCCATCACAAATTATGTTTTGGGTGTATGGTTTATTTTTTAAATGGCAAATTTCTTCCCCATATCAAAAAAGAAAATGCGTTACCTTGCAATTTTCCAATTACTTACTGGCTACTTAAAGAAGCGCTCCCATATATATATTTTTTTATTAAATGTTTGTGTATGTGCTTACAATGTATTGTATACGTCAGGTGTCTCAAACTCTGCTTGGAATATGGGCCGCATATGGGAAAAAAAAAAAATTGTCTTTCAAAGGATACAGCCCCTAAATTCAAAGTGACATTTTTAGTGATACCATTGTTTTTTCTATACACCTTTTGAACATTTTTGCAGTGTTTATTTTATTTTTTAGAGCTTGGGTCTTTATGGATGTGGTGATAAAAAATGTGCACTCATATTGTAGTTAAGCCCTCATCCAGGTCCCCATATTGTAATTATGTCCCCATCCAGGTCCCAATATTGCAGTTATGTCACCATATTGTAGATATGGTCACATCCAGGTCCCTATATTGTAGTTATGTCCCCATCCAGGTCCCCATATTGTAGTTATGTCCCCATCCAGGTCCCCATATAGTAGTTATGTCCCCATATTGTAGATATGATCCCATCCAGGTCCCCATATTGTAGTTAAGTCCCCATCCAGGTCCCCATAGGATCCACCGACAGCATTTTCTTTCAGCTGAATGTGTGCCCTTGGACGCACATTCAATTGAAATGTATTGCAGGGCAGAGACTCTCTGCACAGCAATACCAATAGAGGAGTGTGGAAACCACAGATACAACAAACACAGTCGCAAGGTAATATACAAAAAATGTATTGTTGCATAAAAAACACAATACAATAGTACAAAACAGGTAAGAGTAATGGAAGGTATGTGCAAGTAACGGGCACAAAGTGCACCTGTGCAAGAAAAAAGGCATGCAGACCAGGGGCCCCTGACGAAGGAGCTAGTCTCCAAAACGCGCATCGGGCAGATGTGCAGACCGAGGAACCACATTGGTGCCAGTGTCAACCAAGAGGTAATATGTATGGCTTTGACTCCCACTAGGGATATTTTTGACTCTCACTAGAGGTGTCTTTTGGGGATTGCTCTATTAGACAAATACTGTGGCCATTTTGGTTACATATTCTGGCTGGTGGTACTATTTTTGAGTCTAAGGGTAACATCCCTTCCTGGTAGCTGAAATTTCAGCGTGGGATAATATATCATACTGATAGTGTCTTTCCACCACGCTCGTAGCAGTTGTTTTTACGATAATTAGTATACCCCCAGGGACAGTGTGCCGTAATATGCACCGACAATATAGGAATAGATCCCTAAGTGTAGTTTCTCTATTGAAAAGATCTCTCCTGAGAAGACCACTTTTTATTGCAAGAAGGAGGAACAGATATTAGAAGGATAGTCCTGTTAAAAAAAAGGTTTTATTTTAAAATGTATGTGAAGTACAAATATAGGAATCTGGAGACTTCAGTTGCCTCCACTTCTGGCTTTGCTTCACATACTGCAATGGCCACATATCAACAAAAAGCCCTATTCTGTGTTGTTGACACCTGTCCAGCGTGAAGGGGGCTGGCTAACTGCCCCATTTCATTAGCTAAGTCCATCCCATTCTCAGAATCATAGACTGAGAATAAAGGGGTCAAACACTGGATACTCTCACCAGTATCAAGGATATCCCTGCTGCAACTGGCGCTGATATCTTAAACTTTACTCATCTTTTTTCATTAAAAGATATTCATGGGGTCTATCCATTTGCATACAATATATACATATATATTTTACACATACACATTATATATATATATATATATATATATATATATATATATATATATATACACATATACATATATATCTCCACTGCTGACATTGCTGGCCACATACAGAAGGACTGGGAAGAAAAGAAGCAAAGGGTCTACTTCAAAGTTACAACTTCTTCCATTAATTGCCAATTGGCTTTGTGTAATAAAAAATTGAAACAGCTTTAGGGCATGTTCACATGATGCCTCACGTTGCACTGGTGTGAACATACCTTTAATGAACAGCGTGGTATATCGTGATAGAAACTATTTAAATTTCAAAACTAAGTGTATGAAGCAAGCAGATACTATTTTGACATGCTTTTATATTATGCACAAGGTTTTAATTTTTTCACATGCAATGATTCTTGCAAAAAAAAAAAAAAACCCAAATCATGCTATATAAAGGATGTTTCTTTGTAGAACAGTGAATTCTTGAGATGTATTTTAGTAGCACATGGGTTTTTAAAACTTTTATACAATATGTAACTGACATTAATTCAAATGATTCATAGAAGGAGAATCTTCCTTATTTACCGTAGTTGCATAAAACACTGTTCTACAATCAAAAAAGAAAAGCTACATATGGTGCATAACAAACTACAGAGGAAAAGTGAATAAAAAACGGCAACGCTTCTCAATAATATATTTCGCTCAGCTGCATAACATACACCACAGAATATAATGTGCACAAATGAAGACCATCAGAGAAGTGACTATTTAGCTGCTAAGCAGTTTAATCAATACGCCTTTGTCACAATAAGAAAATAATACTCCTTTATGATGGAAGCCACTTAAACAAACAAACATGTGAACTGTGCTATGCCTTAATAGTATTGTTCAAAGAATCAGAAAGTAGTAATGTACCTTCACCCTCAGGCCCTCACCCTGCAGAGACCCCAGTGCTGCCAACACCAAGCTGATATGCAGATCACTTGTTAAAGGGACTGCAGCTAACATCCCCTTCATTTTAAAGGGACCTGTCATGTTGACAATGGTAGCTGATCTGCAGCAGGACCAAGTGACCTAAGTATATAATCTGTATTCTTGATAACATGTGCGGACTAGCATGTCAGCCATGTTTCTCATTTAACCATTGCCAGATGTGGCTGAGACTAGTCGGCACGCAACTGCAGATCTGTAAATTGCATGCACGCGGTCATGTGAAGGCCTATTCGCACAGGGTATACAGGGGAATTGTGAACATGTGTGCATGGCACGGCCATGATTCGGCAGTCTCAGAGCAACTGGAGACTTTTCTTCTTAACCAATTAAAAGGATTTATTGGCTTCTCGTACTGTAACATTTTTCAGATTTCATGATTGGGTTAGCTGTTTATTATAAGAACAGAAGATGAGACCTTTGCCATGAAAGCTAATGAATCTACGTGGCAAAGTTAATTATTTACTATTCGACAGGCATAAAAGGAGCTATTAACCAATAATAGGCTATATTTGTACGCCACATCGAAATACAGTTTGTGATTAAAACTAATGCAGCCTTTATACGCATTTTCTGTGCACTATTGCCGTTTTCAAGCACCATTGTCTTTAATGAAACTCATGCTTGGTTTTACGACTTTGAATGGTGGTTAATGCATTACAAACACAAATTAATGCCTTTGTGCTGAGCACAGGCCTGCTATTTACTATAATTACATTGCACAGTCAGTAGTGCATAAAATATAGAACATGCAGGGATTAAAAAGACTAGGCAGTGTTCACGATCTAACCAGAATAGGTCTTCAAAATGTCACTTGTCTGTACAAGTATAATAAAAGCTGCTACAGCAATCGCATTAAATCCCAGTTATATTAAAAATATATACACACACACACGCACATTATAAAGGACAGAATGGTCTAGCATCACAGAATGGAGGTACGGATCTGGCCATAGCCAGTTTGCTTTCTTATACAAGGTACCAGGATAGGTATAGCCGGAAGTGCACAATGTTGACCATATGACTGGCAGTCTGAGCACTGTGCCACTCTGAAGCCCACCAACTACCTGTAGCTTTCCTCACACGACTGACAGATTATACCCTATGTCCGGACCCTGTGTCTCTCGAAAAGCAAAAAGCATCTACTAAGCACTAAGAATGCTGCTGCCCTCTTGTCTCATGCCCAAGTCCAAAGAATATTCCACACTTCTGATAGATAGGGGTCCCAGAGGTGTGATCTGCAAATATCTCCAAAACACAGGTCCTCTGAGCATGTTAAAAGAGTGGTCACTAGTGAGGAGCGAACGTGCTCGGATAATATGTTTGAGTCCCTGGGCTGCATACATGGAGACAGCCCCAACACATGGAAGGACTGCCCGCTTGTTAAGCAATGTGCTGTGGCTACCAGCCAGGAGACATGCAGCCGCGGGGACTCGAACATATTATTCTAGCATGCCGAGGACACTCTTCGCACATGAGCATGCTCAGATACTGCTTTATATGAGCATGTTTGCTCATCAATATTGTTTATCACAAGCGCATGTATTGCATTCATATTTAATGACTTTCTATACACGCTGCACAAAGAAAATACTGAATTCTAGCTCCTTGAACGGCAACACAGTACACATACAAGAAATATGAAAATGGTAACATGCTTAGCAGCAAAGTGTAATGCTAAAGAAACGCTAAAGAAAATGTGCAACCATGTAATACGGAGCATAGGGTTTTATACTGAGTGCTAAAAGCTGAGGAATACAATTATTGAAAGTCATACATTACAACAAAAAACAATAAGCAGGCATCATCACTTGACAGGTTACTTACATGCACAGAGGCCAGTGGGAGAAAGACGGCATGAAAAATGCACAGGGGTCAGATATGGCTTGCAATATATTAATGAAACATTTTCTAATATGCACACAATAAAATTATAGATGCAAAGCAGGTAAAACACAAACACAAAACACTGTTAGTCTCACATTACATTTTATACCCTTATCTAAAACATAACTGTACAGGTTTTATATCACTTGCTGCAATTTATAAAATGTTTACTTTTAAATCATAACTTCACTAACTACACCCATGCCTAAAAATTTGGGGTTAAAGAGATGTCTGGCCCATCACTCCATCCATAGCCAGTTTAGGCATTTATTTAGACTGCACAACCCCTTTAAGGAGGTTGTCCACTACTTTTACATCGATGATCTATCCTTAGGATAAGCTGTTATCGGTGTCGATGGCCGCCGGCAGTATGTACTCACTTGAAGAACTGCTCCATCTACTTGTAGTGGCAGGGTACTACACATTCACCTCCAAGGAGACGGAGCAGCTAGGCAAATGAGTACCTCCTGCCAGCAGCAGCCGCAGACACAGATAACAGCTGATTGGTAGGGGTGCCAGGTGACGGACCCCAGTCGATGAGACATTGATCACTATACTAAGTGAAAACCCATCTCTTCAGGAAAACCTACAGCCTGCAATAACCATTCTGTCGCCTCACCAGCACCCAAGTTGCCGCCTCACCACCACCCAAGTTGCCGCCTCACCACCTCCCAAGCTGCCGCCTCACCACCACCCGAGCTGCCGCCTCACCACCTCCCAAGCTGCCGCCTCACCACCACCCTAGCTGCCACCTCACAAGCGTCCCGAGCTGCCGCCTCACCACCACCCGAGCTGCCGCCTCACAAACCTCCCGAGCTGCCTCCTCACCACCACCAGAGCTGCCGCACCCCAATCTTCTGTCTCTTCCCCATTATCCCATAGAATGTAAGTCCGCAAGGACAGGGTCCTCTCCCCTCTGTACCAGTCTGTCATTGTAAATTTGCTTACTGTAAACGATATCTATAACTGTGTACGTAACCCCTTTCTCATGTATAGCACCATGGAATTAATTGGGCTATATAAATAAATAATAATAATAATGTAAAAGTAGTGGACAACCTCTAAAGCACAATGGTCTAATAAGCTCTGACAGGGTGAAAGTGATGACCAGTACATTTCAGCCCTTGACTAAGCAGGGACATAAGTCTCTCCTGTTAGTGGCACATCAATGATACAGACAACACACATTTAGGACATATTGGGATAACCAATAAAATAAACTGATCAGGGGGATATGGCACCCCATGGAAAATTCTCTAAAACTGACTTGAAAGCAGCCTTTGTACAAGGACATGAAATGGCACCACCTAATTCAGATGTCTGTTTTTTCGTAATTTCTGTTGTATTCCTGTTTGGACATGACAAACACGTACACAATATAGTCTATGGGCATGTTCACATGTTCGTGTTCTATCTATACAGTATATACAGTAACATTTTTTAATTTTACCTCTGTTGCAGAGATATTAGAATTCAAAGTACTGACACAGAATGAGTCAAATTTTGTTAAGTCCAAGTGGGTGTTATCAAGCAGCAACTCATACAGTACACATACACTTGGACTTAACTAACGTTAACTCATTAGGTGCCAAATATTTTGTTTTAAATTTTGACTCTGCATTGTGGAGATAGAGGGATAAAACGATTTTTGCATCATTGTTACTATTACATCGAGTCACCAGTTCAAACATTAAAAATATAGTGAAGGGTCCTCTTTAAGGCTATGTTCCCATGAGGAGTATTTGGCGCTTTTTTTTCTGAGGAATTTCTGCACCAATTAGATAAATTGGGTTACTTGCATTTTTACTTGCGTTTGAGCGTATTTATATATTTTTTCTATTTACATTTTTAATCGCTTTTTTATGTCATGTTTCTGTTTTGGAGACACGCAAATACTTAACTTTCAGAAAACTATTCATACATCTCATATGTGTATTACATGCGTTTCTAGTCCGTTTCCGTTCCAAAAAATGCACTGAAAAAAGTCATGTGTTTTTACCTATGTATTTTTCTCCTCTCACTTAAGGTCTATGGGAAAAATTTGCCAATAAAATGCTTATATACCGCACAATGCAAATACACTCCAAATGCTCATCATGGGAACTTACCAGTTTAAAGGTCATGTAGGTTAAATCTCTATGACATTAAATCAGATCTGTCAGCGAAATAGCTACAATTCTACTTTGTGCCATTTAGCTATGGGAAGTCTGGGATAATCATGAGCACTCCATCCTGTAACAATAAGCGGCTGTGTATACCTCCTCACTGCAGGGACAGATGGAGGAGTGCTCGCACACCGGACTCACACTATATGTCCAGTGCATGCCTTCAGCAATCGCCAATAACACTTGTTTCTAGCTGTAATATGATGGCCGCACACACGCAAACACTGATGTCTAAGGGATATTACTGTAGCTAGATCAAAATTTATAAAAAACATTCCAATAATGCATACATTTGTGACAAGGAAACAAATCTTGATTATCAGAAAGACTTAAAAAATGAAAGTTGGCATTATGCAAATAACCAAACTAATTTATACAGTAAGATAAACATTAAAGACATTTCTCCTTAGGATGGGCCATAAGTCTGATGAACAGGAGTCCGACCCACTCCCGTGCAGTTTTCAGCTTTCTGCTGATTGATGGAAAATTCGGCAGGACAGTATGTTCATGTGAATATCAGGATAAATGTTTGACAGGGATAAGGGATATACATGTAACATTTGGGGGCTATGTACTATAAAAAGAAAATCGGTTTTACTCAGTTATAAGCAATTTAATAGTGAAAACCATCACATGATCAATAAGCATCATTGACAAGTTTGCCCAGCAATGTAACACTAGAGAGCGTGGGCACAAGGTGTGCCGACATCTGTAAACGATTCTCAGACTTAATAGTAAAAAAATAAAAAACTTAAAAAAGTGAAGAATTTGACACGACAGATTTTTGGCTGAATGATGGTGTGCAGCCTCATTGTGATCGGCATTTTTATTCATTTGCAAGAATCGCTGCACATTTAAAATTAAAAAAATGGAGCAGTGAGACGGACTCCATACGGAATCAATGATTTCTCTTTAAACAAATAACACTTCTTCACCACGTCCTAATAGGCCATATTATATCAAAGTGTTAAAAATGAATAGATTTCTCTTAGAAGAGGTATTCGCACAGCAGCATAAGAGATCATCTTTCTCTGTGGTGCATCACCCTGAGTAAGCAGGACTAGCACTGCCGAGAACAATGACAGCCGGTGAGAACTGAGCGATCTAGTATAGATCACACATCATGCATTCTAGAATGCTGCATATACGGTAAGTCTCCAATGTGCTGCACATAACTAAAAAAAGACTGATTATTATACCCACCATTTGTCTTAATCCGGCGCCTCCTCGCTTCTTACAATTGCCGTTCTTCTTCCCTGCTTCATGTGGATTATGTGTCCTGTGTTATCCACACAGTCTTCTCTGTTGCGCTCCTGCGCAGGTACACTTCTCTCTGCCCTGCCAAGGGCAGAGCAAAGTACTGTAAAGTGCATGTGCGGAAAAGGGCAAAGAGCGCCAGCGCATGAGCATTACATTACTTTGCTCTGTCGTCGGCATGAAGCCAGGAAGAAGAAAGGCGAGCGCAAGAAGAGAGGAGGCGCCGGATCAAGACCAGTGATGCCCATCGTACCGGACCGCGGCGAATATAAAATAGTTTTAGTGTTATGCACAACGCACTGGGGACTTATATACTGCATTCTAGAATGCTGTATATAGGGGTGTACAGGCTCTGCTCCCTTTATGATCATCAGGAGCGAGAACCAATTCATGTAAAAACCCACCTGAGATGTGAATTTAGCAGTGGTGAATCATTGGCACTAGGCCTCATTCAGAAGTTTGGGTTTCATTTAGTGTATTGTACTTTGATAAAACTTACCTATTCAAGTCTAATGGACCATAAAAAAATTAGCACTTTGATGCCATCATTGTGCTGTCCGATATTCACTTACTATTTCATATAAGAAGCTAGGACACCTCCATCAGTTTTTTTTCTTTTGCATTAAAAATAAAACTGATAAAAACACTGATGGTAAGAACGGATACACTGATCAAATAGCTGAAAATATTATGTACCACACTGCTGAAAATTGATCAGTTTTTCAAGTACACAAAAAGAAAATGTACCGTAGGTTTGAATGAGGCCTCTATATAACAGAAATCAAAGCGCACACCCCCTTAGCTTCAGATCAGCGGTCACTTAGGATTTAACGATATTCTGTACTCTGTAAATACTTTGCGTAGACATTCCATACCTGCGTTGTGCTTTGCCAGATACTTGTCTTTATACTGCTTTTTTTTCTTGCCAAACCACGTACAGCTGGCCTGCTGCTCCTGCTTTGTCTTTTCCATAGCAATGCAGGCAACACGCCTAAACATGGCAACACAACACGTTATTCCCACGGAAAAATATAAGCAGCATTCCTGGTCATACAATCAATAATGTGTCTTAACACAATCAAGCAGAGATGTAATGTTAAAGCATTTATTTTTCATGATCTCAAAAATAATATATATAAAAAAATACAATTTCTAACTAAGCACAGGAATGTGAATATATTTGAACAGACTCTGCCATACACTGCAAAGGAAAGATGCTGCTTTTGTAACTTGCTATGGCGCTTGCTGGTGTTTTGATTTCCCTGAACATCCATCTAATGTGTCCAGTGCTGGTAACAAGCAGCCACTGCTAGTGACGGCCAGAATATAGCAGAAATCACTCTGCATAAAACCCGGGTGACCACACACACTGAACACCATGAGCGGCGTTGTCCGGGAAATTAAGAAAATAAGAAATTACATTATAAATTAAAAAAGACAGTTCTATAAATCACATTAATTCACCGATTTCCTTTATTTCTTGGACAACCCATTTAGCTAGCTAGACATTCTGAGACGATATGGAAAAAAACAAAAACACAAAGAAACAAAAACCAGGGGACGACAAAACAAGTATGTAACAATACCTAGACACGAGTAACCTTTTTAAATCATTCCAAATGATTTTGCTTAACCTGAGTAAAATGTCTAAATGGGGGGGAAATCTTATCAATATAGTAATTTATTGTTCAGATCCAAACCAAATTTTCAAACAATTCAAAAGTGCACTGTAATGTCCAAGATAATGACCAACCATGACCGTTATATCACAGGGAATCAGAAATGTCCATTGGTTGCATGCAATTCTTATTGCATGATCGGACTATCTGTGCAGAGTGAGCTGTCAGAGGGCCATGATTTCAGACATCGCTCACTGTGTACTGACCCTTTGGAAATGAATGAAAACAGGAGGCTCCAGGGCGGAATAAAGTTCATGTTCTCCAAGTAGCCGCACTTTCATAAAGGCTGCTGGGTGGCATTGTAACACAACTAACCTGAAGAGTAAACCCGTAGCTACATGTCCCCAAACACTGTTGACATGACACGTTCTTTTTAAATTCACAATGTGTCCACTTCTGTGGTGGAAGTGCTTCTTCTAGATGTGCACTATACCGCTTATATTCAGTGGGAACCTAAATTAGCAGCTTACACTGGTCTGGAATTGTTTTGTTGCATTACCACATCAAAAATGCACATAAAAATGCATGAGTAAGTAAAATATGCACAGATTTTGATGCAGAAATGCTGTGGATTTACCGTATGTTTAGAAAGCCTTGCGTAAAACCTACACCAAATACAGCCTAACAGTTTGGAATGGATGACTGAATGGGAAAAACTCGAGCATGGGCCATGCTGCATAACCTAGAATGGATAAGGCAGTAAAATTGCTCCGAATTTGCTATTTTTTAGATGTCATCTCTCTATAGGTAATACCCATGTTAACAAAAAAAACCTTAAACCTCTGGTCGCAGACAATGAGCCGTTTATAAAAATACTAATGTTAAGGTGTTAATAGACGATATACCAGGCACTGTTGCGTGGTGAAGAAGCAGGATATTTATGGAACAATTTATAGTGTAGTCGCATCAACTTAACTGTGCTAAACAACGTGAAATAATGATCAGAATATCCGCCCACAAGCTGCTAGCTCACAATCTATGCACTTCAAATGGAAATTGCACGAATGCCATTACCTTGCTGCTTTCAAAGGACAAACCGTATATTTTGTGCCTTAAAATTAGTTTTACCCAGTTTCCCAGGAGATGCTGGAAATACAGCAATTAGATCATCATAAAAGTAAATCTGCCCCAGCAGATGAATGTTTACCACACAACGGCATCGTAAACACCGCAATAAAAGCCGGGCTTACTTCAGCTGACTAGAATTTTCATTGAAAAGGGGAATTTAGAGGCAGGAATGTGAATGGATGCAATAAATATTTAACGAGGACCTTTTACCAGTGTGAGCACAGAATAGTGGCTGCAGAGCAGAACAAAACTGTTCATTTTTTACATTTCTCTTCTTCGTTGTGGAGATATTAGCTTGGAAAGTTTAGGCTACAATTTAAGTTAAGGTCAACGGAGTGTTAATAGAGATTCTTCTCTGGGGCTTGTACTACTTCTGCTGCATGAGGCTGACCAATCAGAGGCTGGCATCAACACACAGGGGAAAGAAGAACACACCCCCCACATTAACTTGGAACTTCTCCTGTGTGAGATGTGGAACGTTTAATTAATAACACTTTCAGCTTTCATCTCCCAGGAATGTGTGTGGGGGAAAGGCAGAATAGCAGAGAACCTGTGGCAGATTCTGATGCCTGAAAAATTCCATAACCTGTGCAGTACTAAGGAAATACTGAAAACATGACCTGTTGGGGGCTGTTAGCACTGGAGTTTGGGAAACACTGGTGTAACCGAATTACACCAGTTTGGAAAGGAATTAGTCACACACGTTTTTTTAATCTGCATGCTGTCCATCAAAAGACAAAAAAAATGCATTCATACATCAATGGGACTGGACACATAGGTTTTTCTCAGATCTGACACACAGGTCATTGAGGAAAAACTGCTGTATATATTTTAGTCTGCAGATCAGACTTTGCCACTTCAGTGGTTAGGACAGATAAAAAACACTGAATGCACACTGTAGCTATGCATACACTATTAATTTCTCACTTTACATCACACCTAGGGAACAGCAGCACAGACGCCACTGGAATGGAGCCACTGTGGGTTGAGAGTATCCATTGTTTTTATTTTAATTGTGGTCCTAAATGGATTAAGCAGGATTTGTGCAGTAGTGGACAACTTTTTAACCATATTCTTCCATGGTTGTGTGAACATAGTCTTAAGAATGCCCCCCATATCACTAATCTAAGAATCCAGATTATTGCCATTTACAGCATGTTTTAGTAGCAATAACCCACTTTGATGGCATATTTCAAGTATATATTGCACCTAGTGAAATGTTTTTCCTGCAAAGAATCTTTGTCATCATTAAGACATTTCCATATGGATTGCTCTCATTGGAAAAAAAAGTATTTGTATAAGAGGTAGAACTCCACTCTGACTGTACATGCTACGACTTACCACTCTTGTAGCTCAGGAGAAGGAATAAGACCGGCAGTACCATTTTTTGCATTTTCCAGTTTGCCTTGCCACCAGTTGTGGTCATCTTTACTAATAATTTGAATAATGTCTCCAACTCTAAACCTGATGCCAGCTTCTTTACAGGGTATTAGGTCATCCTTTGCTGGATCATATTCGAATTGTGCTCTTACATATATCTAGAAAACAATATACAAACATACTTTACAGCTAAAGAAATAAATATTAGAACGTTGATGGGGATCATAGGAAAAAAGTTTGAACTGAAAAGACCAGACAAGAAATGGTTACTAGCTCACACAAAGATGAAGCATTTGCAGAGCGAAGCATGCAAGGAGAATGGAAGAGTTTACAACTGATGAATCTGAATACCTTGCACATAAGACTTGTAAGGCTTTTGGGGGTTATCGATTAATTAAGGTTAGAGCCATTACTTTGTTACTGAGCTTTATTTTATTTTTCATTTTGTACTTCCAAGAATCATTCTAAACTACAACTCCAATTGTAATGACAAAAAAAAATAAAGTTACAAAAACTTTCAGCGTGGAGTGCTATGGTGAAAAAAAACAACCGTCTATTCTGTCACTGTTTAGTTCTAACAGCGTCCGCTGTGCAGTAAGAGTTATTTGGCAATATTCTTTGTGGCAGTACGATTAAGGCAATACCAAATTTGTGTAATTTAAAAAAAAAAAAAAAAATCAGAAAAAGTTTTTCGTTGGCACGTATTGATTGTGATTAGTGATGAGCGAATATACTTGTTACTCAAGATTTCTCGAGAACGCTCAGGGGTCCTACGAGTATTTTTTAGTGCTCAGAGATTTAGTTTTTCTTGCCGCAGCTGAATGATTTACATCTGTTAGCCAGCTTGATTACATGTGGGGATTCCCTAGCAACCAGGCAACCCCCACATGTACTTATGCTGGCTAACAGATGTAAATCATTCAGCTGCAGCGCTGAAAACTAAATCTCCGAGCACTAAAGAATACTCGGAGGACCCCCGAGCGTGCTCGGGAAATCTCGAGTAACGAGTATATTCGCTCATCACTAATTGTGATCAAAACACTTGAATTCTGGTGTTTGTTTTCTTTTCCCTTTCACCACTTAGAGTATGGGTTAAATTTTATATTTTTATAGATCAGACTTGTACAGGCACAGCAATACCAAATATATATGCAAATATATATATTTCTTCACCTTCAGGTTGGGAAAAGTGTGAGGGGAATTTAACAAAATCAAAACAGAACAAGTAGTAAATTTGACTGATTTTTAGTCCCTCTACTCTATATTGCAATACTTCACTATTTTTACTATTCCAAAATGCCAGTAACAGGAAGCTGTCAGAAGGGCTCTGGCTGAAATGGTAACATTGGCACTCCGCAAATTTAAAGCTGGGGGAATGAGGGGTGCCAGAACGGACACTCAGCAACCACTTAGGCTGCTGCTATATGGGGTAGCATTATATGGGGTAGCATACTGTGACAAGCAAGTAGCAAAATATCCACCAAGTCTGATATTTGGCAACTTCCCCATGGTATTTTAGGTGTCACAACAAAACTCCATTCTCTTGTCTAGCACTGTCGTATCGGCACCTAGCGAGCTTCAGTCATAGGGGCTGATGCAACTAACGTTGCTGTATAGCCCTAGCCTTAACACTGCACTGAGCGTTTGAGAGCAGCATTTAATTGGTTAAACAGCAGCGATTGGTTGCTGCTGTTAAAAACTGGTACCGGTTGGATAACATAACCAACACCCGCCCAGTAGGAAGCGGACTTCTGTGTGAGAATTCCCAGTGCTCTCGGCATTCTAGGATTGCGGTCAGCACATTCTGATTTTGTACATGGTCACCAGACACTTTTTAATCAATATTTTCTTTTTAATTAATTATTCCCCCATTTTTAGTTCTAATCCAGCCTCCTCTGAGAAGCTTGAGAAAAGCCTGTGAAGGAACTAGAAGTCTGATATATAAGGTGAGATTAATGATAGATTTAACATTAACAAATATGACGGCAACACGAACATGGATTTATCAGGGGGGAGAACAACAAGCCACAAAGAAAATCTATTCACCTGTCGTCCTTTTGATTGAGTAGTTGTTGGTATGTCCTGCAGAACAAAGTCAACCCAGAAGACATTTGCATCTTATTAACAGTGTGCACGCTTACAAGAAAACATTAGCAGTTTGAATGTAGGTGTAATATATATGGGTTACACACATAAAACAAAATACAAGCTCAAGATGTTTAGCTGAAGCCTAAAGAAGCAGAAAGTTTTAAGCCTAAGAACGATGCTTGGCAAAAGAAAAGAAAATGTATTAATCAGCATCTTCAACACAAATGCATTGGTAAAATAATTTCAAGTGTGATGTCAGAGCTTGTGTGTAACACTAATAGAAATCGCACACTTTTAAAGGGGTTCTCTCATACTGACAAGCTTTTTCCATACACCTTACTAAAGGGGAGGATCAACCTGCCTTCTTTTTGAAGGAAGGTCATTCTTTGGAATGGCCACCAGGATTTCCCAGCGCCGGTCACTGACCACTCCTGCCAGAGATTCAGCTAATCCCTATGAACAGAGAAGCAGTTTCTCTGCCATCTGACAGGATGAGACTACTGGTGTCATGCTGATTGACAGCCGGCTTCCCCCAATTAGGCCGCAGAGATACAGCTGTCAATGAGCATGACGGCAGTAGTCCCGCCCTGTCAACAGAAAAAAATGCTGCTCTGTTGACAGAGTAGCTGAATCTCTGGCAGAAGCAGTTGATGCCCCGTGCTGGGTACAACAGGCAGGTAGTTGTCTCTGCTAGCAACTACATCGTTTTTTGTCCCGGATATCCCCTTTAAGAATGGGACCCGTGCGATCAGTTGATTGCCCTGAGGGATGTATTTTAAACTAGATGGTCTCTGATGAGACAGCCACATTTTCTTAAAGGTTTTATTACTGTAAAGTATATACAGAGGCTAAACGCTTTTAATTTAACCTCCAAGTCTCTGTGCTAAGAAACACTTTTTTTTACCATCCTGATTTGGTTTAAAGGGAACCTGTCAGCAGGACTGTGCACAGTAACCTACACAGTGTCAGGTCGGAGCTATTATACTGATTAAAATGATTGATTGGTTGATGAAATCAGTCTTGTGGTTCTTGTTTAATCTTTATTTTCAGTTTTCAGCTAATGATATGCTCATGCTCCGGGAGGGCCTGTGGGGGTCTTCCTGTGGTGCTCTGCTTAGGTATTCATCCCCCACAGGCCGCCCCGGAGCACGCGCAGATCATTAACTCAAAACTGAAAATAAAGATTACACAACAACCACAAGACGGATTTCATCAACCAAGGTATCATTTTAATCAGTATAACGGCGCCGACCTGAAACTGTGTGTAGGTTCCCGTGCACAATCCTGCTGACAGGTTCCCTTTAAGAGACTACCGTACCTGCTGTAAGTTGTGTCAGATGCAGCGTAGCTAAAAGTAATTATTATTTTGGAGAGGAGTGTTCCATCAACAATGCTCAATTCTGAGACTAAAATAAAAAAAGGCTGCTTTCGATTTGAAGTTTAAAAGCAGATGGGTTTTTGCCACCAGAAACACCTCTGAACAGAAAAAAAAAAAAAAAAAATGATGCCAACATGCAAAATTTCCAGTCAAGCTAGAACAAATAAAATCACTAAATTTGTGATTTTGCCTAAAAAGCGGTGTCTGCGGCAGCAGCGACTCACTGCGCCATACAGCAAGCAATTTGTGTTAAAGATGTTCCAGAGAAAGGTGTGAAGAGCTGAGTGCCATAACGCACAATTACATACTTCACCGGAGAGAGTAACAGAACCGGCCAAGCTCATGGTATGCAGAATATGCAGGTAACAGCAGCAGAGGGCACACCAATTCAGTAACTGAGATAGCGGAAACTACTGTCCGGGTCCAGAGTTATTTTACTACATCTAGTTTGTAGGGGGAAGCTAATCGCTTTTGTACCAATTCACTAGCCACTAATGACGCAAAGCCTTATAGCCTCCATGACGTCAGAAGTTCTTTGTAAATTAAACACAAATTAAATCACTATATATCAGTATATGTGGTTATAGATGACAAAAAAAAATCACAGAAAAAACGGCAAAATAAAAATACCCTGCAAAGACTTACCAAAAAGTCTAAATGAAATAAGAGGGGAAAACAAATAAATCTCCAACACCATTTAAAAAGTCATGTTAGGACGGGAATGGTTATCCAGGAACGTAAAACAGAGGTTAATACAGACTCAGTGGTGGGCAAGTTATCATTGCAACCCTGTTTGTGTGAATGTGTAGATGTAATTGCTGATCTTACCGCAATAGAATTGTTAATGCTGCTATGACCATTAGCTGGGGACTGTCTGGATGTAGAGGGGGAATCTCTCTGAAATAAGACACAAGGTTTGTTAACACATTTCACTATTACAAAAGTGAACAGTTACTACCGAATAAACAATGAAGAATTCTCTACATCTGGCCTGTTTTTTTCATGTTACTTTTCTTCATCCATGTGAATTTTTGTGCAGACAATAACTGCAGTTTACTAATTCTCCACTAAGAGGAGCCCATGGTCCAGACAGCACCACACAGCCCATACTCTTCACCAATTATTCTCAGAACAGGACAAATGCTTTAGAAAATCCAGTTTACCCTAAGAGCAAAACTTGACCTTACTGGATGTAAATACTAAGGCTATGTGCACACGTTCAGGATTTTTTTGCATTTTTCGGCCGTTTTCCATAGAAAAAACGCTTAAAAAACGCATGCATAGGCATCCCATCATTTTTAATGCATTCTGCAATTTTTGTGTACATGATACTTTTTTCTGCGAAAAAAACGCATCGAGGTAAAAAATGCAGCATGTTCATTAATTGTGCGGATTTTTCACGTTTTTGCCGCTATTCAACGCATTGGGAAGCTCTGGAAAAAAACGCACAAAAACGCATGCGGATTTGTTGCAGAAAATGTCCGGTTTTGTTCAGGAAATTTCTGCAAGAAATCCTGACATGTGCACATACCCTAAGGGCCTGTGCACACGATGCAGATTTAGTGCAGATCTGCAGCATTTTTTTCTGCTGCAGAAACGCTGCAGATCTGCACTATGATTTACAGTACAATGTAAATCAATGTGAAAAAAAAAAAGCTGTGCACATGATGCAGAAAAATCCGCGCAGAAACGCTGCAGATTTCAAAGAAGTGCATGTCACTTCTTTTGTGTGGATCTGCAGCGTTTCTGCAACCCTCCATTATAGAAATCCACAGTGGTAAAAACTGCAGAAAATCCACACAAAATCCGCATCAATTTCGCACTAAAACAGCACTAAAACCACGGCAAATCCGCAGCTGCGGATTCTGCCAGGAGATGCGGATTTTGTGCAGAAAATTCTGCACCTCTTTTTTAACATGTGCACATAGCCTTAATGTCCAAGCTACAAAAAGTTAAATGTTGTATCACGCATATACAAACCGGAGGTGCTCTGCAAACACCAGTGTCTGCTAAACGAGGAAGGGTCCAATGTCATTGTGCCAAAACTGCAGAATGTTGTAAGACTGGACATTTCTTTTAAAACGGGTTATCTAGTTCAAATGGTCTTTGAATGTGTTAACATCATGTCATACAACAGATTTCAAGTGTAACCAAGCTGTTAAAAATGTTTTCTGTTGTAGCCCCTCAATTACTGGGGGTCTAGTTACTGAGCACATGCAGAGAGGTGTACAGATTCAATAGAAAGTCTGCACACCGCCGGGCCCACACTACTGGTCGGCACGCCGCCGGGCCCACATTACTGGTCTGCACGCCGCCGGGCCCACACTACTGAACTGCACGCCGCCGGGCCCACACTACTGAACTGCACGCCGCCGGGCCCACACTACTGATCTGCACACCGCCGGGCCCACACTACGGGTCTGCACGCCGCCGGGCCCACACTACGGGTCTGCACGCCGCCGGGCCCACACTACTGGTCTGCACGGTGCCGGGCCCACAATACGGGTCTGCACGCCGCCGGGCCCACACTACGGGTCAGCACGCAGCCGGGCCCACACTACGGGTCAGCACGCAGCCGGGCCCACACTACGGGTCAGCACGCCACGCAGCCGAGCCCACACTACGGGTCGGCACGCCGCCGGGCACACACTACGGGTCGGCAAGCCGCCGGGCGCACACTACGGGTCGGCATGCTGCCGGGCGCACACTAATGCACAGGGTGAGTACTTCTGCTTCATGGTTCGACGTAGGTGGGTATTTTGTGATGTGACAATTCGCTGATAGATGCCAAAATTTGTAAGTATCAGCAAGATCCCAGCAGCTTCAATTCCGCTGTGTGACAGAGGATGGCAGTTTCATGCCATCAGTGGTGTGTGAAGGGGACTGGCTTCAGTGGCTAAGGCTACTTTCACATTTGCGTTTGGAGCCGCTGCGGAGGGCTGTGGACTTCCTCCGTGAAGCCCCGCCCTCCGCCGCTAGCTCCGCCTACTTCTGCATGCGGCCGGCATGCGACCTGGGTACCTATATTTAACATTATGTACGCAGGTCGTGCCGCAGTATGCGGATGCTGCCGCATGCGTCGTTTTCACGATGCGGAGACCAGCGTAGGACGCAGCTCGTAGCAATTTTTTTTTTCCGCATCGTGAAAACGACGCATGCGGCAGCATCCGCATACAGCCGCACGACCTGCGTACATAATGTTAAATATAGGTACCCAGGTCGCATGCCGGCCGCATGCAGAAGTAGGCGGAGCTAGCGGCGGAGGGCGGGGCTTCACGGAGGAAGTCCACAGCCCTCCGCAGCGGCTCCAAACGCAAATGTGAAAGTAGCCTAAGCCATCCCTCTTCTCAGTTACACCTGATACATTGCTTACAGGATTCTCTTTACTCTGCTCTTTAGAAGTATCCTGCTTGTAATGCCCTCTTGGGAAAGTGCACAAAAATGAGTACGTCATAAAAAGACTCATATCTCCTCTGGAATCATGACAAAAATTAAAAAGAAAATACAGCTCCTTTGCGGCATGACTTGAGTCAAAAGAGCAGTCAGTTAAGCAGGAGGTGGTGGTGCTTGGCAGAGAATAGAGCTGGCGTGACAGGTTTCAGATCTACCATAGCTCTTCAGCCTCATTTGCATATCAACTGAAATGCTAATTTCTCAGTAAACGAGGAATGGACTAGCCATGTGAAAGGTACTGCTGGACTTGTCTTTGAAAGAGCTACATGTACATACAGTGAGGAAAATCAGTATTTGATACACTGCCAATTTTTCAACTTTTCCCACCTACAAAGAATGGAGAGGTCTAATTTTTATCGTAGGTACACTTCAACTGTGAGAGACAGAACGTAAAATTAAAAACCAGAAAATCACATTGTATGATTTTTACATAATGAAATTGAATTTTATTGCATGAAATAAAAATTACAGAGCTCTCCATTCTTTGTAGGTTGGAAAACGTGCAAAATCGGTTGTGTATTGAATACTTATATTGACTACTGTCTGGAGAGGGAAATCCTGCTAACAGATCCCCTTTAAGTTAGGCTAGTCATAAACATTTCAAGATGGAGGCAATAATTGCCTTCTATTGAGTCAATGTAAAATGGCCAGTGATGATTTGATAGGATGCAACACAAGGTCGGCTTATCTATTGTGTTTACTTACCAATAGAGCGTTAATGGCAATTCCTAAAGCTAGCCAGTATTTTGTGATGTGACAATTAAGAGGTCAATATTATTGCAGTGCGTGCTATAGTGCGTCCTACTGAGACACACAGAGCATGGCGGGATGGCTGCTTACTTGGTCTCTGCTAAGGTAATCACACCGGGGAACATTTCTACCAATTTTTGATCTGAATAATTAAAACACAAATTTACACAAAGGCCGGAAAATGCCTACACCATTTCACAATCAAGTAAATTGAAGTCATTGTCGTAATTATTAATAATACGGTATTTCACATAAGCTATTCCACGTATTCGATAAATGCTGTAACCATTATGCAGCAGAAAATGGAAGTTATATTCAGCAATCGCATTATTGAGGTTTTACAAACACACGCTCTGTTCCGTTATCTTTGTTGTGAAATTGGTGTGCATGGTCTACAAGCACAGGCAGAAAGAGCGACCCAGAAAGCAGATCACAGTCAGCCATCAGCAGAAAGCTGAAGAGAAGATGGCTTACGTATGATGTTATTACCTCACAGGAAGAGGACTGCGTACGGTAACTGGGAACGATCTTGAACGTGATGCTGCCCCTCATTTCTCTCTAAGAGAAGGAAAGACATTTATCAGTACAGAATATGAAATTACATGACACTTTGAAGAAAAGATACCAAAAGCACGCACAGACTGGAATGGAGAGCATAAAACTGAAGAATTAATCCACTGTGGTGTGGTGAAGTCACGAGGGAGAAAAAAAAAGAAAAAGGGAAAAAAAAATGGCGGCAGTTAGGGTATGTGCAGACGATCCGGAAGGGGCAGCACTCTGGACGCAGTGCATGTCTGCTGCTGTCTATTGAACGCAGGTGAATCCACATGTGTTCATGGAGCCGTGCGGATTCACCGCGTCCAATACACTGTATGGGTGAAATAGACACGCTGCGGTCTGGAAAGACGTGCCGGATGTCAGAGTCCGCGGGTGATCCGCAGGCGTCTCTGGGCACACAGTGGCCAGGGGATCTCTTGACATTCCATCCACTAGGCTGTAACATCTGGCCGCTGTGGGTTGGACGCAGCAGATATACACAGCGTCAAACCTGCAGAGTTTACTGACCGTCTGCACATAATATGGTGTCAAACACAAAGGAGGAAAGGAAGGCGGGAGGTGGAGAAGTGTTGATGCACTGGTCACCAGAGACTACAGATTGCATGAGACCTCAGGAATACTATGAGAATCCATTCCTGTAAGACTGCGCATGCAGAGATAGAGGTCAGTCACTGAATAGGACCGCCACTGCATGCCACTGGACTCCTACATAGAAACACCAGAGGTCAATTAACCCCTTAAGGACCGAGCCACGTTGTAGGTTCATGACCCCCAAAGGATGTTTGCACCTTCGTGACCAGGCCAAATGTTATAATTCTGACCACTGTCACTTTATGAGGTAATAACTCTAAGGCTTCAATGGATCCCACTGATTCGGAGACTCTTTCGTGCATATTCATACTTCATGGCCGTGGTAAAATTTCTTTGCTATGACTTACGTCATTTAGCAATTTTCAAACTTTTTAATTTTTAGGCCCTTAAACCAGAAAGTTATGTCACATAAAATAGTTAATAAATAACATTTCCCACAAGTCTACTTTACATCAGCGCAATTTTTGAAACTTTTTTTTGTTAGGACGTTATAAGGGTTAAAAATTGACCAGCAATTTCTCAACAAATTTTACAAACTTTTTTATTTTTTTTTTATTTGGGACCACCTCACGTTTGAAGTGACTTTTGAGGGCATTATATGACAGAAAAAAAATCAAAAGTGACACCATCCTAAAAACTGCACCCCTCAAAACCACATTCAAGAAGCTTATTAACCCTTTAGGTGGTTCACAGCAATTAATGGATTTCTTTTCAAATTTTTTTTTTTACTTTGGACCCAAACTTCTTTATTCTCATTAGGGAAACAGGAGAAAACGGACCCCAAAATTTGTTGTGTAATTTCTCCTGAGTACGTAGATACCCCACATGCGCTGGAAAAGTACTGTTTCGATAGAACAGACTTCTGAAACCACTGATACCAAATAGGTGTATTTTGTTTTTTGCTTTATTTTCAGTGTGGTAAAAAGGGGGCGATTTTGGCATGTGTTTTTTTTCATAATTTTTTCCCCCACTTTTTACTGTCTTTAATAGTCCCCTTAGGGGACTTGAAGCTGCAATTGTCCGATCGCCTGTGCTACACATAGCAGGTCTTTAGCTCTGCTACGTATAGCAGAAATCATGATCACCTATGAACGCTGGCCACGAGCCAGAATTCACAGGAGATTCCACCCACTGGCATCCGCTGATCACATGACGGGTGCCAATGGGTGGGATTTGTGATGATACAAATTACACAAGTCAAAATTGTCTCTCAATATCCTGTGTTAAACCAAGAGGGGTTCTCGATAGTGACAGAATGCTTTTTTGATGTTCTTATGTTCCAAAAAGGCAAACAGGAAAAAGGGTTACGGTATATTGATTTGATTGGAAAAAACAAAACAAAAACAACAACAACAACATTATCTTGCACTGATATTGTGTGTATTTCTGCAGGTGGTGTAAATTGTAAAGCCAACTAACCAGCATCTTCTGAAGCTGTTCCACAGTTTGGTTTGCTACGCTAATTCCATTTATTTCACGTATTTCATCACCGACATGAAGGGTACCTAGATAAAAGAAAAAAAAAGCATCATCACATAAGATTACAGATGCAGGATTTGAAAGGTTTTATTTCCGGGCGGAGAAGAAAAATGTGCAGTCCCATTGAGAGAAGATCAGGAGACTCTAGATGGCGCATTATCACAACTGTACATACTTCTGGTCACAAGAAAACATTGCCGTCTTACATGGGGAATATTGCCACAAATTACTGAATTGTCTTCTCGTAAACCCCTCTAACGCAAAGTAGAATTTCAACCCAAACATTAGTACTTACAGCCAGCTGACCATTCTAGGGAATATAAAACGCAGCATCAATCCCGTAGGGAATAGGCTCGGAAGCTGACAGTTAAAGGGGTTGTCCACTACTAGGAAAACCTCTTCTTAAACTAAATGTTCAGCCCTGATAAAAAAAAACAAAAACTAACTTACACTCTCCTACCTTGCTGGCTCTGTTCCAGCGGTGTCGGCACTCGCAGTCCCAGAGCTGTGATGCGGTGGAATGACATGTGATGCCAGGCGCCCAATCAGCGCTGTTGCCACCGTCTCCGCCTTTGTACGAATTGAACGTGCAGTGGAAGTCAGGGCGGCAGCTGTTCTGACTTCCTGTTCATGTTCATTTTGACAGGAGGCACGGACAGTGATGCCATCGCTGATTAAGTGTCGGGCATCGCGTGTCATTCCACCGCATCACAGCTCCAGGGCCACAAGTGCCCACCCTGCTAGAACGGAGCCCACACGGAGGGGAGAATAGTTTTTTTTTTTTTTGTTTTAAAGGGACTGAACATTTAGTTTGAGAAGGAGTTTTCCTAGTAGTAGACAACGCCTTTAATCTAAAAACTAGTAAGGTTAATACAGTTTGCCTAACAGATTCCATATGAACCTGAACTGCAGGAATACTCCAGAAAAGTGAAAGGGGTATTCTCAAATAGTCTATGGAGCAGCCTAGAAGCATGCAGTCTCGTTACAATCTCCTCCCTCCCTGGTTTCTGGCTGGGTGGGCTCTCCTCTGAGTGACAGTTCTGTATTAGTAGAGCTCGAAAGCTCAGGACTAATTCTGCTGTAACACATTCAGCCGTCAATGGTTGTTCTGCAGTCTTCAATGTTATTATATTTATATACAGATAGCAGCTGTGGAGTCAGTCATGGAGTCGGTGTCCAATTTGGCGGAGTCGTTATAAAATGGACTGACTGACTCCTAAAATAAATAATAAATTGGTTCAGTAGTTCAATGCAGGATGTGCTGTAGATGTTTTCATAAGAATTTGGGAAAGTTATGAAATGTCTTATAAATGTCTGTTCTGTTCCTGATCTAAGGATCTCGGATTTTAGGTGAGATGAATCTGTGCTGCACTTTCTGTGCATGCTCAGTAGTGAGGCAGTGCTGTAGAGTCGGAGTGGTGGAGTCAGAGTCGGGAGTAAGGGACACTGAGGAGTCGGAGGTTTGGCTTACTGACTCGGCAGCCCTGAATAGCAGGGCATTTGAACAAGCACACGGCTCAGGAAAATTACTGTGATTAGGAGACCTGCGATGATGCGGGCTGGTGATTTACTATTTGCATCCTTCCTACTCTTTTTTGCTTCCCCCCTGCCCAGGAGCTGTGGAATGATCAGACCATGTTCCTGTACGGTGAGACACGGCCATTACACAGTACACAGCAGGGGCATATTTATAAGATTATCTCAGCACAGGAACATTTGTTTTAGTGCATCAAATAATGGAATTTATTTATTTTTATGTACTTTGTGGGCCACCCCTTTTAACTGATTAGCTAACAAATACTTTGATTTCTAATATCTCTGTAACAGAGGCACAATTAGCAACGGCAGGTTCAGCAGACCTTAGCCTAATGTGTAACGTGGGCGCTAGAGCCATGTGATGCCATCTATAGGTTTTTTCCTCATCACAACTTGAAAATAGTTCTACCTAGCTCTTAAAGGGAACTTGTCAGCAGAATTGTGCACAGTAACCTACATTGTCAGGTCGGTGCCGTTATACTAATTAAAATGATACCTTGGTTGATTAAATCCATTTTGTGGTTGTTCTAATCTATATCTTCAGTTTTGAATTAGTGATCTGCTCGTGCTCCGGGGGCGGCCTGTAGGGGTCTTCATGTGGTGCTCTGATCAGCTATACATACTGAAGACTGCTGACAGGTCACTGGTCCCTCACTGACCTGCCCCCTAATTTGCATAATGAATATCTGAAGATAAACCTGCTCTGCAGCATAATCACATTTATTATTGGGACATGAAACATGTTCTTGATGTTATTCAGCTAGAAAAAATTTGAAAATGGCGCCCGCCTCGCCAGTACAGTAGCAACTATCGATGTATATAGCTGTGATCCGATGGCTGCTACTGCACACACGCCGGCTGCACCATCTTACTGGATAAGAAAAAAAATCCTCCCCTTTCAGAGAGCTGCTACAGCGTAGGCGGCGCCATCTTGGAGGAGGAATTTTTTTTCCTTCTCCAGTAAGATGGTGCCGTCGGAGCATGAGCAGTAGCAGCCATCGGATCACAGCTGTGTACATAGATAGCTGCTACTGCGCAGGCACCATTTTCAAATTTTTTTTTCTGTAGCTGAATAACATCAAGAACATGTATTATTGGGACATGAAACATGCGATTATGCTGCAGAGCAGATGCCTCGGCTGGCATCTGTCTGCAGGGTTGTTTTCAAGAATGTACAGATATTCATTATGCAATCTAGGGGGCAGGTCAGTGAGGGATCAGTCCTGTCGGCAGTCTGCATTATGAATATGTAATCATAACACCACATGAAGACCCCCACAGGCCACACCCAGAGCACGAGCAAATTATTAAGTCAAAACTGAAAATAAAGAAAATAAAGATTAAACAACAACCACAAGATGGATTTCATGAACCAGCGTATCATTGTATTCAGTATAATGGCGCCAACCTGACACTGTGTGTAGGTTACTGTGCACAATCCTGCTGACAGGTTCCATTTAAAAGGAGTTTTCCCATGAACCAAAGTTCATTTTAACCAAAACATCTTGGAATAATAACTTCCACAATTGGATGTGTTTAATAAAATGTTCCTGTGCTGAGATAATCTTATAAATGCGCCACTACTGTGTACTGTGTAATGGCCGTGTCTGACCGTGCAGGAACATGGTCTGATCATAGCACATCTCCTGGGCAGGGGAGGAAGCAAAAGAGTATACAGACAGGACAGCATGGGATCACCGCTGATTATTTTTGTGAGGTAAAACATTTTGCTGCCTGTTTTTAAGCAATGTTTTACCTCAAATAATTATTTGTGATCCCATATTGTAATGCCAGTATACTCTTGTGTCTTCCCGTGCCCAGGAGCTGTGGTACGATCAGACCATGTTCCTGTACAGTTAGGGTACCGTCTCACAGTGGCACTTTTGTCGCTACGACGGTACGATCCGTGACGTTCCAGCGATATCCATACGATATCGCTGTGTCTGACACGCAGCAGCGATCAGGGACCCTGCTGAGAATCGTACGTCGTAGCAGATCGTTTGGAACTTTATTTCGTCGCTGGATCTCCCGCTGTCATCGTTGGATCGTTGTGTGTGACAGTGATCCGTTCGCTTGTAACCAGGGTAAACATCGGGTTACTAAGCGCAGGGCCGCTCTTAGTAACCCGATGTTTACCCTGCTTACCAGCGTAAAAGTAAAAAAAAAAAAAACAGTACATACTCACATTCCGGTGTCCTTCAGGTCCCTTGCCGTCTGCTTCCCGCTCTGACTGACTCCCGGCCGGAAAGTGAGAGCAGATCACAGTGGTGACGTCACCGCTGCACTCTGCTCTCACTGTACGGCGGCACTCAGTCAGAGCAGGAAGCAGACGGCAAGGGACCTGAAGGACACCGGAATGTGAGTATGTACTGTTTGTTTTTTTTAACTTTTACGCTGGTAACCAGGGTAAACATCTGGTTACTAAGCACGGCCCTGCCCTTAGTAACCCGATGTTTACCCTGGTTACCCGGGACCTCGGCACCGTTGGTCGCTGGAGAGCGGTCTGTGTGACAGCTCTCCAGCGACCACACAACGACTTTCCAACGATCACGGCCAGGTCGTATCGCTGGTCGTGATCGTTGGAAAGTTGCAGAGTGTGACAGTACCCTTAGACACGGCCATTACACAGCAGATAACGGGGCACATATATAAGATTATCTCAGCACAGGAACATTTTATTTAAAACAAACTGTGGAAATGATAATTCCAAGATCTACTGATTAAAATGACCTTTTATAATAATAATAAGCAGATATGACAATTCACACATTTACATGATGAACTCCATTTCTGAGAACTTAGAAAGCGGTGAACAGGTGAGTAGGTATTTTTTGGACGTTATATATGGCACAAGCATTAGACTGCCAACACCTAATAGAATGAAGGTTTACTTTTATGACATTTCCCCCCCCCCAAAAAAAAAAATATTCCTGACCTTCTACCCAATAATCACTCTAGCCAAAAATCACTATTTTTTTTAACCAACTGCAGTTGACATTAAACCAAATTGCATTTTCCACAGTTGGAAAGAAACATTCACAGGACTAAATAGGAGAAAAGGTCACTTGTGGGCTATAGCACTAGATTTAAAAAAAAAAAACAAAATTACCAGGATCCTACCCTGCTGCATCCCTTGTTTTCCTTACAAGGTTTCTTGGGTTCCTTTAGCATTTTCAAATGCGTTTTCTCTCTGTAGTCTAGACTTTGGGGAACAGAAGGGTAGGCTACACTTCACCATTAAACAGCTCACTAGGCCATGTTGTAAATGCAACTTCCATTGACTTATGGGAGTTATTACAATAGTGTAACTCAGCCCTCTCTGTAGCCATGATCACTTGTGGCAGCTGACACAGCCAGATATAGCCATTTTAGGCATGAATGGCGGAGATACAATTACTGCTTTTAGGTCACCTACACACCTGTCAAAGTAACAATTCTACAGAAACTAGTTCTGTTATAGCAATAGCTATTCTGATATAAGACATGGTACAAAACTAAAGAACTCGCAGTCAAAACTTCCCATAAAAGTATAACTTTATTAGTACAAAAATACACATAAAAAACACTGAAGACCAGGTTAATAGACAGTAGGGGAACCAAGACACACATAAAATAACGGTCCATATGCCCACAGGCTCAAAGCAGGCTAGCAGCGACGACATCCGTATGATAAAATCACTCTAATGCATAGAGTATGGGGCCCATGTCAAATGATATAAAGAGTCAATACCCCAGAAAACACAATAATAGCGCAGCATTAGAAAATCGGTATAAACATGTATAACTACCTGATGCCGTACACAGCCAGACGCCGAGACCGCACCCGACGTACGTTTCGGAGCTCACCGCTCCTTCCTCAGGGGGTATGTGTGTCTTGGTTCCCCTACTGTCTATTAACCTGGTCTTCAGTGTTTTTTATGTGTATTTTTGTACTAATAAAGTTATACTTTTATGGGAAGTTTTGACTGTGAGTTCTTTAGTTTTGTACCATATGGTTGGCAGTTGTTTCCTGATCATGGTCTGGATATACATGCATTGAGGCACCTATGTATTCTTTTTGCACTTTTGCTTATAGGTATCTCTGCATGATTATGTATTTAACAATCTCCTCTGATATAAGACATGGCATACAAGCCGTCAACAGTTCTGATGCCCAAATTAGATTACTATACACTTATCTAACTGGCATGTCTCAGAAGAGCACTATACCTGATTGGGTAACAAAAGTTTGGCTTTTTCCGATAAATCCTTACAGCATCTGGTTGTAAAACCTCATTAAGATTCATTCATAACTGTGTAGTAAAAGCCATTCATGCATGAATGTGAAGCGCACGCCAGAAGTTACGTGATCGCATAGCCCGTAAGATCGTTACTGTACCTTGCCTGTGAATCATTCCGCCATGCATAATTCTGGCAACAATGCAGTGGTTCAGCTCATTCATCTTTAGAGTTATTCCCTGATGAAAACAAATTAACTTTTTGTCAGGATTTACAGAAACTACAGTCAGATATGATTAAACAGCTGAGAAAGGCAGAGACATGTAGTACTGTCTATCCACTACCCAGAAGATACATTCCTAATGATAGGCCTTTGATCCTGCCAAGTACTTGTGAAATATACAATCTCCTTCCTAACAGGTCTTTCAGCAAATACTTCATTACCCATTAAAATACTCTGGAGCGTCTTTTATAGAGCTCTATGTTGTGCCATTCCCCTAACTTCTCCTGAACATTTATGAATAAATTGACAAGTGGGTGTACCATTCCCCTTGCTATAGGGCTGTGTCCGCGTACTGATTGTACAGTAAGAGTCCATGGACACATTAAATAGGTAACAGAGGAGCAGAAGAACAGAGAACGCCAAGAAAAGATGCTCTAGTCTTATTTCATTATTTAATAGACAAGAATAGAGATTCTCCAGAATGCGTATTTCACAAGGAATACAAGAATTGCAGGTCCATTTTATTAAAATGTCAGGACAGCTTAAGTGACCCCCTTTAAGAGAAAACGACCAGACCTTCATCACAGCTTACTTGTACAGGGAGGGCCACAGTAGCACGCCTCTGGCCATAGTATACAAGATAAAAGAGCAAGTGGATTGTTTTTTCCCCATTCATTTACCCACAACAGATGCTGAAAGTGGTCACTGTTCGCACCTATGGTGGGAGCATGTTGGCCAAGCTGCTTGCAGCTCTTCAACCGTGATGCTGCGGATAGGGTTTGTGAGGTTTTCTTTGAGTGCCAGTGAGTTACGTTTGGTTTGGCATGTTGCCTCATCTTACTGGAAAAAGTACCGTAGAACTTTTTTTGCTCTGTTACTCATTGGTCGCAAAACTGTTCAAAGATGTCCAGGTAAACCGCAGTACTCAAAAAATTTGGGTCCACTATTCAAATTTTTGAAATCTTACACCAAACACCAATTTTCTGGAACTGAAGTGGCGCTTCAAGAGTCAAATGGGGATTTTCAGTGGACCCACACCCCATATTCTGAGAATTTACATTACTTGATAAAAGGAATCAAGCTTTGTCCATCATGAGGCAAAGAAAAAGGCCCAAATGTCCATCAGCAGTCGGTCACCAACCACGTACAGTAATTTACGAGTTTAGCTTTGCCGATCTTTTGAGTTCTCGCACACGTCATTTGATACAGACTGAGGTTCAGAGCACTTCCTGACAATTTGTTCACAATACACCAACTTGCTGAGGCAGACAGTTGATTTTTGTGGGCTTCGTGCAATCTGGTGCAGAATTTCATGCACGACTTCAGCCGTCCTGACCAACAGAGCCGATTTGATGCCATTTTTGGAACCAGACTTTTGCATTTCCTTAAATTGATCCGCTTCTCATAGTCTTCCACAAATCACTATTTGCTGTTCCAGGTAGAACACCATCTTTCCGACACAATGTGAAATGAAAAGCAAAATAAAGCATAAAAGCTGTACACTGTACGACACCGATTCACCAGTAAGAGGCAAGGGGTTATGGCCTCCTCCAAGGAGCGGCACTGCAGGCGGGCTACTTTTACATGACACCATCCTGAATATGTACAGCGCAGGAAGTTCACCCCCTTTTACTGCTTTCTATATTGTACAGATGGAAGAATACTACAAGTATTCAGCTTACAGGAATCAATTCTTACAATTCCTGCCTTAACAAAACAAACAAAAACCACAACAAATTCAAATTATAATATAGAAGTAAAAGTACCACAAATGTTTTTGAAGGTTGAGCAAGCAAAAAAGCTTGGCTCATGAATAGTATGTATAATTAACAGCATCTTACCATTGGCTCATCTGTATTTTTCTGGAACTGTACTAAACGGACCCGTGTAACATTTTCCATGTCCATGTCCCCGTTTGCACTTTCTGGAGAATCTCCGTTTAAGTAGGGAGAAGTTGGAGGTGGTGTGACTCGTAATGCTTCGTCACTGTAAACTTCATGGGCTACCACATCATGAGTTTGTAGTAAGGCCTAAAAAGAGAAGGAAAGACACATTCTATACATTTTTATATTGTATGTTATTATGCATAACAAGAACACAGGCAAAGGAAGGTAGGAACAGTTTGACAATTACCATCCATATAAGATGTTCAGATTCTCTAAAGCTGAATCTGTCAAAACATCTGTTAAATACTGTGACAAAGATATAATAGGAAAATTGTTCTAATCTATAGCTTAACATGGTTTTTTTTTGCTATGCATTCAGTTGCGTGTAAAGTGAAAGCATTTCAATCCAATATATGTATAATTAGTAAAGGTGTAAGAAATCAGATGCCTGCCAATCATAAAAAATGGCATATTCTGGTGATACATCACCGCTTTAAAAGATAAAGGGGTACCATTTCACTTTCACAATGGTATCTGATCTGTAGCAGGATGTTAGACATTTTTGAGGGAAAGTTTCAGCTAAATTTGCCTTTGATTCCTTGAAATCCCAGGCATTTCTCTGCATACGAGTCCAGTGGGTGGTCCCATTCAGTGATGGACAGTCCTTCCATGTAACTGTGCATGCAGACAGCTGTCAATCACTAGTAGGCCCACCCACTGTACTCCCATGCTTCAAACACCAAGGATTTCAATGACTAACACAATTAAAGGTATGTTCACATGTCGCTTTTTAAGTGAGAAAAATGCAGCATTTTACTGTATAAGCAAACCATGAGATTTCGGAAGTCTCATGCACACACTACTTATTTTTTCCTCAAAAGATCTGAAGCAGTTTCAGATCAGCAGCATGTGTCTCAGTGTTTTTCACCCATTCAAATAGGAAAAACAACCTGTTTTAGTTTATTCAGTGTTTTTCCTGCCATAATATGTTTTCTGTGCAGAAATGTCTGCAGCAAATACCTGATACGGAATCTTTTCCATCAAACCCATAAACCATTTGGCTTAACTTCCCCTTCTTTATCCCAAGCTGTCCAGAGGTCGCATTGCACGTACAACATGACAGGTTCCCCTCCATTCTAAATCTAAAAATGGACATACAAGAACTGAACCCCCGAAACACCTCATATTACAGTTACATGGATTGCTAGAGTTATTTTCAGGAAAAGTGGTTTTGCCCCACACTGAATATTCAGGTGACTCTGGAGTCCATGATAGACACATTAAGGCTGGAATCACATTAGCGTATAGCATCGGATGCGATATGCCAATGACCCTCGGCGCCAGCTTTGCTGCGATCGGGAGCCGAGTGTCAGTGCATTCCCTCGTATGTGAGAATCTGAGCACAGGAGATGGAGAAAGTAATCTCTCCATCTTCTCCATTGCCTGTTTCGGCATATATCAGACTGCACTGGGATGACATCTGAGTGCAGTCTGATGATTCACACGCATCCATAGACTTGTATGGCTGAGAGTGAGCCGAGTCTCACTGACAATCTTGTTCTGTCATGGCGAATTGCCCCATAGAATAACATTGGTCTGAGAGACATCCAATGTTTTATCGCATAGCACTTGGCTGTGTTTTACGTTCTTGTTGACCCCTGGTCTAAAGGTGACCGTAGAAATCTATTTCTTGGTTTGCCTTTTCAATACATGCAACGGTTTGATATGTCTCACTTCTGTGTTATCTTTTACTGGTTACCTACTCCTATTTTGCATGCATACCAACTTACACTCCAGTTTCAGGTTTCTGCATTTAGTGCAAGTAAGGGTTTGGCCTCCCTTACTTTGAACTGGACATTACCTATATTATATAGCTTTCCATTTTCTGGGTATCCATTCTGAACCCGGACCTACTCTGACCTTATTCACATTAATGTCACTTTGGCATATGGCCATGGTCATGATACTAGACGATAGGACCATCTCTATTGGGTACACCTTGACGCTTGCGAGATGGCTATTATGCTTTTTTTTAATTTTTTTACCAAAAATGGTATTTACCAAGTACCCGACATTTATATGCACTATTGCTTTTACTTATTCACTTACAGTAGGGTTTATGTTCATTTTTGCCTCTGTTTTGGGGCACTTAAACCAAACAAATCCCATCAAAGGAGCAGAAAACTGAAAGCTATTAAATGGGTACTCCGGGGAGATAAAAATGTATTTCAACCCACATTATGTCTAAAACCTTTAGGGTATGTTTCCACGGTCTGAAATGGCAGCGATTTGGACGCAGCTCCGCCCAAAGCGCTGCCGGCTTTTGTACGGGCGGTGATTCCGCATGTGTTCACTGAACCGTGCGGAATCACTGTATCCTATACATTGGACGGTGATATTTATCTTGCGGAGATGGAGCGTCTCCGCAAGATATAGTCATGCTGCAGTCTATAAAGACGCGCCGCATGTCCAGTTATGCCGGGAAGCCGGAGGCGTCCCTGCATGCATAGTGGAGATGGGATTTCATAAAATCACATCCACTATGCTGTAACATCTGGCTGCTGCGGATTGGACGCTGAGGCTGTTCGCAGCGTCCAATCCGCAGCCAATACTGACTGTAGAAAAATACCCTTAAAGGCTCACATCCCTCTTCCTAGCTTTATATGCCGCTTCATGTGATTTTACTACTACTCACTGTAACTTTAGGTCCCCGCACTGCTCCTCACAAATGCTGCATCTTTCTTCTGGACGCTACATCAACAATTCTGGGGATGGCTTCTTATGCAAAAAGAATAGCTCAACACTTAATATGGATTGCATTAAAATCATCAGGCGGACTGTGGATGTATAGAGCGAAAAGTAGCATATGAAAGTGTTGGCGAGACTGCGACTATGGTCACTAAGGACTGGCGCATTCTCTCCAGCACTTTCATACATGCTACCTAGACCTCTCTGCACTGAAACTTCTGTAATCCATCTGATTGACTTTCTGCACCACATTGGAGGTCAGTTATTTGCCTTCTGACATATACTGTGTGGAGCCCTATTCTATAGACCACAAGTGGCGCATGGTTATAAAGAATTGCTTCTTGTGCAACTCAGCCCACTGACCGAGGCTCATCCCAGGCTGTGTGCAGGTTCGAGGTCCCGTCCTTCTCACTCGCTCTGCTGTACCCTACTGCCATGCTTGTATGTCACATAAGCAATGTGACGGAGTGAAGAATGAGCAGTGGAAAGGAGTGTACTGACGTGGCTCGTTCTGTACAGCCTGTCTGCCCCGCCATGTATGTGAGCCATATAGCACAGCAGAGACAGTGAGGACATCAAACCTACAGACAGCGGCGCTGCAAGAAGCAAGTCATGCCTACGGATCTCATCCATCCTTCAGATGGGAAATGGGGAGGAGGCTGGGCATCTCCGCATAGTGTGGAGTAGTAGTAAAATCACATGAATTAGCATGTACGACCAGGAGGAGGCACATCAGCCTTTATCGTTTTAGACAGATTTGTGGATTGAAGTACATTTTTATCTCCCCGGAGCACCCCTCTTAGTACCAGATCTGTCACACTACAGACTCTTATTACCAATTGACGCTAATAAAATATATGCATCACACAACCTGTAATATTAGAAATGTTAGTTTATAATTCAATGCAAAAAACGCTTTTCTTTCCCTAAAGTTACTGTAAATTGATTAACATTGTACAGATTGTAAAGGAAGGAAATGCTATACAAACACTGGACGTACTAGACAAGGCTCGCCATGATGAAAGGATATGCTGAATCAGAGAACAGTGATTGTGCGGAGAACAGAATCTAGCACTTTAGATATGGAGGGAACATTTTGCTTGAAAGGCATAATTGGCAAATCTTTCACGGGTCCCTGTAGCTTGTCTCCATTACAATCAATACCACTATAAATAATGGATGACTACCAAAGCCCATTAGAGGGCTGAACTCCATGGACATGTGTTTCCCTACATTCATCTAAGTTCCTTTCTTTGGTGGAAAAAAGATGCTACAATGATTTCTATTAAAATAGACGTGGAGCAGAGACACGAGAAAAATGGGGATATGCAGAGCTAATAAAGACCAGCCGCAATATATAAAGGGAAGCCATCAAGAACTCATTTCTACAACTAATCCTCACTATATATATCCCATGATGCCAATATACCTTGAAACATAAAACCTGAGCACTGTAATGTTTCGTGTGAAGAGATAAAGACATTTATCTTGAATACAGAAATAAAAACAAAAAAAAAAGACTACAAGAGTTATTTCGCAGAAAAGAATACCAAGCAAATTAATAATATATTTCTATAAATAAAATGCCCAAATATATACACGTTTCCCAGGAAATAAGAAATAAGAAAATATATGCTGGAACTCAAACCACACATTTTATTACACTGAACATTGAAATTGCAAATCAAAGAAGGAGAATGGGAGCACCGCACTGCACATTATGCCAGCAATCCCTCTCAGGTGCATGGTCTGCATCAACAAAGGGCAGCACGGTGGCTCAGTGGGCAGCACTGCAGCGCTGGGTTCAAATCCCACCAAGGTCAATATCTGCAAGGGGTTTGTATGTTCTGTAAGGGATTCGTACTCACTCAGGCGCTACAGGGAGAAGACCGGAGATACGTTCTCTTAAAAGTCCATGTGGGCTTATTTGATTCATAAAACCGGCAGCAACAACAAAAGGCTGGATTCTGATCCCTTAGGCCTGTGGGCACACAGGCTGGGCAATGCCCAGGCTTGCTCGGGAGCCCCACACACAGGAAGGCTTCTACCTCCCCAGACAGAGACCATGTGCCAAACAACAGCCTCCATTATTGTAGGCTGTAACCACACCTACAGGTGAGGTATGTGGGTAGCCAGACCCGTCCATCTCTCACAGCTACCCGCAACCCGGACCCAGGTGCACTAAATGACATCTTAGTGCTCACGTGCACTTAAGCAAAATACTCTGGGTTGCATCGCAGGGAGCAGCCATCTCTGCGACACATACCTCCCCATTGACTACATGGCCATTAACCTCCTTACAGTTCTTTCTGTAAGACAAGATCAGATCTATCCATGTAAAGAATAAGCATTTTCATGTTTAGCCAATATTACATTTGCATTAAAAACACAAAATCTACCGTAATCACTAACCTGTAATGGACTTCCTTTCTGCACTAGGTAATGTGGGCTTCCTCTCTGCGCCAGGTAATGTGGGCTTCCTCTCTGCGCCAGGTAATGTGGGCTTCCTCTCTGCGCCAGGTAATGTGGGCTTTCTCTCTGCGCCAGGTAAAGTGGGCTTCCTCTCTGCGCCAGGTAAAGTGGGCTTCCTCTCTGCGCCAGGTAATGTGGGCTTCCTCTCTGCGCCAGGTAATGTCGGCTTCCTCTCTGCGCCAGGTAATGTGGGCTTCCTCTCTGCGCCAGGTAATGTGGGCTTCCTCTCCGCGCCAGGTAATGTGGGCTTCCTCTCTGCGCCAGGTAATGTGGGCTTCCTCTCTGCGCCAGGTAATGTGGGCTTCCTCTCTGCGCCAGGTAATGTGGGCTTCCTCTCTGCGCCAGGTAATGTGGGCTTCCTTTCTGCGCCAGGTAATGTGGGCTTCCTTTCTGCACCAGGTAATGTGGGCTTCCTTTCTGCACCAGGTAATGTGGGTTTCCTTTCTGCACCAGGTAATGTGTGCTTCCTCTCTGCACCAAGTAATGTGGGCTTCCTTTCTGTGATAGGTAATGTGGGCTTCCTTTCTGCACCAGGTAATATCGGCTTCCTCTCTGCACCAAGTAATGTGGGCTTCCTTTCTGCGCTAGGTAATGTGGGCTTCCTTTCTGCACCAAGTAATGTGGGCTTCCTTTCTGCACCAAGTAATGTGGGTTTCCTTTCTGCACCAAGTAATGTGGGCTTCCTTTCTGCACCAAGTAATGTGGGCTTCCTCTCTGCACCAAGTAATGTGGGCTTCCTTTCTGCACCAAGTAATGTGGGTTTCCTTTCTGCACCAAGTAATGTGGGCTTCCTTTCTGCACCAAGTAATGTGGGTTTCCTCTCTGCGCCAGGTAATGTGGGCTTCCTCTCTGCGCCAGGTAATGTGGGCTTCCTCTCTGCGCCAGGTAATGTGGGCTTCCTTTCTGCACCAGGTAATGTGGGCTTCCTTTCTGCACCAGGTAATGTGGGCTTCCTTTCTGCACCAGGTAATGTGGGTTTCCTTTCTGCACCAGGTAATGTGTGCTTCCTCTCTGCACCAAGTAATGTGGGCTTCCTTTCTGTGATAGGTAATGTGGGCTTCCTTTCTGCACCAGGTAATATCGGCTTCCTCTCTGCACCAAGTAATGTGGGCTTCCTTTCTGCGCTAGGTAATGTGGGCTTCCTTTCTGCACCAAGTAATGTGGGCTTCCTTTCTGCACCAAGTAATGTGGGTTTCCTTTCTGCACCAAGTAATGTGGGCTTCCTTTCTGCACCAAGTAATGTGGGCTTCCTCTCTGCACCAAGTAATGTGGGCTTCCTTTCTGCACCAAGTAATGTGGGCTTCCTCTCTGCACCAAGTAATGTGGGTTTCCTTTCTGCACCAAGTAATGTGGGCTTCCTTTCTGCACCAAGTAATGTGGGTTTCCTTTCTGCACCAAGTAATGTGGGCTTCCTTTCTGCACCAAGTAATGTGGGTTTCCTTTCTGCACCAAGTAATGTGGGCTTCCTTTCTGCACCAAGTAATGTGGGCTTCCTTTCTGCACCAAGTAATGTGGGTTTCCTTTCTGCACCAAGTAATGTGGGCTTCCTTTCTGCACCAAGTAATGTGGGTTTCCTTTCTGCACCAAGTAATGTGGGTTTCCTTTCTGCACCAAGTAATGTGGGTTTCCTTTCTGCACCAGGTAATGTGGGCTTCCTTTCTGCGCTAGGTAATGTGGACTTCCATTCTGAACTAGGTAATGTGGGTTTCCTTTCTGCGCTAGGTAATGTGGACTTCCATTCTGAACTAGGTAATGTGGGCTTCCTTTCTGCGCTAGGTAATGTGGACTTCCATTCTGAACTAGGTAATGTGGGCTTCCTTTCTGCGCTAGGTAATGTGGACTTCCATTCTGAACTAGGTAATGTGGGTTTCCTTTCTGCACCAAGTAATGTGGGCTTCCTTTCTGCACCAAGTAATATGGGCTTCCTGTTATGACCCCAATGGCGAGGGTCTCAGAGGTACGTGGAAGTCTGCAGAATACAAAAATCCAGCTCATAGGGCAGTGGTAACTGGGTTGACCATATATCTACTCCTAACGCCAACACTAGAAGTAGCCGGGGATCATTCCTACGTTGATTCTAGATGACACGCTCCAGCCGGAGAATCTAGCTACCCCTAGTAGAGGAAAACAAAAGACCTTTCTTGCCTCCAGAGAAGGGGACCCCAAAGCTGGATAGAAGCCCCCCACAAATAATAACGGTGAGGTAAGAGGAAATGACAAACACAGAAATGAACCAGGTTTAGCACAGAGAGGCCCGCTTACTGATAGCAGAATAAAGAAAGGTAACTTATATGGTCAACAAAAACCCTATCAAAATCCACACTGGAAATTCAAGAACCCCCGAACCGTCTAACGGTCCGGGGGGAGAACACCAGCCCCCTAGAGCTTCCAGCAAAGGTCAGGATATAGATTTGGAACAAGCTGGACAAAAATACAAAACCAAAACAAATAGCAAAAAGCAAAAGGCAGACTTAGCTGATATAACTGGAACCAGGATCAGTAGACAAGAGCACAGCAGACTAGCTCTGATAACTACGTTGCCAGGCATTGAACTGAAGGTCTAGGGAGCTTATATAGCAACACCCCTAACTAACGACCCAGGTGCGGATAAAAGGAATGACAGAAAAACCAGAGTCAAAAAACTAGTAACCACTAGAGGGAGCAAAAAGCAAATTCACAACAGTACCCCCCCCTTAGTGAGGGGTCACCGAACCCTCACCACGACCACCAGGGCGATCAGGATGAGCGGCATGAAAGGCACGAACTAAATCGGCCGCATGAACATCAGAGGCGACCACCCAGGAATTATCCTCCTGACCATAGCCCTTCCACTTGACCAGGTACTGAAGCCTCCGCCTGGAGAGGCGAGAATCCAAGATCTTCTCCACCACGTACTCCAACTCGCCCTCAACCAACACCGGAGCAGGAGGCTCAGCAGAAGGAACTACAGGCACAATGTACCGCCGCAACAAGGACCTATGAAATACATTGTGAATAGCAAACGACACAGGAAGATCCAGACGAAAAGATACAGGATTAAGGATTTCCAATATCTTGTAAGGCCCAATAAAACGAGGTTTAAATTTGGGAGAGGAGACCTTCATAGGAACAAAGCGGGAAGAAAGCCATACCAAATCCCCAACGCGTAGTCGGGGACCCACACCGCGGCGGCGGTTGGCAAAGCGCTGAGCCCTCTCCTGTGACAACTTCAAGTTGTCCACCACATGATTCCAGATCCGCTGCAACCTATCTACCACAGAATCCACCCCAGGACAGTCAGAAGGCTCCACATGACCCGAAGAAAAGCGAGGATGGAAACCAGAGTTGCAGAAAAAAGGCGAAACCAAGGTGGCGGAACTAGCCCGATTATTAAGGGCAAACTCAGCCAACGGCAAGAATGTCACCCAATCGTCCTGATCAGCAGAGACAAAACACCTCAAATAAGCCTCCAAAGTCTGATTGGTTCGCTCCGTCTGTCCATTAGTCTGAGGATGGAAAGCAGACGAAAACGACAAATCAATGCCCATCCTACTACAAAAGGATCGCCAGAACCTAGAAACGAACTGGGATCCTCTGTCTGACACAATATTCTCAGGGATGCCGTGCAAACGAACCACGTTCTGGAAAAACACAGGAACCAGATCGGAAGAGGAAGGCAGCTTAGGCAAAGGAACCAAATGGACCATCTTGGAGAAGCGATCACATATCACCCAGATAACGGACATGCCCTGAGATAGCGGAAGATCAGAAATGAAATCCATGGAGATATGTGTCCAAGGTCTCTTCGGGACAGGCAAGGGCAAGAGCAAACCGCTGGCACGAGAACAGCAAGGCTTAGCTCGAGCACAAGTCCCACAGGACTGCACAAATGACCGCACATCCCTTGACAAGGAAGGCCACCAAAAGGACCTGGCCACCAGATCTCTGGTGCCAAAAATTCCCGGGTGACCTGCCAACACCGAGGAATGAACCTCGGAAATGACTCTGCTGGTCCATTTATCCGGGACAAACAGTCTGTCAGGTGGACAAGACTCAGGCCTATCAGCCTGAAATCTCTGCAACACACGTCGCAGATCCGGAGAAATAGCAGACAAGATAACTCCATCTTTAAGAATACCAACAGGATCAGCGACTCCAGGAGCATCAGGCACAAAGCTCCTAGAAAGAGCATCGGCCTTCACATTCTTTGAACCTGGTAAATACGAGACAACAAAATCAAAGCGGGAGAAAAACAATGACCAGCGGGCCTGTCTCGGATTAAGGCGTTTAGCAGACTCGAGATACATCAGATTTTTGTGATCAGTCAAGACCACCACACGATGCTTAGCACCCTCGAGCCAATGACGCCACTCCTCAAATGCCCATTTCATGGCCAACAACTCCCGATTGCCCACATCATAATTTCGCTCGGCAGGCGAAAACTTCCTGGAGAAAAAGGCACAAGGTTTCATAACAGAGCAACCAGGGCCTCTCTGCGACAAAACGGCCCCTGCTCCAATCTCTGAAGCATCCACCTCAACCTGAAAGGGAAGTGAGACATCGGGCTGGCACAAAACAGGCGCCGAAGTAAACCGGCGCTTCAACTCCTGGAAAGCCTCCACGGCAGCAGGAGCCCAGTTAGCTACATCGGAGCCCTTCTTGGTCATATCCGTCAACGGTTTCACAATGCTAGAAAAATTAGCGATAAAACGACGGTAGAAGTTAGCGAAACCCAAGAACTTCTGAAGACTCTTAACCGACGAGGGCTGAGTCCAATCAAGAATAGCTCGGACCTTGACTGGGTCCATCTCCACAGCAGAAGGGGAAAAAATTAACCCCAAAAAGGGAACCTTCTGTACACCAAAGAGACACTTTGAGCCCTTGACAAACAAAGAATTTTCACGCAAAATTTTAAAGACCAACCTGACCTGCTCCACATGCGAATCCCAATCATCAGAAAAAACCAAAATATCATCCAGATAAACAATCAAAAATTTATCCAGATACTTCCGGAAAATGTCATGCATAAAGGACTGAAAAACTGAAGGCGCATTGGAGAGCCCAAAAGGCATCACCAAGTACTCAAAATGACCTTCGGGCGTATTGAATGCGGTTTTCCATTCATCACCTTGCTTAATGCGCACAAGGTTGTACGCACCACGAAGGTCTATCTTGGTGAACCACTTGGCACCTTTAATCCGGGCAAACAAGTCAGACAACAGCGGTAAAGGATACTGAAATTTGACAGTGATCTTATTTAAAAGCCGATAATCAATACAAGGTCTCAAAGATCCGTCCTTTTTTGCCACAAAAAAGAATCCCGCACCAAGGGGGGAAGAAGACGGACGAATATGTCCTTTCTCCAGAGACTCCTTGATATATGAACGCATAGCGGTATGTTCAGGTACCGACAGATTAAACAGTCTTCCCTTAGGAAACTTACTGCCTGGGATCAAATCTATAGCACAGTCACAGTCCCTATGAGGAGGCAGTGCACTGGACTCAGACTCACTGAAGACATCCTGATAATCAGACAAATACTCCGGAACTTCCGAAGGCGTAGAAGAAGCAATAGACACAGGCAGGGAATCCCCATGAATACCACGACAGCCCCAACTTGAGACTGACATAGCCTTCCAGTCCAGGACTGGATTATGGGTCTGTAACCATGGCAGCCCTAAAACAACCAAATCATGCATTTTATGTAAAACCAGGAAACGTATCACCTCGCGGTGTTCAGGAGTCATGCACATGATAACCTGTGTCCAATACTGCGGTTTATTTGCTGCCAATGGCGTAGCATCAATACCCCTAAGAGGAATAGGATTTTCTAATGGTTCAAGAGTAAAACCACAGTGCTTAGCAAATGACAGATCCATAAGACTCAGGGCAGCACCTGAATCTACATCTCCATGACAGGATAAGACGACAGTGAGCAAATCAAAGTTACAGACAGAATAAATTTAGGTTGCAAATTACCAACGGTGACAGGACTAACAACCTTAGCTATACGTTTAGAGCATGCTGAGATAACATGTGTAGAATCACCACAGTAGTAGCACAAGCCATTCCGGCGTCTATGAATTTTCCGCTCATTTCTAGTCAGGATTCTATCACATTGCATTAAATCAGGTGTCTGTTCAGACAACACCATGAGGGAATTTGCGGTTTTTCTATCACATTGCACCGAATTAGGTGTCTGTTCAGACAACACCATGAGGGAATTTGCGGTTTTGCGCTCCCGCAACCGCCGGTCAATTTGAATAGCCAGTGCCATAGTATCATTGAGACCTGTGGGAATGGGAAAACCCACCATAACATTCTTAATGGCTTCAGATAGGCCATTTCTAAAATTAGCGGCCAGTGCACACTCGTTCCAATGTGTCAGCACGGACCATTTCCGAAATTTTTGGCAATACACTTCAGCCTCGTCCTGCCCCTGAGACATAGCCAGCAAGGCCTTTTCTGCCTGAATCTCAAGATTGGGTTCCTCATAAAGTAAACCGAGCGCCAGAAAAAACGCATCAATATCAGCCAATGCCGGATCTCCTGGCGCCAGCGAAAAAGCCCAATCCTGAGGGTCGCCCCGTAAGAACGAAATAACTATTTTTACTTGCTGAGCAGAGTCTCCAGATGAACAGGGTCTCAGGGACAAAAACAATTTACAATTATTCACAAAATTCCTAAACTTAAACCTGTCTCCGGAAAACAGTTCAGGAATCGGTATTTTAGGTTCTGACCTAGGATTTCTGATAACATAGTCTTGTATGCCCTGCACACGAGTAGCCAGCTGGTCCACACTTGTAATCAAGGTCTGGACATTCATGTCTGCAGCAAGCATAGCCACTCTGAGGTAAAGGGGAAGAAGAAAGAAAAAAAAAAAAACTCAGAATCTTCTTTCTTATAATCCCTCTTCTGCAACGCATTAAACATTTAATACTGGCCTGGCAAACTGTTATGACCCCAATGGCGAGGGTCTCAGAGGTACGTGGAAGTCTGCAGAATACAAAAATCCAGCTCATAGGGCAGTGGTAACTGGGTTGACCATATATCTACTCCTAACGCCAACACTAGAAGTAGCCGGGGATCATTCCTACGTTGATTCTAGATGACACGCTCCAGCCGGAGAATCTAGCTACCCCTAGTAGAGGAAAACAAAAGACCTTTCTTGCCTCCAGAGAAGGGGACCCCAAAGCTGGATAGAAGCCCCCCACAAATAATAACGGTGAGGTAAGAGGAAATGACAAACACAGAAATGAACCAGGTTTAGCACAGAGAGGCCCGCTTACTGATAGCAGAATAAAGAAAGGTAACTTATATGGTCAACAAAAACCCTATCAAAATCCACACTGGAAATTCAAGAACCCCCGAACCGTCTAACGGTCCGGGGGGAGAACACCAGCCCCCTAGAGCTTCCAGCAAAGGTCAGGATATAGATTTGGAACAAGCTGGACAAAAATACAAAACCAAAACAAATAGCAAAAAGCAAAAGGCAGACTTAGCTGATATAACTGGAACCAGGATCAGTAGACAAGAGCACAGCAGACTAGCTCTGATAACTACGTTGCCAGGCATTGAACTGAAGGTCTAGGGAGCTTATATAGCAACACCCCTAACTAACGACCCAGGTGCGGATAAAAGGAATGACAGAAAAACCAGAGTCAAAAAACTAGTAACCACTAGAGGGAGCAAAAAGCAAATTCACAACAGCTTCCTTTCTGCACCAAGTAATGTGGGTTTCCTTTCTGCACCAAGTAATGTGGGCTTCCTTTCTGCACCAAGTAATGTGGGTTTCCTTTCTGCACCAGGTAATGTGGGCTTCCTTTCTGCGCTAGGTAATGTGGACTTCCATTCTGAACTAGGTAATGTGGGTTTCCTTTCTGCGCTAGGTAATGTGGACTTCCATTCTGAACTAGGTAATGTGGGCTTCCTTTCTGCGCTAGGTAATGTGGACTTCCATTCTGAACTAGGTAATGTGGGCTTCCTTTCTGCGCTAGGTAATGTGGACTTCCATTCTGAACTAGGTAATGTGGGTTTCCTTTCTGCACCAAGTAATGTGGGCTTCCTTTCTGCACCAAGTAATATGGGCTTCCTTTCTGCACCAGGTAATGTGGGCTTTCTTTCTGCACCAGGTAATGTGGGCTTCCTTTCTGCACCAGTTAATGTGGGTTTCCTTTCTGCACCAGGTACTGTGGGCTTCCTTTCTGAACTAGGTAATGTGGGCTTCCTTTCTGCACCAGTTAATGTGGGCTTCCTTTCTGCACCAGGTAATGTGGGCTTCCTTTCTGCACCAGGTAATGTGGGCTTCCTTTCTGCACCAGTTAATGTGGGCTTCCTTTCTGCGCTGGGTAACGTGGGCTTCTTTTCTGCGCTAGGTAATGTGGGCTTCCTTTCTGAACTAGGTAATGTGGGCTTCCTTTCTGAACTAGGTAATGTGGGCTTCCTTTCTGAACTAGGTAATGTGGGCTTCCTTTCTGCACCAGTTAATGTGGGTTTCCTTTCTGCACCAGGTACTGTGGGCTTCCTTTCTGAACTAGGTAATGTGGGCTTCCTTTCTGCACCAGTTAATGTGGGCTTCCTTTCTGCACCAGGTAATGTGGGCTTCCTTTCTGCACCAGGTAAAGTGGGCTTCCTTTCTGCACCAGTTAATGTGGGCTTCCTTTCTGCGCTGGGTAATGTGGGCTTCTTTTCTGCGCTAGGTAATGTGGGCTTCCTTTCTGAACTAGGTAATGTGGGCTTCCTTTCTGAACTAGGTAATGTGGGCTTCCTTTCTGAACTAGGTAATGTGGGCTTCCTTTCTGAACTAGGTAATGTGGGCTTCCTTTCTGAACTAGGTAATGTGGGCTTCCTTTCTGAACTAGGTAATGTGGGCTTCCTTTCTGCAGTAAACCACAGAATAGCAGGATTTGTTTCCTTCCATTGTCATTACAGCATGGGTTTCCACTACGGCATTACAGCCATCTTTGTGTGCAATGCTTACAATGTAAATGACCATTCACCAAATATAAATTACAATTAATATAACGACATGATGAGATGAAAGATTATTTTTGTATCACTCTAAATTGTAATGACCTGCTTTATGAAACATTAGTACAATGTGGAATTAATATTCCTAATAATATTCCAAGAAAGCGGGGCTGATCGGCTCTAGACCTCTCCTGAATCCATTCTCGAGCAGTGAGGTAATCTGCATTTAACAGTGATCATTTCCCAAAGGATGCAGAAATCAATAGAAACTATTGTTTGGCGGGGCGGTTATATGCCGGCTGGCACAGGCACTAGACATTTTCCCGTGTGTTTTTCCTCAAAAAGAAAATGTTCTACAATTCCCTTATCGAAAATCTGGCTCACACAATATCCCTGTGCTTGCAAATTGTTATTCTAACCCTGTGATTAATGATATAAATCTAGAAGAAGAGAGCTTCGAATGTTAACCACCTAGTAGAAAATCAGGCACAGACAGAAACGACTACAGAACAGATGTTAGATTTCTAGTACGTAAATGAATCCAGCTAAACCAGATTCAAAGAGATATTAGTACAAACGAATGACAACTTACATGTAGCTTCCAACACAAGGGCCTGCTTAGTGGCACATGGAGTGCTGGAAAGCCAAGCCAATTAACAGTTTCCATAGCCATAAGCCAAGTATATGGTACACTCTGACTCATCAGGGTTTCAGGTATATGTTAGGACTAACATTGATGCAAATCAATTCGCAGTACCCGGTCCATCATCCACAACTGTAATCTGTGGCCATTAGATGGGAGACCGGAGAACGGCCTCGTACCTGTGAGGTCACGCATCATGCTGAAACAATAACATACACCAGGCTGGCTAAACAAAAAAGGAGCCAGGGATGCCATCAGGTACAAGACGGTCCTCATGGCTCTTGTTCAGTAGATACTGTAACTGATACCAACGCTCGTTAAGACATATAGTATGCAGTATTCCACTGTATCTGAGGACGGACCAAGTCCCATCAAAGGCCTGGAATCCCTGCATAAAAATGAACAAGTCATCACACCCAACAATAAGAAAAGTGTCCCCTTTTATTCAATTACAGTGAAAAACATTGATTACAGAATTAAAAACACATACATTTCATGAATATGTGGTCTTATATAAGGAAAGTATATAATAAAGCAATAGTTCCGCTATAACAATTGCCTAAATGAAAAGAAAAAAAAAAAATTTTTTGGCTATGCCAATCCTCTCTTAAAATAAAGTCTTCATCTGTATGGGAACTAAATTGGCATTAAGTTAAGCATATTGCGGCAGGTCCTGGAAACGAGAAACGTCTTAACGTGGCTTCCAGGTACACATGAATTGGCCAATTTCTGCGCTAAGCTTTCTCAATTTTTCATATTTCTAGTGCAGTAATGCAATTCTATTTTCATATTTGCATGCTATGGTGCTACAGTGTGCTGCTTTGTTTGATTGTATACAAGTTGCTGACTCTAGGTAAGCATCTGTTCACACCAAGTTTGTTTGGATGTGACGGTCAGTTTTTTGAAATTTGTATTCATTAGCCTTCTGACTGAGCACTCGGCCCTTTAGCCTCAGGCGTTTTTAAACATAGCAGGACCCTGCCCCTCCACAGAGATATAGATCTCAGTATAAGAGAGGATTCATATTAAGTTCCTATACAGATGAAGACTTTATTCTTAGAGAGGATTGGCATTAAATTAGGTCCTGGAAACGAGAAACGCCTTAACGTGGCTTCCAGGTACACATGAATAGGCCAATTTACCGTATATACTCGAGTATAAGCCGACCCGAGTATAAGCCGATCCCCCTAATTTTGCCACAAAAAACTGGGAAAACTTATTGACTCGAGTATAAGCCTAGGGTGGAAAATGCAACAGCTACCGGTGAATTTCAAAATTAAAAATAGATGCTCCATACTGTTCATTATGGCCCCATAGATGCTCCACATAAAGCTGTGCCACATATAATGCTCTGCACTGTTCATTATGGCCCCATAGACGCTCCACATAAAGCTGCCCCATATATAATGCTCTGCACAGTTCATTATGGCCCCATAGATGCTCCATAGAAAGCTGTGCCATATACAATGCTCTGCACCTTTGATTATGGCCCCATAGATGCTCCATAGAAAGCTGTGCCATATACAATGCTCTGCATCTTTGATTATGGCCCCATAGATGCTCCATAGAAAGCTGTGCCATATAAAATGCTCTGCACCTTTGATTATGGCCCCATAGAAAGCTGTGCCATATACAATGCTCTGCACCTTTGATTATGGCCCCATAGATGCTCCATAGAAAGCTGTGCCATACACAATGCTCTGCACCTTTGATTATGGCCCCATAGATGCTCCATAGAAAGCTGTGCCATATAAAATGCTCTGCACCTTTGATTATGGCCCCATAGATAGCTGTGCCATATACAATGCTCTGCACCTTTGATTATGGCCCCATAGATAGCTGTGCCATATACAATGCTCTGCACCTTTGATTATGGCCCCATAGATGCTCCACATAAAGCAGTGCCATATATAATGCTCTGCACCATTGCCCCATAGATACTCCACATAAATCTGTGCAATATACAATGCTGCTGCTGCAATTAAAAAAAAAAAAAAACACATACTCACCTCTCTTGCTTGCAGCTCCTCAGCGTCCTGTCCCGGCGTCTCTCTGCACTGACTGATCAGGCAGAGGGCGGCGCGCACACTATATGCGTCATTGCGCCCTCTGACCTGCACAGTCAGAACAAGAGGACGCGAAGACAGAGCGGCGCCCGGCGTGTGGAACGTGGACAGGTGACTATGAGATACTTACCTGCTCCCGGTGTCCCTGGCTCCTTCTCCCGGACAGCTGGTCTCCGGGTGCCGCAGCCTCTTCCTCTGTCAGCGTTACCGCTGATTAGAGGAATGAATTTGCGGCTCCACCCCTATGGGAGTGGAGTCCATATTCATTTCTCTAATGAGCGGTACCATGTGACCGCTGAACAGGGGACGAGCTGCGGCACCCGGAGACCGTGGGACGGGCAGGGGGAGCGCCAGGACTAGGTGAGTATGCGACACGCTCTCTCCCCCTCACCCGCCGCCCCCACCGCCGACCGTGACTCGCGTATAAGCCGAGAGGGGCACTTTCAGCCCAAAAATTTGGGCTGAAAATCTCGGCTTATACTCGAGTATATACGGTATGTGCTAAGCTTTCTCAATTTTCATATTTCTAGTACAGTAATGCAATTCAATTTTCATATTTGCATGCTATGGCGCTACAGTGTGCTGCTTTGTTTGATTACAAATATCTGAAGTTATGTCACAGTGTAGAGGGATCATCCTTATTTTCATTTGCACTTCGAAACACGAGAAGCAATGGAATGAAACTAAAAGATACAGATTAGGTATTAGAAAAAACTTTTTGACAGTGAGGGTGATCAATGAGTGGAACAGGCTGCCACGAGAAGTCGCAAGTTCTCCTTCAATAGAAGTCTTCAGAGAGAGGATGGAGAGACATCTGTCTGAGATGGTTTAGTGAATCCCACATTGAGCAGAGGGGTTGGACATGATAACCCTGGAGGTCCCTTCCAAATCAAACATGCTTTGATTCTATGTCCTGTTTCTACATTTAGGACAGTAGGACAAATAATGCACAAAATTAAGTACACCACATTGGAAGAGGAATATGTGAATGTCCCATGAATCTTTTAGTCCTGCTGCGTATTGCAGATCTGTATTGGGTCTGTGGTCATTACATGAGTACAGGTTTTGGAGCTCTTCACATTGTAAGTATAGGTTTCTTTTGTTGTACCAGAGGGCACAGAGCTTCTGATATTTTTAGACTGTTCTTTGTGTAGGATAAAGTGAAGTTTTATGGTAGTTTTTTTAAGCACTTCAAGCAGTGGGCTGTAGGTCACCAGAGGAATATGATTATTTTCCCATTTTTCTCCATATTAAAGTAGTCAACTTCTAGTGAACCTTGTGGCTCTATTGCCTCTCCTCTTTACCAAGCCCTTCACTGGCTTCCTATTGTCCAGAGGCTCCAGTTCAAAATCATAACTATGACAAACGAAGCCATCCACAACCTGTCTCCTCCATACATCTGTGACATGGTCTCCCAGTACTTACCCACACACAACCTTGGATCCTCAAGATCTCCTTCTCTACTCCCCTCTAATCTCATATTCCCACCACTGAATGCAAGACTTCTCCCGTGCTTCCCCCATACTCTGGAACTCTCTACCCCAACACATCAGACTCTCGTCTACCACGAAAACCTTCAAAAAGAACCTGAAGAGCCACCTCTTCTGACAAGCCTACAACCTGCAGTGATCTTTAGTCTGCTGAACCGCCACATGACCAGCTGTACCCTCTCCTAGTGTATCCTCACCCATCCCCTGCAGGCTAAGCCCTCGTGGGCAAGGTCATCTCTCCTGTACTTGTGTGTGCGCCTTGTTTTGCTCATGCTTATTGTGCTTGTCTATATCTGCCCCTTTCACATGTAAAGCGCCATGGAATAAATGGCGCAATGAAAATGTATAATAATAAAATAATAATATTGATCTGACCATTAGAGGAAGGGAGATGGTGCACTGGTTTAAAAATTTCTTTGTAAGACGAGTTCAGTGTTAATCCCTATCTGTTGGGTTGGAGCAGATACAATTACAGTATATCTGATGGCCTGGAGGTAGACAATGGACTTTTTAGTGCGTTTCGGGTGGAAGTTGTCCCATCAGAGATGAGAGCTGGTCAATTGGTTTCTGATACACCGATGTCTGAATTTTACCATTTTGAACTTTACGGCGGTATCCAGAAAGTTATTTCTGTATTTGAGTGGTCCAATGTCAAATTTATGGAGGGATAAAAGGTATTGAATCTTTCATGGGATTTTATAAGCTCTTAAGATTCAGTCCAGATTATTAAAATATTGACGACATGGAAAGAGGCCAAGGGTAATTAACGATGTCCATTTATTATGAAATATCACTACTTTTTGTATATATACGGTATTTGTGTTTCTTCAGATATTTTATTATACCATGCCTGAGGAAGAGACCCAAGTAGTCTCGAAAGCTTGCTTTGTGACGTTATTTTTTGTTAGCCATTAAAAAGGTATCACAACTAAAAGATTATTACGGTATTTTCTTTCTCCCACTGAGTTCAATTACTTAAATGGTACAAGAAAAACAGTGTGCCATTTGCCCAGTAACCTATCAGAGATTACAGTGCATGGTTCCCATGTCTTCATCAGGGACTGACAACCACCATGTTTAGATAGTTACACAGCAGCAGCCACCAGGTGCACCATCACAAATTTATTTTGGGAAAAGGTGGTGTAACGGACCTCCGTGGTGCCTGCTGCTGCCCTCCCAACACCCCACAGATTCCTGACCCCGTTCGATCTCCTCATAAATATAGAGGACTCATAACTACAAGCTAAAATCTTTGTTATATGCAAAAAAGAAGGACACCATTTGAACTAATGGACCTCTACATGAGAAACCATATATACATTCAACACAGTTCTTTAATGCAGATGAAATGTTTCCATATTTATCATTTCTGCTTAGGAACAGGCCTGAACTTGAGCTAAGTTTATCTCTGAATACTGTAGATTTACCTAATATTTATATTGTATAAGGGAAACTAACAAGATGGGTTTTCTAAAGGTAATTGACCACGCACAATAAAATATACCGGTAATCCATACGGTACTTTGCTTCCCGGATACAGTTAATTATTTCACAAATGACTGAGGTTTTGTGATTAGTTTGCTATTAGTTATGTAAAAGGGAAGATTACAGCAAGACAGTAATAATGATGCTGCTTTTGGGCAATTTCAAACCTCAATTTTTTTGGCCTAATTTGAGGTGGCACAATGGTCACCTTGTTGATGCATTAGTCCTGCTGTACCCTATTAGGGGATGCATGCATAAATATGGGAGCCGATGGGAAACAACCCTCCCACCCAAAAAATAAAGAAAGCTTGCTTACCATGAAATGAGGCTGTGTCAAAATACGCTTCAGCTCTTTTGCTTCATTATTCTCAGGGTAACAAGATATTTCTTCCAAAACCTACAGTTAACAGCAAAGTAAGAAATAGATGTTTCACTTACAGCAAAGAATGAGAAATTATTACACTTTTGTATAACCCATTAGCAGATTTGACCACTATGGTTGTGGACTCAATTACAAGGCCAATAGGCTGACCTCTCTCATCCGCAGCTGCCCACGTCCCTCGTTTTCTCCTGCCTGGTTTACAGAGCTGCACAATGACATGTCATCCACGGCACAGACCTTGGTGGCCAGTCACTCCTCTCCAGGTTGACATGTATGACAAATTTCCACACTTGCCCACAAAATGACTTTACTACCTAATGTTTCCTTTTCAGAGAATCTTCCTCGACAAGAGCAGGGCCACGAAAAAGACCCTCAAGTTCTTTAGGGAATAACCTTGTTTGTGTCTTAATATTAAACAAGGATATTTTGTACAAAGAGATTTGATACCATTTTTTAGATTATAAGTATTATTAATATTTAGATATAACAATTGAAGGGGGGGGGGGGGGGTCTTTTAACAAAATCGCCACCAAGAATAGATTAAGTAAATGTAAGAGGTCATTGTGATATAAATTATACCAAAACCTCTACATATATAGAGCCCTAATCAGAACTCACATTTACTGTAGGTCAGTTTTTCATGGCTGAAAAGGGTCATGAATGGATAAGATAGAACCTTCTAGGACATGAGTCACGTGATCCTTTTATTTAGCACATATAAAAATATAAGGAGTTTGCTACTCATTTACTCTATTTAATTTGCTTTATATATCAACTGACCCAGCCGCCCCAACGCACGTTTCGTTAGGTCTAATGAAGACCTATTGAAACGTGGGTTGGGGCGACGGGGACACTTAAAGAGCCGCACCACATATCTGTAAATATATTACCTGTATCCAAGTGTTGCTGTGTTACAATAGGACAGGTCTTTGAAACACAAGTGTATTATATATAGACTGTTGCAATTTGTACCTATGAGTGTTTATCCCTGCATCAATGTTCAGCAGCCTTTGTGTTACTACGGTTCATTTATCTATTTTAATTAAATATTTAATAATAATTAGTTTAAAGGATATATACTCTGAGTTTCTTATGACCCTCATCTTTTGGGTCATGTAGATGTGGCTCACTTCAAGAAAATAAAGACTACAGGAAACTCATTAAAGCACTGGTGCTGGATTCAACAGGCAAAGGTTATTTATATAACATTTCCTGCTACATCATCAGTATATAAAGTCACAAACAAAACTTTTCAAATTTAAAGTGTTCAAAACATTTCAATATATTGTACAACAATCCTACTCCTAAGGCCTCTGAAGGTTTCATTATCTGATGGGCATACTGATATATAGTGCAGCAAGAAAACATTTGTGCTCCACATCACTGCCAGATATCTCACAGTACTACCTGTTCTTTGAAAAAAAACCTTTATATCACCTAAAGAGATGTCAGTCTTGCTAGGAAACAATTCATATTTCATCTTCCAGAAAGAAAATATATATATATTTTTTTTTCCAGTAAAAAGGCATTTTCCCCAGTAGGTACAAGGCATTCTGTGTAGCATTTTCCATCTATCTCTCGCCCCTCAAAAGAAAACGGCTCTATACAAAACTCATATTGCAAAAGGGTGGAAACCTCCGGGTACTAACTCTGTATGCTCCTTATAAATACAACAAAGATGGCAGCACAACAAATGTGGATATTTTTTTATTGTGTCCAAAAAAGCCATACATTAAAATGCCAAAAAGACAAAAAGGGGACATATAAAAAAAAAATAAAAAAAAAATATCAGTAAGCCAGAATTACTCTTTTTGAGTTGCTGCATATTGGTGGTAGTTGAGGGGTTAAGAGAAATAAGTTACTCAACACAGAACTTACTTACAATTAAACCGCTTTCATTTTTACAAGTCGTATTAGCTGTACATGTTATAATAAACTTCATCCAAATTATAAAATAAACATATTAGCAGTCAGGCATGGCCTAATTACACAGTTAATGGTAATTGGATTGACATCAATAATAATTTTTGCATTTTGCTAGCTAATTAACCAGACAGAATGTTTAAAATATGATTATGGAGTTGAAAATCCTGCTTAAAAGATAAAAAAAATACCTATAGAGGAATAAAAAGCACTTGTGGGATGTGTTGCCTACACATAGAAGCCTGATTACAGCTAAATAATAGAGCTTTTTATTACGAATGACTGGTCCTACAAGAATCTCTCTGACCAAGTGACGAGGTGTCAGTAGTTATTGCGGTCATTGCTACATCTCTCAGCTCCTGGCCTGTTCTCCGCAGTAACCATACATTCTGAAAAGACCAGAATCAATTCAATGACCGAAATCGGATCAAAATTGTGAACAGTAAAAAGGAAAAAAAAAGAAAAGAAGCTAATTACCTCTTTGGCTCGCTGTACAGCATCACTCGGAGGATTCCGGATTTGTGGCGAAGACTTCGTATTGATTTTGTCATAAAGCTAAAAATCAAATGACAAGAATAAAAGAATCAAGCATGGTCCTGCGATCAGACATGATACAATTAAAAGCCCGATTTTTAATCATATACAAGATGCAGTATTTTAAGTAGTTTGCTTCTATTTGTTCTTCAGCACATGGAAACGCTGGGAATAATGTACAAAGTCCTTCCTAATGTAGCAGAAAGTTTCCTGCTGTAATAGCCGTCTCGAGGAAGTGATGAAAATCCCTAATTAAGCCCTGGCAAGCTGTTTTTTTTCCTGCAAGGAATGTGAAGACGTAAGATTAGGCCACAACTGCTTCCCTATTACCATTTATGAACTAGAACACTGCTGAATATATTTCCTCTACAGGATGGCACAGCAGCAGCAACTCTACCAAGGATCTTCAGTAAAAATACTCAGGACTGTAGGAGCTTCATTTACATAATTCAAATGTAGTCAATGTAGTGCTAGACACTGCACCCAAACCTTCCCAATACACACAGTATAGGAACCTCTCCAGCAGCTGCATCACCATGACTGGCAACACGAGCTCCAGACTACCAATATTATTTCTAACTAATGTGCAAACAAAACACTACCAATTTAACAAAGTAGGAAGAAAACGCATTGTCTATATATACACGTCTATAATAATTAAGTCTCAAATCGATGGTAGCTTTCATTTATTAGCCTACTGGACTGGTCACTTATACATAAAAGATAAAAAAAAAAACATCACAAGTTACAGTCACACAGCTTGTTTGCATTCTAAAGTACAAAGGAAATAATCTCCATTGAAAAACCGTTATAGTGATAAATGCAAATTTAATAACTTACAGCACCTCTTCATCCTGAGAAATAACATGAAGTTATGCTGCAGAGTCATTATTTGCTTCGCAGCAGCCAACAGATCGAGCATCATATCACAAGATCTTTATTTTTAGCCACGGGTTAACCTAGGTCACTAGCAAAGGACTCGTATGCTTCATTAAAAGACCCGGAGCATGTAATATACTATATAATCGTCTAATTCTGTCTGTAACGGAAATCCCGCGTCGCTGATTGGTCGCCAAATAGTTCAGTCACGTTTACTGAACAAGTTCTGTCTGTCACAGTGCCATGTAGTTCAGTCACATTTACTGAACAAGTTCTGTCAGTCACAGTGCCACGCAGTTCAGTCACGTTTACTTAACAAGTTCTGTCAGTCACAGTGCCACGTAGTTCAGTCACGTTTACTGAACAAGTTCTGTCACAGTGCCACACAGTTCAGTCACGTTTACTGAACAAGTTCTGTCAGTCACAGTGCCACCCAGTTCAGTCACAGTGCCACGTAGTTCAGTCACGTTTACTGAACAAGTTCTGTCAGTCACAGTGCCACACAGTTCAGTCACGTTTACTGAACAAGTTCTGTCAGTCACAGTGCCACGTAGTTCAGTCACGTTTACTGTTGTTCTGTCAGTCACAGTGCCACGCAGTTCAGTCACGTTTACTGAACAAGTTCTGTCACAGTGCCATAGTTCAGTCACGTTTACTGAACAAGTTTGTCAGTCACAGCGAGACATAGTTCACTTAAGTTTACTGAATAAGTTCTGTCAGTCACAGTGTGACGTAGTTCACTCACATTTACTGAACACGTTCAGTCAATGTGGTGTACAAAAATATTTTGGGTTGATATTGTTAAATATATTATAGTGTCTATGTACTTCTTTCATCCGATGATTTATTTAAACACAGTTAGATATTTATGTAATGGTTTATATATTTTGATGATCTGTTAAATAATTTCGTTCAGTTGTATTAAGTTCTAAGAGCAATAAAATTTAATGAAAATGTATATATTTTACCCGTAAAATCCTGTGTATTCATTGCATTATTCTTAAAGCTTCATAAATAAACTACATACATACTCTAGAATCCCTGATGCGTTAGAATCGGGCCACCATCTAGCATCCAATAAATTATATATACAGTACAGACCAAAATTTGGACACACCTTCTCATTTAACCCCTTCGCGCCACGCGCCGTACTAGTACTGCGCTGCCGGCACTGCATTTGTGCCAGCTGCAGTACTAGTACGGCGCCCCGATCACCGCGGTCTGACGCTGAGCGCCGCGGTGATCGGGTGCGGGTGTCAGCTGTATATGACAGCTGACACCCCGCAGCAATGCCCACGATCGGCGCTATCGCCGATCGCGGGCATTTAACCCCTCTGATGCCGCTGTCAATAGTGACAGCGGCATAGAGGGGGATCGCGCAGGGACGGGAGCTCCCTGCGCTCTCCCACCGGAGCAACGCGATGAGATCGCGCTGCTCCGGTGACCTGGAAGGAGTCCCCGGATCCAAGATGGCCGCGGGACTCCTTCCGGGTCATGAAATCACCTGACCTGCCGGCGCCTGCTGAGAGTTCCTAATAGCAGGCGCCAGCAAGCCTCTGACGTGCCTGTCAGATCGTTGATCTGACAGAGTGCTATGCACACTGTCAGATCAACGATCTGATCTAAAAAAAGTGATATCCCACCCTGGGACAATGGTAAAAAGTAAAAAAAAAAAATACAATGTATAAAAATAAAATAAAAAAATCCCCAAATAAAGAAAAAAAACCCATTTCCCAGTAATTCCATTTATTTTTGTAAATAAAAAAAACAAACAATAAAAGTACACATATTTGGTATCGCCGCATCCGTAACGACCCGCTCTATAAAACTATCCCACTAGTTAACCCCTTCAGTGAACACCGCAAAAAATAAAAAACAAGGCAAAAAACAACGCTTTATTATCATACAGGCGAACAAAAAGTGGAATAACACAAGATCAAAAAGACGGATATAAATAACCATGGTACCGTTGAAAACGTCATCTTGTCCCGCAAAAAAAAAGCCACCATACAGCATCATCAACAGAAAAATAAAAAAGTTATAGCTCTCAGAATAAAGCGATGCAAAAACAATTATTTTTTTATATAAAATAGTTTTTATTGTGTAAAAGCGCCAAAACATAAAAAAATTACATAAATGAGGTATCGCTGTAATCGTACTGACCTGAAGAATAAAGCTGCTTTATCAATTTTACCACACGTGGAACGGTATAAACGCCCCCCCCTAAAATAATTTCATGAATTGCTGGTTTTTGTTCATTCCGCCTCCCAAAAATCGGAATAAAAAGCGATCAAAAAATGTCGTGTGCCCGAAAATGGTACCAATAAAAACGTCAACTCGTCCCGCAAAAAACAAGATCTCACATGACTCTGTGGGCCAAAATATGGATAAATTATAGCTCTCAAAATGTGGTGATGCAAAAACAATTTTTTGTAATAAAAAGCGTCTTTTAGTGTGTGACAGCTGCCAACCATAAAAATCCGCCAAAAAAACGCTATAAAAGTAAATCAAACCCCCCTTCATCACCCCCTTAGTTAGGGAAAAATAATAAAATTTAAGAAAATGTATGTATTTCCATTTTCCCATTAGGGTTAGGGTTAGGGTTGGGGTTAGGGCTAGGGTTAGGGCTGGGGTTAAGGTTGGGGTTAGGATTTCAGTTAGAATTGGGGGTTTCCACTGTTTAGGCACATCAGGGGCTCTCCAAACGCAACATGGCGTCCGATCTCAATTCCAGCCAATTCTGCTTTGAAAAACTAAAACAGTGCTCCTTCCCTTCCGAGTTCTCCTGTGCGCCCAAACAGTGGTCCCCCCAACATATGGGGTATCAGCGTTCTCAGGACAAGTTGGACAACAACTTTTGGGGTCCAATTTGTCCTGTTACCCTTGGGAAAATAAAAACGTGGGGGCTAAAATATCATTTTCGTGGAAAAAAAAAGGATTTTTTATTTTCACGGCTCTGCGTTATAAACTGTAGTGAAACACTTGTTGGTTCAAAGTTCTCACAACACATCTAGATAAGTTCCTTGGGGGGTCTAGTTTCCAATATGGGGTCACTTTTGGGGGGTTTCTACTGTTTAGGTACATCAGGGGCTCTGCAAATGCAACATGACGCCTGCAGACCAATCCATCTAAGTCTGCATTTCAAACGGCGATCTTTCCCTTCCGAGCTCTACCGTGTGCCCAAACGGTGGTTCCCCCCCCATATATGGGGTATCAGCGTACTCAGGACAAATTGGACAACAACTTTTGTGGTCCAATTTGTCCTGTTACCCTTGGGGAAAAAAAATGTGGGGGCTAAAATATCATTTTGTTGAAAGAAAAAATGATTTTTTTAATTTTCACGGCGCTACATTCTAAACTTTAGTGAAACAATTGGGGGTTAAAAGTGCTCACCACACATCTAGATAAGTTCCTTAGGGGGTCTTCTTTCCAAAATGGGGTCACTTGTGGGGGGTTTCTACTGTTTAGGCACGTCAGGGGCTCTCCAAACGCGACATGGGTTCCGATCTCAATTCCAGCCAATTTTGCATTGAAAAGTCAAATGGCGCTCCTTCCCTTCCGAGCTCTGCCATGTGCCCAAACATTGGTTTACCCCAACATGTGGGGTATCGGCGTACTCAGGACAAATTGCACAACAACTTTTGGGGTCCAATTTATCCTGTTACCCTTGGGAAAATAAAAAATTTGGGGCGAAAAGATCGTTTTTTGTGAAAATTAATATGAATTTTTTTTTATGGCTCTACATTATAAACTTCTGTGAAGCACTTGGAGGTTAAAAGTGCTCACCACACATCTAGATAAGGTATCGGGGTACTCAGGACAAATTGTACAACGACTTTTGTGGTCCAATATCTCCTGTTACCCTTGGTAAGATAAAACAAATTGGATCTGAAGTAAAAATTTTGTAAAAAAAAAGTTAAATGTTCAATTTTTTTTAAACATTCCAAAAATTCCTGTGAAGCACCTGAAGGGTTAATAAACTTTTTGAATGTGGTTTTGAGTACCTTGAGGGGTGCAGTTTTTAGAATGGTGTCACTTTTGGGCATTTTCTGTCATATAGACCCCTCAAAGTCACTTCAAGTGTGAGGTGGTTCCTAAAAAAAATGGTTGTGCAAATTTTGTTGCAAAAATGAGAAATCGCTGGTCAACTTTTAACCCTTATAACTCCCTAACAAAAAAAAATATGTTTCCAAAATTGTGCTGATGTAAAGCAGACATGTGGGAAATGTTGTTTATTAACTATATTATGTGATATAACTCCCTAATTTAAGGGCATAAAAACGAAAAATTAGAAAATTGCAAAATTTTCATAATTTTCAACAAATTTCTTTTTTTTTCACAAATAAATGCAAGTCATATCGAAGAAGTTTTACCACTATCATAAAGTACAATATGTCACGAGAAAACAATGTCAGAATCACCAGGATCCGTTGAAGCGTTTCAGAGTTATGACCTCATAAAGTGACAGTGGTCAGAATTGTAAAAATTGGCCCTGTCACTTAGGTGAAAACAGGCTTCGGGGTGAAGGGGTTAAAGATTTTTCTGCATTTTCATGACTATGAAAATTGTACATTCACACTGAAGGCATCAAAACTATGAATTAACACATGTGGAATTATATACTTAACAAAAAAGTGTGAAACTACTGAAATTATGTCTTATATTCTAGATTCTTCAAAGTAGCAACCTTTTGCTTTGATGACTGCTTTGCACACTCTTGGCATTCTCTTGATGAGCTTCAAGAGCTAGTCACCGGGAATGGTCTTCCAACAATCTTGAAGGAGTTCCCAGAGATGCTTAGCACTTGTTGGCCCTTTTGCCTTCACTCTGCAGTCCAGCTCACCCCAAACCATCTCGATTGGTTTCAAGTCTGGTGACTGGAGGCCAGGCCATCTGGGGTAGCACCCCATCACTCTCCTTTTTGGTCAAATAGCCCTTACACAGCCTGGAGGTGTGTTTGGGGTCATTGTCCTGTTGAAAAATAAATGATGGTCTAACTAAAACGCAAACCGGATGGAATAGCATACTGCTGCAAGATGCTGTGGTAGCCATGCTGGTTCAGTATGCCTTCAATTTTGAATAAATCCCCAACAGTGTCACCAGCAAAGCACCCCCACACCATCACACCACCTCCTCCAAGCTTCACGGTGGGAACTAGGCATGTAGAGTCCATCCGTTCACCAAGACACGGTGGTTTGAGCCAAAGATCTCAAATTTGGACTCACCAGACCAAAGCACAGATTTCCACTTGTCTAATGTCCATTCCTTGTGTTCTTTAGCCCAAACAAGTCTCTTCTGCTTGTTGCCTGTCCTTAGCAGTGGTTTCCTAGCAGCTATTTTACCATGAAGGCCTGCTGCACAAAGTCTCTTCTTAACAGTTGTTGTAGAGATGTGTCTGCTGCTAGAACCCTCTGTGGCATTGACCTGGTCTCTAATCTGAGCTGCTGTTAACCTGTGATTTCTGAGGCTGGTGACTCGGATAAACTTATCCTCAGAAGCAGAGGTGACTCTTGGTCTTCCTTTCCTGGGGCGGTCCTCATGTGAGCCAGTTTCTTTGTAGCGCTTGATGGTTTTTGCCACTGCACTTGGGGACACTTTCAACGTTTTCCCAATTTTTCGGACTGACTGACCTTCATTTCTTAAAGTAATGATGGCCACTCATTTTTCTTTACTTAGCTGCTTTTTTTCTAGCCATAATACAAATTCTAACATCCTATTCAGTAGGACTATCAGCTGTGTATCCACCAGACATCTGCACAACACAACACCATTTATAAGGCAAGAAATCCCACTTATTAAACCTGACAGGGCACACCTGTGAATTGAAAACCATTCCCGGTGACTACCTCTTGAAGCTCATCAAGAGAATGCCAAGAATGTGCAAAGCAGTCATCAAAGCAAAAGGTGGCTACTTTGAAGAACCTAGAATATAAGACATAACAAAAAATTCATAGTTTTGATGCCTTCAGTGTGAATGTACAATTTTCATAGTCCTGAAAATACAGAAAAATCTTTTAATGAGAAGGTGTGTCCAAACTTTTGGTCTGTACTGCGAGATTTAACTGAAGTGCAGGCTTTTGGGTTTAATTAAAGGGATTTAACAAAAATATCCTGTGGCATTGCAACCGCTTTTTTACAAGGCCTCCTTATTTCAGGGGCTCAAAAGTAATTGGACAAAGAGCTCATTTTTTTTTTACTTTGTAGAGAATCCTTTGCAGGCTATGACTGCCTGAAGTCTGGAAGCCATGGACGTCACCAAACACTGGGTTTCCTCCTCTGTGATGCTTTGGCAGACCTTTAATGCAGAAGACTTCAGTTGTTGCATGTTTCTGGGTCTTTCTACCTTAAGTTCAGAGTGAAATGCTGCTCGATGGGGTTGAGACCTGGTGATCCTTTCGGCCATTGCAAAATATTCCACTGCCTTTAACCCCTTCATGCCACAGCCCATTTCCAATTTTTCCCTGTCCTTATTCCAAGAGCTATACATTTTATTTTTCTATCCACAGACATATGAGGGCTTGTTTTTTGAGGGAGGAGTTGTACTTTTTAATGACACCATTCATTTTACCACATAATGTACTCAAAAACGTGAAAAAAAAATTCCAAGTGCGGTGAAATTCTGGAAAAAACAAAACAATTCTGACATGTTATTTGGGAATTGTTTTTATGGTGTACATTTTGCGGTAAAAATGATCATGCAATATGATTCTCCTTATCAAAACAATTATGGCAATATCAAACATGTCCAGTTCTTTTATTTTAGTGGTGAAAAAAATATCTGAAGCATGCAAAAAAAAATTTTGGGGGAGTTGTGTTGCCATTTTCCAAGACCTGTAACATTTTTATTTTTATATGGAGCTGTATGATGGCTTATTTTTTGCAGGGTGAGCAGAACTTTTTATTAGTACCATTTTGGGATAGATATGACTTTTTGATCACTTGTCATTTTTTGTGGATGTTTTGGAACAAAAAAAAATTTTTAATTTTGGAATTCTTGAACTTTTCCGTTTACAGTGTTTACCAATCGGGTTAATCGCTTTTATATTTTGATAGATCAGACTTTTCTGAACACAATGGTACCAAATATGTGTATGGTCTGATCGCTTGTGCTATATACAGCGATGCTTTAGCGGTCTTCAGTCACCGTCAATAAACGATAGTGACCCAGTTGGAAGCCATGCATGCCCATGTCATAACACTGCATCCATCACGTTGTACAGCGGGTGTGAGGTGCTTTGGATCAATACTTCCTTCTTCCCATCATTCTGGTACAGCTTGGTATTAGTTTCATCGGTCCAAAGAATGCTTTTCCAGAACTGGGATGGCTTCTTTAGATTATTTTTTTGCGAAGTCTAATTTGGCCTATTTTTAAGACCCATTAATGGTGTATACCTTGTAGTGAACCCTCTGTATTTGCGCTCTTGAAGTCTTTTCTTTATGGTAGACTTCCTGGAGTGTGTACTTCTCTTGGGTGGATGTTGAGAAGGGTTTTTCCCACCATGGAAAGGATACGGAGATCATCCACCACTATTTTCTTCTGTGGACGGCTAGGCCTTTTTCAGTTCCAAAGCAGCCCAAGTGTGTAGCCCCATCCGATTTATATTTATAAAATGTTATTGAAATCTCAAAGCACATCTGTAAAGCAGCCTTCCATAAGTACAACACCATGGAAATGGTGCCATTTCTTTGAGTTACTATATATTCAGAATCTCCAAACCACCACAATACACAAGCAAATTAGTTAAATGCGTTTTAGGAGTCGTGCAATAGTAAGTGCTAAAGCTCAGATTCTTGCTGTACTGCCACTGTGTAATGACCTTGGGCAGTAATCATTCCCATTTAATGTTCTCTTCCACAAAGGAAGGCGGTAAATTTCCTGCTTGCAAGTGACAAAGTCCTCTCTTGGCTGTTATCTATTTATTGTGGAAGCAGGTGTAGCTCAGTCAACAGTGAACAGGATTAATAAGCAAAGTAATGGCTTCGATTTCCTAAGTAAATAATGCACAGCATAACAATGCTTGATGAAAAGATGAACTTAAGTCCATTACCTAAACTTTCACCACAAGTCTTTAAAAAGTATTCATTAGCTTAGATGTCATTTCAAGGGCTGTTCCCATGTTTAGAAGACACGATGATAACTTGCTGATAGGAATCCAAACGCTGGGAGCCCCAGTAATAGGAAAAAGAGGGCTCTGCAGAGTCCCAATCTGAGTGGTGGCCAGACATGTCTCCATTCATTTTCTTTGAGATGCCAGAGATCGCAGAGTACAGCAATTAGGGTTTTTTTTTACGAGCTGTTCCACATAAAAAAGGTAGCAAAACAACGATTAAGTAAGAGCCACTACCCTGAGAAGCAAACAGATTATTAAGACTCGTCCGCCTAACAAGCCGCTGTAAGTGGGTAGCTTCACCAAAAATGCCTGGAGCTGGGGAGGAGCCAGTGCGGGATGGGGCATAGCTACTTCCCAACAAATTCATCAATATTGGTTGTGTTTCTTATGGCAGAAATGTTACTCCAAGCCCTGACTAGAGTAACATCTCTGGCTAGGCGCAAGCCATTGTTAATTGTACCTAGATCATTAAAGGGAACCTGTCACCCCCAAAATCCAAGATCAGCTGAGCCCACCGGCATCAGGGGCTTATCTACAGCCTTCTGGAATGCTGTAGATAAGCCCCCGATGTATCCTAAAAGATGAGAAAGAGAGGTTATATTATACTCACCCAGGGGTGGTCCCATCCGGCGGGCATCGCGGTCCGGCGCCTTCTATCTTCATCAGATGACGTCCTCTTCTTGTCTTCACGCTGCGGCTCCGGCACAGGCGTACTTTGTCTGCCCTGTTGAGGGCAGAGCAAAGTACTGCAGTGCGCCGGGAAAGGTCAGAGAGGCCCAGCACCTGCACACTGCAGTACTGTTCTCTGCTCTCAACAGGGCAGACAAAGTACGCCTGTGCCGGAGCCGCAGCGTGAAGACCAGAAGAGGACGTCATCTGATGAAGACAGGAGGCGCCGGACCGGACCGCGACACCCATCGGACCAGACCAGCAGCGAGACCGACCCTTGGTGAGTATAATCTAACCTCTTTTTCTCATCTTTAAGGGTATGTGCACACGTATTCTTGACGTCTGCGGATTTTTCCACAGCGGATTTGTGAAAAACGCAAGTAAAAAGGCACTGCGTTTTACCTGCGGATTTCCTGCAAAATTACTGCAGGATTTACCACGGTTTTTGTGCGGATTCCACTGCGGTTTTACACCTGCGGTTTTCTATTATGGAGCAGGTGTAAAACCGCTGTGGATGCCGCACAAAGAATAGACATGCGGCGGAATGTAAACCGCTGCGTTTCCGCGTGTTTTCTTCCGCAGCATGGGCACTGCGGATTGCGTTTCCCATAGGTTTACATTGTACTGTAAGCGCATGGGAAACGCTGCGCATCCGCAGCGTGTGAACATAGCCTTAGGATACATCGAGGGCTTATCTACAGCATTCCAGAATGCTGTAGATAAGCCCCTGATGACGGTGGGGTTACCTCACCCTTGATTTTGGGGGTGACAGGTTCCCTTTAAGGTGTACGCATTTTAATGATTTTGGGGCATCTTCTTCATTTACGGCCCTGATGAATGCCAGTCTAAATGAGAGGCCCCAAAAATGAGAACATTACAGGTTTCAGAAAATGGTGGAAAGCAAAGAAAAAAAAAAAAAAAAAAAATTTTCTTACAAAATTGAGTTTAGTGTTCTTTTCAACAAACAAAAAAATATATAACATTTGGCATCGCTGTAATCATACTGACAATTCATTTTTACAATAATGGATTTCTTCTTCACCAAAGGGATCAATGTAATCAGTATAACAGCGCCGTCAGAGCTAAATCTTTACTATATATTATGAAATCATGCCATCAGGCTCTCTAAGTCACTGTGATGCTGAATAAATACATACCTTTGTTTTAGCAATCTGTTTCAGAGATATCCCTTGTCCAATTTTTGTGCTAATGAGCAGCAAGCGCAGGGGGGCTGGCCGGTACTTAAGGTACCTTCACACTAAGCAACTTTACAACAATATCGCTAGCGATCCGTGACGTTGCAGCGTCCTGGATAGCGATATCGTTGTGTTTGACACGCAGCAGCGATCAGGATCCCGCTGTGAGATCGCTGGTCGTTGCTGAAAGTCCAGAACTGTATTTCGTCGCTGGATCTCCCGCTGACATCGCTGAATCGGTGTGTGTGACACCGATCCAGCGATGTCTTCACTGGTAACCAGTAATGTGAGTATGTGTTTTTTTTTTTTACTTTTACAATGGTAACCAGGGTAAACATCGGGGTACTAAGCGCGGCCCTGCGCTTAGTAACCCGATGTTTACCCTGGTTACCAGGGGACTTCGGCATCGTTGGTCGCTGGAGAGCCGTCTGCGTGACAGCTCTCCAGCGACCACACAACGACCAAACAGCGACGCTGCAGCGATCGGCATCGTTGTCTGTATCGCTGCAGCGTCGCTTAGTGTGAAGGTACCTTTACAGCTCTCTGGCCTCCTTGGGATAAGCTACCGATATTAAAGTCCCTTTAACAGATATAAGGTTGGATTTAGAAACCTGCTTACAGGTTCCCTTTAAACATGTTTTTGTATAATTGGTCAATCACCACCACGAGGTATGAATGTTGAAAAAGGAAATTAACTTACGGTAACTTGCTTAGTAAGAGGTTATAAAGGGCCTAGTCTGAAAAGCGTATCGGAAGCACATTCCTATGCGATGTGGAATTGTGCCTGCTTTTAAGGCGAAAAAGCTGAAGTTTCAACAGTTCGGGAAGTCCTGCAGCATGATAGATTTTCTGTACACAATAAGTAACCCACAACTGCTCAGCAAGTGTCAGCAGAAGGCCTCATTCAGACATCAGTGTTTCACATACACCGAATGTATCCATAATCTAAACAGCTGTTCACATATCTGCAAAAAAATCATGGAGACATGTCTGTTTTCTACTAGTCACAGACTATAATTACCCATACAAGTAATATGGAAATCCTGAAAACATGACCTGTCTGCAGCCCTTGAGGAATGCAGTTTGCTACACAGTAAACTATAACATACATACAACCACACACACATTATATTTATATATATATATATATATATATATATATATATATATATATATATATATATATATATATATATATATATAAATACACACACACAAACAAACATGCTACTAGTACAATAGTAAATGTATAATGGTGTATAATATACTATACTGGAACATTGTTCTATACGTGAATGAAAAAAAAATCACAGGATGGCATCAGTGTAAATTCTGTGTGGTCTGTTTTTAACATTGTAATGAATGGAGAAAGGGGCATAATCTCAGCTGCGGGGGGGATTGGGGGGGAACCAAATGCCAGCATCTATTTCAGCCGACTGTGGTATGTAGCGATTGATTTGATTAAAGATTAACATTACCAGGTTGCCTACACTAAGGGTACTGTCACACAGTGCCATTTTGATCGCTACGACGGTACGATTCGTGACGCTCTAGCGATATCGTTACGATATCGCAGTGTCTGACACGCTACTGCGATCAGGGATCCTGCTGAGAATCGTACGTCGTAGCAGATCGTATGGAACTTTCTTTCGTCGCTTGATCACCCGCTGACATCGCTGGATCGTTGTGTGTGACAGCGATCCAGCGATGTGTTCGCTTGTAACCAGGGTAAACATCGGGTAACTAAGCGCAGGGCCGCGCTTAGTAACCCGATGTTTACCGTGGTTACCAGCGTAAAAGTAAAAAAAACAAACAGTACATACTTACATTCCGGTGTCTGTCCTCCGGCGTCTCAGCTTCTCTGCACTGTGAGCGCCGGCCAGCCAGAAAGCGAGCACAGCGGTGACGTCTGACGTCACCGCTGTGCTTTCCGGCCGCTGTGCTTACACAGTGCAGAGAAGCTGAGACGCCGGGGGACAGACACCGGAATGTGAGTATGTACTGTTTGTTTTTTTACGTTTACGCTGGTAACCAGGGTAAACATCGGGTTACTAAGCGCGGCCCTGCGCTTAGTAACCCGATATTTACCCTGGTTACCCGGGGACTTCGGCATCGCTCCAGCGCCGTGATTGCAACGTGTGACCGCAGTCTACGATGCTGGAGCGATAATCATACGATCGCTGCGACGTCACGGATCGTGCCGTCGTAGCGATCAAAATGGCACTGTGTGACGGTACCCTAAAGTCTGTGGGATTATTTACAAGATATCTCATTGTCTTTTTAAAGGGAACCTGTCACCAGCTAAACTAAAAATATCATCTAATAGAGTGTGAGCTATACATTCCCCAACTACTTGTGAACCCCCCCCGACTCCCCATGAATCCCCCATAAGAACCTTTTATATTTCTCCCACACTGTATGGAAATGTCCTCGGTCCGGTCCGATGGGCGTTGGTTCTGGCCCCTTTCTCCACCCCAAATCGGCGTGCTGTACACATTCCGTTCTGTGAATAGCGTTGTTCGCGTACAGGTGCGCATGCTTCGGAAGTACTATGTCCCTGAAGTCTTTAGCTGTGTTCCAGGACGTAGTTTACCGGTGCATGCGTACTAATGCTTTTCGGCTTTGCCCGCAGTTGGGCAAAGCATACTGCGCACGCGCAGGAGGCAATTTGAAGGCGCACGCGCAGGACCTGTACGCGAACAACGCTATTTACAGAACGGAATGCGTACAGCACGCCAATTTGGGGTGGGGAGAGGAGCCAGAACCAACGACCATCGGACCGGACCGAGGACATTTCCATACAGCGAGGGAGCAATATAAAAGGTTCTCATGGGGGATTCATGGGGAGTCGGGGGGTTTCACAAGTAGTTGGGGAATGTATAGCTCACACTCTATTAGATGATATTTTTAGTTGATAAACAAAAAAACAGGTTCCCTTTAAATACACTTTGTACAAGGAGTAATCATGCTGCAATTGGACAGGATACCCTTTCTATGCTCTTTTCTCCGTGCTGAGTCGGCTATACCCGCCCTGTTATTTACATAGAGCAACATAGCACTTACGTCACCGCATCATACTCCTGGCCGGATATGATGTAAGCGGCCACTGCTGGAAGTGACGTTTGCGCTCCACGAGGGACTTCCTGCGTTTCACAGACCAGAAGTTCGGCACATGCCGTCTAAGGACCGGAAACGCGCTGCTCATTTCAGCGTGTGACCATTTAAAAAGGTATCAAGGCAACATATAGGGTAGTAATAGCTCATACTGGGCATCAGATATATGCCCCATACTTCCCTGACTAATCTGTTTAGAGGAAAAGCGTCGGAAGATATCATGCCTGGGAGAGACCAACTAGGGGTATATCGAACACGTTACCGCACTGAAGTTGGACATCTGGACTCCGCTTGCAAGAATCAGTGAGATTGTTTCGGTCTCTTTGCCGAGTATAAAACTAGTGATGTAAAACGCACCCACTCTGTTTTTTTTTTAATCACATGCCTTAGAGGTCTAAATGTATATATGTATGTGACCTGAGGGCATAGGTGGGGGAATATAAGATATAACTTGTATGAATTACCTCAGTAGGGCGGATGAAAGGATCAGGTCCTAGTCCTTCTCTTGCGGCTATTCAGTTTGCGTAGCTTAGATGCCGCCATATGACCCACCTTCTGCAGGCTTGATGCAGGTTGTTATACAGCTGTAAAACGATCCTATAGGGGTTTGGCTTTTCACTCCCCTATTTTGCGGCCAGCCTATCAACTGCATTTCGTACACTTTTTGCATCTATATACTGTACATAGGAGTTCATTTCTAAACCGATTCATTTGATACAAGTGGATATTATCAAGGCCCTGTGTATATTTTAATATATTTTTGATGTTTATGAATCCACAGACCATAAACCTAAGGTGGCTGTTGGTATGTATCTGATATATTCACTAAATCAGTGACCGCCCCATACACCGAGTTAAGACTATTTCTGGTGTAGAAAGGCATAAAAATAACTCACAGATGTCTGGAAAATCACATTCATGTTATGTTTTTTGCGAATAGAACATACACCCATTAAAGTCTTCGATGCTTCCAAAACAGATATGACTCCGCAAAAGAAAAAAAAAAAATTCAATCAAAATTACCCCTAGAAGTCTATGGTAAAATCATATGATCAACAGTGCAGGGGGTAGAAGTAGTTTTGCAGCTCGCTTTTCTAATAAGTGGATATCACTGGTAGTAAAAGACTGACACTAACCAAACACCGATGAAAGGTGGCTCCAAAACACTGATGACAGTCATATTTTTTTGTCATCAGTAAAAAATAATAGATGACTGAATGAGGCCCAAAACGGGGACATCATAACAAAGGTATAAATTTAATAAAGCACTCACTAATGACGGAAATACTCAAAACTGGGGATGACAAAACAAAACATATGCCATAACAATGCAGGCAAACCATTGAAAAAAAAAATCTAAAAAGTATTAGTGTAGACCATGAGGCAACAATCCGGTCAATGAAGACAGCTTAGATCAAACTGAACAGAAAAAGAATGTGATAGAAACTAGAAAAACAGAATAACTTGGTGGTAATTTAATAGAAGCATTAAGAGCTTCATAATATGTGAGTGATGGACCCAACCAGGAGCAAAACTGAATATAACTAGTCAGTACACAGTTCTCATTTTTAGTATTTGTCTATAGCCGCGTCATCCACGCAGAATGGTCAGCCACTCACCAGTATAAGAGCATGGAGGACATCCTAGGAACACAGCACACCGAGGGGGACAGCCAGCATCTGCGGCATACTGAGCAGCCTGCACAATTAACACAAGCCTTAAAAGCAGACAAACCTCGTATCCCAGCCTGGCCCCAGTCAACAAAAGGAGATATTGTTCTTCTGCTCAAGGGAAATCCAACTAGTAAAATGGTTGACATCTGTATTCAGAGAACGTTTCCTGGAATGTGACCAATATGCTTGAGTGTACAAAATACTGGTTTCTCTCGCATGCCTAACTTCAGCTTGTGTCAAAACTTAGAGAATTATTATAGTGCTGGTGACCATTATATGCATCTTGGTTAACTTATTTTAATTTAAAAATAAAATATTAGTAAAAAAAAAAAGCCCCTGAAAGAGGAAATGTCTTCTCTGGGCTTTCTTCACATTCGCGGCCTGTACTGCCATCTGCATTGTGAGGCTGCAATTACATCCACATACCAGGCTCTTTTGCAAACTTGGTCCCATTTGACAGAAATAAAAACGCAGCATACACCGCAATTTTGGAGGAGTTTTATAAGGGAATCTTCCAGGTAGGGTTTGCTCTATTGCCTGCTGTAATGGCGCCTGTATCCTGTGAATAATAATGTAAAAGTCTGAGCAGCACCCACCACCAGTTTACAACTCCTTTTGGTGGTTATATTATGGATGCGGTACACAACATTCTTAGTTATACCATTAAAATACGGGACACTAAGAACATTTATCATCTAAAATATTCATCCAACTCATGCATACAAAATTGATACATTTTTGGCAATTTATGCTCATGTGCCTAACAACAAAATAGCTTCATGTGTTTGCCACGTCTAATTTGAAGATGAAAGTTGTATGGTCTCAGATAATAGTACGGTAAATGTTACTGTTGGAATAACCTTCCTGACATTACCATGGCCACTGGAGAGCAACAAACCTCCCCGACGAGTGACTGGACCCAAACAACAGTTCACATAACGGTAATTGCCCGAGTATCTCCAGACAGAAACAAACTACAGTATATACTCGTATATAAGCCGAGGCACCTACGGTAATTTTGCCTTGAAAAACTGGGAAATCATATTGAGACTAAGCCGGGTATGCATTGTCCCCTAATCCCCATCCTTGTCTGCCTGGCTCCTTATTCCCATCCTTGTCTCCGTGGCTCCTTATCCCCATCCTTGTCTAATGGCTCCTTATCCCCATCCTTGTCTGCATGGCTCCTTATCCCCATCCTTGTCTGCATGGCTCCTTATTCCCATCCTTGTCTGCATGGCTCCTTATTCCCATCCTTGTCTGCATGGCTCCTTATTCCCATCCTTGACTGCATGGCTCCTTATTCCCATCCTTGTCTGCATGGCTCCTTATCCTCATCCTTGTCTGCATGGCTCCTTATCCTCATCCTTGTCTGCATGGCTCCTTATCCCCATCCTTGTCTGCACGGCTCCTTATTGCCATCCTTGTCTGCACGGCTCCTTATTCCCATCCTTGTCTGCATGGCTCCTTATTCCCATCCTTGTCTGCATGTCTCCTTATTCCCATCCTTGTCTGCACGGCTCCTTATTCCCATCCTTGTCTGCATGGCTCCTTATTCCCATCCTTGTCTGCATGGCTCCTTATTCCCATCCTTGTCTGCACGGCTCCTTATCCCCATCCTTGTCTAATGGCTCCTTATTCCCATCCTTGTCTGCATGGCTCCTTATCCCCATCCTTGTCTGCATGGCTCCTTATACCCATCCTTGTCTAATGGCTCCTTATTCCCATCCTTGTCTGCACGGCTCCTTATTCCCATCCTTGTCTGCACGGCTCCTTATTCCCATCCTTGTATGTATGGCCCCCCATAAGAAAAGCATAAAAAAACCAAAAACAAATCCTACTTCCCTTCCCTGCGCGCCCTCACAGCATCTTGTTCCGGCTTCCAGCAGCTCTTGCAGCCGGGCGATCACGTGTCACCGCTCATTAAGATAATGAATATTCACCTCTCTCCACTCCCAGAGGCGTGGAGTGGAATGAATATTAATTTCCTTAATGAGCGGTGACATGTGATCGCCCGACTGCAAGAGCTGCTGGAAACCGGAATGAGATTCGAGGGCGCGCAGGGAAGGCAAGTAGGATGTTTTTTTTTTTTATATATATATATATACTGGAAGCTGGCGGCTGCGGATGTAACTGTGCGTGCTGTAAGAGAAATGAATATTAATTTTTCTTTGGCAGCGGGCACAGGCTTTAGCTACAGCGGCCGGCTCCTGCCTCCTGTGACCCGCCGCTCCCTCTTCCCTGCCATAAACTAGAACAATGACTCGTGTATAAGTTGAGGGGGTAATTTTCAGCACAAAAATAATGTGCTAAAAAAAAACTTGGCTTATACACGAGTATATACAGTACTTAAAACAAAAATCAAGAAATAGGCATATTGCAAAGAACATGTTTTTTTACCAATACTTTCTGAAATTCCAAAGAATAGATTAAAAACAAACACGCAATATGGCACTGATTCATTAAGATACTCCCAATTTTAAAGAGAGCCATGCAGGAATAAGATGCAAGGCGCACAGCACTTAATGAATGTGACAAATCTTCTCTTGACGCGTGCCTCGACAGAACTTTTACCCCAGTTAAGATCAGTTAAGAAAGGCCACCAGTTCATGAAATTTACATATGGACATAACTCTCCCCAAATCATCCCCAGCTCTGACCATTTTGATGGGGCTGCCTGAAACGGTCATGAAAACACCATAGGTTGCAAAGACTTTTGCACAACTTCATAATCTACAAATACCCGCGAGAAGTAATCATTAAAGGGCCGATGTATAATATATGGCTGAGCCTATATACTTTAAACACCACTAATGTACAGATTAGGGAAGTTATAATAGTCCAACAAGCTGCTCGGGACATCCCATTTGCACAGAGGACGCACGTTCTTGAAGGAGCAGAGCAGTCCAAATGCTTATCAGAGTATATTTCAATTGATCTCCTTGCAGTGATGGCAGCTGGCAGCAGCACATCACCCACAGGGGCAGAACATTTTTTTGTAGAGTCACAAAATGTATTTTTATATTAATTCTTCACTTTGATGAGCAGGTTAATGGGTGCAATTGATCAAAACGGAATTAATGAGGTTCTCCACTACTTGATCATTGATGACCTATCCTTAGGTCTGATCAGTCAGGGTCCGACACCCAGCACCCCCGCCTATCAGCTTATATCGGTGTCAATGGCCGCTGGCCGAAAATGCTCAATGTGGAGCTGCTCAGTCTTCTGATAGCATCCGCTGCTGGGTACTGCACCTCCACCTTCGTATGGATTTGAATTACTGAGAACAGCTGATCCGCGGGGGTGCCAGGTGTCGGACCCCAACAGAATTGACATTGATGACCTATCCCAAGTATAGTTAATCAATTATCAAGTAGTTGGCAACCTCTTTAAAGCAAGTGCGTCTGCCTGACAATAATATGAACATTTTAAGACTCCAGTTTGTACGGCTCTTATGTGCCACATTTTCTGCAGCGTATGTGACCCATGGCAACTTCTAATTTAGTGCCAATTCTTATGTTCTTTACCAAGGGGGAGATTCTCACAGAATAATAATGCAGAACAGCCTATAGACATGCTACAGAGAATAAAGTGAGCAATGACCCCTGGTTGAGAACATAAGAAATAACACCAAATAAAAAGGCTCATATCTTTGGAATCATATGGAGGATCAAAAAACAAACACAAACAAACAAGGGAGGGAATACTCAGATGAGCATGATGAATACAATAAGAGGAAAAATTGGGCATGTCTGACCTGAGCTGGCCCCTCTAACAAGAACACAAGAGAAAAGTTAGGCCCGGATTCAACAAGACTGGCGATTTTCATGAGGGAACATGCTGGAGTCAGATTCTCCAGCCTCATTAAGTGGTGCATGCCTCTTAAAAATGCATCTTGTCACAAATCCTACTCCTGTTGAGGACTGGAGTAAGATTTGTTGCAGAAGGGACGCTGCTATCATGAATTTGGCAAATGGTTGCTGCCCCACTCCGTCCCAGCTCTATCCACTTTGTAGGAGCTGGGAGAACATCACAAATAGCAAATTTTTAGTGCAGACCCTCGTTGCAACAAAGTTTTGAGACTTTTCAAAGCTATTTATGCTGGAATCCTGGCATAAAAGCTGTGATGATTCAGGCCCAGCATTTTCATGTAGTCAGAAAACGGAATTCAGCCTACATACATTAAATGGCATCTAGGAAAACAAAGGACGGAAACTTACATCTAGAAGTGTGTGCAAGTGCTGATCTTGGAAAACGCTATGTAGGAAATCAAGGTCTTTCTCGCTGCAGTCAGTAAGTGCATGGATCTCCTCCAGACTATCCAGTACTTGAGACACGGCTCCTAGAAGCAAACAAGAACATGGAAGACAAATAAGAGGTACATTTCTAAGGCAAAATGACCTTTGGACAATAAAGGGAGCGGACTGTGATTAATAGCAGCCATTACTTGAAAAAGGCAATGACACCCACAGACATTTAAAAACGGGAAAGACTTAGGAATAATTGAACAAAAGAAATATATGAACCAGTGAGAAAAAGTAAAGAGGAGACATCTATGAGCCAAGACTAGCAAAACATGGCAGATTAATTAATGAAACTCTTGAGGAACTTGACTAATAGTACAATAGCTATTCACATCTGCCTGCCACAATCATGGTAGACAGTCACGGCGGCCAACATTGGCCATATAAGTATCTGGGAGAATGCTATAAAACAGACACCGGCACATATATGGATACAAAGTGTAAAGTTATGCACAGAACTATGGATGATATCTAGGCCAGCTGGCAAGGAAGGATCACAAGACACTTGCAGTGAACCACAGGCCGGATATTGAAACCAGGAAGGAAGTTGCAGATCTGGGGAGAAGTGTGCCTCCGCTAGGGTCCTGCGAGGGTGCTGCCCGCTATCTCACAGGATCAGTATGTGGCAGAGCAACACAAAATGCCAATGGTCAAAGCCACATTGACGCCAAGCTACCATCATAGGGGAAGTGGAACACAATGGATTATATAAAACGTATGCATAGACTGTTTGGTTACTTTAAAGTCAATGAATGACAAAGCTCAACAATCCCATAAATGTGCAAATGATCTCCTGAAAAGTGTCAGTGTTTTCTTCTGTAAAATAAACGTCACTGTTAGGGGACAAATGGCGTATATTCTATAGAAGCATGCACATAATGCAGTCAAGAGGAAAACAAAGGAATACCTACTTTCTGCAGCTAGAAGTCCTAGAAGGGCAGCATTAAGGCAGATAAAAGTGTAGAGAATTTTTAGAAATCGCATGTTAGTTGCAAGCCAAGCATATTACAGTACAAAAATACAAAAACTGTTCTAAATGCACTGCAGATCTCACATACATATAGTGCATCCTGTGTAAAATATGAAAAGATACAAAAATCTGTTTCATACAAGATTGGATGCCAGCCGATGCAGAAGTAACACTATAAATCACTTCTCAGACAGATGACAGAATTTCAGCTCATCGTGACTCATTGAATGCAAACACATACTCCATGTTAACACAATAAATCTACCGCAGGATAAAAGACTTACCAGACTGTAAAATTCCTATGAAAATATTACCGCATGTATGTAATAATATAAGAAGAGGTGACTGATGCTGCTTCTGTCAACCTACAGGCACAAATGGGATATTAGCCGAAACTGGGTGGACAAACGCAGTGTAAAAGGTTTCTCGCCAAATGAAACCACTTTCACGGTCAACCATATTAAACTCTGTTGATAGCACTTTTGAGCCGGAGTATTGCCCGATGTATACCACTGTATAGGCAGCGGCATGTCACCCCAAGACTATAGTAATAATGAAGAGACAATTAAATTACCGTATGTGTCCATGCTTTGCAGAAATGTTGCCACTTTTTCCTGTTTAATTCACTGAACACTGCTCTTAAATGATTTTTCATATGGTGGCTTGTGAAAATATTCAGCTCCTCTGCATTTTTCATGTACTGCTATCTCACAACCTGGAATTTCACTTTTTTTTTTTTTTGAGTGTTTTTATCTGTTCAGCTAAAGAACATGCCTGCAGCTATGAACATTTGGGTTTTATTTTTATTGTGAAGCATAGAACAAATACTACAAAAAAACTGAAAGCTTCAGTGTGCATGATTATTCACCCCCCCCCCCCCCAAAGTCAGTACTTTGTAGAGCCTCCTTATACAGCAATTACAGCTGCAAGTTGCTTTGGATAAGTTTCTATGAGCCTTCCACAGGAATTTTTTCCCATTCATCAAGGCAAAAATGTTCACCTTCAAGTTAGATGGTTTCCTCTGTGGTCAGACTTGAAGCTTGCTGCTCACCAGATTGTCAATTGGATTAAGGTTTGGCCTTTGACTAGGCCACTCCAAAACACAAACGTTTCCCCTGAAACCTCTCGAGTGCTGCTTTAGCAGTATGCTATGGGTCATTGTTTTGTTAGAAGGTGAACCTCCGTCCCAGTCTCAAATCACTAACAAACTGAAACAGGTTTTGCTCAAGAATATCACTATTTCACACCATCCATCTTCTCCTTGACCAAGACCATTTTCCCAGTCCCTGCTGTCAAAAAAAAGGCCCCACAGCATGATGCTGCCCGAAAAAAATTCGCACAGCATGATGCTGCCACCACCATGTTTCACGGTGTGGTGTTCTTGGGTTAATAAGCTGTGTTGGTTTGGCCCCAAACATTGCGTTTACCTTGGTTGCCAAAAAATTGCTCCAGCTTCCAATAAAAGTCCAAAATTTATAGAATTAAATGTAAAAAAAGAGTCATGACAATCGTGTTCACACAGGTATTTGTAGCAGCTACTCGTTTCAAACACTCTCCAGTGCTCTTTCTTAAAGATTTGAGAAAGAACAACGGAGAGTGTTTGAAACGCGTAGCTGCTACAAATACCTGTGTGAACACAATTCTGCCATTACTTTTTTGTACATTTATTTCAATAAATTTTGGAATTTTATTGGATGCTGGAGCAATTTCCTTTTTCTATTAAACTCAAAATAAGGCTATGTTCACATTTGCGTTGTTGTGCGCAGCGTTTTGTGACGCATGCGTTCATTTTTTTGACGCCAAAAAACTGCATCATGCAGCGTTGTCTGCATCCTGACAGTTGCGCCAAAAATGACGCATGCGTCACAAAACGCTAGACAACGCATGTCCATGCGCCCCCCATGTTAAATATAGGGGCGCATGACGCATGCGTCACCGCAGCTGCGCCCGACGCAACGCAAATGTGAACGTAGCCTAAGACTGACAATTTTGCGTGCAAGTAAAGAGTTTTTTCTGCCCACTCTTCCATAAAGGCCACCTCTATAGAGTATACAGACTATTGTGGTCATATGGACAGATACTTCAGTCTCTGCTTAGGAACTCTGCAGTTCCTTCAGAGTTACATTTGATCACTTTGCTGCCCCTCTTATTCCCTCCTTGCTCAGGCTGAGAGTTTTGGTGGGCAGCCAACTCTTGGCAGGTTTATTGTGGTACCATGTTCTTTCCATTTGACGATAATGGATTTGATGGTGTTCTGGGAGAGCAGCAGAGTGTGATATTCTTTTAAATGTATTTATTTATTTATAACCCATCCCTGACTTGTACTTCTCAACAACTTTGTCCGACTTGTTGGGAGACCTCTTGTTTTTTTCATGGTGTTTGCTTAGTGGTGCCTCTTGTTTAAAGAAGGTGTCCACTAGTTAGACAACTTCTTGTAATACCCCTCGTTTAGCCTCAATAAAATAATAAAGTTTATACACGGCGCCGTTCCCGTGGTGTCAGTCGTTCTCACGGGGCTCCTGTGCTGTTGTGACACGCGATGTCGGCACCCAATCAGCACCGGCATCACTGTCCCTGCCTCTTGTCATATTGAGCATGAACAGGAAGTCAGAGATCAGCTGCAGCCCGGACTTCCTTTTCATGTTCAATTTGTCCGAAGGCTGAGACAGTGACTCCAGTGCTGATCGGGCGCCGGTGTCACATGTCAACACCACGGGAACGGCACGGGAGGAGAGCATAGGATTTATTATTTTATGGGGGCCAAACATTTTTATCAAGAAGGGTTGTCCTAGTAGTGGACAACCCCTTTAATGGTGTTGCAGCATCTGTGGCCATTCATAAAGCGTGTGTATAAACTGACAGATCAATATGACACTTAGATTTCACACAGGTGGGCTTCCTTTCACCAAACATGTGACTTATGAAGGCAACTGCTTGCACCAGAAATTTTTAGGGGGTTCATCACAAAAGGAGTCAATACATATAAACATGCCAGTTCTTAGTTATTTAATCCCATAAAAATATAGGTGTAAATTAAATTTAATTTATTACTTCACCAACTTAGACTATTTAATGTTGACCCATCACACTCAAATCAGATTTCAAAAATATTTTAACACCGATTTTAATGTAACAAAAAAAGAAAAAAAGAAAAGTGCAAAAACAGAAGAAAAAAAAAACAGCAGTTAAGGTGTTAAAAGGAATCTGTAGGCCCCCTAAGCCTTCTATATGGGCCTGCAAGTCATAGAAAGTAGGAAAAAAACAATACTTTGATCTGTCCAATCTGATCTGCAAAAGAATCTGCCTCCGGATCTTATTTTAAATGAAAAGAGGAGTTACCAGTGTGATGGCCGCCCTCTGCAGAGTCATTATGATTACAAGCGTTCATTCAGCTGTCCACATAAATCCGACTAAGATCAGACCAAAATGCACAGAGCGGCCAGCGGGTTTCCTGACCAGAGCATGACCGCTTCATAGAAATATATCAATCTGTGATCAGTCCGTGCATTGCGGTCCGATGTCGGACTGATTTATATGGATGTCTCAATAAACCCTTATAAATCACACACCGCTCTGCAGTGAGATCAGGAGAGCAGCCATCACACATGTGCAGGTTCCTCTCAGCTTCCATCTCACAGGCAGACAATATTGCAATACAGCAGTGCTCAGAGAGCTGCAGCAAATGTGTTTGCAAGACAACAAAAGTTTAGTTCTACTGTTCTCTGTTAGTTACTTTACTCACGTTTTATTAAAAAAGCTCTGGGAAAAATTCTCATGCAGATTGGTGTCCTGCCCATAGTCCTGAACAGCTCATTTACATATAAGAAAAACATTGATATCTCTGGAATAAAAGACATTCAATTGCATCGCATATGACCTGAGTGCCCATATAGACGGCCTAGAAGGGTTGATCCTACTGACAGACTCCGCTTACAGAGGTTGTCCAATACTTTTTCCATTAATGACCTTTCCTTAGGACAGGTCATCAATGTTTGATCGGTTGGCGTCCGACACTCGGCACCCCACCGAACAGCTGTTATCGGTGTCAGTGGCCGCCAGCTGGAAGTAGTCACTTGCGGAGCTGGCTGTCCTCTAGTAGTGGCTGTGGCAGGGTGCTACACAACCACCTCCTATTGATTTGAATAGGATGCAGATGTGCAGTATCCCGCCTCGGCTACTGTCAGAAGACAGCCAGCTCCACAAGTTGGCGGCCGCTGACCCCGATAACAGCTGATCAGCGGGGTTACAGAGTATCAGACATTGCTGACCTATCCCAATTCATCAATAAAAAAAAGTGGTGGATAGCCTCTAAGGATTTGCTGTATGACCGATTTCATCTACTGTGTACGGGCCCTCCCAACTCCCCTGTGACAGGTGCGGTCTATATATGCGCATCTTTAGTCAAAGCTCATTTTCACCCCAGCATGTTCTACCTCTACGAGCTACAGGACAGGATTAAATCCTGCTCTGTAAAATAAAAAGGAACAAAAAAAAAAAAAAAATGACAGCTTTAGGTTGGGTTCACAGAACAAGCCAGCATTTTCAGACCATGTAGAAAAGCAACAACCGACAGCACTCAGATGACTGGGATGCACGCTCCAAAGTCCATGGATCCCACTGGACCAATACTCACAAATATAGACAAGGAAGCAGCATCCGTTCCAGGTGAAAATTGTATCAAAGAAGTCTTTATTCTGCCATCACATCATACAACGTTTCGGCCAAACATGGCCTTTGTCAAGTATACACTGGACAAAGGCCATGTTTGGCCGAAACGTTGTATGATGCGATGGCAGAATAAAGACTGCTTTGATACAATTTTCACCTGGAACGGATGCTGCTTCCTTGTCTATATTTGTGAGCATTTTCAGACCAGTCACTTCCACAATTTGGAGAGGTGACAGGGGCCTGTGTGCAGCAGCTACGTACTGTTACATAAACTATTCTTGTCAGTTTTAAAATCTGCACTTTATCTACATAGATGTTTGATTTTCCACATGGACCTCTCATTTGCACTAGAATAATGGCCAACATCGGCCATTGTGCAGTCTATGGGGAATTGGCTTTTCTGATATCACAGGACACAATTCATTGAGTACCTTGGAACTAAATATACAGTTTATATACAGATCTTAATCACTTGTGTGAACGTGGCTTAAAAGGAATCTGAGACCAGGCTCTTGCCACCCGATTAGAGAACAGCACAATGTAGAGAACCTGATTCTAGCTTGTCACTGGGCTACTTGCTGTAATTTTTATCACTAAAGGACTGGTAAACCTGCTGCCACGTAGTCCTCAATATGCCTGAGCTCTGTATAACTTCACGCCCATCTCTAACTGGCAGATTTCTGCCTATGCACAGTGTACACAGAAAGCTGACAATCAGTGGTGTGGGTGGGTTATACAGAGCTCAGCATTCAGGCAACTGGCTGATCTGCAGCAGAGAAAACCACAATTTAATAAAAACTGCACAAAGCAGCCCTGCAAGTGATCTCACCGGAATCCAGATCTCTGTCCCCACATCATGCTCCTCAGATGAAGTAGAAAAAAAAAAAAAACCTATGGTGGCAGATTTCCTTTAAAAATCAATACACACAAAAACTTCTGATGTCTTACTGCACTGGCGATCCTACACTTAGGGTAGTACTAACAGTTGCTGAAGGGGTTAAATAAAAGCTACAGGAACATTTTCATGCAGGTTTCATTTCACATCCCAATGCTAAAGAATGATTCCAAGAGGAGAAATAGATCAGAGAGTTGAGGTTTTCCTTACCACACCACCCTTTTTATCCAAGACTCAATAAGAAGTATCACAGATGAACTTGTCATCACGGATACTTTATTATGGGACTGTATTAACACCACCAGAGGTGGGTGGACCCCAGGATGTTCAGGTTTGCGTACCAGAACAGTTTCCGAACCCCATTCACTTGAATGGGGTGCTCAAACATCCAGTGTTAGCATACGACAGTGCGGCAATCACTGCCTCTGATCAGCGGTAAAATCACCGCCAGTCAGAACTGTGGTTCCCATGACGTCAAATGACAGCGTGAGCCCACAGCTGCGATCAGAGGTAAAAAGGTTACCTCCGGTCACTGGCGTCGGCTGATGGGACGACTGCCGATCATAGGTAGAGTTTGCCGTGCTGTCACACACAACAATGCAGGAAACTCCCGGTGTTCAGGGTACCGAATCCAAACAGCAACCCAGACTTCCTGGTGAAGTCCATTTTTGGGGTCGGTGCCCAAACAGTAGGTGTTCGGTACGGACCCCGAACTTTACTCTTCAGGGTGACCCATCTGCACACACCCACATGGATACTTTAAAGAAATACACATGCAGCAACTCTTCTCTTACTGATGCAACCACTCATGCTTCGGAAGAAAAGGGCGCAGCTTGTGAGGCATCACCATTACATATCTCTGTGTGAGGCACCGCCATTACATATCTCTGTGTGAGGCACCGCCATTACATATCTCTGTGTGAGGCACCGCCATTACATATCTCTGTGTGAGGCACCGCCATTACATTTCTCTGTGTGAGGCACCGCCATTACATATCTGTGTGTGAGGCACCGCCATTACATATCTCTGTGTGAGGCACCGCCATTACATATCTCTGTGTGAGGCACCGCCATTACATATCTCTGTGTGAGGCACCGCCATTACATATCTCTGTGTGAGGCACCGCCATTACATATCTGTGTGAGGCACCGCCATTACATATCTCTGTGTGAGGCACCGCCATTACATATCTCTGTGTGAGGCACCGCCATTACATATCTGTGTGAGGCATCACCATTACATTTCTCTGTGTGAGGCACCGCCATTACATAGCTGTGAGGCACTGCCATTACATATCTCTGTGTGAGGCATCACCATTACATTTCTCTGTGTGAGGCACCGCCATTACATAGCTGTGTGAGGTACTGCCATTACATATCTCTGTGTGAGGCACCGCCATTACATATCTGTGTGAGGCACCGCCATTACATATCTCTGTGTGAGGCACCGCCATTACATATCTCTGTGAGGCATCACCATTACATTTCTCTGTGTGAGGCACCGCCATTACATAGCTGTGTGAGGTACTGCCATTACATATCTCTGTGTGAGGCACCGCCATTACATATCTGTGTGAGGCACCGCCATTACATATCTCTGTGTGAGGCACCGCCATTACATATCTCTGTGTGAGGCACCGCCATTACATATCTGTGTGAGGCATCACCATTACATTTCTCTGTGTGAGGCACCGCCATTACATAGCTGTGAGGCACTGCCATTACATATCTCTGTGTGAGGCATCACCATTACATTTCTCTGTGTGAGGCACCGCCATTACATAGCTGTGTGAGGTACTGCCATTACATATCTCTGTGTGAGGCACCGCCATTACATATCTGTGTGAGGCACCGCCATTACATATCTCTGTGTGAGGCACCGCCATTACATATCTCTGTGAGGCATCACCATTACATTTCTCTGTGTGAGGCACCGCCATTACATAGCTGTGTGAGGTACTGCCATTACATATCTCTGTGTGAGGCACCGCCATTACATATCTGTGAGGCACTGCCATTACATATCTGTGTGAGGCATCACCATTACATTTCTCTGTGTGAGGCACCGCCATTACATAGCTGTGAGGCACTGCCATTACATATCTCTGTGTGAGGCATCACCATTACATTTCTCTGTGTGAGGCACCGCCATTACATAGCTGTGTGATGTACTGCCATTACATATCTCTGTGTGAGGCACCGCCATTACATATCTGTGTGAGGCACCGCCATTACATATCTCTGTGTGAGGCACCGCCATTACATATCTGTGAGGCACTGCCATTACATATCTCTGTGTGAGGCATCGCCATTACATATCTCTGTGTGAGGCATCGCCATTACATATCTCTGTGTGAGGCACCGCCATTACATATCTCTGTGTGAGGCACCGCCATTACATATCTCTGTGTGAGGCACCGCCATTACATATCTCTGTGTGAGGCACCGCCATTACATATCTGTGAGGCACTGCCATTACATATCTCTGTGTGAGGCATCACCATTACATTTCTCTGTGTGAGGCACCGCCATTACATATCTGTGTGAGGCACCGCCATTACATATCTCTGTGTGAGGCACCGCCATTATATATCTCTGTGTGAGGCACCACCATTACATATCTCTGTGTGAGGCACCGCCATTACATATCTCTGTGTGAGGCACCGCCATTACATATCTGTGTGAGGCACCGCCATTACATTTCTCTGTGTGCGGCACCGCCATTACATATCTGTGTGAGGCACCGCCATTACATATCTCTGTGTGAGGCACCGCCATTACATTTCTCTGTGTGAGGCACCGCCATTACATATCTCTGTGTGAGGCACCGCCATTACATAGCTCTGTGTGAGGCACAGCCATTACATATCTCGGTGTGAAGCACCGCCATTACATAGCTCTGTGTGAGGCACCACCATTACATAGCTCTGTGTGAGGCACCACCATTACATAGCTCTGTGTGAGGCACAGCCATTACATAGCTCTGTGTGAGGCACAGCCATTACATAGCTCTGTGTGAGGCACAGCCATTACATAGCTCTGTGTGAGGCACCGCCATTACATAGCTCTGTGTGAGGCACAGCCATTACATAGCTCTGTGTGAGGCACAGCCATTACATAGCTCTGTGTGAGGCACCGCCATTACATAGCTCTGTGTGAGGCACCGCCATTACATAGCTCTGTGTGAGGCACAGCCATTACATAGCTCTGTGTGAGGCACAGCCATTACATAGCTCTGTGTGAGGCACCGCCATTACATAGCTCTGTGTGAGGCACAGCCATTACATAGCTCTGTGTGAGGCACCGCCATTACATAGCTCTGTGTGAGGCACCGCCATTACATTTCTCTGTGTGAGGCACCGCCATTACATATCTGTGTGAGGCACCGCCATTACATATCTGTGTGAGGCACCGCCATTACATATCTGTGTGAGGCACCGCCATTACATATCTGTGTGAGGCACCGCCATTACATACCTCTGTGTGAGGCACCGCCATTACATATCTCTGTGTGAGGCACCGCCATTACATTTCTCTGTGTGAGGCACCGCCATTACATATCTCTGTGTGAGGCACCGCCATTACATATCTCTGTGTGAGGCACCGCCATTACATATCTCTGTGTGAGGCACCGCCATTACATATCTCGGTGTGAGGCACCGCCATTACATATCTGTGTGCGGCACCGCCATTACATATCTCTGTGTGAGGCACCGCCATTACATATCTGTGTGAGGCACCGCCATTACATATCTGTGTGAGGCACCGCCATTACATATCTGTGTGAGGCACCGCCATTACATATCTCTGTGTGAGGCACCGCCATTACATTTCTCTGTGTGAGGCACCGCCATTACATATCTGTGTGAGGCACCGCCATTACATATCTCGGTGTGAGGCACCGCCATTATATATCTCTGTGTGAGGCACCACCATTACATATCTCTGTGTGAGGCACCGCCATTACATATCTCTGTGTGAGGCACCGCCATTACATATCTCTGTGTGAGGCACCGCCATTACATATCTGTGTGAGGCACCGCCATTACATATCTGTGTGAGGCACCGCCATTACATATCTGTGAGGCACCGCCATTACATTTCTCTGTATGAGGCACCGCCATTACATTTCTCTGTGTGAGGCACCGCCATTACATATCTGTGTGTGAGGCACCGCCATTACATATCTGTGTGAGGCACCGCCATTACATTTCTCTGTGTGCGGCACCGCCATTACATATCTGTGTGAGGCACCGCCATTACATTTCTCTGTGTGAGGCACCGCCATTACATTTCTCTGTGTGAGGCACCGCCATTACATATCTGTGTGAGGCACCGCCATTACATATCTCTGTGTGAAGCACCGCCATTACATATCTCTGTGTGAGGCACCGCCATTACATATCTCTGTGTGAGGCACCGCCATTACATATCTCTGTGTGAGGCACCGCCATTACATATCTCTGTGTGAGGCACAGCCATTACATATCTGTGTGAGGCACCGCCATTACATATCCCTGTGTGAGGCACAGCCATTACATTTCTCTGTGTGAGGCACCGCCATTACATATCTCTGTGTGAGGCACAGCCATTACATATCTGTGTGAGGCACCACCATTACATATCTCTGTGTGAGGCACAGCCATTACATTTCTCTGTGTGAGGCACCACCATTACATATCTGTGTGAGGCACCGCCATTACATATCTCTGTGTGAGGCACCGCCATTACATATCTCTGTGTGAAGCACCGCCATTACATATCTGTGTGAGGCACCGCCATTACATATCTCTGTGTGAGGCACCGCCATTACATATCTCTGTGTGAAGCACCGCCATTACATATCTCTGTGTGAGGCACCGCCATTACATATCTCTGTGTGAGGCACCGCCATTACATATCTCTGTGTGAGGCACCGCCATTACATATCTCTGTGTGAGGCACCGCCATTACATATCTGTGTGAGGCACCGCCATTACATATCTCTGTGTGAGGCACCGCCATTACATATCTCTGTGTGAGGCACCGCCATTACATATCTGTGTGAGGCACCGCCATTACATATCTCTGTGTGAGGCACCGCCATTACATATCTCTGTGTGAGGCACCGCCATTACATATCTCTGTGTGAGGCACCGCCATTACATATCTGTGTGAGGCACCGCCATTACATTTCTCTGTGTGAGGCACCACCATTACATATCTGTGTGAGGCACCGCCATTACATATCTGTGTGAGGCACCGCCATTACATATCTGTGTGTGAGGCACCGCCATTACATATCTGTGAGGCACTGCCATTACATATCTGTGTGAGGCATCACCATTACATTTCTCTGTGTGAGGCACCGCCATTACATAGCTGTGAGGCACTGCCATTACATATCTCTGTGTGAGGCATCACCATTACATTTCTCTGTGTGAGGCACCGCCATTACATAGCTGTGTGATGTACTGCCATTACATATCTCTGTGTGAGGCACCGCCATTACATATCTGTGTGAGGCACCGCCATTACATATCTCTGTGTGAGGCACCGCCATTACATATCTGTGAGGCACTGCCATTACATATCTCTGTGTGAGGCATCGCCATTACATATCTCTGTGTGAGGCATCGCCATTACATATCTCTGTGTGAGGCACCGCCATTACATATCTCTGTGTGAGGCACCGCCATTACATATCTCTGTGTGAGGCACCGCCATTACATATCTCTGTGTGAGGCACCGCCATTACATATCTGTGAGGCACTGCCATTACATATCTCTGTGTGAGGCATCACCATTACATTTCTCTGTGTGAGGCACCGCCATTACATATCTGTGTGAGGCACCGCCATTACATATCTCTGTGTGAGGCACCGCCATTATATATCTCTGTGTGAGGCACCACCATTACATATCTCTGTGTGAGGCACCGCCATTACATATCTCTGTGTGAGGCACCGCCATTACATATCTGTGTGAGGCACCGCCATTACATTTCTCTGTGTGCGGCACCGCCATTACATATCTGTGTGAGGCACCGCCATTACATATCTCTGTGTGAGGCACCGCCATTACATTTCTCTGTGTGAGGCACCGCCATTACATATCTCTGTGTGAGGCACCGCCATTACATAGCTCTGTGTGAGGCACAGCCATTACATATCTCGGTGTGAAGCACCGCCATTACATAGCTCTGTGTGAGGCACCACCATTACATAGCTCTGTGTGAGGCACCACCATTACATAGCTCTGTGTGAGGCACAGCCATTACATAGCTCTGTGTGAGGCACAGCCATTACATAGCTCTGTGTGAGGCACAGCCATTACATAGCTCTGTGTGAGGCACCGCCATTACATAGCTCTGTGTGAGGCACAGCCATTACATAGCTCTGTGTGAGGCACAGCCATTACATAGCTCTGTGTGAGGCACCGCCATTACATAGCTCTGTGTGAGGCACCGCCATTACATAGCTCTGTGTGAGGCACAGCCATTACATAGCTCTGTGTGAGGCACAGCCATTACATAGCTCTGTGTGAGGCACCGCCATTACATAGCTCTGTGTGAGGCACAGCCATTACATAGCTCTGTGTGAGGCACCGCCATTACATAGCTCTGTGTGAGGCACCGCCATTACATTTCTCTGTGTGAGGCACCGCCATTACATATCTGTGTGAGGCACCGCCATTACATATCTGTGTGAGGCACCGCCATTACATATCTGTGTGAGGCACCGCCATTACATATCTGTGTGAGGCACCGCCATTACATACCTCTGTGTGAGGCACCGCCATTACATATCTCTGTGTGAGGCACCGCCATTACATTTCTCTGTGTGAGGCACCGCCATTACATATCTCTGTGTGAGGCACCGCCATTACATATCTCTGTGTGAGGCACCGCCATTACATATCTCTGTGTGAGGCACCGCCATTACATATCTCGGTGTGAGGCACCGCCATTACATATCTGTGTGCGGCACCGCCATTACATATCTCTGTGTGAGGCACCGCCATTACATATCTGTGTGAGGCACCGCCATTACATATCTGTGTGAGGCACCGCCATTACATATCTGTGTGAGGCACCGCCATTACATATCTCTGTGTGAGGCACCGCCATTACATTTCTCTGTGTGAGGCACCGCCATTACATATCTGTGTGAGGCACCGCCATTACATATCTCGGTGTGAGGCACCGCCATTATATATCTCTGTGTGAGGCACCACCATTACATATCTCTGTGTGAGGCACCGCCATTACATATCTCTGTGTGAGGCACCGCCATTACATATCTCTGTGTGAGGCACCGCCATTACATATCTGTGTGAGGCACCGCCATTACATATCTGTGTGAGGCACCGCCATTACATATCTGTGAGGCACCGCCATTACATTTCTCTGTATGAGGCACCGCCATTACATTTCTCTGTGTGAGGCACCGCCATTACATATCTGTGTGTGAGGCACCGCCATTACATATCTGTGTGAGGCACCGCCATTACATTTCTCTGTGTGCGGCACCGCCATTACATATCTGTGTGAGGCACCGCCATTACATTTCTCTGTGTGAGGCACCGCCATTACATTTCTCTGTGTGAGGCACCGCCATTACATATCTGTGTGAGGCACCGCCATTACATATCTCTGTGTGAAGCACCGCCATTACATATCTCTGTGTGAGGCACCGCCATTACATATCTCTGTGTGAGGCACCGCCATTACATATCTCTGTGTGAGGCACCGCCATTACATATCTCTGTGTGAGGCACAGCCATTACATATCTGTGTGAGGCACCGCCATTACATATCCCTGTGTGAGGCACAGCCATTACATTTCTCTGTGTGAGGCACCGCCATTACATATCTCTGTGTGAGGCACAGCCATTACATATCTGTGTGAGGCACCACCATTACATATCTCTGTGTGAGGCACAGCCATTACATTTCTCTGTGTGAGGCACCACCATTACATATCTGTGTGAGGCACCGCCATTACATATCTCTGTGTGAGGCACCGCCATTACATATCTCTGTGTGAAGCACCGCCATTACATATCTGTGTGAGGCACCGCCATTACATATCTCTGTGTGAGGCACCGCCATTACATATCTCTGTGTGAAGCACCGCCATTACATATCTCTGTGTGAGGCACCGCCATTACATATCTCTGTGTGAGGCACCGCCATTACATATCTCTGTGTGAGGCACCGCCATTACATATCTCTGTGTGAGGCACCGCCATTACATATCTGTGTGAGGCACCGCCATTACATATCTCTGTGTGAGGCACCGCCATTACATATCTCTGTGTGAGGCACCGCCATTACATATCTGTGTGAGGCACCGCCATTACATATCTCTGTGTGAGGCACCGCCATTACATATCTCTGTGTGAGGCACCGCCATTACATATCTCTGTGTGAGGCACCGCCATTACATATCTGTGTGAGGCACCGCCATTACATTTCTCTGTGTGAGGCACCACCATTACATATCTGTGTGAGGCACCGCCATTACATATCTGTGTGAGGCACCGCCATTACATATCTGTGTGTGAGGCACCGCCATTACATATCTGTGTGAGGCACCGCCATTACATATCTGTGTGTGAGGCACCGCCATTACATATCTGTGTGAGGCACCGCCATTACATATCTGTGTGTGAGGCACCGCCATTACATATCTGTGTGAGGCACCGCCATTACATTTCTCTGTGTGAGGTTTCCACCCTCTATCACATTATTGGAGTATTGATTCTCAACTCAAAAAGCATCAGAGTCACTTACACTATTCTCACAGTCCATATTTCACGTCTCCTCTGGGACACAATAGAAAGTATACATCAACCACATCATCGCTCGGACTACACTAAAGTAGAGCTTTCCCGTGCTTACACTGAGGGCATCATTCCATGTTTTTGTTCTTTCTACCTTGTGGTATATGGACAGCTGCCATGTCATTCTGTAATATTTATCCAGGTTCACCAAACAGTACACTGCACAGGATGAGGAAGGGGGCACCTTGGCCAGTATGGGCAAAGTATATACGAGACCATGTAGACGGGGTCACTTTCTTCAGAAGCTGCAGGGTGGAGTTTGTGCTTTTTTATTTTTTTTTTAGATTGTAAAATTGAAAAGGAAAAAAACAAACAAACTTGTCAGATCCCAATCTGCCCCAAATTGCCATTATAGGGCGATACATGCCAATATACAAGGTGGTGTGTGTACCAGACTACACTGATGGGTATTGAGTAAGTTTTCTTCCTCAGCTCTGCATAAGCTAACGAGTCTGGACCCGTCAGAGGGGCATCACTTCTCCAAGACTAGGTCGGTCTTGGATCCTCTAATCAAGTCTGGGTGTGACGACCTTCTCCATGCAATCCCTGTTAGGACCTTTAGGATGTGTGTCCACGGTCAGTAAACGCTGCTTGTTTGACGCTGCGCAGAGCTGCAGCGTCAAACACGCAGCGTCCAGATGTTCCAGCATAGTGGAGGGGATTTTTTGAAATCCCGTGTCCACTATGCGTGGAAACCCGCACGCGGCGGGCCTGCGACTCCGGACATGCTGCGCGTCTTTTCAGATCGCAGCATGTCCGTACACCTTGCGGGGACGCAGCGTCCCCGCAAGGCATAACACAGGGCGCTATGGGAGGGGGGCGATGATCCCGGATGTGTACAGTTAACACATCCGGCATCATCGCGTCCCAGAAGGGGGCGGGGCTTAGCACCGAGCGGCTTAGCCGCTCCGGCGATACCGCCGGCCATCCTGAACATGGACTCGCAGCCTTAGGGTATGTGTCCACGTTCAGGAAACGCTGCGTTTTTGACGCAGCGTTGAGCAGCATGCATAAAAAACGCAGCGTCAGATGTTACAGCATAGTGGAGGGGATTTAATGAAATCCTGTCTCCACTATGCAGTAAAAGACGCATGCGGCACACCCGAGAAAACTCACATGCGGCGCGTCTTTTAAGAACGCAGCATGTCCTTACATTGCAGAAAAAACTCAAGGACAACGCAGGTGACCTGCCAGTGACCTCAGGTGCAGATTTGGTCAGGATTTTACCTGCATAAAATCCTGACCAAATCCTGAAGCAAACCTGACCGTGGACACATACCCTTAGAAAACACGCCTTGATTAGGTAGGCAGGCCTGGTCTGGAGGGGATGGGGGAGGTTAGGCATCTCCCTGCCCGACTTGTCCTGGCTAGTTTGGCAAAAAAAGACAACATTACTGGAATATAGAAATTGGCTTATCCAGAAGGAAAAAGAACAAGGTGTTAAATGGCTAAAAACAGTAAATATTTTATTTGTCATCCTACATACTTCTGATTTTTGCAAAGGCCAGCTCACTGGCTACCAGATAAAATTATGAAGGCAAGATGAGTATATATGAGCTCCTCCATGTACTATACCAAGTAGTAATAAGATAGACCAAAATCTCAGTAAAGGAGAGACAACAGGAGACCACCCCTATAATCACTTCCTCAGACTGTCACAGTTCATATATGTATGACTGGCAAGTACACCCAATCTGGTTGCCAGACAAAGAGCCCCAACGCGAGTTTCGCTTGTTTGTGTTGTTGCTTCTTCAGGGGGATGGTGAAATTGGCATTTCGTATAGTGGCAGTCTGGGAGAGTTAAGTAGTGTTTTGAGTATATCAGATCCTTAAATGAGCGCAGCAGCTAAATCATCAGAGCTTCAACTGTCAATAGGACGAAGGGCTACTGCCAGCTTGCCCGATCTCATTGTTAGGCCGGAGACACACTGGTGCGAGATACGGCCGAGTCTCGCTGGTTAAAAGCAAGCTGTGGCACCTGCACTCCGGAGCGGAGCGTGCAGCTGCATAGCAATACATGGAGCCGCACGCTCCACTCCGGAGTGCCGGTGCCACAGCTTGCTGTTAACCAGCGAGACTCGGCCGTATCTCGCACCAGTGTGTCTCCGGCCTTAGGAGTCCGCTAATGGGCTGTAAGCCAGCATGATGCATGTAGCTGGCGCCGTGTACAAACCTTATCTAGGTAGTATAAGGGTACGTTCACACACAGAATAAATAAGCAGCTTTTTACTGTACCAGCATAGACTATGAGATTTATTAAATCTTATGCACTGTGCTGTTTTTTTCCCACAAGTATTTTTAGCCCTACTGTGTCTGTCAAGGCACGGCACATCAATTCTGTCAGAATATTCGTGTTCACCCATTATAAAAAAAAATAAAAACAAGAAAAAATGCTGTTAAGAAGCACATTACAATGGGACAATAATGTGGCTATTGTATGCTGTTTTTCCTGCCACCACTCTGGTTTTTAGTGCCAAAAAAACGCTGCGAAGATGCAATGTGTGAACACACCTTCCCCAACACTAATTAGCCACTCCAATTTCACACCTACATCCTGGTATCCATCAAATGTTCTCAGAACATAAAAGTTTTATTACTTGGTTCTGTGTTAAGGTGCAATCACACTGATCTGCATAGGTTAAACGGCCAAGTGTCCACTTGTAAGCAGATCAACGGTCATTTAACATCCTGTTTTGACAGACTGGCTGCACGTCTATGTGCACAGACCGATCATATGTAATGGCTGTTCCATGTGCATGAAATGCCATTGTTCTCGGTAGCATGTTTTCTTTACACAGGACGATGTGCTGCTGAGACTGATCTTTTTTTTTTATATCACAGTTTTTATTAAAGCATATGACCTGCCAGTAACACAGTCTGACACAATTTCCAGACAGGTACAATGAATACAAGACCTATTAATACATTTTCATTTTACTAAACACCCCCCTTACCAACCACCCCTCTCCTCCCCGATCCCTTGCCCGATATCCAATAAAACCATCTGACAACATCATCTCTTGAAAGATGGTTACAAAAGCACACCTGTACATGTAGAAGTCCCCCTAGAAGCAACTAAACAACACCCATTCTACTCTGCAGATTGATGATCTTTAAGAAAACTTAAAAATAATTTCAATTACCATATTTTTTGGACTGAGACGCATCAGATCATAAGATGCATCTAGGTTTTAAAGGAGGAAATTAGAAAAAAAATTGGAGCAAAAAATGTGGTCAATTCTGTACAAATATCCTCTATTCTGGTATACATGGCCACCTCATTCCCATCCTGGTATGCATGGCCCCCTGCCCTCTCATCCCTATTCTGGTATGCATGGCCCCCTCATCCCTATCGTGGTATGCATGGCCCCCATCCCCATAACAAAAAAAACCAAAACAATTATACTCATCTTCCTGCGCTCCCTTACAACGTCCTGTTCAGATGCCAGCAGCTGATTTATGCTTGTAAGCAGCACATGGCAGTGACATCATGCACTGCTTACAAGCCGAGGACAGCTGCTGGAATACTCATTGCTCCCCACGCTGGGACTATGTGCATGGAGAGCAGTGAATATTTATTTCGCTTTAGTAGTGGGCACAGTGTTAGCCGCAGCAGAGGCTTCCAGCAGCTGCCGGGTGTTCAAGTGTGCCAGATATTAAAGGGAATGAAAATTCACTGCATTCCACGCCAATGGGAGAGGAGAGCAGTGAATATTCATTCCCTTAAGTAGCGGGCACAAACGAACGCAAGGCAGCTGCAGGAAGCTGGCTGCTGCGACTAACAGTGTGTCCCTATTAAAGACAAATATTCACTGCTTTCCACTCCCATAGGCGTGGAATGCAGTGAATATTCATCTCTCTTTAGCAGTGTGCACAGGAGTTAGCCATAGCCGATGGCTCCTGCCTCCCGAGACCCACTGCCTCACCTCCCCATCCACAGCCAGAGCAAAAGGTATCCGGACTACGAGATTTACCACCATTTTCCTCCACATTTTTGCGTCTTAGTCTGAAAAATATTTTTAGCCAGGGTTTTGCTCGTTCATCTGGTGATTGGCAGCCTGTTTAGACAAGACGATAATTGGCCAGTGGAAATGCACCTTAGGCTATGCTTCCACGATGAGTTTTTTTAAGCCGTGTATTATTGAAAAAAAAAAATGTAAGTAACCTATTTTACTTCATGAGTGCAGATAATATTCAACATAAGAAACTCACCAAAATCGTTCACTGTGGGAATTTAGCCTTAGTGTAAGGGAGGGTGTATACCATGTGGGAACTTGTAAATTACCACAGGTAGAAAGGAAGAAACCATTATATCACTGTGATCTCTCCCTTCGGTACAGTCTTCCAGTGACCCCATAGATGTTATACATTAACTTATGTTCTCTACCTTCCTCTATACCAATGAAAGTGTATATATACTCTGGCTGACAGGCAAGTGCCTTTTTTATTTATCTTGTAACCAAAGGGTGAGCACAAATTTAATCACCTTTGTGCCAAATCAAGCCACTAATATCAATAGTGTCCATATTAAGATTGTGTGCATGTCAAGTGCGACAACTGTCCTGAAATTTATGCCAGTGAAAAATTTAAATATAAGCGAATTAACTGTAATACTAAAAATTAAAAATGTATTGTCTCTTAGGCTACTTTCACATTAGCGTTTGAATCTGCAGCGTTTAATCCGCAAACGCAAGGACACGAAAAACGCATGAAAACGCGTGTAAACGCAGCGTTTTTAAAACGCTTACGGTTACCGCATGCGTAATTAAAACGCAGCGTTTACATGCTTTTGCTTGCGTTTTCTATGCGTTTGAGTTTTTTGTGCGCATTTTACCAGAGAAAAATTCTAGATGCAAGAACCAGCCAATGGGACTACAGAGGGCGTGTATTATGTGAAATCTATATATAGACCCTAGGACAGCTGAAATCTTCAGATTTTGCTCCTGTGTCCTGTGAGAAGATGGATCTTCACATGGATAGCTATTACTTTAAACTAGATCTGAGCATCAAGATTTTTCTGGCATGTGCGTTTGCTTGGGAGCAACACCGAAACCGGGAAAGACAGAGAAGGACAAGGCGTAGGCGGTTTTGGCAACACCCCATTGTAGAACTGCGGGAGAGCCGTGGTACATATCACACCCTGTATGGCGAGCTCAATGAGAACCCAGAAAAATTCCCAGAATATACCAGGATGTCACAAGACTCTTTCCGGGATTTGCTTGATCGTGTCCAAGGAGCCATCCGGAGACAGGACACACAGCTCCGTAGAGCCATTCCACCAGCGGAACGTCTCCTGGTTACCTTAAGGTACGTAATAATTCTAAACAAAAGCTAACCAAAATTTTTGCAGGTCTGATGTTTTTTTGCCTATTTTGTAAATTATTTATTCTTACTACAGATTTCTTGCAACTGGAGAGAGCTTGTCATCCCTTCATTTCCAGTACCGCCTTGGGATTTCCACGCTGTCCGGAATTGTTTTTGAAACCTGCCGGGCTTTATGGACCATTCTCCGTGAGGAATTTATACCCATACCCACGGAGGACATGTGGAAAGAAATTGCTGACAAATTTTGGACTGTTTGTGATTTTCCCAACTGTTTGGGTGCGGTGGATGGGAAGCACATCCGGATTACCAAACCAGCCAGAACGGGATCACAGTTCTTCAACTACAAAAAATATTTTTCAGTAGTTCTTATGGCAATAGCCGATGCGGACTGTCGCTTCATTGCTGTGGACATTGGTGCTTTTGGCCGTGGCAACGATTCACAGACTTTTAAAACCTCTGATATGGGCCGACGTGTTTATGGCAAAAATTTTAATTTCCCACAGCCACGACCACTCCCCTACACTCAAGGCCCACCGCTGCCATTTGTAATGGTTGGGGATGAGGCCTTTCAGATGAGTGAAAATCTCCTGAAGCCCTATTCAAGTCGGGACTTGAACCGCACAAAACGGATCTACAACTACAGACTAACCAGGGCACGCAGAACAGTAGAGTGTGCCTTTGGGATTATGGTGTCCAAATGGCGCATTCTAGCAACTGCAATAAATCTAAAAATGGAGACAGTGGATGAGGTAGTTAAAGCCTGTGTGGTTCTCCACAATTTCATTCTGGCTAAGGAGCGACCCACCATAGAACTTGATGAACCTGTTGCCAACCCTTTGCCTGATTACCCGCTGCGGTCAACAGTTGAAGTAGGCCACATGCGGGACCAATTTGCAGCGTTTTTTGATTCTGACATTGGACGTGTGCCATGGCAGGACAATATGGTGTAAAATGTACTGCTGGTTTCGGGTCTGCAAATTTATGTTTGGAATGTTAATGTTTTTTCAAATAAAATAATTGTGATTTACTTTCTTCACCATGTCTCCTATCTATTTCCTTAACAAACCACTTTGGGTTTTTGGGCTTAGGTTGTTGACGTGAGTCCTGTCTTGGTTCACCATTAGCTTTTTGCCGCAGACTGTATAGACGATGTCCGTTATTGTCGCAGTATTTGTCCAGTACTTAACATCAGTATTTGTAAGCCTAAACCAGGAGCGGTAGTTAAATTCTTTTAGTGGTGCATATCTGTTTAATGTACTTTTCCTCACATAGTTCCACTCCAGGTTTAGGCTTACAAATAGTGCTGTAAAATACAGAGCGAATACTGACAGTGTGATGGCAGCCTACACCAGAGATCTATAGTCATCAAGTCAGGTGTCTGAACTAATGAATTCATGATGCTATTTGCTCTTGAATTCATTTTTCCTGACACTTGTCCGGGTGAGTATAGATATGCCATGTACATTGTTCCTTCACTTTGTGTGAAATATATGTATATGTACCAATAAGATAAAATGGAGGTAATACAATGCATTTCTAAAATCAGCAGGTCAGGGGTCATAAATAATGTTTCGGATAAGAAAGGACCTGTTGAGTATAGTTGTGCTGTGTATTACCACCATTTTGTCTTCTGTGTGCGACCAAAAGTCACGGAGTAAACAGAAAGAACTGTTTTTGGAGAAAATACAAGTGTTATTTTTGGGGGCAACCTCATATCTCTCAACCAAACACACCAAGCTTCAGTGTTCTGCTAAGTAGGTACTGGAGGTTGGAGGTGGCCCCCAAAAATGTGTTTGACGCATAATTTGTTATTGGCGCATGCTGTGTGGTGACGGTGGCGAAATACACAATTAACCAAACCTTATTGGGGCAAAAAACACAGGTTTATTAAACACACACAAACCAAAAAATTAACTGCGCCTGCTTGGGGTTGAGTGCCGATATTGTGGGGTGTTGAGTAGTGAGGTCTGGCTTACTGTAGCCGACATAGGGGTGGCAGGAGAAGGCGCTATGAAACTACTGGGGTCAGGATATTCAGGGATAGGGCTAGACACATGAGAGGGTTGAGACACACTGGAAGGGTGAGACAAACCAGACATTACAGACACATTGGGAGGTGAGGGGGGAGGGATAGCTATGGTTTTTTGTTTTTTTTTGCCTTTCCCCTTCCTTGTTTTGCGCGGGCACGTTGTCGTGGTGGCAGGGAACGCCAGGGCAGGGTCCGGCAACGGCAGTCTGGTAGTGGTGGTGCCAGAGAACGCCAGGGCAGGGTCCGGCAACGGCAGTCTGGTAGTGGTGGTGCCAGAGAACGCCAGGGCAGGGTCCGGCAACGGCAGTCTGGTAGTGGTGGTGCCAGAGAACGCCAGGGCAGGGTCCGGCAACGGCAGTCTGGTAGTGGTGGTGCCAGAGAACGTCAGGGCAGGGTCCGGCAACGGCAGTCTGGTAGTGGTGGTGCCAGAGAACGCCAGGGCAGGGTCCGGCAACGGCAGTCTGGTAGTGGTGGTGCCAGAGAACGCCAGGGCAGGGTCCGGCAACGGCAGTCTGGTAGTGGTGGTGCCAGAGAACGCCAGGGCAGGGTCCGGCAACGGCAGTCTGGTAGTGGTGGTGCCAGAGAACGCCAGGGCAGGGTCCGGCAACGGCAGTCTGGTAGTGGTGGTGCCAGAGAACGCCAGGGCAGGGTCCGGCAACGGCAGTCTGGTAGTGGTGGTGCCAGAGAACGCCAGGGCAGGGTCCGGCGGCGGCAGTCTGGTAGTGGTGGTGCCAGGAAACACCAGGGCAGGGTCCGGCGGCGGCAGCATGCTGGTGGCAGTGGAGGAGGCCCAAGCAGGAGCAGCAGTTGTCATGGTGGTGGCGGTGGGCTGACCCACTGCACTGGGCATGGTGGTGGTGCTATAATACGGTCCGGAAGTGTTTGGAATGGAGGTGGCCGTGCAGTGGTATGCAGCAGATGTCGGCATTGATGTAAAGCGTGACAGTGTGGGCACTGTTGGAAATGTCCCCACTGTCTGCTGAAAATACCGACTCTGCTGCATAGCCTGCACGTAAGCAGCATTGCAGGCCTGCATAACAGTAATCTGGAGCTCAGGACTAAGGTGTTCCGACATGCCCTGTTCTATCTGATTAAAAAAATGATGTGCTGGCCTCTGGAGGTCGGCTTTCACTTGGGCAAGGGCTGTGGTTACCTCCTGGATACGTGTGCTCATATGACTAATGGCAGTATCCAGTCGGTCACCCATCGCCTTGAGTCCCTCATGGAAGACCGAGCTCAAGTGCAAAAACTCGGGCATGAGTGACCTGTCCGCGGCCCTCTGCCGCTGCCGGGAGGAGCCCATAAAAAATTGGCTAGAGGCAGAGGACTGGGGAAGGGGAACACCTAATGGACCAGCTTCCTGGTCTCCAGGTTGTGTGGCAGGCCCACTTGCTGCAGCGCTGGAGGATGGCTGGGACGGGTCCGTGGCTGACTGATGAAGGACCGCTCCAGAACCTGGGCCAACAGTGGAGCTCCAAGTGCTGCGGAAAAAAAAAAAAAAATATTACAAAACATTTACAAAAAGATAACTGAACAGTTAGATACACATTCAGATAGGGAAAGGTCACACTACTATTTGTAGTGAATTTTACATCAGAATTTGCAAGCCAGGAGTTCAACAGTAGGAATAAAAGTTTCATAAAACAACATGCTATACTTCTGCATGCATCGACCAGTCCTTGGGGATTAAAAAAACTGATGTAAACTATGAAGAGATGATGGAGACAATACAAGCCATATCTCTATACAAGGTATTGGTATGCCAAAACCTGGAGAGGAACTATGTGAGGGAAAGTATTCAAAGAACACGTACCCCACTGCTGCATCTATCAATCAATCAAGGTTTCGGATTACAAATACTGATGGGAAATACGAATTGACGACAGAGGACATACAAGCCTCCTGTATACTCACCAGGACAAGTGTCAGGAAAAATGAATTGAGGAGCCATTGGCATCCTGAATTCATTATTTCTGACACCTAACTTGCTGAGTATAGATCTGTTGTGCAGGCTGCCGTCACACTCTCAGTATTTGATCAGTATTTCAAATCAGTATTGGTATGCCAAAACCTGGAGAGGAACTATGTGAGGGAAAGTATTCAAAGAACACGTACCCCACTGCTGCATCTATCAATCAATCAAGGTTTTGGATTACAAATACTGATGGGAAATACGAATTGACGACAGAGGACATACAAGCCTCCTGTATACTCACCAGGACAAGTGTCAGGAAAAATGAATTGAGGAGCCATTGGCATCCTGAATTCATTATTTCTGACACCTAACTTGCTGAGTATAGATCTGTTGTGCAGGCTGCCGTCACACTCTCAGTATTTGATCAGTATTTCAAATCAGTATTGGTATGCCAAAACCTGGAGAGGAACTATGTGAGGGAAAGTATTCAAAGAACACGTACCCCACTGCTGCATCTATCAATCAATCAAGGTTTCGGATTACAAATACTGATGGGAAATACGAATTGACGACAGAGGACATACAAGCCTCCTGTATACTCACCAGGACAAGTGTCAGGAAAAATGAATTGAGGAGCCATTGGCATCCTGAATTCATTATTTCTGACACCTAACTTGCTGAGTATAGATCTGTTGTGCAGGCTGCCGTCACACTCTCAGTATTTGATCAGTATTTCAAATCAGTATTGGTATGCCAAAACCTGGAGAGGAACTATGTGAGGGAAAGTATTCAAAGAACACGTACCCCACTGCTGCATCTATCAATCAATCAAGGTTTCGGATTACAAATACTGATGGGAAATAATGACCAGCAACAAATTGCATTATACACCATTTTTTTTTCTTTTTTAACCAATATACTTACGTTCTTCGTGCAAGGACTGGTCTCAAAAACGCAAGGATGCGGTGGTACTTGTATTTGCGTATCCTTGCTGCAGAACCACTTGGAAGCCGGCTCTCTTGGCGCAGGTCCTTGTTGAAGCGGTCCTTCATCGATCTCCAACGTGTTTTCACTTTTGACACTGTTGGCAAAACAAAACATAATAGTTAGGACAATGGTCTTTTGACCATGGTCACACAACTGTATGTGCTGTGAAAAAGTAATGACTTTCTCACATCATACACAGTTGTGTGAGCATGGCCAAGGTATTGACTACATCACACTGCATTACGATACTTACCAAATGCAGAACGGACCCGAGCCGGGGCATTGGCCCAGCCATCCCACAACGCTGCGGCCACCTCATTCCAAAGCCTCCGGATCGTCACATTGTTGGCGTGCAGTGGATCCCGGGTGTCCCACAATGCGACTCGCTCGTGAACCAGGGAGATGAGGTGTTCATTCTCAATTAGGTCCTCATCCTCCTCTGGAACCTAACAACAAAAAGTACATTAATATAGGAGGCGTTCACATACGGAAGACAGAAAACAGAATCAGAGGAATGGCATGAATATTGAAGTAAAAAAAAACACTGGTGCTGAAGCAAAAGGGAAAGAAAGAGAGAAGTAGAAAGAAATGAAGATTCAAGAATTATAAAGTGAGGATACAATACACATTCAGCCAGCTATACTTACACGATGCCGCCGTCTTGCCCGGCCATGACTACGCTGCTCCTGCCCAGTCTCTTCCGCTGTAGAAGAAGTGGTCTGAAAAAGGGAAAATATACATTGTCATATGTGTAGATGTGACAGTGAATACAATCTGAGGAGGTGAATACTCACTTCGCTGACATGTTCCCCTTGTGCAGGCCCAGGCGTTTCCTCATCAGAAGAAGAAGACATTCTGATGTGTGCAGAAAGAAAGGAATGACAGAAATTAGGGCACATAGACACAGATTATAGAAAAGAAATGCATTGGATAGGATATACTCACATAGTTCTGAGGCTTGTTTGCTGATCCAAGGGGCTGTGGGGCGTCTCGTCTGCAAGGCAGTCTGCTGACTAGTGACCTGCAAATGTCCACTACCTCCCTTTATCACCTTGTATGTGGGGGGTGGCTTATCAGTGTCTAGACATGTTTTTCTCAATTGAGACGCATGCGTCGGTAAACGCAAGCAAACGCATGTACTGAAAAACGCATGCGTTTACATAGACTACAATGCGTTTTTTGGGCGCAAACCTTGCGCAATCAGCCGCATGCGTTTCCAGGCGGCAAAATGACGCCTCTAAAAATTACTACATGTTGCATTTCCGCGCCAAGACGCAGACGGCTGGACGACGCATGCGTCGTCAAACGCGGCAAAACGCGAACATAGAAAAACGCATGCGTCGTTAATGTTAAAGATAGGAATACACAACGCATGCAGATATTTGCGGAAGAAACGCTGCGGACACAACCGCAAATGTGAAAGCGGCCTTAAGCAGAACACAGCTTTCCACTCTCTTGCTCTTCTTTTATCTCTGGCAGGTTTAACATTCCTCCTTGAGTGACAGTTTTAGTAAGTAACAGAACTTTAGCTGAATTTGTTACAGCAAAACTTGTGCTGAGCTTTATAGATCAGTGGTTTGTTCTGGAGTCTACAGTACCAAATTTACACAAAGATAACCGGGCATTTTTACAAGCACATAGTTCTGGAAATTGAGAGCTGTGACTAGGAGACTTGCTTTGTGAGAAGTAGATAATAAGGGCTGGTGATTTAGCAAGATTTCTAGCTGCAGTTTGTCAGAAGTGGAGAGGAAGGGGGAAAGAGGTGAGCAGCTAACTGCTGTATAGAAAACAATGGGCTGGAATAGAGGCGGCTGGGATGTTAAGAGTCAACCCAGTTTCCTAGAATATAACTACTGTGCAGTTTTGGACAGGGTCTGGGGAGGCACTAGTGGCAGAGCGCCATGTAAACCCGCTATACACTATGAAAGATAAAAGCGCTTATTGCAGTAGAAAAGACAGCAAAAAGAAAAGGAAGTCAATTACAGACTTGCTTATTTTCACATCAATTCACTAAAACCGATTAGTAACTTTAGAATATCAATGTAATTTTTCTGACCTGTTGTACATAAAGATTATGTAACATTCTTAAAAAAAATGCAGCAGCATTTAAAGGTAACCAGTCATGTGAAAAAAACATTAACATACAGATATGGGGTTAATTTGCAAGTTATTGGCATGTATTCACTCTCGGCACTGAATGACAGCTGACTCGGCAGTGCATCAGTGCAGAGCTGGCTGTCAATGTGCTTGTGAATGGTTACTGCCGCTACTATGTACCGAGTGGTGAATGAAGCCGGGCTTTTAGTGCGCTGGCCAATTGGTTTCAGGACGCAATTAATCTGCAAATTAACCCCATATATGAGGGTTAATAGCATTTTTTCACATGACACATTCCCTTTAGGATTCTGCAGAGTTAACACTGATTAGTTGGAATCCAGTCTCATCTAAAAAAAAAATACTATTTGGGGAAAGTGGCAGTAAACTCTGGGAATATTGTGTAATCAAGAAGATAGTAAAAGTTTAGAGAAAATGATTAGACATCTGCCATGCACACCCATATGGTCTTCAAATACAGTCAGTCACACTAAAGCAGAAACTGAAATCTGGGAAACATTCTGAAAATGAGCATTTAGGTAGGCATAATCATCTTGGCGTAGTCGGATTCTAGAATTACCCACACTTAGAAGTAGTAATCAATAAAAAGTCCTTTACTGTAGACTAAAAATATAAAGTTTGTTACGGCTTTCTTGGAAACCAAGTTATCAGTTACAGATCCATGACTAAACAGCAAAACGTTATGTTCATTATAGCATAATGATCCAATCATGTTAAAACAAGGTTGTCCGATCAAATGATTGCAGGGATGACTGCGCACAAAAAAAAAAAAAAAGTGTGATACTTTTGAGTCATTTAAAAAAATTAAATGAATAAAAAAATAAAAAGGAAGGCAGGCACGATGTTTGCAAGGAGTCAGTCAGAAAGGCAGGTAGCTCAGTGGGTATTTTCACATCAAGCTTTTCTTGCACATTCATTGGCAGTCACACTGGCTTTTGGCAGTTTCTTTCTCATGTTCTTTATTCAACGGAGGAAATAAGGCTGCAGAAATGGAAAGGAACCCTACTTGGGAATGTTCCCTTGTCACCATGCTGGCATTTATTCCTCGTTATTCTGATCTTCCCAAATAACAAAAAGAATTGAAATGCTTTGTGCTGGTCAGAGTTTATCAAAAGACTACGTACAAGTTAGAGGAAAAAAATATAATGTTTAAAGTTTATGTAAAAAAATACAATGAGGGTGATTCGTTAACAGTGGCGTAGCACACATCAGTCTTAATGAAGCAATGCCCCGATTCGTTAGGCAGCAGGTTTAATGAATCCGGTGCGTCGGGTACCCAGAAATTGTACTTCATCTGGAGGCTGGCGTACATTTCTGGAGACAGTGACGACACTTTAGTAGTATAACTTATGATGAATTTGGCAAGCGGTGCGTGTCCTTGCCCCGTCCACATTAGAGTAGACGACCTAAACCAGCCTATTCCTGTTAGCGATTACTCACAGATGAATAGAATATTCCATCCAAACTAACAACTAACTGTTCAGCGCTTACATTACTAACTTTCCAGGTATAAATGGTAAAAGAGGCTCAAAACTCTGTTCTCCTCCCGTGGTAATGACTCAAATGAGCTTTCCTATCAAGGCTCTGCCCTAAAAAAAATAAACTCTGGTCAAGCAAACATTTGAGGTTTGCCAAATCCCAATTAAAAACAATGAGAGTGAAATATTCAGTGTCTCCAATTAGAAGCCAAATATCACCAGTATGTTCAAATTCTGGGGGTTTTATTTTTTTCTAACACCAGGAAACCATTATTGCACAGAGAAAAAAAATTCCTCTTCTGCAATTTCTAACACATTGCAAAAGATTAAAAAAAAAAATAAAAAATACAGAACATAACTATTTAGTTTGAGGCATAGGAAAGAAAGAGCCAGCTACCCTGCAGGTAATTCAGACGCACGGAGTGAGGGTAACGCTGGCTACAGTCCAGCATCCAGTACAAATAAGTCACATTAGGTTTTAGTTTAAAAAGCAAAATAACTCCATGGCAAACCACAAACAAGAATTGTAGAACCATTTCAAGTTTTTTATCTAGACCTAATATAAAAGTCTAATGCTTTTTTATCTATACCGGATGCTGGAAAGTGCTAAAGCATCTACCGGTAATAGCAGACATACTTCTATTTACTCATCTATCTAGAGAACAGGAAAGTGTGGGAGTATATGGAGTACGGAAGAAATAGCTTCAAGTACACCATCCATTTATTTATATGGTCCATTAAGGCATGTACGTCAACACAAGCAAGGGACTCGCCAGCATAGAGGATCAATGAACATCCAATGCTTGACAAGGTGGTTTCTCCTTGGTAATGGCAGCCAATTTGTGAAGGATTCAAGTCCTAAACCCCAGAGAAGGTCAAATCAGAACCAGACATTTGAAGTGAAGCTGGCTGTACACAGAGGAATGGTTTAATTACTACCAAAACCTAACGTTTCCCATATATCCATTAAACAGATGTTAGTATCACTTACTTCCTGAGAGAACTAAAGGATCAGGCATACTGCAATCCAATGCACCCAGTATACACCATGTTCTTCGCCACATACATACACATTGCTGTAAGCGCAGTGCATGCACACTCAGCTCTGCTGCACATACACACAGCGTCTACACCAACACACTATAAAGCTCTTTCCAGGCATGCGACGGATCATATGACCTGAAACCGTTCTCCAGCTCGGCAGACCTACAGCCTTCATCTGGCTTTAGTGATGTGCAAGTCCTGGTAGCCTTCTCCCCTGCCCTGCTCGCAGCTTCTGTGTAGGGCAGGAGAGCGGTGATATGCCAGTCCTGGTAGCCTTCTCCCATGCCCTGCTCGGAGCTTCCGTGTAGGGCAGGAGAGCTGTGCTATGCCAGTCCTGGTAGACTTTTCCCCTGCCCTGCTCGGAGCTTCCGTGTAGGGCAGGAGAGCTGTGCTATGCCAGTCCTGGTAGCCTTCTCCCCTGCCCTGCTCGGAGCTTCCGTGTAGGGCAGGAGAGCTGTGCTACGCCAGTCCTGGTAGCCTTCTCCCCGGCCCTGCTCGGAGCTTCCGTGTAGGGCAGGAGAGCTGTGCTATGCCAGTCCTGGTAGCCTTCTCCCCTGCCCTGCTCGGAGCTTCCATGTAGGGCAGGAGAGCTGTGCTACGCCAGTCCTGGTAGCTTTCTCCCCGGCCCTGCTCGGAGCTTCCGTGTAGGGCAGGAGAGCTGTGCTATGCCAGTCCTGGTAGCCTTCTCCCCTGCCCTGCTCGGAGCTTCCGTGTAGGGCAGGAGAGCTGTGCTACGCCAGTCCTGGTAGCCTTCTCCCCGGCCCTGCTCGGAGCTTCCGTGTAGGGCAGGAGAGCTGTGCTATGCCAATTCCTGGTAGCCTTCTCCCCTGCCCTGCTCGGAGCTTCCGTGTAGGGCAGGAGAGCTGTGCTATGCCAGTCCTGGTAGCCTTCTCCCCCTGCCCTGCTCGGAGCTTCAGTGTAGGGCAGGAGAGCTGTGCTATGCCAGTCCTGGTAGCCTTCTCCCCTGCCCTGCTCGGAGCTTCCGTGTAGGGCAGGAGAGCTGTGCTATGCCAGTCCTGGTAGACTTCTCCCCTGCCCTGCTCGGAGCTTCAGTGTAGGGCAGGAGAGCTGTGCTATGCCAGTCCTGGTAGCCTTCTCCCCTGCCCTGCTCGGAGCTTCCGTGTAGGGCAGGAAAGCTGTGCTATGCCAGTCCTGGTAGCCTTCTCCCCTGCCCTGCTCGGAGCTTCCGTGTAGGGCAGGAGAGCTGTGCTATGCCAGTCCTGGTAGCCTTCTCCCCTGCCCTGCTCGGAGCTTCCATGTAGGGCAGGAGAGCTGTGCTATGCCAGTCCTGGTAGACGTCTCCCCTGCCCTGCTCGGAGCTTCAGTGTAGGGCAGGAGAGCTGTGCTATGCCAGTCCTGGTAGCCTTCTCCCCTGCCCTGCTCAGAGCTTCCGTGTAGGGCAGGAGAGCTGTGCTATGCCAGCGTCCTTCTTGATCATAGGCAGCTGATTCAGTCACGTGCACACGCTGACTGATCTCGGAATAAATGCAATTTTTTGCCCTTTTGTGCCTGAGTGGCGTTTTTTTTCACACATGGGCAGCGTTTAGCTAAAGGGCACAAACTCTACCACAGCGCAATAAATTTACTGTAAGGTAAAGGTAAGGTAAAATGGGGAACATAAGTATTTGATACACTGTCAATTTTGCAAGTTTTCCCACCTACAAAGAATGGAGGGGTCTAATTTTTTATTGTAGCTACACTTCAACTGTGAGAGACTGAATGTAAAAATAAAATAAAAATTAATTACATTGTATGATTTCTACATAATTAATTGGCATTTTATTGTATGAAATAAGTATTTGATACAACAGAAAAACAGAACTTGATACTTGGTAAAGAAACCTTGGTTTCTCCAGGGAAGGAGGTTCCAGGCCAAAATCTCGCGATACATGACCCCATTCATCCTCTCTTCAATACAGTGCAGTTGTCCTGTCCCCTTTGCAGAAAAGCACCCTCAGAGTATAATGTTTCCCCACCACTCTTCACGGTTGGGGTGGTTTTCTCGGGGTTGTACTGATCCTTCTTCCTCCAAACACGGCACGTGGAGTTGATACCAAAAAGTTCTATTTGGTCTCATCTGACCACATGACGTTCTCCCATACCTCCTCAGACTGTGGTCCCAAGCTTTCTTCACATAATTGACCAGCTTACCTGAACTTGCAAAATCGGCACTGTATCAATACTTATTTTCCACACTGTATATGTGCCAAATCTATTAAGAGGTGTACCCACATCTTACTCAAGCAGCCAAAGATTCAAGACTTGAAAACAAAATGCCAGTCTTGATTCACCATCCCATTCACTAAGTATATTCAAGGCCATAAAGGAAAGATTATCCCAGTATTCCTCAGGGAAAGCCAGCAGGCTTCAAAGGTCCTGGCATCACCCACTGATGTGGTGCCGCACAAAACAGTAATTATACTAGTGGCACACTAGGCAGACATTTCAGAATAAGGTACAGGATTGCGCTTAGGCTACTGAATGAAAATATACCTGATGAAGTTGGGTCTTCAGAAAAGTCCGGTAATTCCTCTGGAGGATCCCCATAAAATGAGTTGAATTTGTGGCTAGATACAGCAGCTAAAACTGCTCCCTGTGTAAGGAAAAATGCATTACTCACAAGCTCAATGAAGATCAGTTATACATATAGCAGGGCACATGTTCATTGCTTACACATACAAGATGCAATTTTAAAGAGAAAAATCACATCTATAATCTATAACAGTTATTATCGTCAAACAAAAGCCAAATCACAATACAATAAGTCATTGGCTGTCTGACTACTAACTGAGCATCACATATGGCACGCTTCACCATCAAGGGCACTGAGCGTAGTGGCCAACACCACCACACTATGTTCCAAATTATTATGCAAATTACATTTTTCTCTGATTTTCCTAAATGGTTGGTGCAAATGACAGTCAGTCTAATAAAAGTAATCACCCGTTAGATTATACATCGAATTTTATTGAATAAACCTCCCAATGATAACAGTATAATCTCCAAAATTAATGAAAACTTAAAATGCACTGTTCCAAATTATTAGGCACAGTAGAATTTCTAAACATTTGATATGTTTTAAAGAACTGAAAATGCTCCTTTGTGGAATTTGCAGCATTAGGAGGTCACATTCACTGAACAAAAAAGCCATTTAACTCCAAAACATCCTAACAGGCCAAGTTACATGTTACCATAGGACCCTTCTTTGATATCACCTGCACAATTCATGCATCCATTGAGTTTCTGCTTGTATTTCTTCCCTCCCAGAGCTGCTGTTTTGATGTGAACTGCCTCCCACCCTCATAGATCTTTTGCTTGATGATACTCCAAAGGTTCTCTATAGGGTTGAGGTCAGGGGAAGATGGTGGCCACGCCATGAGTTTATCTCCCTTTATGCCCATAGCAGCCAATGAGGTATTCTTTACAGCATGAGATGGTGCATTGTCATGCATGAAGATGATTTTGCTCCTGAAGGCACATTCCTGCTTTTTATACCATGGAGGAAAGTTGTCAGTCAGAAACTCTATATACTTTGCAGAGGTAATTTTCACACCTTCAGGAACCTTAAAGGGCCCTACCAGCTGTTTCTCCACGATTTCGGCCCAAAACATGACTCCTCCACCTCCTTGCTGACGTTGAAGCCTTGTTGGGACTTGGTGGCCATCCACCAACCATCCACTACTCCATCCATCTGGACCACCCAGGGTTGCTCAACACTTATCAGTAAACAAGAATGTTTGGAAATTAGTCTTCATGTATGTGTGGGCCCAATGCAACCATTTCTGCTTGTGAACAATGTTTAAAGGGAGGCCGAATAGTGGGTTTATGCACCACAGCAAGCCTTTGAAGGAGCCTACACCTTGAGGTTCGAGGGACTCCAGAGGCACCAGCAGCTTCAAATATCGGTTTGCTGCTTTGTAATGGCTTTTTAGCAGCTGCTCTCTTAATCTGATGAACTTGCCTGGCAGAAATCTTCCTCATTATGCCTTTATCAGCACAAACACATCTGTGCTCAGATACAGCCACAAATCTCTTAACAGTACGATGATCACGCTTAAGTTTTCAGGAAATTTTTAATGTTTTCATCCCTTCACCAAGGCATTGCACTATTAGATGCTTTTCAGAAGCAGAGAGATCCTTTTTCTTTCCCATGTTACTTGAAAACTGTGACCTGCTTAATAATGTGGAACATCATTTTTAAGTAGTTTTCCTTTAATTAGAATCACCTGGAAAACTAATTCTCCCATGTGTTTAAGATGGATTTCAGTGATCCATTGAGCCCTGAGACACAATACCATCCACGAGTTTATTTGAAAAACAAAACAATTAAATCTTTATCACACTTAAATCCAATTTGCATAATAATTTGGAACACAGTGTATGTCTATAGTAGAAGCTCACACTCTGGGGAAGAAAACATCCAGGACAAACATGCGTCCTTGGCAATGCCACTGCTAATATTTATAAGGCTGGGCTCACACGAGCGTAAATTAATAATAATAATAATAATAATAATAATAAAAGGACCCATTCTTATCCAGAAAAGGGGAGGCAATTTTTCTCTCACTTCGTGTGCTGTCCTGATGCAATTGTTCTTTAGTCGGCAGCAATCATTTACCGTTTGCCAACTTTCAGAACTGCAGATGCAGCAGTGAATAGGAGGAGGATATACCGGGCTCTGTATGGCCACTATTTTTTTTCTACCACTCAACTGGTTTCAGAGTGAAATCGCAACATGCTGAGAATTTTTTTTCAGTCAGATTATGTCAGTGAAAAAAAAACCCAGCCATCAGAACTGCTCCTTTGAATAACATTGGTTTAAGTGCTGTCCGATAAAAAAAAAACGAATAGCACTCATCCGATTAACATGGTGGTGTGAGGGAGCTCTAATGTCATACTATACCTGCATGTCAGAAGAGGAGAAATAGATGGGCAGGCAAAATTACTGTTACTTCATTCAGACCGCATGGTAAAACCACTGACTGAAGATCACACATCACTGCCTGTGTGCACCAAGTCATGTTCTCCATATACTGACTACCACAGCACTTCAGGATTCATTGCAGAAGCAAAAAAAGCTGACCGCTGCGAACTGCTTCCTTAAATCTAGATACAAGTATGGTGACTTAAGACAAACACCCTGTGGCCATGGACCATGGACGGTAGAAAGCTGCATTACTAAGAAGGACTGGAGTCAGCCAGCTAAGGCTCAGACTCCACAGCCCTGAATAACAGGTCTTACCACTAGGTATCCTGAGACACACACTGTTCGAGAATGAGTAAGACTTATAGCATTTTTTCCCAACTTTAAAGGAGAATGGTTATCAATTTTTTTTTCTTTACTAAGAAAGTTAAAAGAATTTCCCAGGGCAATTTTTTTGCCTAAATAAAGCCTAGCATGCACGTTATCCCTGTTTAAAGGAACTCTTCCAGCAGGATTTCCCCCTTCCCAGATTATTTATATGCACATGTAGCTTTTGCAAAGACAAATCCAGCAATACTTCAGCTGGTCAGTCTGTTCCTCCTAATCTGAGCGTCATCGATCAAATGCAGATTGATCAGTAACAGAGGAAGTGCTTTGGACTCGTGGAAGATCCTCACAAGCCTTTGGCACTCTGCATCTATTGGCCAACCATTGCTACCTTTCTCCTGCTTGACCGACCGCTTTTTTTTACTTTAAGCCAAAGAAAAGAAGCTGGCAATCAGGCAGGAGGAAGCAGCGCTGGGTAAGGAATAAATCTGGGGAGAGCAGAGGCCTGGGAAGAGCTTCCACACGTTAGAAGCACTTTAGCCTCATTTGCTCGGTAACTGAGGAATGGACTGCCATACTAAGGTGATGGCTCGACTTGTCTTTATAAATAGCTTAGGGGGGAAAATTCTGAAAACAAAGTCCCTTTCATATATGCTTCGTATTGGAATCGTAAGGTACAATTTCAATAATCAGTACAGATTAAAGGGATGGTCAACTTCTCAATGCATCGGCTCCATCTAGGCCATCACACTCAAAAACACTGTACATGACCGAGCAAAAAAAAAAAATGACCGAGGCCACCCACTGCATGACAAATACAACTTCCAGCTGCAAAGCCCAACTCCATCCTCCCCATTGAGGCACCGCTAATGTGGCGACACACACGCGCACCTTGTCTCAACTCTCATCGATCTCCGCAGCTAAACCCTTCTCATGGGCTCCCTCTGTCAGCTCATCCGCACCCTGATACCTTGATAGTGCGATGCCGATGGGCTGCTATGGTAATCTGAGGCGTGACAACGGCCTCTGGGTCTGCCCTGCAACTACAGCACATTAATAAAAAAAATAGTTTGAGCTGGAAAAAAAAACAAACCAAAACCATCCCGTACCTTAAAAATCACATTTTTCATATCTCCACATCTATGACGACACATCCTATAACACTATTCAACACTATCATTATTAACCCTGATGAACTCCACAAAAAAAGTTTAGCGAAAAAAAAAAAAAAATAAACAACCTCACACAACTCTGCCTACATAAAGATCAAAAAAGCTACGAGTCTTAGAATATAGTAAATACTACTAAATAATTAAAGAAAAACATTTTTTTTTTACTACGTCTACAAGAAAAAAAAAAAGTATATTCATTATGTATTGTCATTATCGTATTGACTTGCACAATAGTGTTAAGCATGTAACTTAATCTGAAATACTAGATCAAGTTTGGCATCACGACAATTGTACTGACCTTACAGAATAAAAGTTAAAAACGTTATTTGTTCAGTATGTGAATAGCTGAAAATTTACATAAACAGAATAGCAAAATGCTGCCAGGAATGAAACTCAAAACCATCACCAAAAAACAAACAATCCCTCATACAGCTGTGCTGATTGAACAACAAAAACATTCTATAGCTCCTAAAATGTGAATTAAAAAAAATGATTTGTAGGAAAATTACCAAAATTTGTACATCCTTAGGGCTTTTTCACACGTCCTGATACTTCCGGTCCTGGAAAAACCAGTACTGGACATAATGTCTATACGTCTGTGTGCCGCATTAGTACCACACGTACCAGCACTTGGGAATCAGCGGTACTGTTCACACTGTTCCCTGATGCTGAAGACAGCTTGCATCATTCTCCCTACTCGTGCTACAATCAGCGCTAGCAGAGGAGAATGTTGAGAGTTGTATTTCTGATAACAGCGAGAGCAGGCGTCTGATGAGGAGAGTATTGATCAGCTGCCGCCTGCGCTATAAAAAAAAAAAAAAAAAGACTTGGGGTTATTTTGATAACCAGCCAGGCAAAACTGACAGCTGACACACTAAGCTGTTAGCAAGTCTGCATAGAGGGGTTCCCACACTAGTAGATGCGCCTTTTCTGGGCGGCTGTGGGCTGCTATTTTTAGGCTGGGGGAGCAATATCCATGGCCTCTTTTTCTAGCCTGAGAATACCAGTTTCCAGCTGTCTGCTTTAGCATGGCTGGTTGTCAAAAAAATGGAGGGGGATCCAATGCCGTTTATTTAAATAATTTGAAAAGAAAATACGGTATGGGGACCCCTCTATTCCAACCTTGCTAGAGCTGACAGCTGAGGTTTGCAGCCCGCAGCTGTCATATTTGACTGGCTGGTTATCAAAAATACAAAGAACCCCAAGTCATTTTTTTGTTTGACGCATTGTGCAGGCGGAGGCTGATAAATATGCTTATAAGCCGCCACTCTTGCAGTTATCAGTTGAATACAACTTTCAATATTAACCCCTGCTAGCGTGAGTAGGGGAGAATGATGTAAGATGTCTTCAGCACCCGGCGCTGAGGAACAGACATGTGAGCGTGTTTTGCCCACAGTCGCATGGACTGTGGAAACACATGGACATGAGAACAGACCCATTCGTTTGAAGTGTTTCCGGTACATGTGAAGACTGTCACCACACGCACCGGACACACTCATGTCTGAAAGAGCCCTTAAAGAGGTTTCCCATTACTAATTTCACTCCCCTTCATGTGTCCTAATTCTTCCTATACTTCTATTACCTGTCCTGCTCCTGGAAGCTCAGCTCTCGGTGGGTCATATATCCTCTTGTTGTGATTGTTGCCTTGCTACTTCCAATCTGGGGACCAGAATCGGATGAGAAAATCAGGGCACGTCACTGGTGGGGGGTGAGGCTATGTCTCAGTGAGTGACAGCAGACTGAGCATGCATGCTCAGATCAGACTTCATTATCCTCATGCTGTGCATTCAGCTGACAAGCACTATGATGCGCTGATCATTACAAAGCATATCACAGGGTTAGTCAGCTGAAGGCACTGCAATTCCAAGCAGCATTCAGGGAGAGCAGAGTAAGCCTGATGTGAGTTCAGTTATGTGTGGTGCCGACTGAGTCTGCTGATGCTTTGAAGTGCTGTGCCTTCAGCAGACAAGCCCTGTGATATACTTACTAATGATCAGCACATCGCAGTGCTTGTCAGCTGAATGGACGGCACGTCAAAGCTGCATCCAAGCAGAGGAGAGGACAGTGCTGTCTGATCTGGGCATGCATGCTCAGACTGCTGTCACTCAGACGTAGCTTCGCCACTCCACCAGTGACATGCCCTGATCGGTTTGTCTGATTCTGGTCCCCAAATCAGAAGCAGCAGAGCCAGAATCAAAATAAAAGGATATAAGACCCACAGAGATATGAGCTTACATGAGCAGGGCAGGTAATAAAAGTGTATTAGAAAAGTGTTTGTTAGGAGAAGTTTAGGACAAATGAAAGGAGCTTAAATTAGTAGTGGAAAACCTCTTTAAAAAGTGATGAAACATGCATATTTCCTTACAAATATAAGTTGGGTTACAGGTAATTTGAAAATGATTGCATGAATAAAAATGTTACTTACTACAATACATACAAGGAAGCAGGGATCTGTCAAAGCAATTGTATGGACAAATATATGCCACTGAGTTTTACTCAACCAGTATGTCCATGCAGCATCTCACAGCGACCGACGGGTCCAGACATTGAATGCGAAAACATATGGAGTCATGCCGTGATCAATTTGTGAGAGAATAAATGAAGGGTAGATTATGGCTATTAATCGGCAAGTGGAGAGAAAACCGCTCTCACTACTAACTGGAGAAGAGCTGTAGACTAATGGGAAACTGGTGTGGAATTATTTGGGACAACTTCACATATGCCTATAAGAATGTGACGTTCAAGTCAGGGGAATCTAAGTCAGCACGTTATGGGGCGGTGATACCGATAGCTGACTTCTGCCTTGCTACTCCAAGGAAAAGTGGCACAAAATATCAATTTTTGACAGACTTTTCTATATTTAAATTTAGTTAGCCTCATCATGGGAAGAAGCTTTCTTATAACTTTTTTTTGGAACTGGTTCCCAGATATAATTTTCTGCAAGCACAATTTCTGAAATTCGTCATTTGTCAGGGAAAAAAGAGCAACCTGTATAAGTATTTCATTTTTTATATTAGTTTTCCACAGCACTGGGATATGGACCTTAAAACTGGCGTGTGAAAAGTGACTCTCCGAACTCCTGCTCATAAAGGGTCATTCCCCTGCAGCATATGTGTAGCGTTACCATGTAAGCATCCTTTTCTTATTGAGCCTTCTGCCCTTTCTGAACTGGAAATTACCTTTCCATGAACTACCTCTGTGTTGAGCTTAAGAGATATTTTAAACACTGTATTTAATCTCAGTATTTGTTGTGACACAGGACACATGTTACATACTGTGGACAGGCTTACAATTGCACAGGTGAGTAAGATGATTCAAGACATTACCTTTAATTTCCTCCTTGCATTGAATTTTCTTAGCTGTTCTACAGTTTCTGGCAAGTGGATCTTGTATGCATAGCGATCCCTTTCCTGGAACCAAGAAAAGTTTGTGTAGAAAAATGAACAAATAATTGAACTAAGAAACAGCATGTTCACACACATTCCCAGGAGTCATTAAGAGGCTACTACAATGCTCACCTTACACGTATGTGTATCTACCCGTCTATTTAATTCGTAGAACTTTAAGCCTATTTTACAGCTGGTGGAGTCAAAGGGGTTGTTCCCTTTCAATGACATTTTTCTCCTGGCTGCAGCTCGCTAGAAACAAATAGTGATGTACTCCCCCTTCCCAGGTCCACAGTGAGTCTCTGCTCCTGTTACCAGTGTCTCATTGGCTGTGGCTCCGATTTGACTTTCATAGTGTGGCAGCCAATCAGTGAGCTCGACGGCTCTAGTGAGGCGTTCTAGAAAATATAACGTCCCATTGAGAAAAGCCAAGCTCACTGTATGGCAGCATCATCGTCAACGTGACATCAGCACAGCAGCCATTGTACAACATCGGCGCAGATTACCAGTGGACCCAGGGAAGGGGAGTACAGCTTTTATTATTTCTACAATCTGCAGCCAGAGGAGAAATATAAGTTTAGGTGAACAATCTGCTTAATTGTTTGGGGTGATGCAAATCTATGACTTCTGTTCAGAATTACAGCCTATACTCTAATATACAGCGGTATTCACGATTCTTCAGCTCTCAGTGGTACATCAGCCACACACATCCTGGGAAGTGTAGTCCCTACACGGAGTAAAGCACACTAATGTGATGTAGTGACTGCGCTGCACACTTTCCGCAGCTTACCTTTAGCCAGGGGTGATTGAGTGCCTCATACACTGTTATTCTTTCCGCAGGGTCCAACATAAGCATGCGACGCACCAAGTCTTTAGCACTTTCAGATATATGACTCCATTGTCGAGGATTCATCTACAAAGTTAAAAAAATAAATAAATTTAAACACACACTTTTTACTTAATTTAGTAGCTACCTGTTAAAACTGAATTTTTCTTTGCAAATATTACTTTCACTTTAATTCCAAAGCATTAGTTCATTGCCATGTCAGTTTCGTAAAAAATAAACTTATAAGGCTAGGTTCACACCTACAAATCCAAGACATTTAATGCTTTTTTTCTGCCTTTTCAGGAAAATAGCAGCAACACTTTTACAGTCATTTTCTGAAACCAACCGCAACCACACTGCAGTTTTGCCATGATTTCAGAACGTGTTTGTAACATAAGAAATGATAAAGAAAAAAAATGGCAACAAACGTGGAATCCAGCCCGGTAGCAATTTCTAGTTAAGTGATAATTCGATGCTGATTTCTGTAGCACCATCACCTGATTATTCCCTATGGAGCTGGCTTCTGCTTCCTAGTGCCAAGACTATGCCCTACACCAGACGACAAAAAGAAGAAGGGATCAATCAGGATCGATCGCCTCTTACTAAACGTTTTATAGGAGGAAACAGAAGTCTGAGTCAGGAAGATTAAGAGGTTATTGCACAAGACTTCGGACCCCCATCTGCTTCCTAATTATGGCGAGGATCTTGCTGAGGTAAACAGAGACTGACCAGAAAACAATATATCAGCGGACTACCAATGACTTCTGTCCTGCAATAGAATAGTTCATGAATAAGAAGTTTGTTCAGAAGCCACAACACCCAGAACACTGTAAATGTTCTATTCCAACAGCAAGATTGCAGGATTGCTTCAGCTTTGATCATTTGGTTGGTTTGCAAAAAAGTAATAACATCCACTAATTTAAATTAAAGGGGCTGTCCATTGTGAAACAAGTTATTACTTATCCATGGGATCTGTGAAAACCTATTGACATCTAGGACCTGCAGCACTGAGAAAAATGGGGAACCTTTATCCCTTTAGATCGGAGCGGGTGCACATGCTCGCCATGACTCTCATTCCCTATGGAAGCAAGCATCTGACCCGACGCTCCATTCTGTGATACAAGCGCAACGCTGGGGATAAACATTCACCATTCTGCCAATAAGCTCAGGCCCCAGCGGTCAGACAGTTAACATCTATATTGCGATCTTTATTGCGATACTTTGTTTTACTGGAGAACTCCATTAAAAGGGGTTATCGGGCCTCAAGGTACAAATCTGCAGTCACTGACTGTATCCTCACAAGGCGCAGAGGGAAAAAGCTTCCTGCACATGGTGGAGCAAACATGGAAGTGGAAATCCATGAAAATCAAAAATAGCACTGAACCTAAAAAAAAGGAGCAGCTTTCATAATTGAAATCTAGCACATTTTACTAGATTACACGTAGAAACTTTGAAAGGTTGTTTGTAACCCATTGTTTGACTTCCATGGTGACGACCACTAGCATCTGTCACTACATGAGTGGTCGTAACCATGGATACCAAAGCTGCTGCTATGCCCTGCACATGAGGAAAGTGGCATAGTGAATCTGAAGAAGTATGCTACATTTCTAATTAGCGGTATTTGCTAATATTATTAAACCTACTACATTTTGGGATAGGCTCTTGGAAATGGAAATACCCCTTTAATTTAAAATGGATGAAAAATGCTGAAACAATGAACATGCAGCAGATTTTGAAAAAAAAAAAAAAAATCATGTGCATGAGAATCCAGAATACGCTCACTTTTCTGGTACTGTAAATTGCAGTTTTTTTTTTACCCATGGCAAAGGCGTAGAAAAATTCAGCGAAAACACAGAGTGTGAACAAGATCTTAAGAAAAGTGTGTTTCTATACCCTATTTATCTGGAATTTCTACAAGCTGCAAAATAAAAAACATTGAACTTCTACTAATCGGGCTGACTAAGCATTTGAGCTTTATTTACTCATTTTGCATTGCTTATATCATATTCCGCAGCGCTTTACTTACATTATCATCACTGTCCCCACTGGGGCTCACCATCTATAGCCCTTGTCTGTATGTCTTTGGAATGTGGGAGAAAATTGGAGAACCTGGAGGAAACCCACACAAACACGGGGAGAACATAAAACGCCCTGCAGATGTTGTCCTTGGTGGGATTCGAACCCAAGACCCCAGCGATGCAAGACTTCAGTGCTACCCACTGAGCCACCATACAGTGCTACCCACTGAGCCACCGTGCTGTGTTTCCATGCGTTTCACCAGTACAAGCTAAAATTACATTGTAAACCACAGCAGTTGGATGTAAAATGTACAATTTTGCTGGGTGCAGACACATAGCCGCAGGGCACCCTCCTAGAAACAAGACAGTCACTTACCTTGTATTTTCCTTTGATAATGCCCTCAAATAATCTTTCCTTTGTGCCATAAAAAGGCAAACAGCCACTTAACAGGATAAAAAGAATGACACCACATCCCCAGACATCTACAGGCTTCCCATAAGGCTCTCTCTTCACCACCTCTGGAGCCATAAAGTGCGGTGTTCCTACACGACCTAGTGGAAGCAGACAGCGCAACGCTTTATTATCCAAGTTACATCAAAACTATACGGTGCAATATTCAGCTTTACACAGACCCTTTACAGAGTACAAGGTAACACTGAACTAGAGTGAGCATTTGACCAGTGAATACTTAGGTCGGTCTGCAGTAAGCGAATGACCCAGGTCAGGCAGAGTTTTCCCACGAACAAAGTTAATTTTAATCAATAGATATTGGAATAAAAATCATTACCACAATTGGATGTGGTAAAAAAAAAAAAAAAAATGTTCCTGTGCTGAGATGATCTTATACATGTGCCCCTGCTGTGTACAGAGTAATGGCCGTGTCTCACAGTGCGGGAACATGGTCTGATCATACCACAGCTCCTGGGCAGGGGGGAAGCAAGAGAGTATACAGATATTATAGCACAGGATCACATATAATTCCTTCTTTGAGGTAAAACTTTTTAAACAGGCAGGGATCCCCATGCTGGACTGTCTGTATACTCTTTTGCGTTTTCCCATGCGTAGGAGCTGTGGTATGATCAGACCATGTTCCTGCACGGCCATTACACAGTACATAGCAGGGGCACATTTATAAGATTATCTCACCACATTTTTTATACAAATCCAATTGTAGAAATTATATTATTATTCAAAGTATTAAAATCAACTTTATAAATTAACTTTGTGAGAAAAAGGACTTTACTTCCCGAATCTAAAACAATCCATTACAAGACTGAATTTTTTGGCCAAATACACCATCCCACAGGTCCGTGGTCTGTACCTGGTACTGCAGATAGGGTCTGTGCAGACGTTCAGTAGTCTCCAGCACTTTGGACGTAGCACATGTCCGCTCAATCCAAAGTGCTGCCGGCTTTTGTACAGCGATTCCGCATGTGTTTATTGAACCTGGTGACATTTATCTTGGGGAGACTGAGCGTCTCTGCAAGATAAATAGACATGCTGTGGTCTGGAAAGACGCGTCGCATGTCCGTCTCAGCAGGGAAGGCGCGGGTGTCTGTGCACACATATGGACATGGGCTTTCTTGAAATCCCATCCACTATGATGTAACATTTGGCCTCTGTAGGTTGGACGCTGTGGATGTACGCAGCGTCCAACTCAGGGCTGTGGAGTCAGAGTCCAAGCCCATTTTGGTGGAGTCGGAGTCATGGAAATTGAGGAGTCGGAGGTTTGACTTACTGGTTCCACAGCCCTGGTCCAACCTGCAGCCTTTATTGACCGTGGGAACATACCCTTAGAGCTGCAAACCTGTCGTCAGGAGTTAAAAAGTTACTTAAAGAATCACTCATTGCTTCAAAGTTTGAATCCTCTTAATATATGGCCATCATGTAAGTACAGGGTGCCATAGAACAATTCCTCAATTTGCCTTTCTACCCACTTAATTCTTCTCTTTTTTCTCCTCTATGTAGAAACAGGAAGTCTCTTGTCTCTGCAGAAACCATTCCCCTCTTCAACCCCTGACCCAGCTGCTACTCTTCTCCCTGCCAGGGACGTTGGCAGTGACTTAGGACTCATACAAAGAAATTGACTTCCTGTTTCTACATAGAGCTTAGAAGGAGTCAGCTAGTTAGTTTTTAATCAAGTGATCACAGCCATTACGGGAAACAGATTAACTGGATAGAAAGGCAAAATGTCCAATTGTAGGCACACAGTGCTGAATAATATGATTACTGCAATATATTAAGAGAATACAAACTTAAAAAAGTAGACTTACCGTATATACTCGAGTATAAGCCGAGATTTTCAGCCCATTTTGGGGGGCTGAAAGTCCCTCTCGGCTTATACTCGAGTCATACCCAGGGGTCGGCAGGGGAGGGCAGTCTAATAATACTCACCTGCTCCTGGCGCGGTCCCTGCACGTCCCTGGTTCCCCGGCGCCGCAGCGTCTTCCTGTAGTGAGTAGTCACATGGTACAGCTCATTACAGTAATGAATATGGACCCGACTCCACTCCCATAGGGGTGGAGCTACATATTCATTACTGTAGTGAGCAGTAACGGTGACCGCTCAGTACAGGAAGAAGCTGCAGCGCCGGACAGGGACCTACAGGAATCGCGCCGGGAGCAGGTGAGTATAATGGGGACAGAAAGCGCTGCACGATATTCACCTCTCCTCGTTCCGGGCGCCGCTCCATCTTCAGCGTCTTCTGCAGTGACGCTCAGGTCAGAGGGCGCGGTGACATGGTTAGTGCGCACCCTCTGCCTGAACGTCAGTGCAGAAAACGCTGAAGACAGAGAGGCGCCCGGAACGAGGAAAGGTAAAAATTGAAAGTGCCGGGGGCCTGAGCGACGAGAGGAGAGTATGTGATTTTTTTTTTTCGCAGCAACAGCACATGGGGCAAATATCTCTATGGAGCATCTTATGGGGCCATAATCAACATTTGTGCAGCATTATGTTGGGCAAATGTCTCTATGGAGCATCTTATGGGGTCATAATCAACATTTGTGCAGCATTGTATGGGGCATATTTTAACAAGGAGCATCTTATGGGGCCCCTCAAACTGTATGGAGCATTATATGGGGCATATTTTGTATGGAGCATCTTATGGGGCCCATCATGAACTGTATGGAGCATTATATGGGGCTCCTGATTCAATATGGATATTCAAAAAACACAACCTACTAATGTCTCAATTAATTTTACTTTTATTGGTATCTATTTTTACTTTTGAAATTTTCCAGTAGCTGCTGCATTTCCCACCCTAGGCTTATACTCGAGTCATTAAGTTTTCCGTGGCAAAATTAGGGGTCTCTGCTTATACTCGAGTATATACGGTATTCTAAATCCCCCGTCAAAAAAAAAAAAAAAATCAAGCTCTTAAAACATATTGTAGTGTCCCCTATCAAAACAATGCATCAGTGCCTGAGAAAACTATAAATTGGGAATGGTTTAGTTTTTAAATGAAGACGCTGCACTTTCCATTTAGAAGTTAGATCTCAGTAACTAGGTGAAACTTGCACAAATAAAAATGCACAAATCTGTACATCTTACAGAATGTCCGATATGGGAAAAATAATTTACCAATCCAAAGAATAGGCTATAATTGTCTGAATGCTGCGACACTCTGCCAACTACTAGAACATGGGTCCCAGGGGCCCTGTTTACTCCTCACAGCATGATTGCAAGTGAGGAACTTTAGATTGAGCAACACACAAGGAAGCACCTGGGTGGCCATCAGCAGTTTACTTCTGATCCATGTAACAAAAAACCCACAAACTTATAGGGGGTGGGAGGGTGATCACTTAATGTGTGTAGATGTGATGGGGATACCTTGTCTATATAACTTGCTGAAATACTGTACTTCAGTGCTTACGTCACTATTAACCTACTGTCCCAGCAGCTCCATCTCCAGCCCCAAGGTCAATGCAGAAAGTTTTTCCTGTGTCTGTACACCATCAATTCTGTATGACAACCGAGCCTGCTGACTAGCCCTTTCAATAGATAAACTGGCCCTTTTCTTGGTCATAGCCAATGAACAGACAGAAGAGGAGTAATGTCTGGGCACTGGCCATGACCAAAGGGTGTCCAGGACTAAATGTGATTACCCATACACAGGACCACAGATTGGTGGGGATCAGATGGCACCCCCACCATCAGTCGATATCTGCTCTGACAGGAGCCAGATGTGAGCAATATATGGAGCAGAACACTTACATAGGATAGAAGTACTCATTACTAGGCCACAGACACTAAATGTACGGCTCTGCAATGTACTGCCCCATGCATTGCTTACCAAAGGCCGCTGCCAGAGAAGATGTCAGCTGTGAGGGTGCCGGGTGTCAGACCCCAACAGATCTCATAGGTAGTCAGTGTGTTTGCCCAATAATGTCTTTGGGATGGTCTGGGACTGAGTGCACCACCCTCAACCCCTGCCCAGAAAGGCACTTACCTCCAGCCACTAAGCCAGACTCGCCCAATTGTATTGCAACTCCAAAGCCACCAAGCTTGACCGGAGCAGAATTCTCTTTAGAAGCGAGGAGTACACAGTGTGGCTAAACAAAAAAAAAACAAAAAAAAAAAACAACGTAAATTAAGAAGGATCAGCACAACCAAAAATACATTAGTACCTCTTGTGTCTCCCCTTTTCCTCATAGATTGTAAGCTTGCGAGCAGCAGGGCCCTCATTCCTCCTGGTATCTGTTTTGAACTGTGATTTCTGTTATGCTGTAATGTCTGTTGTCTGTATAAGTCCCCTCTATAAGTTGTAAAGCGCTGCGGAATATGTTGGCGCTATATAAATAAAATTATTATTATTATTATTATTAGGACCTAAAAGCTATGCAGGATAGACTGATCAACATGGATGGCCGCTCCATATGCATTTGGTACCAAATAGGCCGTAAAGTATTTTCTACATGATAGTACCAAGATTTTACTGGCTGGTTGACATTGAAAGACTTCACATAATCGGGAAGTGCAGCTCATCGTCTATTCTAAAAAGGTAATTGTGAAATGCAGCCAGGAACTACAAAACCGTTTTGAATAGAGAGCTACATGTGTGCAGGGTCTCCTCATCTCTAAAGTACTGATGGATGAAGGACACCCCCAATTCTCCAGATACATGACAGTCCTGGAAGTGGGATTCAAAGGATCAGATAGTTAGGGTATATATTCTTATGATATGCCATAATCTTTTAAAAGGTAATACCCCTTTAAGTTTTACTGCAGCACTTGTAGTTCTTTAACAGGAGAATGTGTCCCTCTGTTCAAAAAAGGTTGTGCACCCCTGATTTATAACAAACTCAATGTGGACACTAAGAAATCTACATACAATGAGCATGGAATTCTGCAAAACTTATCCACACTATCAATTGTGATGTACTTTTATAGCAACACCATATTCCACAGCACTTCGACATCATCGCTGTCCCTGATGGGGCTCACAATCTAGATACCCCACCACTAGGACTTTGGAGTGTGAGGAAATCCGAGAACCCAGAGGGAACACACACAAACATGGGGGAAACATACAATCTCCTTGCAGATGTTGTCCTTGGTGGAATTTGAACCCAGGACCCCAGTGCTGCAAGGCTGCAGTGTTAATCAGTAAGCCACCATCAATATTCACTTAACATGGATTCTCTAAATTAAAGAAGTCTTTCATGGGGACAGGCTATATTAAAGTGGGAAGACTTGCCAAAGAGAAAAGGAAAAGATACAGCTATCTCAGATTACACACAGAAGGGCCACAAGCCAGATAAGAACTAGGGGAGATCTATTCTTAAAGAAAAAAAATGTCCAGCTGCACCGAATCCGTGAAAAAAGTTTTCTTTATTCACAAACTTAAACATGGAGGACACAAATGAGATTGAGATTCGTACCCTTATGGTTTGTGCTGAAGTTTGTATCCTCCATGTTATAAGTTTGTGAATAAAGAAAACATTTTTTCACGGATTCGGTGCAGCTGGACATTTTTTTTCTTTTGGATTCTACACGCCTGGACACAGCGGGTCCGTGCTCCCGAAGCTCAGCTTATGCATCACAGGCGAGCTGGCTTATATTTCTTCTCATCAGAGATCTATGCTTACAAAGAAAGCAAATAAACACGAGAAAAGGCAGAGTACAAAAACCACCAAAGAATAAAAAATAGAACAGGTTATTATCAATATTAATACAGATAAAATGACAATCAATATAATTATAATTTTCTTTATAATTATCTTGATTGTAGTTTTATCTGTATTAATATTGATAATAACATTTTCTATTTTTTATTCTTTGGTGGTTTTTGTACTCTGCCTTTTTTGTCATGTTTATACTTCTTAGAGTAGTCCACTGATTTACTATCCCTGATTATGGTGGAGTTATTTAGGGAGTGAGGTGCCGTCCTCTCTTGGCCGTAGTGTTACATATTGCTTATTCTTGACTACTGTTCTAAAGAAAGTATATAGCAGATTTAGCATTTCAGCAATGATCCAATAATAACCCGTGGGCCAGCACAATGGACAGTCACACTGACCAATAATAACATGTGGGCCAGCACAATGAACAGTCCTACAGACCCAATAACCCATGGGCCAGCACAATGGACAGTCCTACAGACCCAATAACCCATGGGCCAGCACAATGGACAGTGCTACAGACCCAATAATAAGCTATGGGCCAGCACAATGGACAGTCCTACAGACCCAATAACCCATGGGCCACCACAACGGACAGTCACACTGACCCAATAATAAGCTATGGGCCAGCATAATGGACAGTCCTACAGACCCAATAACCTGTGGGTCAGCACAACGGGCATCCACACTGACCCAATAAGCAGCTATAGGACAGTGTACACCAGAGATCTTGCAATAGTCCTTGTGAGCATGCACTAGTGAGGTCAGTTTTACAAAGCAGATTAGTGCTTCTATAGCAGTCAGCTTTTGCACCCATCTGTAAAATGGACAAGCTTTTTTCCCCCTTAACTTGGCCTAACAAAATGCAGTACATTAACCAACATCTGCAACATGATCAGAAGGAAATAAAACTATACATCTTATACACGAAGACGATCAGAAGAACAAGGAACTTTACATTTCACAATCTGTTTATCCACTTCTGCAAATGCATTTTGTACGGTATAATAGGGGACAGAGCACACACAACTAAATGCACCATTACTTGCTACAAATTAATGTGCAAGCCAACCGTATTTTACATTTTTCATTCTTTCAGACATTAACCCCTTCACCCTCAAGTCTGTTTTCACCTTTATGACCAGGCCAAATTTTAGAATTCTGACCACTGTCACTTCAACAGATCCTGGTGATTCTGAGACTGATTTTTTTCGTGACATATTGTACTTCATGATAGTGTTTACTTTGAATAAATGCAATGGGGTAGTCATTTTATGTGTATAATCATGTAATACCCTAAAATATAAATTTTATTAAATATAGTTAAAATGCCAACAACCAATGGCACACCGAAAACAACACACCGTGAAAAAAACTAGAATGGGGAAAAGGTCATGCCCTAGTATATGTCTATGCTGTATGCTGCCTATCTGCGGGGGTTGGCACCCTAGGGGAAACGTATTGGCGCCCCCGCTCCGCGATGGCTGGCCCTGGGGTCCCTAGATTGACCCTGATTGGCCCAAACTATCCCTCTGCCCACACAAAATAGGACTAAAGGTACCCCTAATGGCTAGACATAGATAATACCTAAATCTGGGGAGACCTAGACCCCACACTGTGCAATATAAAAACAATAAGAGAACATGTTACTTAGGCGTCATGGTGGCAGAATAAGCAATCATAGCCCTGATTATAAATGATCTTTGGCACAAATGCCTAATGTGGATTGCCACAATGTGATTGGCCACAGATGCTATGCAATTACAGATATCACACCCAATGGATGAAATTATGAACACCTATGACAGTTAATAGTAAGCATTCCAGAGTCATTATATTAAACTCTGCTAATGGGCCATGTGGATTACCACAGCATCATAAGTCCCAGCTGCCTAATGTTTCACCAGATAGATGCAGTTATGGGCACATGCGATGAAAACAAAGTACATTCCAGAGACATTTAATAAGACTCTGCTAGAAGGCCACTGCCTATTTTAAGTACACAACATATTGCAAGAGCTGGAACGAATAAGTACGTATATGCTTGATACTCATCATTCAGGTGCTATGCCACCCGCTAGTCTGTGTTTAGCCTCAATGCGTTTCGCCTCTCTGGCTCATCAGGAGACCCGATTTCTTGTCATGTTTCTCGATAGGTTGTGATAGGGTTCATGATCGTGGTAAAATTTCTTTGCTATGACTTGTGTTTGAAAATTGCAAAATTTTCTCCAAATTTTTCATTATTTTTTCACAAAGTTAATTTTTATGCTCTTAAATCAGAGTTCTGTCACAAAATAGTTAAATAACTTTTCCCACATATCTACTTTAGATCAGAAACATTTTTAAACTATTTTTTTTGTTAGGAAGTTGGAAAAATGAGAAATAGCTGGTCAACTTTTAAGCCCTTAACGACCAGAGGTATTTTTTTTGTTTTCCACTTTCGTTTTTCGCTCCCCTCCTTCCCAAAGCCATAACTTTTTTATTTTTCCATCAATATGGCCATGTGAGGGCTTGTTTTTTGCTGGACGAGTTGTAATTTTGAACGACACCATTGGTTTTACTATGTCATGTACTAGAAAACAGGAAAAAAATTCCAAGTGCGGTGAAATTGCAAAAAAAAAAAAAAAAAAGGGCAATCCCACACTTGTTTTTTTGTTTGGCTTTTTACTAGATTCACTAAATGCTAAAACTGACCTGCCATTATGATTCTCCAGGTCATTATGAGTTCATAGAGAAAAAAAAAAAGAACCTAGACATTGTTTGGTGTCTAAGTGGTGAAAAAAATTCCAACCTTTGTTACAAAAAAAACCACGCCATTTTCCGATACCCGTAGAGTCTCCATTTTTTGTGAGGGCTTCTTTTTTGCATGCAGAGCTGACGTTTATAATGATACCATTTTGGTACAGATCCGATCTTTTGATTGCCCATTATTGCATTTTAATGCAATGTCGCGGCGACCATAAAAATTAATTCTGGCGTTGACATTTTTTCTCGCTACGCCGTTTAGCTTTCTATTTTTATTGATAGATCGGGGGATTCCAAATATGTATAGGTTTGATTTTTTATTTTATTTTTGAATGCGGTGAAATGGGGGCAATTTGAGCTTTTATTTATTTATTTTCTTTCATTTGTTATATTTTTAAAAACTTTTTTTTTTTTAAACTTTTGGCATGCATCAAACTTTTGGCATCATCCATGGGAGACTAGAAGCTGCCATAACTTGATCGACTCTGCTACATAGAGGTGATGATCAGATCGCCTCTATGTAGCTGAATTATTCACTTGCAATGAGCGCCTACCACCGGGTGGTGCACATAGCAATCCGGCAAAGACAGCCGTAGAGGTCTCCAGGAGACCTCTGGTTGTCATGCCAACGAACTGGTGAACGGCGATCACATGACAGGGGTCACCGGTAGGTGGATTTCCAGCCCAATGTCCGGAAACGCGAGTTAAATGACGCGGTCAGCATTTGACAGCGGCATATATGGGGTTAATAGCCATGGGTTGACTGCGATTCCACCCATGGCTATTCCGGGCACATGTCAGCTGTTCAAAACAGCTGACATGTGCCGGAAAAGATGTGGGCTCACCACCGAAGCCCACATCAAAAGGGAGGGTCAGACGTGGGCAAAACATTTGAAAAGACTTTGAGGGGTCTATGACAGAAAATACAAAAAAGTGACACCATTCTAAACACTGCACCTCAAGGTGCTCAAAACCACATTCAAGAAGTTTAATAACCTTTCAGGTGCTTCACAGGAACTACTAGAATGTAGAAGGAAAAAATAGGAATTAGTCCTACCGGTAATTATATTTCCAGGAGAAAAATGAGAGCACAACAAGAGGTAGTCCTTCTCAATCTGAGCATGGTGTAGCAAGTTTGCTAGTTCTGGTGACTCATGACATCAGGCCACCACGGCAACAATCAGGCCACTGCGATGACGTCTCAGGGGCACCGATTGGAGGGCAGAGGGGGCTCCCTTTCTCTGCACACCTGCTAAATGCTGCGACCAGGACGTTTATATAGGAAACGTCAGGAAGGGGTTAAATAAAATATTAGTAATGTAGGGAGTTAGATTTCACATAATCCAAAGTAAAAAAACATGGATTTATGCCAAATTTCGCAAGTATATTGCAGTTTTTTGGCAGTAAAGATGCAACCAGATGTTAGCTGTCAATGGGGGAAAAATGACACTACAGTGCTTTTCTTCACTTAATATTTTTAGATTTTTAAGGGTCACTAATTTTCAAAACTAATCTTGCACTAGGGTGTGGCTTTTATCCGCCTCAATAGATTTCTATACAGAACTTACTTAATGTTTGTTACAGTCTCGATAAACGCCAAAACAATGCTGGGAAAAATTCAAATTCACAGATTTTTTATTTATTTATTTTTTTAAATATTCACAAAAGAAAAAAATTACATGACTGTGTGAAGGAAACCTTCAACATTTCAGCAAGCAGAAATATCTTCAGTTAATGAACCATACACTAAAGCCATTAAATAGGACAATAAAGCAAATGAACACTAACTTTTCTACCACATATCAGTGCCTTTTTGTGACCGGGTTGTTTTAGAGTGTAGTTGTTGGAAACTCGTCCATGCCAAATGACTGGGGAACAAATTGTTAAGATCCGAGAAGGCAAGTAGAGGATTTTCTTTTTGGTTTTCTGCTGCAACGAAGGTGTTAATAAGGGGTTGTCCAGCAGTGGAGCACACTGGCGTTGTCCTGACACTGGAGTAAAAATACCTTCTTTGGCCAATAAAATTAATGAACATTTATTTTTACTTAGCAGGAACAGTGTTGAGATCAAGTACAGCAATTTAAATGTTTTTCCCTTCTACATGGTCGTGGTATCCGGTATCCAACAGTTAACACAAACATTACTTTTTCCCACTTTCCCAGTGCATTTTCCACAGATTGGTTCGTTACAGCTTGCACAGGTTTCAATTGTTTTGTGTTCATTGCGTCTTCCAACTCCCCATTTTCGATTCTACATATTTTTTAGTCTTTCATTTGTTGTCCAGACATTGCCACTTCTTGATTCCAAATGATTCTTGTGAAGTTCTAATCCCAACTGATGAATGAACTCTTGTCTGCTAATTTGACTCCCAGTTGCTGTTCCATAAGGTATTCCTGCGTTTATAGCTGCTAAATCAAGTACATTACAAAACACCTGAACAGGCCATTGGCGACATACAGATTTTGTGGTGTACTTTCGAGTCATCTGGTTTACTGTATCCACTCCAACCTTTCATTGTAAACTGTTTGTTTTTTTCTTGTCGATGCCAACTTCTACGTCTGGGTGAAGTCTACTGAGCAAAATGACATTCTTCTGTCTTACCTTGGTAAACTAAGAAAGATCTCGGCATTCTTCATCACAGTAGTCTCGAATATATTTGTTTGTGGGGTTTTTTTGCCAACGATGAAATCTCTTTCCTTGCAGGATTCATCAGTCCAACAATGCTTTTCTGTAGTAACATTTAGTCCCTTGTTCAGAAATCTATCCATCAGCTTGAGAACGTTTTCTGCAAGAGACTGATCAGCCGGTCGTTGTACATCTTTTCCCAAACATGGAAACCCGTTGCAGAGGTAATTGGATTCCATGTAAGCTACTAGCCAGAATTATATTCCAAATTTGTCCGGCTTATTGGCAATATTGTGTGAAAGGACATCTTTATTTAGTTGGAAATTGCTCTTTATCAACTGTCAGGTTTTGCCCAGGTTTGTAACACAGTATGCAATTTTCAATGAAGCGATTCCACACTTCAGAAAAAAACAACTTATTCTTCAACGTATCAGATCGGGTGGATTTTTTGTCAAATCGTATAAATCAGATCAATTCTTCTAACCTATTTCTTGGTCTTAGTGTCCTCAAAGAAGCCAGGACCCCAATTACTTGATAACAAGGTTTTTACAGAAAGACAATTTGCATTATATGTGCTTCACACATATAATATTGCAATAAATACAGGTGATTCTCAAAATTAGAATATTATCAAAAAGTTAATTTATTTCAGTTCTTCAATACAAAAAGTAAAGCTCATTATATAAAGTCATTACAGAGTGATCTATTTCAAGTGTTTATTTCTGTTAATGTTGATGATTATGGCTTACAGCCAATGAAAACCCAAAAGTGATTATATCAGTAAATTAGAATACTTTACAACACCAGCTTGAAAAATTATTTTAAAATCTGAACTGTAGGCCTACTGAAATATATGTTCAGTAAATGCACTCAATACTTGGTCGGGGTTCCTTTTGCATGAATTATTGTATCAATGCGGCGTGGCAAGGATGCAATCAGCCTATGGCACTGAGGTGTTATGGAACCCCAGGTTGCTTTGATAGCAGCCTTCAGTTTGTCTGCATTGTTTGGGTCTGGTGTCTCATCTTCCTCTTGACAATACCCCATAGATTCTCAATGGAGTTAAGGTCAGGTAAGCTTGCTGGCCAATCAAGCACACTGATACTGTGGTTTTGAAACCAAGTATTGGTACTTTTGGCAGTGTGGATAGGGGCCAAGTCCTGCTGGATAATGAAATTTCCAACTCCAAAAAGCTTGTCAGCAGTGGGAAGTATGACGTGCTCTAAAATTTCCTGGTAGACGGCTGCGCTGACTTTGGTCTTGATAAAACACAGTGGACCTACATCAGCAGATGACTTGGCTCACCAAATCACCACTGATTGTGGAAACTTCACACTAGACCTCAAGCAGCTTGGATTGTGTCCCTCTCCACTGTTCCTCCAAACTCTGGGATCTTGATTTCCAAGTTAAATGCAAAATTTACTTTCATCTGAAAACAACACCTTGGACCACTGAGCAACAGTCCAGTTCTTTTTCTCCTTAGCCCAGGTAAGATGCTTCTGGCGTTGTCTATTGGTCATGAGAGGCTTGACTCAAGGAATGCGACACTTGTAGCTCATGTCCTGATACGTCTGTGTGTGGTGGCTCTTGAAGCAATTACTGCAGCAGCAGTCCACTCCTTGTGAATCTTCCAAAAATTTTTGAATGGCCTTTTCTTAATTCTAGGCTGCGGTTATCCCGGTTGTGTGTGCACTTTTTTGTACCACACTTTCAACTTCCCATTCATATGCTTGGATACAGCACTCTGAAGAGCCAGCTTCTTTAGCAATGACCTTTCGTGGCTTACTCTCCTTGTGGAGTGTGTCAACGACTGCCTTCTGGACACCTGTCAAGTCAGCAGACTTCCCCATGATTGTGGAGCCTACGGAAACAGTCTAAGGGACCTTTTTAAATGCTTAGGCTAGTTTCACACTAGCGTTAACTGCAATACGTCGCAAATGCGTCGTTTTGCCGAAAATACGCATCCAGCAAAAGTTCTTGCTGGATACGTTTTTTCGTCATAGACTAACATTAGCGACGCATTTGCGACGCATTGCCAAACGTCGCGTCCGTTTTGCGACGCTTGGGCGTGTGGTAGCGGACCGTCGGGAGAAAAAAACGTTTTTTGCTCCAGACGGTCCACTTTTTCCGACCGCGCATGCGCGGCCGGAACTCCGCCCCCACCTCCCCGCACCTCACAATGGGGCAGCGGATGCGTGGGAAAAATGCATCCGCTGCCCCCGTTGTGCGGCGGAGACCACCCTAGCGTCGGGAACGTCGGCCCGACGCACAGCGACGGTTTGTTCCCGACGCTAGTGTGAAACTAGCCTTAGGAAGCCTTTGCAGGTGTTTTTTGTTAATTCTAATTTACTGAGATAATGACTTTTGGGTTTTCATTGGCAGTAAGCCATAATCATCAACAGTAACAGAAATAATCACTTGAAATAGATCACTGTTTGTAATGACTATATAATATATGAGTTTCACTTTTTGTACTGAAGAACTGAAATTCACTTTTTGATGATATTCTAATTTTGTGAGAAGCACCTGTACATCAAGCTCGATTAGAGAAACTGTCCATTTGTCATTTTCAAGTTTCTGACGAGCCTCAGTTTCTGTACACTTTTTTTATGTGGCGAAGTATAGGGTCACCATTTAGCAACCTCCACGCACTTGATATGTTCCCATTGATGATTTCCCGTTTGGCATAAGGAATGAGTCCAGAAGTTTCTCGTAGTAGGTTTTGTTGGGACAGTTGGTTGGTAGAAGCAGAAGCACTTTGGACAATTTCTCACACAGTTCCATTGTGACAAGTCTCTTTAAGACCTACAGCAGGTGGAATGTCCACTATACCTTTTTCTCCCTCCGTATCCAACATCTTGTGATTGGGTCCCTCTTCCTCCACTTCTCCATAATTGTGGTGTTGCTGTACAGCTTGTTGATGTAGTAGTACGCCCATCATTCTCTCCAGTCTTCGGTATCGTCAATTATATCACAGTTACTGCTTCCCTCCGATTCTTCTGAAATGTCATGAGGAAAATATTCTTCATCAGACAGTCTACTTGTTCCAGATTTTCCTCTTCTGACCTAAGTAAAGGTAAACTCTGAAGTTGTTTCAAAATTTTGTCATCTGTCAGACCCATCTCGTTACTCGCTTCACATGTAAGTTGCAAAAAGTGACATGCAAGATCGCAGAAATAATAAGATTACACTGTACAAACATGCGGAGTTGTAACTACAACTGTAATGTTTACTAGCAATTTTTGTCGGTTCTGCAGTAGTAGAGACATGGATCAAACTTGTTCACACAAGTTGTGAATCATCCCTGATATAGACAGTTATACTCTACAACTAGGGAGAAGCACTGTGACTTTCTGTAAACTGCAATATTCGGTGAATTATCTACTACTACTTCTAGAAAAAAATTTTTTAAATCTGTGTCTCTGATAAAATTACAATTCACTTTTGGGTCCTAAAATACACATTATGATGAATACAATAAGTCACAAAAACTCAGAACTCATTTGTTAAAATTTCAGAAATTATAAGAAAAATAAATAGCAAAAGGGTCAAAATGAACCCTCCACAAGTTCTAGTGTTAAAAAGGAGTTTGTGGTAAGATTCAGCAGACACTCCATGTAACCAAAGATAGGAGACTGACTGCGCATTACACAACCTGTCAGGATTCACCTGAAATGACAGATGGAATGGGCACTTACAACAATGCAAACTGTCAGTCATGTGCTGACTAGATTCCCAACCCCTTCTTTCACTTGACAACCAAGTAAAGCGGATGAGAAGCTAGTCAGCATGTGATGGTCAGTATGCAAATCTCATACTTGCAGCCTGCTTGATCTGGCAACTGAGGGGAACCAAGTCAGTGTGCAAAATACAAAGGGTCAGGTTTGCCAATCTGCAGTCACATGGGGCGACAGCAAAAATGTACCTCAAGCCTAGAAAACCCCCTAAGGGATTTCATTAGTGATGAGGGCAAGTGCTCATTTTTTGAGTTTGCCAAGGGTGTTTGAGTGACATGCAGTGTGCAGGGAAAGGTCCGAGAGGTCCGGCGGCTGCGCACTGCAGTACTTTGCTCTGCCCTCAACAGGACAGATAAAGTACGCCTGCGCAGGAGCCACGGCAGGAAGCAAAGAGGACGTCATCACATGATGATGGGAGGCGCCAGACCGCGATGCCCATTGGACCGGACTGCCCCCTCAGGCGAGTATAATCTAACTTGTTTTTCTTATCTTTCATGTTACATTGGGGGCTTATCTACAGCATTCCAGAATGCTGTAGATAAGCCCCTGATGCCGGTGGCCTTAAGGTACCGTCACACTAAGCGACGCTGCAGCAATACAGACAACGATGCCGATCACTGCAGCGTCGCTGTTTGGTCGCTGGAGAGCTGTCACACAGACCACTCTCCAGCGACCAACGATGCCGAGGTCCCTGGGTAACCAGGGTAAACATCGGGTTGCTAAGCGCAGGGCCGCGCTTAGTAACCCGATGTTTACCCTGGTTACCAGTGTAAAATGTAAAAAACAGTACATACTCACCTTCGCGTCCCCCGGCGTCCGCTTCCCTGCACTGACTGAGTGCCGGCCCTAACAGCAGAGCGGTGACGTCACCGCTGTGCTGTGCTTTCACTTTACGGCCGGCGCTCAGTCAGTGCAGGAAGCGGACGACGGGGGACGCGAAGGTGAGTATGTACTGTTTGTTTTTTTACATTTTACACTGGTACCCATGGTAAACATCGGGTTACTAAGCGCGGCCCTGCGCTTAGTAACCTGATATTTACCCTGGTTACCATTGTAAAACATCGCTGGTATCGTTGCTTTTGCTGTCAAACACAACGATACACGGCGATCTGACGACCAAATAAAGTTCTGAACTTTAATCAACGACCAGCGATATCACAGCAGGATCCTGATCGCTGCTGCGTATCAAACACAACGATATCGCTATCCAGGACGCTGCAACGTCACGGATCGCTAGCGATATCGTTCAGTGTGACGGTACCTTAAGCTTGAAGGTGAAAAATGGGATGACAGATTCCCTTTAACTAAAGTTAACTCTATTTAGGTGCTAAAATAGATTTCTAATATATCCACAATGGAGAGGTAAAATTTAATCGGAACCTGTCGGCAGGATTGTGCACAATAACCTACACACAGTGTCAGGTCAGCGCAGTTATACCGACTAAAATGATACCTTGATTGATGAAATCCGGTCTTGTGGTTGTTTCTTAATCTCTATTTTCAGTTAATGAGATTCTTGTGCTTGAGGGCGGCATGTGTGTGTGTTGGGGTCTTCATGTGGTGCTCTGCTTAGGTACTCATATTGACGGCTTAAGGGTATGTGCACACGTCCGGATTTCTTGCAGAAATTTCCTGAAGAAAACCGGAAATTTTCTGCAAGAAATCCGCATTTTTTTTTTGCGTTTTTTTTAGCATTCTGCAAGCGTAATTAGCTTGCAGAATGCTAAAGTTTTCCAAGCGATCTGTAGCATCACTTGGAAAACTGACTGACAGGTTGGTCACACTTGTCAAACATACTGTTTGACAAGTGTGACCAACTTTTTACTATAGATGCAGCTTATGCAGCATCTATAGTAAAAGATAGAATGTTTAAAAATAATAAAAAAAATGGTTATACTCACCCAGACATCTCATCAGCGGCGTCCGTTCCTCTTCCTATAGCTGGTGTGTATGCGCGCAGGACCTTCCATGACGTCGCGGTCATGTGAGCGGTCACATGACCGCTCACGACCAATCACAAGACAGTGACGTCATCGGCAGGTCCTTCACCGCACAGCAGCTATAGGAACCGAAGCGGCAGCATGCAGCGGTGAGGCGGGAAGACATCGAGGGTGAGTATAGGACTATTTTTTATTTTAATTCTTTTTTTTTTTACCAATTATATGGTGCCCAGTGCGTGGAGGAGAGTCTCCTCTCCTCCACCCTGGGTACCAACTGCACATAATCTGCTTACTTCCCGCATGGTGTGCACAGCCCCGTGCGGGAAGTAAGCAGATCAATGGACTCCTAGGTGTGCGGAATCCTCGCAATTCCGCATTTTTAATGAACATGTTGCTTTTTTTTCCGCGATGCGATTTTTTCGCGGAAAAAATCGCAACATTTGCACAAAAAATGCGGAATACACTGTAAATAATAGGAGGCATATGTTAGCGTTTTTTTCGCGTTTTTATCGCGTTTTTATAGCGAAAAAACTCGAAAAAAACGCTAAAAATCCTGAACGTGTGCACATGGCCTAAGACAGGTCACTGATCCCTCAGTGACCTGCCCCCTATTTTACACTGAATATTATATGTATTGTAAAAAAAAAACCCACATTCAGCAGGCACCACAGCATGATCACATCTGTAAATGTCCATGTAATTATTTTATTTGCTGATATAAATTTATTCTGAAAAATAAATAAATAAAAGTCTCAAAATGGTGTCTGCCACGGCTGTGCAGTTGCATCGATCGGTGATTGGTGTCGGCGCCATTTTGTTAGAGGAAACCAAAAATTTGTCCCCACCAAGATGATGCCGGCAGCGCCTGCGCAGTAGCATCTATTGGATCGCCGATAGATGCTCCTGTACAGGCGCTGTCATTTTGTGACAGATTTTTTTTTCAGAATACATTTCTATCAGCAAATAAAATAACCTGAAAATTACAGATCCGATCACACTGCAGGGTAAGCGCCTGACTGCTGAATGCGATACATTTTTTTATATTCAGTATGTCAAATAGAGGGCAGGTCACTGAGGGATCTGTCATTTGTCATAAGCAATCAGTACGAATAACTAAGTAGAGCACCACATCATGATCTCCCCCTCCCCACAGGCCGCCCCGGAGAACGAATATATATAATTGATTGAAAAACTGAAAATAAAGATTAAACACAACCACAAGACGGATTTCATCAACCCAGGTATCATTTTATTTATTTAACTAATTGATAAAGCGCCATTAATTCCACAGCGCTTTTACACACATCATCACTGTCCCCGATGGGGCTCACAATTTAACATTCCCTATCAGTATGTCTTTGGAATGTGGGAGGACACCGGAGTACCCGGAGGAAACCCACACAAACATGGGGAGAACATACAGACTCCTTGCAGATGTTCTCCTTGGTGGGATTTCAACCCAGGACCCCAGCGCTGCAAGGCTGCAGTGCTAACCACTGAGCCACCGTGCTGCCCCATTTTAATCAGTATAACTGCGCCGACCTGACACTGAGGGTTACTGTGCAAAATCCTGCTGACAGGTTCCCAATAATTTTACCTCTCCATTGTGGAGATATTAGAAATCAATTTTAGCACCTAAAAAGAATTAACTTTAGCTAAGTCCAAATTGGGTGAAATTAGATACATGTCACTGGGGTGTGGACTTCTTCCTGTATGAGCTGCTGATAACTTTTATGTTAAGCAAGTGTTATCAGATAGAAACTCATAAGAAGAAGTACATGCCCCCAGTGACATGTGTCTAATTACACTCATTTGGATTTAAAGTGAATTGCTCAGGTGCTAAATACGTTGATTTCTAATAACTCTACAATGGAGAGGAGAAATTAAAACAAAATTTTTACTCTGCAACCACTATTATATCACGTGTACAGCCCAACGTGAAAAATTTGGTGAAAGATCCTCTTTAAGGCTGTGTGCCCACGTTGCGTTTTTTCTGTGTTTTTAATTTTTCAAACGGCTAATAAAAAAAAAAAAAAAAAAAATTCTATTAGCCGTTTGAAAAATTAAAAACTTGGGGCTAAAACATTTTAGTGGTAAAAATGAAATTTATTCTTTCTTCACTGCTCAATGTTATAACATTTTGTGAGACCCATATGACAGAGGTGTCAAACTGCATTCCTCGAGGGCCGCCAACAGGTCATGTTTTCAGGATTTCCTTGTATTGCACAGGTGATAATTTAATCACCTGCACAGAATGATTCCAGCACCTTGTGGAATGCTAAGGAAATCCTGAAAACATGACCTGTTGGCGGCCCTCGAGGAATGCAGTTTGACACCTCTGGCGGCCCTCGAGGAATGCAGTTTGACACCTCTGTCATATGGGTCTCACAAAATGTTATAACATTGAGCGGTGAAGAAAGAATAAATTTCATTTTTACCACTAAAATGTTGTTTTAGCCCCAAGTTTTTAATTTTTCAAACGGCTAATAGAATTTTTTTTTTACAACAAACAGAGGTTTGTTTTCCTGAGTGCGCCAACACCCTACATGTAATCGGGAAATATTTTTTAGGCACAGGGCAAAGCTCAGAATGCAAGGGGCACTAGATTTTACCGCTATTGTTTGTGAGTGCCAAAAACCACTGGGAGAACCCATGAGGTGCCAGAACAACCGAACCCCCCAACATAAGTGCCCCCATTTTAGAAAGTACCTTTCAATGAATTCATCTAGGGGTACAGTGATCATATTGACACCACGGGTGTGTCACAGATTTTTATACCATTGGGCAGTGAAGAACAAACAACTACATTTTTACCCAAAAATGTTGTTTTAGCCCCAGATTTTACATTTTCACACAAGTGGGTAAAAATGGCACTATAATTTGTCCACAATTTCTACTGAATGTGACAACAACCCATATGTGGCTGTACAGTACTACTGTCATGACTTGTCAGGTGACCCGAGACCAGGGGCTTCTACCCTAGCTCGCCCTATTCCCCGGGTTAATTCTGAAGGTGAAGATGCCAGGGCCAAGAACCTTGCCTTATCTCCTGCATACATTGCCCTCTGTCTGTTCCCTTCCCCCTTCCAGGGAAGAGGGTAGCAACTGTGCACCACAGAACATCAACCAGACTAACAAGGCAACACATACAAGGGCAACAGAAAATACCAGGCATACAAATATTCACTCACATATAAGAGAGGAAGAATGCACCAGGGAGTGGAGAATGGGGAAAAACCAAGGTAAGGAGGAGGAAAGAGAATCAGACTTACGAACCCAAGCAACAGTCACAGATAAATCAACCAAACTCCTCATAACCAAACTCCTCTCCTCCAAGCCATGCAGCATAAGATAGCTGTGTTTCAGTCAGGACCCAGGTGATATAGGGGATAGGAGTGGCTAACCATGCTCAGCTGAGAGCTTAGACTCCCAGAGTTCCCAACATGGCTGATTAACCCCTGCACTGCCAAAATAAATTAACATTTAAATAGGTGAAGTGCTTCTTCTCAGCGCAGGAGTAGGAGCAATTAGACGCTACGGTCTTCTGGATCCTATCTGTTGCGGCAACCCCGTAACAACTACTTAGCCATATAGAGAGACTCGGGAGGAATGGAGTGCTATTTCCCTTCTGGAGCACAGATTTTCCTAGAACAGTTTGCGGACTCCATATAAAGAGCCACCAATTGCTAGATGAGCAGAATCCCCCACCTCCTCAAGTGACCCCATTTTGGAAATGATATCCTTTTGGGAATTTATCTACAGGTGTAGCGATGATTGACTCCATGAGCATTTTCCAGAAACAAGCAGCAATGAATGTTTCCAAGTGAAAATTGAAAACTGTAAATTGTAGTGACCAGTATGTTGAAGTCACCAGTACGTTATGCCAAGCCCGTGCTTCTGGAGACATGCACCCGTAAGTTAAGCGGTCTCTCATTGCTTCAGAAATGCCAAACGTGGATGATATATGTAGTTTAGGCACACTGAGGCTCAGAAGGCGCCGGGGCATTTGGATTTGGAAGGGCAGAATTTGCTGACTTTCTTTTGGCGGGTTCCATTGCACTTTTTCCAGAGCTTTTGTGCACCTAGTAACGTGGAAGCCCCTTATATTTCCGTTAACAGATGACAGACCGGAGTGGAGACTTGATTTTTTTTTGTGGATTGAGTTGAAGCTTTTATTGGGAACATTTTACGTAATGTTTGGGATCACATTTATCCAGCATTCTATGCTGACCACTTACATCGGGGTTTCCATCTAAATATCTGAGTGACGCGATTCAGACGAAACCAAGAGGGATCCTTTCACTATAATGAGGCAGCAGCGTTACTCTGGACTCCGTCTGACCTCTGTTCAGCAGTGTCCTTTTCAGAGGTGCACAAAACGGTGGCCGACGGCACTTTTATGCACACCTAAAAAGATGAACACTGCCGGATCATAGGCCAGACAATGTCCATAGTAACTCCATCTGCCTCATTTTAGGGAATCTTCTGCTAGAGGTTCCGTCTGAATCACATAATTCAGAGATTTACACAGAAATCCTAGTGCAAGAGCAGAACGCAGGATAAATGTGCGCTGATCCTTAGGGTATGTGCACATGTTGCAGATTTGTGTGCAGATTCAGAAAAATCCGCAGGTAAAACGACCTGCGTTTTACTGCGGTTTTTGTGGGGATTTCGCCTGCGTTTTTACACCTGCAGATTCCTATTAAGGAATAGGTGTAAAACGCTGCGGAATCCGCACAAAGAATTGACATGCTGCAGCAAAGCTGCGTGGAATTTTTCACAGCATGTGCACAGCAGATTTAGTTTTCCACAGCTTTACATGCTACTGTAAAATGCATGGAAAACAGCTGCAGATCCGCAGCCAAATCCGCAACGTGTGCACATACCCTTACTGCGATCTCTGGGAGGCAGAATGCAAAAAAAAAAAAAAGCCGGTGAAGAATTGGCTTTAATTATTTTTTATGCCGTTCCTCGTGCGATATAAGTGATTAGGCGACTTTATTCTTTGGGTCTGTGCGATTACAGCGATACCAGATTTATATCTGGTTTTTATGCTTGGCTGCTGTCACACTAAAAAACGCTTTTTATTGCAAAAAAATAGGTTTCTGCATCACCACATTTTGAGAGCTATAATTTTTTCCATATTTTACCCAACAGAGTCATGTGGGGGCTTGTTTTTTTGTGGGACGTGTTGACGTTTTTATTAGTACCATTTTCGGGTACATGACATTTTTTGATCGCAGTGCGGGAAAAGATGACGTTTTCAGCGGTACCGTGTTTATTTATATCCGTCTTTTTGATCGCATTTTAATCCACTTTTTGTTTAGCGGTAAAGCATTAATTTTTACTTTTTTTATGGTGGTGTTCACTAGTGGTACAGTTTTATAGGTCGGGTCGTTGTGGACATGGCGATACCAAGTAGGTGAACCTTTATTGTATATTTTTTTCACACAAATATTCATTTATAGATACAATATTTTTTATTTTCTTAGATATTTTTTTAAATATGTTTACAATTAATTTTTTTTTTTTTTAACTTTGTCCCACTATGGTACCATCATCTTTTGCAAGCTGATCGCTTGTATAGCATGAGGAAACTGTCAGCTCTGAACTGAGACAAAGCTGCTGATCATGCACTGCCATGATCAAGCAACTTTCCTAGCTCTGGTGACCCGGATGTAGTCATGACGACATCAGGTCACTATGGCAATGATTGGGACCCCAAGTCACGCTGCGGGGTCTCTGATCCAAAGGCTGAGGGGCTGTAATCCCTCGTCCATATCTCGGAATCGTGCTATCACTTTCGATCACAGCATTTAAGGTGTTAGCGTGCAGGGAGCGGTGCGTGACCACTCCTGGCACTTAGTGTTCGGTGTCAGCTGTCAGAACCAGCCAACAGCAATCCGGCAGTGATCGCCCTCGCACAGCCTGCATGCTCAGGCGATTGCCATGCAGTAATAATATGTCACTGGTCAGAAAAGCCCAGGGCACAGGGACGTGTTATTATGACAAATGTCAGAAAGGGGTTAATTCCGGTGAAGCACCTGAAGGCTTAATAAACTTCTTGGATGTGGTTCTGAGCACCTTTAGGGGTGCAGTTTTTAGAATGGTGTCACTTTTGGGCATTCTGTCACATTGGCCCCTTTATGTCACTTCCAATGTAATGTGGTCCCTTAAAAAAAAAAAAAAAATTTTGTTGTAAAAATGAGAAATCGCTGGACAACTTTTAACCCTTGTAACTTCCTAACTAAAAATGCTTCAAAAATTGTGCTCATGTAAAGCAGACATCTGAGAAGTGTTATTTAACTATTGTGTGATGAGACTCATTTAAGGGCAGAAAAATTAAAAGTTTGAAAAATGCTAAATTTTCACCAAATTTCAGATTTTTTTCACAAATAAATGCAAGTCATATTAAAAAAAATATTTACCACTGTCATGAAGTACAATATGTCATACACACACAAAAAAAAAACAATCTCAGAATCAGTGGGATCCATTGAAATGTTCCAGAGTTATAACCCCACAGTGGTCAGAATTGGAAAAAAAAATGGTCCAGTCATGAAAGGAGAAAACAGGTTTCGGGGTGAAGGGGTTAAAAAGAATGAAACCTAAAGGTTTGATCAAACAATGGGGTTTTGCAAGTTTCTTATAGATGAATCTTGCTACAGATGTTTGTGCCTATTTGTTGACACAATCCCTTCATTTTCTTTTGCTCATCTCCTGAGGGTTATGTCACATTACCAGCGAGCACATTTTTACTCTCTATCTGACGATGTAGTCTTCCATGCCTTATTGCCAATTGATGTGATTCATTAGGGAATGTAAAATATTTATATTCCTCTCATATCACATCTGAGAATGTTATACTAGGATTTACATGAAATCTAATGTGATTGATGGGTCTGTTTATATTACTATACAGTTACTTCATTTTTTTTTTATAAATGTTATCTTTATTTTTCAAAACTTTTCCCCAATATATTTCTTATTGCCATTTATTTTTTATATTTTTTATTCTTTATTTTTTTTTTTTCTATTACCTATTACATTATAATATATATTCTTTTGATTCTTATTTTTATTTTACACCTCTCGTTTTTTGCACATCACATTTTCACTCATTTTCTACACTTCATGCAATATGAATTTATTCATAAGAATCTCTTTCCAATCAATAGTATGATTGGCATATTACTTCTTGGCACTTCTTTATACTTGTAACTGCACTAGATAAAGGCAGCACAACTCATCGGCATACTGCCTTTTGGCACATTGCATTTAAGACCCTTCTCTTCCTCATTTATATCTGAATTTATCACACAATTAGTACATGTTTGTGCTTACTTGTATTTTTTTTAAATTCAATTAATACAAGCGGTTCATAAAGCCTAATTCGCCATCATTCACTGTCTTACACACGCCAAACACTAATGATGCGTTTCCATCTTCCATTCACTATATTTTCCGTACAATAAAATGGCTGCGGGGAGCGTTGTGCACCACAGGGCGCATGCGCCTTGCTCGCATCAGGAGTGGACTGACTTGGTGGCACATGATGAATGGTAACGCCCTTTGGTGACATGTGCCATGTCCTCCACTCCAGATGTGGTTGTAGGGCGCATGCGCAACATACGGCACCCTGTAATATGGAGTTTCTCATTAATTATTATGTGCAGCTGTGATTTCCTCTTATATGTGCTTGCATTGACCCCCTTACCACACTCCCTGACGAAGCAGAAGCGAAACGGCGCTGGAGTGGTTTGAGGGGGTTGAGGCATGTCGTCCTGTGATTTTTTGTGCATTACTATACATGTACTTCTCAGTCTGTGAAATTCAGTTGCATTTTCACTTTATATTGTTACTCTAGAATCATGTATTATACCTCTTTCCAGTACTTTAAACTTAAATAATTTGTATTATTGGTCATTTTTTGGGGCAGAAGCTATATATGATTAATGACGCAAGTACTTTATTTCATCATGTATTTTATGTCACTTGATTTTTAAAATGGATAATCATGGATGTAATCATTTTGTATAAATTCAATATTGTATTGAACTGCATGATGGTATGTACATGTAAAAGTGATTTATGATACAATACCATAGTGATTTAGTCTTCGATTTATCACCACCATCTTCTTGAGGGCGTACCCCTCCCCCTCCAGAGCGTTTTTTAAAAAGGTTTCTTAACCCCTTAGTGACGGAGCCAAATTTTTGAAATCTGACCAGTGTCACTTTGTGGTAATAACTCTGGAACGCTTCAACAAATCCCAGTGATTTGATATTGTTTTTTTGTGACACATTATACTTTATGATAATGGTAAATTTAGGTCGATATGTTTTATGTTCATTTATAAAAAATATCAGGAATTTGAGAAAAATGTTAAAAAAATTTGCAATTTTCAAACTTTGAATGATTATCCCTTTAATCCAGATAGTCATACCACAGCAAAACATTAATAAATAACATTTCTCTCATGTTTGCTTTACATCAGCACCATTTGTAAAATGTTCTTTTATTTTGTTAGCATTTTAAGAGGTTTAAAAATGTAGCAGTAATTTTTCATTTTTTCAAGAAAATTTACAACATTTATTTTTTTAGGGACTTAGCCATATTTGAAGTGCCTTTAGGGGTCCCATATATTGGGAAACCCCCAAAAGTGATACCATTTTAAAAACAGCACCCCCTAACATATTGAAAACTGCTGTCAGGTAGTTTATTAACCCTTCAGTTGCTTTTCAGGAATTAATGCAAAGTCACATGATAGAAATGACAATGGGCATTTTTACCTCCTAAATGCCTCTAACTCTGAACAGGTTACAACAGCCGGCAGACTAACGCCGCTATTTGGTCATGAATTGCCAATCGCAAACATCAGGACCACAAAATCATGATCTGAGGGCACCAATTGGGATTAGGAGGAAGCCCCCACACTCTGTTAACCATTTATAATGATGTAGTCACTATTGACAGCAGCATCTAAGGGGTTAAACAGATTTGGACAGTGCAAACACTGATCTTGGCTGATGCAGCAAGTTGTCAGCTATAGTGTACAGCCGGCAGCTGCTGGATTGTCACCTGTATGGGGATGCTATTCTCTTATGTCTCAGGTCAGTTAAAAGACGTATTGGCTGTCATTAAGGGGTTAATTTGTTCTTGTCTTGTGTTTGTTTTTGTGTGTGATTTAGTTACTGAATAAAATGTTGAATTGCCTCAATTGTTCCCTTTGTTGAATACTTTTTTGGGGTTTCTATTGAATAACATGATCCGTTTACTGTCCGTGTGCTATCCGACCAAAAATTGGACAGCACGAGTCCGATTTATACGCTGTGTACAGGAGCTCTAAAACCAGTCTAGGACCAATCCGCACGGGAGACTAGTAAGACAGGCGGCTCCCCGGCAGCTTCTTACCTGCCTGCGTGTATAGTGAGAGAGACCTGTATCTCCAGGGGAGTGGGCATTTAGAAGTCACGGAAGACCAGCCTTTTCAAGTAGTTTCCAGTGCAACTTGGTCCCCCCTAAGGCTTAAAAAGTAGGCTTTCTCAAAACGTTCGAGAGCTTCAGAGTCAAACACACATGGCTGAAATCTTCTAGCCAGTGTCCGATACAGATTTCCCAACCCATGGGCAGCATGTATCAGCTGTAAGAGCCTCTTTAAAACACATTATGCACTGCACGCAGATTAAAGAGGCATTCCCATCAAAGGTTTTATCCTCTTAACCCCTTAGTGACTGGGCCAAATATCTGAAATCTGACCAGTGTCCCTTTGTGTGGTAATAACTCTTTTGAACGCTTCATCAAATTCCAGTGATTTTGAGACTTTTTGGGGGGCATATTGTAATTTAGGATAATGGTAGATTTAGGTCGATATGTTTTGTGTTTATTTATAAAAAATAACAGAAATTTGACAAAAATGTTAAAAGATTATCAACTTTCAAACTTTGAGTAATTATCCCTTTAATCCACAGTCATACCATAGAAAAATATTAATGAATGACATTTCCTTCATGTCTGCTTTACATCGGCACCATTTGTAAAATGTTATTTTATTTTGTTAGCCTTTTAGGAGTTTTAAAATTGTAGCAATAATTTTTACAACGAAATTTGCAAAAAATATATTTTTGAAGGACCTACTCTAGTTTGAAGTGACTTTGGGGGTCCTATATATAGAAAAACCTCAAAAAGTGAGACCATTTTAAAAACAGCACCTCCTGACATATTGAAAACTGCAGTCAGGTAGTTTATTAACCCTTCAGGTGATTTTCAGGAATGAATGCAAAGTGACATGACAGGAATGAAAAGGTATATTTTTACTACCTAAATGTCGGTAAACTTCTGAACAGGCCATCATAGCTGGCAGACTCTAAGATGGCAAACATCAGGACCACACAATCAATCTCAGGGTGCCGATTGGGATTAAGAGGAAGCCCCCACGCTGTTAACCATTTACACGATGTAGTCAATATTGACAGCAGCAACTAAGAGGTTAAACCGATATGGACGGTGACAACACGGATAGTGGCTGATGCAGCAAGTTGTCAGCTTAGGCTTCTTTCACACTAGCTCGGGCTAGCGTTGTCTCCGCCGCACAACGGGTGCAGCGGATGCATTTTTCCAGCGCATCTGCTGCCCCATTGTGAGGTGCGGGGAAGTGCGGGGAGGTGGGGGCGGAGTTCCGGCCGCGCATGCGCGGTCGGAAAAAGCGGACCGTCGGGAGCAAAAAACGTTACATGTAATGTTTTTTGGTCCCGACTGTCCGCCACAGCACGGCGCAACCGTCGCACGACGGTTGCGACGTGTGGCAATGCGTCGCAAATGCGTCGCTAATGTTAGTCAATGCAGAAAACACGCATCCTGCAAGCACTTTTGCAGGATGCGTTTTTTCGGCAAAACGACGCATTTGCGACGTATTGCAGTTAACGCTAGTGTGAAAGTAGCCTAAGTGTACAGCCGACAGCTGCTGGATTGTCACCTGTATTGGGAAGCTGTTCTCATATCTCAGGTCAGCAGAAAGACGTATTGGTGGTCATTAAGGGATTAAAGGGAATCTGTCAGCAGATTTTTGCCTACATCATACTGCTCTCTGATAAGTTAGCAAAGAGAATCTGTATCCAACGATGCATCACATATTACTGAGTGTAACCACTCAAATAATCACAGCGGTTAGATCTAGCATGAAGCAGAGCTGAAAAGCTGCCCCCAACCACTCCAGCCTCTCATGTACCAAGTCCATAGACAATGAGCTGCCTATCACAGGAGGGGGCGCGTTGGACCTAGGCTCACACGAACAGCGAGCCACAGCAACTGCAGCTTAAAAAAAAAATAATAAAAAAAAAAATTGATCACTGTAAGCAAACAAAATCTCGGAGCCTGATAAGAGGCATATCAGAAATATGTGCTTAGCTCCTACTTAATGTTGTCTTCTAATTACATGGCAAAAATCTTCTGACAGATTCCCTTTGCAATATTTTAATCATATTATACAGCGCTGTGTACTTACAATTGCTCGTTTTGCCTTTCTACCCAATACTTCTTTCCCCTGCTCTATGTAGAAACAGGATATTTTTTGTCCCTGTATTTATAATAATTTCCCTCTTCAATTCCTGACCCAGCTGCTCGTCCTCCCCTGCCAGGGACTTTTGCAGTGACTTATGACTCAACAGGGAAAATGGACCTCCTGCTTTTACACACAGCTTCGAAGGATTCAGCTAGTCAGGTTTTAGTCATGTGATGTCACAGATCTAATGGAAAACAGATTAACTGGGTAGAAAGGCAAAATGACCAAGTACAGAGTGCTGTAGAATCTGACCAATATATTATGAGGATAAACCTTTTTATGGGAGTGCTTCTTTAAAGAGTCATACGAGTAGGAGGCAGGTGAAGACACACATTAGCCAGTCCCCATACATGTCCTTTCTGGCTTCAATGATCATACACAGGTGTCTTAAAGTGAATCTGTCACCACATTTGATTTATCTAAACTATTAATATAAGACATACAGGTAAGACTTTTTCAGCATTCTATAACCTGTACGCCGATAGCAGATGCCTTCCTGTTGAGAAATCATCTATCATTTCAAATAAATGACCCCTTCCAGTCTCTGGGGAGGATGTGGTCAGAAAGATAACTCCACCTGTAGAGCTTATTTTACATGAAGGGGAGTTACTAGTGAGACAAGTAACTAAATTGAGAATGAAATTTGCAAACATTTTTTATTCTCTCTGAGCTCTACTGCATTGCAAGAATATTGCAGCTTTGTTTGCCTGTGAGCTGGAAGCTGAAGCAGAGAGGAACCTGCAGATGTGTCAGTTACAGTCACACACAGCTCTGCAGTGAGATCTGACATGACACATTACTCTGGTATCTCCCTCTTCTATTTAAAGCAAGCTATGGAGGCAGATAATATCCTCCCAGAGCCTGGAAAAGGTCATTTATATGAAGTGATAAAAAATGATTTGTCAACAAGGCAACTGATATGAGGCATACATGTAGGACTTTTTCCAGCTATTACCTGTATGTCCATGCTGTGCTATCTGTATACTCTTGCTTCCCCCCTGCCCAGGAGATGTGGTATGATCAGACCATGTTCCTGTATGGTCAGCAGGGCTGTGGAGTTGGAGTCGTTGAGTCGGAGTCCATTTTGTTGGAGTCGGTATAAAATGGACCAGCTCCGACTCCTAAAATATATAATAAATTGGGTACAGTAGTTCAATGCAGCTTGTGGGGAATAATTTTTATCATAATTTGGGAAAGCAATGAAATGTCCTATAAATGTCTGTGTTATTCCTGATCTAAGGTCTAGACTTTAAGCTGAGATGAATCTGTGCTGCAGTTTATGTTCATGATAAGTAGTGAGGCGCCTCCTCTACAGAGAAGGGGAAAAAATAAACACACAGGGAAGGAAAGCCTACATTCATCTCAGAACTTCTAGAGTGAACAAGAAAGCAGGATTAAAGAAGGTAAGTACTTCCTAAAGCATATCTAAACTTTCAATAAACTGTGCATAAATCAATAGTCCAGTATATGTTGTCTCTGTATGCTTGATGTTTTAGTTGTTTTTTCCTCTTAGCTCATGTTTGGAGAAATTAGCTGCTCTGATGACTTATATTCCATGTATAGTGTATACAAAGGGAAAAATGTTTTCTAACATCTCAAATTCGGAAATACAGTATCAGGATCGATGAGGGTGTGTGTGTGTGTGTGTGTGTGTGTGTGTGTGTGTGTGTGTTCTGGAATGTGATTTAGTGCAAACATGCTCCCTCCCTCCTCTTCATAGACTGTGAAGAAATATGATGTGAAGCATTTAGTGAGCTGTACCCTGTGTACCCTGCTGAGACAAGCCTTGACATTGAAAGTTCAGAGTAAAGTTATTTAACACCACATTTTACAAACTTCATACTTATTTGTCCTATTGATTTATGCAAAGATTGTTTTATTTCTATCCCAAATTATATACAGTGCACAATTCCATATTCTTGCAAATATTACATTTTATTATATTTTTTTTTTACAGGACAAAGTTATTTTGAGAGCGAATTTACATAATTACAAAGTGTCTAAGAAGCATCTTATGAAGTCCTCTGGATTTGAGCATTTCACAGTGACTCAAGATACTAAACATTTTGTTTGTCAGTGTATAAGTGACCAAGATGAAAAATGCTGTGATTCCAAAATCAGTGCATACTCAGGCAGCGGTAAAAATGTTCCTTCAAGAGCTTCCAATATAAGAAAACATTTACAATGCTGCCACCCAGAAGTTTACAAAGCTGTGACTGAAAAAGATCAAAGCAGCACCAAGAAACCAGAGACTCGCACTTCCCGCAAGGCAAAGGAGGAGGAAAGAGCGTCTCAAACATCAGTTACAAGATATTTTGTAAGTGACAAATTTACTGTAACAATGACGTATCGTTTCTCCTTAAGGAGAGTGACACACCATCTCTGGCTTGTCAAGGTAAGGAGGCTTATTTGCCGTACAATGCTCCTCTGGGAAATTAAATATGCAAATTGCCTCTTCTGAGAAAAAGAGGACTTAACTCTATAGCGCCACCTGTTGGAAGTAGCGATCCTGTCTTCAACGATGACCGCTGTGCTCTGCTTTACGGCCGGCCGGCGCTAATACATTCAGTGCAGGTTAGCCGCCGGCGGGGGACGTGACAGACATCAGAAGGTGAGTATGTAGTGGTTTTTTTTTTTACTTTTACAATGGTAACCAGGGTAAATATCGGGTTACTAAGTGCGGCCCTGCGCTTAGTAACCCGATGTTTACCCTGGTTACAAGTGAACACATCGCTGGATCGGTGTCACACACACCGATCCAGCGATGACAGCGGGTGATCAGCGACGAAATAAAGTTCTGGACTTCTAGCTCCGACCAACGATATCACAGCGGGATCCAGATCGCTGCTGCGTGTCAAACACAACGAGATCGCTATCCAGGACGCTGCAACATCACGGATCGTCATCGTTCTCGCTGCAAAGTCGCTTAGTGTGAAGGTACCTTAAGAGGTGCGAAGAGTTATTCCATTACCAGTTCAACAGTGATTGCATCAACAGGCCAACAATAATCTGATGATGGAAAACCCCATTACCATTCTAAAGATCCCCATACACAGTTAATGGTTTGGCTGATGGCCATGACTACCAAGCCCCTCATCAACAGGTTTGCTCTGCCAACTTCTCTGGGAGTCAGATATGCCATAGGAAATCCAATGTGCCTGATTTTTCTCTCACTGGACATCATCTGTCGGTTCGCTCGATGCTAATCTAATCTGTATGGGGGACCTCAAACGTGACAAAGTATAGAATGCGGTGTCAGGTGCACTTTATTCAGGCTGTATAAATTAAGAAGTATATTTTTTTTTGTTTTGCCATCATAACAGTACAGACATTTCATCAGAAGATGATTCTACTCGCGCAGCACTTTTAGAAGCTACAACAAGGAAGCAACAGTCACAATATGCTCTAACAAGGCATCAGACGTTCTGAAGAAAACACTGCAAGACGGATTCTTCAAAGACTAAAAAAAAGTAAGTAATACAACTGAAGATAATCTGGAGACAATATATTATTATATAAGGAATGCGGTAGATACATTAGTAGGCGAGCTGGAGCCTTTACTATTACATATATCTGACTCTTTAGAGAACCCTTAATGCCGCCTCGATATATATCACAGCTTGCGCTCTCACTGCTGAGATTTACAGGGAATCCTAAGGTCACAGTTAGAAGAATGTACATTAATTATGTACACCAAGTTTAAGAAGACCGTTTAAAAGGCAATTATGTAAATATATTTTTGGAACTGGCATTACAGGCAATTAGTGGGAACCAGACATTGACAGATTGTTATAAAAGAGGAAACTATCACATTTGCATCACTAAAACAATATATACACGCACCAACATTATTTATACACACCTATATACACACACATATATATATATACATATATATATATATATATACATACATACACACACATACACACACACACACACACACACACAGTGCAGACCAAAAGTTTGGACACACCTCATTTAAAGATTTTTCTGTATTTTCAGGACTATGAAAATTGTACATTCACACTGAAGGCATCAAAACTATGAACAAACACATGTGGAATTACGGTATATACTTAACAAAACAGTGTGACACAACTGAAATTATGTCTTATATTCTAGGTTCTTCAAAGTAGCCACCTTTTGCTTTGATGACTGCTTTGCACACTCTTGACATTCTCTTGATGAGCTTCAAGAGGTAGTCACCGGAAATGGTTTTCACTTCACAGGTGTGCCCTGTGTTAATAAGTGGGATTTCTTGCCTTATAAATGGGGATGGAACCATCAGTTGTGTTGTGCAGAAGTCTGGTGGATACACAGCTGATAGTCCTACTGAATAGACTGTTAGAATTTGTATTATGGCAAGAAAAAAGCAGCTAAGAAAAACGAGTGGCCATCATTACTTTAAGAAATAAAGGTCAGTCAGTCTGAAAAATTGGTAAAACTTTGAAAGTGTCCCCAAGTGCAGTGGCAAAAACCATCAAGCGCTACAAAGAAACTGGCTCACATGAGGACCACCAAGGAAAGGAAGACCTAGAGTCACCTCTGCTTCTGAGGATAAGTTTATCCGAGTCACCAGCCTCAGAAATCGCAGGTTAACAGCAGCTCAGATTAGAGACCAGGTCAATGCCACACAGAGTTCTAGCAGCAGACACATCTCTACAACAACTGTTAAGAGGAGACTTTGTGCAGCAGGCCTTCATGGTAAAATAGCTGCTAGGAAACCTCTGCTAAGGACAGGCAACAAGCAGAAGAGACTTGTTTGGGCTAAAGAACAAAAGGAATGGACATTAGACCAGTGGAAATCTGTACTTTGGTCTGATGAGTCCAAATTTGAGATCTTTGGTTCCAACCACCGTGTCTTTGTGCGACGCAGAAAAGGTGAACGGATGGACTCTACATGCCTAGTTCCCACCGTGACGCATGGAGGAGGTGTGATAGTGTGGGGGTGCTTTGCTGGTGACACTATTGGGGATTTATTCAAAATTGAAGGAATACTGAATCAGCATGGCTACCACAGCATCTTGCAGCGGCATGCTATTCCATTCGGTTTGCGTTTAGTTGGACCATCATTTATTTTTCAACAGGATAATAACCCCAAACACACCTCCAGGCTGTGTAAGGGCTATTTGACCAAGAAGGAGAGTGATGGGGTGCTACGCCAGATGACCTGGCCTCCAGTCACCAGACCTGAACCCAATCAAGATGGTTTGGGGTGAGCAGGACCGCAGAGTGAAGGCAAAAGGGCCAACAAGTGCTAAGCATCTCTGGGAACTCCTTCAAGATTGTTGGAAGACCATTCCCGGTGACTACTTCTTCAAGCTCATGAAGAGACTGTCAAGAGTGTGCAAAGCAGTCACCAAAACAAAAGGTGGCTACTTTGAAGAACTTAGAATAGAAGACATAATTTCAGTTGTTTCACACTTTTTTGTTAAGTATATAATTACACATGTGTTAATTCATAGCTTTGATGCCTTCAGTGTGAATGTACAATTTTCATAGTCATGAAAATACAGAAAAACCTTTAATGATATGTATTACACACACTGCTCAAAAAATAAAGGGAACACTTTAACAACAGAATAGATCTCCAAGTAAATCGAACTTCTGTGAAATCAAACTTTCCACTTAGGGAGCAATACTGACAATCAATTTCACATGCTGTTGTGCAAATGGAATAGACAACAGACAGAAATTATTGGCAATTATCAAGACACTCAATAAAGGAGTTGTTCTGCAGGTGGGGACCACAGACCACATCTCAGTACCAATGCTTTCTGGCTGATGTTTTGGTCCCTTGAATGTTGGTTGTGCTTTCAACTCATGGTAGCATGAGACGGACTCTACAACCCACACAAGTGGCTTAGGTAGTGCAGCTCATCCAGGATGGCACATCAATGCGAGATGTGGCAAGAAGGTTTGTTGTGTGTCAGTGTAGTGTTCAGCGTGGAGAGCCATCTGCTGCCTGCAACATGCTTCAGCATGACTGGTTGGCAGTGGGTCAGTAATGGTGTGGGATGGCATTTCTTTGGAGGGCCGCACAGCCCTCCATGTGCTCGCCAGAGGTAGCCTGACTGCCATTAGGTACCGAGATGAAATACTCAGACCCCTTGTGTGACCATATGCTGGTGCGGTTGGCCCTGGGTTGCTCCTAATGCAGGACAATGCCAGACCTCATGTGGCTGGAGTGTGTCAGCAGTTCCTGTATGATGAAGGCTTTGAAGCTATGGACTAGCCCGCCCGTTCTCCAGACCTGAGTCCGATTGAACACATCTGGGACATCATGTCTCGCACCATCCACCAACGTCACATTGCACCACAGGCTGTCCAGGAGTTGGCGGATGCTTTAGTCCAGGTCTGGGAGGAGAACCCTCAGTAGACCATCCGCTGCCTCATCAGGAGCATGCCCAGGCATTGTAGGGAGGTCATACAGGCACATGGAGGCAACACACACACAACTGAACATCATTTCCTTGTCTTGAGGCATTTCCACTGAAATTGGATCAGCCTGTAATTTGATTTTCCACTTTGATTTTGAGTATCCTTCCAAATCCAGACCTCTATGGGATATTCATTTTGATTTACATTGATCATTTTTAGTTTTTTTTGTTGTCAACACATTCCACTATGCAATGAATAAAGATTTGCAAGTGAAATATTTCATTCAGTGAGATACATATTAAAAAAAAAAAGAATTATATACACATATATACATACACACATACATACATCCCCATATCCATACACATATATATATATATATATATATATATATATATATATATATATATATATATATTACATTTTTAGGACCACAAGATACTATTTGTTAAAAGAAATAAGTCAGCCAACAGCCACATTACTGTTTTGCACTGTTTCCCCAAGTGCACTTTGTTTCTGAAGTGGAAAAGCTTCCTTAAGGCTAATGCTCCCCAAATGTCCCGGAGACTCCAGTAACAGGAGGCATATAATCAGGGCACTGCACTTTTTTTTTTTTTTTAATAAATACTCCTTTCTTGTCCGACAGTGTCAGGAAGTGAGGAAAATATATATGTATATCTAACCTGGGGTCACTACTTAGAGGGAACAGGTCTGGGGTTCTATACAAATGTATTTAATTTTTGTGTAATATTTTTCTTTTAGTTTTTAACAGATCAAAACATTTTTTAGCAACATTCCAGAATACCACAAAAACACACATTTTCTGGTTATCAAAGACCGGCATGAAACTAAAGTAATATTAAAAACCCGTATCTGTGGCCTTTTTTTTTAGACTCTTAACCGTATTCTTTTAATTCAGTTAAACGCTTAGACTAATAAGCGTCACCTTGCAGATACGCAGGAAAAAAGCAGAACTTAAAAATCATTACTCTGGTTCATGCTGGATATGTATACACACACACACCTAGCATGCCCCCTAGAGTTTTGAAGTGGTAGCACATATTCCAATGCCATACTATTGCCACACAGCTGTTCTCTGTGTATGAATTCACACTGACCACTGCCCTTTAACCCTTTAGATGCTGCTATTAATAGTGAGTGTGGGGGCTCCCCATTTAACCCCATCGGCACCCTGAAATCATATGTGTGGTCACGATGGATGCCACGGAAATTCACGTCCAAATATCGGACTTAAGAGTCTGCTGGTTATAGTGACGTGTGTTTAGAAGTTAGCAACATTTAGGTGGTTACCTTTTTTTTTTCACGGTCATCATGCCAGTTTGCATTAGTTCCTGAAAAGCACCTAAAGGGTTAAACATACCTGCAATCAACTTTGAATATGTTGAGGGGTGCGGTTTTTAAAATATCACTTTTGGGGCTCTCAATATACAGGGCCCCGAAGATAAATCCAAAACTGAAAAAGGCACTAAAAAAATGAGCGCTGTAAATTTGCTTTAAAATTGTTAGCCATTTTCCATTTGTTTTCATCATGTTTATGATGAAAAGCAGACAGAGGGAAATGTTATATAATAACTATTTTGTGTTTCACTGTTCGGATTACAAGGGAAAAATCAACGTATGAAAACTGCAAATTTTTTTAGAAGTTTGTCAAGTTTGATTTTTTTTTTTTCAAAATCAATGCAAAACATCTACCTAAATTTACCATCATGAAATAACATTACATTTTGTTGCCTTTTGCAGGAACAATAAATGGACACCACTAGAAATCCTTATATCTCATGGACGATCCATTTAGGAGAGAAAATGGATAATTCTATGCCACATACTGATAACGCCACATTAATGGACAATTCGACCACGTGCACTACGGATGAATCCTTACTCAATTATACTCTCGTGTTTTTCTACTCTCTCATTTTTATCATTGGACTGATGGGCAATGGTTTGGCACTGTATGTGTTTTTACGTATTCACCGCAAAAGAAACTCTGTGCAGGTGTACCTGCTAAACACGGCCATTGCCGATCTGCTCTTGATTGTTTGCCTTCCATTTCGGATAATATATCACTTTTCAAAACAGTGGAAAATGGGCATCGTTTTCTGCAAGGTTGTCGGCAACCTGTTTTACATGAACATGTACATAAGTATTGTGCTTTTGGGTCTCATCAGCATGGATCGTTACGTGAAAGTGAAGAAATCTCAGCGAGGGCAGAGTGTGTCGAAAAGGAAATGTAGCATCCAGATCTGCTGCTGCCTGTGGGCGGGCGCCATCCTCTCCGGGACACTGCTCATTGCTACACAATCATTCGGAAAACAACCCGACAACAACGAGTGTTTCCAATACACAGACCGGAAACGCCAGATTTGGCAAGCGGCATTTAATTACTTTGTCGTGTTAGTCTTTTGGATTGTTTTTGTAATGCTTATATTATCCTATGTAAAGATTGGAAAAAACCTTCAGAAGATCTCCAGGGAGCGGGCGTACTTCCCAAGTGCTGGGAGGTACAATGCGACGGCATACAAGTCATTCTTTGTGCTCTTCATCTTCACCACCTGCTTTGTGCCATATCACACATTTAGGATTGCTTACATCGCAACCCAACTGCAAACGCTCTCTTGTTACTGGGTGGATATAGTTCACAAAACCAACGAAGTTACCCTCATGCTGTCTGCCTGTAACAGCTGTCTGGACCCCATCATGTACTTCTTACTGTCCAACAGCGTCCGGAGAACCGTGAGACAGCTTCTCTGCAGAGTCAGCCGAGATGGCAGCAAGAGCGAAAGCAACACATCAGATCTCCATCCAGGACATACGCTACCGGACAGTATCACCAACGCGCAATCACAGACTCCTACTCCGTTAAGTAGAAGAAAAATCAGAATGACTGTAAGTCAAAATATTGAATGGCACAAGCAAAGGGTTTAGACACCATTGGCACAGGATTTTTACACCTTAGTATAAAAGTTTTATCAGCAACCACCAAGTCACAGTCTAATCTTTATTCCTTTACTCATTCATTTTTTTAACCAAGATATGCAGTTTTAAATCTAGTCCATGTTTCACCTAGTTCTTTTGTATGGGTGCCCTCCCCACCCACCACATTCCCGCCTACAAATGGACAGCAAGTGTGATGTCTACATGACCCAGATGTGTTTCTACATCAGCACTGCCTGATCTTCGATTTCCACTAAGGTTTTCTCTGCCCTCAGTATAACATGGATGCTTTCTCCACTCTCCAATATTCTGTGTACAACCATTTCCTCACCCTATTGCCATTGTCAAACAGAAATGAGAGAGAAAAAAAAAAAAAAAAGACATTGCAGTAGAGCTCCAATGGATTGGCTGTATATTTCGCAGACCGATTAGATGAAGGACTTGCACACACTGTGTAACAGCAACATGGTATGAGACTCTTTAATGACAGCTATTTAGAAAGTTGCTAAATTTTGCATTTTAAGTAGCAAATTACCCACAAAGAATTCAGTGCAAGATTGTACATATAGTTTACACTTCAAGGAAGCATTTTTTTTATTTTTTTTTATTTAAACACACTAAAGTGGTCTATACACACATGGAGAGGTTAGTGGCTGCAAGAACCCCACGGGGCTGCCTTTTGTCTATTAAATGATGCTCTAGAAAGGAAAAAATAAATTAATGCTCAAAATCAGTGATCGTGTATATAGCTAAATTATATAGTGACAGCAAAGGTGTACATAGTATTTTATGTAAAAAGTGAAGTAGGAGATGGTGTAATGAAAATAAACTACAATTATGCGGCTAACTTTGCTCAATTGGCATTTACCAGTCATGTAATTTTTACCATTTAGAGACAGTTCCAGTTAATCCTTACTCTACTCTAATTTTTACTGACGGCTACACAGCATGGACAGTTCAGAAACTTTGTAATACATTGGGAGATATATCATTCCACCTATAAGTTTTAAAACTATAAAATGTAGCACAAGGTGTACTTTCAAAGCACCAGTCTGAACACTTGACACCTGCACAACATTTATGGCGCAAGTCAAAAGAAGGTGTATGGAGCGGGCTCAAGAAGTCACCCCTTTCTCAGCAGGTGATGGCTGTGTGTTACAGCCAGGACTTGCCTCTAGGACCTCTTCCCACGATTGTTAACCTGTTAAATACCGATGCCAAATTTCTGACAGCGGTATTTATATTGGGATGCGTAATTCCATGCACCTGTGAAGTGATCGCAGGTCATCGATGGGTTGCTACGACAGCTAGGGGGTCTACTGAAGACCAGTGATGATCATTCTGGAGCTACTCAAACACTATGGCCGTGCTTCAAAAGGAGACTGATTTTGGCTATATACAGCGATGCTGTGGCATTGCTACACATAGCCCAAGTGATCAGACAATCAGCTTCAAGTCCCCTAAGGGGGCAAACAAGAACAGTAGTAATCACAATAAACTTGCTACATAAAGTGAGTACATGAATGGATATTACAAGCATGAGATGATGGAAAAAATGGTGCTGGCCCAAGATTTAACAAAATGTAGTATTGAAAATGCAACTGATTTTTCCAGAGTCCCTAAGCATCGGTAAAAAACCTGGTCTGGGTTGCAAGGGCTACACAGAAACTGGTGGCTTCAGTAGCCCTATGCTCCTATGCTCATGTGATACTGAAGAAGCAAAGCCATCTCTGCTTGCAACCAAGCCATGGTGCCAAACTGCTGATTACCAGGAGTGCTGCCGTCCAAAATATTAGGTTTCTTAATAGTTAAAACTTGCCCACTTGCTGAGCGAGGTGAAGAACTAGGACATATTTAGCTTATTAGACCTTCTCGATCAAAATATAAGCATTAAAATACATTGATGTATATTTAGGAAAAATTTACAATAACCCTTTACTAAACCACATTGTGAAAGGAAGTCCTGCAGCAACATGCACAGTGTAGGCTCAGCTGCCGGGAGATGTATCTGGCACCTTCTCCTGCAACACACCGCTAATAGCACTGCAGTTGTGCCACATGAACAAGTATCAAGTACATGTAGATCTATGGTTTTCCCATTTCTTGAAATCTATGAAAATCATACATCATAGCTCAGTTTACACACAGGACTATAGAACAGGGTAGTGGTGAGGAACTCTGTTTCCAGGAACTACAGCAAACATACGGTACCCATCACTTTCATTCTGCCTATTAATGTAAAACAGAAAATCTACACATCTATATATATATACACATATGTATGTACACACAACGAATTACATTTAGATAGCGTGTGATATATTCATATATACACTACACACAAACTGAAATACCAAGAATTAAGAGTTGGTGAATTAAATAAGTCACAATAGCGACAGTTAGACAAGTTAATAAAATGCGAAAGACTAAAAGAATTTAGATTATTTAAAAAAATATATATATATAGTTCTTACCGATAACGGTATTTCTCTGAGCCCATGACGGCACCACGGAGAGAGGGGATCCGCCCACCAAGGACAGGAAACCTACAGATAAAAAGGCGGTACCACTCTCCCGCATCAGTTGTTTACTAGAGAACGATGGGAGACTATGGAATAGCGTATTAGTTTTAACATAACTTAATTGAGATACCGCGTGACTTAATCATATAAATAGCATATGGCACTATGTTAGTGTGCACACCCACAAGTGAAGGGAGGGAATGTACGGGTGCCGTCATGGGCTCAGAGAAATACCGTTATCGGTAAGAACTACATTTTTCTCTGATGCCCATGACGGCACCACGGAGAGATTTGCAGAGAATGTACATTCAGGGAGGGACCACCGCTTCCAGAACCCTTTTACCGAAGGTGAGGTCTGAAGAGGAGATAAGGTCCAATCTATAGAATGTAGATGGTGAGGACCAGGTAGCAGCTCTACATATCTGGTCAATTGAAGCTCCGGCCTTCTCCGCCCAAGAAGTTGCTACTGCCTTGACATCTCCCGGGACGGACATTCCACTTGATGAATAAGATAGATCACGGATGCCATCAGCCTATCTCGCCAAAGTGGCTTTGGAGGCCCCCCCCCTTCTGGGGACCCTGAAAACACACAAAAAGAGAGGCATCCTCCCTACTCTCTCTAGTGGCTTCTATGTAATGCATGAGGCATCTCCGGACATCTAGTGTGTGTAAGAATTCTTCCTCCTTGTTTTTAGGGTTGGGACAGAAGGAGGGGAGAGATATCTCTCGAGTTCTATGAAACCGGTATGCTACCTTCGGGAGGTATGCTGGGCCTATTTTGAGAACAACCCTATCCTCCAAGATCTGTGTGTAAGGAGGGTTAGCAGATAGAGCCTGTATGTCGCTAAAGGTACCTTCACACGAAGCGACGCTGCAGCGATAGCGACAACGATGTCGATCGCTGCAGCGTCGCTGTTTGGTCGCTGGAGAGCTGTCACACAGACCGCTCTCCAGCGATCAACTATGCCGAGGTCCCCTGGTAACCAGGGTAAACATCGGGTAACTAAGCGCAGGGCCGCGCTTAGTAACCCGATGTTTACCCTGGTTACCAGCGTAAAATCTAAAAAAAACAAACAGCACATACTTACATTCACGTCCCCCTGCGTCCACTTCCTGACTGACTGAGCGCCGTACAGTGAGAGCAGAGCGGTGACGTCACCGCTGTGCTGCTTTCACTTTCACTTTGCGGCGCTGAGTCAGAGGAGGAAGCAGACTGCAGGGGACGCAATGTGAGTATGTGCTGTTTGTTTTTTTTACATTTTACGCTAGTAACCAGGGTAAACATCGGGTAACTAAGCGCGGCCCTGCGCTTAGTAACCCGATGTTTACCCTGGTTACCAGTGTAAAATATCGCTGGTATCGTTGCTTTTGCTTTCAAACACAACGATACACAGCGATCGGACGACCAAATAAAGTTCTGGACTTTATTCAGCGACCAGCGACATCACAGCAGGATCCTGATCGCTGCTGCGTGTCAAACGAAACGATATCGCTAGCGAGGACGCTGCAACGTCACGGATTGCTAGCGATATCGTTATAATGTCGTTTCGTGTGAAGGTACCTTAACTCTACGTGCAGACATGAGGGCGATGAGCAGGGATGTTTTGAGGGATAGGGAATTTTAATGGGATATCTCCTAAGGGCTCGAAGGGAGATTTAGTCAGGGCTTTAAGGACCAAATTTAAATCACATTGAGGGGTAACTTTTACTGGAAGTGGTCTCGATCTACCTGCTGCCCTGATGAACCTGGAAACCCACCGATTCATAAAGTGATGTTTTAAGGGACAGATTCCCAGAGAAGCCTCTGACAGGGGTTCAAAAGGAGGTTTGGATAGGGATGTAAGATCCAAGTTTAAATCCCAAGGAGGAGTAAACAGAGAGGGGATGGGTCTAGACCTGGCCAACGCTTTGATGAACCTGGATATCCCCTGATTCCTAGCCGGGTCGTAATTGTACAGGGCTCTTAAAGCCAAGACTTGAACTTTTAAAGTATTTGTGGCTAGCCCCTGTTCCAACCCCTTGTGCAGAAACTCTAAGGCAGCTGTTATTGGAAACTCCCTCTTCTAACTTGGAACCTGAAAAGAAGTTCCTCCCGGTTCCCTCCCATGCAGTTTGGTGGTTCCTATATGGTCTTCTCCACTCCTGGAAACATTCACAATCAATATTATGGTTAATATTCTGAGTAGTTGCACCAGTGAAGTCTGGGTGACCAGACTTTTGACCATTGCCACATATTAGGGCTCAGAGTACCAGCCCCCGACCACCTGCACCATATTTCCACGAGGAGGGGACTTGGAGAAGCGACATGTGCCTGTTCAGACTGGATTACCCAGTCATGCACCGCGGCGTCTGTTTGTGTCATAGGGGCGCGCGCTCACCCTGCGCGTGCGCACTAGCCTCCGGTACTGGACTGCGGGAAGATCAAACCAATAACAGTTAGTACATGGATAATGGCAGAGCATTAGGATGTACACCATTACTCATCCAGGAGATCATGTCTATTCCGAATCCTTAGATGTCTAAACCCCAAGCAAGGGTTGGATATTATTGAAACTAAGGAACACACAATCCGGCAGGTAATATTTCCTGACATTACCAGAGTTGGCCTTCTCGTTAGAAGCGCTGAAAGGGAAACGTGGATCATCACTCCTATTATACTGATATTACACACATATACATATCCTAAAAGGCAAGCTTGTCAGTGTTATTTATACACCCAGACAGCCATGGAGGGAGTAGCCTTAAGGTACCTTCACACTAAACAACTTTCCAACGAGAACGACAACGATCCGTGACGTTGCAGCGTCCTGGATAGCGATCTCGTTGAGTTTGACACGCAGCAGCGATCTGGATCCCGCTGTTATATCGCTGGTCGGAGCTAGAAGTCTGGAACTTTATTTGGTCGCTAGATCGGCGTGTATCGTCATGTTTGACAGCAAAAGCAACGATGTCAGCAATGTTTTTACATTGAGCGTGAACGATAAGTGAGTCGCCGTTACGTCACTGGATCGCTCCTGCATCGTTCTGGAGTTGCTGTGTTTGACGTCTCTACAGCGACCTAACAGCGACGCTCCAGCGATCTAGTTTAGGTCGGATCGTTGTCTGTATCGCTGGAGCGTCGCTTAGTGTAACGGTACCTATACTCTATGGCTAGAGAAAAGCAGGTTTCTTCCCACCAGAGAGGTGCTGATTCGCCACAAGGTATCAAAGGCAGACATGCGGTCCCTGGTAACCATAATATTAGACTTATGGGACGAAAATCTGTCTACTGGATGTTAATCAAGGAAACTAGCCTGATTGTCGTATGTGGAATAGGGAACGATTCTTTCCTTCCACCTCTTGGTATTTTCTGCTCCCCAGACAGTAGTATGTCCTTTTATAGGTTGAGAAAACTGTTCCAAACTGCAAATTTACTAAGCCAATTCAAGCATAGCTGTTTGATTGGGTAAGCCCTGTTGTAAAGAATGAAGCAACAGAAGTTGGAACTGGGTACAAAACCACTAGGACTCTATAAGCCAGAGTTGGGGCCCAAGACAAAAATGTGAAGTGGTAGGCCAACGATACGATGTGCAGCCACGCAACACGGCATAAGTCAGAAGGTCTAACCAAGAGGCAAAAAAGGCACCAAGCCCGAAGTACTATGAAGCACAGAGGCACTATGACACTAATGATACCCCCTGAGGCACAGGGGCACTGAAGCAATATGATGCAATAAGATGCCCGTAAGCACACATTTTGATGCATAGAGGCGCTATGAAGCCCTGATGAAAAATGAAGCAAAAAAGCCCAATGAAGCACCATGATGCAACACAATGCATGAAGGCAACATGAAGCACCACGATGCACAGAGGCACCGCAAAGCACCATGACGCAACACAACGCACAGAGGCACCACGATGTAATATGATGCAGAGGCACCATGATGCAACATGAAACACTAATACAACATGATGCATAGAGGAACCATGATGCAATATGATACACAGAGGCACTCAATATGATGCATAGAGGCACTATGATGCAACATGATGCACAGAGGCACTCAATATGATGCATAAAGGCACAATGATGCAATATGAAGCACCGAGGCACTCAGTATGATGCATAGAGGCACCATGATGCAATATGACACACAGGGGCACTCAGTATGATGCATAGAGGCACCATGATGCAATATGACACACAGGGGCACTCAGTATGATGCATAGAGGCACCATGATGTAACATGTTGCACTCAATATAATGCATAGAAGTATTATGATGCAATATGATGTACAGCTGCACACAATATAATGTATAGAGGCACTATGATGCAATATGATACACAGACACGCAATATAATGCATAGAGGCACTATGATGCACAGAGGCACTCAATATAATGCATAGAAGCACTATGATGCAATATGATACACAGAGGCACGCAATATAATGCATAGAGCTACAGTCATGCTTGAAGATGCCAAACAGGCCCACAGTTACAAGCAAAAGAGCAATTTCTCAGAGATACGGATAAGCCTCCACTCTGAATAGTACATCTCATTTGTCAGACTGACCCCACCCGAAGGAGCTAACTAATGAGCCGCAGCTGAAGGGCAGTCTTCATGGAGACAAAGTGCTCCATTAACACCATGTATCCTCCCAAGGCCTAGAGTAGTTAAGACACCGGTTAACAGAGCCAAAAAAAAAATGAAAAACATGCTTCCAAAAAGTCACTCTGTAGTCCAATCATAAGGCTCTGCGCAGACAAGACATGCAACTACAGTAACTTAAGTCAAATCATGAGATGTAGCCTGGACATGTGGCCTTATTATAGCCTAGAGGTCCAAGGCCTAGCTGTGTATATGTGAAAACATACCTTGCACATGAGGCTGTTGTGAATTTGGATTCTGGGCTCCCCCGGTGGCCGCTTGTGGAATTGGATTTGTCATCCTCTTTCCTGTTTCACCTGGTTCCATCAGTAGTGGGTGTCGCTATTTAAGCTCATTTCTCTGGTGGTTTCTTGCCGGTCAACAATGTTATCTGATGCCTCTCAGTGCTTGTTCCTGCTTCTAGACAACTACTAGATAAGTTGGACTTTTGTCCATGTTTCATTTTGCCTATTTGTTCCAGTTCACAGCTGAAGTTTTGTTACTGTGTCTGGAAAGCTCTCGTTGATCAGGGATTGCTACTCTGGCGTTATGAGTTAATGCCAGAGTTTGGGGTAATCTCTGGATGGTGTTTTGTTAGTGTTTTTCTGCTGACCATGAAAGTATACTATCTGTCTTCTGCTGTCTAGTAAGCGGACCTCAAATTTGCTAAGACTATTTTCCTGCTGCGTTTGTTGTTTCATCTGAACTCACCGTCATTATATGTGGGGGGCTACTGTCTTCTTTGGAATATTTCTCTAGAGGTGAGCCAGGTCTTATATTTCCCTCTGCTAGCTATTTAGGTCTTAGGCCAGAGCTGGGCATCTAGCTATAAATAGGAAATGCTACCTGGCTATTTCTAGTTGCGCGGCAGGCTTAGTTCATGGTCAGTATAGTTCCATCTTCCGAGAGCTTGTCCCTCTATAGGCTTGCTATGATCTCTGCCTGCAGAGATCATGACAGTTTGACCGGCCATAAAGTGTTAAAGACCCAGGTTGAGAAAGGAGAGTTATAAGAAGTCTGCTGGAATTTTTTTTTTTTTTTTTCCTCCAGTTTGCCTTGCTGCAGTCTTTTTTCTCTCTCTCCTCCTAATCTCTGTATGGCTCTGTGTGCACCTGACAATAATGGATCTTCAGAGTGTAACTGCGGGTTTGAATAATCTCATCATGAAAGTACAAAATTTACAAGATTTTGTGGTACATGCTCCGGTATCTGAGCCGAGAATTCCTTTGCCGGAGTTCTTCACAGGGAATAGAGCTAGCTTCCAGAATTTCCGAAATAATTGTAAGCTTTATTTGTCCCTGAAGTCTCGTTCAGCTGGAGACCCTGCTCAGCAGGTTAGGATTGTGATTTCCTTGCTCAGGGGTGACCCTCAAGATTGGGCCTTCTCATTGCCAGCAGGGGATCCTGCGTTGCGCGATGTGGATGCGTTTTTTCTGGCCTTGGGCTTGCTTTATGAGGAACCTCATTTGGAACTTCAGGCAGAAAAAACTTTGATGGCACTATCTCAGGGGCAAGACGAAGCTGAAGTTTACTGCCAAAAATTCCGTAAATGGTCTGTGCTTACTCAGTGGAATGAGTGCGCCTTGGCGGCAACTTTCAGAGAAGGCCTCTCTGATGCCGTTAAGGATGTTATGGTGGGGTTCCCTGTGCCTGCAGGTCTGAATGAGTCCATGACAATGGCTATTCAGATTGATAGGCGTCTGCGGGAGCGCAAACCGGTGCACCATCTGGCGGTGTCTTTGGAAAAGACGCCAGAAAGTATGCAGTGTGATAGAATTCTGTCCAGGAGCGAGCGACAGAATTTTAGACGGAAGAATGGATTGTGCTTCTATTGTGGGGATTCTACTCATGTTATATCAGTATGCTCTAGGCGTACAAAGAAGCTTGATAAGTCTGTTTCCATTGGCACCATTCAGTCTAGGTTTATTTTGTCTGTGACCCTGATTTGCTCTTTGTCATCCATTGCCACGGACGCCTATGTTGACTCTGGCGCCGCTCTGAGTCTTATGGATTGGTCCTTTGCCAATCGTTGTGGTTTTGATTTAGAGCCTTTGGAGACTCTTATTCCTCTGAAGGGGATTGACTCCACCCCATTGGCTAATAATAAACCACAATACTGGACACAAGTAACCATGCGTATCAATCCGGATCACCAGGAGATTATTCGTTTCCTGGTGCTGTATAATTTACATGACGATTTGGTACTGGGATTGCCATGGTTGCAGTCTCACAACCCAGTCTTGGACTGGAGAGCAATGTCTGTGTTGAGCTGGGGATGTAAGGGTATTCATGGGGACTTACCTTTGGTTTCTATTTCGTCGTCCATTCCCTCTGAAGTCCCTGAGTTCCTCTCTGATTATCAAGACGTCTTTGACGAACCCAAGCTTGGGTCGTTACCTCCGCACCGTGAGTGCGATTGTGCCATAGATTTGATACCGGGTTGCAAATATCCAAAGGGTCGTTTGTTTAATCTGTCTGTGCCGGAACATGCTGCTATGCGGGAATATATAAAGGAGTCTTTGGAAAAGGGACATATTCGTCCATCTTCTTCTCCCTTGGGAGCTGGGTTTTTCTTTGTCTCAAAAAAAGACGGCTCTTTGAGACCATGTATTGATTATCGGCTTCTGAATAAGATCACTGTTAAGTATCAATACCCATTGCCATTGCTTACTGATTTGTTTGCTCGTATAGAGGGTGCTAAGTGGTTCTCTAAAATTGATCTTCGTGGGGCGTATAATTTGGTGCGGATCAGGCAGGGGGATGAGTGGAAGACCGCATTTAATACGCCCGAGGGCCACTTTGAGTATTTGGTCATGCCTTTTGGTCTTTCTAATGCCCCTTCAGTTTTCCAGTCTTTTATGCATGATATTTTCCGCGATTTTCTGGATAAATTTATGATAATATATCTGGATGATATTCTGATTTTTTCTGATGACTGGGACTCTCATGTCCAGCAGGTCAGGAGAGTTTTTCAGGTTCTGCGGTCTAATTCTTTATGTGTGAAGGGGTCTAAGTGCGTTTTTGGGGTCCAGAAAATTTCCTTTTTGGGGTATATTTTTTCTCCCTCTTCCATTGAGATGGATCCCGTCAAGGTGCAAGCTATTTGTGACTGGACTCAGCCCTCCTCTCTTAAGGGTCTTCAGAGATTTTTGGGCTTTGCCAACTTTTACCGCCGATTTATTGCTGGTTTTTCGGATGTCGTTAAACCACTGACTGATTTGACCAGACAAGGCGCTGATGTTGCTAATTGGTCCCCTCATGCTGTAGAGGCCTTTCAGGAGCTTAAGCACCGTTTTGCCTCTGCCCCTGTGTTGCGTCAGCCTGATGTGAATCTGCCTGTTTCCCAGAAGATGTCTGTCATCTGGGTGGTCTGTGACCGTTTCTCTAAAATGGTCCATTTGGTTCCTCTGCCCAAGTTGCCTTCTTCTTCTGAGTTGGTTCCTCTGTTTTTTCAGAATGTTGTCCGATTGCACGGTATCCCTGAGAATATTGTTTCTGACAGAGGTACCCAATTTGTGTCTAGATTTTGGCGGGCATTCTGTGCTAGGATGGGCATAGATTTGTCTTTTTCATCTGCTTTTCACCCTCAGACTAATGGCCAGACCGAGCGGACTAATCAGACCCTGGAGACATATCTGAGGTGTTTTGTCTCTGCTGACCAGGATGATTGGGTTGCTTTTTTGCCATTGGCAGAGTTCGCCCTCAATAATCGGGCCAGCTCTTCCACCTTGGTGTCCCCGTTTTTCTGTAATTCGGGGTTTCACCCTCGATTTTCCTCCGGTCAGGTGGAATCCTCGGATTGTCCTGGAGTGGATGCGGTGGTGGAGAGATTGCATCACATCTGGGGGCAGGTTATGGACAATTTGAAGTTGTCCCAGGAGAAGACTCAGCGTTTTGCCAACCGTCATCGTCGTGTTGGTTCTCGGCTTTGTGTTGGAGATTTGGTGTGGTTGTCTTCTCGTTTTGTCCCTATGAGGGTCTCTTCTCCTAAGTTTAAACCTCGGTTCATCGGCCCTTATAGAATATTGGAGATTCTTAATCCTGTTTCTTTCCGTTTGGACCTCCCTGCGTCCTTTTCCATTCATAACGTTTTTCATCGGTCGTTATTGCGCAGGTATGAGGTACCTGTTGTACCTTCAGTTGAGCCTCCTGCTCCGGTGTTGGTTGAGGGTGAGTTGGAGTACGTTGTGGAGAAAATTTTGGACTCTCGTGTTTCCAGACGGAGACTCCAGTATCTGGTCAACTGGAAGGGTTACGGCCAGGAGGATAATTCTTGGGTCAATGCATCTGATGTTCATGCTTCTGATCTTGTTCGTGCCTTCCATAGGGCTCATCCTGGTCGCCCTGGTGGATCTGGTGAGGGTTCGGTGCCCCCTCCTTGAGGGGGGGGTACTGTTGTGAATTTGGATTCTGGGCTCCCCCGGTGGCCGCTTGTGGAATTGGATTTGTCATCCTCTTTCCTGTTTCACCTGGTTCCATCAGTAGTGGGTGTCGCTATTTAAGCTCATTTCTCTGGTGGTTTCTTGCCGGTCAACAATGTTATCTGATGCCTCTCAGTGCTTGTTCCTGCTTCTAGACAACTACTAGATAAGTTGGACTTTTGTCCATGTTTCATTTTGCCTATTTGTTCCAGTTCACAGCTGAAGTTTTGTTACTGTGTCTGGAAAGCTCTCGTTGATCAGGGATTGCTACTCTGGCGTTATGAGTTAATGCCAGAGTTTGGGGTAATCTCTGGATGGTGTTTTGTTAGTGTTTTTCTGCTGACCATGAAAGTATACTATCTGTCTTCTGCTGTCTAGTAAGCGGACCTCAAATTTGCTAAGACTATTTTCCTGCTGCGTTTGTTGTTTCATCTGAACTCACCGTCATTATATGTGGGGGGCTACTGTCTTCTTTGGAATATTTCTCTAGAGGTGAGCCAGGTCTTATATTTCCCTCTGCTAGCTATTTAGGTCTTAGGCCAGAGCTGGGCATCTAGCTATAAATAGGAAATGCTACCTGGCTATTTCTAGTTGCGCGGCAGGCTTAGTTCATGGTCAGTATAGTTCCATCTTCCGAGAGCTTGTCCCTCTATAGGCTTGCTATGATCTCTGCCTGCAGAGATCATGACATGAGGCTCTAGCACAGCTTTGGCACAAAGGCATGAGGATGAGGAAAAAGCCAATCTGCTAAATGACTTTTTTTCATCAGTATTTACAAAAGAAAATCCCATGGCAGCCAATATGACTAGTGATAAAAATTCCCCATTAAATGTCACCTGCTTAACCCAGCAGGAAGTACAGCGGCGTCTAAAAATCACTAAAATTGACAAATCTCCGGGCCCGGATGGGATACACCCCCGAGTACTGCAGGAACTAAGTACAGTCATTGATAGACCATTATTTTTAATCTTTAAAGAGTCCATAATAACAGGGTCTGTACCACAGGACTGGCGTATAGCAAATGTGGTGCCAATATTCAAAAAAGGGGCAAAAACTGAACTCGGTAATTATAGGCCAGTAAGTTTAACCTCTACTGTGGGTAAAATCCTGGAGGGCATTCTAAGGGATGCTATACTGGAGTATCTGAAGAGGAATAACCTCATGACCCAGTATCAGCACGGGTTTACTAGGGACCGCTCATGTCAGACTAATTTGATCAGCTTCTATGAAGAGGTAAGTTCCGGACTGGACCAAGGGAACCCAGTGGACGTAGTGTATATGGACTTTTCCAAAGCTTTTGATACGGTGCCACACAAAAGGTTGATACATAAAATGAGAGTAATGGGGATAGGGGAAAATATGTGTAAGTGGGTTGAGAGCTGGCTCAGGGATAGGAAACAAAGGGTGGTTATTAATGGAGCACACTCGGACTGGGTAGCGGTTAGCAGTGGGGTACCACAGGGGTCAGTATTGGGCCCTCTTCTTTTTAACATATTTATTAATGACCTTGTAGGGGGCATTCAGAGTAGAATTTCAATATTTGCAGATGACACTAAACTCTGTAGGGTAATCAATACAGGGGAGGACAATTTTATATTACAGGATGATTTATGTAAACTAGAAGCTTGGGCTGATAAATGGCAAATGAGCTTTAATGGGGATAAATGTAAGGTCATGCACTTGGGTAGAAGTAATAAGATGTATAACTATGTGCTTAATTCTAAAACTCTGGGCAAAACCATCAATGAAAAAGACCTGGGTGTATGGGTGGATGACAGACTCATATTCAGTGGCCAGTGTCAGGCAGCTGCTACAAAGGCAAATAAAATAATGGGATGTATTAAAAGAGGCATAGATGCTCATGAGGAGAACATAATTTTACCTCTATACAAGTCACTAGTTCGACCACACTTAGAATACTGTGCACAGTTCTGGTCTCCGGTGTATAAGAAAGACATATCTGAACTAGAGCGGGTGCAGAGAAGAGCGACCAAGGTTATTAGAGGACTGGGGGGTCTGCAATACCAAGATAGGTTATTACACTTGGGGTTATTTAGTTTGGAAAAACGAGGACTAAGGGGTGATCTGATTTTAATGTATAAATATATGAGGGGACAGTACAAAGACCTTTCTGATGATCTTTTTGATCATAGACCTGAGACAGGGACAAGGGGGCATCCTCTACGTCTGGAGGAAAGAAGGTTTAAGCATAATAACAGACGCGGATTCTTTACTGTAAGAGCAGTGAGACTATGGAACTCTCTGCCGTATGATGTTGTAATGAGTGATTCATTAATTAAATTTAAGAGGGGACTGGATACCTTTCTGGAAAAGTATAATATTACAGGGTATATACACTAGATTCCTTGATAAGGCGTTGATCCAGGGAACTAGTCTGATTGCCGTATGTGGAGTCGGGAAGGAATTTTTTTCCCCATGGTGGAGTTACTCTTTGCCACATGGGGTTTTTTTTGCCTTCCTCTGGATCAACATGTTAGGGCATGTTAGGTTAGGCTATGGGTTGAACTAGATGGACTTAAAGTCTTCCTTCAACCTCAATAACTATGTAACTATCAACAGAACATTCCACCATGCACTTACCTGTGCTGGCTCCATACCTGCTAAAAAACAGGGGGAGCTGGTAACGCCGAGAGCCCATCATGAAGGGAAGTGGTGTCCCATCAGGAATGCTGCATTGCTGTCAATGATTTTCTCTCCTGCTCCATGAGATCCAGGAAACCAGCCTGTTGCCTGTCTCGTTCCGCACTTTCTACCGTGGAACGCAAGGCAACCTTATGCCCCGGCGCCCTGCTCTGACGTCAGCTGAAGTGCGACAGCCTTCTCCACCATGCGTCCTCTTTGCCGCCTCTCCCCATACACCCTAAAGGCCCGCAGTGGTGCCTCAGGATACCACGCCACCTGGATCAGTCTGGTCTGGCAACAGAAGTAGCAGCCGACCGTTGGAGCAGAGTGCCTCCGCTGCGGGAGGAAGCGGCTCCACCCAGGAGCCTCGTCCGCTCACTGGTCTCTGTGGCTGAGGGACCCCCCCCCCCCCCCAAAGGAGGGTTTCAGCCCCGGGCACAGCTCTGGAGAAGATTCCGGGAGAGGCAGCATGCGGCTTTTTTTTTTTTTTCTTCTTTTCACGCTGCACCCGGAGGCCTCTGCTTTTGCAACTTGCAGGCTGACGCTCCAGGAGGGAGAGCGCCACTCTCCCCGCAACCACAGAGGGACCCCCCTGGATGTTTATCGCTGCTGCAGAATCTTACCCGAGGAGGTGGCCGCTTACTCCATGCCACCTCCCCCGCACACCCTAGAGGCCCACTAGCCCCAGCGGTGGCGCTTCGGGTCACCACACCAGCCGAGGCAGAGGGACCCCAGCTGCCTGAGTCGGACTGATTGGCCCCGGAATCCAACGACGTCTTCCTGTTGTAAGCTGTAGGTCTCCCATCAAGGACAGGAAACCAACTGATGCGGGAGAGTGGTACCGCCTTTTTATCTGTAGGTTTCCTGTCCTTGGTGGGCGGATCCCCTCTCTCTGTGGTGCCGTCATGGGCGTCAGAGAAAAACATTTTGCCTTCATCAGAATACAGTATGAGCGCCACATACATACCAATGAGGTTATTAACCGTTGTTTGATGAATGTTCTGCCATGCTGAATGCACTTGGATATACAAATCAAGTTCCACTGCTGGCAGCAGCCTTTGAATTTGCTGACCATTAATATCCCAGATGTGTGCTATGGGAGACAAAACCGTAGACTCTGCAGACCATGGTAGCACATTAATGCCACGAAGGCTGCTCACAGTTGCATGACCAACATGTGACCAAAAATGGTTTCTGAGACATTTTGGAGGAATGGCGGTAAAACTGATGTCAACACCAAGTTAATGTAATGCGTAGCTGTTACTGTACCCCGAAAGACAATTAGAGTAGTCAGGTTACCATACAGTATGCCATCCCTCACCGTAATCTTGGTAGTAGGACCAGGATGACAATCTCTCGATGGTCTCCAAAGGGCATTATCTATGTGCTATCCAGAACAATCTTATGCTTTCATATAGACACCTTAGGCTTGGTATGTAATGTCCAATTCCACTTGCATTACAGAATTGTGGAACCAGTGGTACATTCACTTCTCAGAAAAGTGTCGCACGAGCAATTTTTAAACAGTTTGCATGTTGCTTGTGCTACTGTGAGCAGCCTACATCACCCAAGAAGGCTGTCATGGTCTGCAGAGTCTTTTATCCCATCAAAGCACCTCTAGGACATAATTTGCTATTGCAAAGGGAGTCACCAGCAGCGGATCTTTATGATTTTCATGCTAAAGTGCATTCAGCCTGGCAGAACATTCCTCAGACAACTGTTAATAACCACATGGATAGCAGCCAAGACGTGCAAGTACAAGTATTTCTTCACATGATGCTCTTACGGTAGACAACCATCGCAGAATTCAGAGATTGGCAGCAAGACTCAACTCACTCGCACCCATACAAGTCCATGGGTGCAAAGAAAGAAAATCCTCCAGAGTAGAGATCTCATAAAACTTCACATTTATTAAGGTCTCATCATAAAATTAGACCATGATTAAGAAATAAATGTCAAAACACATCAGTTTGCTTTCTATGGCTGACAGTAGTATGTTTTTGCTTTTATGATGAGACATTCATAAATGTGAAGTTTTATATGATATCTCTACGCTGGAGGATCTTTCTTTGCATTTGTTCAGCAATATGTCCAGGACCAGGACGGCTCCATGCAGAGATCCACAACTAGACAAGGTGCCACAATCAACGTTGAGCTGACTTTCCCTCCACTTCCCCTTCTATATATTTTACATACACGTCTATGGGTGCGAGTGACAACGCACAGCACTCTGATTTCACCCAAGTGCAGTGTAACATACACAGACGACAGCAGCAGAGGAGACGGAGAAATTGCTATCTCAGTCTCCTCCGCAGCTGCGCTCCTATCCTGCACAGTAGCACGAGACTTGGCTCTGGTAGCAGCAGAGCAGGAGCCGAGAGTCATTGGCATATCACAGCTGATGCTATACACTAATGTGACTCCGGCCTAAGCGTTGCAATTTTAATGCGGAGTGCAAATAGATATAATGAATGCAGAGGTCTAAGACCTTCCACCATGCTGAACTGGACAATGTCATAGTGGCTACAGTGCAAAATAAATAGGGATTTTGTTTTTAATTTCACTTGTGGTGGAGATATTCGGTTCTCATCAACACAACCTTAAAGCAAAACTTGAGAAAAGGTCAGTTGCTTTTGCGTTTGGTAAAATACTTAGTGCCATTAAAAAATGTACTTCTCCTGAAGTTGAAGAAAAGGGAAGAAACCAGCTTTTGATTTTTAAAAATGATCTGGAATCCGCTCTATGAGATGAACTTGTCTATCTGGAATTTCACATAACTGATTGCAACAATGAGACTAAAGACCCCCTAGCACTCTGAAAGTGGCTACGAGAAAAAGGACTACACACCATTTATCCAAAATGTAGACATTTTATTAAGAGCGTTTGTCTGCATGACAGTGACAAATTCCTTGGCTGAAAGGACTTTTCCTTCTCTGAAAAGAAATCAAGGATCATTTAATATCTACGATGCAGCTAAATATGTCGAATTACACTTTGCATTGAAGCAGATTTAACAAGATTCTCAACTTCAATGAAACAACTGAAGTCTTTTCATGTACAAAAGCGCAAAGGAAGAAATTCTATAGGTAGCTAAAACGACAAATTCCAAGGAAAGGTTTTTTTGGTAAGGTGTTAATGTAATGCAATTTCATAAGTAGCGTATTTATTATTTAAAACCATGTGATTGAAAGATTATATTTATTGCATATATGTTTCAGAAATAAACTTGCAAGTTAAATTAAAAATAATAAAGTCAACATTTTGAAAGGGGAGGAGAGGGGGCACAGAATTACGTTATTAAGTCGTAGAAATGTGTATTGGGAGCAGCCAGTCCATCCAATATAGGTGGATTTTTAACAATACACCAAAATAAACCATTTTTTACCACCATTATTGTGGCCCACTTCATTATTGTGGCAGTCACCAAAGCCCCTGGATGCCATGAGGTTACAATGGATACAGCTTGTATATACCATATAGACATTAAATTGCCTTTTACATGAGCCAAGACGGAGCTCAGTTATCAGCAATTTACTTGTAGAAAGAGTCACATTATAGACTCCTCTGTCCAGTATAACTAATTTCTGCAGTAAGTGAACAACTACACTGCACAAAAACTTACACAACAATGTAACTCCAAGTCAATCACACTTCTGTGAAATCAACCTGTCCAGTTATGAAGCAACACAGATTGTGAATCAATGTCCCCTGCTGTTGAAGCAAAAGGAACAGACAACAGGTAGAAATGATAGACAATTAGCAAGACAACCCCTATACAGGAGTGGTTCTGCAGGGGGTGACCACAGACCATCTCTGTTCTCATCTTTTTTGGCTGATTTGGTCACATATGCATTTTGTCATTGCTCTCACCCTGCTCAGGTAGTGCAGCTTACTCAGGATGGCACATCAATGTGAGATGTGGCATGAAGGGTAGCTGTGTTTGTCAGCACACTGTCCAGAGCATGGAGCAGATATCAGGAGACAGGCCACAACACAAGGAGACGTGGATTGGACCATAGGAGGGCAACAATTCAGCAGCCAGACCGCTATATCCTGCTTTATGCAAGGAGGAACAGGATGAGTAGTGCCACAGCCCTGCAAAATGACCTCCAGCAGACTACCAACATCCATGTCTCTGCTTAAACTGTCAGAAAGACTCCACGAGGGTGGTATGAGGGCCAGACGTCCACAAGTGGGTGTTGTGCTTACAGCTCAACATCGTTCTGGGCGACTGGCAGATTCAACGTTGGCGCCCTGTGTGCTTCACAGATGAGAGCAAGTTCACACTGAGCACATGTGAAAGTCTGTAGATGCCATGGAGAACTTACTGCTGCCTGAAACATTCTCCAGCCTGACCAGTTTGGCAGTGGCTCAGCAATACTGTGGGGAGGCATTTATTTGGAGGGTCCTTTATCTGCTATCAAGATGTACCTTGGCTGTCATTAGGTACCGGGATGACAGCCTCAGACCCATTGTGAGACCATATGCAGGTGCTCTAGGCCATGGGTTCCTTCTGATACATGACAATGATGGGCCTCATGTGGCTGAAGTATGTCAGCAGTTCCCGCATGATTAGGGCATTCATGCTATGGACTGGCCCGCCCGTTCCCCAGACCTTAATCCAAAATTGAGAACATCTGGGACATCATGTCTCGTTCCATCCATTAAAGGCCTGTTGCGCCACAGACTGTCCAGGAGTTTACTGATTCTTTAGTCCAGGTCTGGAAGGAGATCCGGCAGGAGAACATCAGAACCATGCCCAGGCATTGTTGGGAGGTCATACAGACACTACTGAGCATCATTTCCTTGCCTTCAGTCATTTCTACTGAGGTTGGACCAGCCTGTAATTTGATTTTCCACTATGATTTTTAGCATTCCAAATCCAGACATCCCTGGGATTCATTGTAATTTACATTAATCATTTTTATATTTTATTGTTAAACACATTCCACTATGTAATGAATAAAGATTTGCAACTGAAATATTTCATTCAGTGATCTCTAGCAAGTGGTATTTTACTGTTCCATTTTTTTGAGCAGTGTTAATACATTAAAGCAATACTAAAAAGCAGTACTAAAAAGTACTAAAGCAGCATTAAAGCAGTACTCCTGACGAAGACAGGCGAAACTAGCATAGAGGCAGCAGGCCTGGGTTAAATTTTTGTCGAATACCATGTAAGTTATAGCGCTGGCACTTGCACTTTAATTATGCATACTTAGTTTAACTAACAAGCACCAATATACGCCGTGGCACTTTACTATAAGAATTATATCCATGTTCCCTCTCCACTTGGGAGTTTGACCCCTTATGGGACTAACTAGGAGTGTGGCAATCGTGACTCCCTTGCGTTTAGTGTGCTCCCACATCATATACAGCACATAATATTATTCATTTTTTTCATTACTGTAATTAAGTTGTAAACAATGCTATACTCTGGTTCACAAAATCCCCATGTAACCTGCTTTTGGTAGTGGTACTCTGGATTGATGTAATTTTTATAATTATAATATTAATAAATTGATTATATTTTGGTAAATATACTCTTGACCCTTTCCTTGTGGTTTTCCACACCCAGCTAGGGTTTTTTGTATGATCTATAACCAGTATAGAAAGATTTTTTTTTTTTAAAGAAATCAAATCCTGATTATATACCTGAACTTGATAGAAACGGACTAAGGCTATGTGTACACGTTTAGGATTTTTCGCGGTTTTTTTTTTTTTTTTTTGGCGGAAAAAAAAACCGCTTAAAAAACGCATACATAAGCATCCCATCATTTTTAATGCATTCTGCAATTTTTGTGCACTTGATTCGCTTTTTTCCGCGAAAAAAAAAAAAAACACATCGCGGTAAAAAACACAGCATGTTCATTAATTTTGCGGATTTTTCACGTTTTTGCTGCTATTTAGTGCATTGGGAAGCTCCAGAAAAAAAAACGCGCAAAAAAAACGCATGCGGATTTCTTGCAGAAAATGTCCGGTTTTGTTCAGGAAATTTCTGCAACAAATCCTGAGGTGTTAGACAAAAAGTTTGTTTACACTTAGAGGGGCAATTAATTAGCTTATTAATATATATGTGTTCAATATTATAAATAGACAGCAGTGAAAACAAACAAAATGAGTCGAAACCACTCGCATGAACAGAAAGAACCAACCACCAGAGCTATAGACCTAATTCAAAGAAATTAGTGGCACGGATATATGTATAGTCAAAATATTACTTTATTTGCGATGGTAACAACAGTTTATAGGTGCACATATTTGGAAGACAAAAAATAATAAAAACATATCAAGAGTGACAACAATAAAATCACCAACATATATAAAAACCTAAATAGGTATAAGGTACACCATAAAAGGAAGGATTGTTCACAGGACTCGTACTCACAGTCTATAAAAATAATAAAATAAAGTGTATAAATTGTGCTAATAAAATGAATTCTAACAGCATAAAAATATAAATGTGATTGTGTAAAAGCAGAAAAAATGGGGTTAAATATACCCTGCAAATATAACCCACTATATTGTGGCTTTGCAACATGCAAACCGGTGCAATGTGCAACCCTAAAAGAAGGGAACAAAGTGCAGTGTGTGCAAAAAATATATAGAAGGAGTAATAAAACGCAATTGTTTGAGAGTTCCTGTACCTTAAGGCGTTACCTCATCCAAAATATGTCACTCTTGATATGTTTTTATTATTTTTTGTCTTCCAAATATGTGGACCTATAAACTGTTGTTACCATCGCAAATAAAGTAATATTTTGACTATACATATATCCGTGCCACTAATTTCTTTGAATTAGGTCTATAGCTCTGGTGGTTGGTTCTTTCTCTTCAAATCCTGAGGTGTGCACATAGCCTTAAAACAGGACACTTGAAATCAGCTCCTAAAGAGCGACTGTGCAGCCAGGAGGGCAACACACACAGGACACCTTCTGTGCAGCATGTTTTTTTTCCTACCCCTTTTTCCCTTCACAAGTTATCACATGAAGACTGCAAGAAGATGTGAAAGTAACCCAGTTGTAGTGCCAGCTGCCACACTGCAATGTCAGACAGAAAGCAGTAACCTTGAAAACAGTAATTTGTAGAAATCACAAGGGTGTACAGCTTACACAATGAAGAAGTTTTCATTGTTTAAATGAAATAGAAAATCCCTTAAAGTGCTGTACAGCTCTCTGAAAGCAACGGGAAGTCTCTACAACACATTTGTCACTATTCTTTCCATGATAATGACAATCTAGCTGGAGCCCCATTACACTATATAATGAGTGGGGTTAGTTTGTTGCCGTTTGGCTCTAGCACAGCTTCAAATGCATGTACATTGCCTGATTTTCCACAATATACAGGAGCTTTAGGGTTTTTTTTTTCCCAGAGGAATCAGACTATTGTGTGTTGTGTATGGGGAACTCCTGCTTCTCCCTGAAAATTGTAAGGATATGACTTAGATTTTCAACACTTGATCCTTTCATTCCCTCAGGAGAGCAGTGTACTACTCTCTCCTCACGCCGTGGAACACTCATATACATCAAAAAGTCAGTCGAGATCGCAGAGGTACATTTGGCTGACAGCTTTTGAAGGTGCATGGGTTCCTTTACATCAGGGGTGGGGAACCTCAGGCCATTTACGACCCTCGATGACCTTTTATCAGGCCCCCGGGCAGATTCTCAGGGACCGCATTCTTGTGCAGGGAGCTGTATTTTGATTACAACCAGCTCATTAATTTCTTCTTGCTCTGTTAGCACACACACGCAGTGTTCACTACTGAACACTGAAGGGCATGCAATGAAAGATTACGTCCTGAAAACAGTGCCAGGGTCAGGATGCATTTTGTTGGCGGAGTTTGTATGGCCCCCAAGGATGGTATAAATATTCAAATGGCCCTTGGCAGAAAAAAAAATTCCCCACCCCCGCTTTACATGGACACTAACATTGATGACAAGTGTACATTTGCAGTGTTCACACCAGTTTTCTCTGAGTTTGTAGACCACCTACACAAGGCATGGGTAATAATACAGACCACCTCAACGTTAGTGCAATTACTTCCACTGGTCTCCCTACTGCATACGCATTGATTTTTTTTTTTTTACCAAGCCTCTCTGGAAACAATGTCTCTTGTGATATTCAGAACGAGCAGAAAAACCAACTAAGCACATTTAGCTCATAAACCTTGCAGTCTCGAATATGATTGTGTCAGCCAGCATGCCCTTTCAAGTCATTTATTACATCTGGGCTGAGCACTGGGCCTACAACTCAGCGCTCTGAACAGTCTATGAAGGCGGGAGCCTACTCACACTGCAGCATGTGTGCCAGCGCCACCATTTTCTGCTGGATGGCAGTCAGTCAATATGCTACGGATTCAAAATAACGCTAGTGTGAAAGTAGCCTAAGGCATAAAGTAAGGATGCAGTGTAAGCCCAAAACCCCACATGAAAAAATTATTTCTAGTCAGATTCTCAAAACTTTACAGAACCCCCAATTTGCCTTTTTCCTGGGTATGGTGTCTGGTTTACTTTGCTACGCCCAAACGTTTTTTTGGCAAACCAGAACCCTGCTCTAGATAAAAAAGGTTTCGATAATGAAGCTGAAACCATTCAGTTGGTGTACAAGATTACCAGTGTTGTAGAGTCAACTTGCTTTTTCACATTTTTTCTATTTGTTTTTCTGTTTTATTACTATTTTATGAAGCATATCCAACAGATTCAGGCCAACAGCTGCATTGGAGGAAAGCATCTGCTTTGCAGCAAAGTGAAAACCAACATCATCGTCATTGCGGCTTTACTACTGCTTTGTTTCACTCCGTATCACATCTCCAAGTTTTTCCTGGTAGGATTTGACGACTCGTATGGATGCAAATACCTAAATGCATTGATTCAAGTTAAAAATTGTTGTTTGTGCCTTGCGGAGTTCAGAAGCTGTACAGATCCCATATTTTACTTCTGCCTAGATGACACCTTTAAGAAGAATTTTCGAGTCTTTTGTAAGAAATGTTCTACATATGAAAAAGTAAATTCAATGGTAATCAATGAATCCGCAATTAAAACACCAACAATATCTGGGAGGATTATAAAAAGCAATATCATTCCCAATGAAACCTACCAGTAGAAGAACCAATGGAAAAAAAAGGTTTTAGAACAATTTGGTACATTCCGATTCCAAATGTATAAAGATCTGATCTCACTTCCTGCAGTATCTGACTTGCTCATAATCAAGAGCTAAGCCCAAAGGAAGCCAAAGCAGGCTAGAGCAAAGATATTGCATGTCCTTCGGAATATGAGCACATGAAATATTAAACATTTGTCATGGGCAGAAGATCAGAGACTCACAAAACTGCCTAGAACGATCCGCTGCTTCTTTAACATAAGGACATTTGGGGAGGGAACATGACAGCTGGCAACAGGTAAAAGACCTCATAAATGCAATTACGGCATGGAGCCAAACAGAGCATTGGGACACTGGAGAAAGACCAAAGGGGAAAAAACAAAACATCAGATGCTTTAGGGCTGTAAATATACTAATTGCCAACAGCCCAAAAAGACAATTAAAAACATTCTTTAATTCTTGAAAAAACGGTCAACATTCACTATCCTATCCAAACCCATCAGGCTTGAAAAGCAAAGAGAAAGATTGGTAGATAAAGCACTGTGTAATATCCCTCAATGAACAGTACTAATTTATCCCAATACCTTGCTCAAAATATCTATGGAAGATAAAAGCCAGCTCACCATTAAATACAGTCCAGTGTGCAAGGAATGTCATTCTGACCAAACGAAGCAAAGGGAGAAAAAAGCCATGGGTTCCCGCACCTGGTAAAAATATTTTTCAATCCAACTTTACTTTTGATATTTTTTTAACCCAATAAAGTACAATAGACAGGAACAAGGCAACACGTTTCAAGCGCAATTTGGCTTTGAAATCTGGATTGCACTCAAAACGCGTTGCCTTGTTCCTGTCTTTTGCACCTTACTTTTGATATGCAGTGGCTCCATTAGAAGCATTTCAATGTCTTTCAGTGGCCTAGCCAGTCTCCAGACCTAAACCAGATAGAAAATCTTTGGAGGGAGCTGAAACTCCAGGTTGTCCAGAGACAGAGCTGCAACTCCATATCTTTCAGGTTAACATCTGTATGGAGAACTGGGCCAAAACCTCTGCTGCAGTGTGTGCAAACTTGGTCAAGAACAGCTGAAAATGTCTGACCTCTAACTGCAAAGGTTTCTGTACCAAATATTAAGTTCGGTTTTTTTTTTTATTGTATCAAATACTGCTTATTTAATGCAATAAAATGTAAATTATGGAAAAAAGACTGGAGCACAGTTGCAATCATACCCATCCAGCCTCTTTTGGTCGCTCCTAAATCCTAGACCCAAACTCAGGTGCACAATTCTAACAAAATGAACATGGAAATGCACAAAAAGAACATTTTAACAGCCAATTGTGGTACTTACGGTATTATTTCAAGATCTGTTAATTAAAATGTACTCATTTACTCATTGGAGAATCACTAACCTTTAACTTATTAGGAGCCAAATACTTTACTAATACCTCTGCAACAGAGAGGCAAGGTAATATTGAAAAAAAAAAAAAAAAGTTTAATCCTGTTTGTGGTGAAATATGTGAACGAAATATTATATGGAAAAAAAAAAAAAAAAAAAAAAAATTTATATATATATATATATATATATATATATATATATATATACAGTTAGGTCCATATATATTTGGACAGAGACGACATTTTTCTAATTTTGGTTATAGACATTACCACAATGAATTTTAAGCAAAACAATTCAGATGCAGTTGAAGTTCAGACTTTCAGCTTTCAGTTGAGGGTATCCACATTAAAATTGGATGAAGGGTTTAGGAGTTTCAGCTCTTTAACAAGTGCCACCCTGTTTTTATAGGGACCAAAAGTAATTGGACAATTGACTCCAAGGCTATTTCATGGACAGGTGTGGGCAGTCCCTTCGTTATGCCATTCTAAATTAAGCAGATAAAAGGCCTGGAGTTGATCTGAGGTGTGGTGCTTGCATTTGGAAGGTTTTGCTGTGAAGTAAACATGCGGTCAAAGGAGCTCTCCATGCAGGTGAAACAAGCCATCCTTAAGCTGCGAAAACAGAAAAAAAAAACATCCGAGAAATTGCTACAATATTAGGAGTGGCAAAATCAACAGTTTGGTGCATCCTGAGAAAGAAAGAAAGCACTGGTGAACTCATCAATGCAAAAAGACCTGAGCGCCCACGTAAGACAACAGTGGGGGATGATCGCAGAATCGTCTCCATGGTGAAGAGAAACCCCTTCACAACAGCCAACCAAGTGAACAACACTCTCCAGGAGGTCGGCGTATCAATATCCAAATCTACTATAAAGAGAAAACTGCATGAAAGTAAATACAGAGGGTTCACTGCACGGTGCAAGCCACTCATAAGCATCAAGAATAAAAAGGCTAGACTGGACTTTGCTAAAAAAAACAACTAAAAAAGCCAGCACAGTTCTGGAAGAACATTCTTTGGACAGATGAAACCAAGATCATCCTCTACCAGAATGATGGAAAGAGAAAAGTATGGCGAAGGCGTGGTACAGCTCATGATCCAAAGCATACCACATCATCTGTAAAACACGGCAGAGGCAGTGTGATGGCTTGGGCATGCATGGCTGCCAGTGGCACTGGGTCACTAGTGTTTATTGATGATGTGACACAGGACAGAAGCAGCCGAATGAATTCTGAGGTATTCAGAGCCATACTGTGTGCTCAGATCCAGCCAAATGCAGCCAAACTGATTGGTCGTCATTTCATACTACAGATGGACAACGACTCAAAACATAAAGCCAAAGCAACCCAGGAGTTTATTAAAGCAAAGAAGTGGAATATTCTTGAATGGCCAAGTCAGTTACCTGATCTCAACCCAATTGAGCATGCATTTCACTTGTTATAGACTAAACTTCAGACAGAAAGGCCCACAAACAAACAGCAACTGAAAACCACCGCAGTGAAGGCCTGGCAGAGCATCAAAAAGGAGGAAACACAGCGTCTGGTGATGTCCATGAGTTCAAGACTTCAGGCAGTCATTGCCAACAAAGGGGTTTCAACCAAGTACTAGAAATGAACATTTTCTTTAAAATTATTTAATCTGTCCAATTACTTTTGGTCCCTTTAAAAACAGGGAGGCACATGTTAAGGAGTTGAAACTCCTAAACCTTTCATCCAATTTTAATGTGGATACCCCCAAATGAAAGCTGAAAGTCTGAACTTCAACTGCATCGGAATTGTTTTGTTTAAAATTCATTGTGGTAATGTCTATAACCAAAATTAGAAAAATGTTATCTGTGTCCAAATATATATGGACCTAACTGTATATACACATATATACATATATATATACATATATACATATATATATATATATATATATATATACACACACACACACACACATATATATACACACACACTATAATTCTAGAAAATGTATGTATATAGCAGCCACATAGTAAATAACAGCCCACGCAGTATATATAACACTGCCCACGCAGTATATACAGTATAACACAGCCCACACAGTATATATAACACAGCCCACACAGTATATATAACACAGCCCACGCAGTATATAACACTGCCCACGCAGTATATCGCAGCCACGCAGTAGCTAACACAGCCCACGCAGCATATAACAGCCCACGCAATATATAACACAGCCCACGTAGTATAGAGAAGCCATGCAGTATATAACACTGCCAACGTAGTATATAGCAGTGTGGGCACGATATCCCTGTTAAAAAAAAAATAAACTAAAATAAAAAATAGTTATATACCACCCTCCGGCGTCCAGCGAAGCTGTCCCGATGCACGCACTGCTGCCGCCAGCTTCCGCTCCCAGAGATGCATTGCGAAATTACCCAGATGACCGTTAAGTCTTCTGGGTAATTTCGCAATGCATCTCTGGGAACGGAAGCTGGCGGCAGCCGCGTGCGCATCGGCAGACGACGGAAGGTGAGAATAGCAGGTTTTGTGTTTTTTTTAATTATTTTTAACATTAGATTTCTTTTACTATTGATGCTGCATAGGCAGCATCAATAGTAAAAAGTTGGTGTCACACAGGGTTAATAGCAGCATTAACGGAGTGTGTTACACCGTGGCATAACGCGGTCCATTAATGCTGCCATTAACCCTGTGTGAGCGCTGACTGGAGGGGAGTATGGAGCAGGCGCTGACTGGACGAAAGTAGGGAGGGACTAATTCTCGGCCGGGCTGTGTGATTGGTCAGCGACGCGGGATTTCCGTGACAGACAGACGGAAGTACCCCTTAGACAATTATATATAGAGATTGGTGACATAGTCATAGAGTGTATATATATATATGTGTGTATGTGTATATATATATATATATATATATATATATATATATATATATATATATATATATATATATATATTTTATATACACACATATCTACTATATAATTGTCTAAGGGTCACTTCCGTCTTTCTGTCTGTCCTTCTTTCTGTCGCGGTTATTCGTTCGCTGATTGGTCTCGGCAGCTGTCATGGCTGCCGTGACCAATCATCGACGCGCACAGTCCGGAAGAAAATGGCCGCTCCTTACTCCCAGCACTCACTGCCCGGCGCCCGCATACACCCCTCCGCTCACACAGGGTTAATGCCGGCAGTAACGAACCGCGTTATGCCGCGGGTAACGCACTCCGTTACCGCTGCTATTAACCCTGTGTGACCACCTTTTTACTATTCATGCTGCCTATGCGGCATGAATAGTAAAACGATCTAATGTTAAAAATAATAAAAAATCGTTATATACTCACCGTCCGTCGGCCCCTTGATCGACAACAGGCCTGCCCGACGCTCCGGTGACCGCTCCATGCTGCGATCTCGCGAGATGATGACGTAGCGGTCTCGCGAGACCGCTACGTCATCATCTCGCGAGACTGCAATGCACTCCTGGGACCGGAGCGCGCGAGGAGCGTCGGTAAAGGCCTCGCGTCGGTAAAGGCCTCGCTTGGGTCCGGGAGCTCCGGAAGGTGAGTATATAACTATTTTTTATCAGGGATATGATGCCCACATTGCTATATACTGCGTGGGCTGCGCAATATACAACGTGGGCTGCGCAATATATACAACGTGGGCTGCGCAATATATACAACGTGGGCTGCGCAATATATACAATGTGGGCTGCGCAATATACAACGTGGGCTGCGCAATGTACAACGTGGGCTGCGCAATGTAAAACGTGGGCTGCGCAATATATACAACGTGGGCTGCGCAATATATACAACGCGGGCTGCGCAATATACAATGCGGGCTGCGCAATATACAACGCGGGCTGCGCAATATACAACGTGGGCTGCGCAATGTACAATGTGGGCTGCGCAATGTACAACGTGGGCTGCGCAATGTACAACGTGGGCTGCGCAATATACTACGTGGACTGCGCAATATACTACGTGGGCTGCGCAATGTACTGCGTGGGCTGCGCAATGTACTGCGTGGGCTGCGCAATGTACTGCGTGGGCTGCGCAATGTACTGCGTGATTTACAACGTGGGCTGCGCAATATATTACGTGGGCTGCGCAATATATTACGTGGGCTGCGCAATATATTACGTGGGCTGCGCAATATATATATATATATACACACACACTGGAAGCCAACAAGAAAGGTGACATTTGACACCTCCTAACTCTTGGAAGAGAGATGTTAATTACGGCCTGATAGTATCTCTGTCAGAACTTCCACACAAAGGATCTCAAAAGAAAATAATATATTCATTGGGAGGCGCGGCCGTGGTCCAATCAAAAACCAAGCAATTATGATATTAACTTGAGGGGCTGGTCTAGAAACCTGACCTCCAGACAAAAGCTATAAATTAGGGCTGTATACAGAGAAACGCGTTCACATGTGAGGGCAGCCTGAGATGCTGTTGTGTTCCACCAACTCCATTCACCCCCCCTAAGGGAGCAGAAAGCAAACTACCAGTTACATGATTTCTGTAAGTTTCTCCTATTTTTTTTTTTAAACTGTTTTGCATAAGTTGTATGTCTTTTTTATCATATTTTTATACCTTTTTACGGTAAGCACTGTACCTTTTTGTATTAAAGTATAAAACTAACAAGTTGAACCTTGAATGTTCTAAAAGAATCCATAGCCTAAGATGTGTGAGCCTTATGAGTGGTAGACATTATGAGTGGTAGACATTATTAGTACTAATATTTCCGGGACTCATCGCCCGTGTATTCGGTGAGTGGTTGCAGCGTGTATGAGCGGGTGTGTGATTTATGCTCCCATTACAGCATAGGACAGAGAGTGAATGCTGGACTGAGTGAGGAGATAGATTAATCCTTGCAGGCACAACCCCAAGTCACGTGCTGAGAGCGGGCATGTGACGAATTAGTTACACCACGGAGTAGGGATCCGTGACACTGTTCTGCAGCCACCATTACATCATGTATCCAGTTCAACAAGAAGAATTTTATGAAAGGTACTCTTTAAAATTGGACCAAGGACAACATCTACAGGGGCAGGTCGATAAAAGTACTGTATAAAAAAGGATGACTATACTAAATTATTGAGACACTAGTGAAGTTGTTTTTTGTTCACATTAGTTATTCTCTCTGACTCCATGTCCTGGCACTTCACTGAATAACACTACCCAATCCACAGCTTCATCAGTCCTCCAGCACTGACCTGTCTGACCACCAGTAAATGTGTCATTGCCAAGTGTTACATGTGCTACTCCAACAGTCTGTCACCTTGACACTTAGTTTCAGAGGGTTAAAAAAAAAATACATTTCTTTGGCACATCTAAGTGTATTTTTTAATGTGTTACAGACAAAAACATTTGTCAAAAAGATACAATTCTTACCGTCTATAGAGGATAGTGAAAGGAAAGGAGTCTAACCTCTAACTTGCAATGCAGCTGGTCCAAAATGTTATGTAGGAATCTTAGCCAAATTACTGCCAATGAGGGCACACACTATCCCACTCTAGACCTTTTAGAAAAGCAAACTTAATGTTGACAGGTTGATAAAGGGCTCACAACTTCTGAAGCAGAAGTGCACGGCTCCCCTGCATCACGGCTTCGTGGGCCACACTACTTGCCTCCACAGCTTCAGTACAGCCCTGGGGCTGGAGAGGTGACCAGGATTAAGATCTATAGTCTACAGCCTAAGTGAAGCTTAGAGGAAAGAGTTTCTAACTTGAAAGCATGATCTGTCCATTCCCTTGGCAACGAGCAGTAAACAATATTTAAAAAAAAAAAAAAGTTGAGAGAATAAAGAAGTAGTCAAATGTCTAAATAAAATACAATTCGTGTGATGGAAATCATTTAACTGAATGCCCACAACAGAATATCTGAGTTTTTTGTAAATGTTAACCCTCTTACCTTTACATCTCTGTGAATGATATTATTATCGTGACAGTAACGCAGAGCTTCTAGAATCTGTCGCATGTAGTGACTGTAACGATAAAACAAACAAGGAATATAAAAGCCAGGTCAGGACGGACTATAGTTACAGTAGCTGCATCTTGCAACCAAATATCACCCATACGATCAATAGAGGTGGTCATCTGCTGGCTGGAAACAGGAAAAGCTCCTACTGAACAAAAGCAAGAGGATACTGAAACGTGAGATAAAAGCTCGGCTGGAAAACTAAAATATATGAACATTGATTTATCTTCATTATTAAAGCAGTTTTCTACACAGAGTTCAACAATTTACAACGAGTTTGCTAAAGTAGAGGCTATATATTCCCTCACATCGGTAAGTGTCCTGCGGCTTTTGAGATGCAAAGAGTTCAGCTAGTATGGGTTAAAAAAAAAAAAAATAAATAAATAAAAGTCTTCACCATTTTAAAATCTTTAAACTTAGTCCATACAAAAAAGGGTTACTGGGACATTCACCGCATGGTACCATGATTAAGGACAAATGTATGCCCGGCACCTGTTGGTTAGTGAATCTCCCTGTGACAACTTTTGTATGGACTAAGTTTATGGATTTTTAAAATGCTATTGAATTAAAAACTGTGAAGACGTATTTGTCCATAATGGCCGAAGTACTTGCATGCCTTCTGCTATTGACATTATCAGGAAAGGCTGGATTGCACAAGGCGTCTGAAGTGACCTTGTTCACGGCTGCTATTGACAGATCTGCAGCACACAAACATGGCATCATCAACAAGCGGTATTATAGGCATATCAAAGTGTAGAGAAAGGAAAGCATCGAAGTCTTTAGGGAGGGTAGATCACACCTCAGAAGTATAGATGAGGAAATTACATGGGCTGTGAGAGATAAAGAACCCACCACTGACTTGTGAAGGGGAAAGCGCAAACTCAGACACTATTATCAGTGTCAAAAGGCAGTAGGGAGATGTGGTCCCTCATAGGAGTTAGAAGGGAAAAATCAGTACAGGAATGAAGCTAGGATCATACACGAGAGCTAGTGCATTCAGCAGTGTGCTATATTCACAAAGTCACTTGCAGCATGCAGAAGGAATACATCCAATATAGAAAAAGTCTATGGGAAATAAGTGTGCGCGCACATACACACACGTCTCAAAACAGGGTTCCCCACGATACCCAAAATTCAAGCCAGTTTCACAATTGAAGAGAAAAGGTTTTATTAAATTCGGCCACTTGTCATGGTCAGCTGCGAGTGTCAGGATACACTGCTTCTGTTATACAAGAGGAGCTGCAGATATTTCACATTGCATTTCTAGATTGTCACTAACCTCCTTTTAAATTACATCTGTAATAAATTGCATCTTGGCTGCCAATGCAGCATTCATAAGAGATGTTTGCATTCCAATCCATTTCCTTGGGAATTATAGAACATTTTACAATGGTAATAGTGGTAACATTTAACTCCAAGCCTAAGAGGAGGGACATTATGGAAGGATGAATTTATCTAAAACATTTCCAAATGTAACCATTGTAAGGTCGGGTGCCCACGATCCGGAAGTTGCAGTGCTTTGGACACAGCATATGTTCGCTACGTCCAAATAGCTGCCGTCTGAACGCAGGTAAATCCGCATGTGTTCATTGAACTGTGCGAAATTAACGCATTCAATACATTGTACTGGTGAAATTTCTCTTGCAGAGACTTGCATCTCCACAAGAGAAATAGACATGCTGCTGTCTGGAAAGACGCGCCACATGTCAGTATCCGAGGGTGATCGGCAGGCGTCTGTGGACACATAGTGGACATGGGATTTCTAGAAATCCCATCAACTATGCTGTAACATCTGGATGCTTTGGGTTTGACTCTGCATAAATACGCAGCACTAAACCAGCAGCAGTTCCTGATTATCTGCACATAGCCTTAGGGGAAAAGCAGTTCTAGAACACTGAAGAATGAGCACAAGAAATTGCATTGAAGAGCTGCAAGCACGGATCTTGTGTGGCAGCATTTGGGGTTTGTATTACAGGATCATCTTCTATGGATATGGAATTAATTAGTAGATTAAAAAAAAAAACCTGTATATTGACTAGCAAATGGGTAACCATGTTTTGAACTTTTGACTTTCAGACTGCATTTCTCACCATCCCCTTCTGCTTGGAAGGTGAGAACCATCATTTTATAGAAAATCTTGGCTATCTCATACATAAATTTGACTTGCAATTATTTCGTATTATTGATAAGTTAGGCAGATTCTTGTCATGTCACTGCATTGTTACTGTTTCGCTCCTAAAAATCTAAATTTTAACTTATTATTTTATTGGTACTTTGTAAATCCACTTTTGGCTTTCAACACTGTCTGAATCCTTCTAGGCATGCTCTTGATCAGATTCAAACATGTCTGAAACAAGGTCTCTTCTACAGATTCCCAAAAGTTGGTGGATCCTCTACATGGACATTACGGATCAGCAACATTAAAGGGAACTGGTCAGAAGATTTTGCCGCTATAAGATACGGCCACCGTCTTTCAGGGCTTACCTACAGCATTCTATAATGCTGTAGAAAAGCCCCCGGTCTGACCTGCTGTGAAGAAAAATAAGTTATATTATACTCACCAGGGGGTGTGGGTGGTGGTCCTGTGCGGTCTGGTTCGATTGGTGTCGCAGGTCCGGATCCGGCGCCTCCCATCTTCTTGTGACGCCGCCCTCGCGTTCCTGCGCAGGCGTACTGATATGCCCTGTGGACGGCAGAGTAAAGTACTGCAGTGCGCAGGCGCTGGGCCTCTCTGACCTTTCCCAGCGCCTGAGCACTGCAGTACTTTGGTCTGCCCTCAACAGGGCATATCAGTACGCCTGCGCAGGAACGCCGATGCCGGGGAGCGATGAAGAAGCAGGAGGGCAGCCTCACAAGATGGGAGGTGCCAGTTCCGGACCTGCGACACCCATCGAAGCAGACCGCGCAGGACCACCCCCACCCCCCAGTATAATATAACTTAGTTTCTTCACTTGCAGGTCGGACCGGGGGCTTGTCTACAGCATTATAGAATGCGGTAGATAAGGCAGTAGCCGCATCTTATAGCGGCAAAATCTGCTGACAGGTTCCCTTTAAACACAGCCATAACAGACTGGCAGCAGCTGTGTTTTAATTAAAAGCATGAGGTTGGCCGTTGAAAGTTGTGGGATCAAGCTCTGAACGCAGAGATCTCACAATCTGGACGTTCAGACCCAACCTTTTGCTAGAAAGTGGAGCCATACAGGACGGCGGTAGCAGCCATTCTGGGCACAAACAAATGACAGGTGCTCTTTAAGGACCCATAACGTAGCAGCATAAATAAGCCAAAATAAAGTGCAGAGCAGCCTTTAGAAATATCCACTCCAGTGCAGTGCTGCTGGGAATAACCTACTGAACTCATAATTCTTCAGTGATTACACCTTAAGCTTAAAAAATGCTGAATAGAGAATTTCAGCATCAGCTCTTTACCTGCATCATGAAGCAAAACCTTTACAAGCAATACATGAAACAATTATATGTTCACGCACTGGAAATTAACAATACACCTAGATGTAAAGCTGGTTAGAACAAAACACACGAGACTACGCCAATGATTATGGAGAAGGTCTTCACCACAGTTACATTTTCTGCAATAACCCTTCTTTATAAAGTGGTTAAAGAGAAAATCACCATCTTACAGACGTGGAAAGGTTCTAATGTGCGCACAGATGGCTACTTGGCACATCCATGTGTTGGTATTCCGTAAGCACACTTGTGTGGGTGATTATTTCTATCAGACAGAATAATGAAGCAGACGTTTACCATAAATACCACATTATGATGAGGCTTATTACCTTTACATTTGGGGAAACTCTGTAGTCAGCAGTAATAACCAAGACCAAGGCTTTTTTGCAGAGTGCTTTATTTCTGATTTATTGGCCGCCTTCTTCAGTATTCTGTGTAAACTGGAAGTCAGTCTCAGAAATCCATAGAGATCTAGTTTCTCCAGAGCAGACCGAAGTCCGTACGATTCAGGTTAAGGTGTGGGTCACTTGGCAGAACGGGACAATGGAACAAAGCCTACCAGTAATCATTCTGTGAAAATGAACAGCACTGCTATTTATCTGATGTATGGTACGCACAATTGGTCCAGAAGATAAAATAGATGTTCCTGGATTGCTTCCTTGGAGTTTTCATTTTAGAAATTGATAACCTGGTGTTTGGATGGATGGAGATTGTTGCGGGCTCACATGCACAATATACTGAGTGTACAACACCTCCTTTCTGTATATGTTAGTCACATACCTGGCAACCGCTTCACTGTACACAAATCCAGCATCCGCTCGCTTCACAATTTCAAAGCACAAGTCGGCTCCATCCATACTGCAACGAGAGAAGGCGAAAACGGAGTGTTAATTAGACTAAACACATACCAGAGGTGAATATTTCATCAATTACCGCAAGTTGTAAAGGGACTATCAAGTTATCAAGACAAGAAAAGAAAAAACAAAAATCTCTATGACCAAAATGACCTAATCTGGAGCAACAAACGCAGCGAGACCCATTACAAAGTGTCTCTCAATTGTTATTCATGTTCCATTTTTAAAGCAATTCATTTCCCCTAAATACAGAGATATAATTTGAGCTGACGGCACTTTTAGCAAAGCAATCAAATCTACTTATGAAGCGTGGAATGAAGAGGGGGAGATTTAAAAAAAAAACAAACAAAAAAAACAAAAACAGTCGCTTTAAACAATAAAACAAACAAATCAAATGGCAACACACACACTAGGGGTTGTGAAGCATTCACACAGAAGAACACAGAAAACGGGCAGCTAGAAATGCAAATTTATTTTTCCTGCAGATTCCATAGATACATTCTGGAGGTTTATACAATGTAGCACAGGGCAGAGTTTATCTTCCCAATTTGAAGTTTTTGTAGCCACTCTGTTAGCAGTTCCAGCAAGGCTGGGTCCACAGTGTTTTATCCCACATTCAGTGGCCCCATTGGGGCTTGTATCCGAAATCCCTCCCTCGCAAAACTGGACTCTGTAGTATGTGCAGACAGGGCAACTGACTAATGATGCAGACGCAGTCACAGCATGCGTTCTTCTGCATTTTCGTCCATATTGCAGGTGGACAGAGACTCAGTCTGCATCATTATAGTCAATGGCCAGGTCAGCACATAAGCCAGTCATTAGATAGCGCCTCTTCACTCTTCCCTGCACGGACCATGGATATCAGTGCAGGTCCTGAAAAAACACGGACTACCCACTGGCAACTGCTTACATAAAGAAGTTAAATCACAGGCAATGTACTCCCAAGCAAGGGCATTGTTTAAATGTACGAGAAAAACACTACTACTTGCATCACTGATTTTGGTTAGAGTGATGTCTGAAAAGGTGGAATTTTATTTTTTTTTCATCCAAGAAAAACTGATAAATCTCAGACATTGACCAGTCTGAAAAACAGACTGCACTCAGATGGCATTTAAGTGTGTTGGATTTTTTTTCATGGATCTATACACTTGTCAAACATTGAGATGAGTGCAAGATGAAAATCAGCAATACAGGTCTCAGATTTTGTGGGAGCCACTTGATTTCTGCAAATTTAGATGAATATAGCTGCCAATTTTCTTGGAGTAAATGCTTATTAACGTTAAAAAAAAAAAAAAAAGATAATCTTTATTTATTCTCATTTAAAACCCACCACAGGTGGTACCGTACACACCACAAAAAAACACACTGTGAAAAAAACAAAACAGCCAACCTTGGTATGGGTTAGGAAGAAAAAGCACAGACACAGCACTAGGGATTCCTAAAGGCGGAGGTTGGCATTGTAGGGGGGAGCGTTTTGGTGCCCCCACTCAATGATGACTACCCCTAAAATTCCCTAGATGCACCCTATAGCCAATCTAATGTCCCCATACACAATAAAGGAACCACTGGTACTAGACATAGGTAAATCAAGGCATATGATTCAATACCTTAACCACAGTATTTATAACCAAGGAGATACCCTGATAGATACACGGAACCTAGTGAAATACATATAGATCAATTGAAACTGAAAACTCTCAAACAGCAGAGTGTCAAGATTTAAGGTTAGAAATCAAGGTACTCATCTGGACGAATGCCACGCGCCTTCCAATGCCTCAACGCCTTTCCGGCTCATCAGGAGGCCGATACCATATGGTGTCAAGACACACCATGCGGTGGCATTCGTCTATTTGAGTACCTTGACTTCTAACTGGGGACCTTCCCAGATGGATAAGATCAGCTTACAGCTGTCTGCTTTACCTTTGCTGGTTATCAAAAAAAATTAAAAAAAAATAAAAATAGGGTGGAGCCAACTTTTTTTATTTATCGGGTTAAACCAGGCTAAACACCCTTTAGTGCCAGATGAAAGGCACTAACTGCTGCAAGCTTATTATATGTAGGGGGATCGTGAATTTATATATCTACAGGATAGCTATCTATTCTAATATATTTCTACCATCTATCTAGCTATAGCTTTCATATTTTTTGTGATTTATACGTGTTTTAGTGTTAAACGCTTTGCTTTGGGCAACTTCCTGTTTGCTCTACTGCCTGTGTATTAATGAAACAAAAATGCACGCATCAAAAACGCATGTAAAAAACAAGGAAAAAATGCAAGTGAACCAAGGTGCGGAATGCTTACAGAAATTCTGCAGCGTCAAAAACTCATGGTGGGAACGTGCCTCAGCTATTTTACAGTTACAGAACTGTTCATAAGCAAGTTGCAGCCACACTTGACTTATGATCTATGATGGCAGACCCACTAGCAACTTGCAGCCAAAAAGCCATCAGGTTTGGCGCTCTGTTGCCAATTGCAGTGGTCACATGACACTGCCAATCACTGACAACAGCAGATGTGATGCCACCATGCGGCACTAACCTAATCCTATTGCAATTTATTAGCAATGACTAAAGATTTATTCTGTGATTACTCGGAAAGTGCCCGCTGAGGATAAAATATCCACCGCAGAGAGGCTCAACTTTCAGCTACACACAAAATCTGGTTCAGCACATACTACTGTCTTTAATCCCATTTGTACATGTGGGTTCTCTACATTACTGGATTGAAAGACGAAGCCTGCCACCTTTTGGGCAAGGGTAAGATCGCTGCACGTACAACGCCACACACAAATGTGCGAGGACAACAATTTCCCAGCTACAATCTGGCAATTCAGTTTCTGTTAGGACACACAGGAGGTGATAAACAAAGCAAAATGAGCCATAACGGAGGTTCAATTTCCACTACAAAACTGGCATAGAAGCCATTCACCAGATTTATTATTATGTGCTTAGACAAGTTTTGAAATTAAACTTAACCCCTTAGAGACCCTGCCTTTTTTTCTTTTTTGCGTTTTCGTTTCTCTCCCCTTCTTCCCAGAGCCATTACTTTATTTTCCCGTCAATATGCCCATGTGAGGGCTTATTTTTTGCGTGCAGAGCTGGCGTTTTTAAGGATACCATTTCGGTGCAGATACGTTCTTTTGATCGCCCGTTATTGCATTTTAATGCAATGTCGTGGCAACCAAAAAACGTAATTCTGCCGTTTTGAATTTGTTTTTATTGCTACGCCGTTTAGCGATCAGGTTAATCCTTTTTTTATTGAAAGATCAGGCGATTCTGAACGTGGCGATACCAAATATGTGTAGGTTTGATTTTTTTATTGTTTTATTTTAAATGGGGTGAAAGGGGGGGTGATATAGAGATTATACATACATATATATACACATACACACACACACACGATGGTGGCCCGATTCTAACGCATCGGGTATTATTCTAGAGTATGTATGTAGTATTTATGAAGTTTTCAGAATAATGCAATTTACACACAGGATTCCGCCAGCTGCGACCAATTAGCGAAGCGTGGTTCAAATTGCCACGTAGTATATAGCACAGACACGCAGTACATAGCACAGACACGCAGTACATAGCACAGACACGCAGTACATAGCACAGACACGCAGTACATAGCACAGACACGCAGTACATAGCACAGACACGCAGTTCATAGCACAGACACGCAGTACATAGCACAGACACGCAGTACATAGCACAGACACGCAGTACATAGCACAGACACGCAGTACATAGCACAGACACGCAGTACATAGCACAGACACGCAGTACATAGCACAGACACGCAGTACATAGCACAGACACGTAATATATTGTCCAGCCACGTAATATATACCACAGCCACGTAGTATATAGCACAGCCCATATAGTATATAGCACAGCCCATATAGTATATAGCACAGCGATGTAGTATATAACACAGCCTACGCAGTATCTAACACAGCCCACGTAGTATATAGCAATGTGGGCACCATATCCCTGTTAAAAAAGAATTAAAATAAAAAAATAGTTATATACTCACCCTCCGTCGGCCCCCGGATCCAGCCCAGGAGTTTACTGATGCTCCTCGCGACGCTCCGGTCCCAAGAGTGCATTGCGGTCTCGCGAGATGATGACGTAGCGGTCTCGCGAGACTGCTACGTCATCATCTCGCGAGACCGCAATGCATAGACCGGTCACCGGAGCGTCACAGGCCTCGGCTGGATGCGGGGGCCCACGGAAGGTGAGTATATAATGATTTTTTTATTATTATTATTATTATTATTTTTAACATTAGATCTTTTTACTATTGATGCTGCATAAGCAGCATCAATAGTAAAAAGTTGGTCACACAGGGTTAATAGCAGCGTTAACGGTGTGCGTTACACCGCGGCATAACGCGGTCCATTAACGCTGCCATTAACCCTTTGTGAGCACTGCTTGGGGGGATTATAGAGCGGGCACTGACTGCAGGGAGTAAGGAGCAGCCATTTTGCTGCCGGACTGTGCCCGTCGCTGATTGGTCGCAGCAAAACGGCCACGACCAATCAGCGACTTGGGATTTCCGTGACAGACAGAAAGACAGACAAAGACGGAAGTGACCCTTAGACAATTATATAGTAGATATATATATATATTTTTCTTTTCAACTATTGCCATGCTTCAATAGCCTCCATGGGAGGTTAGAAGCTGCCACAACTTGATCGGCTCTGCTACATAGGAGCGATGCTTCGATCGCACCTATGTAGATGAAATACAACATTGCTATGAGCGCCGACCAATAGGTGGCGCTCATAGCAATCTGTCATCAACAACCATAGAGGTCTTCAGGTGACCTCTGGTTGTTATGCCAACGCACTGATGATCCCCGATCACGTGATGGGGGTCATCGGTGAGCACATTTCTGGCCGGATTGCCGGAAGTGCGTGTTAAATGCCGCTGTCAGCGTTTGACAACAGCATTTAACTAGTTAATAGCTATTGTGGGCACATGTCAGCTGTACAAAACAGCTGACATGTCTCGGCTTTGATGTGGGCTCACCGCCGGAGCCCACATCAAAGGAAGAGATGCGACATTCACAGTACAAGTACGGCGGAGGTCACAAAGGGGTTAAAGGGGAAGGGTCCAGGAATGGTCTTAAAATTTGTGACATATCAAATGTCAGGCACCATAATTGAAGCCCAAAATGCTTGAGTAGATCAATCAAGCAGAAAGGTGTAGGGTGAAGTTCCCTTTGTGATTTTTTTGGTTTATTTTTTGCACTAAAAAAACAGTGTATTGGAATTTCAGCAAAAGTGGATGGGATTTATATAAATGTCATGTCCACTGGGCTTTTTCTCTTCTCCCTTTTATCGCAGAATATACTGACTTGCGGTGCAATTTTTAATTCTGCAACACATCAAAGTTTCACTCGCTGTAAGTACACAAGTTTTTTTTACAGCCTTTTCTTATAAGCTTATGGTAAAAGGAACATGGAAAATTCAACGTTTAAAAAAAAAAAAAATCAAATGAAATAAATAACACAAAACAAGCAATCTTAGGCCTCTTTCAAGTGGCCGTCGCAAACCGTCGGCCCGACGAACGTTGTGCAAAATTGTGCACAACGTGGGCAGCGGATGCAGTTTACCGATGCATCCGCTGCCCATTCTGAAGCCCGGGGAGGAGGGGGCGGAGTTTTTTCATCATGACGGTCCGCAAAAACACGACTCATCTGTTGCACGGCGGATGCGACGTGTAGCCATCCGTCGTCAATAAAAGTCTATGGCAAAAAAACGCATCCTGCGGGCACATTTGCAGGATCCTTTTTTTTACCAAAACGATGGATTGCGACGGATGGCAAAAAACGGAAGTGTGAAAGAGGCCTTAAGGGCATGTACAGGTTTAGTATTTGCCTACAAAAAAATCTATCACAAATACTAAAGTTTTATGAGGAAAAGTGCTGCACAAACTATGGGCAGTTTTGATGCATTTTTTCAACATTTATTAGAATGGATAAAAAAACACTACAAGTATTGTCATGTTGCTGATCTGGCACTGCTTCAAAGCCGCAAGGAAAAACAAGCAACAAGTGCATGAGATCTCAGAAGTCTCATTCACTTTGCTGGAACAGTAAAACACTGCAGTTTTCTTGAAGCAAAAATAATGTGAGAACATACCCTAATTAGCCAATTGGTGCAGAAATGCTGCAGCATCATAAACACAGCAAATATTGACTGTGGGTACTTCGTCTTAGTGTGAGGCCTTGTGCACAAGTTGAGGATTATTAGCTTTTTTTAATGTTTTTTTGGCCGTTATCCGCCGAAAAAAACCCTAAAAAACGCTTACATAACCATCCCATCATTTTTAATGCATTCCGTATTTTTTGTGCACATGCTGCGTTTTATTCCGCAGCAGAATCGCATTCCGTAAAAAAAACACAGCATGTTCATTCATTCCGCACACATAGGAATGCATTGATCCGCTTACTTCCCTCATGGGGCTAAGTAATCCTCTCTCACAATTCGCTTTAGAGTCCGACGGTCTCGCTCAGTCAACTGCGACTTTCGGCCGGACCTGTGCTTTGCTGCGGACGTTTTTCCTTCTCTTTCAAACGCAGTCATTACTTTGGAGACAGTACCTCTTGACACGCCAAGCATTCGGGCACTTTCTGTTACACTAGCGCCTGCCATACGAGCACCAATAATTTGGCCTCTTTGAAAATCCGAGAGGTCTGCCATTGGTATCAGGTTCTCATCAATGTACTTACAATTCAGCAAAGCAAACAGTTAATTTACATACACATATCACAAATAATCAACTACAAAACATTACCATATGTCACTGTTTGCATGTTTATAACATGTTCGAAGATTATTATGCCAAAATGTTAGGCGTTTCCATTATTTTGTTTTATATATATATATATATATATATATATATATATATATATATATATATATATATATATATATATATTTTTTTTTTTTTTTTTTTTTAATTAATTAATTTATTTTTTTCTTTTTGTGAATCACACAACCATCACCAAGATAGGGTGGGAATTAATGCGGTGCTGTCATGGTTCTGGAAAATCAAATTACCGGTAAGTAATTATCATTTTTTCCCTTCACCATGACAGCACCGTACGCAAGAGGAAGAAATAGAAAGACTCCTAGGGTGGGACAACAGCAGATAGTACCTTTCTCCCAAAAGACAAGTTTGATAGACCTAAGTCTAGCCTATAATGTCGGAAGAAGGTGGAAGGTGAAGACCATACTGCCGCTCTACAAATCTGTTCCACCGAAGCGTTCGCCCTTTCCACCCAGGATGTGGCAACAGCACGCGTGGAGTGAGCCGTAACACCCTGTGGGGGAACATGGCCAGAAGAGGAATATGAAAGTGAAATAGCTGTACGCAACCACCGTGCAATAGTTGCCTTTGAGGCCTTTTTTTCCCGTTTGTCCCCTGGAAGGCGACAAAAAGGGCTGATGACTGACGCCAAGATTTTGTGGCTTCTATGTATTGAAGCAGGCAGCGTCTGACATCAAGACAATGGAAGGTTTGTTCTCCCTGGGATTTTGGTTGAGGACAAAATGAGGGCAAAATTATTTCCTGGTCTCTATGAAATTTTGAGTTGACCTTTGGAAGGAAAGCCGGGTCAGTTTTAATAATCACTTTGTCATCCTGAAAGGTAGTGTAAGGGGGGTTTACCGAAATAGCTTGCAGCTCGCAGGTACGTCGGGCTGAAGTTAAGGCAACCAGGAGGACCGTTTTCAGGGTTAAGGCTTTTATTGAAATGGAAGCGAGAGGCTCAAAGGGGGAAACAGGGCATTTAAAACTAAATTTAGATCCCAGGGAGCCACCTTAGGTAATAATTTTGAGGGTCTGGATGTAAAGGAGGCTCGGATGAACCTATAGACCCAAGGGTGGTCAGCAAGTTTTTGATCAAACAGCGCACCCAGGGCGGAGACTTGCACCTTCAAGGTGCTAGTAGATAGCCCCCTTTCTAACCCTTTTTGAAGAAATTCTAGAATTTCTTTTACCGGAATTTCTTGGCTCGATTCGGACAATTGTCACCCCGAGAATTTCAGGAATTTCTGCCAGATTTTCTGGTATTTTTCTGATGTGACCTTTTTCCTGCTAGCAAGCAATGTGGTCACTAAAGAGTTTGAGAATCCTTTTGCTAACAGGAGCCCCCTCTCAAGTTCCAGGCGGTGAGATGTAGCCTGTGTACTTGGGAGTGTTGTACTAGTCCCTGGTGTAGGAGATCTGGCGTATCCGGAAGGATCCACGGGTCCGAGATAGACATGCGTCTGAGCCACGTGAACCATGCCCTTTTTGGACAAAAGGTAGCTATAAGGATTACTCGTGCCTTGTCTTCCCGAATTTTCTTGAGGACTGTCGGGATTAACGGTATCAGGGGAAACGCATATGCTGGATGAAAGTTGATGAAGATGAAAGCGCATCCACTCCCTCCGGGTTTTCTCTTGGGTTCAGAGATTTTAACTTCCTCACCTTCCGATTTTCTTCTGTGGCAAACAAGTCTAATTCTGGAATGCCCCAGCTGGCACAGATTTTCCCAAATATTCCTTGGTTCAGGGACCACTCTCCTTGATGTAATATGTGACGGCTTAAGAAATCGGCTATTTGATTCTCTGACCCTCTTAAGTATGTTTCCGCTAAGGAAAGAAGGTTGTTCTCGGCCCATATGAACAGTTCTTTGGCCTTTGCCATAAGGGATGCTGATCTTGTGCCCCCCCCTTGCCGATTTATATAAGCTATCGCTGTGTTTTTGTCGGACAACACTACCACATGTCTTCCTTGTATCTTTTCTCTTATATGTAGAAGTGCTTGCCTCACCGCCATCAGTTCTTTTAGATTTGAAGATGCTGCTCTCATTGAGGCCTCCCATTGACCTTGTAGGACCTGATCCTCCAGGTGTGCTCCCCACCCCCACGGGCTCGCATCGGTAGTTAGGATTACTGGATTCCGCACTGACCAAGGCACTGTGTTGCTTAAATTATTTGTTCTCAGCCACCATTCTAATGAGTCTTGAACTCTTGAAGATAGAAGAATTTTCCGATTCAAGTTGTATGGATTCTTCGTTTGCTTGGCTAGTATCTGCCATTGTAATTCTCTCGTGTGGCTTTGTGCCCACCGGGTCGCTGGAATTGTTGCAGTTAGGACACCTAAGAGCGACATTGCATTCCGCAGTGAAATGGGCCGTCCTAGTGGAACAGTTGTATCTTCTGTTGAATAGCTTGGATTTTCCTCTGCGGGAGGACACACTCCTGCTTGACCGAATCCTATACAATCCCGAGGAATTCTTGAGTTTGAGCTGGGATCAGTTTTGATTTCTTTACGTTTATAATCCAGCCTAGTTTGGTCATACCTCCATTACTCTTGCGACTGCTTTTTTGCAATTTTCCTTGCTGTTTGCTACTACCAGAAAACCGTCCAGATAGGGTACCAGTATTAGGTCTTCCTTTCTGATGAAAGATGCTACTTCGGAAATGATTTTTGTAAATATACGGGGAGCTATAGTTACCCCAAAGGGAAGGCATTGATAATGCAGATGGGTGGGAATTTTTGCAATGTTTACCACTAGTCTTAGGTATTGTTGGTGTTGGCCAGCAATTGGCACATGGTAGTAAGCATCTGTTAGATCTATTACTGCCATGTAACAGTCCGGGTCGAGTACTTTTATGGCCTTTCTTAGAGTCTCCATTTTGAAACTCTCTACTTGAATATAGCGGTTTAGTGCTTTCAAGTTGAATATGGTTCTTAGCGAGCCGTCTGGTTTTGGCATAAGGAACAAGGTGCTGTAGAAACCTTTCCCTATCTCCTGGTGGGGTACTCTTATTAGGACTTCTTTATGCATGAGGAGATGAACCTCTCTCTCTAGCGTGGCCTGATTTTTTCCCCCCACCCGGGTCATTATCATGTGATTTGGCGGGGGGGCTGGAGAATTTGAACCTTAGACCTTCCGATACTAAGCTGGTTACCCATTGAGAAGCTGATAATGCTGCCCACTGGTGGACGAACAATCGGAGTCTTCCCCCCCACTGGGATCTTGGCGTCATTGATGTTTGGGGTCAGGTTTGGGGAGAGGCTTATTGAAGAGGAATCCTCTCTCTTTCCTCTCTTTCCAAGGTCTGCCCCGTACAGACCTATCGTCTTAACGGCCACGGCCTCCTCTATATCCGTACCCACGAAAGGATGAACGAGAGGTCTCTCATCGGCGCCTAGGAAAGGAAGGAGGCGGAAACGTTTCTTCTTATCCGATGCTTTCTCTAGGATCTCATCTAAGGCTTTACCAAAAAGATATTGTCCTTCACAGGGTACCCCACAGAGTTTAACTTTAGATTGGAAGTCAGCCGTCCAATTTTTCAGCCATAATGCTCTACATCCTGAGTTGGATAAAGCACATGCACGAGCGGCACCTCTGACAATCAATCGAAGCATCCGCTAGGAATCTTGCCACGCCCCGTAGGGAGGGTAATGCCTCAAGTAGTCTCTCTCTCGGGCATTTGGTTTTAATCTGGTCACTCAGTTCCTCTAACCACTTAACCATAACACGTGCTGTGCAAGTGGTGGCCACCCCGGATTTAAACGACCATGTCGCTGCCTCCCAAGCTGATTTCAGGTAAGCATCCGCTTTCTTGTCAAGGGGATCTTTTAGGGCTCCCATGTCCTCAAATGGTAACGCTACTCCCTTAGAGGTACTAGCAATGGCTGCATCCAATTTAGGAGCCTTTTCCCACTTTTCAAAGACCTCTTCATCAAAGGGATATTTGCGCTTCAATGCCTGAGGGACAGATATCTCTTTATTGGGTTTTTTCCACTCTCTTGATTAAATTCAAGATATTATCATGGAAAGGAAAACATTTACGCTTTTTCCCCTCCAAATTGCTGAACATAGTGTCCTGAATTGATCGTGGCGCTCTAGGGGTTTCTACCCCCATGGTCGCCCTAACAAGTTTGAGCAGTTTCCCGATATCTTCAGATTGAAAATAAGGGCGGCCATACTCCTTATCCGAGGAGTCCAGGTCTGAGGCATCAGAAGGGGTTAATTCTCCCGCTTCTTCTCCTGAATCTATATCAGACCCCTGTACACTTGTTGGGGGAGGCGGGACTGCTTTTGTTGAATGGTGTTTTAACTGTTCTTTAACAGTTGTTTTAACTTCCTCCCGTATAATCGATTTTATATTTTGTAATAGGGAAGAAGACTCTTCTGCCGCAGTTTTATCAATACAGGGCTGGCAGATTTTCTTCCTGTACAGTCTAGGGAGTGTTTCTTTGCAAAGCGCACAAACCCTATTCTTCTGTTTGGAGGTAGCTTTCCTTCCCTAAAAGACAGTGTAAAGGACATCAGAATGTGTGATTCGCCTTACAAAGGCACTCACCCCTCCAGGACCCTGGGTACCCCGGTAGCTTGTGTCTCCTCACTCATCCTGGGTGCAGGCACCGCCAGTGTGTCATGATCCGTCGCTGGCTTAGCCATTTTAGCAGGCAGTCCCGCGTTCACTTTCCCCTTATTATATGGTGGGAGCGGTGGGCGCGCCTCTGGAGCAACTTCCGCCCGGAAGTGTCCAGCACACCGGCTCCCCCGGCGTGTGACGTCACCTTCCACTTCGGCGCCAGCGTCAGTGAAGGACACGCCCCCTTTTCCCCGGACCAGCCTCATGCCCAGAGCGGACGCCGGGGAGTCCAGCGGGGGGATGAGGCGCGCGGCACGCAGCAGCCCTTCGCCCTGACAGCACCGTACGAGATGCCGCCAAGTACGGCTGTCCCCGCCGCGGACCTCAGCCTCCAGACCGGCAATCATCAGAGGGAGATCCCTCTGGAGGTAAGAGCTCTGCCGCAGGCATCCACCTGCAGGAACAGGAAACCAAAATTGAGGAGAGAGGTGCCCCCCCTTCTTTTATCTCTGCTGCAGGTTTCCTGTTCCTGGGGGCGGATGCCATCTCTCACGTACGGTGCTGTCATGGTGAAGGGAAAAAAAAATAGTGATATTCTCACCTTCCGGCGGCCCCCGCAGCCTTCCCACTCCTCGCGATGCTCCCGTTCCCAGTAAAGCCTTGCGGCAATGACCTGTGATGACAAAGCGGTCTCGCGTGATGCTACGTGATCTGGGGTTATTGCCGCGAGGTATTACTGGGAATGGGAGCTGCCGAGAGCATCGCGAGGATCAGGAAGGCTGCGGGGGCCGTCGGAAGGTGAGAATATCACGTTGTTTTTTTTTTAACATTCTATTTTTTACTATTGATGCTGCGTAGGCAGCATTAATAGTAAAAAGTTGGTCACATTTGTCAAACACTATGTTTGACAAGTGTGACCAACCTGTCAATTAGTTTTCCTAGCAGCATTCTGCAAGCTAAAGACGCTTGTAAAACGCTAATGTTTAGTGGGAATACGCAAACCAACTCTGCAGGCGTTATACCAGCGACAGGGATGCAGAATTGCCACGGAAATTTCTGGGGCAATTCTGCAACGTGTGCACTTAGCCTAAAGTAATAGCGAGATGCACAGATTCTTGCCTGCCTGATCTTGTCTAACCATCTCAAAGTGAATGTAAAAAATCTATTCACCCCTGTTAAAAAGCTAGACGTTTGTCATATTTAAAAAAAAAAAAAGACATAAAAAATGTTCTATCCTTAACCCCTTGACGACATGAGCCGTATGTTCCTGGCACACGTTGGCTGTTTTGAACAGCTGATATGTGCCTCTAACAGCCGCGGGTGGAATCACCATCCACTCAGCTGTTAACCTGTAAAATGCTGCTGTCAATCTCTGAAAGGGGCATATAATGCGATCGTGCCGAGAGCACATCAATAATCCTGCCCATATAACATGACCGCGGGTTGCAGATAGGTTGGTATAACAACCCAAGGTCTGCAGCAGACCTTGGTGGTTGTCATTGTCGGATTGCTATGAGCGCTGCCCAGTGGTTGGAGCTCATAGTAAGTGAGCATTTCTGCTACACACAGGCGATCTGATCATCGCCTGTATGTAGCACAGCCGATCAGACAACTGCAGCTTCTAATCTCCCATGGATACTATTAAAGAAAGTGAGAGGTAAAAAAAAAAAAAAAAAATACAAATGTTCAACTCACCCCCATTCAAAATAAAAAATTAAATAAATTAAATAAAAAACATTGGACAACTCTGAACACGGTGATACCAAATGTGTTTTTTTAATTTCATTTTTTATTTTGAATGGGGGGTGAGTTGAACTTTTTTATATTTTTTGTATTTTGTAATCATAAAAACTTTTTTTCTTTCGCTACACCGTTTACCGATCGGCTTAATTCATTTTTATCTCTTCAGAATTGCCCAATCTTAACACAGCGATACCAAATCTATTAAAAAATAAAAATGAATTAATCCGATCGGTAAACGGTGTAGCGAAAGAAAAAAAAAAAAAAAAGTCAAAAACGCGCCAGAATTACGTTTTTTTAGTCGCAGCAACATTGCATTAAAATCCAATCCAACGGGCTATCAAAAGATTGTATCTATACCAGCATGGCATCATTAAAAACGTCAGCACAGCACGCAAAAAATAAGCAGTCACCCAACCACAGAACATGAAAAATAGAGACTCTCTACAAGTCTCGGAAAATGAAGCAAATTTTTTTTTTTTTTTTTTTTACAGGATGCAAAACCTGGCATGTTTTTATGGGTGTGCATACTTTTTAAGTCAGCTGTATATTTAAGCCAATATTCCAGTTTTGAATACTTCATTAACAAATGTCCCCTAATATCTGAAGGAGCAGGACAAGTGGGTGAAAGCTACATGTTCTTTGTCTAGCAGGGATCTGACAACATGTACACAGCATTAATTACAAAATGTACTATATATCCACAGTCATCATTCACACCTAGTCTTTTATGAAGAAAGCTAGAGAAAAACACTTGCTAAAAACAGCCACTTTCGACAACTGTGTAGATGTGTGGGACCAAGAGTCTGTATAAAAAGTTAGACTTTACAGCATCAAACCCCTAAACAAAGCTCATAGAAAATAATCACCAAAACACTAACCATCTAACCTGTTAATACAGCCCTGACATTTGGAAACGATATGTTTGCACAACACCCCAAATCTATATCAGATGGAGACAGGAGCACTAAACTAAACCATTACTAGGTCTCCTCCCATAATGGTGCTGTAGGGAGCTACGTGGTGCAGTCCATGGGAGATTTCCTAAAAACATCCACGTTCCAGTTTCTGCATCAATCTCTGGTAATGGAAGGACTGAGTAAGGCAGGTGAGAAGACCTGAAAAATATGTTCATTAAACTTCACAAACTTACAATTCGAAAACCATGTAGAGCATGCCATCCGAGCTGTACGTCTCCAGGAGCTCCACGATGTGGGGATGCTTCAGCATGTGACATATGCTGGCTTCTCGCTTCAAATCTGCAAGGACAAGAGGAAGGGATCAGGTCACAAGAAAACTTTGCCGGTATTGCATGTTCTCTGCCTGGTGGACCTCAAACTTCAGGGTGAAAACAAAGAAGGTCAACAACCCTCTCCGTACAGAGAAATATCAGGTCCTCTATATAGAGACTTTGGAAAGTGTAAGGTCACAGTATTATATCAGGAGGGGGATAGAGTATTCACTCCACCTGACACAAGGCAAGAACTACTATTCACACCAACGTAATGGGTGTTTAGTTTTTTTTTTAAAGAAATCCTAACATCCCACTATAGCCGATACGGTTTAAATGATTCTATTGAAGGGGTGGGGAGGTGTGAACGCTTCATTTAAGTATTCCTGCATGGACTGGGATTCTCAAATGAAGCATCACTACACAGCTACTAGGAAAAAATAGAAGAGCAGTAAGATATAGTGTAGTTAGAGAACGGTAGGGCACTTTTAATGCAAGTGTATTAGAAAATAGCTTAGATCATGGCACTAAATAGGGATTTAGAATTAAAATTTAGTTAGATTTCGGACTACTCCTTTAACACAGATTAATATCAGATTCATTAGGATTAGACAACTGGCACAGTCATCAGGTTTTGGCTCCATACACCAACTAGTGGCTGTTGCTGAGAATTGCAGCTTGGCTCCTATTTAGTTCAATAGGAGGAGAGTTGCAGTGAGGAATCCCTTTAGATAATATTCATACAGCTGTCAGATGGAACGCAGTGCATGGACCGGCCAGTAGCTCGCCTACCCCGAGCGTAACAGCTGCATAGAACTACATCAAGAAGTCACGCTCCGGTAGGGAGAGCCACAGGCCAGTCTGTGCACGGTGTTCAGATCTCAGATTTATTACGGCCATCTGACTGCGACCTAGAAAGGAGGAGGCCTCGGGCTTTCAGTCAGAGGTGCGTCTTCAGCCACCACTCAGTCCATAGTGAGCAGAAGCTGTAGCCACGTCCCGGCATTGGCCGACAGCCCTCTCTGCACTGATGAGCCGGTGTCATGCCAGTGCCGGGCAGTGGTTACAGCTGTCGCTCACTAAGTACACCATGACTGAATGCCAGAGGCTACCAGGAGGAATAAATCACATTTACTTACAGTGGCTGCAGTAATATTTGAGAATATTTTGAGTTTATTAGTAAAGTAGAGAAGATGAGAATGAAAGGAAGTGGGGATCAATGAATAAGCTCTAGACTTCGGGCACAGGCAGACGACCATTTTAATGGAAACAGTGCAAAGAATGGCCGATGGCTCTGTATTCCGACCCGCCTGTCACACTTGGATCGGGAGCGTCGCTGGTCAATGAGATGTGATATATATATATATATATATATATATATATATATATATATATACACACACACATATACACATACATATATACACATATACATATATATACACATATACACACATATACATATATATATATATATATATATATATATATATATATACACACATATATATATATATATATATATACACATATACATATATATACACATATATATACACACATATACCTATATATACACACATATACCTATATATACACATATACATATATATACACATATATATACACACATATACCTATATATACACACATATACCTATATATACACATATACATATATATACACATATACCTATATATACACACATATACATATATATACATACATACACATATACATACATATACACACACACACACATACATACATACATATACACGGGTTGGACAAAATAATGGAAACACCTAACGTTTTGGCATCATAATCTTCGAACATGTGATAAACATGCAAACCGTGAGATATGGTAATATTTTGCAGTTGATTATTTGTGTTATGTGTATGTAAATTAACTTTATTTTTGCATAATTGTAAGAACATTGATGAGAACCTGATACCAATGGCAGACCTCTTGGATTTTCAAAGAGGCCAAATTGTTGGTGCTCGTATCGCAGGCGCTAGTGTAACAGAAAGTGCCCGAATGCTTGGCGTGTCAAGAGGTACTGTCTCCAAAGTAATGACTGCATTTGAAAGAGAAGGAAAAACGTCTGCAGCAAAGCACAGGCCCGTCCGAAAGTCAAAAGTTGACTGAGAGAGACCGTCGGACTCTAAAGCGAATTGTGAGAGAGGATCGCAAGACAACGGCTCCGAAAATCACTGCTGAGCTCAATGAACACCTACAGAACCCAGTTTCCATGAAAACTGTTCATCGGGAGCTGCACAAATCTGGATTCCACGGAAGAGCTGCAACTAGAAAAACCGCTGCTCTCAATGACAAATGTTTCCAAGCGTTTAGAGTGGTGTAGAAACCTCCAGAATTGGTCCCTCGAGCAGTGGAAACTTGATATTCTCAGACGAATCATCGTTTACCCTATTTCCGACCTCCGGCTGAGTGTACCTTTGGAGACAGCTGAAAGAAGCATTCCATCCAGACTGCCTTCTCCCAACCGTAAAACATGGCAGAGGTTCTGTGATGATCTGGGGTGCTATTTCATGGAGATCCGCTGGGCCAATGATATCCCTTCATGGAAGAATTAACAGCTGAGATGATTTAGGCATTTTGGGCGACCAAGTGCATCCAATGGTTCAAGCACTGTTCCCAGAGGGGAACGCCATCTTTCAGGATGGTAATGCACCAATTCATACAGCTAGAATCATTAAAGCATGGCACGAGGAACATTCTAATGAAGTTGAGCATCTCATCTGGCCCCCACAATCCCCAGACCTCAACATTATTGAGCATTTATGGTCGATTTTAGAGATTCAAGTTAGACGTCGATTTCCGCCACCATCGTCGCTCAAGAACTGGAGGGTGTTTTAACTGCAGAATGGGCTAAAATTCCTTTGGAAACAATTCACACCTTGTATGAATCCATACCTCGGAGAATTGAGGCTATAATAGCCGCAAAAGGTGGATCTACACCTTATTAAACTAAACTTTTGTTGATGTTTTCAGGTGTTTCCATTATTTTGTCCAACCCCTGTACATACACATATATAATTTTTTTTTTTTTTTTTTTTTTTTTTTTTAAACACGATAAAGCAATGACATCTAAGGAAATTAAAAAAAAAAAAAAAAAAAAAAAAGATGTTAAATAGAAGAAAAGGTCTCCTGATCCATTAGCACACCAGACTCCTTTCACTCAGGGAGTGTAGCAAATTGTCAGTTCTGTCCAGACATTCGCAGCAATGCCACCTCTCGTTCTTCTAAATCTAATTCTTATTACAGTCACAGTGACAGCTCAGCACATACAGAGACAGATCCGAGGCTCCTGCTGAGGAGAAAGCTCCGGTGCTCAGTCACTAGTTTACAAAGTGGCAGCTTGTAGCAGTCACACATAGCTCAGGCACATAAAGCAGGATTTAAGTAGGTTTTGCATGGTTATTCTCTGAACTGCTATAACAGCAAGCAGCACAGTACGTCTTAGCCAATGTTCCCGTGTATCGCATGCAGTTTGCCTGCAGGTGCTCTATGAAATAAGACTGACACTCCGCTCATTACAGCATCTGTACGTAATGAGGCAAAGACACTAAACCCTAAATAACACAGCCACAGCCCGCCGTCACCATGCAAGTAATCAAGCATCTAAAAGGGAACGGGTTATCAGAAAAGGACTGTTTAAACTAGATTTTCAGCAGCCATATTGACATAACTAGCTACACTGGTTCAGGTCCCATTGAGATGTATACAGTCATGCTCAGATATGAGCAAAGTGCACGGATCTTGTAAAGGGAAGGGGAGGAGGGGAGCTGTGACCACCACTTATTGTGAACCGTGTTTTTTTTTCTTAATATGGGGTCTCCTATTTTGCACAGTTTGAATCTCATGCCAAGTAACACATTTGCAGACAAAAAAAAAAAAAATCATAGTAATGCGAGTCTAGCCTTCAGGCCTTCTATACATTAGCTAAAAGTCAGCTTAACCACCCAAGATGTACCCAGTGATGGGTCAGGGGAGCGAGATCCGGCCTGCTGAATATCAGCTGCCATTCCTTTTGTGGGCGTTGAGATCACTTTGGTGCCAGAGTCTGACAGACGCTCGCACAGAACACACCCCCGATCCTGTGTATGAGCAGTCAAGAGAGCCTCAAAAAAGTATTCATACCCCATGAACTTGTACACATTTTTTACGTTACACCTAAAAAAGTAAATGTATCTTATTGGGATTTTATCTGCTTTACCAACTTAAAGCAGCAAGCATTTGTAAAGTGTAGAAGAAAATTATGCACGGTTTTCAAATTATTTTAAAAATATAAATCAGAGCGTTGTGATGTGCATTTGTATTCATACCCCGGAAGTCTGGTACCCCTAAATAAAATGGCAAGTGATCAATTACCTCCAGAAGTCACGTAAGCAGTAAACTGCATCCACCTGTGTGTAGTTTATTCAGTATAACTATAGATGTTGGGGGAGGCTGAGGGGTCGCAGGGACTGGCGTTTAGGAGACACTCAGACAAAAGATTGTTCGTCTGACAGCCATTTAAATGAACTTTGGTAGAAGGGATGGGTGCAGTAGTGTTCCCCTTACACACCATCCTTATGGACAGGTGGATGAAATTGGCCCTGTTCAGTCACTCCGCACAGTCCTATCCATCACCTTCCCTCCTCCCGATGATCTGTGTAGTGAAGGACCAGAAAGTGAAATGATCAACATTCATCTGTCAGCTACAAGAACAACAGAGCCCTGATCACTAACTACTATAGCTAGACATTGAATGGACTTTTATTGACTTTTTTTGCTCCCCTTCTTCTCAAAGCCAGCACTTTATTTTTTGGTCAAAATGGCCATGTGAAGGCTTGTTTTTTTCGCGGGACAAGTTGTACTTTTGAACTACACCGCTGGTTTTAACATATAGTTTACTGGAAAACGGGAAAAAAAAATCCGTTGAAATTGCAAAAAAAAAAAAAGTGCAACTACAGGTTTTTTTTTTAAGTGGTTAAAAAAAACCCAAAAAAGGCGCCATTTTCTGTAAAGTCTCCAATTTTCGTGATATGGGGCTGGTGAGGGCGCACCAAGGTGACATTTTGAAAGATACTATTTTGGTGCAGAAACAATGTTGTTTCGATCGCCCGTTATTGTATTTTAGTGCAATGCAGCTGCGACCAAAAAAATTTAATTCGAGTTTTTAAAAAATTTTCTCGTTACGCAGTTTAGCAATTGGATTAATTATTTTTTTAGATTGATAGATCGGGCAATTCTGAACGCAGTGATACCAACTGTGTGTATTTGATTTTTTTTATGTTTTATTTTAAATGGGGTGAAAGGGATTATTTAAACTTATTTTTAAAATGTTTTAAAACTTTTTTTCTTACTTTTTGCATGTTTCAATAGTCTCCATGGGAGACTAGAAGCTACAGTACTTTGATCTCCTCTGCTACACACAGGCGATTATTAGATCGCCTGTGTGTAGCAGAATTGGTCACATGCTATGACTGCCGACTACGGGGCAGCGCTCATAGCAATCTGGCAATGACAACCACAGAGGTCTGCTGCAGACGTCGATGGGCAGGATTAGTGACACGCTTCCTGTAAACGTGAGTTAAACACTGCTGTCAGAGATTGACAGCGGCATTTAACAGCCACGGGTGGATCGTGATTCCACCTGCGGCTGTTGCGGGCACTTGTCAGCTGTGTAGATCAGCTCTCATGTGCCTGGAAAGGGGCGGGCCCTGGGGGGAATCAGACATGGGCATATTATTAGGCCCCTTTCACACATCTGGCTTCCGCCGTCAGGCTAAATCCGGTTTTGTTTTTGTTTTTTTAACTGAGAATGTGCCAATACAATTGGTCAGCCCCCAATTAGGAAACAGATATAAAGCCAGCCAAGTAGGCCTTCACTCATCCATTTACCAGACAGAGCTGAACCTGCTCCAGGCCAACCAGACAGGAGCCAAGCCAGCCAGCTACAGCCGCAGCAGTCGTAGGCAGCCATGTCTTCTTCTGGGAGCCCTCCCCCGTGTCGTCAGCGATGTGAGGTAAATAAATGTTTTGGTTTTTTTTAATTTGGCTTCGTTCCTTTTTTTGGTGATGTTCAGGAGATATATATATATATATATATATATATATATATATATATATATATAGACACACACAATATATATATATATATATATATACATATATACATACATATATACATACACACAGTTGTGGCCAAAAGTATTGACACCCCTGAAATTCTGTCAGATAATACTCAGTTTCTTCCTCAAAATGATTGAAAACAAATTCTTTGTTATTATTATCTTCATTTAATTTGTCTTAAATGAAAAAACACAAAAAGAATTGTCCTAAAGCCAAATTTGATATAATTCCACACCAAACATAAAAAAGATGGTGGACAAACGTATTGGCACTGTTGGAAAAATCATGTGATGCTTCTCTAATTTGTGTAATTAACAGCACCTGTAACTTACCTGTGGCACCTAACAGGTGTTGGCAATAACTAAATCACACTTGCAGCCAGTTGACATGGATTAAAGTTGACTCAACCTCTGTCCTGTGTCCTTGTGTGTACCACATTGAGCATGGAGAAAAGAAAGAAGACCAAAGAACTGTCTGAGGACTTGAGAAACCAAATTGTGAGGAAGCATGAGCAATCTCAAGGCTACAAGTCCATCTCCAAAGACCTGAATGTTCCTGTGTCTACCGTGCGCAGTGTCATCAAGAAGTTTAAAGCCCATGGCACTGTGGCTAACCTCCCTAGATGTGGACAGAAAATAAAAATTGACAAGAGATTTCAACGCAAGATTGTGCGGATGTTGGATAAAGAACCTCGACTAACATCCAAACAAGTTCAAGCTGCCCTGCAGTCCGAGAGTACAACAGTGTCAACCCGTACTATCCGTCGGCGTCTGAATGAAAAGGGACTGTATGGTAGGAGACCCAGGAAGACCCCACTTCTTACCCCGAGACATAAAAAAGCCAGGCTGGAGTTTGCCAAAACTTACCTTAAAAAGCCTAAAACGTTTTGGAAGAATGTTCTCTGGTCAGATGAGACCAAAGTAGAGCTTTTTGGGCAAAGGCATCAACAGACTTTACAGGAGAAAAAAAAGAGGCATTCAAAGAAAAGAACACGGTCCCTACAGTCAAAAATGGCGGAGGTTCCCTGATGTTTTGGGGTTGCTTTGCTGCCTCTGGCACTGGACTGCTTGACTGTGTGCATGGCATTTTGAAGTCTGAAGACTACCAACAAATTTTGCAGCATAATGTAGGGCCCAGTGTGAGAAAGCTGGGTCTCCCTCAGAGGTCATGGGTCTTCCAGCAGGACAATGACCCAAAACACACTTCAAAAAGCACTAGAAAATGGTTTGAGAGAAAGCAGTGGAGACTAAGGTGGCCAGCAATGAGTCCAGACCTGAATCCCATAGAACACCTGTGGAGAGATCTAAAAATGGCAGTTTGGAGAAGGCACCGTTCAAATATCAGGGACCTGGAGCAGTTTGCCAAAGAAGAATGGTCTAAAATTCCAGCAGAGCATTGTAAGAAACTCATTGATGGTTACCGGAAGCGGTTGGTTGAAGTTATTTTGGCTAAAGGTTGTGCAACCAAGTATTAGGCTGAGAGTGCCAATACTTTTGTCTGGCCGATTTTTGGAGTTTTGTGTGAAATGATCATTGTTTTTCTTTTTGCTTCATTCTCTTTTGTGTTTTTTCATTTAAGACAAATTAAATGAAGATAATAATACCAAAGATTTGTGATCGCAATCATTTTCAGGAAGAAACTGAGCATTATCTGACAGAATTGCAGGGGTGTCAATACTTTTGGCCACAACTGTGTATATGTGTGTATATGTATATGCATGCATGCATACATAATGTATAATTTTTGTATAACATGAAGCTGCAGAAGAGGTGCTTCCAGAAGGAGATGTAAGGGGTGGAGAGATACCCGGAGTGGGCTCGCAATTGGTACGTTTACATGCATCTCAGAACCACATCATCACAGTACACAACACAAAAACAGATTATTACAGACATCACCGTACGCACAACACATAGCCTATATCCAAGCACATAATTTTGTAATAAAAAATTATTTCAGTCTTCTGATTCTGAGGCTCAATCAAGAGGTCCTCAAAGCGCCTCCCAGGGTCGTCGGCGTCAGCGTCAGGAAGGTTGCCACAGAGAGTAAGTACTCTACATTATAAACTTCTGTGAAGCACTTGGGGGTTTATAGTGCTCACCACACATCTAGATAAGTTCCTTAGGGGGTCTACTTTCCAAAATGGTGTCACTTTTGGGGGGGTTTCCACTGTTTAGGAACATCAAACACCTAAAGGGTTAATAAACTTCTTGAATGTGGTTTTGAGCACCTTGAGGGGTGCAGTTTTTAGAAAATAGCCAAAAGTGACACCATTCTATCATGTAGACCCCTCAAAGTGACTTCAAATGTGATGTGGTCCCTAAAAAAAAAAAAAATGGTGCTGTAAAAATGAGAAACTGCTGGTCAACTTTTAACCCTTATAATTTAAACAGAAAGAAAAATGTGGGTTCCAAAATTGTGCTGATATAAAGTAGACATGTGGGAAATGTTACTTATTAAGTATTTTGTGTGACATATCTCTGATTTAAGGGCATGAAAATTCAAAGATAGAAAATTGCGAAATTTTCTACATTTTCGCCAAATTTCCATTTTTCTCACAAATAAAAGCAAGTGATGATGGGGAAATCAGAGACCACCATAATATAGCCTTATAATTCATATACATGATTCCTTGGCTAACAGAATATGTCTCAACATGTCTCAAACTCTGCTAAGTCATTCTGCTGACTATTGATTATCAATTAAAATTGCTGACAGGGTAGGGCTAATTAGATGGAACTTTAGCCCCGTAAGTGGATAAACCCGAGTTACCCCTTATGCAAGAATTACCTAATAAATTGATGATGAATTAATGATAGTTTCACATGTAATAAAACAGCTGATTTGCGCACGAACCTAATGTAATGTATACGCCTACTCAAGAAGTGTATATAACTGAATGTCTTTTTTGAGTAAACTTTATGGCTTTGACCAGATTCACATCTGTCTCTGTCCATCCTTCTCCGGAGAATCCACACATTTGGCAGCCATCCAATATCCCTGAGGGTCTGACTTGCAGACCACCCCAACATTTTTGGCGTCCCTTGGGCGGGCGGCCACAACGGAAGATCACCAATATCTGGAAGTCCGGCAAATCGCAGACCTGAGACCAAGGACACGCAGACAATCCGCGGAAAGGTAAGAACCATTAGCTTCTTACAAAATCTCTGTCTCCATCTGTCTCATAATCTGCAGCCGAGCTTCTAGGTATGTTATAGTCAGATCTTCCTACAAGGTCGTCCATATTGTTTGGCAAAGAACCGTAGAATATCCTACTGATATTTGAAAGGCATATTGGATTGGTCAATTTTATGTGCTGCTATACCTGTTATGTGTCTTGTTATATGTCTAGCATATGACTGATGAGTGACTGACTGTGTGATTCACCCATGAGGAGACGTCCTTTTGGGGAGTGATAGAGATATGGTGTCAAAAGCCGGTTGAATCGGGATAGGGCCTCTGCAGTTCCCTCCAGCAACTCTTCGGGGCACTCTGGGTCAGAGGTCACTGTTACGTCCGTCTGTCTGTCTTGTGTACGCTTAAAAACTGCCCCCATAAGGTGCTAGTAGATCTGCTGTTAGCTAGTTATGTTCTCTGGTTAGTATATAGGGTTTCTGTGTATGCCATATTAAGTCTGAAGGAGGTGCCCTTAGATAGACTAGGAGGCCTGAGTGGGATTAGTGAGTGACGCTGCGGCGGTCGCAAGGGCCAAATCACTAATCATTATCCCTGCAGTCCGCACGCCTATCGGCTGAGTTTTTAGCGTAGGTTACGAAGGAGCGGTAAGGGGACTTGGAGGTTAGCATGCCAAGCACTGTGACGTAAGTGCAGGTTAGCAAGTTGCTACGAGGAGAGGCCGTGAGAAGTGGGCACCATAGAGGCTACACGTTTATTAGGAGAACTGTGAGTGTCAGTCAGCAAAACCAGAGAACGTAGGCAGATAACAGAGAAGCGCTAGAGAATGCAGGTGTGATATCAGGCAGTACGGAGGGGCAGGTCATAGTACACAGATAAGGGAAGACAAGAGCTAGGTAGCTGCTGAGTGAATAAATGTGTATGTCAGAGAGTGATTGATATATGAGACTCTCTGAGAAATTTTACCACTAAGGCTATGTGCACACGATGCAGATTTAGTGCAGATCTGCAGCGTTTTTTTCTGCTGCAGAAACGCTGCAGATCTGCACTGAATCTGCAATGTAAATCAATGTGAAAAAAAAAAAAGCTGTGCACATGGCGCAGAAAAATCCGCGCAGAAACGCTGCAGATTTCAAAGAAGTGCATGTCACTTCTTTTGTGCGTTTCTGCACCCCTCCATTAATAGAAATCCGCAGTGGTAAAATCTGCACAAAAAACGCATCAAAACCGCGCAAAAAAACGCATCAAAAACGCAGCTGAGGATTCTGCCAGGAGATGCAGATTTTGTGCAGAAAATTCTGCACCAATTCTGCATCGTGTGCACACAGCCTGACATGAAGTACAATATGTCACAAGAAAACAAAGTCAGAATCACCGGGATCCGTTGAAGCGTTCCAGAGTTATAACCTCATAAAGGGACAGTGGTCAGAATTGTAAAAATTGGCCCGGTCATTAACATGCAAACCACCCTTGGGGTTAAGGGGTTAAACACTTGGGAATCATTGGAGCGGCCATAGGCCCCAATATCGACCGCTATAAATTTGTATTCTGCATCGGTGATCGCCAAGAGCACAATGGAGAAATATTTTTTCTAGTTAAAGTATTTCTATGCAGGTTTCACAATGCAGATGTTTCCCGTCCACTGCACCCAAGCAATTGGGAAACTGACAGATTTGTTGGAATTTTTTGGCAATCTCCAGCCAACTCTCAGTTGTGGGATGTGGTATAACCTCGCCATGTAAAGAGTCCCACAATGCACGGCACGTGTGCTTCAGATTTCCCAATATTGTAGAAATCCCAAGTCTGAACTGAAAATGTTGTAACGAAAGGCATTCTCTAGTTGCAAGGAATCTGGAAAAAAAGAAGACAAAAATTAGTACAAAATACCAGCAATAACATTAAAGCTATAAGTCAGCTTTAACAGTAGGAAATACAATAAAATTAAAAACTACCAGCAACCACAACATTACAGTTATAAGTGTGATGTAGGAGATACAATAAAAATGGCTTACCTAAGAGTCACCATCAGACGCTCCGCCAGTGAAAAGAAGAAGCAGCAATAAGCATCACTTCTTGCGATGAGGTGTCTAATCCGCTCCACCTACAAGTCGAAGTTCTCCGCTTTCATCCGCACGTATCTGAAAAACTTCTTGGGGTTTCCTCGTAACTCCATGTATAAAGTTGAAAAAATCCCACACGTCATTCTCTGTGCTGTTATTGGGGAATCCAAAAACGCTGACGCATGATGCGCTCGCTCCTTCTCCAGCACCATTGCTTTCAAACGATTTGCCTTAACAGTGAAATCCACATTAATCTTCAGAATGTTTGCCATCACGCCTTCCATCTTCGCCAGCCACTTGCTCCTCAACAACCTGTCAAAGTTGGGCTGTAGGAATACTGTTTATATAGGTTTTCAGTAACCAATCACGTTTTGGGAGCCTCCCATGGGAGTTTTTAAAAACCAGATCAGTCGTAAAACTGATAAAAAAAAATAAAAAAAACCAGACAAAACGGATACGACGGATCCGGTTTTTAGTTGGATCCGCTAGACGGTTCCGGTGAAAAAACAGATCCGTTGCATCAGTTTTCAACAAGTTATGCCGGATCCGTTGCTCCGGGGCGACGCCGGATTTTGCCTGATGGCGAAAACCTGATGTATGCCACATGTCGGAAAAGTGTTAAAGGAAAAAAAAAAAAAACAATAAATACTAGCTTTATGCCAAGAGTTAGTGGGTTTTTTTGCTGGCAACTTAATGATGAAACTAGATGCCTATATATTTGAACGCCGATGCCACTGACAAACACACAGAACTAACACGAACATGCATACATATCTTCATGGTAAACCTAAAATTATAGCGTCCCTAACAAAGCACTAAAAAGAAACAAGACAACCAACACTATACATCTAGTGTCCTAGAAGTGCTAAAACGGCCTGCTACAGCTTTATGTCATCTTACGAGCGCCAACCTCATCAAGGATGGTGGCAGGTCTGGTCACACTCTAATCTTCGATCTGGAGAGTGATCTCATAGCTAATTAATGTAATAAAATAGATTGCCACATTTCTATTGTTAGGCGAGGCATGCTGATGCCTATATTAAAGTTCCAAAGGTCTACTGGCATGCCTGCCTAGGAGGATTAGAGAGCAGGGCTCTAACTTGGGCCCTGTGGGAAGGATGCTGGGACAGATGAAATTTCTCCCTTAATTACCAGTGGGAAAAGACACAAAGGAGAGACACCATTACCAAGCCGTGTCTAATATTCCCTGTAAGGCTGCCTCTGCAGCTTTAATACCTTAATGCAATTACTGCCAACACCAGACTGTGACCAAAAGGATATTAGAATTTTTAAACATTAAAAGAGTTTGTCTGTGTAAAATAGAAAGTTTTACTGTTGGCTTCGTAAATAAAAAAAAGAAAAAAACACGACAACAAACCAAGTTATATACTCTCCTAACATCAATTACTGGGATCCAGCGCTGCTGAAGACACCTGACCACAGCAGCCAATCACAGGTCCCAGCTCCCTGCCGGGGTAAAACACAGAATGGTACAGCCTGCAGTGGATCCTAGTTTGAAAATATAGACTCTTGTGGATTTTCTTCAATTTACCAAGCCAACAACAACATTTTAACTTTGCCTGAAATTATTTATAGCTGATCCATGCAGGATATTTTACAACCTTACTAGAAACTGACTGTACAGGAGGCCCAGGGGCCTAGATGGGGACGAGAGTCCCACTAGTGACCACAAGTTTCATGAAGGAGTATCCTGGTCTCCTGCACCCCAACACCTCTGCTCACACACTAGGATATGCTTTCATTTAGCTTTATACAAGAGTATGGGTTCATTTTTGCCTCCGAAATAAAGCTGCCAATGCTGGCCCTATCACTGGTCTAATACTTAAACTAATCATCTTTTACAAGGGGTCTTCTCTAGAGCTTCATTATATTCTTCATGGCAAGGCTTTAAAGAACCATTTGCCATATGAAGTTACCCGTTCAGGTAAATGGCTTCCACATTGTGGGAAGTCAGCCTTCTGGGGAGTCTCAGCCTCCTTATCATCACTAGACATCATTGTAGTGATCCTCTACACGCTCAGTCACAACTAACAGCATTCTCCCTTTATCTATAGGTGGCCTAAAGGTGCCGTTACACTAAGCAACTTACCAGCGATCGCGACCAGCGACGTGATCGCTGGTAAGTTGCTGTGTGGTCGCTGGGGAGCTGTCACACAGACAGCTCTCTCCAGCGACCAAGCGACTTCGGCATCGCTGAAACTGTCTTCAGCGATGCCGAAGTCCCCATGTAAAAAAAAAAAAAACCACTACATACGCACCTTCTGTCGTCCTTCATGTCCCTCGGCGCTTGCCGCACTGACTGTGTCTCAGCGCCGGCCGGCCGTAACAGCGGTGCCCAGCGGTGAACCGCTGTTACTGCAGGTTCACCGCTGGGCTCTGCTTTACGGCCGGACGGCGCTGAGACAGTCAGTGCGGGAAAGCTCCAGGGGACGTGACGGACAACAGACGGTGAGTATGTAGTGTTTTTTTTTTAACTTTTACCATGGTATCCATGGTAAATATCGGGTTACTAAGCCCGGCCCTGCGCTTAGTAACCCGATGTTTACCATGGATACCAGTGAAGACATCGCTGGATCGGCGTCACACACGGCGATCCAGCGGTGTCAGCGGGAGAGTTGCGACGAAAGAAAGTTCGTCCACTCTCCCTGCAACCAGCGATATCCCAGCAGGATCCAGATCGCTGCTGCGTGCCAAACATAGCGATATCGCTATGCAGGACGCTGCAACGTCACGGATCGCTGGCGATATCGCCTAGTGTGACGGTACCTTAAGCATGTTCGGCTGACATCTCCAAGAATTCTTCACGCAGAATTGTATTTCCTCTGGGGTATGTTGAAATCGTCAGGTATAGTGAGTACATGCAGGCCTAAGACACTTTTTTTTTTTTTTCACACAAAATAAAAACAAAACATCACACTAACAAGCATAGACTTTCATCAGTGTTGGTTTTCTATAACAAACCTTTTTAAAAATACTAAGAAAATGTTTTATACCTATTACAATGCTAAAAAATGCTCAGACTCGTATAGGTGGAAGACATGTGAAAAACAGACGTCTAAAGGAGGCCGTAAACATATATGTTAAGAATAACTATTGTAGGTGGTTTGTGGCTACTCCAGTAGCGTTTTCCTTGGGTATATAATGTTCTAGGAGTACGCCACCCCTCGGTAAATTACTTTCATTGGTAGGGGGATCTCAATACATTGTTATGTTCTCAACCTGGAAATATATATGAATTTTGTGCAAGTCATAATGTGTCCTATAGAAGCAGTCTTATCCCATTTTTCCTATATACTTGAAATTGGTGCTTAAGGCTAGGTTCACATTGCGTTAGGGCAATCCGTTTAGCGCTAGCGGATTGCGCTAACGCAATGTTTATTTAGGGGCCGCGTTAGGGGTCGCGTTAACGTCCCCGCTCTCGCAGATCCCCGATCTGCGAGAGCGGGGAACGGACCTCGGGCGCGCCGCGGACGCTGCAAGCAGCGTCCGAGGCGCGCCACAGAAGAACGGCACATCACTAGCGCGAGCCGAAAAAGGCACGCGCTTGCGATGCGCTACAGGGAAACTTCACATTGCGGTCAATGGGTGCGCTAACGGACCCGATGCACGGCGTTAATTGCAACATTTTCGCCGTGCAACGCTGTCCATTAGCGTGCACACATTAACGCAATGTGAACCTAGCCTAAAAGGGGATTACACCAAGGTATCACTTATCGATCGTGGATAACTTATCTAGCGCAGGGGGTCCGACCACTGGGGCTCCACCAATCCTGAGAATGGGGCTCTAAGGAGCACTGTCTGAATGGAGCGAGGTCGAGCATGTGTACCTCTGCTATGGTAATTCACAATGGGACCACACAAGAGATCGCACTCCTTATAGCGATAAATGAAGCGGCAGTGCGGAGGATCGGCCACATTCAGATAACTTCAAGTTTGGTGCTATTAGGTCTTGCACTGAATGCTAGAAATAAACCAATATTTTCACAGTTTACTTGTTGATGTCAAATCTATGGAATATGTAAAGTAATCATTATGTAGCACATTTTGCTAAGCAGCCATTAAATAGCTCATCACTTTGTAAAATATGTACACCACTAATATAGTAAGGGATTAATGCTAGTAACAAAATTAATGCCAAATCTGATGAAATAACTAGCCAATGTGCCAAACCAGTAACTTTCGCTTACAAAACATTCATTATACTCAATCCTGTATGTATACGCTGCATTCTGGAAAGAAGGGGGCAAGAGGTTAAGGCTAAATTAAATGTCAACTTGAAAAACAAACCTACCTTCTGTGCTTAATCCTGGGCTTGATGTAAACTTTGCAACATCTACAATTTTCACAGCAAACTGCTGTCCTGTTTCTCTGTTGATGCATCTTCGAACCACACTGAATGGACCCCTGAAGAGGGAAAATAATAGTTAATGCCTGTACATAGCTCAATGTGCAATATTAATCTAGATTGTTTAGGAAATGCATCCGACCGCACCCTGGGACACTTACACCACTATATAGCTACACAACTACACTTCAGATGCAAGGCTCTTACAATGTATGAACAGAGCCGACGAGAAAGATGTACACACTCCATAGAGTTTTAATAATCTGCCTGAAAGCAAAAAAGATTTGAGAAATCTGGGTACATCCATGCGAGGAAAAAAAAAAAAGATTTTTGCATAAAAGTTTTGCCCATTTTTTCGGAAAAATTATGATGGCACCTTAAAAGGCCAAATGTCACGACAGTGTGAAAGTGGCACATTTCTGTGAAAGTATTACAGGCACAAATCTTGGCTTGATGACAGGTCTAATAACCCGAGTTACCAGCATCATAAGATCTTTAATATGTTGTGACAATATACAATCATGTTTTTCCACAAAGGATGGCGAGGACTGAGGGTATGTTCCTACGGTCAGTACACGCAGCAGGTTGAACACTGCGTACATCCGCAGTGGCCAGATGTTACAGCATAGCGGATGGGATTTCAAGAAATCCCATCTCCACTATGTGTGCACGGACGCCTCCAGCTCAACTGCTGAGACGGACATGCGGCGCATTTTCGAGACCGCAGCATGTCCATTTATGTTGCGGAAACACTCCATCTCCACAAGATAAATTTCCCGTCCAATGTATTGGACGTAGTGATACCGCAAGGTTCAATGAACACCTGCGTTCAAAAGCCGGCAGTGCTTTGGCGCGGGCATGTGCTGCATCCAAAGAACTGCCGGTTCCTGACCGTGGGAACAAACCCAGAAGGTTGAACTTTTTAGAAGCTCCAGATATATCCATCAAACCTGCACCCATAAAAAACATCATTGTTGCATTTTACTGCAGTTTTTTTTTTTTAAGGGGTTGCCTGCTTTCAGACTTCTCTCCATTATTCCACCTCTTCAACTTTGTAATGCACTTACATTTGTGCAAGTGTCTCCTTCGCAGAATTGTGGAGTACTGTCATGTCACCTGAACCTCCCTGATGTGATCACACCTCAACTGTTCACATGGGCCAGACAGCATATACACACACATCGCATACACAAACCAAGCAGCGGCTGCTTCTTCACCTTGAGCGGCAAGAAAAGGGTTGGGAGGACGGCTCAATACATTAGTCTGCCCTCCCATTTTTACCGAGTCTAGAATCCACCCGCAGCCAAAAGGGTGTTCTCTCTAAGGTGACCCAACTGTGTTGTTTCGAGTGTACAACCCCTGGCAAAAATTATGGAATCACCGGAATTTCCCTATGCTTGGTTAAAAAAGTAACCATTACTGACTACCACATTTTTTGTTCTTGATTTATTTTAGTGTTTCTTAAAGCCAGAAAGTTGCCATTTGAAATGACTTTAGTTTTGTGCCATGGCTGTGATCTGCTTTTTTTTCTACAAAATGAAACAACTGAATGAACATTCTCCAAGGCCGATGATTCCATAATTTTTTGCCAGGGGTTGTAGCAGAGCCACTCGGTGTAGGACTGTCACATCACAGTAATCATAGGCAAAGTACTAGTTTCAGCTGTGAGGAGGGAGATCAAACCCTTACAGAAAACTATAAGAATTCAAATTGGGTCAAATTGTGAAATGGAAATAAATAAGGCATAATTTGTACCATTTTGCAGCTGAAGCAACAGACAGGAAAGGAGAACACGGGGCAATAGGTGTGGATGCAGTGCAGCCTGCTGACCTAATGACATGACCTGTCCTTGCTGCACTTTAGAAAGAGACTGCATTAAGGCTGTGTGCACATGATGCGGAGTTTTTTCCGCTCATAAACGCTCCAGAACCGCACTGTGATTTACAGTACAATGTAAATCAATGTAAAAAATAAAAGCTGTGCACATGGTGTGGAAAAATCAGTGCGGAATTGCTGCGGATTTAAAAGAAGTGCATGCCACTTCTTTTGTGTGGATCTGCAGCGTTTCTGCACCCTTCCATAATCGAAATCCGCAGTGGGAAAAACTGCACAAAATGCGCACTAAATCCGCATAAAAACCGCGGCAAATCCACAGCTGCGGATTCTGCCAGGAGATGCGGATTTTTTGCAGAAAATTCTGCACCACATTTTCAACGTGTGCACATAGCCTAAAGGCGGGGGGAAACTGCACAGTTTATGGCATGTAGGCACTAAGCAATAGTGAATTTTCCTTTATTTTTGCAAAACTTGGAAACTGCTTTGAAGTTGCTATGACCACAAAAAGGAAAGAAAGTTAAACAACTCAGGGGTGGAAGAGCATCTGCAGAAATGGGGTAAAATAATACAGCCAAACCATGAATATTAGCCAGCAGTCTTCCGCACACTCATGAAGTACAGCAAACTCAGTCTAAAATAGCTCCTGAACAGGGGCAATAATATATGTTATGCTAGATCACCTTTTGCCGAGGGGCACTCCTGATTAACAGCCAGGATGAGCATTGTGGCTGTTGGCCTGAACGGTGTGTGCTCTAGATCTGCATGCAGAGGAGGAGAGCAGCAGATAGAAGCTCTACCGCGAAGAGCTTGTGAATCATGTGCTCCTTGTTAAGAGCATTATTTGCCAACAAAAAGAAAATTAAGAAACAAAAGCTGAAATCAACCGAATACAAATTTACATTTTGGACTACTTTTCGAAAATAGTTTTGAAGAATCTGCAGAGGATCATAGACCAAAGTAAAATCAGAAAGGTGACGATAATACCAGTGCTAAAATACTATCAGATATGAAAGCACCTCTGCAGCCTGCATCCATGTCCAGATGGACCAGTTCTCCTTTCACTACAGATGGGGTGTACACAGACAAATGCAAAAGCGCTATTAGCGTGGTTTCAAAAAGCTTATGAAACAAAAAATGTAACCAAATTTACTTTACTAAGTTCATGGTGCAACCGTGGGAAGTGCTAGAGGGCTGAAGTAGCACTGTAAATTCGGCTGGGAGTCATAGGACAAAACCCCTAACATGAAGCTCCATAAAAAAGGTACAAGCTCAGTACAGGAATGTTATGGGAAAGCCATGATCTCCAGCTTTCCTGATCTTTCAGTCTTCAGTGTCGCATGAGAGGAGATTCAATATTTCTTTGTTGCTTGCATGTAAGAACAAGGGATTTTTTTTTTTAAATAGTGATTTTATAAATTCATCCAGGATCTGTCTCCAACAAAAGCCACAACTGTAGGGAAATAATACAGTCTCAGCATTAAGGGCTTCTATTAACCAGAAACTTAACATTCATGCTTGTGGTCTTGGAACAGCAGAGTCCTGAAGGCTGGCATCCTCTCAATCTTGGATGGCCTCTCAATAAATCAGCAGGAAGATTGTCTTTACAGCTTCGTAACGTTCTCCCCATCACAAGCAGAAGAGGGTCAATAACTGACTGTGATGGTAGAGAAGGAGGATAGAAGCGTGACCAGTATTAGACTCATCTGTTTAAGCTGCTTTTAATAAATGTGAAATTATAAACAGAACTCCTAAAAAACTGGCTGTTAAACTCCCTGTAGCGTGGCCGAATTATTCAGAATGCATATTTAAAAAGGTTGTTGTAATAGCGATTCAACATGGGAAAAACAGATGGCTTTTTAAGAACTAATGTAAAATGCATCACAATAAAGCGCCGTCTAACAGATATTGCTTCCTAATTAGTGCAAAATATAGATTTTAGCGTATGCATGGCCAGCATTTCGCCAGTCTGTTGGGAGGTTTGATGTTAACCTACCATGTAGCGTGTCTGGCCAATTAATATAGCTGATAGCAGCAGTCATAAACCACAGATAACATGATTAAGGCCTTGAGTATACAGGAACATTACAAGCTTTGAGAAAGGCTATCCTGATACCAGAGGACGGGGTACAATAAAGATTTTGGCACCACATTTACATCCAACACAGAATCCTATTCCAGCCTTGTACATGGAACCCAAGACCTCGTACAGATGTCCGCACTTCACATGCACGCTGCATCAGTGGCTTGCACAAATATCATTATAGTCAATGGGGCTGTTCACATGTCCAGGGTTTTTTTTTTTTGTTGTTTTTTTTTTGCGAACCTTGCATCAGTCGAAAATCAGAGACTTGCAAATTTTTTTTGCGTCATCATCACAGATAAAGTGTCAATACAAATCTAATTTAGCTTTTTTTTTTTTTTTAGGGTGTTGAAGGGATTATAGGAAAAGAAAAAATTCTAGAGCATTTACATTTTCTCCGTAATGGCTTTTACCCACTGGACTCATTAATTTTATATATTTTCATAGATTGGACTACTTACTGTATATACTGCACCTGTGATGGGAGCATTGACTAGCAGGACTCCAGTCCATCAGACCGGTCAGTACTATGATCACATGATCACTAGAGAGGAGGCCTGTGAATTTCCCAACCTCCTGGACTTCCCGGCTCCAGAAATTACTGACCTGTCTATGGCCTCTTTCACACATCAGTGTGTCCGGGACTCTTACTCGCTTCATCTGACACCTGCTGCCGCTAATAACAGTGACAGCAGGAGCGGATATGGGTTCCCCCCTATTTTCTTGAACCAGCCAGGCAAAAACTCACAGCTGGGGCTGCAACCCTCAGATGTCTACTTCAGCAAGGTTGGTCATCAAGAATAGAGGGGTCCCCACGCTGTTTTTTTTTATTATTATTTAAATAAATAAAATAATTTAAAAAAAAAAACGGCATGGGGTCCCCCCATTTTTGACAACCAGCCTTGCTAAAGCTCACAGGTGGGGGCTGGTATTCTCAGGCTGGTAAGAGGGCGTTGATATAGGCCCCCCAGCTTAAAAACAGCAGCCTGCAGATGCCCAGAAAAGGCGCATCTATTAGATGTGCCAATTAGGCTAGCGTTTAAATCCGCAAGTGGTGGAAGAAACGCATATAAACGCGTAAAAACACGGCGTTTTTTAGACGCATGCGTTGTCGCATGCGGTTAAAAAAAAGGTTGCGTTTGTACATGTTTATATGCGTTTTTTCCTGCGTTTGCGTTTTTGGTGCGCATGATGAGAAATTTCACAAGAGAAAAATCAAGATAACCAGACGCCACCAATGGGACTACAGAGGGCGTGTATTATGGGATTTCTATATATATATAGACCCTAGGGCTACTGAAATTTTAACAGTTTGCTACTGTATCCTGTGTCATGATGGATCTTCGCATGGAGAGCTTTTATTTCAACCTGGATTTAAGCTTCAAGCTGTCTTTTGCCTGTGCTTTTGCTTGGGAGCAAGACAGAAATTGCCAAAGATGGAGAAGGAGACAACGTAGGCGTTTTTGGAGGCACCCCATTATCGAACTACGTGAGAGCCTATCACACGCTGTATGGCGAGCTTAATGCCAACCCGGAGAAATTCCAGGAATACACAAGGATGTCGCAAGACTCGTTCCGGGATTTGCTTTCTCGTGTCCAAGGAGCCATACGGCGACAGGACACCCAGCTCCGTAGAGCGATTCCACCGGAGGAACGTCTGCTGGTTACATTAAGGTACGTTCAAAATCTAAACCAATGACAGTCCAAATTTAGTCTTTTCTGACATGTAATTTTTGGGTATTTTCCTTTCTTTCTTTAGCGTAACCACACCATAAAAAGAATAGATTGTAATGTTTTTTGTGTTTGTTTTTCTTCCAGGTTTCTTGCAACCGGAGAGCGTTTATCATCCCTCCACATCCAATACCGGCTTGGAATATCCACCCTGTCCGGAATAGTTGTGGACACCTGCCGGGCTTTGTGGAATGTACTCCGGGATGAGTTTATACCCCTACCCACCTTGGACATATGGCTTGAAATTGCAGAAAAATTCTGGAATGTGTGTGATTTCCCCAACTGTTTAGGAGCGGCGGATGGAAAGCACATCTGCATTATCAAACCTGCCAGAACAGGATTGCAGTACTTCAATTACAAAAAATATTTTTCTGTTGTGCTCATGGCAATAGCCAATGCGAACTGTCGCTTCATCGCCGTGGACATTGGAGCTTTTGGCCGTGGCAACGATTCCCAGACTTTCAAGAACTCAGATATGGGCTGCCATGTGTATGGCAAAAATTTCAATTTTCCCCCGCCACAACCTCTCCCCAACAGTCAAGGTCCACCGATGCCATTTGTTATGGTTGGGGATGAGGCCTTTCAGATGTGTGAAAACCTACTGAAGCCCTATTCCAGTCGGGAATTTAACCACACTAGAAGGATCTTTAACTACAGACTAGGACCAGGGCCCGAAGAACAGTAGAGTGTACCTTTGGCATTCTGGTCGCTAAATGGCGCATTCTTGCATCAGCCATAAATCTAAATGTGGAAACAGTCGACGAGGTGGTCAAAGCCTGTGTGGTTCTGCACAATTATATAATGGCTAAGGAGCAACCCAACATTGAACTGGATGAACCAGTTGCACACCCACTGCCCGATTTCCAGCATCACCCGCTGCGGTCAACTGCAGCCGTTGGTCACAATTTGCTGCCTTTTTTGATTCAGATATTGGACGTGTGTCATGGCAGGACAATGTTGTGTAAATGTCCTGTTGTAATTACATCTGTACCAGTAATTTTCTACAATGATAATATTTCTCATTAATAAACTTTACTTTTGGTTGTGTTGACAGTGTCTTTTTCCTCTCCAAGGCTGTCCTAAAACTGGCAGTATTTGGTCTGTATTTAATATCAGTTTTAATCCAAAACCAGGAGTGGGTGATAAAGGCAGAGGTGCTAGTTATTATGTTAATATCATAATTTACCTCTAATTGTTCCACTCCTTGTTTTGGCTTACAAATACTGATATAAAACACTGGCCACATACAGCTAGTAATGGCAGCCATGGTGCTTTATTGGTAAGCTTGTTGACGTCATTGCGTCATGATTCTTTTCTCCTGTATCCATTGGACACAAACTGAAGAGACAATCACTGTCACACTATCTATACTCATCAAGTCAGGTGTCAGAAATAATGAATTCATGATAAACATATACAGGCTCATGAATTCACTATTTCTGACACCTGTGCAGGTGAGCATAGATATGTAGTGTGTGACCACCATTGTCCCTCAATTTGTGTGTAATAGATTATGTATAAAGAAGAGAAAATGGTGGTTATACAAGGCAGTTCTCTACTCAACAGGTCAGGTGTCATAACTAATGAGTTTATTGACACCTGACCTGTTCAGTAGAGGTCTGCACTGTTTTTCCACCATTTTCTCTTCAGACTGCCACACTAGTCACAGACTAAGCAGAAAGAAGAGATTATGGAGATAATACAGCTAATATTTTTGGGCCCACCTTATATCTGTATACTAAAGACACACAAAGCTGCAGTTTTTTTTTTTTTTATAACTACTGGAGATATGATGTGGCCCAAAAAATAAGTGTGTGGCGAAGTTTCTTGGCGCACGGTGTGTGTTGCCGGCGGCGGAAGACACAATAAACCAAACAATTGTGGCAAATCAAACTTTTTTTATTTTGTAACAACCAAAAAATGTATTTACTGAACCGGCTTGGGGTAGAGTGATGTAAACGGGGGGTGTGAAGCACTGAGGCCTGGCTAACCGTGGACGACGCAGAGGTGGCAGGAGAAGGGGCAATGAAACTAGAAGGGTCTGGAAGTTCGGGGATGGGGCTTGACACATGAGAGGCTTGAGACGCACTGGAAGGGTGAGACAAACCTGACATTACAGACACATTGGGAGGTGAAGGGGGAGGAGGAATGCTAAGAGTCCTCTGTTTTTTTTTTTTTGTTTTTTTGTGTTTTTGTTTTTTTTGTTTGCCTGGTTGTGGGAGGTCTTGGTGGGCTCATATGGCGTGGCGTGGTGGCGGGTGACCTGTCAGGGTCCGGCTGCACTGTGTCAGAGTCCATAGTGCTCGTAGAGCGTGCAGCCATGCCAGAGTCCATAGTGCTCGTAGAGCGTGCAGCCATGCCAGAGTCCATAGTGCTCGTAGAGCGTGCAGCCATGCCAGAGTCCATAGTGCTCGTAGAGCGTGCAGCCATGCCAGAGTCCATAGCGCTCGTAGAGCGTGCAGCCATGCCAGAGTCCATAGCGCTCGTAGAGCGTGCAGCCATGCCAGAGTCCATAGCGCTTGTAGAGCGGAAGGCCATGCCAGGGTCCTGCTGCATCGTGGTGGCGGTACGGAAGGCCATGCCAGGGTCCTGCTGCATCGTGGTGGTGGTGATGGTACGGAATGCCATGCCAGGGTCCTGCTGCATCGTGGTGGTGGTGGTACGGAAGGCCATGCCAGGGTCCTGCTGCATCGTGGCGGTACGGAAGGCCATGCCAGGGTCCTGCTGCATCGCGGTGGTGGCGGTACAGAAGGCCATGCCAGGGTCCTGCTGCATCGTGGTGGCGGTACGGAAGGCCATGCCAGGGTCCTGCTGCATCGTGGTGTCAGTGGAGAAGGTCCAAGCAGGAGCAGCGGTTGTCATGGTGGTGGCGGTGGGATGTCCAACTGCACTCGGCATGGTGGCGGTGCTGTAGTTGTGTCCGGCTGTGGAAGGAATTGAGGTGGCCGTGCAGTGGGATGCAGCAGAGGTCGGCATTGAGGTCAATAGTGTAGTGACAGTGACGGCACAGGTGGATATGCCACCACTGTCTGCTGGAAATACCGACTCTGCTGCATAGCCTGCACGTAAGCAGCATTGCAGGCCTGCATGACACTCAGCTGGAGATCAGGAGTAAGGTGTTCCGACATGCCCTGCTCAATTTGGTTAAAAAAATGATGTGCTGGCCTCTGGAGGTCAGCTTTCACTTGATAAAGGCTTTTGCTGACCTCCTGGATACGTGCATTCAAGAGGTTATGTGAAAGATCCATTCGGTCACCCAAAGCCTTGATTGTTTCATGTAAAACCGAGCTCAAGTGCAAAAACTCGGGCATGAGTGACCTGTCCGAAGCCCTCTGCCGCTGCCGGGAGGAGCCCCCCCCCCCCCCCCCAAAAAAAAAAAGGGGCAGTGGCAGAGGACTGCGAAAGGGGAAGACCTGATGGACCAGCTCCCTGGTCTCCAGTTAGTGTGGCAGGCCCACTTGCTGCAGCGCTGCTGGATGGCTGGGACGGGTCCGTGGCTGTCGGATGAAGGACCGCTCCAGAACCTGGGCCAACAGTAGTGCTGTGAAAAAAGGGAAAAGAAAATTAATATAAAAAAATTTACCAGACGCAAAATCCTGTGTAATGTAAAAATACATATTATGGCATACAATACAACCTAATGCACGTGATACTTACGTTCTCTGGGCAAGGACCGGTCTTAAAAATGCCAGAACTCGATGGTATTTGTATCGTCTGATCCTTGCTCCTGAACCACTGGGAACACGGCTCTCTTGACGCAGGTCCTTGTTGAAGCGGTCCTTCATCGAACGCCAACGTGTTTTGACATTGGACACTGTTAAAAAAAAAATTGTGGTCAGAAAAAGGACTTTTGGCCGTGCTCACACAACTGTGTGTGATGACAGAAACTCCTGAGAGTTTCTTTCATCACACAGTCGAGTGAGCACGGCCAAGGTCTCTGCTGCTTCACACTGCAGTGCAATACTTACCAAATGCATGTCGGGGCATTGTCCCAGCCATCCCACATCGCTTGGGCCACCTCATTCCATAAGCGCCGGATCGTGACATTGTTTGAGTGCAGTGGATCCCGGGTGTCCCACAACGGGACTCGCTCCTGGAACAGGGAGATGAGGAGGTCATTCTCGATAAGATCATCCTCCCGTTGTGAAACCTAAAAATTAAAGAAAGTCATTACAGTTTGCTCAATTAACATAAGGAAAAGAAAGAAAAAAAGATGCTGAGAAATGGCATGAATAGGAAAGTCAACATACAAAAGGATTCCAGAAGAAAAAAGTAAACTGGAAAGAAAGGAAGATTCAAGAATATTACACTGAGGACAGTCAGCCTTGTATACGTACCCGCTGCCGTCTTTCCACCGGACCTTGACTCCGCTGCTCCTGCCCTGTCTCTGCCGCAGTAGAAGAGCTCTAAAAAAAAAAGAAAAAAATCAAATTGTCACATGTGTCGATGTGACAGTGAATACTTACCAATCTGACGAGGCAAGTACTCACCTCACTGACATGCTCCACTTCCGACTGTCGTGGACGAAACTCCTCACCAGAAGAAGAATCCAAAGAAGACATTCTGATGCATGTAGAAAGAAAGAAAATGCAAGAAATTAGGACATGTAGAGACAGAAAATTGAAAATAAAGGCATTGGCTAGGATATACTCACATTGTTCAGAGGCTTGTTTACTCCAAGGTGCTGGGGTCTGTCTGCTCTGCTTGGCTGTCCGCTGTGGTCCGTCTGCTCTGCTTGGCTGTCTCCTGAGAAGTGACCTGCAACTGTCTACACCCTCCCTTTATCACCTTGATGGTGGGGGGTGGCTTATCAGTGTCTAGACATGTTCTTCTCAATTGAAACACATGCGTTCAAGAACGCAACCAAACGCATGTGCTAGAAAACGCATGCGCTAGAAAACGCATGCGTTCATATAGACAGCAATGCGTTTTTTTGTCGCAATCCTTGCGCAATCGACCGCATGCGTTTCCAGGCGGCAAATAGACGCCTCTAAAAATTACTACATGTTGCATTTGCGCGCCATGCCGCAAACGACAAGACGACGCATGCGTCGTCAAACGCAGCAAAACGCGAACAAAAAAAAAACCCGCATGCGCCGCTAATGTTAAATATAGGAGTACACGACGCATGTGTTTATTTGCGGTACAAACGCTGCGGCCACAACCGCAAATGTGAAACCAGCCTTATAGCGCTTTGCCCGACTCTTCCCACTTGCCCCGTAGCGGTGGCAAGTGGGGTTAATGTTACCTTTGTATTGTCAGGTGACATCAAACACATGGCTTAGTAATAAGACTATTACTCCATTACTAATCCTATATTTAATATGTTAAGACACAGCCAGAATAAAATCCTTTAATTGAAAAAAGTTACACAGACTCCTTTAATATTCTCAATTAAACCATACTTACTGCAATGACTAATTCCACTGAAGCCCTCGATCTCCTGTAATAAAAATAACTGTCGTTCAAGTCCCACGCTGTAAACCATGTCTGAGGGCTAAATAGTTTCCAACAGTACGAAGATGCGACCGTCCAGGCTGAAAACCACTGGTGAATGAGCTGCTGAGAGCACAGCATCATTCCCAGCGGTGACATCGAGGCCGGGCTGAACTGCGGTGACCTCAGGACCGTGGGAAAATGCCACTGATGGTGTCACCGCTGGTGAATGATGCTGCGCTTAGCAGCTCATTCACCAGTGGTTTTCAGCCTGGACGGTCGCATCTTAGCACAGTCCAAAGTCTGCTAACAAAATCAGTAAACAGTAACTAAAGTTTTTAATATGTAGTAGAAAAAGAAAAAAAAAAATTATACCCCTTTCCCCCAGAAAAGTTTGATCAAAATAGGAAAACCACTATCCTGATCAGTGAACACTGTAAACAGAAAAAAAAAAAAAAAAATTCAAGAACGACAAAATGCTTTTTTTTAATTGCCACAATTCCACAATAAAAATGCAACGAGCGATCAAAGTCGCATCTCTCCCAAAATGGTACTGAAAAACGTGGTCTCGCCCTGTAAAAGATAAGCTAGAACACAGCTACATGGGATGAAAAATAAAAAAGGTTACGGGTCTCGGACAATGGTGGCAAATTCAAACATTTTTTTTCCACCACAAAAATAAACTGGAAATGAATGGCAGCGTCGTAATCGTATTGATGACAAGAATCATATTTTGTGGTCATTCTTATCACAAAATATACACCATAAAAACAGATTTACACACACAAAAAAAAAGTCAGAATTGTGTTATTGCAATTTTCCCAAATGAGTACACTGTGGTACAACCACAAAAAATAAGCCCTTATATTTCTTATGTGGACAGAAAAGAAAATAAAGTTATGGCTCTGAGAAGAAAGGGCGGTAAAACAAAAATTGGTTGTAGCATTGAAGGGAACCTGTCACCCCGTTTTTTTCAGTATGAGATAAAAATACCGTTAAATAGGGCCTGAGCTGTGCTTTACAATAGTGTATTTTTTGTCCCCTGATTCCCCCCCTATGCTGCCGAAATACCTTACCAAAGTCGCCGTTTTCGCCTGTCAATCACGATGGTCTGGTCAAAACGCAGCAGATTCAAAAAAAGGATTATGTCACTTTTGTGCAGACCTGCAGCGTTTCTGCACCCACTCCATAATAGAGCCCCACAGGGGTAAAAACGTATGAAATCTGCACAGAATCCGCAAGAAAAACGTGCGTTTTCTGCCAAGAGATGCAGAATCGGCACAGAAAATTCCAGAGGCAAATCTGCAACGTGTGCACATACTCTTAGGCTACTTTCACACTGGCGTTTTTTGTCCTCCGTCGCAATGCGTCGTTTTGGTCAAAAAACGCATCCTGCAAAAGTGCTTGCAGGATGCGTTTTTTCTCCATAGACTAACATTGGCGACGCATTGACACGTCGCAACCGTCGTGCGACGGTTGCGTCGTGTTGTGGCGGACCGTCGGCAGCAAAAAACGTTGCTTGCAACTCCGCCCCCTCCTCCCCGCACCTCACAATGGGGCAGTGGATGCGCTGAAAATCTGCATCCGCTGCACCCGTTATGCAGCGCTAACAAGGCTAGCGTCGGTACGTCGGCCCGACGCACTGCGACGGGCAGAGTACGACGCTAGTGTGAAAGTAGCCTTAGAGCACATCCTGCAGTGAACTACTGTACACAACGTATTACATATTTTAGTAGGAAGCAGTTTCATTTATACGGACTCCGCAGTCTTTGCTGGATGGACACAAGTTCCTTCTACACAGCCTCTGACAGAAGCATAGAAGGAAGCTCTGACATCACAGCAGGCAGATATGGAGGTCAGCAAGGAAGAGCAGAGAGTCACACTGGACATCTGGCTCTCAGGCGGCTATGTGCACATGTTGCGGAATGGTGTGCGGATTTTTCCGCACTGTTTTTGGTAAATCCGCAGGTAAACCGCACTGCATATTTACCGTGGTTTTTGTACAGATTTCACCTGCGGATTCCTATTGAGCAGGTGTAAACCGCTGCGGAATCCGCACAAAGAATTGACATGCTGCGGAAAAAACAAACACTGTTTTTCTGCAGCATGCGCACAGCGGATTTTGTTTTCCATACGTTTACATGGTACTGTAAACCATGAAAAACAGCTGCAGATCCGCAGCGTCAAATCCGCAACGTGTGCACATAGCCCAACTGCTTCAGTACCAGATCAGAAGGCGTGGCTTGTCGTGCTCATAATGCAAGCCACACCTTCCGATCTGGTAGTGAAGCAGTTAGCAGGGGGCGGGGCTTGTGTTGAGCGACATCAGCAGAACACGCCCCCCGATTTCTGATGTTATGTCCCAGAAGAGGGGGTGGGAGAAATGAGAGGAGCGCGGAGCAGCGGCGTCTGCATCACAGCGAACTGCTCGGAATACCAGACAGGGCCAATGGAAAGCAGCATTATGGATGTAAGCCTGGATAGTTTATGAAGTCACATTGACAGGAATATATTCGTCTCTCTAGAGATCCCCTTTACCAGCAGTGCCGGATCAGCTGCATGGCTGACAAGTGGCTCCCAAAGATACCAATGATGAGAAGTCCTTTCATCGGTCTGGTATTTTACATACATCTGGGACACCGTCTCGAACACTGATGTGAACCCAAATATCGCTCTATACTGCCAATAAACAGCTGTAGGGATCCAGGCGTACAAAATCCATAGTATATGGAAGAAAAAAAGAATCAAAATATAAAATGGTGTTGCTTTTTTAAGTGACTAGTCAATCAAGTATTAAAGCATTACTCTGTGGAAACACATTAAGGCCGGCGTCACACTCGGCGTAAGACAATACGCCACGTATTTTACGGCCGTAATACGGCCGAAATACGGTGAAATGTTCCCAAAATAGTGATCCGTAGTCAGGGTGTGTCAGCGTATTTTGCGCATGGCATCCTCCGTATGTAATCCGTATGGCATCCGTACTGCGAGATTTTTGCGCAGGCTTGCAAAACCGACATTTAATGGATTTATGTGCTCAAATGTTCATTAAAACATATATACAGTATATATGTATATATATATATACAGTATATATGTATATATATATATATATATATATATATATATATATATATATATATATATATATATATATATATATATATATATATATATATATATATATATATATATATATATATATATCATTGAGACACATATATATATTCTGTATTTAGATTTCATTCAGCGCGATATCTGTGAACAGCCGGTAATTCAATTGCCGGCTTTTCATTTCTCCTGCACAAACCCGACATGATATGACCTAGGTCAATGACCTACATTTCATTCATTCGCAGGGGAATTACAAGCACGGAGCACAGCTGCATTTGCAGGGCTCCTGCTTGTAATATTAGTTAACCCCTTCAGATGGATTACATCGTGGGACCTGATCTGACAGCAGAAGGTATGTATCTTGTGCGTTTATTATGTTGCCAAGCGAGGGACTGCAAATGGATTTGAGAGAACAATAAATTATTACAACAACCGCTGTGTTTATTTCATTAAAATACTTTTCAATCATGTGTGTGTGTGTTTTTTAACCCTTTCCTACAATTGGATTAATAATGGATAGGTGACATAATTGACGCCTCTCCATCATTAATCTGGCTTAATGTCACCTTCCAATAGCAAGGTGGCATTAACCCTTCATTACCCCATATCCCACCGCTACAGGGAGTGGGAAGAGAGTGGCCAAGTGCCAGAATAGGCGCATCTTCCAGATGTGCCTTTTCTGGGGTGGCTGGGGGCAGATGTTTTTAGCCACGGGGGGGGCCAATAACCATGGACCCTCTCCTGGCTATTAATATCTGCCCTCAGTCACTGGCTTTACCGCTCTGGCGGAGAAAATTGCGCGGGAGCCCACGCCAATTTTTTCCGCCATTTAACCCTTTATTTTAGCAGCTACAGCGCTGAAATTTTGCACATACACACTACTAACATTAGTAGTGTGGAATATGCAAAAAAAAGGGGGATATGAGATGGTTTACTGTATGTAAACCATGTCTCATATCCTGTCGGGTTTGTGCAGGAGAAATGAAAAGCCGGCAATTGAATTACCGACTTTTCACTAACAGTGCTGCGTATTTCTCGCAAGTCACACTGCAGGTCCGTGTGGAATCCGTATTTTTCTCGCCCCCATAGACTTTCATTGGCGATTTTTTTGCGCAGTACGCTGACAAACGCAGCATGCTGCGATTTTGTACGGCCGTAGAAAGCCGTATAATACTGAACCGTAATATACGGCTAATAGGAGCAGCCCCATTGAGAATAATTGTGCCGTATGTTATGCGAGTTTTACGGACGTAGTTTCTGCGCTCTTACGTCCGTAAAACTCGCCAGTGTGACGCTGGCCTAAGACGGACATGTAAGTGAAGGCTGTCAAGGATCACTTTAGTGTAGATTCTAGTCTAGGCTTTCCCAGTTTTTCCCCAAGAGAAAACTGAGTGTGCTTTCAATTTGCTCAGCATCCATCAATATAGTTTCATCTCAGCATTTTTCAGAATGACCTCTTTCATATTTCCTGTTTGTAAATTCCCGTAAAGGAACAATAACTGAAAATATGCAAAGCTGTATTAATATAGACCAACAATGCCACACTGTCAAATATTAAGGTGAAAACAGATCTATATAATGATGAATCTTAGGAGCTCAGCCACATGACCCACTTCTCCTTGTCCTACCTCTGCAAGACAACTAGCTGCAGAAACCTTCTGGCTGTGCCCTGTGTACAGTTAGGCTAAATATTGTTAAGCCCCTCTCCTTAGCAAAGTGGGTGTAGCCATAGTCAGCCAATGGAATTCATCAGCAGGGTATTAACCCCACGTTCTTGGTAGGAAGTCTACAAGATTGAATGTCTGTAGCACTCACGCTATGATTCTGAAAAATCTTTTTAAATAGCTTTTTAGGTCTTAAAAAGGTACAATAATCAAGTACCGTAACTAATTTGTTCTATTTCTGGCAGATTTAGGTTTTGAGACACCCCGCCCCCCCCCCCCCCAGAGATCGCTCAAAAGACCCCTGGAAATATGAAGCTCAGGAGACCACAAAGTCGAGTACAGATTCAATAGAATGTCCGATTTCTACTGAATCCGTATCCGGCTCTGTGCACGCAGCCAGGAGAGGGGAACTTCTGTCCAGGGTACATGGCTGCACACTTCTCAGGGGTCTTCTGAGCGATTGGTGTCTAAAGACAGACTCCCACTGGTCTGCAGGTAACAGAAGAGACAAGGTAGGGGGGCAACACAAATTGAGCAAACGTTTAGGCTATGTGCACACGTTCAGGTTTTTTTGCTTTTTTTGCAATAAAAACTCATTAAAAACGCATACATTATGCATCCTATAATTTAGAATGCACTCTGCATGTTTTGTGCACATGGTGCGTTTTTTTCCACGAAAAAAACGCATCGCGGTAAAAAAAAGCATGTTCATTAATTTTGCGGATTTTCCACGTTTTTCCCGCAATTCTATGCATTTGGAAAGAAAACGCATGAAAAAACGCGAAAAAAACGCATGCGGTTTTCTGGCAGAAATGTCCGGTTTTTGTCAGGAAAATTTCTGCAAGAAATCCTGACGTGTGCACATACCCTTAGGCACTCAAATTACAAAAAAAAGTAATAGTAAAGTAGTTGTAGTGGTTGTCCAGTTCTGTCCCCGTTTTCTTGTGACCTTTAGGACATTTGATGTTTTCCCTTCTTTCCTCAGAGCCATACATGGGAGTGCATGAAGGGTACCTATTCATGTAAAAGACAATAACTCATAAGCATGACAAAGATCTCCTTACACCACTGTTACCAGAAAGATGCTTAACAAGGGCTCTTCTCTGGCATTCAACTGAAATGCATTGGAAGAAGCAAATAGTATTCAGCCTCTTATTGTGCTGCATCATAACAGCTTTTAACATTGCTCTATTGGGCTCTAATAGAAATCATTGATAAGTGCTTCTGCCTGATGACAGAGGTGCGCTAAACTGTTCCTTAATGAGTTTACTCTGAAAACAGTGCGCCAACATCAAACAGATTAAGTGTCTGCATTTTCCAGAATTGAATAATTGGTAAACACTTTCTAAAAGCATCCAGTGTGAACAACAGTTTAAATGGCAAACATTCATGGGTGTCGGAGCGTCCACCTTGGAGGATTCCCCATTCCTGGGGATTCCATCCTGATCACCAGGGTTTCAAAATGTAATTTATAATTTTATAATAATTTCCACAAAATAGTATGTGTAAACTGAGAAATTTTTTTTGGCCAGTTTTCTACTGGGATCCAAGAAGTAATGTTTCTCCTTGCGGAGAGTGACATGTTAAGCATGCGGAGGAGACTTAAAGCTGCAATGCTCCTCTGGAAAATATGCAAATTATTTTTTTTTAGAGTGTAAGAGGACTAGAACTCTAGCGCCACCTATAGGAAGTTGCACTACTAAAAGTCAATGTCAACCCTTTAAATGAGCCTTGTCACTTGACTTAGGATAAAACCCAAAACCAGAATCTCAATTTGCAGACACTGTTTCGGGGTACGGTCCCTCTGTCTCCTTCAGATAATTTGCATATTTCCCAGAGGAGCATTGAGGCTTTAAGTCTCCTCATCTCGACATGCTTAACATGTCACTCTCCGCAAGGAGAAACGAAACCCCTTGTATCCCGGTCAGATACCTCCCAAAACAGACAAATCTTCAAAGGAATCCTGCTAATTCTGATAGTTTTTTGTGACATTGTACTCTATGATAGTTGTAAAAATGTTTCAATTTGCATACGTGGGAAAAAAAAAAAATCTGAGAACTGGCAAAGATTTAACAACTTTCAAAATTAATTTCTCGGTCTTTAAATCTGAGCGTTTTATTACACAATATAGTTAATATTTCCCACATGTCTACTTTACAATCAGCACAATTTTTGAAACCGCTTTGGGAGAGTCCTTCAGGTGCCAGCATTTAGAGAGTTAAACTGCAAGGACCAGTGCAGGCACCGCTCCTGACAGTGAGAGCCAGATGTCAGCTGTGATCTAAGCGGATGACACGGCAGCGATCGTGCATGCACAGCTCCTGTGCGGGCAAAAATCAGCAGTATCCAGTATGTCCAAGGTTGGGAAGGATTTACAGAATCTGATGATTACTTCACAGTACTTTTCACATTACTCAATCACCTTGCTGGAGAGGTCACAACCCCCCCCCCCCAATCATGTTACTCATTTCTTTTTTGGGTCATTTTATTTCAAGTGAACAAATGCCATTTTCCCATTAGATTTTTAATTCCTTTGAGATTGTGTTCTCTGGTAAAAGTGTGTTAGAGAATGTAAAACGTGATGGAATATTCTTCAGTGCTTTTAAGTTGTTTTTTTGTTATTTTGAAAGTTTTGGAAAAAAAATGCAAATTTGTGTTTCATGCCTTTACGTTTCTCGTTATAACTCAGGCAAGAACCATGTAAAAACAGTACCCCATTCCATCCAGAACTGTACAGGCTTCGACACGATATGTCACAAGAGTATCCTTCCTAATTTACCCATGCAGTCGCTAAGCAGAGAGCAGACCGGACGCTGCGCTCATTGCACAGGGCTTTGGTGGAGACTGCGCATGGGGTAGATGCTACACAATGAAGACTGCGCAGGTACCAGCCCCTGAAGAGAGCGTTACCGATTGTGCTTCATTTCAGGGCGGCAAACAAGGCAAAGGAAGTGTTGGGATGTCCAGACTTCCCCCTCCGGTGACACTTCGTTTCAGGGTGAAAAGGGCACTGGACAGGAGTTTCAGCCAGCAGATGACTATTCGTGAGTATCCCATCTGTGACGACAGCATTTTATCTTAATTAACCAGATGTCCATTTTCAGCAAGCCAGGAGGAAGGGACTTCTCTAGATGTTGACTATTGAATTTTTTTGCGTATCTTTCTTGTTGGTCAGGAAAACACAGACTTTTGTTCATATAAGCTTGTAATATTGACATGTAAGTTGACATTTGATGTCACATATTGTGCGGTTATCCTGGATGACTAGTCATGCAGTGTCATTGAATAATGAAACTTGCTGATATGCTGATTATACATTGTCCAAGCCAGCTAGTTTGTTGACTATGAAAAGGATAGATCCTGCCAGATACAGATACCTCCAGATTTCCAGATGGCCAAGAGATCCAGGGATCCCAAGAACCAGAGACTCTTTACAATACAGCATCCAAAACATCATGGGGACACAGATTTGACATTTTACAGGATGTCAGCTTAGGGGACCATGGCCCCAGCAGAAAGAATACAGATCTGCTCCATTGACCATCGCTGAATCATGGATGCATTTGGGAAAGTCGGAAATTAGACCCACCGGTCACCTGAGCCCCACAGACATTTGAGAAAGCCAGGAATGGGACCCACAGGTCGCCTGGCTCCATGGAGATGTTCAGAGAAGCCAGGGTGTGACCCTGAGGTACAAGGCCAGTTGACCAGAATGGACTATCATTTCCCAAGCTTGTTGTTACCTTCTCTTTATGTGTGCCACAGGTGGGGTAGTATGCCCTGGAAGTTCTGAAGTTACAGCTGCTCTTATCCCGGCGATTCGGCTAAAGGGTGAATAATTTTTCACCATATTGGGTATATTGCTGGAACTGTTCTATGTATTTGCCTGTTTGAAGTATTGCCACACTGTTTCACCCTCACACTGTTGTATGAGTAGTATTACCGGTATGTCCACAATAAAAGGAAAGCAGGTATTCGGTGGGATGTGCCCAGAGTCATGCGGTCTCGGCTAGCGGACCAGAGCACCCGCTGACCCAGTGTCTCAACACCATCATGCACTAGGGATTCTCAAAAGAAGAGTTATAGGGTTCTGTTTGTTACCCACTTACTAAGTGACAGTACAGAGTGAATTTAAGCATGGCTTAAATTGGAAACGTTACTAGTTTTAAAAAAAACTAACAAATTTAATTTGGGTTTAGGACAAAGGCCATGTTCACACATTCAGTATTTGATAACTATTTTAAATTCTATTCTATTTTAATTAGTATTTAAAAGCCAAAATTAAAAGTGGGTGAAAAATACAGAAGTGATTACATGTTTCTATTACACTTTTTTACTTACTCTTTTACTTTTCCTCCGATTGTTCCTTTCCTGGTTTTGGCTTACAACTACTGATGTGTAATACTGACTAAATGTGAATGTGGCCTAAGCCTCAAAAAAAAATAAAAATAAAAAATAATCTCACCAACAGTCAGACTACTATATTTACCTCAAATAACATCACAGTGAGACAATAAGCTTAGACTTTTCAAATAACTATTCCTTTGTTGTTTAGGATGAAGCATAGTCAGAAATAAAATACAGAAATAAAATACAGAAGTGTCCTTATGATATACGAGTGCTTATTTCAGGATTGATTCAATAATTGTTCATTCGTTCCAAAACAATTGATTTCAGTTATAAAAACTGACATCCTACCAAGTTGGAGCAAGGTCTACAACTTCTCAAATGGCTCTTCTGCACAGTATAAAAACAGGAGAAACGTTATAAATGTATGCCATCAAAAGAAAGATTTTGGTGGAAGCTGAGTGACACTTTTTGCCACAGCTCATGGTAAAGGTGTATGTGATGGTTTAGTAGGCACTTTGAAACACCTTGCAGCTCGAGCTAGCCATATCTAGACCAAATCTTAACAGTAATGCAACTTTTCAACTGAAGTGAGAAAAACATTCAACATGCAGTTCATGTACTGTACAAACCAGGACTACAAAGAGAATTTGTTAAAGGGCCACTGTCACCCCCCCCAGCCGTTATAAACTAAAAGAGCCACCTTGTGCAGCAGTAATGCTGCAGTCTAACAAGGTGGCTCTTAGTTTTTGATTCATTTATTACCTCAATAAAGCGTTTTAAAAATTGGCCACAAATACCAGATATTGTACCGGGAGGCGGTCCGAATCGTCCTCTATCAATCTCCCAACTGCCGTCACTCTTCTCTTCAGGGGCGATGGTCGCCGCCCCCTGAGCGCTGTTGCTTCTTAAATCCGGCGCCTGCGCTGTGCGTGCCTGCCTGGGGCCCGCACTGTGTTATTCATTATGCACAGTGCGGGGCTGGGGTTCCTGGGCATGCGCACTGCGCTTGTCAGACGCTCCCCCGGTCCCCCGCCTTCCAGCATTGCCGGAATATACAGGTTTCATTGCCGACGTTTTGAACAGCCACAAAGAACAACGCTGGAAGGCGGGGGACCGGGGGAGCATCTGACAAGCGCAGAGCGCATGCCCAGGAATGCCAGCCCCGCACTGTGCATAATGAATAACAGTGCGGGGCGGGGATTCAGGAACAGGGTGGCCGCACTGCCCGCACAGGCGCAGTCAGGCACCCTGCATCTGAGCTGTGACTGACAATGAAGACTGCGCAGGCCCCAGGCAGGCACGCACAGCGCAGGCGCCGGATTTAAGAAGCAACAGCGCGAAGGGGGCGGCGACCATCGCCCCTGAAGAGAAGAGTGACGGCAGTTGGGAGATTGATAGAGGACGATTCGGACCGCCTCCAGATACAATATCTGGTATTTGTGGCCAATTTTTAAAACGCTTTATTGAGGTAATAAATGAATCAAAAACTAAAAGAGCCACCTTGTTAGACTGCAGCATTACTGCTGCACAAGGTGGCTCTTTTAGTTTATAACGGCTGGGGGGGTGACAGTGGCCCTTTAAAATATTGGTTACAGGAAGCAGAACCCATCTAAGGGACTCCGCAATACCACACTTTCATTCCATGTAGTGAAATAGAAATAAAAGATTTTTTCATTCCGCAATGACAGAAGTCCATTAACTGACTGAAGGCGGCACAAGATCGGCAATGGATGACATAACTGGGTATGTGGCCTGGAAATATGATTGGCACTGGTGGCTGGCTAACATACTCTCCAAAGATTATGAAAATGAAGAAATAGAAGAGATCTTTCTTCATATTCTGGTCCATCACCGTCCTTTGTGTATCTAAAGAAAAACAGACTTAATATGTTGCGTTTTTGCATTTTTTTTTTTTTATGCAAAGTTTAAGCTGCTCACAAAATAAAAAAAAATAAAAAAAGTTTTGCCAAGTTGTTATTGTGCATGCTAATAAAATTTGAAGTTGAATCAGATTATTTTTTATGCATTAAATTTTGTCACCAAGAAAGCAGCGAAAAAAAAAAAAAAAAAAAAAAAAAACCCGATACCTGCGATTTTGCACTACCTATTCCTTTCAATGGATAAAAAACGCTGCAAAGCAAAAAAAATAAAAATTTAAAAAGTGACCTGATACATTTTGCAAAACGACAGATCTTTGACAAAAGTAAGGAAAAAAAAAAAAAGGTGTGTGCAAGAGATTTCTGAAATGCTGGTACTGTGAAACGCTGTTGAAAATTTGCGTTAAAAAAAAAAAACACTGCAAAAACAGAGCTTGTGAACATAGCATAAAAGTGAAAAAAAAAAAAAAATAGAAAAATTAAGTATTAATAGGGTTTGACTCCACCTGAGTTAACAGGACGTACAGACACACAAGGAAATGGCCATTGTTAGGCTACTTTCACACTAGCGTCGGGCCCGGCCCGTCGCAGTGCGTCGGGCCGAGGTCACCGACGCTAGCGTTGTCTCCGCCGCACAACGGGTGCATTTTTCCAGCGCATCCGCTGCCCCATTGTGAGGTGCGGGGAAGTGCGGGGTAACGTGAGGTAACGTTTTTTGGTCCCGACGGTCCGCCACAAAACGGCGGAACCGTCGCACGACGGTTGCGACGTGTGGCAATGCATCGCAAATGCGTCGCTAATGTTAGTCAATGCTGAAAAAACGCATCCTGCAAGCGCACTTTTGCAGGATGCGGTTTTTCGGCAAAACGACGCATTTGCGACGTATTGCAGTTAACGCTAGTGTGAAAGTAGCCTTAGTAAGAGATAGTGGACAAGGGACAAATTAGGCTGGGTTCACATTACGTTATAGGCGTCCGGTAGACGGACTACGTTACACCACGGCATAACGCGGTGTAACGTAGTCCGTTAACGCCGCCATTAAGTCCTGTGTCTGATGCATCGCTAGCGCACGCCTACAATGGGATGTCATTGAGTGACGGACCCTGGGACGCGGGCTGCAGTGTTTCCAGGGTCCGTCACTGCTAGCGCAGATAGAGCATCTGATAGCTCTATCTGTACTAGTGATATGACAAGTCGGCACTTGCGTTAACAGCCGGCAGCGCTTTGGACGGAGCGGGCATCTGCTGCGTCCAAAGCGCTGCCTTTACAGTACGTGGAAACATACCCTTAATGGTTTAAAACTAGTTCAGGTTTTATTTTATAGCGTCATGATTTGACCACTGTTCTATTCATTTTAAGAAATAAAATATCAGAAACAAAATATCCGTCACACTCCCCTTGAGAAAGCACGTGGGCGAAATGCGCGTCGGGGCGTTCCCAGGCAGTGGCACACAAACCATGGGTAAGCATTGATCCATTCTTAATATCTTCAAAAACCCTTTTTTACACTGAATTCTCATCATCCGGGAATATTATGGATACATTATTACCTTAAAGGATGCTTTGTGGAATTGTGTATTAATTTATTTATATTATCTTATAATAAAACAACATGGTTGGGTATTGTATTTCTGCTGTATCTGGGATATGGATTAATCCTCTTTGGAAATAACTCACATAGTATTTTGTATAATCCTTTTTAAACGGTTTTCAATAAACTTTATTGATTTTATGAGATTTGTGATATGGTGGTCCATGGGTACTAGTTACTCATTTTGTTAGAACTTCATATATTGTCCACTAGTCTTTATTTGATTAGATAAAATTTGATGGGGAGGCAATGATGCGTATGCCTCTGGCATTAAATCACAGACATATGTCACGCAAAATACTTAATAAGTAACATTTCCCACATGTCTACTTTACATCAGCACAATTTTGGAACCAAAATTTTTTTTTGTGACGGAGTTATAAGGGTTAAAAGTTGACCAGCAATTTCTCATTTTTACAACACCATTTTTTTTTTAGGGACCACATCTCATTTGAAGTCATTTTGAGGGGTCTATATGATAGAAAATACCCAAGTGTGACACCATTCTAAAAACTGCACCACTCAAGGTGCTCAAAACCACATTCAAGAAGTTTATTAACCCTTCAGGTGTTTCACAGGACTTTTTGGAATGTTTAAATAAAAATGAACATTTAACTTTTTTTCACACAAAATTTATTTCAGCTCCAATTTGTTTTATTTTACCAAGGGTAACAGGAGAAAATGGACCCCCAAAGTTGTTTTACAATTTGTCCTGAGTACGCTGATACCCCATATGTGGGGGTAAACCACTGTTTGGGCGCATGGCAGAGTTCGGAAGGAAAGGAGCGCCATTTGACTTTTCAATGCAAAATTGGCTGGAATTGAGATGGGACGCCATGTTGCGTTTGGAGAGCCCCTGATGTGCCTAAACATTGAAACCCCCTACAAGTGACACCATTTTGGAAAGTAGACCCCCTAAGGAACTTATCTAGATGTGTGGTGAGCACTTTGACCCACCAAGTGCTTCACAGAAGTTTATAATGCAGAGCCGTAAAAATAAAAAATCATATTTTTTCACAAAAATTATCTTTTCGCCCCCAATTTTTTATTTTCCCAAGGGTAAGAGAAGAAATTGGACCCCAAAAAATGTTGTGCAATTTGTCCTGAGTACGCTGATACCCCATATGTGGGTGTAAACCATTGTTTGGGCGCATGGCAGAGCTTGGAAGGGAAGGAGCGCCATTTGACTTTTCAATGCAAAATTGACTGGAATTGAGATGGGACGCCATGTTGCGTTTGGAGAGCCCCTGATGTGCCTAAACATTGAAACCCCCCACAAGTGACACCATTTTGGAAAGTAGACCCCCTAAGGAACTTATCTAGATGTGTTTTGAGAGCTTTGAACCCCCAAGTGTTTCACTACAGATTATAACGCAGAGCCGTGAAAATATATATATATTTTTTTTTTCACAAAAATGATTTTTTAGCCCCCAGCTTTGTATTTTTACAAGGGTAACAGAATAAATTGGACCCCAAAATTTGTTGTCCAATTTGTCCTGAGTACGCCGATACCCCATATGTGGGGGGGGACCACTGTTTGGGCGCATGACAGAGCTCGGAAGGGAAGGAGCGCCATTTGGAATGCAGACTTAAATGGATTGGTCTGCAGGCGTCACGTTGCATTTGCAGAGCCCCTGATGTACCCAAACAGTACAAACCCCCCACAAGTGACCCCATATTGGAAACTAGACCTCCAAAGGAACTTATCTAGATGTGTTGTGAGAACTTTGAACCCCCAAGTGTTTCACTACAGTTTATAACGCAGAGCCGTGAAAATAAAACATCTTTTTTTTTCTCACAAAAACGATTTTTAGCCCCCAAAATTTTTAATTTTCCCAAGGATAACAAGAGAACTTGGACCCCAGAAGTTGTTGTTCAATTTGTCCCGAGTACGCTGATAACCCATATGTTGGGGTAAACCCCTTTTTGGGCGCACGGGAGAGCTCGGAAGGGAAGGAGCACTGTTTTACTTTTTCAACGCAGAATTGGCTGGAATTGAGATTGGACGCCATGTCGCGTTTGGAGAGCCCCTGATGTGCCTGGACAGTGGAAACTCCCCAATTCTACCTGAAACCCTAACCCAAACACACCCCTAACCCTAATCCCAACGGTAACCCTAGCCACACCCCTAGCCCTGACACACCCATAATTCTAATCCCAACACTAATCCAAACCGTAAATGTAATTCAAACCCTAACCCTAACTTTAGCCCCAACCCTAACCCTAACTTTAGCCCCAACCCTAACCCTAACTTTAGCCCCAACCCTAGCCCTAACCCTAACTTTAGCCCCAACCCGAACCCTAGCCCTAACCCTAACCCTAGCCCTAACCCTAACCCTAGCCCTAACCCTAGCCCTAACCCTAACCCTAATGGGAAAATGGAAATAAATACATTTTTTTAATTTTATTATTTTTCCCTAACTAAGGGGGTGATGAAGGGGGGTTTGATTTACTTTTATAGCGTTTTTTATATCGGATTTTTATGATTGGCAGCTGTCACACTAAAAGACGCTTTTTATAGCAAAAAAGTTTTTGCATCTCCACATTTTGAGACCTATAATTTTTCCACATTTTGCTCCACAGAGTCATGTGAGGTCTTGTTTTTTGCGGGACGAGTTGACGTTTTTATTGGTAACATTTTCGGACACGTGACCGTTTTTGATCACTTTTTATTCCGATTTTTGTGAGGCAGAATGACCAAAAACCTGCTATTCATGAATTTCTTTTGGGAGAGGCGTTTATACCGTTCTGTGTTTGGTAAAATTGATAAAGCAGTTTTATTCGACGGGTCAGTACGATTACAGCGATCTCATTTATATCATTTTTTTATGTTTTGGCGCTTTTATACGATAAAAACTATTTTATAGAAAAAATAATTATTTTAGTATCGCTTTATTCTCAGGACTATAACTTTTTTATTTTTTTGCTGATGATGCTGTATGGCGGCTTGTTTTTTGCGGGACAAGATGACGTTTTCAGCGGTACCATGATTATTTATATCAGTCTTTTTGATCGCGTGTTATTCTACTTTTTGTTCGGCGGTATGGTAATAAAACGTTGTTTTTTGCCTCGTTTTTTTTTTTTTCTTACAGTGTTTACTGAAGGGGTTAACTAGTCGGGCAGTTTGAGGCTATGTTCACACGTTCAGGATTTCCATCCTTTTTTTTTCCTGACTGAATCTGCAGGTCTCTGCAGAAAACGCAGGTGCGTTTTTTGGTGCGTTTTTGGTGCGTTTTTGGTGCGTTTTTTAGTGCGGTTTTTTGTGCGTTTTTTTATGCAGTTTTCTCTGCAAATTGTCTGTGTTTGACACAAATAAAGCTTTAACTGCAGTGGGGGAAAAAAAAAAAAGAAATGATGTCATTTCCTTGTCCAACCCTTTTCTTCTTCCATCCTCCATTTTGGGACTAAACACCAAAATGAGTGGACGTGTTTTGAATGACAGCGCTCCGCGTTTTGCGCCGCATGCGTCACTGCAGCGCACGCATCCGGGCGCAGAGGACGCAGCAAGTTGCATTTTTGCTGCGTCCAAAATCAATCCAAAAAAGGACGCATGCGGCGCAAAATGCAGCGTTGTGCATGCGTTTTGCTGCGTTTTACTTTGCGTTGTGTGTTGGGGCGCCGACGCTGCGGCGCACAACGCAAATGTGAACATAGCCTAAGTGCCACGTGCCACGTATTTCAGTGCCACGTGCCACGTATTTAAGTGCCACGTGCCACATATTTCAGTGCCACGTGCCACGTATTTCAGTGCCACGTGCCACGTATTTAAGTGCCACGTGCCACGTATCTCAGTGCCACGTGCCACGTATTTCAGTGCCACGTGCCACGTATTTAAGTGCCACGTGCCACATATTTCAGTGCCACGTGCCACGTATTTCAGTGCCACGTGCCACGTATTTAAGTGCCACGTATCTCAGTGCCACGTGCCACGTATTTAAGTGCCACGTGCCACGTATTTCAGTGCCACGTGCCACATATTTCAGTGCCACGTGCCACATATTTCAGTGCCACGTGCCACGTATTTAAGTGCCACGTGCCACGTATTTCAGTGCCACGTGCCACGTATTTAAGTGCCACGTGCCACGTATTTAAGTGCCACGTGCCACGTATCTCAGTGCCACGTGCCACGTATTTAAGTGCCACGTGCCACGTATTTAAGTGCCACGTTGCCACGTATTTAAGTGCCACGTGCCACGTATCTCAGTGCCACGTGCCACGTATTTAAGTGCCACGTATTTAAGTGCCACGTGCCACATATTTCAGTGCCACGTGCCACGTATTTCAGTGCCACGTGCCACGTATTTAAGTGCCACGTGCCACGTATTTCAGTGCCACGTGCCACGTATTTAAGTGACACGTATCATGTATTTAAGTGACACGTATCACGTATAAGTGACACGTGTCACGTATTTAAGTGACACGTATCACGTATAAGTGACACGTGTCACGTATTTAAGTGCCACGTATTTAAGTGCCACGTATCCCACGAAGATTTTACATGGAGAACAGACACATCCAGAGATATGTCTGCTCTCCACGGATGCAGCAACACACTGACAGGAGCCATAGTTCCTGTCGGTGTGTCACTGCGCATGCGCGAGCGAGTTTACCGGCGGTCATTGACCCCGGCACTCTCGCTTAACGGCAGTGCTGCGTGGGAAAGTTCAACGCAGCTGTACTGCTGTTAACCGAGACGCCGGAGTCATTGAGCTCCGGGACAGTACGCGATACACTGCTAGGAGCTTCGCTCCTGGCAGTGTATCGCCGGAGAGCAGCCGATCGGCGTGGGACACTCGTTTTATGGATTCTGCGGACAGGGAGTATGGATTTGCTTTATTATTTTGCGATTTTTTCCTGGAGGATCGAGGGCTTCGCCTACAAGTGTGCTGTTGGTGAGTATACACTCTATGTTATGTGTTGTATGTACTGTACTGTGTGTCATGTATGTGTATTGTGTGTAGGTGTTTGGTGTAACTTTACCATTGTGCTAAGTCGCCGGACACAGGGACAACTCTCCCATCCTAATACCGGATGGGAGTAGTAGTCCATACGGCGACTTAGCACAATGGAGGCACTAGCGTCGCATGGGGACACACACGCACACACACACATACACACATACATACATATACACACACACACACACACACACACAGACACACATACCAAATCAATCAAACGGCCGACACGATCCCCATGCGACGGTACGCCTCCATGTCTCTCCGCCCACGCACTTCCGGCCCCGCACTTCCGCCGGCTTCCCCGCACTTCCGGCTGCAGCGGTTCTGCACAACAAACCGCAGTAAAACCCGCAGATATATTTTTGATCTGCGGGTTTTACTGCGATTTTGACCTCACAATGGAGGTCTATGGGTGCAGAACCGCTGCGGTTCAGGACGAAGAATTGACATGCTCCTTCTTTTTTCCGGGAGCTATTCCGCACGGCTTTTTTTTTTAAATTTCCGGACCATGTGCACAGTGTGTCCTGTTTTCCATAGGGTACAGTGTACTGTACCCTGCATGGAAAACAGCTGCGGAACCGCAGCGGCAAAACCGCCGCGGTTCCGCGGTAAAAAACGCACTGTGTGAACATGGCCTTATAGGTTTGGTCGTTACGGACGCGGCGATACTAAATAAGTGTACTTTTATGGTTTTGTTTTTTTTATTTAAAGAAATGTATTTATGGGAATAATATATATATTTTTTTATTATTTATTTAGGATTTTTTTTTTTTTTTTTTTACACATGTGGAAATTTTTTTTTTTTACTTTTTTACTTTGTCCCAGGGGGGGACATCACAGATCGATGATCTGATAGTGTGCACAGCACTCTATCAGATCACTGATCTCACTTACATCGGTGCAGGCTTACCAGCGTCTGCTCTGAGCAGGCGCTCGATAAGCCACCTTTCTCCCTGCAGGACCCGGATGCCGCGGCCATCTTGGATCCGGGACCTGCAGGGAGGAAGGAGGTAGGAGACCCTCGGAGCAACGCGATCACATCGCATTGCTCCGGGGGTCTCAGGGAAGCCCGCAGGGAGCCCCCTCCCTGCGCGATGCTTCCCTATACCGCCGGTACACTGCGATCATGTTTGATCGCGGTGTGCCGGGGGTTAATGTGCCGGGGGCGGTCCGTGACCACTCCTGGCACATAGTGCCGGATGTCAGCTGCGATAGGCAGCTGACACCCGGCCGCGATCGGCCGCGCTCCCCCCGTGAGCGCGGCCGATCGCGTATGACGTACTATCCCGTCACCCGGAATTAAGTCCCAGGTCACCTTGACGGGATAGTACGTCATACGGGATTAAGGGGTTAAGCTGCAGAACAATAAAATAGAGACATCCCTGTATCAGAAGCCAATCGACTGTCCAACATACCTTAAAATGGGACAGTTTCCATCCAAAACACATAAAAAACTCCATTGTCTACAGCCAAGCCATCAGATACAATCGTATATGCTCCAACCCAATGGACAGGGATGAACACCTTTGTCGCCTCAGAAAGACCTTTTTAAACCAGGGCTACCATCCAAGAACAATTGAAAACCAGATTACAAGAGAGACCAGAATATCAAGGAATCACCTGCTACATTACAAAGCTAAAGAAGAAAATATCCGGGTACCTCTAGTAGTTACCTACAATCCAAATCTGGAGGTGCTAAGGGGAGCTGCACGGAAATTACAACCTTTACTACAAAAAGATGCCCGATTACAATCCATTTTTCCAGACCCCCCACTACTGTGTTTTAGACAGCCCCCAAATCTAATTGTCAAGAGCTCCCTGTCCTCTCCAACAGCTGCAGGTACCTTTCCCTGCAATCAGAAAAAGTGTAAAACCTGTCCATTTATAATGACCACGGACAAGATAAAGATCCCCAATTCACATCAGGACTACAAGATCCCAGGTACTTTCAGCTGCGTCACTTCTAATGTGGTGTACCTAATTATTTGTACTAAATGTCCAACTAGGGGGTCTGTATGTGGGGGAGACAGGGCAAAAACTTAGAACAAGAATGAATTCTCACCGCCTTACAATAAGAGAAAAAAAGAATGGATCTACCTGTGGCAATACATTTTTGTCTCCCAAATCATAGCATTATGGACATGAACTTACTTGTGTTAAAACGTAACTTCAAAACTCAGAGAGACAGAAGAGTCTGGGAATATAAACTGATGACGACCTTTGACTGTCTTAGTGGTGGAATGAATGTGTCGCATGGATTTATGTCTTTTTACATCAACTAAGGAACTTGCCCCTCAGACTATGAGGGGTCATCACAACAGAGACCCCAATCAGAGAACAATAAAACATTCCTTATCTAAGAACTGGCCCAACATTTATGGACATACCCGTTTATCACTCATGGTAATTCTGCTTCATGCCACCTGTCTTATCCATGGTTTTTTTTGTTTGTTTGTTTTTCCTGTGCTATGTTGTGCATAAATATGTGATTCTTCAGAATTTGTATTAGTCTATGCCTGATGAAGAGACCTGTGTAGTCTCGAAAGCTTGCAATTTGTTACCATCTTTTCAGTTATCAGGTATCAACCACTGAGGACTCAATTCTAAACATTTTGATAAAAATTCAAAACATTTTAACTCACTAAAACGGCATTTCCAAAAACACCAAAGAAAATAAATATCCAAAGATGTCAGGTAAAAAATGATCCTCATTTTATTAGCTGGGCATACACAAAGACACTGAAGCTTTTACCATTTTTTACGTACCTTGGTCTCATTTGCTATGATGTTATGAGATTAATATAGTTATCGTATGTGCTATGATCCGTATTGATTTATAATGAATGTTAGTCAAATCAACACTTATGGCAACCCTCTCATTATCTACAGTTGGCCGGCAAAGTCCCCTAGTGGAATATTGGAACAAACTTCAGAAAATATTAGGATTTCTAATCCAGGAATATTGCATGTAAAGTACCATATACAGTCTCCCAGGCTGACGTAGAGTATATTCTGACACCAAACCTTTAAAAGCAGTTAGGACATTTTTATAAGATGTTAGGCATTTTGCAGCGTGCTTAACCCCTTAATCCCATATGACGTACTATCCCGTCGAGGTGACCTGTGACTTAATTCCCAGGGACGGGATAGTACGTCATATGTGATCGCAGCTGACATCCGGCACTATGTGCCAGGAGCAATCATGGACCGCTCCCGGCACACTGCGATCAAACATGATCGCAGTGTTCCGGGGGCATAGGGAAGCATCGCGCAGGGAGAGGGCTCCCTGCGGGCTTCCCTGAGACGATCGGTACAAGGCGATGTGCTCACCTTGTACCGAGCGTCTCCTCCCTGCAGGCCCCGGATCCAAAATGGCCGCGGGGCTACTTCCGGGTCCTGCAGGGAGGTGGCTTATCAAGCGCCTGCTCAGAGCCGGCGCTGGTAAGCCAGGAGCAGGGCACGCCAGATGGCTGATCTGACACAGTGCTCTTCAAAGTGTCAGATCAGCGATCTGTCACTATACAGTGATGTCCCCCCTGGAACAGAGTCAAAAAGAAAAATGATAATGATAATGATAATGATAATGATAATGATAATGATAATGATAATGATAATGATAATGATGATAATAATATATATATATATATATATATATATATATATATATATATATATATATATATATATATATATATATATATATATAGTTCCCAAAAATAAATTTCTTTATCTTAATAAAAAAAAAATATAAAAGTACACATATTTAGTATCGCCGCGTCCGTAACGACCTGACCTATAAAACTGTCCCACTAGTTAACCCCTTCAGTGAACACCGTAAAAAAAAACACGAGGCAAAAAACAACGCTTTATTATCATACCACCGAACAAAAAGTGGAATAACACGCAATCAAAAAGACATATAAATAACCATGGTACCTCTGAAACCGACATCTTGTCACCCGAAAAAACGAGCCGCCATACAGCATCAGCGAAAAAATAAAAAAGTTACAGTCCTCAGAATAAAGCAATGCAAAAATTATAATTTTTTCTATAAATAGTTTTTACCATATAAAAGCCAAAACATAAAAATCATACTAACCTGAAGAATAAAACTGCTTTATCCATTTTACCGAATGTGGAACGGTATATAAAATTCCAGTCAATTCTGTGTTGAAAAAGTAAAACAGTGCTCCTTCCCTTCCGAGCTCTCCCGTGCGCCCAAACAGGAGTTTACCCCAACATATGTGGTATCGGCATACTCAGGACAAATTGGACAACATTGGGGTCCAGTTTCTCTTGTTACCCTTGGGAAAATAAAAATTTGGGGGGCTAAAAGAACATTTGTGGGAAAATTAATTTTTATTTTCACAACTCTGCGTTATCAACTGTAGTGAAACACTTGGGGGTTCAAAGCTGTCAAAACACATCTAAATAAGTTCCTTGAGGGGGGGGTCTAGTTTCCAAAAAGGTGTCACTTATGGGGGGGTTTCTACTGTTTAGGTGCATCAGGAGCTCTGCAAATGCAATGCGACGCCTGCAGACCAATCCATCTAAGTCTGCATTCCAAATGGCGCTCCTTCCCTTCCGAGCTCTGCCATGCGCCCAAACGGTGGTTCCCCCCCACATATGGGGTATCAGCGTACTCAGTACAAATTGGACAACAACTTTTGAGGTCCAATTTCTCCAGTTACCCTTGGAAAAATACAAAACTGGGGGCTAAAAAATAATTTTTGTGAAAAAAAAATGATTTTTTTATTTTGACGGCTCTGCGTTATAAACTGCAGTGAAACACTTGGGGGTTCAAAGTTCTCACAACACATCTAGATAAGTTCCTTGGGGGGGGGGGTCTAGTTTCCAAAATGGTGTCACTTGTGGGGGGTTTCAATGTTTAGGCACATCAGGGGCTCTCCAAACGCGACATGGCGTCCCATCTCAATTCCTTTCAATTTTGTATTGAAAAGTCAAACGGCGCTCCTTCCCTTCCGAGCTCTGCCATGCGCTCAAACAGTGGTTTACCCCCACATATGGGGTATCAGCGTACTCCGAACAAATTGTACAACAACTTTTGGGGTCCATTTTCTCCTGTTACCCTTGGTAAAATAAAACAAATTGGAGTTGAAGTAAATTTTTTGTGAAAAAAAGTTAAATGTTCATTTTTATTTAAACATTCCAAAATTTCCTGTAAAACACCTGAAGGGTTAATAAACTTTTTGAATGTGGTTTTGAGCACCATGAGGGGTGCAGTTTTTAAAATGGTGTCACATTTGGTTATTTTCTATCATATAGACCCCTCAAAAGGACTTCAATATTTTTTAGGGACCACATCACATTTGGTGTTGTAAAAATGAGAAATTGCTGGTCAACTGTTAACCCTTAACTCCCTAACGAAAAAAAATTTTGGTTCCAAAATTGTGCTGATGTAAAGTAGACATGTGGGAAATGTTAGTTATTAATTATTTTGTGTGACATATCTGTCATTTAAGGGCATAAAAATTCAAAGTTGGAAAATTACAAAATTTGCCAAATTTCCGTTTTTTCACAAACACACAAGTTAGGCTACGTTCACACTAGCGTTGTGCGCCGCTGCGTCGGCGACGCAACGCACAACGCACGCAAAAACGCGGCAAAACGCACGCAAAAACGCTGCGTTTTGCGACGCATGCGTCGGTTTTAGCCGAAAATCGGACGCAAGAAAAATGCAACTTGTTGCGTTTTCTTGGTCCGACGCTTGCGGCAAAAAAGACGCATGTGTGGCACAACGCAACAAAAAAAAACGCATGCGTCCCCCATGTTAAGTATAGGGGGCGCATGACGCATGCGTCGCCGCTGCGTCGCCGACGCAAACCCGACGCACATTAGCTTAACGCTAATGTGAACGTAGCCTTATATCAAAGAAATTTTACCACTATCATGAAGTACAATAGGTCAAGAGAAAATATCAGAATCGCCAATATCCATTGAAGCGTTCCAGAGTTATAACCTCATAAAGGGACAGTGGTCAGAATTGTAAAAATTGACCCGGTCATTAACGTGCAAACCACCCTTGGGGGCTTAAGGGGTTAAATTGCGCAAAAGAATTAAAAATGTATGGTATTTCATAATTAACAGAAATCGGGTGAAAGAACAACAATTTCATGTACCATTATAGGACCAAGGGATAATAAAAAAATAAATGGCATTTCTTTTTTTTTTATATAAAATCAGGAATCAATTTTTACAGATACAGAGGTGATTTTAAATTGCACTTTTTACAGCTGCAACAAATTAACTGGTTTACTAACTGTTCCTATTGTCACAGCATAAAGATCTTCGTAAACAAAGTAGTGAATGTGCACACGATTATTTGGTGCAAACATTTCTGCATGTCTTGGCAGGAAAAAAAAAACAAAAACAGTAAAATGTGCATGTTTCTTTGGTTTTTACATGCATTTTTGGGGCAGATTATTCATCACATGCTGCAGATTTAAAATCTGCAAGTAAAAAATTTTTATTATTATGAATGTGCATAAGACTCCATGACACTTCTGTACTCTGTTGCATAGGCAGCATCAATAGTAAAAAGTTGGTCACACTTGTCAAAAAATATGTCCTGTCAATCAGTTTTCCAAGCGATGCTACAGATCGCTTGGAAAACGCTAGTGTTTAGCGGGAATACGCATGCAAAGTCCGCATGCGAAATACCCACGGCAGGAGTTGCAGAATTGCCGCAGAAAATTCCGCGGCAATCCTGCAAAGTGTGCACTTAGCCTAAATGTTAGGGGTTGGACACTGCGTACTTGGCAGCGTCCAAATGTTACAGCATAGTGGATGGGATTTCTAGAAATCCCATACCTACTATGCGTGCAGCGAAGTCCTCAGAAATGGACATGTGTCGCGTCTTTCCAGCCTGCAGAATGTCAATTTCTCTTGCAGAGACGCTAGTCTCCGCAAGAGAAATGTCACCAATAGAATGTATAGGACGTGATGAATCCGCACGGTTCAGAGATCACATGCGGATTCACCCGAGTTCAATAGACGCTGTGTCCAAAGCACTGCCACTTCAGAATCGTGTGCACACGGACTAACAGTCATTTTAATTCTAATTCAATAAAAATTCTACAAGAAAATAAGAAACTTTGTATTATCTTAATAGATACTTACCTTGTAATGTCTTCACATACTGTTACGTCCAGATCCCAGAATTCCAAACGGCGGAAGTTCACCAACCTCCATATTGGGACACCCAAGTGATAGGTGTCTCAATATGGAAACTGCTGGTGGTACCAGCCTCTTGCGCAAATCCCAGAGGATTTCTTTTGTCAGGTAAAATACTTCACAGACTGTTTTTAAACAATATTTTACCTCACAAAATATATCCTCTGCGATCTCCTGCTGTAATGTCAGTATTGTCTTTTGCTTCCTCCCCTGCCCAGGAGCTGTGGTATGTTCTGTACACAGTCAGACAGACAATTTTTAAAATGAACTTACGTTTGTGGGAAAAACCCCTTTAAAAAGCAAATATTAACGCAAACATGGCTCCTCCCAAAAAGTATGCCAAAGACAACAACGGGGCAGGAGAGAGAGCGCGAGCGAGAGCAAGAGAAAGCACACAAGGGGGAGAGCACATGGGGTACACAGGTCAAAGAAAAGAGGACATGAGAGAAGCAGCAGATGGGGGAGAGAGAAAGCGCCCAGGGGTGAGAGACAGCTCAAACGGGACAGCAAATGAGGGGAGAACACAGCACAGGAAGGAGACCGCAGACAAGAGAATAGCACATGGGTAGACCGGTCAAAGAAGAGTGCACAGACAGGAGAAGTCAGCACATGGGGAAAGAGTGGACAGGTGGGTGAGCACATGGGGGGGAGAGATTCTCAACACTGCAAAGCCTGCCCTCATCATGACATTACCGCCCTCCCGATGCGATAGCATCGGGCCTCCATCTAATCAGATAAATATGCTTTTTTCTCCACCAGGACTGATCAGTCACTCAATTCACAGGTAAAAATCTGTATTCAGTAGAGACAGATTTTTACATTGCAGAGATGGGAGAGATCATGTTCTGCTGATAAATTCTAAGTAGAGAGAAAGAAGGACAAAACTCCTCGCCTCTACATGGGAGTTGAGTTACTACTACTAAGATTCTCTCTGTTAAGTAACAATTCATTTTCACTGGATACAGATTTTGCGTATGAATTGAGAATTTTGAGAATGAGCGATCAGTCCTAGAGGAGTAAGAAGCAAATTTGTCTTATAAGAAACTTTGTAATATCTTATTTTCATGTGTATTACTAATATAGGAAATAAGAATTAAAACAAAAGGCTACTCTTTAAAAGTAAATCTGACAGTGGATACATGCTGCCAGATCAACGAACAGCAGTTATTAGACACAGCTATGCAAGTTTATCTATGAAACACTACGGCCAAGCCACACTGGTGACTGATCAGACACCGTCGATTGGTGGGGTGCCAGGTGTTGGACCCATTACCGATCGGATATTGATGACCTATCGTAAGTGCAGTATTACAGAGTGACTTCAGACTTGTAGTATAGGGCATGACAACCACTTTAACAAGTTCCTTTCAAGGTGTAGCATACATACCTGAACACTCCATTACATGAATCCAGACTTGATTTCTATAGTTAAAATGTTAAACTTAGATTTGTAGTAATATGGAAATGGTTCAGAAAATATTACTAAAACAAAGAAAAATAGCTGTGTTTCTCAACTATGACCAAAAAAGTACTGGAAAACTAGGGGGAAAAAATGCCATTTTTAGAAATCGTTTTGGGGGAGGAGGAGATGGGGGACAGATGGCATTCATTTACAGTTTATTTGCAAGTTTGAAAAAAGTCTCAACTATGCTGAAAAGGACAATTTATACATTGATAAAATTCTTAAATTCCATGGTACCTTAAGTCTTATTGCAAAGTATTACTGCACAAAAAGATCAACCAGTGACAAATCATATGCCAATATATAAAATTGCATTAAAAGTGGTGGAATATATGACCAACAAATGTTGTAATAATAATAATAATAATAATAATTATTATTATTATTATACCTTGCATGGGTCATATGTATGTTTAATGCCCACCTAGGCTTTAGAAGGCCTGAGGTGACTTTAAGACTATGTGCACACGCTGCGGATTCGCAGCTGTTTCCATGCGTTTACAGTACCATGTAAACCTATAGAAAACAAAATCCGAAGTGCACATGCTGCGGAAAAAAAAGTGCGGAAACGCAGCGTTGTTTATTCCGCAGCATGTCACTTCTTTGCAGTGCGGTTTACCTACGGATTTACAAAAACAGGTGCGGAAAAATCCGCAGACATCCCACTTACGTGTTGCACATACCCTTAAGTGAGTGAACTTCACAGGAGAACAAACATGGTAACAACCTTCAACTTGCCCTCGGCTGCCATAGCAACCCAACAGGTGCCCACCACACTAATAATTTCCCCCTCCATGTAAAACATGCTCTGGAGACATTGTTATCTTCCAGGCAGCATCATCCCCATAGCCTGGAAGGTCATTTAAATAAAAGTGCTAAAAGATGATTTATCAACAACAAGAAATCTGATAAGAGACACACCGGGATTACTTTTCAGCTGTCTATAACCTGTATGCCCATATTAATAGTTTAGACAGGTCAAATGAGGTGACAGATTTCCTAGGGGTTTTCCAGTTCCAAGAAAAAGTGGACTTTAAACCCTGTGAAAGTACCTAAAACAGCCAGCAAGTACTCCTCCTCTCTGGGTCCAAGGACAGCTGCTCACCACTGCTCCTATCTCAAGTGTTTTGGCAGCAGCATCACCATGACAGCACACATCACAGGTAGTCGGTACGATCTGGCGAGCGGGATACAGCGGTGATGCTTAGGCTACTTTCACACTAGCGTTGGGCTCTGCCCGTCGCAGTGCGTCGGGCCGAGGTCCCCGACGCTAGCGTTGTCTCCGCCGCACAACGGGGGCAGCGGATGCATTTTTCCAGCGCATCCGCTGCCCCATTCTGAGGTGCGGGGAAGTGCGGGGAGGTGGGGGCGGAGTTCCGGCCGCGCATGCGCGGTCGGAAAAAGCGGACCGTCGGGAGCAAAAAATGTTACATGTAACGTTTTTTGCTCCCGGCGGACCGCCACAACACGGCGCAACCGTCTCACGACGGTTGCGACGTGTAGCAATCCGTCGCAATGCGTCGCTAATGTTAGTCAATGGAGAAAAAACGCATCCTGCAAGCACTTTTGCAGAATGCGTTTTTTCTGCAAAACGACGCATTGTGACGGATTGCAGTTAACGCTAGTGTGAAAGTAGCCTTACTGCAGCAGTGCCGTCACGTCTGCAAACGAAACACAGCATGGACAAGTCGTAGAAAACAGTTGCTGGACCCAAGAAAGGAGACTACCAATTGTTTGTCATTTACAGTGCTTGGGGTCCACCTGCCTTCAAAACAGCAAGGGAAAAAAACAAACAAAAAAAACAAACATAAGAATGTCTGTACATGTATTTTCGTTTGAAAATCCTTAGGGGGGGGGGGGGGAGGAGGGAACAACATATCTCTAGGTTACGGTCCCACAAAAAAATATTTGCTGGGAAACTTACCTATAGTGCTGTTAGAATGCGGATGTAGAACCTTACACCTCAAAAAGAGCAGAGGACTAGATACAAACCGGAAGAATGCAGGCAGGTTGGCACATATTAGGGGTCAGACAACTGATTTTCAGGTCAGCGTTTTATTTGCATTTCTATGTATAAAACCCATACCAGTTATAAACCGTGGGGCTTTTCATGAGCCATGTGATTGGGGAGGGCTTTAAAAAAAAAAATGTAATTCATGGATACATGCCCGATGTTGATTCGAGTAACAAATCAAAAATCACACAGATGGCAGCAGCTTCATGTTTGTTTTTAACAATACAATGGGTAAGAGAAGCTTTGAAAAGTTTTTTTGCACTGAAAATAGAAATAACTGATGAAACAATCAAATACTAAATCAGCATCTGAGTTTTTTTGCATACAAGAACAAATCACTGACATCTGAATGAGGCCTTATGCAGGTATATATAAAGAGCAGCATTAGAAAGGACGGTCAGCACAGAATGAGTGTTCAAGTACAGGTACTCTGTGCTTCACTCTGGGGCCATTCATATACACCTTCCCACCATCTCCACCTTTCACTGCGCCATGATGCTCCGAGCGACAGGACTTTGTTAGCACAGAATGACTGTTCACAACAGTCCCTTTAACTTGTGGCGTGGGGACGAAAATAGAGCAAGATCACCAGTTTTCTACAGGTTGTGAGCATACCAGTACACTTTGGGAATATGCCCCATTCCCTCCTGGGTACACAATAAAACCCTTGAGGCCACTTTGAACAGACAATAGTTAAGATTTTTTGTTGCCAGATCAGATTGATGGGGTTATCCGGTTACAAAACACTGACGACCCATTTGATTTGTGGTGTTCAGACATGAGCCATCCCCACCGATCAGGTGCACTTTGCTCCAGTGGCTGCTGGATGTAAACACTTTGCATTCAATGAGTAGCGCAGCTGCCAGGTACTGCAGAACGCTCCACCAGTCAGGAGCCAATTACCTACTTTCCTCTGAAACAAGCAGTCTACAAACATTAGATAAAATGCATCTGATGTGCATATCTGTTCTTACAGAATAAAAGCCACTCTCAGTGGGGATAAAGCAATGCATTGTGAAGTACTTGAACCTGCTTTCCGCCCTCCTCTTTCTTGTGTGCACCACATATTTTCAATGTGATGGTCCAGTTCTGGTGAACATCTGAACTTACTGTGTGCCCCAATCTACAGTTTCCATGTTACAAAGTGCATGCTCTCCCTGCATGTTATCACTGTCTGCACAAGCACTTTTGATAAAAGATACTAGTGCCAAAACTAGGATGAAATGTCAAATTAAATATTCAGTAACAACTAGAAAAGTTTTAGAAAGGTGGACTGAATTGCAAATTGCAAGTGAAGCCATAAAGGGATTTACTGTGTTCTCAGATTTACCCTACATGGCAAATTGTGACAGAGCGTGCCATATGATGCCAACCAGTCACATAAATAGGCTAAGATCACAAGTCTGCCTCTTACATGCCAACATCAGAGGCAGAGTCATTTGCAGGTTTTTTTTGTCTTGTGGTATTCCTTGCCCGTTTTAACACCAGATTCGTCAAAATGGTGCAGCAAGCAGGTACGTACATACATTTTTGTGCAAAATTAAAAAGACAAAACTCTTTAATTTTTAATGCAAAAAGTCACATAACCCATTAAAATGTCTAACTAACTAACATTTGCACAAAAAAAATGTTGTTAAAAGAAAATCCCTAAAAAAAAAAATAAAAAACTTTCTTTGGACACTTGCTTTATGACAATTGTTACTAGGTAATCTGTCACCAGGTTGTGGTCACACCAAACGGGAGCAGCTTGATGCTAAGTGAGTGCTGAGACCCTGATTCCAGCGCTGTGTCACTTACTAGTCTGATTGTCACCGATTGCTTTATATGCTGCAGATCGCCTAGTTCTGACTGCGGAGCTCTGTATAACCCAGCCAAAAATCATCGATTGCAGTGAGCAAAAAGTTGGCAATCAGCGGTAGAGGCAGGATTATACAGAGCTCAGGAATATCGAGGACTACATGATAGCAGATTACTAGTCCTCCAGTGGTACACCTGATTTTATCAGCAGGAGATCTAATCTAAAGCAAGCATCCCAGTAAGGATACTTTCACACAACAGATTTTTGTAGTCAGGCACAATCCGGTGAATTTTGGAAAAAACTGATCCGGCAAAAGTTGGCGCCAGATAAGTTTTTTCCTCCTAGACTTGTATTAGCGCCGGATGGCCTCACGTTTCATCAGTTTTTTGCCGGATCCGACGAAAATTCGTTTTCCGGCGGCCGGAGAAAACGTACATAGGAATGTTTTTTCTGTCCGGTGAATAAAAAACGGACAGCGATGGATCTGGCAAAAAAAAAAAAAAAACTTATGAAACCTGAGGTGACATGATGGAATCCGGTGACCGAATACGGTTGTTTTTACACAAATCATACATTCTCTCCCTCTCTCTCCTCCCTAGAACAGGAAGTCCAAACTCTATCCCCAGGAATAATATAAAAAATAAATAAATAAAAATCTGATCCAGCAAAACGGATCAGTCGCATCAGTTTTTCACAATTTGCGCCGGATCAGTTTTTTTTTTCAAAATACGCCGGATTGTGCCTGACGGCAAAAAACTGATGTATGAAAGTAGCCTAAATTACATTGCTGGAATCAGGATCTCCGTCTCTGCATTTATTAGATGGCAAAAACCTTGTGGCAGATTCCCTTTAAAATTTCTGGCTAAATCCAGGCAGAACTTTTGTACGCACCAATAATCATAAGTAAAACTAAGAAGAAAAAATATATAAAAGATACATTGACAAGGTATCAAGCCCATGGTCAGCAATAGGGGGGAAATTAGATAACTACGGTATATACCGGTAGTCTTTGCAGAAAACACAGTTATGGCAAATAATGAGTAAGTACAATGAATTCTCTAAGACACTGGGATGGCGGAGGTAAATCCCTGGCTTAAATCTTAACAATTCTTTTGTCAATTCTGCTAAAGCTAAAAGCCCAATTGTGCGTTTATTTACAGGTACTGAAGTGAAGAAAAGCAGTTATTTTAGACTAGATGGTGGCCCGATTCTAACGCATCGGGTGTGAGTGAGTGAGTGAGTATGTATGTATGTAGTAGCCACATAGTATATAGTAGCCACATAGTATATAGCACAGGCCATGTAGTATATAGGAGCCATGTAGTATATAGCAGACAAATACTATGTGGCTGCTATATACATACATATTGTAGAATACCCGATGCGTTAACACAGCCCACACAGTATATAACACAGCCCACGCAGTATATAACACAGCCCACGCAGTATATAACACAGCCCACGCAGTATATAACACAGCCCACGCAGTATATAACACAGCCCACGCAGTATATAACACAGCCCACGCAGTATATACAGGTCCTTCTCAAAAAATTAGCATATAGTGTTAAATTTCATTATTTACCATAATGTAATGATTACAATTAAACTTTCATATACTATAGATTCATTATCCACCAACTGAAATTTGTCAGGTCTTTTATTGTTTTAATACTGATGATTTTGGCATACAACTCCTGATAACCCCAAAAAACCTGTCTCAATAAATTAGCATATCAAGAAAAGGTTCTCTAAATGACCTATTACCCTAATCTTCTGAATCAACTAATTAACTCTCAACACATGCAAAAGATACCTGAGGCTTTTAAAAACTCCCTGCCTGGTTCATTACTCAAAACCCCCATCATGGGTAAGACTAGCGACCTGACAGATGTCAAGAAGGCCATCATTGACACCCTCAAGCAAGAGGGTAAGACCCAGAAAGAAATTTCTCAACAAATAGGCTGTTCCCAGAGTGCTGTATCAAGGCACCTCAATGGTAAGTCTGTTGGAAGGAAACAATGTGGCAGAAAACGCTGTACAACGAGAAGAGGTGACCGGAACCTGAGGAAGCAGTGGACTGAGTCTGGTGTGGAAACATCCAGAGCCACCGTGCACAGGCGTGTGCAGGAAATGGGCTACAGGTGCCGCATTCCCCAGGTAAAGCCACTTTTGAACCATAAACAGCGGCAGAAGCGCCTGACCTGGGCTACAGAGAAGCAGCACTGGACTGTTGCTAAGTGGTCCCAAGTACTTTTTTCTGATGAAAGCAAATTTTGCATGTCATTCGGAAATCAAGGTGCCAGAGTCTGGAGGAAGACTGGGGAGAAGGAAATGCCAAAATGCCTGAAGTCCAGTGTCAAGTACCCACAGTCAGTGATGGTGTGGGGTGCCATGTCAGCTGCTGGTGTTGGTCCACTGTGTTTCATCAAGGGCAGGGTCAATGCAGCTAGCTATCAGGAGATTTTGGAGCACTTCATGCTTCCATCGGCTGAAATGCTTTATGGAGATGAAGATTTCATTTTTCAGCACGACCTGGCACCTGCTCACAGTGCCAAAACCACTGGTAAATGGTTTACTGACCATGGTATTACTGTGCTCAATTGGCCTGCCAACTCTCCTGCAGGGTGGATTGATTTAAATCACGCCGATTTAAATCATGATTTAAATCACGATTTAAATCAAAAGATTTTTTTCTATTTAAATCGGATCGATTTAAATCATGATTTTAATCATGATTTAAATCACCGATTTAAATCAAAAGGTTTTTTTAATATAAATCACGATTAAAATGAGAAGTGAGAGCAGTGCGCATGTGCGCCCATAGTTACACGGACGAAACTAGGGGCAACGATCTAACGCCAGGGTGAGGGGGGGACCCCAAAGTAAGTAAAAATCTTTTTTTTTTTACTATATGGCAATAGGTAGGTGTTTAAAAGCAGCATGTCTTAATTGTATAAACTATTAATAGCCTCCACATTTTGTTCATACTGCCCCTTTAATTCCACACTTCTAGCTTGGTTTCACTTTTGGTTTAGTTTCTTTTTCCATTCAGTTGACATGCCCAAACTTGTTGGATAGTAAGCATCCTACAGAAACCTCTGGAAGAGCATGGGATTGTGAATGTTACACATATACAGCCTTTATTCTACTGAGTTAAACAACTCAGCTTTATCTCATGATGGAAGAACCTTTGGATGGTAAAATATTTTCCTCAAAAAGCAGTTTATTGAAAAAAATCCGATTTAAATCAAAAAAATCCGATTTAAATCAAAAAAATCCGATTTTTTTGATTTTTTTAAAAAAACATTGATTTTTATCCACCCTGCTCTCCTGACCTGAACCCCATAGAGAATCTGTGGGATATTGTGAAGAGAAAGTTGAGAGACGCAAGACCCAACACTCTGGATGAGCTTAAGGCCGCTATTGAAGCATCCTGGGCCTCCATAACATCTCAGCAGTGTCACAGGCTGATTGCCTCCATGCCACGCCGCATTGAAGCAGTCATTTCTGCCAAAGGATTCCCGACCAAGTATTGAGTGCATAACTGAACATTATTATTTGATGTTTTTTTTGTTTGGTATTAAAAAACACTTTTATTTGATTGGTCGGGTGAAATATGCTAATTTATTGAGACAGGTTTTTTGGGTTATCAGGAGTTGTATGCCAAAATCATCAGTATTAAAACAATAAAAGACCTGACAAATTTCAGTTGGTGGATAATGAATCTATAGTATATGAAAGTTTAATTGTAATCATTACATTATGGTAAATAATGAAATTTAACACTATATGCTAATTTTTTGAGAAGGACCTGTAACACAGCCCACGCAGTATATAACACAGCCCACGCAGTATATAACACAGCCCACGCAGTATATAACACAGCCCACGCAGTATATAACACAGCCCACGCAGTATATAACACAGCCCACGCAGTATATAACACAGCCCACGCAGTATATAACACAGCCCACGCAGTATATAACACAGCCCACGCAGTATATAACACAGCCCACGCAGTATATAACACAGCCCACGCAGTATATAACACAGCCCACGCAGTATTTAGCAGTGTGGGCACCATATCCCTGTGAAAAAAAATAAAAAAATTTAAATAAAAAATAGTTATATACTCTGGGAACGGCAGATGGCGGCCAGCGCGAGCGCATCGTCGGACGACGGAAGGTGAGAATAGCAGGGTTTTGTTTTTTTTTTTAACATTACATCTTTTTACTATTGATGCTGCATCAATAGTAAAAAGTTGGGGACACAGGGTTAATAACAGCGGAACGGAGTGCGTTACACCGCGGCCCGTTACCGCTGGCATTAGCCCTGTGTGAGCGGTGACCGGAGGGTAGTGTGGAGCAGGCGCCGGGCATTGACTGCGGGGGAGTAGGGAGGGACTAATCGGACTGAGCCCGACGCGGGATTTCCGTGACGGAAGTTGCCGACAGAAAGACGGAAGTACCCCTTAGACACACACACACATATACATACACAATATAATATAATATAATATATATATATATATATTCTTCAGAAAAGGAATGGCACTAGGTGCGCATGAATCACAGCACGAAAACTTTCAATCACATCACTCCCATGTGGGTGCAGTCAGCGTGGAGCAACTGGATTTATGGTGCTCAGCTATGCTCAAGTGTTGCAATACGACATTTCACAGAGTTAGTTTTTAGAAAATAGCGGCACTCACCAGTTTGCTGATCCAAAGTGTTTAATCCATGTGCAGATTAAGGCCGGCCTCACACTTGGCGTAAGACAATACGCCACGTATTATACGTCCGTACTATGGCCGTAATACGGAGAAATGTTCCCAAAATATTGATCCGTAGTCAGGGTGTGTCAGCATATTTTGCGCATGGCATCCTCCGTATGTAATCCGTATGGCATCCGTACTGCGAGATTTTCGCGCAGGCTTGCAAAACCGACATCTAATGGATTTATGTGCTCAAATGTTCGGGAAAACACACATACATACATTATATATATATATATATATATATATATATATATATATATATATATATATATATATATATATATATATATATATATATATATATATATATATATATATATATATATAAACACACACACACATATACACACACACACTCACTGGCCACTTTATTAGGTACACCTGTCCAACTTCTTGTTAACACTTAATTTCTAATCAGCCAATCACATGGCGGCAACTCAGTGCATTTAGGCATGTAGACATGGTCAAGACAATCTCCTGCAGTTCAAACCGAGCATCAGTATGGGGAAGAAAGGTGATTTGAGTGCCTTTGAACGTGGCATGGTTGTTGGTGCCAGAAGGGCTGGTCTGAGTATTTCAGAAACTGCTGATCTACTGGGATTTTCACGCACAACCATCTCTAGGGTTTACAGAGAATGGTCCGAAAAAGAAAAAAAATCCAGTGAGCGGCAGTTCTGTGGGCGGAAATGCCTTGTTGATGCCAGAGGTCAGAGGAGAATGGGCAGACTGGTTCGAGCTGATAGAAAGGCAACAGTGACTCAAATCGCCACCCGTTACAACCAAGGTAGGCCTAAGAGCATCTCTGAACGCACAGTGCGTCGAACTTTGAGGCAGATGGGCTACAGCAGCAGAAGACCACACGGGGTACCACTCCTTTCAGCTAAGAACAGGAAACTGAGGCTACAATTTGCACAAGCTCATCGAAATTGGACAGTAGAAGATTGGAAAAACGTTGCTTGGTCTGATGAGTCTCGATTTCTGCTGCGACATTCGGATGGTAGGGTCAGAATTTGGCGTAAACAACATGAAATCTTTGGGATGTGGTGGAACGGGAGATTCGCATCAGGGATGTGCAGCCGACAAATCTGCGGCAACTGTGTAATGCCATCATGTCAATATGGACCAAAATCTCTGAGGAATGCTTCCAGCACCTTGTTGAATCTATGCCACGAAGAATTGAGGCAGTTCTGAAGGCAAAAGGGGTCCAACCCGTTACTAGCATGGTGTACCTAATAAAGTGAGTGTGTGTGTGTATATATATGTATGTATGTATGTATGTATGTATGTATGTATGTATGTATGTATGTATGTATGTATGTATGTATGTATGTATGTATGTATGTATGTATGTATGTATGTATGTATGTATGTATGTATATATATATATATATATATATATATATATATATATATATATATATATATATATATATATTTTTTTTTTTTTCTGCATTTAGATTTCATTCAGCGCGATATCTGTGAACAGCCGGTAATTCAATTGCCGGCTTTTCATTTCTCCTGCACAAACCCGACAGGATATGAGACATTGTCTACATACAGTAAACCATCTCATATCCCCTTTTTTTTGCATATTCCACACTACTAATGTTAGTAGTGTGTATGTGCAAAATTTCAGCGCTGTAGCTGCTGAAATAAAGGGTTAAATGGCGGAAAAAATTGGCGTGGGCTCCCGCGCAATTTTCTCCGCCAGAATGGTAAAGCCAGTGACTGAGGGCAGATATTAATAGCCAGGAGAGGGTCCATGGTTATTGGCCCCCCCCGTGGCTAAAAACATCTGCCCCCAGCCACCCCAGAAAAGGCACATCTGGAAGATGCGCCTATTCTAGCACTTGGCCACTCTCTTCCCACTCCCTGTAGCGGTGGGATATGGGGTAATGAAGGGTTAATGCCACCTTGCTATTGGAAGGTGACATTAAGCCAGATTAATAATGGAGAGGCGTCAATAATGACACCTATCCATTATTAATCCAATTGTTGGAAAGGGTTAAAAAACACACACACATGATTTAAAAGTAGTTTAATGAAATAAACACAGCGGTTGTTGTAATAATTTATTGTTCTCTCAATCCATCAGGAACACCCTCGCTTGGAAAAATAATAAACGCACAAGATACATACCTTCTGGTGAACCGTCTCGTCCCACGAAGTAATCCATCTGAAGGGGTTAACTAATATTACAGGCACGAGCTGCGATAAACCACTCGCTCGTACCTGTAATCCCCGGGTGCTGAAAGGAAAGCAGGATCTGTACTTACATTGAGTCGCGGTGAGGCGCCCTCTGGTGGATGTTCTCATGAACTGCAGCCTGGGAACTTTTTCCCACGCTCCAGGTCACATGAGGACATCCACCAGGGGGCGCATCACCGCGACTGAAGGAAATGTAGGTCAATGACCTACATTTCATTCATTCGCCGGGGAATTACAAGCACGAGCACCGCTGCATTTAGCAAGGCTCCTGCCTGTAATATTAGTTAACCCCTTCAGATGGATTACTTCGTGGGACGAGACGGTTCACCAGAAGGTATGTATCTTGTGCGTTTATTATTTTTCCAAGCGAGGGTGTTCCTGATGGATTGAGAGAACAATAAATTATTACAACAACCGCTGTGTTTATTTCATTAAACTACTTTTAAATCGTGTGTGTGTGTGTGTGTGTGTGTGTGTGTGTGTGTGTGTGTGTGTGTGTGTGTGTGTGTGTGTGTGTGTGTGTGTGTTTTTTAACCCTTTCCAACAATTGGATTAATAATGGATAGGTGTCATAATTGACGCCTCTCCATTATTAATCTGGCTTAATGTCACCTTCCAATAGCAAGGTGGCATTAACCCTTCATTACCCCATATCCCACCGCTACAGGGAGTGGGAAGAGAGTGGCCAAGTGCCAGAATAGGCGCATCTTCCAGATGTGCCTTTTCTGGGGTGGCTGGGGGCAGATGTTTTTAGCCATGGGGGGGCCAATAACCATGGACCCTCTCCTGGCTATTAATATCTGCCCTCAGTCACTGGCTTTACCATTCTGGCGGAGAAAATTGCGCGGGTGCCCACGCCAATTTTTTCCGCCATTTAACCCTTTATTTCAGCAGCTACAGCGCTGAAATTTTGCACATACACACTACTAACATTAGTAGTGTGGAATATGCAAAAAAAAAAAGGGGGATATGAGATGGTTTACTGTATGTAAACCATGTCTCATATCCTGTCGGGTTTGTGCAGGAGAAATGAAAAGCCGGCAATTGAATTACCGACTTTTCACTAACACCGCTGCGTATTTCTCGCAAGTCACACTGCAGGTCCGTGTGGAATCCGTATTTTTCTCGCCCCCATAGACTTTCATTAGCGATTTTTTTGCGCAATACGCTGACAAACGCAGCATGCTGCGATTTTGTACGGCCGTAGAAAGCCATATAATACTGAACCGTAATATACGGCTAATAGGAGCAGCCCCATTGAGAATAATTGTGCCGTTTATTTTGCGAGTTTTACGGACGTAATTTCTGCGCTCTTACGTCCGTAAAACTCGCTAGTGTGAGGCCGGCCTAATAAAAACACATCTTGGAAAGTGCGGAGGGTACGGGGAGTGGAGGAGGACGATGGCCGTTTCGTGCGATTAGCACTTCTACGGGTCACCTGGACCCGTAGAAGTGCTAATCGCACGAAACGGCCGTCGTCGTCCTCCTCCACTCCCCCGTACCCTCCGCACTTTCCAAGATGTGTTTGTATTAATCTGCACATGGATTAAACACTTTGGATCAGCAAACTGGTGAGTGCCGCTATTTTCTAAAAACTAACTCTGGAATGTATGTATGTATGTATGTATGTATGTATGTATGTATGTATGTATGTATGTATGTATGTATGTATGTATGTATGTATGTATGTATGTATGTATGTATGTATGTATGTATGTATGCACACACACAGTATGTATACAAGTAGTTCCAGATAATGAGGAAATTATAACTGTGGGAAGACTCCTCCAGAATCCTCCCCGAAACTTCACAGCAAAAGTATATTACAATGCAAGTGCATCAGGGTTTAGATCATTCAAAGGCTACAAAAGTGGAGTTGAATTGCAGGGGTATAAAGATATGACCAAATGCTCTAAAAGAATCAAATCTGACTAAACCAGCATAAATTATGGAGTCCCCCTCATACAAGAGGGAAAAAAAAAACAAAAACACACATACTAAAAAGGTTTTGATATCTTTTTATAAAACTTCCTGTAATAGGTGGAGCTAACAATGATAAAAGTGAATGTTGATCCCATTAGGCACAGGCCTAACATGGATAGTGGCATTCTTGGCTCTGCAGAATATTGTAGCAAAGATTCAAAGCTAACCTGTCACCAGGTTTGGCCGATTTGAGTTACAGCCTCCAACTTTCAGGGCTTATCTACACCATTCTAGAATGCTGTACATAAGCCCCCGATCTGACTTGCAAGAGAAGAAAAAATTAATTTTATTACTCCCCTGCAGGGCGATCCAGTCTGATGGGTGTCGCAGGTTCGGGTCCGGCGCCTCCCATCTTCTTGCGATGATGCCCTCCTGTTGCTTCATGGCTCCCCGGCATCGCGCTCATGCGCAGGTGAACTTGTCTGCCCTGTTGAGGGCAGAGTAAAGTCCTGCAGTGCGCTGGGAAAGGTCAGAGGCCCGGCGCCTGCGCACTGCAGGACTTTACTCTGCCCTGAACAGGGCAGACAAGTTCACCTGCGCATGAGCGCGATGCCGGGGAGCCATGAAGCAACAGGAGGGCGCCATCACAAGAAGATGGGAGGCGCCGGACCACCACCTGCGACATCCATCAGACCGGACCAACCTGCAGGTGAGTAATAAAAGTTTTTTTCTTCTCTTGCAGGTTGGATCGGGGGCTTATGTACAGCATTAAAGAATGCTGTAGATAAGCCCTGAAAGGTGATGACTAACTCGTACCGGCCAAACCTGGTGACAGGTTAACTTTAAGAAATAAAAAATAAAACTACACCCCGAAGGTTAAAAGGGACAAGTCTTTGGAAGTGTAAAGTATCAGTTGCTCACAAAATAATAATGCATAGCAGCTAAAAATCCATCCCCAGAGAATGGTCACCCCCCCTCTTGGCACAGACCACAAAAATTAACTCTAAAGAAAAAAGGACCACATCTCTGGGACCATATGGCAGACAAAGCAAAAATAAAAGAATCCTCAGCAGAACAGCTGTAACAGAATAAAAGCAAAGTCTCCCCACTTGTGATTTGCTAGTAGATCTGTAACCAGGGCTGTGGAGTCGGTAAGTTAAAGGGAACCTGTCACCACGTTTTTGGAAGATGGGATAAAAATAGCGTTAAATAGGGGCAGAGGTGGGCATTACATTAGTGTGTTTGTTATGCGTTTATTACCCACCTAAGTTGCCGAAATACCTTTGCAAAGTCTCCGTTTTCGCCTGTCAATCAGGCTGGTCTGGTCAAAAGGGCGTCTTGTCTTCCCCCAGATTTTGCGTAGTTTTCCGTTGGTGGCGTAGTGGTGTGCGCATGCCCAAAGTCCTGAATCCTCTGCCATGGGATTTAAAAGAGCGCGCTGTTCGTTTTCATTGGTGATCGGTGGGCGCGGCCATCTTCCTTTGGCCGCGCGTGCGCAGAAGCGGCGCTCTGCTGGCCGCGGCTTCAGGAAAATGGCCGCGGGATGCCGCGTGTGCGCAGATGGATATCGCGGCGGCCATTTTCCTGAAGCCGCGGCCAGCAGAGCGCCGCTTCTGCGCACGCGCGGCCAAAGGAAGATGGCCGCGCCCACCGATCACCAATGAAAACGAACAGCGCGCTCTTTTAAATCCCCTGGCAGAGGATTCGGGACCTTGGGCATGCGCACACCACTACGCCACCAACGGAAAACTACGCAAAATCTGGGGGAAGACAACGCCCTTTTGACCAGACCAGCCTGATTGACAGGCGAAAACGGAGACTTTGCAAAGGTATTTCGGCAACTTAGGTGGGTAATAAACGCATAACAAACACACTAATGTAATGCCCACCTCTGCCCCTATTTAACGCTATTTTTATCCCATCTTCCAAAAACGTGGTGACAGGTTCCCTTTAAACCTCCGAATCCCCCACACATGCCTCACTACTGAGCATGTACATAAAGTGCAGCACAGATTCATCTCCACTAAAAGCAGAGATCGTTAGACCAGGAACAGAACAGATATTTATAGGAGATTTCATAACTTTCCCAAATTATGAAAACATCCTGCACTGAACTACTGTACCCAATTATATATTTTAGGAGTCGGTCCATTTTATATAGACACCGACTCCACAGCCTTGGCTGAAGGATACCTCTGCTCCAGTGCGTAGCTCTCAGGTAGAGTTGGTCACCTGGCCACAGACACCACACACAAGGCTGTAATTACTTCAGGATTCCCATCAGCCAGCTATTGCTAACAAGTTACTGTTGTGCAAACTCATGCTTCACATAAGGCTTCTTTCACACTAGCGTTGTCTCCGCCGCACAATGGGGGCAGCGGATGCATTTTTCCAGTGCATCCGCTGCCCCATTTTGAGGTGCGGGGAAGCGCGGGGAGGTGGGGGCGGAGTTCCGGCCGCGCATGCGCTGTCGGAAAAAGCGGACCGTCGTGAGCAAAAAACGTTACATGTAGCGTTTTTTGCTCCCGACGGTCCGCCACTGCACGACGCATCCGTCGCACGACGGGTGCGACGTGTGGCAATCCGTCACAATGCGTCGCTTAATGTTAATCAATGGCGAAAAAACGCATCCTGCAAACACTTTTGCAGGATGCGTTTTTTCGGCAAAACGACGTGACGGAATGCAGTTAACGCTAGTGTGAAAGTAGCCTAACTCAGTGCATAGATAAAACAAACCTTAATGAACAAAAGCATTGGGACAGATGTCTTTAAGGGAACCTGTCAGCAGGATTGTGCACAGTGACCTACAGGCAGTGTCAGGTCAGCGCTGTTATACTGATTCTAATGATACATTGGTTGATTAAATCCGTCTTGTGCTTGTTGTCTAATCTTTATTTTCAGCTTTGAGTTAATGATATGCTCGTGCTCCGGGGGCGGCCTGTGAGGGGTCTTCATGTGGTGTTCTGATTAGGTATTCATACTGATGGCTTCTGACAGGTCACTGATCCTTCACTGACCTGCCGGCTATTTTACATAATGAATATCTATATATTTAAGAGGCATCGTGATTACTCGCTAATCCCGCCCCCTGCACAGTAGCTCCGCCCCCACCACATCACCACATATAATCCCGCCCCCAACACATCACCACACAATACCTCCCCCACCACATCACCAAACATAATCCCCCCACATTACCACACATAATCCTGCCCCCCCACCACATTACCACACATAATCCCACCCCCACCACATTACCACACATAATCCCGCCCCCCCACCACATTACCACAATTATTTTTATTAACTTCATTTTAAGTTAATTTACCACCTGGGCAAGCGCTATTGAATGTTGTCATTATTTACTTTAGTTTAATCACCAGCAGCATTAGATAGCAATGAGCGTGCCAAGCGTTAGCTGGCTGGACAGCTAGTATTATATATTGAGAGAGAAAAATAAATAAATAAATCACCTGCAGCAGGCAGCAGCATGATTGCATGTGTAATGTGCATTTTTATTTTATTTGAGGTTATAAATCGATTCATAAAATTACTCAAAATGGCGCTGACCACGCCTGTACAGTAGCAGAACATCGAATAATGAATAGAAAAAAATGGGAGAAAAAAATATGAAAAAAATCACCTGCAGCAGGCAGGTGCTGGGAGCGCCATCTTGGAGGAGGCATTTTTTTGTTTTTTCTCAAGCAAGATTGCGGCGCCTGCGCAGTAGCCACTATCTGATTGCAGACAGCTGCTATGGCGCAGGCGATGCCATTTTGAGACACTTTCTATGAATTGATTTATAGCATCAAATAAAAGAATTAAATGAACATTAAAAATGCGATCATGCTGCAGCACAGGCGCAACACCTGGTGGTTTTTTTTTCTCTCTCAATATATAGAATATTCATTATGTTACATAGCAGTCAGGTCAGTGAGGTATCAGTGACCTCTCAGAAGCCATACTGATGAATACCTAATCAGAGCACCACGTGAAGACACCCCCCCCCCCCACAGGCCGTCCCGGAGCACGAGCATATCATTAACTCAAAACTGAAAATAAAGATTAAGGGTATGTGCACACGTCAGGATTTCTTGCAGAAAATTTCCGGTTTTTTTTTTTTTTTCAGGAAATTTTCTGCAAGAAATCCGCATTTTTTTGTGTTTTTCCCCGTTTTTTTCGTGTTTTTTTTTAGCATTTTGCAAACGTAATTAGCTTGCAGAATGCTAAAGTTTTCCAAGCGATCTGTAGCATCGCTTGGAAAACTGATTGACAGGTTGGTCACACTTGTCAAACAGTGTTTGACAAGTGTGACCAACTTTTTACTATAGATGCAGCCTATGCAGCATCAAGAGTAAAAGATAGAATGTTTAAAAATAATAATAATAATAAAAAAAAAAAAAGGGTTATACTCACCTGCAGACAGCCGATCTCAGCGGCTTCCGTTCCTATAGATGCTGTGTGTGTGCAGGACCTTCGATGACGTCACGGTCACGTGACGTCTTCGCGGTCATGTGACCGCGACGTCATCGCAGGCCCTTCACACACACAGCATCTATAGAACGGAAGCGGCAGCATGCACCGCTGAGAGGCGGGAAGACTCCGGGGCCATCAGAGGGTGAGTATATGACCATTTTTTATTTTAATTTTTTTTTTACCAATTATATGGTGCCCAGTCCGTGGAGGAGAGTCTCCTCTCCTCCACCCTGGGTACCAACCGCACATGATCTGCTTACTTCCCGCATGGTGGGCATAGCCACATGCGGAAAGTAAGCAGATCAATGCATTCCTAGGTGTGCGGAATCCCAGCAATTCCGCAAATTTAATGAACATGTTGCTTATTTATCCGCGATGCGATTTTTTCGCGGAAAAAAATGCAACATTTGCACAAGAAATGCAGAATACACTGAAAATAATGGGAGGCATATGTAAGCGTATTTTTCGTGTTTTTATCACGTTTTTATAGCGAAAAAAAAACCGCGAAAAATACTGAACGTGTGCACATGGCCTAAACAACCACAAGACAGATTTCATCAACCCAGGTATCATTGTAATCAGTATAAGGCCGCCGTCACATATGCGAGTTTTACGGACGTAAGAGCGCAGAAACTACTTCCGTAAAACTCGCATAACATACGGCACAATGATTCTCAATGGGTCTAGTCCTATCAGCCGTATATTACGGATCCGTAATATACGGCGTTCTACGGCCGTACAAAATCGCAGCATGCTGCGTTTGTCAGCGTATTGCGCAAAAAAAAAAATCGCCAATGAAAGTCTATGGGGGCGAGAAAAATACGGATTCCACACGGACCAGCAGTGTGACTTGCGAGAAATACGCAGCGGTGTTAGTGAAAAGTCGGTAATTCAATTGCCGGCTTTTCAGTTCTCCTGCCTAAACCCGACAGGATATGAGACATGGTTTACATACAGTAAACCATCTCATATCCCATTTTTTTTTGCATATTCCACACTACTAATGTTAGTAGTGTGTATGTGCAAAATTTCAGCGCTGTAGCTGCTAAAATAAAGGGTTAAATGGCAGAAAAAATTGGCGTGGGCTCCCGCGCAATTTTCTCCGCCAGAGTTGTAAAGCCAGTGACTGAGGGCAGATATTAATAGCCAGGAGAGGGTCCATGGTTATTGGCCCCCCCTGGCTACAAACATCTGCCCCCAGCCACCCCAGAAAAGGCACATCTGGAAGATGCGCCTATTCTAGCACTTGGCCACTCTCTTCCCACTCCCTGTAGCGGTGGGATATGGGGTAATGAAGGGTTAATGCCACCTTGCTATTGGAAGGTGACATTAAGCCAGATTAATAATGGAGAGGCGTCAATTATGACACCTATCCATTATTAATCCATTTGTCTGAAAGGGTTAAAAAACACACACACACACGATTTAAAAGTATTTTAATGAAAGAAACAAACAGGTTGTTTTAGTATTTTATTGTTCTCTCAATCCATCAGGAACACCCTCGCTTGGCAAAATAATAAACACACAATATACATACCTTTTGATGTCCTATCACGTCCCACGAGGTAATCCATCTGAAGGGGCTAACTAATATTACAGGCATGAGCTGCGCTAAACCACTCGCTCGTGCCTGTAATCCCCGGGTGCTGAAAGGAAAGCAGAGTGATCTATACTTACATTCAGTCGCGGTGATGCGCCCCTGCTGGATGTTCTCATGAACTGCAGCCTGGGAACTTTTTCCCACGCTCCAGGTCATATGAGGACATCCACCAGGGGGCACATCACCGCGACTGAAGGAAATGTAGGTCAATGACCTACATTTCCTTCATTCGCCGGGGAATTACAAGCATGAGCACAGCTGCATTTGCAGGGCTCCTGCTTGTAAATTATTTTAACCCCTTCAGATGGATTACCTCGTGGGACGTGACGGTTCAACAGAGGGTATGTATCTTGTGCATTTATTGTTTTGCCAAGTGAGGGTCTGCAAATGGATTGACAGAGCAATAAAATATTAAAACAACCGCTGTGTTTATTTGATTAAAACACTTTTAAATCGTGTGTGTGTTTTTTAACCCTTTCAAACAATTGGATTAATAATGGATAGGTGTCATAATTGACGCCTCTCCATTATTAATCTGGCTTAATGTCACCTTACAATAGCAAGGTGGCATTAACCCTTCATTACCCCATATCCCACCGCTACACGGGAGTGGGAAGAGAGTGGCCAAGTGCCAGAATAGGCGCATATGTTTGTAGCCAGGGGGGGCCAATTACCATGGACCCTCTCCTGGCTATTAATATCTGCCGTCAGTCACTGGCTTTACCACTCTGGCGGAGAAAATTGCGCGGGAGCCCACGCCAATTTTTTCCGCCATTTAACCCTTTATTTTAGCAGCTACAGCGCCCAAATTTTGCATACACACACTACTAACATTAGTAGTGTGGAATATGCAAAAAAAAAATGGGGATATGAGATGGTTTACTGTATGTAAACCATGTCTCATATCCTGTCGGGTTTGGGAAGGAGAAATTAAAAGCCGGCAATTGAATTACCGGCTTTTCACAGATATCGCGCTGAAGTAAATATAAATACAGAATATATATATATATATATATATATATATATATATATATATATATATATATATATATATATATATATATATATATATATATATATATATATATATATATACATACACACACACACACACACACACACACACACACTGTATATATGCTTTCCCGAACATTTGAGCACATAAATCCATTAGATGTCGGTTTTGCAAGCCTGCGAGAATCTCGCAGTACGGATGCCATACGGATTACATACGGAGGATGCCATGCGCAAAATACGCTGACACACCCTGCCTACGGATCACTATTTTGGGAACATTTGTCCATATTACGGCCGTATTACGGCCCTAAAATACGGACCGTATTGTCTTACGCCAAGTGTGACGCCGGCCTAACTGTGCCGACCGATCAGTCTTAAGATTACTCCGCCCAATCTTGCTGACAGGTTCCCTTTAATCACAGACTCCAGGTTTTTCCATTCAGTTCCATTGTCACAAGTGTATAAACAGAATAGGTTGTTCTAAAGACTGTACTGTGATAGGATGCCACCATTGTAAGGTTGGTTTACAAACTTTGCCACGTTTAGTGGCTGTCGAGGCTTAAGTCCAAACACCCACAAAATTGGATTCTAGCATACATGCTGACAGGACACTGTGTGCTGCTGTGCATCATTTTCAGCCATATACACCTATTGGAGTTGTGCAGTAAGACACGGAGGGGAAAAAGAAAAATTATTTCTATGATTTCTGTCTGTGGCAGAGTGCTGACCAGTTTTTTTTTTTGTTTTTTTCTCTCAGACTTGCATTGATGAATTTGATCAGACCCATGGATCAACAGTGGGCAAGTCTCTGTACTTTTGTGCATCTGATGGAAAAAAAAGAAAAAACACACATGAACTACCCCATAGACTATCATAGGTACGAGTGCGATCCGTGATATTCCAGGATATGCACACTATATTTTACAGGGGCTTTGTTAGCAAGCCTGAAAAGTATTGAAAGATAAGAAAAAAAATGCTTAGAACAGTCCAGTCTAACTTATTATATGATAAGACTTCTTAATTTGAGAAGTTCCAACATACAATAAAGCACAACACATACATGGCATTTATTGTCTCATACCTAAACTTTGTGGTTGCGAAAACTGTACGAGTGAGAAATCTTGTACCCATTTCTCACAAGTATCAGCATAGCATAAAATAGCTGCCTATAATAGATCCAGTTATTTTCATGGAAATTATGGCATTCACACAGTCCATGGCTTTATTGCTTATAAAACAGATCGGTCACCAGATTTCACAATAGAAGTGACAAGTTAAAAAAGAATTGTCAGCACAAAAAGACTGTTCAAAAAAAGCAGAGGCGTTCTGTATACCCTGGCCGCAGCCAAACATGTCACTGCACAGTCCCAGCTAATTATTCTGCATCCATCTCCACTCCCTTTTTGCTGATTGACAGATCATGCATTTCAGGAGCCAGAAAAGTGCATACAAAGTCAGTCAAGTAAGAGAGAAGTGGACATGGGTAGGTGAGCAGGCGATCGGGACTGCTCGGCTACGCCAACGGTGCACAAAGCCTGTGCTTGGTTGGAAAATTAATTGTATGATAAAAGACTCCCTTTAAAAGAAGCACCCAAAATTGTGCATTTTTTATTAAACCTGTGCAAATGTGCATAATGTAGACAGTTAATACACTTACCAGTTTCCAGCAGTGCTCAGGTCTTCTTACTCACATACTTGTCGGATCACACTGGAGTTTGTGTGTGAGCCAGAACTATCAATGTAAGTCTATGTAGTGTCAGAACGAGGCTCCATAGGCTTACATTGTAGCAGCAGGACCCAAGCAACGCTGGAAACTAGGGAAGACCGCGATTAGCGAGTATATTAACCCCTTCTGACGTTTGCAATGTATATACACTAACGCATCACGGAAGTGAAGGACTAACAGACCAATGAAGTACACACACACACACACACACACACCAGACACCCGGCTCTCACTGCCAGGAGCGGTGTGGGCAGTTTAATCCCCCAAATGCTGCGATCGATAATCGCATTCCAGAGATGAGAGACCGTACGAAACCTTGTGTGTAGTTTTGCTGCCATATCAAGGCCAGCAGTACAATAGAGCCATTACTAACTTGCCAATCCTGTAATGAATCTGAGATGGCTCTGCTTATTTCATCCCAGTTCATGCTGCAAAGCTGACAAGTCAGCAGTTAGTTTCAGATTTATCATCAATGGACCACAGTGTCCAGACTGGCCACAGGTATCCTGAACTGTACTAAGCAGCCTCTACAGTGTGCCTATAAGATGGCTGACATTGTGTCAGGAATTCCATTGTCCATCTGGACATTGCAGTCCTTACTCACACCATAAACTCCCCTGTCTAGTTAAACGGGAACCTCTCACCCCCAAAATGGAAGGTGAGCCAAGCCCACCGGCATCAGGGGCTTATCTACAGCATTCTGAAATACTGTAGATAAGACCCCGATGTATCCTGAAAGATGAGAAAAATAGGTTAGATTATACTCACCCAGGGGCTGTCCCGCTGCGGTCTGGTCAGATGGACGTCGCGGTCCGGGGACTCCCATCTTCTTACGATGACGTCCTCTTCTTGTCTTCACGCAGCGGCTCCGGCGCAGGCGTACTTTGTCTGCCCTGTTGAGGGCAGAGCAAAGTACTGCAGTGCGCAGGCGCCGGGCATCTCTGACCTTTCCCGGCGCCCGCACACTGCAGTACTTTGCTCTGCCCTAAACAGGGCAGACAAAGTACGCCTGTGCCGGAGCGTGAAGACAAGAAGAGGACATCATCCTATGAAGATGGGAGGTCCCGGACCACGACGCCCATTGGACCCAAACCGCAGCGGGACCGTTCTTTTTCAGGATACATTGGGGGCTTATCTACAGCATTCCAGAATGCTGTAGATAAGCCCCTGATGCCGGTGGGCTTAGCTCACCTTCGATTTTGGGGGTGACAGGTTCCCTTTAATGGCCAGCGAAAAAGCTAGATTTTTATGACAGTGGCAAGTGACAGCACCAATATTTAAATTTTTTTTTAAATAACACCTAATTTATATAATAAACCAAAACACAAAAAAAGCCAAATTTCTTTTATTAAACCAAGTTATTATAAATCTATATTGTAAAATGTAATAGTTCCTTCAAATATTGAAAATGCTGTCTTATGGCAAGTTCACTAGGCTTTTTTCAGCATTTTTTCTGCAGCAAAACCTAATCTCTGTAGGAAAGAAGCTTGTTTTCCTTGGATTTTGGCATGCTAGATTTGTCTTGTGCACACAGAGTTTAGAGTTGGAAAAAGGCAGTCCTATTCTATAGAATCAGGTTTTAGCACAAAAAAGCATTTTAATGGGTGAAAAAAAAAAAAAAGTGCATGAGATTTCTGAAATTTCAGACTTTGCTTGGTACTGTAAAACGCAGCTGAAAATTTGCATAAAAAAAGCTGAAAAGCTACCTAGTGTGAACTTAAATCAAAGTTCACTTTAGGACTCATGCAGGCGTCCATGTTCTATCCGTATTTCTTAGACAAAACACGTGCGCATAACCTATGCTGCTGTTGGGATTTTTTGTGAACCACGTGTCCATACAAAAATCCTGGAGACATTTTTTTCCCCCACCAACACAGATGAAGCACCATTACAAGTCTGTGGGACAGTGGAGGAAAAAAAAGTAAAAAATAAAAACAGACTGCACACGGATGGCATCAGTGTACAGTTCATGCTCGGGATTTAACATTCTTATAGGATTGGAGGAACTTTTTGTTTATCCATACGTGAAACACACTAATGACACGGTAACTTTTTGCGCACATGAAACACATCGATGTCTAAATGAGGACTTAACCCCTTCATGACCAGAGGTATTTTCGCTTTTTGCTCCCTTTCTTCCCAGAGCCATGACACTTTTTTTGGGTCAAAATGACCATGTGAGGGCTTTTTTTGCATGACAAATTGTACTTTTGAAAGACACCATTGGTTTTAACATATCGTGTACTGGAAAATGGGAACAAAAATCCAAGTGTGGTGAAACTGCAAAAAGAGTGCAATTTCACAGTTTTTTTTTTTTAAAAACCATGTTCACTAAATGCTAAAACTGAGCTGCCAATATGGTTCTCCGGGTCATTACAGGTTCATAGACAACAAACATGTCTAGGTTATCTTTTATTTAAGTGGTGAAAAAAAAAAGTCGCGTCATTTTCCAATACCCGTAGCACCTCCATTTTTTGTCATCTCGGATTGGGTGAGGGCTTTTTCTTGCACACCGAGCCAACGTTTTATCATTGAGGGGTAGATGCTCTTTTGATCGCCTGTTATTGCAGCCCGTAGCAGTGACAAAAACAAATAAATAAAAAAATCTGGCGTTTAATTTTTTTCTCATTAAGCCGTTTACCGATCGGGTTAATTCTTTTTTTTTTTTTTTTTTTTATATTGACGATTTTGAATGCAGCGATATAAAATGTGTATGTTTAATTTTTTTACTGTTTTATTTTGAATGGTGAGAAGGGGGGGGGGGGATGATTTGAACTTTTACTTTTTTTTTTTAAATGTTTTTTAAAATTTTAATTTTTTTTCACTTTTGCATGCTTCAATAGTCTCCATGAGAGATCCCACCCACGGCTGTTAGAGGCACATGTCAGCTGTTCTAAACAGCTGAAAAGCCGGGAAAGTTGTGGGCTCAGTGCTGGAGCCCACATCAAAGGGAGGGATTCCCACGTGGGCATACCATTACGCCCAACATCGGAAAGGGGTTAGAGAGTAGGTTCACAAAAATTTGGTCCGAAAGCTGCTCATTTAATTAAAAAAAAAAAAAAAAACAGACCACATATGGACCGATGTTATTCATTTTGGTAAACTAATTGGCTGCGTTTAACAAAAAAAAAAAAAAAAAAAAAAAAAAAAATGCAACACAATTGTGTCAGCAATAAAAACTTGCAAGTCAGACACTATCCACACGGCATATGTTTTTAATGGATTCATAGCAATTATTAAGAAACAGTATTTGGCCTTGTATAATGTTTATTATTCTGGAGAAAGAACAACTTTTCATATGCTCGTATGACCTTTTCTTAATACATCTGATAAGTCAATAGAAGCAACTCCACTACTGACCGATTGAGGCAGAGGACAGTGCTTCTGACAAGAAGCCTTTCCCCTAAGGCTATATGCACACGTTCAGGATTTTTTGCGTTTCGCTATAAAAACGTGATAAAACTGCGGAAAAAAAAAACATCCATTAAGCATCCTATTAGAATGCAAGCCGCAATTTTTGTGCACATGTTGCGTTTTTTTCCGTGGCGGAATTGAATTCCGGAAAAAAACGCAGCATGTTCATTCTTTGTGCGGAATCGCGGGGATTCCGCACACATAGGAATGCATTGATCCCCTTACTTTCCGCATGGGGCTATGCCCACCATGCCGGAAGTAAGGGGGATCATGTGCGGTTGGTACCCAGGGTGGAGGAGAGGAGACTCTACTCCAGGCCCTGGGAACCATATAATTAATTTAAAAAAAAAAAAAAAAAAATTTAAGTAATAAATCGTGATATTCTCACCTTCCGGCATCCCCGGCAGTGTTCCCGTTCCTCGCAATGCTTCCGTTCCCAATAATGCGAGACCGCTACATCATCTGAGGTCATAGACGCAATGCATTATTGGAACCGGAGCATCGTGAGGAGCGGGAAGACTGCCAGGGACGCCGGAAGGTGAGAATATCACGATTATTATTTTTTTTTATTATTATTTTTAACGTTCTTTTTTACTATTGATGCTGCATAGGCAGCATCAATAGTAAAAAGTTGGTCACACTTATCAAACACTATGTTTTGACAAGTGTGATCAACCTGTCAATCAGTTTTCCAAGCGATGCTATAGATTGCTTGGAAACCGCTAGCATTCTGCAAGCTAATTACGCTTGCAAAATGCTAGTGTTTAGCGGGAATACGCATGCTAATTCCGCTTGTGATATACCCGCAGCAGGAGTTGCGGCATTGCGGCACTTAAAAAAAAATATGCAACATTTAAGCTAACTGTATCCAGAGTGGTGTGCAACTCCAGCCTTGGGTCACATTGAGGCAGGTCTATGCCACAGCCTGTATACAGACGATACTACCCAGACTGAAGGCCAGTCTCCTGTCCAGACCTCACAGCCTCATGTGTGTATAGAAGGCAGCCAATGTGGTCAAGCACACCATTGTGGTCTGTATACAAACCATGAAACAAGGCCTTAAAATAAAAAAATAATAAATAAAATGGGGGGGGGGGGGGGGACTCAAGGCTGTGGTAGGATATAAACTAAATTAATTTTTCACATCTATATAGCACCTTACGTCAGTAAAGAAAGCCACAAGAGTATGCCAGAGCCATTGTACAACAGACCTTAGGCTGCGTGACCACAATCAGGAATAGCAGCATTTTGGACGAAGTGCATTTGCACCGCATTGTTCATTATAAGCACAGTGGATGGGAATCAAAAATGCCATGCCCACTGTACTTATTTTAACTCGTCAGCAGTGCAGGTTTACCAGCTGCAACATGTTAATTTTGCCATCAACATCATCCAAACTGAATACAATATAGTGATACAAAGGTATCTCATAACTATGTAAATAGTGGACCAAAATTAAACAAATATTAGACACTCCACCACAACGTGTATTCTACAAGAGACTTGGAGTACAGCCTCCGGAGTATAATAAAAAAAAAAAAAAAGCAATTATTGATCACATAAAAAAGTAGTAATAAGTACAATAGATAAAGGCAATGGCGCGCCGTGTCAAACCACATACCCACAAGAACAATGACAGGCATGGGAATCAAGATGCACAAAATTGTTGGAGCAAATAATAGATGGGCATTTAAATATAGGTAACAAGCTAAGTGCACTGTCAGATAACACTGATCCCATATGGAAATAGCCAAATACAGGAGCTGCGCTAATGCACTCGGTCGTGTCTGTAATCCCCGGGTGATGAAAGGAAAACTGGGTGATCTGCACTTACATTGAGTTGCGGTGAAGCGCCCTCTGGTGGATGAACTCATATGAACTCGAGCGTGGGAACTTTTCCAAGGCTCCAGTTCATGAGAACATCCACCAGAGGGCGCCTCACCGCAACTCAATGTAAGTACAGATCACCCAGTTTTCCTTTCATCACCCGGGGATTACAGACACGAGCGAGTGCATTAGCGCAGCTCCTGCCTGTAAAATTATTTAACCCCTTCAGATGGATTTACTTCGTGGGACCTGAGAGTTCATCCGAAGGTATGTATATTGTTGGTTTATTATTTTGCCAAGCGAGGGTGTTCCGGATGGATTGAGAGCGCAATAAAATACTAAAACACCGTTTGTTTATTTCATTAAAATACTTTTTAATAACGTGTGTGTGTTTTTTAACCCTTTCAGACAATTGGATTAATAATGGATAGGTGTCATAATTAACGCCTCTCCATTATTAATCTGGCTTAATGTCACCTTACATTAGCAAGGTGGCATTAACCCTTCATTACCCCATATCCCACCGCTACACGGGAGTGGGAAGAGAGTGGCCAAGTGCCAGAATAGGCGCATCTTCCAGATGTGCCTTTTCTGGGGTGGCTGGGGGCAGATGTTTGTAGCCAGGGGGTCCAATAACCATGGACCCTCTCCTGGCTATTAATATCTGCCGTCAGTCACTGGCTTTACCACTCTGGCGGAGAAAATTGCGCGGGAGCTCACGCCAATTTTTTCCGCCATTTAACCCTTTATTTTCGCAGATACAGCGCCCAAATTTTGCACATACACACTACTAACATTAGTAGTGTGGAATATGCAAAAAAAAGGGGATATGAGATGGTTTACTGTATGTAAACCATGTCTCATATCATGTCGGGTTTAGGCAGGAGAAATGAAAAGCCGGCAATTGAATTACCGACTTTTCACTAACACCGCTGCGTATTTCTCGCAAGTCACACTGCTGGTCCGTGTGGAATCCGTATTTTTGTCGCCCCCATAGACTTTCATTGGCGATTTACTTGCGCAATACGCTGACAAACGCAGCATGCTGCGATTTTGTACGGCCATAGAGGACCGTATAATACGGATCAGTAAAATACGGCTGATAGGAGCTGGGACATAGGGAATCATTGTGCCGTGTGTTATGCGTATTTTACGGATGTATTTTCTGCGCTCATACGTCCGTAAAACTCGCCAGTGTGACGCTGGCCTAAGTGTTCTCTATTTTTTTTTGAGAAATATATATTTTTAATAACATTTTCTTTTTACTTTTGCCATGCTTCAACAGTCGCCATGGGAGGCTAGAAGCTGCCATAGCTTGATCGGCTCTGCTACATAGAAGCAATGCTCCGATTGCCTCTAGGTAGTAGATTTGCACACTTGCTATGAGCGCCGACCACAGGGTGGCGCTCACAGCAATCCAGCATCAACAACCATAGCGGCCTCAAGGAGACCTCTGGTTGTCATGCCAATACACCGGTGACCCACAATCACGTGACGCAGGTCACCGGTGTGCGCATTTCTGACACGATTGCCGGAAATGCCATTTAAATGCCGCTGTAAGCATTTGACAGCGGCATTTCACTAGTTAATAGCCATGGGCGGATCACGATTCTGCCTGTGGCTATTGCGGACGCATGTCAGCTGTTCAAAACAGCTGACATGTCCCGGCTTTGATGTGGGCTCACCGCCGGAGCCCACATCAAAGGCAGGGATACTGAAATCGGCATACTATTACGACCAATGTCAGTAAGGGGTTAAATATAGCAGGGTTCTGAAAGCAAACCCTGTCCACAGGACAGCTTTCTATGTACAATATCTATTGTCAATGAGCTGCTTAGAGGAGGGGGCGTGGTCAGACCACTTGGCATGAGGGAGCTAGTCTGCAGTGATAATGTCATGATGATAAAATATTCACTGTATGGAAACAACAACAATACAGAGCCTAATAAGTGACATCTACGCATTCAGTGTCAGCTCCAACCTCATGCGATCCTCATTACATAGCAAAAACCTGCCCAAAGGGAGGGCTACACATTACTAAGCAAGTGTGCATCCTATACTCCATTTGATGTAATAACTACTAGGGAATGTACTGCAATAGATGTGAACATACTAATTACAGTGGCTTGCGAAAATATTCCTCCCCCTGGCTTTTTAACTATTGTTACATTACAACCTATGTTTAAATATTTCTGTCATCTAATCAGTGTATGATGCATCAGCACTAAATAGTGTAAGTTTGTGAAGTGAGAAAAATATAGGCATAAATTATATTTATGGGACCCAGTGGTCAGTGGGTACGCCAGTCTACTGGCTCGAGACCACATGGACCAGAGATCATCCCACTGAATGTTCGCTCTTCTTTTATCTTGGGTATAATACTACTCAGACAACACAAGGTGAGGGTAAAACAGTGTGGCACTACTTTATTGAACCACAAACAGACAGTAACACATAGAACAGTAAAATACCCAAGATCCTGCAAAATTACAGCGTCTCACCCTCTCGCTTACTCAGATTAAAGCAGCTGCAACTTCCAAGGCCGACTACCTCCACCTGTTGTACACACAGACAGGAGGCAACGACAAGCTTAGGAAGCGGACAGCCCATTGAGGTACAAGGTCAGGTATCCACAGGGTCACAACCTTGCTTCTCCGAACATCTCCATGGAGCCAGGTGATGCTGGGTCCCAATCCTACCTTTCTCAAACATATCACTGGGGCTCAGGTGACCAGTGGGTCCAAACCCTGGCTTTCCAAAACATACATGGGTTCAGGGATTACAGATCTGCTCCACTGTCATTCTTTCAGCCAGGGCCGTATTCCCCTAAGCTGGTATCCCGTAGAATATCAAATATGTGTACTTTAGTGAGCTCACAGCAAAATCATAATGAGAATTTCTCACCTTGATCTGTGATGAAGTCACAGCTTTTACTGCAGTTACCTCATAACCAGGGCCGGACTGGGACTAAAATTCAGCCCTGGCATTTGAAGTTACACAGGCCCACTTGTCACATGGTGACTGTATAATATCTTTGTACACTTGTAGGCAGGGCCGGTTTTAGGCAAAGTGGGGCCCTAGGCAAAGTTTAAAATGGGTCCCCAAATGCTAACATATTGCACATCACACAGAAGCCTTTCTGTTGTATTTACGTGCGCTGAGTTCAGGCCGCTAAACGAGTTTGATCGACAATACTGAAGTTGTTCAACGCTTGTTTCCCGGCCTCTTTCCACCAGCTGAGGAATAATGATGAGACAGAACGATCACTAATAGATCACCATACAGTATCATGTTTTCAGCAGCACATCTACAGTTTACACTGGCAATGTGCTGCTGACAACAAGGCTTTTTGTTCCAGCAAAAACAATCCGAATATGCAGCATTTTACTTGTTTAGTAAAATACACCCCATAGTCCTCCATATATTATAATGTGCTCCATAGTCCTCCATATAGTATAATACACTCCCTATAGTCCTCCATATATTAAAATACACTGCTCAGTCCTCCACATAGTATAATACACTCCTCATAGTCCTCCATATAGCATAATACAATCCTCATAGTGCTCCATATAGTATAATGCACCGCCACAGTCATCCATGTAGTACAATTCACTTCCCATAGTATAATGCACCCATAGTTCTTCATATAGTATAACGTATTCCCCATAGTCCTCGATACAGTATAATGCAGCCCACATATAGTATAATGCAGCCACCCCAGAGTATAATGCAGCCACCCCAGAGTATAATGCAGCCACCCCAGAGTATAATGCAGCCACCCCACAGAGTATAATGCAGCCACCCCAGAGTATGTAACCCCCATAGAATATAATACAGCCCACCTCCCCATAATATATAATGTAGCCCCCCATAGAATATAATGCAGCCCCCCATAGTATATACCGCACCCTCCCCATAGAATATAATATACCCCCACAATATTATATAACACAGCCACATAGTACATAACATGGCCTCCCCCATAGAATATAATATACTCCCCATAGTGTATAGCAAAGCCCGCATATTATATAGCACAAACCGCATAGTATACAGCACAGCCTGCATACTATAGCACAGCTCGCGTAGTAGATAACACAGCCCACACAGCAGTATTCAGCACAGACCACACAGTAGTATACAGCACAGCCCACGTAGAAGTATACAGCACAGTCCACACAGTAGTATACAGCACAGCCCACAGAGTAATATATGCAGCACAGCCCACAAAGTAATATATACAGCACAGCCCACAAAGTAATATATACAGCACAGCCCACAGAGAACTATATACAGCACAGCCCACAGAGAACTATATACAGCACAGCCCACAGAGAACTATATACAGCACAGCCCACAGAGAACTATATACAGCACAGCCCACAGAGAACTATATAAAGCACAGCCCAGAGTACTATATAAAGCACAGCCCAGAGTACTATATAAAGCACAGCCCAGAGAGTACTATATACAGCACAGCCCAGAGAGTACTATATACAGCACAGCCCAGAGAGTACTATATACAGCACAGCCCACAGAGTACTATATACAGCACAGCCCACAGAGTACTATACACAGCACAGCCCACAGAGTACTATACACAGCACAGCCCACAGAGTACTATATACAGCACAGCCCACAGAGTACTATATACAGCACAGCCCACAGAGTACTATATACAGCACAGCCCACAGAGTACTATATACAGCACAGCCCACAGAGTACTATATACAGCACAGCCCACAGAGTACTATATACAGCACAGCCCACAGAGTACTATATACAGCACAGCCCACAGAGAACTATATACAGCACACAGTAGTATACAGCACAGAGCACAGCCCACAGAGAACTATATACAGCCCACAGTAGTATACAGCACAGAGCACAGCCCACAGAGAACTATATACAGCACAGAGCACAGCCCACAGAGAACTATATACAGCCCACAGTAGCATACAGCACAGCCCACAGATAACTATATACAGCCCACAGTAGTATACAGCACAGAGCACAGCCCACAGAGAGCTATATACAGCCCACAGTAGTATACAGCACAGCCCACAGAGAACTATATACAGCCCACAGCAGTGTACAGCACAGAGCACAGCCCACAGAGAACTATATATAGCACAGAGCACACAGTAGTATACAGCACAGAGCACAGCCCACAGAGAGCTATATACAGCCCACAGCAGTATACAGCACAGAGCACAGCCCACAGAGAACTATATACAGCCCACAGAGAACTATATATAGCAGAGCACACAGTAGTATACAGCACAGAGCACAGCCCACAGAGAGCTATATACAGCCCACAGCAGCATACAGCACAGAGCACAGCCCACAGAGAACTATATACAGCCCACAGTAGTATACAGCACAGAGCACAGCCCACAGAGAACTATATACAGCCCACAGCAGTATACAGCACAGAGCACAGCCCACAGAGAACTATATACAGCCCACAGCAGTATACAGCACAGAGCACAGCCCACAGAGAACTATATATAGCACAGAGCACACAGTAGTATACAGCACAGAGCACAGCCCACAGAGAGCTATATACAGCCCACAGCAGTATACAGCACAGAGCACAGCCCACAGAGAACTATATACAGCCCACAGCAGTATACAGCACAGAGCACAGCCCACAGAGAACTATATATAGTACAGAGCACACAGTAGTATACAGCACAGAGCACAGCCCACAGAGAGCTATATACAGCCCACAGTAGTATACAGCACAGAGCACAGCCCACAGAGAACTATATACAGCCCACAGCAGTATACAGCACAGAGCACAGCCCACAGTACTATATACAGCCCACAGCAGTATACAGCACAGAGCACAGCCCACAGAGAACTATATACAGCCCACAGTAGTATACAGCACAGAGCACAGCCCACAGAGAACTATATACAGCCCACAGCAGTATACAGCACAGAGCACAGCCCACAGAGAACTATATATAGCACAGAGCACACAGTAGTATACAGCACAAAGCACAGCCCACAGAGAGCTATATACAGCCCACAGCAGTATACAGCACAGAGCACAGCCCACAGAGAACTATATACAGCCCACAGTAGTATACAGCACAGAGCACAGCCCACAGAGAACTATATACAGCCCACAGTAGTATACAGCACAGAGCACAGCCCACAGAGAACTATATACAGCCCACAGCAGTATACAGCACAGAGCACAGCCCACAGAGAACTATATACAGCCCACAGCAGTATACAGCACAGAGCACAGCCCACAGAGAACTATATACAGCCCACAGCAGTATACAGCACAGAGCACAGCCCACAGAGAACTATATACAGCCCACATCTCTTCTCTTCCTCCCCTCACCTCCTCCGAGAATGGCCCCACAGTCCAGAAAAAAAAAAAACTCTCCTCACCTCTCCTCGTGCCCAGCGTTGCTTCCTGGTTCCTGCTCCTGTCTCAGCACAGCTGCAGTCTGCCCGGGACACAGCAGGTGCGCGATGATATGACATCATCGCGCACCCGCAGTGTCAGAGGCAGAGCGGGGAATGATGGGAGAGGAGCGTCTGTAGACGCTCTCTCCTCCATCATTGCATTCAACTGTACCGGCGTCTATACGCCGGTATAGTTGAATGCGACGGCGGGGGCGGCGGATTGAGCGGCCCACCACTGGCACCGGCCCTTCTGGCATTTGCCAGAAGTGCCCTATGGCCAGTCCGGCCCTGCTCATAACTGACTTTTTCCCACGGTGCCAAGATCCCCGCAGTTCAGCCTGGCTGGGAACACAGCCTCACTGATCGGTAGTACCCACAGTGATGTCACCACTAATCAATGATGCTGCGGGCAGCTCATTCACCAGTGGTTCTGAGCCTGGACGGTTGCCTCTGGCACCATCCAGGTTGCAAACTATTTATCCCCCCCCCCCCAAACATGAATTATGGCATGGGACAGAACTACAGACAGGTGAGGGATATAGTTGTTTTATTACAGGAGACGAGGGATTCAGTGGAATTAGGCATTAGGTGAGTATAACTTATTTTTAAATAAAAATGGAAAAGTGTGTTTTATTTTATTTCTAATAAAGATTTTATTCTAGCCGTGTCTTTACCATGTAACTATAAGATTAGTAAGATACCTCTCCATTACTAAGCAATGGGCTTGATGTGATGGGTGAAATCAACCCCAGAAACATTTAATACAAGAATTATAGGGTAGAGGTCGTAAGAAAGCCTGCACTGGCTCACCCTCCAATCTCCCTAACTGATTGTCCTTACTTTGCCGCAGAGGTTGGCATCCTAAGTTATTGCACAAAGTGGCACCCCCGCTCAATGTCGGCTCACCCTCACTTACCCTTCACACTCACCCTTTTAACTCTCCAGAACAGTAGATAAAAAGTAATAGGAGAAAACAAGCAAGCAAGGAGCTTCTAAACATGGGTGTTACAGACAATCATTAAGCCCAGATCTTACAGTCAAACTGGTGTGCTCAAGGGTTACAGTGAGGTGCCATACTTGTTTTTCCTATTACCGTATTTTTCCAACTATAAGATGCACTTTTTCCCCAAAAAAAAATTGTGAGGAAAATGGGGGGTGCGTCTTATAGTTGGAATACAGGCTTACCGGCAGTGTGGGAGCAGCAGAGGTGCGGGGATGATGAGGCGCGGTGAGCGGTATGGTGTGAGCAGGGTCCCTTCCACAGGTGAGGTGACGCCGCAGCCCGGTATCCAAGGCGAGCAGCAGAGTTGGGCGAGTCACGGCTTTCTCGGTGGAGGCGGCCATCTTCCTGAGGCAGCGCGTGCGCAGATTGAGTTTTCTGCTTCCTGGGGCTTCAGGAAAATGGCCGAGGGAGGCCGCACGTGCGCAGATAGAGATCGCGGCGGCCATTTTCCTGAAGCAGAGTTCGCAGATTGAGATCTCGGCTTCAGGAAAATGGCCGCCACGATCTCCATCGCACGCGCAGCCATTTTCCTGAAGCCCTGGGAAGCAGAGTACTCAATCTGCGCACGCGCGGCCGCAGTTAGATGGCCACCGAGAAACTGGCGCGGCGTCACTTCACCTGTGGAAGTAACCGCACATCTGCCACCGCCACAGCACTGACGCAACCCCCCATGGACACTAGGCCATGGCGTCGCCCACCAGGCCATGGCGTCGCCCACCTATGCAGGAAGGGACCCTGCTCATGTGCACGCCATACCGCCCACCACGCCTCAGCATCACCGCACCTCTGCTGACACCATGCCTCCTGTGACCCTGCTCTGCCACCGCCTGCCCTGCCACCGCCTGCCCTCAGGTAAGATATCTTAAATTCGGACAATAAGATGGACCCCCATCTTATAAAAAATATTTTTTGCTGAAATTTTCACCCCAAATTTAGGGTGCGTCTTATAGTACGGTGCGTCTTATAGTCCGAAAAATACGGTATTTTCTATCTACTGTTCTGGAGAGTTAAAAGTGTGAAGGGTAAGTGAGGGTCAGCCGACGTTGAACAGGGGCGCCACTTTGTGCAATAACTTAGTGTGTCAACCTCTGGGGCAAGGTAGGGACAATCAATTCGGGAGAGTGGAGGGTGAGCCAGTGCAGGCTTTCTCCCCGACCTCTACCCAATAATTCTTGTATTAAAATGTTTGGGCATTCCAATTTTTTTTTTGTATTTGATTGGGCTCCTGAGGAGGAGAAGGCTGATTATTGTATATACCATAATCTGTAAGGACATACCCTCCTTGGGTTCACTGATTTTGTTACACACCCCCTTGTCTCTTTCTGATCACCACGGCACTATTATTCTTCCTATTTTAGGATATTTATACGACTGGTTGCACACAACACTTAACTAGGGATTGCTAGTTTGCATCCAGGGTGAGCCGATGGCGAGCGAGGGCGCCATACTGTGAACAAGTTAGGGTGCCAACCTCCGCTGTCAGAAGGGCACAGTTAGGGTCCGGTAGGGCCATTTAGGGTTTTTGTATATCATTTAATTCAATCCGTATACTGGATCTGCAGCCTGCAGGCAATTGTGGAATTTGTCTTTAATAACTTAATGGTTGAAATAAAATAGTTTTTAGGTATCCATGGCCCCTTACCAGCCTGAAAATAACGGCCCCCAGGCCCTAGCTATCAACTTTAGCAAAGCTGGTTGTCAAAAAAAATGGGGGTGGGAGCCCACACCGGTTATTTAAGTTTTTTTTAATTTAAATATTTAAAAAACAGCTTGGGACCCCTCTATTCTTGATAACCAGCCTTGCTGAAGCTGACAGCTGAGGATTGCAGTCCCAGCTGTGAGTTTTACCTGGCTGGTTATAGAAAATACAGGGGAACCCACGTCAGATTTTTAATTTTTTTTTTTATAGCGCAGGCAGTGGGTGATGAATACGCCCGTCAGCTTCTGCTGCTGTCACTGTTATTAGTGGCAGCAGGTGTAGGCTGATGGGAGTAATAGTCCCATCGGCCACCGCCTGCTATCTCTTGAATATAACATTCTCCCCTGCTTGCGCTGATTGCTGGTAGAACAGGAGAGAATGACGACAACTGTCTTCAGCACCCAGAATAGCGCTTACTGTACCGCTGCTTCTCAAGCACCAGGACGCTTCACAGAGATGACATCCCAGTGTGTCATTCGTGTGCACGTGAAGACGTTTTGAGGTCCGTGGTGCCGGTAAAAAACAGATATGTCTATGTGTGGGTCATACAGACACATGATCCGTGGAAACACTGACATGTGCACAGACCCATTCACTTGAACGGGTCTACGTATGTAAGTGTCTCTGGTACGTGTTAAGACTGTCACCACACGTACAGTACACACTGACATGTAAAACCGGCCTTAGGTTGAGTCCACGAATATTAGCAAATTCACAAATCATACTTGTGTGAGGTCATTTGCAGCAATCTTTCTTCACTCGCATGCACTAGCGGTCTTTGTTTAAGACGAACTGCATATAATACTTAATCTTTGGGCTAATTTCCACTTGCGAGAAAAAATACGGTCCGAATTACGGACCGAAAAAACGGAGGAAAATCATGCGATTTTTTATCGCAACATCCGTATTGCTGTCCGATTTTTACGCACCGGTGTCCTTTGAAAAGCCGGTAATTCAGCGCGGTGTACAGTAAAATCACACTGACAGGTTAGAATAGAGTAGATATATACACACTAGATGGTGGCCCGATTCTAACGCATCAAGTATTCTAGAGTGAGTATGTATGTATGTATGTATGTATGTATGTATGTATGTATGTATGTATGTATGTATGTATGTATGTATGTATGTATGTATGTATGTATGTATGTCTGTCATCTGTCACGCTCACGCCCTGACTGGTGGGCGTGAGCTCGGGGGGGTTTGTGGCCCCACTGTGCCACAAACCAGACTACCCTGGAAGGGGCGTGACTGACAGCTGCCCGGGTTTTCACTGGATGGTGAGGTCAGGCTTGTGCAGCAGGCAGCTGCCAGGTGCTACTCCAGGGTGGTGTCTGGCTGTGGCTGCTGATCCCACTTGGAGAACAGGAACACTAGAACAGGTGTGGGCATCAGGCAGGACTGGCAGAAGAGCATGGCTGAAACTCAGACAAGTAGGCTGGCACGGCTGAGACACAGGGCTGGCAGAGACACGGCAGAGAACACAGGGCTGGCAGAGACACGGCAGAGAACACAGGGCTGGCAGAGACAGGACTGGCAGGAAACACAGGACTGGCTAGGAGCTAGGACGGCAGGAACACAGGACTGGAAGGCATGGCAGGAACGGCAGGACTGGCAGGAACACTGGATTGGAAGGCACGGCTGAGAACACAGGACTGGTTGATGTGGTTTATGAAGGAACAGGTAGGGACCTGTTCACACTGGAGGTGCAGGAAAGGAAACAAGCAGAAAGGAATGAGGTATGAAGGAACAGGTTGGGGCCTGTTCACACAGGAAGAGAACCGCAAGGCTGCGGATAGGAATGGTTGAGCAGCAAGAGAAAGTGTAGGAACTAAAGCTAAGCAGAGCAGAACCGCAAGGAATATGGAGAGGAGTTGCAGCGAGAGGTTTCTGCAGCAAAGCAGAGCGGAGCCACAAGGATTGTGGAGAGGAGCTGCTGCAAGGTAATTACGGCAGCTACAGAAGCTAAGCAGAGTAGAAAGGAGCAGAACCGCAGGAGTGCGGAGCAGAGGTAAAGGAGTGTAAAGGTAGCGTCACATTAAGCGACGCTGCAGCGATATAGACAACGATGCCGATCGCTGCAGCGTCGCTGTTTCGTCGTTGTGTGGTCGCTGGAGAGCTGTCACACAGACAGCTCTCCAGCGACCAACAATGCCGAAGTCCCCGGGTAACCAGGGTAAACATCGGGTTACTAAGCGCAAGGCCGCGCTTAGTAACCCGATGTTTACCCTGGTTACCAGTGTAAATGTAAAAAACCCAAACACTACATACTTACATTCCGGTGTCTGTCGCGTTCCCCGGCGTCCGCTTCCCTGCACTGTGTTAGCGCCGGCCGTAAAGCAGAGCGGTGACGTCACCGCTGTGCTCTGCTTTACGGCCGGCGCTGACAGTGCAGGGAAGCGGACGCCGGGGAACGCGACAGACACCGGAATGTAAGTATGTAGTGTTTGGTTTTTTTTACATTTACAATGGTAACCAGGGTAAATATCAGGTTACTAAGCGCGGCCCTGCGCTTAGTAACCCGATGTTTACCCTGGTTACCAGTGAAGACATCGCTGAATCAGCATCACACACGCCGACTCAGCGATGTCAGCGGGTGATCCAGCGACGAAATAAGGTGCTGGCCTTCTAGCTCCGACCAACGATGTCACAGCAGGATCCTGATCGCTGCTGCGTGTCAAACACAACGATATCGCTATCCAAGACGCTGCAACATCACGGATCGCTATCGTTATCGTTGTTAAGTTGTTCAGTGTGAAGGTACCTTAAGCAAACTGAGAACACGAGGAAAGACAGCAGGGAAGGAAGCCACAGACAAGGAGACCAAGATAAGACTAAGTTCAGACAAGGAAATGGAACAAGACAAGAAACAAGGACAAGGACACAGGGACCAGGATATTCTGCCTCCTGGAGGGCGGACAACAAGACCAAGGCAATAGCACAGAGAAAAGCCTCCAGAGAGGGAGTAACTCAGAGCAAGGCCTGGCAAACTCAGCAGCTAAACACAATCTGAGCTAACACATTGCACAGGCCCAGACCACTGGGTGGAGCTGCACTAAATACTGGAGGCCTCCTGGCAATTGGTCAGGAAAAGATTAGACAGATGCACCTGATTCCTATAAGAACCAGAGAGTTCAGGCGCCGCCCCCTATACACACAGCCATGAAGCATGCAGAGAGCAGAGACACAAAACATGGAGCTGGCATGAAACAGAAACCACATCATGACCTGGAGCAGTGGGTAAGATGGTGTGAGAGATGCGAGGCCATGCCGTGATGCCAGGAGAGTTGTTACAGCATCAAGTATTCTAGAGTATGTATGTATGTACGTATATAGCACAGGCCACATAGTATGTATATAGCACAGGCCACATAGTATGTATATAGCACAGGCCACATAGTATGTATATAGCACAGGCCACATAGTATGTATATAGCACAGGCCACATAGTATGTATATAGCACAGGCCACATAGTATGTATATAGCACAGGCCACATAGTATGTATATAGCACAGGCCACATAGTATGTATATAGCACAGGCCACATAGTATGTATATAGCACAGGCCACATAGTATGTATATAGCACAGGCCACATAGTATGTATATAGCACAGGCCACATAGTATATATATAGCACAGGCCACATAGTATATATATAGCACAGGCCACATAGTATATAGCACAGGCCACATAGTATATAGCACAGGCCACATAGTATATAGCACAGGCCACATAGTATATAGCACAGGCCACATAGTATATAGCACAGGCCACATAGTATATAGCACAGGCCACATAGTATATAGCACAGGCCACATAGTATATAGCACAGGCCACATAGTATATAGCACAGGCCACATAGTATATAGCACAGGCCACATAGTATATAGCAAATATTTCCATGACAGACAGAGGCCGCGACCAATGAATATCCGTGACAGACAGAAAAGCCGGTAATTCAATTGCCGGCTTTTGCCATCTCCTTCACAAACCCGACAGGATATGAGACATGGTTTACATACAGTAAACCATTTCATATCCCTTATTTTATTACATATTCCTGACTACTAATGTAAGAAGAGTCTGTGTGTAAAATTTGGGGGCTCTAGCTGTTAAAATAAAGGGTTAAATCACAGAAAAAATTGGCGTGGGCTCCCGCGCAATTTTCTCCGCCAGAGTGGTAAAGCCAGTGACTGAGGGCAGATATTAATAGCCTAGGGATGAACCATGGTTATTGGCCCCCCTGGCTAAAAACATCTGCCCCCAGCCACCCCAGAAAAGGCACATCTGTAAGATGCGCCTATTCTGGCACTTAGCCTCTCTCTTCCAACTCCCGTGTAGAGGTGGAATACGGGGTAATAAAGGGTTAATGTCACCTTGCTACTGTAAGGTGACATTAAGCCAGGTTAATAATGGAGAGGCGTCAATAAGACACCCATCCATTAATCCAATACTGGTAAATGGTTAATAAAACACACACACATTAGGAATAAAGTATTTTAATGAAATAAAGACACAGGGTGTTGTAATAGTTTATTATACTCTTAATCCAACTGAAGACCCTTGTCACCTGAAACAAAGTTAAAATAAAAAAACAATATCCCATACCTTCTGTCTTTCAATCTTGGCCCACGCTGTAAATCCATCTGAAGGGGTTAAATAATTTTACAACCAGGAGCCTGCTAATGCAGCTGTGCTCCTGACTGTAAAATGTGGGGAATTATTGGGAAGCAGGGGAACGTAGCTACCTAGACTTGCGGTGCTGCGCCCCCTGCTGGTATAAACTCAGATGAACTCTAGCGTGAGAAAATATTCAGAAAAATTACCATGCTAGAGTTTATCTGAGGTTATGCCAGCAGGGGGCGCAGCACTGCAAGTCTAGGTAGCTACGTTCCCCTGCTTCCCATTCATTCCCCACTTTTTACATTCAGGAGCACAGCTGCATTAGCAGAGCTCCTGGCTGTAAAATTATTTAACCCCCTCAGATGGATTTAAAGTGTGGGACAAGACTGAACGATGGAAGGTATGGGATATTGTTGGTTTTTTATTTTAACTTTGTTTCAGGTGACAAGGGTCTTCAATTGGATTAAGAGTATAATAAACTATTACAACACCCTGTGTCTTTATTTCATTAAAATACTTTATTCCTAATGTGTGTGTTTTATTAACCATTTACCAGTACTGGATTAATGGATGGGTGTCTTATTGACGCCTCTCCATTATTAACCAGGCTTAATGTCACCTTACAATAGCAAGGTGGCATTAACCCTTTAATTACCCCATATCCCACCACTACACGGGAGTGGGAAAAGAGTGGCCACGTGCCAGAATAGGCGCATCTTACAGATGTGCCTTTTCTGGGGTGGCTGGGGGCAGTTGTTTTGAGCCAGGGGGCCAATAACCATGGTACCTCCCTAGGCTATTAATATCTGCCCTCAGTCACTGGCTTTACCACTCTGGCAGAGAAAATTGCGCGGGAGCCCATGCCAATTTTTTCTGTGATTTAACCCTTTATTTTAACAGCTAGAGCCCCCAAATTTTACACACAGACACTTCTTACATTAGTAGTCAGGAATATGTAATAAAATAAGGGATATGAAATGGTTTATTGTATGTAAACCCTGTCTCATATCCTGTCGGGTTTGTGAAGGAGATAGCAAAAGCCGGCAATTGGATTACCGGCTTTTCTGCTATCTAGCGCAGAGATATATATACACACACATCTCAGTAAAATCACGCTGACAGGATAGAAAATTATATATATATCTATTTTGTCAGCGTGATTTTACTGTACACCGCGCTGAATTACCGGCTTTTCAAAGGACACCGGTGCGTAAAAAAAAAAAAAAAAAATCAGACAGAACTCGCATGGTGCGAGTGCTGTGCGATTTTTTCTCTCACACCCATTGACTTACAATGGCGAGTCTCGTCCGAGAATCGCAGCAATACGCAGCATGCTGCGATTTTTTTCTCAGTCCGATTTCGGCTGAGAAAAAAAAAAAAAAAAAAAAAAAAAAAAAAAAAAAAAAAAAAAAAAAAAAATCGCAAATGAAAAGACACCTATTGAATAACATTAGTCCGAGTGCAATCCGATAAAAAATCGTCCGTTTCCCTCGCAAGTGGAAATGAGCCCTTTTCTTGACTTCCGGACATGCACCTCTGAAACAGAGAAACCCACACCTGGTTTCAGAGGGATAATTACCTGTGGAAAAGAAAGTTGAGCACATGCGTGAGATTTGCAGACCGCTGGCGATGACACCGGCACTAGCAAGCCATGTTATCACAGGCACAGTGGTGCGATTACGTGCTGAGTGGGACAACTAGTCTACGTAAACAAAACACACCATCAACTAATCAAAAAGGCATGAGGGACCCATCAGGTTCCCTATAAGTTCACCTTCCCATTCGTACTTTGTTTGAACACGCATTCTGTGACAACCGAGTCCCTTTAGGCTATGTGCACACGTTCAGGATTTCTTGCAGAAAATTCTGGAGAATTCCGGACATTTTTTGCAAGAAATCCGCAAGAAAACCGTGTGCGTTTTTGCCGCGGTTTTGACGCGTTTTTTCCAGACACTTCCCAATGCATTTTAAGTGGGAAATACGCAAAATTAATGAACATGCTGCGTTTTTTACCGCGATGCATTTTTACCGCGGAAAAAAACGCATCATGTGTACAAAGTGCAGAATTCATTAAAAAATGATAGGATGCATAATATAAGCAGATTATTTGCGGTTTTATAGCGTTTTTATAGGGAAAAAACGCGAAAAAAACGCGAATAATCTGCAACGTGTGAACACAGCCTTAAACATGAATGCACTACTTTATTTTTATTGAGATGAAGCATAAATTTCAGCTTTCCAGGAGAGCTGCATCTCCTAACATCACTTTTAAAACTCTAGAGGGGGTGGGCAACATTGTCAAACTAATGCTACATTCACAGTTCCATGAGTCATGGTAGGAGTACATACTGATAACGAACTGGTGGCAGGTCTGCTGACCCGAAGGTGACAGCCTCATACATGCTTAATAGGCAGAATTGTTTTCGTTGGGAGACCTAAAACCAGTTTGAGAATGAAAAATTTGTTGCAATTGCCCTTTCGAAGCTAGATGTGAACCTCTCCCTATTTAACCTATCACATTTGGCTGTGGCATATCTGACAAGTTTGCACGGGGACCCAGAGCGGAATTTTGTGGCCAGCTTTGTCGTGGATGTGCAGGCTGATCTGGACAAGGATTAGCGCTATTCTATGGGGCCAATAAATGAGGTAATCGTCCACAACTTCTCTACATGGAATCAGTAAGGACAGTGAACATGCCGCTTCCCAGGTGATTTTCCAGGGATAGGCCATCAATATCTGATCAGTAGGGGGTGCAACAACTAGCTCCCCAGCTGATCAATGCTTCTTGTTGCAGCAGGCTCCACAGCAGCTCTGTCAAAACTATAGTGGCTGTGGCAAGGTACTGTAGATGCACCCCTATAAGGGTATGTTTCCACGTTCAGGAAACGCTGCGTTTTTGACGCTGCGTTTTTCCGCAGCGTCAAAAACGCAGCGTCCAGATGTTACAGCATAGTGGAGGGGATTTCATGAAATCCAGACTCCACTATGCGTTAAAAAACGCATGCGTTTTTGCCGCGAAAACGCATGCGTGGTGCGTTTTTTCGAAACGCAGCATGTTGCTACTATGAGCAAAACACGCAGGTACACCGCAGGTGACCTGCCAGTGACCTCAGGTGCAGTTTTGGTCAGGATTTTACCTGCATAAAATCCTGACCAAAGCCTGAAGCAAAACTGAATGTGGAAACATACCCTAAGAGTTTGCATCTGCAGAACCCAAACACTATAGTTACAATTATAACAGGGCTGCTGTGTTCCTGCGTTTGAGAACTTCCAGCTGCTGCTGGTAACAGATAATTGGTGGGGGTGCTGGATGCCGCATCTCCACCTAAGGATGGGCCATACAATAAAAAAAAAAAAAAAAAAAAAAAAAGAGAAATGAAAAAACTATATGTACACTTTCCAACTTCTTTAAGCTATGGGATTTATTGTACTTAATACAATTTAAAGTTCAATCAAGCACTGCTCAGAAGACCCAAGCAATTTCTTCTACTTCTGCTCCGTAGTGCCATTTACACATGTTGTAATAGTGGCCCACAGAGCAGTTTGTATTGTTAATCACAGCCACATACCCACAGTATCATGCAGACACAGCAGATGCCAAGAAAATCAGGATTCATTAGGCCACGAGTGACGTTTTGTAGAGAGAATCCACACACACACACAAAAAAAAAAACTCCAACATCCCAAATGGAGAGTGTCTCACACCAGAAACTTGGACATAAAAAAATAAATACGATAAATTCCTGTCTGTAAATTGCTTAAGTGTATGCTCACACTTTTTTCTGGCTACAAAAACTCAAGAAGTTTGTGCAAACACTAAGGCCGGAGTCACATGCGAGAGCATTGGATGCGATATACTAGTGACACTCAGCTCCGAGCGTCAGTGCTCCAATCCTCTACCAGAGAATCGGAACACAGGTGTGGAGGAGACAAAAATTATTTTCTCCATCTCGTCCATTGCCGGCATCTGTGGGTATCTCACTGCATTCAGGTGATATCCGAGTTCAGTGCGATGCTTCACACATACCTACAGACTTATATGGGTGTGAGCGATCAGAATTTTGGATGCAATTGAAACATGCCGCGATTATTTTTGCATGACGAATCAGAAAATAATCGCAGATGTGACCTGCCCCATAGTTTAACATTGGGCAGAGTGCAATCCAATTGATCAGATTTCACTTGTCCTATGAAATTACAAGTGCGAGCAAGGCCTTAGGGTGGCTTAATTTACAGACGTTTGCCCACCAGCGGTAGCCAATGGTCACAAATTTGTCTCATAACAGTGTGGCCATGATTCCCCAAAGTTAGGTGGAATTTTGCTTGCATAGCATCTGCATGTTTGGTTTCAGCGCAATGTAGGATCCTAACAGACAACCAAGCATTCATTATTTGCTGCATGTGCTTGGACAGCTCCTGGTGCATATGGTAATCCACCTGGCTGAAGGCCAAAGTTTATTTTCAACCTTTGTTGCACAGGTACACATTTATTCTGTATGGTACAGCTGCTTTGACTATGCAGTACCACACAAACATCCAGTAAAGAATCTTTACTACGCAGGAGACATATACAATTTTATTTTAATATGGCAGCCTATGGGCGCTATAAGCCACTGCATGCTTATGATGCTAAATCTCCAAAGCACACAAAGTGTAGTGAGTGTGCCCAGAACATATGAGGCCATTTACAACCTAAATGAAGACAAAGCCTGAAAAGCAGCTTATGTTTAGTTGTATACAAGAAGCCAAACTGGAACACAAAGTCATAAAAGTCTGCCCCCATGATCAATACATCATCTCTCACATTTCCAGGAACATTCTCAAACTCCTGAACACATTATACAATAATGATAATTAACAGTGGACTTTTGTCTCTCTAAAGTCACCACAGTATTACAAGGCATAACCACTCAAGTACAACATTGTAACCATTACGCCCCCATAGTAATATCAATAGAACATACATATTTAAAGGGAACCTGTCAGTTGATTCATGCTACCCAAACAGCAGGCAGCATAAAATCAGAGCCTGATTACATTCAGGTATATTCTTCACTGGAATACTCTAGCATTGTTTGAAGATTTACCTGGGGACAAAGGTCAAGACTTGTCAGGTACCACCCCCAACTGGCTTTTCCCAGCATCGCTCCAGGTGATTGACAGGTCTGACTACAAGTACATAAAGAGTGACTTGTCACTCATCAGTGCAAGGGCCGGTGGCAGAATGGTCTCTTCTCCACCTATGGTCCCTGGATGGATCTTTCAGCTATAAATATTGGAGCGTTTAAAAGGAGAATATACCTGGATACAATCCTGCAGCCAGGCAGTCATGTGGCCTGTGGTTTGAGCACCATGAATCAGCTGACAGGTTCCATTGCAAGTTTTATACCATGTTATTAGAGGTTGTCTGAACCATTGATCTCCACATAGGATAACTGGGGTCTAACACCCACACTCCCCTGATCAGCTGGTCTCTGCTTCAGCAGAGGCTGTACTAAGAAACGCATGGGGCGGACCATGGCAGATCTGCATGTTGTTCAGTGGTCACTGCTAAGTACTGCAGTTTGTCACCCATTCATTTGGCCCAACAGAATTTGTACTCCAACACCCGATTTGTTTTTTGCTCCCAGTAGAGGCAAGTGGATGCCAAGCAGCTGTATATTCCCCACTGAAAAACTCATGCAGAGTTGGCTGACCACAGAATGCAAGTGTATGAGGGAAAGGTCAGGCTGGGAGGTAAAGAATTTGGCCAAAGTAGTATTAGGCCTACAGCCATAACAGGTGTATAGTACAGGTATCACACGGCGGTCCTTACCACATTTACTGGGCTCTGCGGATAAGTGTAGACCATCCAGTGTCATACCACCACATAGCGCCATGTACACACTGACATTGTCAGCAGAGGCATGGGAGCATTAATGACTATAGAAGTCATGTGCAGCAAGTGCAATCACCTCCTACTTCTAATAACTTGAAAATTAATTGCTTTTCAAGAACGCCTCTGCCACCATGATGGCGATCACCCCCGAGGATGAGAGCACACAGCCCTCTGACAGCAAGGCTTGCATCTGGCAGCCCTCAGGACCCTTGCAGGAGGAGGATGAGGCCCCAACTCCGCGCTCTGTGCCGACTCCCATTTGTCAGGATGGTCCCGCCTGCCATGGAGCCATATGGTCACCTGCAGCTAGTGCAGCATCATCAGCAGTGACAGCTCAGGTGAGCCGGCACTGCACCAGCCCTGCCCACAGGAGCAGGCATGGCCCAGCGGGCACAGCTGGCAGCCGGGGGGCATCGTGCGGACACATCGGAGGCACAACTTACTTCCCAATCACCTCACACAGCTCATACACATCTTCAAACAGCACGTCGTCGTCGGCCATGGTCCTGAGGGGGGATGCAATTAAGCCTCCACAGAAGTGCACAGACGAGGTCCAGCCGGGGAGGTGATAGGTCCCGAGCGGAGGATGGCTGCACAATGACACCGACACGAAGGTGACACCCGGCGCTCCCCTTTCATCAATGGACCGCGGCAGGCGGCCGCTCTACATCCCAGGGCCGCCGCTCAGCCAGAGCTCCGCCATCCCTAGGAAACCGAGCGCCTCCCGGCGCCGAGACACACTGAGCAGAGACCGCGCCTCGAGTTGCCGCCGTTCACGAGCAGCGCGCCCCCGGTTTAAATGGCGGTGTCCGTTCCAGAGGTAACCGTGCCCCACATTTCAAACCTGGGGCGGGAGCGCGCTCTGCTTCTTCCCTTCAGCTGAGGCAGGGCCGTGCGCGTGCACGTGACGGTTCATTTCGTAGATGACGTCGAGAAGCGAGCACGTCCTCCCCACCTCTCCTCAGCCTTCCAATAGGGGGCGACCTGAGGTGAACGTGAAGCGCGAGCACACATAAGCTCGTGCACGGCGGTGCTGAGGGAGGAAAGTCAGCACTGAGACGAGTCCGCCAGTGAACGGCGCTGCCTAGGAGTGCAGCCGACACTTCCCTCATGGACTATTTTCTTCCTCCTGAATCCACAGACTTGTAGTAAGATCCTGTGGTAAAACGGAGGTTGTCCAATAGGGAGCCAGCGGGCGGGGCCTGTGTCTTGGTGGCAAGCCAATGGCTTTTCTTATCGGGAGATTGGCAGCTCGGTGCTCCAATAGCGTGTCCTCAGAGGGCACTGCCTGTATCACATGGGAAATGTGGGATTTGTGGATGCTGAGCTCAGCTGCCATTGCCAGCACTGAGCCAGTCATTTAGTGAATGGAAGAATGCATCCAGGGAGCAGAGTGAGGTGGCCGCCCAGCGCTGTGCCTAGGAGTGAGCCCGCCCAGCGCTGTGCCTAGGAGTGAGCCCGCCCAGCGCTGTGCCTAGGAGTGAGCCCGCCCAGCGCTGTGCCTAGGAGTGAGCCCGCCCAGCGCTGTGCCTAGGAGTGAGCCCGCCCAGCGCTGTGCCTAGGAGTGAGCCCGCCCAGCGCTGTGCCTAGGAGTGAGCCCGCCCGGCGCTGTGCCTAGGAGTGAGCCCGCCCGGCGCTGTGCCTAGGAGTGAGCCCGCCCGGCGCTGTGCCTAGGAGTGAGCCCGCCCGGCGCTGTGCCTAGGAGTGAGCCCGCCCGGCGCTGTGCCTAGGAGTGAGCCCGCCCGGCGCTGTGCCTAGGAGTGAGCCCGCCCGGCGCTGTGCCTAGGAGTGAGCCCGCCCGGCGCTGTGCCTAGGAGTGAGCCCGCCCGGCGCTGTGCCTAGGAGTGAGCCCGCCCGGCGCTGTGCCTAGGAGTGAGCCCGCCCGGCGCTGTGCCTAGGAGTGAGCCCGCCCGGCGCTGTGCCTAGGAGTGAGCCCGCCCGGCGCTGTGCCTAGGAGTGAGCCCGCCCGGCGCTGTGCCTAGGAGTGAGCCCGCCCGGCGCTGTGCCTAGGAGTGAGCCCGCCCGGCGCTGTGCCTAGGAGTGAGCCCGCCCGGCGCTGTGCCTAGGAGTGAGCCCGCCCGGCGCTGTGCCTGGGAGGGAGCCCGCCCTGCGCTGTGCCTGGGAGCGAGGCCGCCCTGCGCTGTGCCTGGGAGGGAGGCCGCCCTGCGCTGTGCCTGGGAGGGAGCCCGCCCTGCGCTGTGCCTGGGAGCGAGGCCGCCCCGCGCTGTGCCTGGGAGCGAGGCCGCCCCGCGCTGTGCCTGGGAGCGAGGCCGCCCCGCGCTGTGCCTGGGAGCGAGGCCGCCCTGCGCTGTGCCTGGGAGCGAGGCCGCCCTGCGCTGTGCCTGGGAGCGAGGCTGCCCTGCGCTGTGCCTGGGAGCGAGGCCGCCCTGAGCTGTGCCTGTGAGTGAAGCCGCGCTGTGCTGTGCCTAGGAGTGAGCCCGCCCAGCGCCGTGCCTAGGAGTGAGCCCGCCCTGCTCTGTGCCTAGGAGTGAGCCCGCCCTGCTCTGTGCCTAGGAGTGAGCCCGCCCTGCTCTGTGCCTAGGAGTGAGCCCGCCCAGCGCTGTGCCTAAGAGTGAGCCCGCCCAGCGCTGTGCCTAGGAGTGAGCCCGCCCAGCGCTGTGCCTAGGAGTGAGCCTGCCCAGCGCTGTGCCTAGGAGTGAGCCCGCCCAGGGCTGTGCCTAGGAGTGAGACTGCCCTGCGCTGTGCCTGGGAGGGAGCCCGCCCTGCGCTGTGCCTGGGAGCGAGGCCGCCCTGCGCTGTGCCTGGGAGCGAGGCCGCCCTGCGCTGTGCCTGGGAGGGAGCCCGCCCTGCGCTGTGCCTGGGAGCGAGGCCGCCCTGCGCTGTGCCTGGGAGCGAGGCCGCCCTGCGCTGTGCCTGGGAGCGAGGCCGCCCTGCGCTGTGCCTGGGAGCGAGGCCGCCCTGCGCTGTGCCTGGGAGCGAGGCCGCCCTGAGCTGGGAGTGGGGCCGCCCTGCGCTGTGCCTGTGAGTGAAGCCGCGCTGTGCTGTGCCTAGGAGGGAGGCCGCCTCGTAGGCCATCATATACCGTGTGCCCCACACATTCTCAGGATGGAAACTGGCCATTACACATTGAGCGAGCCTTAGACGTGGGACCAATCTCTGCGCTGTTAGCTGCACTGTAAGATCTGGCCACGCTACATTTACTCCCAATTTTTGTTTTTGACATTTTTTATCAGAAAAAGGTCACAACTAAATTCATCCCAGAATATAAACCGCTCTCCTGGGTGATAAATGGTTACTCCAAAAAGTGTCTGGTTCTGCAGCTGAGCAAAGTTGCCAACCTCCTGATGTGGGAGTGAGCAGCACCATTGAACCCATGTAAAGGGAACCCGTCACCAGGTTTTCTCTACGTCAACTAAATCTCATCTTTGAAGAGGTTGTCCACTCCTTTCTTACTAATCGGTTATCCCTAGGATAGACCATCAATATCTGATCATTGGGGGTAAGACACCCGGACCCCCTCCCATCAGCTGATGCCAGCTGGAAGTTGTCAGATGCTGGCGGAGCTCAGCAGCGCCGTCATTTCTGTAGTGGTTGCGGCTGAGTACTGCAGATCTTCCCTAATGTTCACATGAATAGACGGGAGCTGCAGTACCCGCGGCAGCTTTGTCGGAGCTCCTGTGTTCCTGCAGCATCTGACAACTTTCGGGTGCCGCTGTAACAGCTGATTGGCAGGGTACCAGGTGTCACACTCCTACTGATCAGATATTGATGACATCCTAAGGATAAGGCTTATCAATTTCTCTTGCACTTACGCTGAGTTTTCTGTGCAGATTCTCCCCATAGACTTGCATTAGAAAGTCTGTTGATGAAAAATTCATGTAAGATACACATGACTGTATAAATAAGGTTTTGTCAAAGCCAGATATCAGGAAGTATAAAAAAAAGAAAAGCAACCTTATTTGAAACCTAATCAGATAATCAAAACCCACTAAGGGTACAAAAATCCAATCAAAGTAGGGGTATGCAGGTTCAGATACCATAGATAAAATATAACTTTTAATATTCCAGATTAAAATATGGGTAGCCAATACCTCGCAATGACATATACAGATATTAAAGTGAACCAGCGCTCAATAAAAAAGCTGGTTGGATTTTACCATTAGAAGTTATTTTGTTCAGTGAAAACATCATGCAGGAGGGAGAAAACGGAAATAGTCACACAGGTAAAACTAAATTCCCTGTCATGCCCAATGCAATATCTTCCATCCTGACGAGGACCTATCTCTCTAAAAATGTTCTTGTACAAACCCTCCCTACGCGTTTCTTCACCTTATATTGGGCGACTCAGGCGAAATGAATGTAGGTAAAGGGAATATATTATGAAGGGTCCTGGGTAATAGGAGCCCCCTTAGTTACAAGACTGCAGACTTGTTAATCCTCACAATGCGTGTATTGAGCAAGGCCAGACAAGTCTAAACGGAATGTGTCTGAAAGTATGCAAATCGCATGATCACCCGCTCCCAGCGTCGGAGAATCCTCACACCTCGCCGTGTACGCAATGTGACGATTCACAATGACTGCAGACTTGTAGCCTAAAGGTACCTTCACACGAAACGACATTATAACGATATCGCTAGCAATCCGTGACGTTGCAGCGTCCTCGCTAGCGATATCGTTTCGTTTGACACGCAGCAGCGATCAGGATCCTGCTGTGATGTCGCTGGTCGCTGAATAAAGTCCAGAACTTTATTTGGTCGTCCGATCGCTGTGTATCGTTGTGTTTGAAAGCAAAAGCAACGATACCAGCGATATTTTACACTGGTAACCAGGGTAAACATCGGGTTACTAAGCGCAGGGCCGCGCTTAGTTACCCGATGTTTACCCTGGTTACTAGCGTAAAATGTAAAAAAAACAAACAGCACATACTCACATTGCGTCCCCTGCAGTCTGCTTCCTCCTCTGACTCAGCGCCGCAAAGTGAAAGTGAAAGCAGCACAGCGGTGACGTCACCGCTCTGCTCTCACTGTACGGCGCTCAGTCAGTCAGGAAGTGGACGCAGGGGGACGTGAATGTAAGTATGTGCTGTTTGTTTTTTTTAGATTTTACGCTGGTAACCAGGGTAAACATCGGGTTACTAAGCGCGGCCCTGCGCTTAGTTACCCGATGTTTACCCTGGTTACCAGGGGACCTCGGCATAGTTGATCGCTGGAGAGCGGTCTGTGTGACAGCTCTCCAGCGACCAAACAGCGACGCTGCAGCGATCGACATCGTTGTCGCTATCGCTGCAGCGTCGCTTCGTGTGAAGGTACCTTTAAGGTACCTTCACACGAAGCGACGCTGCAGCGATAGCGACAACGATGTCGATCGCTGCAGCGTCGCTGTTTGGTCGCTGGAGAGCTGTCACACAGACCGCTCTCCAGCGATCAACTATGCCGAGGTCCCCTGGTAACCAGGGTAAACATCGGGTAACTAAGCGCAGGGCCGCGCTTAGTAACCCGATGTTTACCCTGGTTACCAGCGTAAAATCTAAAAAAAACAAACAGCACATACTTACATTCACGTCCCCCTGCGTCCACTTCCTGACTGACTGAGCGCCGTACAGTGAGAGCAGAGCGGTGACGTCACCGCTGTGCTGCTTTCACTTTCACTTTGCGGCGCTGAGTCAGAGGAGGAAGCAGACTGCAGGGGACGCAATGTGAGTATGTGCTGTTTTTTTTACATTTTACGCTAGTAACCAGGGTAAACATCGGGTAACTAAGCGCGGCCCTGCGCTTAGTAACCCGATGTTTACCCTGGTTACCAGTGTAAAATATCGCTGGTATCGTTGCTTTTGCTTTCAAACACAACGATACACAGCGATCGGACGACCAAATAAAGTTCTGGACTTTATTCAGCGACCAGCGACATCACAGCAGGATCCTGATAGCGATATCGTTATAATGTCGTTTCGTGTGAAGGTACCTTAAAGGTACCGTCACATTAAGCGACGCTGCAGCGATAGCGACAACGATGCCGATCGCTGCAGCGTCGCTGTTTGATCGCTGGAGAGCTGTCACACAGACCGCTCTCCAGCGACCAACGATGCCGAGGTCCCCGGGTAACCAGGGTAAACATCGGGTTGCTAAGCGCAGGGCCGCGCTTAGTAACCCGATGTTTACCCTGGTTACCAGCGTAAAAGTAAAAAAAACAAACAGTACATACTCACCCAGCGTCCCCCAGCTTCTGCTTCCTGACACTGACTGAGCTCCGGCCCTAACAGCACAGCGGCTTTCACTTTCACTTGAGGGCCGGCGCTCAGTCAGTGTCAGGAAGCAGACGCTGGGGGAGGTATGACGCTGGGTGAGTATGTACTGTTTGTTTTTTTTACTTTTACGCTGGTAACCAGGGTAAACATCGGGTTACTAAGCGCGGCCCTGCGCTTGGTAACCCGATGTTTACCCTGGTTACCAGTGTAAAACATCGCTGGTATCGTTGCTTTTGGTGTCAAACACAACGATACACGGCGATCGGACGACCAAATAAAGTTCTGGACTTTATTCAGCGACCAGCGACATCACAGCAGGATCCTGATCGCTGCTGCGTGTCAAACTAAACGATATCGCTAGCGAGGACGCTGCAACGTCACGGATCGCTAGCGATATCGTTTAGTGTGACGGTACCTTAAGGCCGGACAGTGCCTTTAAGCATGGATTGTTTGTGTTTTTTTAACTGATGAGCAAATAGCTGTTCTGAAAGTAGTTGTCTAAAATCTTAGGTGTATGGCTAGCTTAAAGGGGTTGTCTGACAAAGCTGTCTGACTCAGTTTGATAGCTAAGCCAGTCCCTCTTCTCTGTTTGTGTATCATCCATGACAAAGAATTGGCTTGGTTTAGTTACTAAACTGTGATAAACAGAAAGCCCTCTTCATCTCACAGATATGTTTTGGAAAGCGTCACAGCTCCACAGAGGAAGCTTCCGCCAGGACTAGCTGGCCAGACAAATCCAGCAATCTATGCACTATTGAAAATAAAAAAATATTATAAAGTGCTCTTATTTTGTAGCTGCCAAAACTAGCTGAAATATTCCTTTCAGTAGTATTAGAAGAGTGTTGGGGATCTGTAGTCGCTGCAGAAGTATTTACCGATGCTGATATTGTTGCAAAAATGGTGCAAGTAGAATTCCCTGTGTAGTGCAGCGGGCTTTGGTCAGTGTGACAGACGGACCACAGGAAAAGTTCACAGCAAAACGTGTTTAACTGTTCAAAACTCACGCAGAGTACAGCACACGGTATCCTCCGGATCGCAGCCGGGAAACAAGACAGTTCATAAATGTCCGGTTGCTGAGGGCAACTGAACCACAGTATCCAGCTGTGGGGTCCCAGGAGTTTGCTCTGCTTGGCTTTGTGTTTCCTCACACAGACGGAGCCTTTTGCAGAGCCGACTGCTCCACAGGTTTCAAACTCGAAACTAACACACCCCAAACCCTCCTGCAGGGTTTTTTTTCCTCTCTCTCGACTCTGTGGCCATGGGCCACTTATAAGATCCGGCCTGGAGGAAACAGACCGGCCCCACTACCTTCCTGCAGTCCGTTTAAAAAGTAAAAGCCCATATCGGGTTTTCCTGAACAATTCCTTGGTCAAATAACTTGACCAGGTTCAAGCTTACTTCTAGTCTGCCTTGTGACTCACAGGCATCCTGCTGTGACCACAAGGCACTCCAGTGGATCTAATTCGCTTCTGAGTGCATCCTGGGAGACACATAGCGACCCTCGCAAATCACACCAATAGCTGCCTCACATACCCCCCCAGTTGTAGGAATGAACATTTGTCACCATACAGGGGGCCCTTGATAGGGCATCCACATTTCCCTGTGACTTACCCACCCGATGTTCCACTGAAAAACTAAAGTTTTGCTGGTGACCCAAGTGTTCCTCTCTTTTGCGCTTCTCATCCAGACGAGGGGTGAATGGTCCGTTACCAAACGAAACTGACGCCCGATCAAATAGTAGCATAGGGACTCTAGGGCCCATTTACTCACCAAGCATTCCTTCTCCACTATGCTATAATTTTTCTCTGCCGGGGTCAGTTTCCTGCTCAGATAGGTTACTCCTCTCAGTTCACCTCTTGCGGCAGTACAGCTTCTAGGCCTACCTCTGATGCATCGGTTTGCACGATAAAAGTTTCTTTGAAGTTGGGGCTGATGAGGACTGGCTGTCCACACAACGCCGACTTCAGGGACTGAAACGCTTCCTCCGCTTGAGGATTCCACTGGACCACAACTGACTTTTTACCTTTTAACAGGTCAGTTAGGGGTGCTGATTTTCCCACCAAATTGGGTGTAAACCGGCGATAGTACCCAATGATGCTGAGAAAACCCTTCACCTGTTTGGTACTCAACAGCTTGGGCCAGTTTTGGATGGCCTGGATCTGGTTTACGTGGGGTTTGACAACCCCGCGGCCGATCACGTAACCTACTGTAAGTATCGAGCTCCCGTGAGCCCTATTGCGCATTTCTTTGGGTTTGCTGTTAACCCCGCGCTGCTGAGAGACTCCAGCATTTCTTTTACCTGGGACAGGTGGGTATCCCAGTTGGTACTAAAGATGACTATGTCATCCAAGTACACCGACGCGTATTTCCGATGAGGCTCTAACACTATGTCCATCAGCCTCTGGAAGGTGGCCGGAGCCCCATGTAACCCAAAGGGCAAGACGGCATAATGATAGAGACCCTCTGGCATTATAAATGTGGTCTTCTCTTTCGCCGATTCTATTAACAGGACCTGCTTTGGTGAGATCGAGCGTGGTGAAGTACTGGTCTTTCCCCAGTATTTCAATTAGCTCGTCCACCCGGGGCATTGGATAGAGGTAAAATTTTGATACCTCATTTAACTGTCTGAAGTTGTTACAGAAGCACAATGACCAGTCTGGTTTAGGTATAGGTATTAGCACAATGGGGCTAGCCCACTCACTCCGGGACTCCTCGATGACTCCCAATTGAAGCATTTGCTTCACTTCAGCCGCTATGGCTTGCCTCCGGGCTTCTGGCACCCATACCCTTACCTGGGGCTCGATGACAATGTTGTGGTGGATCACCAAGGTCCACCCCGACAACTCTGAGAATACATCTGTACTCTGCTGCACCAAGGCTCGAGCCTTCTGTTGCTGCTGTTTTGTGAGGACGTGATTTACTTTTTCTCACAACCGGCCGCATGCCTGCCCGGGGCCAGAGGGTTCCCCGTTGGTACACTCGGAGTCAACTTCGTGACCAAGCACTCCCGGTCATTCTAGGCTTTAAGCAGGTTAACATGATACAGTTGCTCAGGCTTCCTTTTTCCGGGTTAGTGCACCCTATAATTCACTTCGCCTACCTTCCCTCATATCTCAAATGGCCCCTGCCACTTGGCCATGAGCTTACTCTATGGGGTACGTGGTCCCTTTCTTTAAAGGTCCTGGCCGTGGCCTTTTTATTATACGTGCGGCTCTGAGCAGCCTTGGCATCCAACAGATGCTCCTTTACTATGAGCCGCACAGCCGCAATCCGATCCTGCATGTTTGCCACATGCTCGATGACACTCTTATGTGGAGTGGGCTACTGTTCCCACGTCTCCTTGGCTACATCCAGCAGTCCCCTCGGGTGCCTGCCATACAATAGCTTAAATGGGGAGAACCCCGTGGACACCTGCGGTACCTCGCTGATGGCAAACATGAGATTGGGTAGTAACTTGTTCCAATCCCTCCCATCCTTCGCAACCACCTTTTTGAGCATGGCTTTGAGGGTCTTATTAAAACGCTCCACCAACGCGTCGGTTTCTGGAGGGTACACCGACGTACATAGTTGTTTAATCCGGAGCAGCTTACATAGCTTCCTGGTCACCTTGGACATAAAAGGAGTTTCCTGATCTGTAAGGATCTCCTTGGGTAGCTCAAGGCAACAAAACATGGCAAATAGTAGACAGGCTATTAATTTGGCCGAGGTGTGGAGAAGAGGTATTGCCTCTGGGTACCAGGTGGCATAGTCTACAGCTACTAATATGTGTTGGTGACCCCAGGCGGATTTTACTATCGGCCCTACCAGGTCCATCGCAATCCGCTCGAAAGGTACCTCTATAATGGGCAGAGGCACCAATGGACTCCAGTAGTTCATGGTGGGTGAGGTTAGTTGGCACTCCTTACACGTATCACAGTACCTCTGGACCTCAGCGTAGACACAAGGCCAATAAAAACGCTGCAGTATGCGCTCCTGAATCTTTTTGGCCCCCAAATGCCCTCCCAGTATGTGATTGCGAGCCATATCGAGCACCGTCCGGCGGTAGGATTGGGGCACTATCAGTTTTACCACCTCATCCCGGATTTTATCAACCCTGTACAGTAATTCCTGGTTCATCGCAATCTGTGGGAACACCGTCTCCGCACCCGGTTGCTGAGCTACCCTATTTGCCTCGATTACTCTTTCCCGTGCCTGGGTCAGAGTGGGATCCTGGAGCTGGGTGGTCCCGAACTTAGTGATAAAATTTGTTCTACATGGCTTGCGTTTATTTGTGAAAGAAATGGAAATTTGGCAAAAATTTTGCAATTTTCTAACTTTACATTTGTATTCCCTTAAACCGGAGAGTTATGTCACACAAAATAGTTAATAAATAAAATTTCCCATATGTTTAATTTACATCAGCACAATATTTTAAACACAATTTTTTTTTCTTAGGAAGTTAGAAGGGTTAAAAGTTGACCAGTGATTTTTCATTTTTCCAACACAATTTACAAAACCATTTTTTAAGGGACCACATCACATTTGAAGTGACATTGACGGGCCTATATGACAGAGAATACGCAAACTGATAGCTCCAACACTAATCTCTATGATGGCCCCCTAGATAGTTTCCATATAGTCTAACGCACCAGACAATCCTCAATATAGTCCTCAATATAATATAATGCACTCCCAATAGGCCTCCATATAGTATAATGCACTCTCCATAGGCCTCCATATAGTATAATGCACTCCCCATAGGCAGACTCTATATAGTATAATGTATCCCCATAGGCAGACTATAGTATTATGCACTCCCCATAGGCAGCCTCTATAGTATAATGCAGCCCCTAATATAATGCACCCCCATAGGCAGCCTCTATAGTATAATTCAGCCCCTAATATAATGCACCCCCCACAGGCAGCCTCTATAGTGTAATGCAGCTCCATAGGCACCCCATGGGCAGCCTCTATAGCAGTGTTCCCCAACTCCGGTCCTCAAGAGCCACCAACAGGTTATATTTTCATTATTTCCTTAGTATTGCACAGGTGATAATTGCATCACCTGGACAGGCAAGAATTCCATCACCAGTGCAATACTAAGGAAATCCTGAAAACATGACCTGTTGGTGGCTCTTGAGGACCGGAGTTGGGGAACACTGCTCTATAGTATAATGCACACCCATAGGCAGCCTGTATGTTACACTGCTCAAAAAATAAAGGGAACACTTAAAGATCAGAATATAACTCCAAGTAAATCAAACTTCTGTGAAATCAAACTGTCCACTTAGGAAGCAACACTGACAATCAATTTCACATGCTGTTGTGCAAATGGAATAGACAACAGATGGAAATTATTGGCAACTATCAAGACACACTCAAAGGAGTGGTTCTCCAGGTGGGGACCACAGACCACAACTCAGTACCAATTATCAGTTCTGGCTGATGTTTTGGTCATTTTTGAATGTTGGTTGTGCTTTCAAACTCGTAGCATGAGACGGACTCTACAACCCACACAAGTGGCTCAGGTAGTGCAGCTCATCCAGGATGGCACATCAATGCGAGCTGTGGCAAGAAGTTTTGCTGTTTCTGTCAGCATAGTGTCCAGAGGCTGGAGGCGCTACCAGGAGACAGGCCAGTACACCAGGAGATGTGGAGGGGGCCGTATGAAGGCAACAACCCAGCAGCAGGACTGCTACCTCAGCCTTTGTGTAAGGAGGAACAAGAGGAGCACTGCCAGAGCCCTGCAAAATGACCTCCAGCAGGCCACAAATGTGCATGTGTCTGCACAAACGGTTAGAAACCGACTCCATGGGGATGGTCTGAGTGCCCAGATGGGGGTTGTGCTCACAGCCCAACACCGTGCAGGACGCTTGGCATTTGCCACAGAACACCAGGATTGGCAAATTCACCACTGGCGCCCTGTGCTCTTCACAGATGAAAGTAGGTTCACACTGACCACATGTGACAGATATTACAGAGTCTGGAGATGCTGCGGAGAGCGATCTGCTGCCTGCAACATCCTTCAGCATGACCGGTTTGGAAGTGGGTCAGTAATGGTGTGGGGTGGCATTTCTTTGGAGGGTCGGATAGCCCTCCATGTGCTCGCCAGAGGTAGCCTGACTGCCATTAGGTACCGAGGTGAGATCCTCAGAACCCTTGTGAGACCATATGCTGGTGCAGTTGGCCCTGTGTTGTGAATTCCGTTCTCGGGCTCCCTCCTGTGGTCATGAGTGGTACTTTGTGAGTTCTGTTCATGGGCTCCCTCTGGTGGCTTTTAGTGTTACGGCTGGTCTGTAGCTGGACTCCAGCTGCCTCGTTTCCTGCTAGGCCTGCTGCCTATTTAACTCCATCTGGACCTTTACTTGTTGCCTGCTGTCGTTGTATTCAGTACTGGTTCAGATCTCTCTGGGACTTCCCTTGTGACCTGTCTCCTCGTGAGAAGCTAAGTTCATGCTAGTCCTTTTTTGCTCATTTCTATTTGAAAATGTTTCTCAGTATATTATGAGTTCAGTCCAGCTTGCTTATATGCTATTTGATTGCTAGCTGGAAGCTCTGGGGTGCGGAGTTGCACCCCTCACATCGTGAGTCGGTGTGGGGGTCTTTTTGTATTCTCTGCGTGGATACTTTTGTAATATTTTATACTGACCGCATAGATTCCTTGCTATCTTCTGACTTTTTAGTTATTAGTAGTGTTGAGCGATACCTTCCGATATCGGAAAGTATCGGTATCGGAAAGTATCGGCCGATACCGTCAAAATATCGGATCTAATCCGATACCGATACCCGATCCCAATGCAAGTCAATGGGACGAAAATATCGGAATTAAAATAAACCCTTTATAAACTTGTAGGTTCATTCTACATGAAGGAAAACAACTAAGAATAATGTAGGATGTATTGGGGGACGTGGCGGAGACATTAAAGGCACAGAGGTTTAGCCCAATGTAATAGAATAGCAGGATTTTGGGGTTTTTTTTATGACGTTCGGCATTAGAAAGATTTTGACTATGTTAATTTTTTTTTTATTTTGTCAGATATTGATGTTTCACTACTTCCACGCCCTTCACCTTCTTTTTTACTTCTCCCACACTTTCTTCTTCATTATCCTCATCATCAGCTTCTTTGACATCAACTTCTTCACCTTATTCATCTTCTTCTTCATCTTCTACCTATTATTTTTTTGGTTACATTGTTCATATTCTTTTTTTTACTATTATCTTCATCATATTCTACTTCTTCATCATATTCTTATTTGTGACAGGCATTCCCGTAGTTGTTATCTATAAAAGTTTGAAGATTACACCTTCCGTTCTGCCTGTCACAAAACAGTTACATTTGTCCGCGTTCAGTTTGGCCTGCAGCATCAGGCTTTATCCAGGGGCACCACGAGGAGGAACGGACTCACCCCCATACACTGCTTAGTCTTCTTCTGCTTATAATTTAGATAATATTTTTTGCTCTGATATTTAGTGTTATGCTTAATGTTCTTCTGCTCTTTGTTCTGCAGCCTCTTGTTCTTCTGCTTCTCGGTCTTCCAGGTCGTCGTCGTCTCCGTGGTCGTCGTCATCGGGGTGGTCTTCAGGGTCGTCGTCTCCGGGGTCGTCGTCGTCGGGGTGGTCTTCAGGGTCATCGTCTCCAGGGTCGTCGTCATCACGGTGGTTGTCGTCTCTGGTGTCGTCGTCATCTTAGGGGTGGTCTTCCGGGTCATCGTGTTTAGTCTCTTGAACTTGGAAATGTAGCAGAAGGTACAAGAAGGCTGAGAAAATGCCGAGAAACAGCTGATGGAACTGGAACTCGGATGGTTACCCGAAGGTCCAAGAGCCAATGGAACTACCGAGGACCAGCTGACGTTACTGGAACCCGGTTACTAAGCAGGAGGTACCCGTGCCTGAAAGCACTACCAAGGACCACCTGACGTTGGTGGAACTCGGATACCCAGAGGGAGGCACCTAAGCCAAAGGCTCTGCCCGGAACCAGCTGACGGTACTGGAACCAGGATGGGGAGCAGAAGGTACAACAGCAAAAGACAGTGCCGAGAACCAGCTGACGGTGCTGGAACCCGGATGGGTAGCCGAAGGTCCAAGAGCCAATGGAACTACCGAGGACCAGCTGACGTTACTGGAACCCGGTTACTAAGCAGGAGGTACCCGTGCCTGAAAGCACTACCAAGGACCACCTGACGTTGGTGGAACTCGGATACCCAGAGGGAGGCACCTAAGCCAAAGGCTCTGCCCGGAACCAGCTGACGGTACTGGAACCAGGATGGGGAGCAGAAGGTACAAGAGCAAGTGTCTGCGTGGCTTTTGCAGGACACGATGCCGGCTGCACAGCAGGGGAACAGCTGGCGGTGCTGAACCCCACTGACACATTGGCTGGTGTTTTTCTCTGTGCAGCTAGCAGTACCGGGCCCCAACTGGCGGTGTTAGAGCCCGGGGTCAGCAGGAGGAGGAGAGGGAGCAGAGTGTAGGCCGAAGCCTGCACTGGCGGCAGCTTTGGGTCTGTTGTGCCTGCGTGGCAGTTGCAGGACACGTTGCCTGCCGCACAGCAGGGGAACAGCTGGCAGTGCTGAACCCCACTGACACATTGGCTGGTGTTTTTCTCTGTGCAGCTAGCAGTACCGGGCCCCAACTGGCGGTGTTGGAGCCCGGGCTCTGCAGGGGGAGCAGAGTGTAGGCCGAAGCCTAATTGAACCAATTTCAAAGGTAACCTTTAACCCCCCCTCAGGGGTTACAAAGTAGAAGAGCCACAGCTTATGCAGCAGTAGTGCTGCACAAGTCAAAGGTTGCTCTTTTAATTTTGCTCCTTGCACACGCTGAATGAAACACGTATAACATTTAGCCCTTTATACAGTCAAACTGTGTTGGAGGCGCGAGTTCCCTTTGTAATGAGACGCAGCACAGATGTCAAGAATCCCACCTTGGTGCTGGGTGCAGCCTCCTGAGCGTTGTTATTTGCTGTACAGGAGTCTGCGCTGTCGTGTTATCCCCTGGCCTAGCGCTGTTAGCGCTGCCCATCTTCTGACATCATTTAATGTCGGCCGGTGCGGTTCGCGATGACCAAGAATCCCAGCCCCGCAGTGTCTTAACATTGTTAAAACACTGCGGGGCTGGGATTCATGGCCTGGCGCAGCACATATGTTCGCCTCTCACACTCGGGTCCTTACACCTGTGAAAGAAATGGTTAACTTGAAATAAATAAAATATACTTTATATGTGAAGGGTCAGTATTATCATCTAAGTCTCCTAGAGTCCTGTTCCCCCTACATTCCTTCTGGGAAAAGGTCAGTTATTCTGGGAGGAACATTAATAGGTTGGGAGTTGATATCCTTTCAAGGATGTACATCTGATTCACCCTTATTTTCAAGGTAATCAGCAAAGTTTAGCTAAATCCCTTGTTGACAAGAAATATGTGAAGAACATTCCCGCATTCTATCTTGGGAGTCGGTGACAGGTCATCAAGAAAAGTGTGTTTTTGCCAAATGTTTGTAACCTATACCCCTTGTGACTTTTGGGTTATAAAAGAAGGCTGGGGCGGCAATAAAGTAGATTATATCTCTCAAAGACATACTGTTGTCTGTCTCTCTGATTTATTTCTCCATACTATAGGTACCTATCAAACAATACCTGAGGTTGGTTTCCATTAGAGAGAAAATCTCGACTCTAACACACCCGCTTCAGACTGTGCGGCGTCAGCTGATCCCTTATCGCATGCCACGGCCATGAAGCCGCACAGTCTGAAGAAGGCGGAAGGAGATGAGGGACAGGCGAACTGATGCACTGATCATGCCCATCAATCACACCCTCGCAGTCCCAATAAATAAGACACCGAGGGGCGTTGTGTGGGTCAGGGCGGCCGCAGAGGCGCAGGCAGCCAGGCAATGATGCCAGAAGACGGGCAGCGCTACCAAGGGGGTTGCAGCGTGTCATTACAAAGGAAAGTCACACCACTGGGACGGTTAAATGGTCACACAGAGGACACATTTTAGACGTGTTTTCAGTTCCACATGTGCGAGGAGAATACGTTTATGAGCCACCTTGCACACATGCAGCATTACCGCTGTACAAGGTGGCTGTAAAACGTACAAACGCCTGGGGGAGGGGGGACAGGTTCCCTTCAATTTCAGTTCTGGTGTCTGCGTGGCTTTTGCAGGACACGATGCCGGCTGCACAGCAGGGGAACAGCTGGCGGTGCTGAACCCCACTGACACATTGGCTGGTGTTTTTCTCTGTGCAGCTAGCAGTACCGGGCCCCAACTGGCGGTGTTAGAGCCCGGGGTCAGCAGGAGGAGGAGAGGGAGCAGAGTGTAGGCCGAAGCCTGCACTGGCGGCAGCTTTGGGTCTGTTGTGCCTGCGTGGCAGTTGCAGGACACGTTGCCGGCTGCACAGCAGGGGAACAGCTGGCGGTGCTGAACCCCACTGACACATTGGCTGGTGTTTTTCTCTGTGCAGCTAGCAGTACCGGGCCCCAACTGGCGGTGTTGGAGCCCGGGCTCTGCAGGGGGAGCAGAGTGTAGGCTGAAGCCTAATTGAACCAATTTCAAAGGTAACCTTTAACCCCCCCTCAGGGGTTACAAAGTAGAAGAGCCACAGCTTATGCAGCAGTAGTGCTGCACAAGTCAAAGGTTGCTCTTTTAATTTTGCTCCTTGCACACGCTGAATGAAACACGTATAACATTTAGCCCTTTATACAGTCAAACTGTGTTGGAGGCGCGAGTTCCCTTTGTAATGAGACGCAGCACAGATGTCAAGAATCCCACCTTGGTGCTGGGTGCAGCCTCCTGAGCGTTGTTATTTGCTGTACAGGAGTCTGCGCTGTCGTGTTATCCCCTGGCCTAGCGCTGTTAGCGCTGCCCATCTTCTGACATCATTTAATGTCGGCCGATGCGGGTCACGATGACCATGAATCCCAGCCCCGCAGTGTCTTAACATTGTTAAAACACTGCGGGGCTGGGATTCATGGCCTGGCGCAGCACATATGTTCGCCTCTCACACTCGGGTCCTTACACCCGCTTCAGACTGTGCGGCGTCAGCTGATCCCTTATCGCATGCCACGGCCATGAAGCCGCACAGTCCGAAGAAGGCGGAAGGAGATGAGGGACAGGCGAAGAAATGCACCGTTCATGCCCGTCAATCACACCCTCGCAGTCAAAATAAATAAGACACCGAGGGGCGTTGTGTGGGGCAAGGCGGCCTCAGAGGCGCACCCAGCCAAACAATGATGCCAGAAGACGGGCAGCGTTACCAAGGAGCTTGTTGCGTGTCAATACAAAGGAAAATCACACCTGAGGGACGTTTTAATGGTCACAGAGGACACATTTTAGACGTGTTCAGTTCCACGAGTGCAAGGAGAATAAGTTTCTGAGCCACCTTGCACACATGCAGCATTACTGCTGTACAAGGTGGCTGTAAAACATAGAAACACCTGGGGGAGGGGGGACAGGTTCCCTTCAATTTCAGTTCTTGTGTCTGCGTGGCGGTCGCAGGACACGTTGCCGGCTACACAGCAGGGGAACAGCTGGCGGTGCTGAACCCCACTGACACATTGGCTGGTGTTTTTCTCTGTGCAGCTAGCACATCTGGGCCAAAACTGGCAGTGTTAGAGCCCAGGGTCAGCAGGAGGAGCAGGGGGAGCGGAGTGTAGGCCGAAGCCTGCACTGGAGCAAGTTGAAAGGAAACCTTTAACCCCCCCCCCAGGCGTTTGTAGCTAAAAGAGCCATTGTGTACAGCACTAATGCTGGAAAAGGTAAACTTAGCTCTTTTAATTATGGTCCTTGCACATGCTGAACCTAACACTTATGAAATGTGTCCCCACACACCGTTAAACCGTCCGGTAGGTGGAACTTTCCTTTGTCGTGTGACGCAGCACAGCCATCATTTTTACCCCCTTGGCGCCGTGCGCCGCCTCCTCAGCGTTGTTTGAATCTGTCCCGGAGCCTGCGCTGTTAGGTTAGCCCTTGGCCATGCACACATGTTGCGCTGCCCGTCTTCTGACATCATTTGGTGTCAGGCTGGCTGCGCCTGTGCGGGTGCGCTGGCCGAGATCCCGCCTCGCAGTGTCGTCTAATGTAATCCCACCGCAGGCCTGGGATCCGTGGCCATGCGCAGTGCATATCCTCGCCTCTCACTCCCCTCCCTACGGCTTCTTCAGACTGTGCGGTGTCAGCTGATCCCTAATAGCATGCCACGGCCGTGACACCGCACAGTCTGAAGAAGCCGTAGGGAGGGGAGTGAGAGGCGAGGATATGCACTGCGCATGGCCACGGATCCCAGGCCCGCGGTGGGATTACATAAGACGACACTGCGAGGCGGGATCTCGGCCAGCGCACCCGCACAGGCGCAGCCAGCCTGACACCAAATGATGTCAGAAGACGGGCAGCGCAACATGTGTGCATGGCCAAGGGCTAACCTAACAGCGCAGGCTCCGGGACAGATTCAAACAACGCTGAGGAGGCGGCGCACGGCGCCAAGGGGGTAAAAATGATGGCTGTGCTGCGTCACACGACAAAGGAAAGTTCCACCTACCGGACGGTTTAACGGTGTGTGGGGACACATTTCATAAGTGTTAGGTTCAGCATGTGCAAGGAGCACCACGAAAAGAGGCACTTTTTCCCTTTGCGTCATTACTGCTGCACAAGGTGGCTCCTTCAGTAACAAACGCCTGGGGGGGGGGGACAGGTTCCCTTAAATTTAACTTGTTGTGCCTGCGTGGCGGTCGCAGTACACGTTGCCGTATACACAGCAGGGGAACAGCTGGCGGTGCTGAACCCCACTAACACATTGGCGAGGTGTTTGGCTCTGTGCGTACAGCACTTCTGGACGGCAACTAGCGGTGTTGGAGCCCAGGGACAGGTGGAGGAGGAGGAGGTGGAGGAGGTAGGAGGGATTGCCACACACACAGCAGGGGAACAGCTGACGTTACTGAACCCCAATAACAGAGGAGGGACTGTTGACTGTGCGTACAGCACTACTGGACGGCAACTAGCGGTGTTGGAGCCCAGGGACAGGTGGAGGAGGAGGAGGTGGAGGAGGTAGGAGGGATTGCCACACACACAGCAGGGGAACAGCTGACGTTACTGAACCCCAATAACAGAGGAGGGACTGTTGACTGTGCGTACAGCACTACTGGACGGCAACTAGCGGTGTTGGAGCCCAGGGACAGGTGGAGGAGGAGGAGGTGGAGGAGGTAGGAGGGATTGCCACACACACAGCTGGGGAACAGCTGACGTTACTGAACCCCAATAACAGAGGAGGGACTGTTGACTGTGCGTACAGCACTACTGGACGGCAACTAGCGGTGTTGGAGCCCAGGGACAGGTGGAGGAGGAGGAGGTGGAGGAGGTAGGAGGGATTGCCACACACACAGCTGGGGAACAGCTGACGTTACTGAACCCCAATAACAGAGGAGGGACTGTTGACTGTGCGTACAGCACTACTGGACGGCAACTAGCGGTGTTGGAGCCCAGGGACAGGTGGAGGAGGAGGAGGTGGAGGAGGTAGGAGGGATTGCCACACACACAGCAGGGGAACAGCTGACGTTACTGAACCCCAATAACAGAGGAGGGACTGTTGACTGTGCGTACAGCACTACTGGACGGCAACTAGCGGTGTTGGAGCCCAGGGACAGGTGGAGGAGGAGGAGGTGGAGGAGGTAGGAGGGATTGCCACACACACAGCAGGGGAACAGCTGACGTTACTGAACCCCAATAACAGAGGAGGGACTGTTGACTGTGCGTACAGCACTACTGGACGGCAACTAGCGGTGTTGGAGCCCAGGGACAGGTGGAGGAGGAGGAGGTGGAGGAGGTAGGAGGGATTGCCACACACACAGCAGGGGAACAGCTGACGTTACTGAACCCCAATAACAGAGGAGGGACTGTTGACTGTGCGTACAGCACTTCTGGACGGCAACTAGCGGTGTTGGAGCCCAGGGACAGGTGGAGGAGGTAGGAGGGATTGCCACACACACAGCTGGGGAACAGCTGACGTTACTGAACCCCAATAACAGAGGAGGGACTGTTGACTGTGCGTACAGCACTACTGGACAGCAACTAGCGGTGTTGGAGCCCAGGGACAGGTGGAGGAGGAGGAGGTGGAGGAGGTAGGAGGGATTGCCACACACACAGCAGGGGAACAGCTGACGTTACTGAACCCCAATAACAGAGGAGGGACTGTTGACTGTGCGTACAGCACTTCTGGACGGCAACTAGCGGTGTTGGAGCCCAGGGACAGGTGGAGGAGGAGGAGGTGGAGGAGGTAGGAGGGATTGCCACACACACAGCTGGGGAACAGCTGACGTTACTGAACCCCAATAACAGAGGAGCGACTGTTGGGACTGTGCGGACAGCACTTCTGGACGGCAACTAGCGGTGTTGGAGCCCAGGGACAGGTGGAAAAGCAGAGGAACACAATGTAGGCCAAAGCCTGAGAAAGTCGAAAGGGAACCTTTAAACCCCCCCCCCAAGGCGTTTGTAGCTGAAAGAGCCAGCTTGTGCAGCACAAAAGATGCAAAAGGAAAAGGTGGCTCTTTTCATCATGCTCCTTGCAAACACAGAACTAAACACTTATAAAATGTGTCCCCTGAAACCGTGAAACCGTCCCGGAGGTGGGACTTTCCTTCGTACTATGACGCAGCACAGCCGTCATTCCTACCCCCCCGGCGCCGTGCCCCGGCTCCTCAGCGTTGTTTGATTCCGTCCCGGAGCCTGCGCTGTTATGTTATCCCGTGGCCAGGCACACTTAGCGCTGCCCATCTTCTGACATCATTTGGTGTCAGGCTGGCTGCGCCTGTGCGGCCGCGCTGGCCGAGAGCCCGCCTCGCAGTGTCTTCTGATTTAATCCCACTGGGGGCCTGGGATCCATGGCCATGCGCAGTGCATATCCTCGCCTCTCACTCCCCTCCCTACGGCTTCTTAAGACTGTGCGGTGTCACGGCCGTGGCATGCTATTAGGGACCAGCTGACACCGAACAGTCTGAAGAAGCCATAGGGAGATGAGTGAGAGGTGGAGGTTCAGATATGCACTGCGCATGTCCATGGATCCCAGGCCCCCAGTGGGATTAAATCAGAAGACACTGCGAGGCGGGCTCTCGGCCAGCGCGGCCGCACAGGCGCAGCCAGCCTGACACCAAATGATGCCAGAAGACGGGCAGCGCTAAGTGTGCCTGGCCACGGAATAACATAACAGCGCAGGCTCCGGGACGGAATCAAACAACGCTGAGGAGCCGGGGCACGGCGCCGGGGGGGTAGGAATGACGGCTGTGCTGCGTCATATTACGAAGGAAAGTACCACCTCCGGGACGGTTTTACGGCATCAGTGGACACATTTTATAAGTGTTAAGTTCTGCGTCTGCAAGGAGCTAAACAAAAATAGCTACCTTTTCCTTGTGCAGCATTACTGCTGCACAAGGTGGCTCTTTCAGTAACAAACGCCTTGGGGGGGGGGACAGATTCCCTTACATTTCAGTTGTGTCAGCGTGGCGGTCGCAGGACACATTGCCGGCTACACAGCTGGGGATCAGCTGACGTTACTGAAACCCAATAACACTGGGTCGTATGTTTTGACTGTGCAGACGGCACTTCTGAGCCTCAACTGGCGGTGTTGGAGCCCAGGAATTTAAGTTCAGGTGGTAGAAAGATGAACACAACAGGAGACCTGGATAACGTATACAGTGACCTAATTATTTAATCAGGAAGAGGAGTGGCAAATTCCTGCGAGATCCAGGCCTTGTTCATTTTCAGGAAAGTAAGCCGGTCAACGTTATCGGAGGATAGTCGCATGCGACGGTCAGTTAGTACACCACCTGCAGCACTAAAGACACGTTCCGATAATACACTGGCCGCAGGGCAAGACAGCACCTCCAATGCATACTGGCTTAGCTCTGGCCATGTATCCAGCTTTGAGACCCAAAACTTGAAAGGGGAAGAGCCGTCTGGGAGTACAGCAAGAGGGCAAGACATGTAGTCTGTCACCATCTGACGGAACCGTTGCCTCCTGCTGACTGGAGCCGTCTGTGATGGTGTAGACTTTTGTGGGGGGCACAGAAAACTGTGCCACAGTTGGGCCATACTGGTCTTGCCTTGGGCAGAGGCACTGCTTCTGCTCCCTCTTTGTGCAGAGCCTCCACCACTGCCTGGACTGCTTTGGAATGCACTAGCAGCACTTCTCTCAGTTGGAATGGAGAAGATGATGGAATTGACCAGTGTGTCTTGGTACTCCCGCATTTTTCGCTCCCGGTTCAACGGTGTGATGAGGCTTTCTACGTTGTCCCGGTAGCGAGGATCGAGGAGGGTGAACACCCAATAATCAGACATGTTGATAATGTGGGCGATGCGGCGGTCGTTTCTCAGGCACTGCAGCATGTAATCCACCATGTGCTGCAGACTGCCAACTGCCCAAGAAACGCTGTCCCCTGCTGAAAGCGTGATCTCTGCCTGCTCGTCATTACCCCACCCTCGCTGTACACACTGAGTACTGGACAATTGTGTAACTCCCTCCTCTGGACGGATGTCTTCCTCCTCCATTGACTCCTCCTCATCCTCCTCACAAACTGTCCCCTGCCTACGCGTTTGTGAGGAACCACATGGCGCTGACTGTCCAGAAGATGATGGAAATGGTGAATCCTCATCCTCCACCTCTTCCACAACATCATCCCTTAGCGCTTGCAGTGATTTTTCAAGCAGGCAGATAAGGGGGACAGTCATGCTGACTAGTGCATCATCTGCACTCGCCATCCGCGTGGAATAATCAAAGGGACGCAAAACCTGGCAGACGTCATTCATAGTGGCCCACTCTGTGGTTGTGAAGTCTGTACGGAGCTGACTGCGACTTCTTTGCGCCTGAAGCAGCTGGTACTCCATTACAGCTTGCTGCTGCTCACACAACTGCTCCAACATATGTAACGTGGAATTCCACCTGGAAGGTAGGTCACATATGATGCGATGTTCCGGCAGGCGGTGTCGGCGCTGCAGAGCCGCAATGCGCGCTTTTGCCGTGCTGGAACGCCGCAAGTGAGCACACTCTAGGCGGACCTTGTGCAGCAGTGCATCAAGATCCGGATAGTCCCTCAAAAAGCTCTGCACGACCAAATTGAGCACATGTGCCAGACATGGGATGTGAGTGAGGTTGCCGAGGCCCAGAGCTGCCACCAGATTTCGGCCATTATCACACACTACCATGCCTGGCTGGAGATTCGCTGGCACAAACCACACATCGCTCTCCTGCTTGATGGCATTCCAGAGCTCCTGCGCTGTGTGGCTACGATTCCCCAAAAAAATTAATTTCAAGACGGCCTGTTGACGTTTGGCCACGGCTGTGCTCATGTCGGTCGTAACAGGTACACGTTCATCACGGGTCCATGTGGAGGTGGACTGTGACGGCTCCTGCAGCGATGATTCTGAGGAACTGGTGTAAGAGGAGGAGTCAATGCGTACAGAATGGATTCCTGCAATCCTTGGAGTGGGCAGGACACGTCCTGCGCCACTCGCACGGTCTGTACCCGGCTCAACGATATTAACCCAATGGGCAGTGAGGGAAAGGTATCGCCCCTGTCCATGTTGACTGGTCCACGCATCGGTGGTGAGGTGGACCTTGCTACTGACGGCGTTCAGTAGCGCGTTTTATGTGTCCCTCCACATGCTTGTGCAGGGCAGGGACGGCTTGCCTGCTGAAGTAAAAGCGGCTGGGCACATTGTACTGTGGGACTGCCAATGACATCAAGTCACGGAAGCTGTCAGTCTCCACCAGCCTGAATGACAGCATTTCCAGTGACAGAAGTTTGGCAATGCCTGCAGTCAGAGCCTGTGCTCGTGGGTGGTTTGACGAGAAAGGCCGCCTTTTCTCCCATGCCTGTACTACCGATGGCTGTAGACTGGGCTGGGAGTGTGTGGATGACTGGGAAAGTGGTGCTGCGGGTGGAATTACAGCGGGTCTCTGGACAACAGGGCCAGAGGTTCTTCCACGGCGATCCTGGGAGGAAGCCGAACCAGCTGCGTGTGAGCTGGAGGAAGAGGCAACACGAGCTGAAGAGGTGGTAGCTGCCGCTGTTGGTTGGCCTAGCTCTTCAGTGTGTTTTTCTAACTCCACCGGGTGCCTGGTGCGCACATGTTTCCACATGTTGGAGGTATTGAGGTTGCTGACATTTTTCCCTCTTTTGACTTTTTGATGACACACCTTGCATCTGACATAGCAAATGTCATCTGCAACTGTGTCAAAAAAGGACCAGGCACTGCAAGTCTTGGGAGCGCCCTTTTTGGCTTTTGGAAGAGACATGCTCCTAACGTGTGCCAAAGCGGAGGCTGCAGGATCCGCAGTCTTCCCCCTCCCTCTCCCTCTTTGGGCCGTACGGGGAATCTCTTCCTCAGAGCTGCTCCCACCACCTTCCTGTCCCTCACGCCAAGATGGGTCAAGGACCTCATCATCTACACTACCCTCTGCCCCCAACTGCTCCTCCTGGGTAGTCTCAGCAGCAGAGCACGCACCAGTAAGTGGCACCTGAGTGTCATCATCAGCTGATGCGGCCTGCGATGTGGTGACCGGAGCCACTGGCCCACCTGTTGTGAATTTGGTTTTTGGGCTCCCCCGGTGGTCGCTGGTGGTACTGGACTTGTGTGCTTCACTTTCTCTGTTCACCTGTTTCCATCAGGATGTGGGAGTATCCTATTTAGCCTTGCTGCTCAGTTATTCTAGTGCCGGCCATCAATGTAACCAGAGCCTTTCTGTTGCATGTTCCTGCTTCTAGACTACTATCAGCTAGGTTGGACTCTTAGTCCTAAGTTTGTTTGCATTTTTGTTCCAGTTCACAGTTATGTTATGTTTCTGTAGCTGGAAGCTCTTGTGGGCCGAAATTACCACTCCGGTGTCATGAGTTGACACATGAGTCTTAAAGTAATTTCTGGATGGTATTTTAATAGGGTTTTCAGCTGACCGTGAAGTTCCCTATTGTATCTTCTTACTATCTAGTAAGCGGACCTCGCTTTGCTGAACCTACCTTCATACTGCGTATGTCTTTTCCTCTGAACTCACCGTCAATATATGTGGGGGGCTTCTGTCTCCTTTTTGGGGGAATTTCCCTAGAGGTAAGCCAGGTCTGTTTTTTCCTCTATTAGGGTTAGTTAGTTCTCCGGCTGGCGCTGGGCGTCTAGGGATAAAACGTAGGTACGTCACCCGGCCACTGTTAGTTGTGTGGTAGGTTTAGCTCACGGTCAGCTCGAGATTCCATCACCCAAGAGCTAGTCTGTTATTTAAGTTCTCTGACGTTCCCTTGCCATTGGGAACCATGACACCCACCCGCCTCTTCAGAGGAAGAGAGAAAAAGCTGTTGGGCATCACTGCACCCTGCCTCTTCTTCCATTTCTCCAATGCTGCTTGGCTGGCCCCCTGTTTCCAAGCCAAGAGATTCAGAGAACAGAAGTAGAGACGGCTCCTGTCCTGGGCTCTCTATCTGCCTGGGCAATTTGGCAGGTGGTGAAGAGACAGATGGCTGCTCTCCAGTGCTCTGTCTGAGAGGATGTGGCACTAATTGAAGTTGATGCATTAGCTGCCATCCATCCGACAACGGCTTCAATTTGTTCTTCACGCAGCAGCGGTGTACGGCGCTCTGACACAAAGCTGCGCATGAATGACTGTTGCCTGGTGAAAGTGGGTGCTGATGATTCACCGGTGCCCGCAGCAGGCACAGAATCCCCACATCCCCTCCCTGCTCCACGCCCACGCCCACGTGCCTTACTCACTGCCTTCTTCATCTTGGTTGACTGATAAAGATAAGCAGAAAAGTACTAACGGCTTTGTGTGCTTATTCCTGAACAACTCCTCCTAACAGGTATAAGAAACACTAATTTTCTAAAGTGTGGACTAGACTTTAATATGAGCTAATGTGGCCTACACAAATGTAAAGTGGTGTAACTGGTGTGTTTGGTGAACTTTATTATTTATTTATTTTTTGGGGGCTGAACTGACAACAGATAGAGCTGCAGTCACACGGAGACCGTGCAGACAGCCGTAAACGGCGCTGCAAGGCCCAAAAACCCTCCTCTATGTTATCCTATGTAGTGTTTTTCCACAAATTAGCTGGAGTCGGGCGGAAAGACTCTAATAGGAATTTTTTGAAAAAATGTGCAGCAGCCTGCACTACTTAAAACAAAATGAAAATTGATTTGGCGGTATGACGCAGTGAAGAACCCTGAGCTGGAGACAACCAGGCTATGGCTGCTCACAGACTACAGGGCGAGCTGCAGTCACACGGAGACCGTGCAGACAGCCGTAAACGGCGCTGCAAGGCCCAAAAACCCTCCTCTACGTTATCCTATGTAGTGTTTTTCCACAAATTAGCTGGAGACGGGTGGAAAGACACTAATAGGATTTTTTTGAATAAATTAGCAGCAGACTACACTACTTGGAAAAAAAAAAAAAAAAAGAACAGTATGAGGCAATGAACCAACCTCCCTGAACTGAATACAACCAGCTATGGATGGCCTATGTGGCTGCACTCAGACTAGAGAGTGGGCTGCACTCACACACACACACACACACACAGACCTTGCAGATCGCTGTGAAAACAGCGCTACAAGGCAAAAGCAAGGTGAATAGTAGGTGAACACAGCGGTTGCTAAATTAGCCTTTGGAAAGCACAAAGAAGCAAATCGCTATCTCTAAACTGGCCCTCAGTCAGCAAACAGCGTCCTGTCACTAACTGAATTCACAGCAGAGTGATCGCAAAATGGCGCCAGCGACTTTTAAACTGCATCATGACATCATTTCAGCAGCCAATCACAGCCTTGCCAGTAGTTTCATGCCCTCCATGCTAAACAGGATGTACCCACACTTGGAATCATTCTCATTGGCTGAATTTGTGCATTTTGAATCTGGGAACTTCCGATTCCGGTATCCGATACGCGGCAAGCATCGGAATCCCGGTATCGGAATTCCGATACCGCAAGTATCGGCCGATACCCGATACTTGCGGTATCGGAATGCTCAACACTAGTTATTAGCGGGCCTCATTTGCGAAAACCTATTTTCATTTCTATGTTTGTGTTTTCCCCTTAAACTCACCGTTATTATTTGTGGGGGGCTGCTTACACTTTGGGGAAAATTTCTCTGAGGCAAGTGAGGCTTTGTTTCTCTCTAGGGGTAGCTAGTTTCTCAGGCTGTGAACGAGGCGTCTAGGCCGAGTTAGGAACGCTCCACGGCTGCCTATAGTGTGGTTTGATAGGATCAGAATTGCAGTCAGTAAAGTTCCCACATTCCCAGAGCTTGTCCGTATTTTTGGGTTTACTTATCAGGTCAGTTCATGTGTTCTAACCACCAGGATCATAACAGTACAGCAGGCCCGTAAAGTGTTAATGCATCACAAAAGAGGGATAAGAGAAGCTCTGAGGTTTTTTTTTTTTCCTCTGCAGTGTGTTTAGCCTCTCTCCTCCCCTTAATCTCTGGGTGGTTCAGGACTCAGCTGCAGATATGGACATTCAAGGTCTGTCCTCTTGTGTGGATCAGCTTGCTACAAGGATACAAAGCATTCAGGATTATGTAGTTCGCAGTCCTATGTCAGAACCTAAAATACCAATTCCTGAGCTGTTCTCTGGAGATAGATCTAGGTTTTTGAATTTCAAAAATAATTGCAAATTGTTTCTTTCTCTGAGACCTCATTCCTCTGGTGACCCTGCTCAGCAAGTTAAAATTATTATTTCTTTGTTACGTGGTGACCCTCAAGATTGGGCATTCTTGCTGGCGCCAGGAGATCCTGCATTGCCAAATGTGGATGCGTTTTTTCTGGCGCTTGGATTGCTTTATGAGGAACCTAATCTAGTAGACCAGGCAGAAAAGATTTTGCTGGCTCTCTCTCAGGGTCAGGATGAAGCAGAGGTTTACTGTCAGAAGTTTAGGAAGTGGTCTGTGCTCACTCAATGGAATGAGTGTGCCCTGGCAGCGATTTTCAGAAAGGGTCTTTCTGAAGCCCTTAAGGATGTTATGGTGGGGTTCCCCACGCCTGCGGGTCTGAATGAGTCAATGTCTTTGGCCATTCAGATTGATCGGCGTTTGCGGGAGCGCAAACCTGTGCACCATCTGGCGGTGTTTTCTGAACAGAAGCCTGAGTCTATGCAATGTGACAGGATTCTGACCAGAATTGAACGGCAAAATCACAGACGTCAGAATGGGTTGTGCTTTTACTGTGGTGACTGTTGTGGATTCTGTTTTTGGGCTCCCTCTGGTGGTTACGGCTGGTACTGGGTGACTTTGGTGGGTTGCGGTCTCTGCTTTCCACCTGTCCATCAGAGGCTGGGTGTTTCCTATTTAACCTGGCTTTTCTGTCATTCCCTTGCCGGCTATCAATGTACTCAGATGTGCTCAGTTTGGTTCCTGACTACCTGCTCCCAGATCTCTCAGGATAAGCTAAGTTCTGTTTTTTAGTTGTTTGGTTTTTTGTCCAGCTTGCTAATTATGACTCTATGCTAGCTGGTAGCTCTAGTGGGCTGAGGTTCTCCCCATGTGCCATGAGTTGGCACATGGGTTCTTGTAATCTCAGGATGGTTTTTGATTAGGGTTTTTTGCTGACCGCTCAGACCCCTTTTGTATCATTCTGCTTTCTAGTTATAGCGGGCCTCATTTTGCTAAATCTATTTTCATCTCTATGTGCGTGCCTTCCTCTCATTTCACCGTCAATACATGTGGGGGGCAACTATACCTTTTGGGGTTCATTCCTCTGGAGGCAAGCTAGGTCTTTATTTCCTCTGCAGTGCTAGTTAGCTCTTAGGCTGGCGTGTGGCGTCTAGAATCAACATAGGCACGCTCCCTGGCTATTTCTAGTTGTGTTTGTCAGGAGTAGGGCAGCGGTCAGCCCAGGTTCCATCACCCTAGAGCTCATCCGTTATTTATGTTATTTTTGCTTGTCCAGTGCGATCCCCAGCCATTGGGATCCATGACAGTATAGCCGGCCTACAAAGTGTTAATTGTTTGGGCTGAAGCAGGAGAAAAAGAAGTGTTTAAGGGAAATTTTTATTATTTTTTTTCCCCTCAGAGTTTTGCTGCCTAGCCCTTAATTGCTGTCTCGCTGCTTCTTACCTCCTCTTAACCCTTGAATGGCTCTGACCTTAGCTGTTTAACATGGATGTCCAGAGTTTGGCTTCCAGCCTGAGTAATCTTGCTGCAAAAGTTCAAAACATACAGGATTTTGTTGTTCACACTCCCATGTCTGAACCTAGAATTCCTATTCCAGAGTTTTTTTTCTGGAGATAGATCTACCTTCCTGAATTTCAGGAACAATTGCAAATTGTTTCTTTCTTTGAAATCTCGCTCCTCTGGAGACCCTGCTCAGCAGGTTAAGATTGTAATATCTTTCCTGCGGGGCGACCCTCAGAATTGGGCATTTGCATTGGCACCAGGGGATCCTGCATTGCTCAGTGTGGATGCGTTTTTTCTGGCACTGGGATTGCTCTATGAGGAACCTAACCTGGAGATTCAGGCTGAAAAGGCTTTATTAGCCCTCTCTCAGGGGCATGATGAAGCGGAAGTATATTGTCAAAAATTTCGGAAATGGTCGGTGCTTACTCAGTGGAATGAGTGCGCCCTGGCTGCAAACTTCAGAGATGGTCTTTCTGAGGCCATTAAGGATATTATGGTGGGGTTCCCTGCGCCTACAGGTCTGAATGAGTCTATGACTATGGCCATTCAGATTGATCGGCGTTTACGGGAGCGCAAACCTGTGCACCAGTTGGCGGTGTCTTCTGAACAGGCACCTGAGACTATGCAATGTAATAGAATTCAGTCCAGAAGTGAACGGCAAAATTATAGGCGGAAAAATGGATTGTGTTTTTATTGTGGTGATTCAGCTCATGTTATATCAGCATGCTCTAAACGCACAAAAAAGGTTGATAAATCTTTTGCCATTAGTACTCTGCAGTCTAAGTTCATTTTGTCTGTAACTCTGATTTGTTCACTGTCATCCATTTCCGTCGATGCCTATGTGGATTCGGGCGCTGCCCTGAGTCTTATGGATTGGTCATTTGCCAAACGCTGCGGTTTTAGTCTGGAGCCTCTGGAAGTTCCTATTCCTTTGAAGGGAATTGACTCTACACCATTGGCTATGAATAAACCGCAGTACTGGACACAAGTGACCATGCGCATGACTCCCGTTCATCAGGAGGTGATTCGCTTCCTTGTACTGTATAATTTACATGATGTACTAGTGCTTGGTCTGCCATGGTTACAAACTCATAATCCTGTCCTGGATTGGAAAACAATGTCTGTGTTAAGCTGGGGATGTCAGGGGGTTCATGATGATGCACCTCTGATTTCAATCGCTTCATCTACTCCTTCTGAGGTCCCTGCGTTTTTGTCTGACTATCGGGATGTTTTTGAGGAGCCTAAGCTCAATTTGCTCCCTCCTCATAGGGATTGTGACTGTGCTATAGAATTAATTCCTGGCAGTAAGTTCCCTAAGGGTCGTTTATTTAATCTGTCAGTGCCAGAGCATACTGCTATGCGGAATTATATTAAGGAGTCCTTGGAAAAGGGACATATTCGTCCATCTTCGTCCCCTCTGGGAGCAGGTTTTTTTTTCGTGGAAAAGAAAGATGGTTCCTTGAGGCCTTGTATAGATTATCGCCTTCTGAATAAGATTACAGTCAAATATCAGTATCCATTGCCATTATTGACTGATTTGTTTGCTCGCATTAAGGGGGCTAGGTGGTTCACTAAGATAGATCTTCGCGGTGCGTATAATCTTGTGCGGATAAAACAGGGTGATGAGTGGAAAACCGCATTTAATACGCCTGAGGGCCATTTTGAGTATTTGGTAATGCCTTTTGGACTTTCTAATGCTCCTTCAGTCTTTCAGTCCTTTATGCACAATATTTTCCGTGAATATCTGGATAAGTTTATGATTGTGTATTTGGATGATATTTTGGTGTTTTCTGATGACTGGGAGTCTCATGTTCTACAGGTCAGGAAGGTGTTTTTAAGTCCTGCGGGCCAATTCTCTGTTTGTGAAGGGCTCAAAATGTCTCTTCGGAGTCCAGAAAATTTCTTTTTTGGGGTACATTTTTTCTCCTTCTACTATTGAGATGGATCCCGTCAAGGTTCAGGCGATTTGTGACTGGACACAACCTACATCTGTTAAGAGTCTTCAGAAGTTCTTGGGTTTTGCTAATTTTTATCGTCGGTTCATTACTAATTTTTCCAGTGTTGTTAAACCTTTGACTGATTTGACTAAAAAGGGTGCTGATGTTGCTAATTGGTCTCCTACGGCTGTGGAGGCCTTTCGGGAACTTAAGCGCCGGTTTTCTTCTGCTCCTGTGTTATGTCAACCAGATGTTTCACTTCCTTTTCAGGTTGAGGTTGATGCTTCCGAGATTGGAGCGGGGGCGGTTTTGTCACAGAGAAGTTCCAATGGCTCGGTGATGAAGCCATGTGCGTTCTTTTCTAGAAAATTCTCGCCCGCCGAGCGCAATTATGATGTGGGTAATCGGGAGCTTTTGGCCATGAAGTGGGCATTTGAGGAGTGGCGTCATTGGCTTGAGGGTGCTAGACATCGTGTGGTGGTCTTGACTGATCACAAAAATCTGATTTACCTTGAGTCTGCCAGGCGTCTGAATCCTAGACAGGCTCGTTGGTCGTTGTTTTTTTCTCGTTTCAATTTTGTGGTTTCATACCTGCCAGGTTCAAAGAATGTGAAGGCAGATGCTCTTTCCAGGAGTTTTGTGCCTGACTCTCCTGGAGACTCTGGGCCTACTGGTATCCTTAGGGATGGGGTAATATTGTCCGCCGTCTCCCCAGACTTGCGACGTGCATTGCAGGAGTTTCAGGCGGATAAACCTGATCGTTGTCCACCAGAAAGACTGTTTGTTCCGGATGATTGGACCAGTAGAGTCATCTCCGAGGTCCATTCTTCTGTGTTGGCTGGTCATCCTGGAATATTTGATCCTAGAGACTTGGTGGCCAGGTCTTTTTGGTGGCCTTCCTTGTCAAGGGATGTGCGCACCTTTGTGCAGTCTTGTGAAGTGTGTGCTCGGGCTAAGCCTTGCTGTTCTCGGGCCAGTGGGTTGTTGTTATCCTTGCCTATCCTTATTTTTTCAGAACGTGGTTCGTTTGCATGGGATTCCGGAGAATATCGTTTCTGACAGGGGATCCCAGTTTGTGTCTAGATTTTGGCGGACGTTTTGTGCTAAGATGGGCATTGATTTGTCTTTCTCGTCTGCATTCCATCCTCAGACGAATGGCCAGACGGAGCGAACTAATCAGACCTTGGAAACTTATTTAAGGTGTTTTGTTTCTGCTGATCAAGATGACTGGGTTGCCTTTTTGCTACTGGCCGAATTTGCCCTTAATAATCGGGCTAGTTCTGCTACTTTGGTCTCTCCTTTCTTTTGTAATTCGGGGTTTCATCCTCGTTTTTCCTCTGGTCAGGTGGAGCCTTCGGATTGTCCTGGAGTGGACGTGGTGGTGGACAGGCTACATCAGATTTGGAATCAGGTGGTGGACAATTTGAAGTTGTCTCAGGAGAAGACTCAGCAGTTTGCTAATCGCCGTCGCCGCGTGGGTCCCCGACTTCTTGTTGGGGACTTGGTGTGGTTGTCTTCTCGTTTTGTCCCTATGAAGGTCTCTTCTCCTAAGTTCAAGCCTCGGTTCATCGGTCCTTATAAGATCTTGGAGATTCTTAACCCTGTATCTTTTCGTTTGGATCTCCCAGCATCGTTTGCTATTCATAATGTGTTCCATCGGTCGTTATTGCGGAGGTATGAGGTGCCCGTTGTTCCTTCGGTTGAGCCTCCTGCTCCGGTGCTGGTGGAGGGAGAATTGGAGTATGTTGTTGAGAAGATCTTGGATTCTCGTGTTTCCAGATGTAAACTCCAGTATTTGGTTAAGTGGAAGGGTTATGGTCAGGAGGATAATTCCTGGGTGGTCGCCTCTGATGTTCATGCAACTGATTTGGTCCGCGCCTTCCATAGAGCTCATCCTGATCGCCCTGGGGGTTCTCGTGAGGGTTCGGTGACCCCTCCTCAAGGGGGGGGTACTGTTGTGGATTCTGTTTTTGGGCTCCCTCTGGTGGTTACGGCTGGTACTGGGTGACTTTGGTGGGTTGCGGTCTCTGCTTTCCACCTGTCCATCAGAGGCTGGGTGTTTCCTATTTAACCTGGCTTTTCTGTCATTCCCTTGCCGGCTATCAATGTACTCAGATGTGCTCAGTTTGGTTCCTGACTACCTGCTCCCAGATCTCTCAGGATAAGCTAAGTTCTGTTTTTTAGTTGTTTGGTTTTTTGTCCAGCTTGCTAATTATGACTCTATGCTAGCTGGTAGCTCTAGTGGGCTGAGGTTCTCCCCATGTGCCATGAGTTGGCACATGGGTTCTTGTAATCTCAGGATGGTTTTTGATTAGGGTTTTTTGCTGACCGCTCAGACCCCTTTTGTATCATTCTGCTTTCTAGTTATAGCGGGCCTCATTTTGCTAAATCTATTTTCATCTCTATGTGCGTGCCTTCCTCTCATTTCACCGTCAATACATGTGGGGGGCAACTATACCTTTTGGGGTTCATTCCTCTGGAGGCAAGCTAGGTCTTTATTTCCTCTGCAGTGCTAGTTAGCTCTTAGGCTGGCGCGTGGCGTCTAGAATCAACGTAGGCACGCTCCCTGGCTATTTCTAGTTGTGTTTGTCAGGAGTAGGGCAGCGGTCAGCCCAGGTTCCATCACCCTAGAGCTCGTCCGTTATTTATGCTATTTTTGCTTGTCCAGTGCGATCCCCAGCCATTGGGATCCATGACAGGTGACTCCACTCATGTTATCTCTGATTGTTCTAAGTGCACAAAGAGGTTCGCTAAGTCTGTCACCATTGGTACTGTACAGCCTAAATTCATTTTGTCTGTTACTTTGATTTGCTCTCTGTCATCCTACTCTGTTATGGCTTTTGTGGATTCAGGTGCTGCCCTGAATTTGATGGATTTGTCATTTGCCAGGCGCTGTGGTTTTATCTTGGAGCCATTGCAATTCCCTATTCCACTAAAGGGAATTGATGCTACGCCATTGGCCTAGAATAAGCCTCAATACTGGACTCAAGTGACTATGTGCATGACTCCTGCACATCAGGAGGTTATTCGCTTTCTGGTGTTACATAATTTGCATGATGTTGTCGTGTTGGGTCTGCCATGGCTGCAGGTTCATAATCCAGTCCTGGATTGGAAAGCAATGTCTGTGTCAAGTTGGGGTTGTCAAGGGGTACATGGCGATGTTCCTTTGGTGTCAATTGCTTCTTCTACTCCTTCTGAAGTCCCTGAATTTTTGTCGGATTACCAGGATGTATTTGATGAGCCCAAATCCAGTGCCCTACCTCCTCATAGGGATTGTGATTGTGCCATAAATTTGATTCCTGGTAGTAAGTTCCCTAAGGGTCGACTTTTTAATTTATCTGTACCAGAACATACCGCTATGCGGAGCTATATAAAGGAGTCTGGAGAAAGGGCATATTCGTCCGTCCTCGTCACCTTTGGGTGCAGGGTTCTTTTTTGTGGCCAAGAAGGATGGTTCTCTGAGACCCTGTATAGATTATCGCCTTCTAAATAAAATCACGGTCAAATTTCAGTACCCTTTGCCTCTGCTGTCCGATCTGTTTGCTCGGATTAGGGGGGCTAGTTGGTTCACTAAGATAGATCTTCGAGGAGCTTATAATCTTGTGCGTATAAAGCAGGGCGATGAATGGAAGACAGCATTTAATACGCCCGAAGGTCATTTTGAGTACTTGGTGATGCCTTTTGGGCTTTCTAATGCCCCTTCCGTATTTCAGTCCTTCATGCATGACATCTTCCGAGAGTATCTGGATAGATTCATGATTGTGTACCTGGATGATATTTTGGTCTTTTCTGATGATTGGGAGTCTCATGTGAAGCAGGTCAGGATGGTGTTTCAGGTCCTGCATTCCAATGCCTTGTTTGTGAAGGGCTCTAAATGTCTCTTTGGAGTCCAGAAGGTTTCCTTTTTGGGCTTTATTTTTTCCCCTTCTACTATCGAGATGGATCCAGATAAAGTCCAGGCCATCTATGACTGGACTCAACCTACATCGGTGAAGAGCCTTCAGAAGTTCTGGGGCTTTGCTAATTTTTACCGGTGCTTCATCACTAATTTTTCTAGTGTGGTTAAGCCTTTGACGGATTTGACTAGAAAGGGTGCTGATGTGACTAATTGGTCTTCTGCGGCCGTTGAGGCCTTTCAGGAGCTGAAACGTCGGTTTTCTTCGGCTCCTGTCTTGCGTCAGCCTGATGTCTCTCTTCCCTTTCAGGTCGAGGTTGATGCTTCTGAGATTGGAGCAGGGGCTGTCTTGTCACACAGAAGCTCTGATGGCTCGGTGATGAGACCATGTGCTTTCTTTTCTAGAAAGTTTTCGCCTGCCGAGCGGAATTATGATGTTGGTAATCGGGAGTTGTTGGCAATGAAGTGGGCATTCGAGGAGTGGCGACATTGGCTTGAGGGAGCCAAGCATCGCGTGGTGGTCTTGACGGATCACAAGAATTTGATTTATCTCGAGTCTGCCAAGCGGTTAAATCCTAGAAAAGCTCGATGGTCGCTGTTTTTCTCCCGTTTTGATTTAGTGGTTTCATACCTTCCGGGCTCAAAGAATGTGAAGGCTGATGCCCTTTCTAGGAGTTTTGTGCCTGACTCTCCGGGAGTTTCTGAGCCGGCTGGTATCCTCAGAGAGGGGGTGATCTTGTCTGCCATCTCCCCTGATTTGCGGCGGGTGCTGCAGGAGTTTCAGGCCGATAGACCTGACCGTTGTCCACCGGAGAGACTGTTTGTCCCGGATAGATGGACCAGTAGAGTTATTTCCGAGGTTCATTCTTCAGTGTTAGCGGGTCATCCTGGGATCTTTGGTACCAGGGATTTGGTGGCTAGGTCCTTTTGGTGGCCTTCTTTGTCGCGGGATGTGCGTTCCTTTGTGCAGTCCTGTGGGATTTGTGCTCGGGCCAAGCCTTGCTGTTCTGGTGCCAGTGGATTGCTTTTGCCTTTGCCTGTCCCGAAGAGGCCTTGGATGCATATTTCCATGGATTTTGTTTCGGATCTTCCAGTCTCTCAGAGGATGTCTGTTATCTGGGTGGTTTGTGATCGTTTTTCTAAAATGGTCCATTTGGTGCCTTTGCCTAAGTTACCCTCCTCCTCTGATTTGGTTCCGCTGTTTTTTCAGAATGTGGTCCGTTTGCATGGTATTCCGGAGAACATTGTGTCTGACAGAGGGTCCCAGTTTGTGTCCAGATTTTGGCGGTCCTTTTGTGCTAAGATGGGCATTGATTTGTCTTTTTCTTCGGCCTTCCATCCTCAGACGAATGGCCAAACCGAACGTACGAATCAGACTTTGGAAACTTATCTGAGATGTTTTGTTTCTGCTGATCAGGATGATTGGGTGACTTTTTTGCCATTGGCTGAGTTTGCCCTCAATAATCGGGCTAGTTCCGCTACTTTGGTTTCGCCTTTTTTTTGTAATTCTGGTTTTCATCCTTGTTTTTCCTCAGGTCAGGTTGAACCTTCTGACTGTCCTGGGGTGGATTCTGTGGTGGATAGGTTGCAGCAGATTTGGAACCACGTAGTGGACAATTTGACGTTGTCACAGGAGAAGGCTCAGCTCTTTGCTAATCGCCGTCGCTGTGTGGGTCCCCGACTTCGTGTGGGGGATTTGGTATGGTTGTCATCTCGTTATGTTCCTATGAAGGTTTCCTCTCCTAAGTTCAAACCTCGGTTCATCGGTCCTTATAAGATTTTGGAAATCCTCAATCCGGTGTCATTTCGTTTGGACCTTCCAGCATCTTTTGCCATTCATAATGTGTTCCATAGGTCATTGTTGCGGAGGTATGTGGTGCCTGTGGTTCCGTCTGTTGACCCTCCTGCTACGGTGTTGGTCGAGGGAGAATTGGAGTATGTGGTGGAGAAGATCTTGGATTCTCGTATTTCGAGACGGAAGCTTCAGTACTTGGTTAAATGGAAGGGCTATGGTCCTGGGTTGTTGCCTCTGATGTCCATGCTGCCGATTTGGTTCGTGCCTTTCATTTGGCTCGTCCTGATCGGCCTGGGGGCTCTGGTGAGGGTTCGGTGACCCCTCCTCAAGGGGGGGGGTACTGTTGTGAATTCCGTTCTCGGGCTCCCTCCTGTGGTCATGAGTGGTACTTTGTGAGTTCTGTTCATGGGATCCCTCTGGTGGCTTTTAGTGTTACGGCTGGTCTGTAGCTGGACTCCAGCTGCCTCGTTTCCTGCTAGGCCTGCTGCCTATTTAACTCCATCTGGACCTTTACTTGTTGCCTGCTGTCCTTGTATTCAGTACTGGTTCAGATCTCTCTGGGACTTCCCTTGTGACCTGTCTCCTCGTGAGAAGCTAAGTTCATGCTAGTCCTTTTTTGCTCATTTCTATTTGAAAATGTTTCTCAGTATATTATGAGTTCAGTCCAGCTTGCTTATATGCTATTTGATTGCTAGCTGGAAGCTCTGGGGTGCGGAGTTGCGCCCCTCACATCGTGAGTCGGTGTGGGGGTCTTTTTGTATTCTCTGCGTGGATTCTTTTGTAGTATTTTATACTGACCGCATAGATTCCTTGCTATCTTCTGACTTTTTAGTTATTAGCGGGCCTCATTTGCTAAAACCTATTTTAATTTCTATGTTTGTGTTTTCCCCTTAAACTCACCGTTATTATTTGCGGGGGGCTGCTTACACTTTGGGGAAAATTTCTCTGAGGCAAGTGAGGCTTTGTTTCTCTCTAGGGGTAGCTAGTTTCTCAGGCTGTGAACGAGGCGTCTAGGCCGAGTTAGGAACGCTCCACGGCTGCCTATAGTGTGGTTTGATAGGATCAGAATTGCGGTCAGTAAAGTTCCCACATTCCCAGAGCTTGTCTGTATTTTTGGGTTTACTTATCAGGTCAGTTCATGTGTTCTAACCACCAGGATCATAACAGCCCTGGGTTCCTCCTAATGCAGGACAATGCCAGACCTCGTGGCTGGAGTGTGTCAGCAGTTCCTGCAACATGAAGGCATTGAAGCTATGGACTGCCCCGCCTATTCCCCAGACCTGAATCCGATTGAATACATCTGGGACATCATGTCTCGCACTATCCACCAACATCACATTGTACCACAGACTGTCCAGGAGTTGGCAGATGCTTTAGTCCAGGTCTGGGAGGAGATTCCTCAGGAGACCATCCACCGCCTCATCAGGAGCATGCCCAGGCATTGTAGGGAGGTCATACAGGCATGTGGAGGCCACACACACTACTGAGCATCATTTCCTTGTCTTGAGGCATTTTCACTGAAGTTGGATCAGCCTGTAACTTCATTTTCCACTTTGATTTTGAGCATCATTCCAACTCCAGACCTCCGTGGGATATTAGTTGTTATTTACGTTGATAATTTTTATGTTTTATTGTTCTCAACACATTCCACTATGTAATGAATACAGATTTACAACTCGAATATTTCATTCAGTGATATCTAGGATGTGGGATTTTAGTGTTCCATTTATTTTTTTGAGCAGTGTATATTGCACCCCCCATAGGCAGCATGTATAGTATAATGCATTCCCATTCAGCCTGTATAGTATAATGCACCCCCATAGGCAGCCTGTTTAGTGTATTGCACCTCCATAGGCAGCTTGTATAATATAATGCATCCCCATAGGCAGCCTGTATAGTATAATGCATCCCCATAGGCAGCCTGTATAGTATAATGCATGCCCATAGGCAGCCTGTATAGTATATTGCTATGAAAACTGTTGGAGAAAAAAGCGCAATAGGGTTTTATTTGAGATTAAGCAGTCAAGGCAAGGTAAAAGCACTCACCAGACGTAGCTTAAGACAAGCATTGGAAATATTCGCTGCTGCAGATCCACGGATCCACGAGGGACGGCCATTGAGAATACAGTGTAGGAGAACGTGGTAAAATTCTGCGCTGCTGAATCATGTAGTCCAAAGGTATTGTTAAAAAGTGGTCTTTATTCAACGCGTTTCTGAGTTTCAAAGAAATCCTTCATCAGGAAAATCCTTCATCAGGATACACCACATAAGAATCATTCTTATGTGGTATTTCCTGATGGAGTTCTTTGAAACTCAGAAACGCGTTTAATAAAGACCACATTTTAACAATACCCTTGGACTACATGATTCAGCAGCGCGGAATTTGACCACGTTCTCCTACACTGTATTTTGTATAGTATATTGCACACACATAGGCAGCCTGTATAGTATATTGCATTCCCATAGGCATTCTCAGGAGACGAGATCTCAATCTGCGCATGCCCTGCTTCTGGGTCAGTACGATTACAATGATGCCACATTGATATAATTTTTTATGTTTTGGCGCTTTTACACAGTAAAAACTATTTTATATAAGAAATGATTACTTTTGTATCGCTGTTTGTTGAGAGGTGTAACTTGTTTCTTTTTCCACTGATGGAGCTGTATGGCAGCTGTTTTTTTGCAGGGCAACATGACGCTCGAGGTACCATTTGTATTTACATTTGTGTTTTTGATCATGTTTTATTTTACTCTTTGTTCTGCGATATGACAAAAAAGCATGGTTTTCCCGTTTTTTTAAAGTGTTTACTGAAGCGGTTAATTAGTGTCGCGAATCACAGGGGATAACTTCATCATCCCACCTGCTCACACCAATATATCCTGAACCAGGGTTGTTTGGTTGCCCCGATTCTTTTCTGACGGGGATTTATCTATATCCCACTTCCCAGATCTGGTTAGGAACTTGCAGCTCTCTGGTGCCCCCCTTCCCCTCAGGTCAGACAGGGTACTGCACCTAGGATTATTAGTCGCCAGAAAAGCTGCCTTACTAAGTACTGGCTAATAGGCACACTGCAGCGAGGGCAACATGCCACTCAGGCATGAACGATAATTATCAACGCCTTCCGTCGCTGCCTGTTTCCCCAAAAGCGCAGGACAATTCTGCTGCCACCAGCTCCTATTTCTTAATCAATTATGGGTCAGGAGCCTACCCAATTGGTAGCGTAATTTTACTTCAGAGGTCAGAGGACGTGACAGTACATTATAGAGCAATGAGAAATTAAGCTAGTAATTTTATATATTTTATAACAAAAGGTAGGCAGTGTTTACAAAAGGGTAAAAAGATATTATAAAAGAAGGCAAGTATCGTATGTACAGACAATTACAAATAAAAATAGATTAACGATGAAAATCAACTTACAGTTCTTTCATATCATTCAATGGTACGCCATGTGGCTGGGGGAGGGGACCTTCCCCAAAATCTTCAGGTCAGATTGCACAGCCTGTCGTAGCTGAATCCCCTGGCAAAAGACCCCCCTTGTCTGGGCCTCTGAGTTTTATACCTTTTCCCAAAACTAAGGGGCCCCCCCTGGATGACCTCATGGGGTGGGCAGAGCTATGGAATGCACTTCTCTTTCTTGAGTATATGAAAGAACATCATCCCACATATCTCGGTGTATGAACCTTGTAGAAAGAAGACACCCGTCTCATTATGCTCAGCATGACTTGGGGGTTCATTTAAGTTAGACCTGGGGTATCTGGGTGACCCAGTTACGTAGTAATCCGTTTCTCAATTGTGCTGGTTCTGGAACCTAGAAAACTCACTGGCTGGTGGTTCTACTGAGGCACATGCAAAAATGTATTTGTCCCTCTTCTATCATTAACCAGTGCTATGATATTTACGTTTGCAAAGAGAAAGAAACCTTGTTTTTTTCCATGTGCTTCAACTTGTACTTTCAGTTTAAGGCCATAAAACTGCTCAGTGAGGGCTGCTGTCACGCTGGTCTCACATTACAGCTGTATAGCAGGGGGGAGGGAGGGGAATTGAAACGTGTGTCTGGAACCATGGACCTTCTAGAAAATTACTCAGACCATGGCATATTTATATTATCGTGACAACTATTGTTTCAGTTTTATGGGGCTGGTAATCACGGACGCGGCGATACTAAATGTGTACTTTTTTTGTTTTTTTACATAAAAACAAATTTATCAGTATAATGTATATATATATTTTTTTAAATAATTTTCTGACTTAAAAAAAAAAAATTACTTTTTTTTTTACTCTTTTACTTTGTTCCACTATTCGACTTTCACCAGCCTGATCACAGATATAATCCATTGTAATGCAGGAGCATTGCAATGGATTATAGTTGTCAGTGCTGCACTGACAAGCCCCTGAGACCATGCTCTGGGCATGGTCTGAAGGGCTTGCCATAGCCTGGTGACCCGGATGTCGTCACGACATCGGGTCACCATGGCAATGATTGTGCCCCTTCTATGACATGGCAGAGGCGCTTATCGGAGTGCAAAGGAGGCTCTAAATGCTGCGATAACTAGCACACGGTTAAAGTGCCGGAAGCAGTGATGGCACCATTCCTGCTCTGAGTGACAGGTGTAAATGGTCAGAATTATCTGACATCCAGAGGCGATCGCACACGCATAGCCTCTGTGCACGCAAAATCACCTGGATGTACTCAGTATGTCTAAGGTCGCTAAGTACCAGCCGACCATGACTTACTGAGAATGTGTAAGGTCGGTAAGTGGTTAAGTGCCCTGCCCTAGTGACATTTCACCTATTGAGGTGGATTTTGTGCAGGAAATAACACACAGAGTATCCCCATTAGTAGGTTTACTTCACATACACCGTAGATCGGCAGTATATCAAACTGCACGCCTGGGAATACATAAAGTTAACAATTGCTACATCTGTAAATATGTATTTATATTATGTCTTTTGTAGGGTAGTTATTAGTGATGAGCGAACGTGCTCGCCACTACTCAGTACTCTCCCGACTATCACTGTGCTCGGTGTACTCGGCGAGCACCGAATATTTCCAGGATTATTCGGCGGGAGCTCGGGTCTCCTCCTTTTAATTTTGGCGCTTTTGAGAGCGCCAGTCTGCATGCAGGGATTGTCTGCCATGCACTGTAATATCGCAGCCATCTTTGTTGTGGTATTACAGTGATTGACTGGCCGCACAGCGTCATCAGGTCTATAAGAGACCTGGCACCGCCCTGCTCGGCACATTCTGCCCCGGACTCAGCTAGTGCTGGGAGAGCTGCTGCTGAGATAGCGTCAGATTCGTTTTTTTAATAGTTAGTGTGGGTCTGCTAGTGTTCAGTGCACAAATCCTGATAAACAAACAGTCTTTTTTAGGGCTAATTCGGGGGTACATAGATTGCAGCGCTAGGTAGGCAGGGGAGTCTATGTGCACATATCCCCATCAGTGCAAGGCCTGCAGGCACTGTATGTGAGTACATAGATCTTACTGCATCCATATAAAGGCTCCATCCCGGTCTGCTGCTGCTTATTTTATCTATGTGTACCTGCAGTTATCCGTGGCAATTTTTATATTTTTTTGCAGCTTATACCTGCTCATTTTATTAGAAAGCAATCCATAGCCCCCTTTTTTCTATATTTATTTGCTTGGTCACGCTGCAGACTACAGCCACGTCATTGCAATACAAGAGCGTGAAAATCTAACAATTAAAAAAAAAATTTGTCCCAGGCATCAGATGTGAGTGCGCAGAAAAATCTGGCCTTTTTTTTTGGTACTATATAATTTCTTGTAGCGTCTTACAACATTTTTGGACACCATTTTGCTGCCCAAAAAAATATGTAGCTGGCTCAAAAATATTTATAATATTTATCACTGTGATTTGTACGCCACACGCATCGCATATCATTGTGCTAAATATCTTACAATTTCAATACTCCAATTTTTTTTAATGTCATAGACAACTTATTGACACAATTTTGGTGGGCCCAAGGCCACATTTTGATCAGTCTGTTATCTCTGGCTGACACCTGGTGTATTTGTGGTGTCAAAATCCTTGCTTTGCAGGCGTATGTTGCATTGTTTTGTCTGCTAGCCTTGGGCTAATCATTATTTAGCGTGTTAAAAAAAATTTCTTAAAAAAAGAGGCCACCCATTTAAACGGACTGTTATCTCCGTCAGACGCCTGGTGTATCTGTGGTGTCATAATCTTCGCTTTGCAGGCATACGTTGCATTGTTTTGTCTGCTAGCCATGGGCTAATCATTATTTAGTGTTTTCTGTTATCTCCAGGTTTTTTTTTTAATGTCAAAGCCAACTTATTGACACAATTTTGGTGGTCCCAAAAAAATCAAGGCCTCATTTTGATCTGTTATCTCTGACTGATGCCTGGTGTGTCTGTGGAGTCAAAATATTTGCTTTGCTGACATACATTGCATTGTTTTGTCTGCCAGCCTTGGTCTACTCAGTATTTAGTGTTTTCAAAAATTAAAAAAAGTTTAAAAAAAATGTATACAGTCTGTTATCTCCGTCAGACGCCTGATGTATCTGTGGTGTCAAAATCTTCGCTTTGCAGGCAAATATTGCATTGTTTTGTCTGCTAGCCTTCTTCCAACTCAGTATTTAGCCCCTTTACCCCCAAGGGTGGTTTGCACGTTAATGACCAGGCCAATTTTTACAATTCTGACCACTGTCCCTTTATGAGGTTATATCTCGGGAACGCTTCAATGGATCCCACTGATTCTGACATCGTTTTCTTGTGACATATTGTACTTCATGATAGTGGTAAAATTTATTTGATATTACCTGCGTTTATTTGTGAAAAAAAACAGAAATTTGGCGAAAATTTAGAAAATTTCGCAATTTTCCAACTTTGAATTTTTATGCAATTAAATCACAGAGATATGTCACACAAAATACAAGTAACATTCCCCACATATCTACTTTACATCAGCACAATTTTGGAACCAACAAATTTTTTTGTTAGGGAGTTATAAGGGTTAAAAGTTGACCAGCAATTTCTCATTTTTACAACACCATTTTTTTTTTAGGGACCACGTCTCAATTGAAGTAATTTTGAGGGGTCTATATGATAGAAAATAACCAAGTGTGACAGCATTTTAAAAACTGCACCCCTCAAGGTGCTCAAAACCACATTCAAGAAGTTTATTAACCCTTCAGATGTTTCATAGGAATTTTTGGAATGTTTAAATAAAAATGAACGTTTAACTTTTTTTCACAAAAAATTTACTTCAGCTCCAATTTGTTTTATTTTACCAAGGGTAACAGGAGAAAATGGACCCCAAAAGTTGTTGCACAATTTGTCCTGAGTACATCGATACCCCATATGTGGAGGTAAACCACTGTTTGGGCTCATGGCAGAGCTCAGAAGCGAAGGAGCGCCATTTGACTTTTCAATGCAAAATTGACTGGAATTGAGATGGGACGTAATGTTGCGTTTGGAGAGCCCCTGATGTGCCTAAACATTGAAACCCCCGGAAGTGACACCATTTTGGAAAGTAGACCCCCTAAGGAACTTATCTAGATATGTGGTGAGCACTTTGACCCATTAAGTGATTCACAGAAGTTTATAATGCAGAGCCGTAAAAATAAAAAATCATATTTTTTCACAAAAATGATCTTTTCCCCCCCAATTTTTTATTTTCCCAAGGGTAAGAGAAGAAATTAGACCCCAAAAGTTGTTGTACAATTTGTACCGAGTTCGCTGATACCCCATATGTGGGGGTAAATCACTGTTTGGGTGCATGGGAGAGCTCGGAAGGGAAGGAGCGCCATTTGACTTTTCAATGCAAAATTGACAGGAATTGAGATCGGACGCCATGTTGCGTTTGGAGAGCCCCTGATGTGCCTAAACAGTGGAAACCCCCCAATTATAACTGAAACCCTAATCCAAACACATCCCTAACCCTAATCCCAACGGTAACCCTAACCACACCCCTAACCCTGACACACCCCTAACCCTAATCCCAACCCTATTCTCAACCGTAAATGTAATCCTAACCCTAACTTTAGCCCCAACCCTAACCCTAACTTTAGCCCCAACTCTAACTGTAGCCCTAACCCTAGCCCTAACCCTAACGGGAAAATGGAAATAAATACATTTTTTTTAATTTTTTAATTTTTCGCTAACTAAGGGGGTGATGAAGGGGGGTTTGATTTACTTTTATAGCGGGTTTTTTAGCGGATTTTTATGATTGGCAGCCGTCACACACTGAAAGACGCTTTTTATTGCAAAAAAATATTTTTTGCCTTACCAAATTTTGAGAGCTATAATTTTTCCATATTTTGGTCCACAGAGTCATGTGAGGTCTTGTTTTTTGCGGGACAAGTTGACATTTTTATTGGTAACATTTTCGGGCACGTGACATTTTTTGATCGCTTTTTATTCCGATTTTTCTGAGGCAGAATGACCAAAAACCAGCTATTCATGAATTTCTTTTGGGGGGGGCGTTTATACCGTTCCGCGTTTGGTAAAATGGATAAAGCAGTTTATTCTTCGGGTCAGTATGATTACAGCGATACCTCATTTATATCTTTTTTATGTTTTGGCGCTTTTATACGATAAAAACTATTTTATAGAAAAAATAATTATTTTTGCATCGCTTTATTCTGAGGACTATAACTTTTTTATTTTTTATTTGATGATGCTGTATGGCGGCTCGTTTTTTGCGGGATAAGATGACGTTTTCAGCGGTATCATGGTTATTTATATCCGTCTTTTTGATCGCGTGCTATTCCACTTTTTGTTTGGCGGTATGATAAAGCGTTGTTTTTTGCCTCATTTTTTTTTTTTACGGTGTTCACTGAAGGGGTTAACTAGTGGGACAGTTTTATAGGTCGAGTCGATACGGACGCGGCGATACTAAATATGTGTACTTTTATTGTTTGTTTTTTTATTTAGATAAATAAATGTATTTATAGGAACAATTTATTTATTTATTTTGGGGGGGGGGATTTTTTATTTTTTTTTTTTTACACGTGAATATTTTTTTTTTTACACTATAACATTGCCCCGGGGGGGACATCATGTTGTAGTGTAAGATCGCTGATCTGACACTTTACTGTGCACTGTGTCAGATTGGCGATTTGACGTGCACAGCTCCTGGAGGCTTCCCGGCGCCTGCTCTGAGCAGGCGCTGTGAAGCCACCTCCCTGCAGGACTCGGATGCCGCAGCCATTTTGGATCCGGGCCTGCTGCAGGGAGGAAGGAGGTAGGAGACCCTCGGAGCAAGGCGATCACATCGCGACACCACTGCTTCTTCCACTGTTTTGCTTAGAAGCCAATCCCCAGTTCACCGTGCCCACAGTCAACCAGCACCATCATGAAGCCCATTCATGTACTTGTCCCAGCACAGCCTTCAGTTGTCTATACCCCAGTCATTGAAACGCAAGCATAAATACCCAGCCAACGCCCCACATGCCACAGTACTAAATTCTAACATTTCTCGTTTGCTTGCACTCAAAATGTTGCCTTTTAGGCTCGTTGATATGGAATCTTTCCGCAACCTGATGGCAGCGGCCATCCCAAGGTACTCGATCCCCAGTCGCTACTATTTCTCCCGGTGTGCCGTACCGTATTACACCAGCACGTGTCCTACAACATTACTCGTGCCCTCAACAATGCTGTTACTGGGAAAGTCCACCTAACCACGGACACGTGTACAAGTGCTTGTGGGCAGGGACGGTACATCTCACTGACGGCACACTGGGTTAACATAGTGGAAGCCGGGACCCAGTTGGACCTTGGGATGGAACACATCAGCAACAGGCTGTGCTGAAGCTAATCTGCTTAGGTGACAAACCGCACAATGCAGAAGAGTTGTGTACAGTGCTGAAAGAGCAGTCAGATATTTGGATGACACCGCTGAACTTACAGCCAGGCATGGTCGTGTGTGACAATGGCCAGAACCTGGTGGCGGCTCTGAGGCAAGGTGAGCTCACACATGTTCCTTGCCTGGCCCATGTGCTTAACCTTGTCATTCAACATTTTCTCAAAAGCTACCTGGAGCTGCCGGACCTGCTAGTGAAAATACGCCATCTCTCTGCCCATTTTAGAAAATCAGCTACAGTTTCAGCCGCTCTTGCCGTGCTTCAGCAGCGTTTGCAACTTGCGGCTCATCGACTAGTGTGTGATGTCCCCACGCGTTGGAACTCTACACTGCATATGTTGGAAAGGATTTGTGAGCAGAAGAGGGCAGTTGACTACCAGCATCAACAAGGCTGTCGATATTCAGTTCAGACTCCACACATAAGACCTCAGGAGTGGACATGGATGTCAGACATGTGTACCATCCTCCAAAACTGAGGAAAGCACCAAGATGGTGAGCGGCGATGACGCCATAATTAACGTCACCATCCAGCTTCTCTGCATTCTGAAAATCTCTCTGCTCACAATTAAAGAGGATGCATTGCAGGCAGAGCACATGGACATGGAGAAAGGAACCATACAGGGTGATTACACTCAGCCCAGCCTCATGTCGTCCCAACGTGGATTGGTAGACAATGAGGAGGAGGAGGGGAAAGAACAGGAGCTAATTTCATGCTCTATAGACGGTACAACAAGCACAGCTGTCATACCGTCTGTTCAGCGTGGATGGCCTGAGGACAGTTATTGTTATTGAGGACACGAAAGTGTTGCCTGTTAGCAGTCTGGCACGCATGGCTGACTTTATGTTGCGCTGCGTTTCCCGTGACCCTCGCATTATTAAAATTTTCAGTGACACTCATTACTGGTTGGTGACACTTCTAGACCCACGCTACAAGGAGAACTTTCAATATCTTCCAGAGTCAGACAGGTGTACTAAAATGTTGCAGTACCAGAGGGCCTTTGTAGCTGAATTACTTTAAAAATTCCCATCTGAGAATGCTGGCAGCAGATGTCAGAGTTTGTTGAACAACCAAGGAGTCCAAGCGAGAGACAGAAGTACAATCCAGCTCAGGCAGGGGAACAATGGCAAAGTTCTGGGACAGTTTTCTCTGACCCTCCCATCGTGCCGGCACAGAGGCAAGGGGTGCTGTCAAAAGAAGTGCAATGTTTGGGAAGATGCTGAGGGAGTACCTTGCAGATCGTACAAATTTCCTCTGGGATTCCTCTGTGCCTTTTAATTATTGGGTATGCAAGCTGGACACATGGCTGAACTGGCTCTATATGCCTTGGAGGTCCTGGCCTGCCCTGCTGCTAGTGTTCTGTCAGAGTGAGTTTTTAGTGCCGCTGGTGGAATTATAACAGATAAGCGCATCCGCCTGTCAACTGAAAATGCTGACAGGCTGACTCTTATAAAAATGAACAAGGGCTACATTGGGCAAGACTACTGTAAACCACCAAGTGAAAACAGTGAAACATAACCTCAAATGCATTGACTTTTTTGTGGAGGTGTATTCTCATGCACCTCTTCACAATCTCACATGGGTATATGCTTCCTGATTTGGTCTGTTTGGTTTTATTCTCCTCCTTATCCTCATCCTCATCATCCACAAACATACGAACACCAGGATGAACGTATTCCGTGATGCAAAAGTCACTCATTTTTGGTGCAAGGGTGTTGTCACGCCAAAAACGGCAATAAAGGGGCAGGACGGCGTACTGGGACCCGCACCTGTCCCTGACTCTATAATGGGGCCCTGACTTGCCCTTATCTCAGGGGTACCTATAATGGTTAGGAGGCCTCAGCCGCCAGCGTATCTCTGTCTCCTGTGTAGACCCTATCAGTGGCCCCCTCTCCCCCCAGGAAGGAGGACTGTACAAAAGTAGCAAAACGACTAATAGACAGGGAATACAGACAAGGTAACTTAAATAGCAAACACCCCGAAAGCTCGCACAACCACAGAGGAAACACAGTAGGAATAGGGGGAAGAAACAGCAAAGGAGAGAAAAGAGGTTTAACACGCAACCAAATAAGCAGACAACAATCACAGTAGATAAACCTCCAAGCTCCTAACCCCACGCTCCTTCACACTCCAAGCCAGGCAGCTGAACTGATCACTGACAACAGTTGTAGTCAAAGCTGGGTCTATATAGAGGATGAGATTACAAAATCCAATTCAGCTGAGAGACCAAGCTCTCAGCAACTTAAGCAACAAGGTTAACTCCTGAACTGCTGGCACAAGGCCGCCAGGTCAGAATTCAGGAGAAGAGCTTCTGTTCACTGTGTGTGAACGAGGCCCAGAGCGCTGCGGTTCTCTGAAACCGCTCAGTTGCGGAAGCCCCGTGACAGGTGTCTATGATGCCCATAAATATTTTTTAAAAACTGTTCCCCACATGGGGAAATGTTTTTCAGCCCATTCACTTTGTGTATAGGCATTACACGTCTAGGAGACACGCTCCTTTACATAGAGCCTAGTTTTTAATGACTGAGGCCTTCCTCAATGTGTCATCATTCTCCACCACTAGATCACGAGGGTTAACGTGTTCTGTGCTGCTACAGCCATTCAATTTTTCGGCAAGGGTGTCTATGATCCCCATAAATAATTTTTAAAAGAATGTACTCCCTATGGGGAAATGTTTGTCAGCCCATGCACTTATTGTATGGGCTTTACAAGTCTAGGTGACACGCTCCTTTACATTTTGCCTAGTTTTTACTAAGGCCTTCCTCCATATATCATCATTCTCCACCACTAGAACACCATGGTGAACATGTTGTATGCTGCTACTGCCATTCAATTTTTGGGCAAGGGTATCTATTATCCCCATAAATAATTTTTTTGAAATGTACCCGCCATGGTGAAAGGTTTGTCAGCCCATGCCCTTAGTGTATGGGAATTACAAGTCTAGAAGACACACTCCTTTACATTGGGCTTAGTTTTCAATGAGGCCTTCCTCAACTTATCATTCTCCGCCACTAGAACACCGTGGTGAACATGTTGTATGCTGCTACAGCCATTCAATTTTTGGGCAAGGGTGTCTATGATCCCCATAAATAGTTTTTAAAAAATGTACACCCCATGGGGAAATGTTTGTCAGCCCATGCACTTTGTGTATGGTCATTACAAGTCTAGGAGACACGCTCCTTTACATTTTGCCTAGTTTTTAATGGGGCCTTCCTCCACGTCTCATCGTCCACCGCTAGTGATCACTGATGAGCAAACGTGCTCGCCACTACTCGGTACTTGCCGAGTATCACTGTGCTCAATGTACTCGGCGAGCACCGAGCATTTCTGGAATTATTAGGCAGGAGCTTGTGTCTCCGCCCTGCAATTTTGGCTCTCTTTACGCCAATGAACATGCAGGGATTGTCTGCCATGGAAGATGAAGAAAAGGTGTATACTCCAGCTTCTAAAATCTTGAAATGCTTTATTGGTGCATATAAATATAGCGTGATTAAAATCCTTGCTCAAAGGTGGATGCAGTCTTCATCTTCCATTGCTGCAAGTCTTGGTCAGGATGATAGCTCCATGCTCCTTCGGTCTGTCGGTGAGCTGATATTTTTCTATATAATTGTCTGCCATGCACTGTAATACCGCAGCCATCTTTTTTGTGGTATTACAGTGATTGGCTGGCCGCACAGCGGCATCAGGTCTATAAGAGACCTGACACCGCCCTGCTGAGCACATTCAGCTCCGGACTCAGCTAGTGTAGGGAGAGCTACCACTGAGATAGGGTCAGATTTGTTCTTTTATTAGTCAGTGTGGGTCTACTAGTGTTCAATCCACAAATCCTGATAAACCAACAGTACTTTTTAGGGCTATTTCGGGGGTATATAGATCATTGTGCTAGGTAGGCAGGGGAGTCTATGTGCACATATCCACATCACTGCAAGGCATGCAGGCACTGTATGTGAGTCTATAGATCTCCCTGCATACATCAAAAGGCTCCATTGCTGTCGGCTGCTGCATATTTTATATATACAGTACAGACCAAAAGTTTGGACACACCTCATTTAAAGATTTTTCTGTATTTTCATGACTATGAAAATTGTACATTCACACTGAAGGCATCAAAACTATGAATTAACACATGTGGAATTATATACTTAACAAAAAAGTGTGAAACAACTGAAATTATGTCTTATATTCTAAGTAGCCTACTTTTGCTTTGATGAGTGTGCTTTGCACACTCTTGGCATTCTCTTGATGAGCTTCAAGAGGTAGTCAAAGGGAATGGTCTTCCAATAATCTTGAAGGAGTTCCCAAAGATGCTTAGCACTTGTTGGCCCTTTTGCCTTCACCCTGCGGTCCAGCTCGCCCCAAACCATCTCGATTGGGTTCAGGTCTGGTGACTGGAGGCCAGGTCGTGGTCCAACTAAAAGCAAACCGGATGGAATAGCATGCCGCTGCAAGATTCTGTGGTAGCCATACTGGTTCAGTATGCCTTCAATTTTGAATAAATCCCCAACAGTGTCACCAGCAAAGCACCCCCACACCATCACACCTCCTCCTCCATGCTTCACGGTGGGAACCAGGCATGTAGAGTCCATCCGTTCACCTTTTCTGCGTCGCACAAAGACACGGTGTTTGGAACCAAAGATCTCAAATTTGGACTCATCAGACCAAAGCACAGATTTCCACTGGTCTAATGTCCATTCCTTGTGTTCCTTAGCCCAAACAAGTCTCTTCTGCTTGTTGCCTGTCCTTAGTAGTGGTTTCCTAGCAGCTATTTTACCATGAAGGCCTGCTGCACAAAGTCTCCTGTTAAGAGCTCCTTCTCACTTGCGAGAAATACGTGCGAGTCTCGTATGTTAAAACCAAGCTCTGGCGCCGGCACTCCAGAGCGGAGCGTGTGGCTGCATAGCAATACATGGAGCTGCACGCTGCGCTCTGGAGTGCCGGCGCCAGAGCTTGGTTTTAACGTGCGAGACTCGCATGTATTTCTCGCAAGTGAAAAGGAGCCCTAACAGTTGTTGTAGAGATGTGTCTGCTGCTTGAACTCTGTGTGGCATTGACTTGGTCTCTAATCTGAGCTGCTGTTAACTTGAGATTTCTGAGGCTGGGGACTCGGATAAACTTATACTCAGAAGCAGAGGTGACTCTTGGTCTTCCTTTCCTGGGGCGGTCCTCATGTGAGCCAGATTCTTTGTAGCGCTTGATGGTTTTTGCCACTGCACTTGGGGACACTTTCAGTTTTCCCAATTTTTTTGACTGGCTGACCTTAATTTCTTAAAGTAATGATGGCCACTCGTTTTTCTTTACTTAGCTGCTTTTTTCTTGCCATAATACAAATTCAAACAGTCTATTCAGTAGGACTATCAGCTGTGCATCCACCAGACTTCTGCACAAAACAACTGATGGTCCCAACCCCATTTATAAGGCAAGAAATCCCACCTATTAAACCTGACAGGGCACACCTGTGAATTGAAAACCATTCTCGGTGACTACCTCTTGAAGCTCATCAAGAGAATGCCAAGAGTGTGCAAAGCAGTCATCAAAGCAAAAGGTGGCTACTTTGAAGAACCTAGAATATGACATAATTTCAGTTGTTTCACACTTTTTTGTTAAGTATATAATTCCATATGTGCTAATTCATAGTTTTGATGCCTTCAGTGTGAATGTACAATTTTCATAGTCATGAAAATACAGAAAAATCTTTAAATGAGAAGGTGTGTCCAAACTTTTGGTCTGTACTATACCTAGCTGCAGGTCTCAGTGGCCAGGATTTTTATTTTGGGCACCTTATATGTGCTAATTTTAGTACATACCAAGCCAGAGTCCCCTTTTTTTCAACATTTATTTGCTTACTCACACTGCAGACTACAGCCAGGTAATTTTAATACAAGAGCGTTAAAATCTAACAATTTAAAACGTTTGTTTTTGTCCCAGGCATCAGATGTGAGTGCCCATAAAATTCTTGCCTGTTTTTTTTTTGGAGTGTCTTACAACATTTTTGGACAAACATTTTGGTGAAAAAAAAATCTTTAGCTGGCAAAAAATATTTCGCTACAGCTCTTATATTTAGCACTATGATTTGTATGCCACACGCATCGCATATCATTGCGCTAAATATTGTACAATTTTAGTACTCCAAATTTTTTATTTTAGTGTTATAGCCTACTTATTGACACAATTTTGGTGGTCCCAGAAAAATCAAGGCCATATTTTGATCAGTCTGTTATCTCCGTCAGATGCACTGTCTATCTGTGGTGTCCAAATCCTCGCTTTGCAGGCATACATTGCATTTTTTGGTCTGCTACCCTTGCGGTATACTGAATTTTGTGGTTTAAAAATTTTTACAAAACACAGGCCACATATTGAAAGTCTGTTATCTCAGTCAGACGCCTGGTCTATCTGTGGTCTCCAAATCTTTGCTTTTCAGGCATACATTCCAGTTTTTGGTCTGCTACCCTTAGTGTATACAGTATTTTGTTGTTATTAAAATTTCTAGAATATACAGCCCACATATTGAAACAGTCTGTTATCTCAGTCACACGTCTGGTCTATCTATGGTCTTCAAATCTTGACTTTTCAGGCATACATTCCAGTTTTTGGTCTGTTACCCTTGGTGTATACAGTATTTTGTTGTTTTTAAAATTGTGAAAAATACAGGCCACATATTGAAACAGTATGTTATCTCAGTCACATGTCTGGTCTATCTGTGGTCTGGTCTGCTACCCTTGGTGTATACAGCATTTTGTTGTTTTTAAAATTGTGAAAAATACAGACCACATATTGAAACAGTCTGTTATCTCAGTCACACATCTTGTCTATCTGTGGTCTTCGAATCTTGGCTTTTCAGGCATACATTCCAGTTTTTGGGCTGCTACCCTTGGTGTATACAGTATTTTGCTGTTTTTAAATTTCTAAAAAATACAGCCCACTTATTGAAACAGTCTGTTATCTCAGTCACACGTCTGGTCTATCTGTGGTCTTTTTTGGTCTGCTAGCCTTGGTGTATACAATATTTTGTTGTTTTTTAAATGTTAGAAAATACAGGCCACATATTGAAAGTCTGTTATCTCAGTCAGACTCCTAGTATATCTGTGGTCTCCAAATCCTTGCTTTTCAGGCATACATTCCAGTTTTTGGTCTGCTACCCTTGGTGTATACTGTATTTTGTGGTTTAACATTTTTGAAAAAATACAGGCCACATATTGAAACTTTGTGTTATCTCCGTCCGACTCCTGTTCTATGTGTGGTCTAAAAATAGTTGTTTTTTAGCAGTGGTTTCCTAGCAGCTATTTTACCATGAAGGCCTGCTGCACAAAGTCTCCTCTTAACAGTTGTTGTAGAGATGTGTCTGCTGCTAGAACTAAGCGTGGTATTGACCTTGTCTCTAATCTGAGCTGCTGTTAACCTGCGATTTCTGAGGCTGGTGACTCGGATAAACTTATCCTCAGAAGCAGAGGCGACTCTTGGTCTTCCTTTCCTGGGGCAGTCCTCATGTGAGCCAGTTTCTTTGTAGCGCTTGATGGGTTTTGCCACTGCACTTGGGGACACTTTCAAAGTTTTCCCAATTTTTGGGACTGACTGACCTTCATTTCTTAAAGTAATGATGGCCACTCATTTTTCTTTACTTAGCTGCTTTTTTCTTGCCATAATACAAATTCTAACAGTCTATTCAGTAGGACTATCAGCTGTGTATCCACCAGACTTCTGCACAACACAACTGATGGTCCCAACCCCATTTATAAGGCAAGAAATCCCACTTATTAAACCTGACAGGGCACACCTGTGGAGTGAAAACCATTCCCAGTGACTACCTCTTGAAGCTCATCAAGAGAATGCCAAGAATGTGAAAAGCAGTCATCAAAGCAAAAGGTGGCTACTATGAAGAACCTAGAATATAAGACATTTTCAGTTTCACACTTTTTTGTTAAGTATATAATTCCACATGTGTTAATTCATAGTTTTGATGCTTTCAGTGTGAATGTACAATTTTCATAGTCATGTAAATACAGAAAAATCTTTAAATGAGAAGGTGTGTTCAAACTTTTGGTCTGTACTGTACATTTGTGCTCGTTGCTCATGTCGAGCAAATTGGAACACTCGGGTACTCGACCCGAGCAACAAGCAACCGAGCATTTTAGTGCTCGCTCATCACTAGTTGTTATGAAAAGGAGGGGGTCCAAAGAACATTTCTTGCACAGGGGCCCTCCAATATCAGTATCCGCCCCTATACATACAGAGACATGCATGCACATACAGAGGGTACAGAAAGTATTCAGACCCCTTTAACTTTTTCACTCTTTGTTTCATTGCAGCCATTTGGTAAATTCAAAAAAGTTCATTTTTTCTCATTAATGTACACTCTGTACCCCATCTTAGCTGAAAAAAAAAAAAAACAAATCTAGTAATTTTTGCACATTTATTAAAGAAGAAAAACTGAAATATCATATGTTCATAAGTATTCGGACCCTTTGCTCAGATCAGACACTTATATTTAAGTCACATGCTGTCCATTTCCTTGTGATCCTCCTTGAGATGGTTCTACTCCTTCATTGGAGTCCAGCTGTGTAAAACACACCTGTCTATATAAGACCTCACAGGTGACAGTGCATGTCAGTCCAAATGAGAATCATGAGGTCAAAGGAACTAGCCAAGGAGCTCAGAGACAAAAGAATTTCTGCAGTACTCAAGGTTCCTAAGAGCACAGTGGCCTCCATAATCCTTAAATGGAAAAAGTTTGGGACCACCAGAAGTCTACCTAGACCTGGACGTCCTGCCAAACTGAGCAATATTGGGAGAAGAGCCTTATTGAGAGGTAAAGAAGAACCCCAAGATCACTTTGGCTGAGCTCCAGAGATGCAGTAAGGAGATGGGAGAAAGTTCCACAAAGTCAACTATCACCACACCCCTCCACAAGTCAGGCCTTTATGGCAGAGTGGCCAGATAGAAGTCTATCCACAGTACAAGACATATGAAAGCCTGCATAAAGTTTGCTAAAAAACACATGAAGGACTCCCAGACTATGAGAAATAAGTTTCTCTGGTCTGATGAGACGAAGATAGACCTTTTTGATGATAATTCTGAGCGGTATGTGAGGAGAAAGCCAGGCACTGCTCATCACCTACCCAATACAATCCCAACAGTGAAACATGGCTGCAATGAAACAGTGAAAAATTTAAAGGGGTCTGAATACTTTGTGTACACACTGTACATTATCTTTTCATTTGTCTACTAGATGGGCTGTTTCCTTAGATACAAGAAAAAGCTTTATCTACTAGCGTTGCCATTTCCTAAATGTCCCTTGTATTATCACCTAGTTTTGGCAACTTTGCTTGGCAGTACAGAAACAGAAGCAACCTTCGTTTCTTTATCTCAGTTCCTTTTCCACTCTCTTTTAACTACAATAACCCAGCTACTTGCCTACTTCTGACCCACTTATCCACCCTCCATGTCTACCCCACTGCTTGCTCAGAGAGCAACATGCGTTTCTCAAATGATTAATCTCCGTGTTGCAATTTGCTCCTCCGGATCTCTAATATGAGCTTCCACGTTGGCAGCATTCTCACATGTGCCGCACTGGTATTTTCTTTGGAACTCCTTGAGCCCTTGTTCCGTTTGTGCATACATATTGCAGACTGGACACTGATGATAACCTTGAATCCTGCCATCTATTTATCCAAGCAAACAAAAATCAGTAATGAAGGTAAAGAAAATGAAGAACTTACTCATGTTGAACTCCTGCTTACAACTCCCATTTATTTAACTTGCACTTTGTTTACAAACCACTTTGTTTAGCAAGGCCGATGAGCAAGACTATGTCAAATGTGAAGGCTCGCTTTCATTTGATATCTGTATGTATGAAAAGAATGCTGCTGGGGTCATAGTTTATGATTCTGTTAGCTTATCTAACGTGTTATAATGAAAAGAAAATGCTGCTATCATTCTGATTTAGTTTTCAAATAAAAGTCACAATTTTGCTGACACTCTAATAGAGGAAAACAAAATAATTTTATTCAAAGTGCATAAACAAGAATAATTTAGCCCAAGGTGTTTTCAGTCACTAGCAATGGCTCAGCGTTGCAAGTGAACTATAAAAATATACAGTAAATTTCAATGTGAACACCCCTAAGCATCTTCATAAAATGTAATGTAAAGTAAATATATGTAAATGCTATTAGTGGATGCACAATAAGCTTAAATTTGCTCAATGGCATTTGAGTTTCTTTAAAATGATAACAGTGCAAAGTATGTGTATTCTTTCCACTCGAATTTCCCATTTACTTTACATGTGATGGTTCTGGAAAAAATAATGTAGGAGAGTTCCTGTATATGGAGCCTTTTTTGCAACAGTCCACTGGAAAAATAAGTATAAAAATCAACTCTCAACCAGAAATAAAACAATCTCACCAGTGTCACGTTTTGGAGATAGCTATCATTTTATGATCCTTGCAACATGATTAGGTATAATAATCAAGCCAAACATGTATTTTTCAGTATTGAAAATAGCTTTTATTGCAATGAGTCATGAAAAACAAATACATAATATACTTCAAAGCAGCGCAGACTTGAGCACAGTGTTACAAATGTTACGCTCACACTTCTAGAATAAAAGCATAACATAAAGCAAATGCACACTATGCACTACAACATCATTCTGATAATGCTACTTAAGTCATTTTTTTTAAGGAGTTGTACCGTATTAAGCTACAAGTCTGCTATCTATCTACAAATTTAAAAAACTGACCGTCACATCCAAACATAGTCTAAGTATGAACAGGCGCTGAACCTAGAGTCACGAACTCATATACACTCAAACATAAAAAGGCAGCACTCTGTAGTGCCAAAACTTGTAAACATGAAATATGAAAATTGAATTGCATTACTGCACTAGAAATATGAAAAATTTAGAAAGTTTAGTGCATAAATTGGCCAATTCATGTCTACCTGGTAGCCACGATAAGGCATTTCTTGTTTACCAAGACCTAGCAATGCCTTTCCTCTCTTAGAATAAAGTCTTTATCTGTACGGGAACATGAATCCTCTGTTAGACTAAAATCTGTATCTCTGTGGTGGGGTAGTGGTCCTGCTGTGATTAAAAACACCTGTGGCTAAAAGGCGGAGTGCATAGTCAGAAGGCTAATGAATACAAATTTCAAAAAACCGTCCCATCCAAACATAGAGTAAGTGTGCACAGGTGCTGAACCTAGAGTCACCAACTCATATACACTCAAACAAAAAAGGCAGCACTGCAAGTTTTGGCGCAACAGAGTGCTACCTTTTTTGTCTGAGTGTAAATGAGTTGGTGACTCTAGGTTCAGCACCTGTTCACACTTAGTCTATGTTTGGATGTGACTGTCAGTTTTTTGAAACTTGTATTCATTAGCCTTCTGACTGAGCACTCCGCCTTTTAGCCACAGGTGTTTTTAATCACAGCAGGACCACTACCTCTACACCCCTCCACTACCACTACGCCCCTTGTCAGATAGGGTGCAGAAAGTGTCTAAAAACATAATACATACAAATAATGAAAGACAGGATTTTTTTGCACTAATTACATTGGAATTCTGGGGAATTTAGTTAGATAAATCTCCCCCATAACCTAAACCTTTGATCACCTTTTGGTTAGGGTCACATGACTGTTTTCTCTCCATATGAGAAAATAGGTCCAATTATGCTAATCAGACTCTGATCAGAATTCGACCAGTGTGGGATCTGGTTTTCTTGAAGATGGCGAGAAAAAAAAGATTCTCCACCATCTCTATTGTCAAAAACAAAATATTCATATAACAATTAATATGTCTCCAGGTTGGGAATATGGTTATAGTTTTGTGTTCCCCCTATAACTTTAATAAACCAAAGTGTGAACAACCCTTAGGGTATGAACATTTCAAAACACCATATGTTAGGTGTCGAGTTCCCGCCACTACACTGGGGGAATTTCGAACCATGTCTGCTGCGGTCTCCCATTCTATTTCGGCTGCAGTGGAGCCTGCTCAGCGGAGACGTCGGTCCCAGCGTCTGGCTCAGCCTGATACTGTGCGAAGGGTTACCGCTGCCTTTTCAGGCTCTCCCTTTGTAGCCAGCACTGGTCAGCGGCGAGCAGGCTTTTCTGGGACTAAGTCCTGCTTTGCATACACTGAGCTTGCCCACGGGAGGACCTCTCATTGGAGGTCGGGGGTCACACGCTCAGGCCCTGTAGCAGCTCCTATTGGTCCTCCAGGAAGGTCCTGAAAGAGCTGCAACTATAAAAGGGTCGCATGGCCACACTGCCATGCGCTAGTATCAAATGTATTTGGCTTATGCCAGTGGATACTTTACCACTCTATATATATATACGTGGTGTGAGACTGTAGCACTGGGACTGTACACTCAGGCAGGCAGTTACCGTCAGTGGGGGCAATTAGCCGTTGGCTTGCTTGCAAGCACAACCCTACTTAGGGCTATAGTTTTTGTGTACAGCGCAACTCTGTGCGGCAACAGAGATCGCTTTCAGTTCACACGGGGTGAAGCTTAACCCACGTGTGAGCTCAGAGTTTATCCGCCATTACTTTGCAGCAGATATCTCTGCCCGGTGGAACCCGGGCTGCGAACGCACCTTGTTGCCTCCTACCTATACTCGGTGCGTTTCGCTAGCCCTAACAGTATACTAGCGCCAGAGTCTGGCTAAGTAATGGCAGAAGAACAGCGATTGCGGGGGTACATCCAGCTGCTGGAGGGCAGGTTAGCAGCTCTCGAGCGTGCAACCTCAGCGGTGGATGTTACCGCAATAGCTGTTCAGGCTGCTAGCGTGGCTGCAGCAACTTTAACCACTGCCACCCCTGTTCTGACCTTATCCCACCACCCGCTGCCAGAGAAATATACTGGTGACAGTAAGTCATGTAGGGGTTTCATGAGCCAGTGCGGTATTCACCACGAGCTCCTGGCTGCACGTTTTCCCACAGAGCGGGCAAAGGTGGGATTCATTATTTCTCTTTTGTCGGACAGGGCGTTGGAGTTGGCTACGCCCACTGGCAGACACAGACAGAAAAGGGCCCCGTGCAAGAAAAATATTTGGACCTTTTGCAGCTCAAGAGCTACTAAAAATGCAAAATTGCACCTGTTTTGGAGGTAGAAATGGGCCCCCTTACCTCTTGGGCCCCTGTGCGGCCGCACTGGTTGCACCAATGATATGTCCGCCCCTGGCTACGCCGCTGTGGGAGCGCGATGATCATGTGGTGCAGAGTGCTCCTCGGTTTTTGAGCACTCTGAAACAGGTCCTTTTTCACCCATGATACAGCGCTCCAACTGCTGGCATTGACTCAGGGTACGTCCATGGTCAGCCATTTTGCCGTCCACTTCCGGACTTTGGCATCTGAGCTGGAGTGGCTGGATAAAGCCCTCATCCCGTATTTTGGAGGGGGCTGGCTGACCATGTGAAGGACGCTTTGGCCACTAGGGAGATTCCCGCCACACTAGAGGAGCTCATAGCTGTATCAACTCGCATCGACCTTCATTTTTATGAGCGAAGGTTGGAGCGAGCCCAGAGTAAGCAGAGGTTTCGGCTGGCTCCCACCTTCGCCAAACCTCAGGAATCTCCGGTCCAGGCGTCCGAGTCACATGAGGCCATGGAGGTGTCACAAGCGGGGTCTAAGTCCTGGACCGCTTGTGCACTTAAGGTCTGTCATCTTTGCCGGCAGTCAGGACACCTTGCCTCCAGGTGATCTCAGTGGTCAGGAAAACGTCAGCGTTCAGTGGTAGTTGGAGTAGGTACACTAGACACAGCGACGTTTTCCTCCAAATTGTCCTTCAAGGGGACAATTACCATAGGCCCATCCACTCTTATGGTAGAGCTTTGCATGGACTCCGGGGTGGAGGGCAATTTTATGTCTTCTGCTTTCGCCCAACGACACGCAATACCCCTGGTGATGCTCGCCAAACCAGTGACCGTTCGAGTGGTAAATGGGTCAACACTACCCTCACAGATTACTCACCAAACCATTCAATTTACTCTTTCCATGTCTCCATCTCATCAGGAGATTATATCCCTATTAGTCATTCCCTCGGGAATTGACGAGGTCCTGTTGGGATACCATGGCTACGCTACCACTCTCCTCATATAGAGTGGTCCTCTGGGAGAATTCTGGGATGGAGTAAATCCTGTGAGGGTAGATGTCAGACGGAGTGCGTTCAGGCTGCTACAACTGAGGTACCCGCAGATCTATCCTCTCTCCCCAAGCACTATTGGTCCTATGCGGATGTGTTCTCCAAAAGGGCTGCGGAGACCCTTCCGCCTCACCGCCCCTATGACTGTCCTATTGACCGGTTGCCTAGTACTGACCCTCCCCGGGGTCGAGTCTATCTGTTATCTCTTCCGGAGACAGAGGCAATGTCCAAGTACATCCGAGAGAATCTGGCAAGAGGATTCATTAGGAAGTCAGTGTCACTACACTGACTAAGACTACAGGGGTTTTAACGCCATCACCGTTAAGAATAAGTACCCATTACCCCTGATATCTGGGCTCTTTGATAGGCTACGGGGAGCAAGAGTATTTACTAAATTAGATCTACGGGGTGCTCCAAACCTGATTCGCATCCGTGAGGGGGACGAATGGAAGATGGCTTTTAACACCAGGAATGGGCACTATGAATATCTGGTGATGCCCTTCGGGCTCTGTAATGCCCCAGCCTTTTCCAAGACTTTGTGAACGACATCTTCCTTGATATGCTCACCACCTTGGTCGTAGTCTATCTGGATGATATTCTCATCTACTCTCCAAATATTGACTCCCACCGGAGAGAGGTTTGCAAAGTCTTCGACCTCTTATGGGCAAACTCCCTCTATGCCAAGTTAGAGAAGTGTGTGTTTGAGCAGGAGTCCTTGCCTCTCCTTGGCTATGTCATCTCTGCCTTGGGATTGGCTATGGATCCTGCCAAGCTACAGGCTGTGATGGACTGGCAGGAACCCCATTCTCTTAAAGCGGTGCAGCGCTTTATGGGGATCATTAATTACTTTTGCCAGTTTATTCCCCACTTCTCAACTTTGGTAGCTCCCTTGGTTGCCCTCACCAAGAAAGGAGCAAATCCCAAATTGTGGTCGGATGAGGTCTACAAGGCCTTTCTCTGTATTAAGTCACACTTCGCTAGCGCTCCCATTCTACATCGCCCCGATGTAGATTAGCCATTTATAATGGAGGTGAATGCCTCATCCGTTGGTGCTGGAGCAGTCCTCTTCCAAAAGGATGCTCAAGGTCGGAAGCATCCTTCTTTTCCAAGACCTTTTCACCTGCAGACAGGAATAATTCCATCCATGACAGGGAGTTGCTAGCTATGAAGTTGGCTTTCTCAGAGTGGAGACACCTCCTGGAGGGTTTCCCTTCCAAGTTTTCCCTTCCAAGTTTTTACTGACCACAAAAATTTGGTGTACTTACAGACAGCCCAACGGCTAAATTATCGCCAGGCCAGATGGTCCCTGTTCTTCTCCCGGTTCCATTTCACCCTCCTTTTTCTCTACGGGGAGAAGAACATTCATGCCAATGCTCTCTCCCGCTCCGTAGTGTCATCTGAGGAGGATGAGGAGGAGCCTCGGCTTATTGTCCCTTCTGAGAGTCTGAGAACCATGGCTCCAGTTTCGCTAGAGTCTGTGCCCCCAGGCAAGACTTTTGTACCTTCAAATTTGCGACCGGAAGTTTTCTCTTGTGCTCATTTGTCCAGGATGGGTGGACATTTTGGGTCCAAGAGGACATTTGAGCTTCTGGCGAGGACATACTGGTGGCCACATATGACTCGTGATGTCGGGGATTATATTTGAGCGTGTGTCTTCTGCGCCAAGAATCGGTCTCCTTGGCAACGTCCTGCTGGGCTACTTTTCCCCCTGCCAGTGGCAAACAGGCCTTGGGAGATGGTCGGGATGGACTTCGTGGTGGGCTTACCCAAGTCTCGTAGCTGCACCATTATCTGGGTAGTCACCGATCATTTCTCTAAAATGGTGCACTTGGTGCCGCTTCCACAGTTACCTTCTGCGCGGCTCTTGGCGGCGTTGTTCATAAAACATATTTTCCGTCTACATGGCATGCCTGACAAAATTGTCAGTGACTGGGGTCTCCAGTTCGCATCTCAGTTTTGGAGAGAGCTCTGTCGTTTATTCAGCATAGAACTGACTCTTCTGCATATCATCCTGAGACGAGTGGGTTGGTAGAGAGGGCCAACCAGCCTCTGGTGACATATTTGCGACATTTAATAATAATAATAATAATCTTTATTTATATAGCGCCAACATATTCCGCAGCGCTTTACAGTTTAACAGTTTCAAACACAACAGTCATAGGTAACAATGTTAACAATACAGTAATAAAGCAGAATAAAACAAAATACGACAACCCTGCTCGTGAGAGCTTACAATCTACAGTAAAGGTGGGGAGATACAAAGTACAGGTGTGTATTTACAATGATGTATTTACAATGATGGTCCAGCCATCTTCAGGGAGTGGGGGGTAGATGGAGATAGTGAATGGGCTACACACACACAAACATAAAATGAGTTTGATTAGGGAACGTGATAGGCCGCTCTGAACAAATGTGTTTTGAGGGAGCGCCTAAAACTATGCAAATTGTGGATGGTTCTAATATCTTGGGGTAGAGCATTCCAGAGGATTGGTGCAGCACGGGAGAAGTCTTGGAGTCGGGAGTGTGAGGTACGGATTAGTGCAGAGGTTAGTCGAAAGTCGTTTGCAGAGCGCAGCGGTCAGCTAGGCCGATAGAGAGAAATGAGGGAGGAGATGTAAGGCAGTGCCGCACTGTAGAGAGCTTTGTGGGTGAGAACAAGTACTTTGAATTGTATCCTGTAATGAATGGGCAGCCAGTGTAATGACTGGCGAAGAGCTGACACATCCGAGTAACGATTAGCCAGATGGACGACCCTGGCTGCTGCATTAAGGATAGACTGGAGAGGGGAAAGTCGCGTGAGGGGGAGGCCAATTAATAGAGAGTTGCAGTAGTCCAGACGGGAGTGGATTAGGGCGACAGTGAGAGTTTTTGTTGTCTCCATGGTGAGAAAAGGGCGGATCCTAGAGATGTTTCTTTTTGTCTCTGCTAGGCAGTATGACTGGGCATCTTTGCTACCATGGGCGGAATTTGCTTTGAACAATGCTGCAGCTGACTGCACCGGGCAGACCCCATTTCTCCTTAATTACGGCCACCATCCGTGTGCCCCTGTGCCCATGCCCGTTTCTTCCACCGATTCTAGGGTGGCAGACTGGGCGGTGGAGGCACGTGACATATGGGATGGAACACAGGATGCCATCCGGGCCTCCAAGGAGAGAATGAGGGTTTCTGACGATGCACACCGGCGCCCCACTCTGACCTTTGCTCCTGGCGACTTAGTGTGGCTCTCCGCCCATAACATCAGGCTGCGAGTTGAGTCCACTAAGTTTGCTCCTCACTACATAGGTCCTTTCAAGGTTCTGGAACAGGTCAACCCTGTGGTGTACCGTTTGGCTACTCCTCCACGCCTAGGTATCACTGACACTTTCCATGTATCCCTCCTAAAGCCCATCAATATGTCCCGTTTTCCGAGTCATCTGCCGAGACATCGGGTTCATCCACGGATGAGTACGAGGTGAACTCTATCTTGGGGTGCAAGGTGGTACATGGCAAAAAATACTATCTGGTGGACTGGACAGGTCACGGCCCAGAGGACAGAACCTGGGAACCTGTGGAGCACATTCGGGCTCCGCTGCTCATTGCAGCCTTTGAGCATAGCGAGGCCCAAGGAGGGGGGCCCTAGGAGAGGGGTAATGTTAGGTGTTGAGTTCCCACCGCTTCACAGGAAAAATCTCGAACCATGTCTGCTGCGGTCTCCCATTCTATTTCAGCCGCAGTGGAGCCTGCTCAGCAGAGACATCGGTCCCAGCGTCTGGCTCAGCCTGATACTGTGCGAAGGGTTACTGCTGCCTTTCCAGGCTCTCCCTTTGTAGCCAGCACTGGTCAGTGGCGAGCAGGCTTTTCTGGAACTAAGTCCTGCTTTGCATACACTGAGCATGCCCACTGGAGGACCTCTCATTGGGGGTCACACGCTCAGGCTCTGTAGCAGCTCCTATTTGTCATCCAGGAAGGTCCTGAAAGAGCTGCAACTATAAAAGGTTCGCATGGCTGCACGGCCATGCGCTAGTATCAAATGTATTTGACTTATGCCAGTGGATACTTTACCACTCTATATATATATGTAGTGTGAGACTGTAGCGCTGGGACTGTACACTCAGGCAGGCAGTTACCGTCAGTGGGGGCAATTAGCCGTTGGCTTGCTTGGTGGATAAAGGTGTTTCCCAACATTGGAATACCTGTTTTACCGGCTATAGATAGGTAACCTCTTTTGCTATGCAAGCATCTTCCTAGCTAAATCATGTCTGCAGCCTGTCATGAATCCCCAATGGCTAGGGATAGCACAGGATAAGCAAAGTATAATAAATATCGGACGAGCTCTAGGGTGATGGAACCTGGGCTGACCGCTGCCCTACGCCTGACAAACGCAACTAGAGATAGCCAGGGAGCGTGCCTACGTTGGTTCTAGACGCCACGCACCAGCCTAAGAGCTAACTAGTACTGCAGAGAAAACAAAGACCTCACTTGCCTTCAGAGGAATTAACCCCAAAGATACAGTTGCCCCCCACATGTATTGACGGTGAAATGAGAGGAAGGCACATACATAGAGATGATGTATATAGCTTTAGCAAATAGAGGCCCACTGAAAACTAGAAAGCAGAATGACACAAAAGGGGACTGAGCGGTCAGCAAAAAACCCTAATCAAAAAAAACCATCCTGAGATTACAAGAACCCATGTGCCAACTCATGGCACATGGGGAGAACCTCAGTCCACTAGAGCAACCAGCTAACAAAGAGACATTCTAAGCAAGCTTGACAAAAAACCAAACAACTGAAAATCAGCACTTAGCTTATCCTGAAAGATCTGGGAGCAGGTAGGCAGGAACCAAACAGAGCACATCTGAACACATTGAAGGGAAATGACAGAGAGGCCAGGTAAAATAGGAAACACCCAGCCTCTGATGGACAGATGGAAACCAAAGGCCGCAACCCACCAAAGTCACCCAGTACCAGCAGTAACCACCAGAGGGAGCCCGCAAACAGAATCCACAACAGTACCCCCCCCTTGAGGAGGGGTCACCGAACCCTCACGAGAACCCCCAGGGCGATCAGGGTGAGCTCTATGGAAGGCGCGGACCAAATCAGTCGCATGAACATCGGAGGCGACCACCCAGGAATTGTCCTCCTGACCATAACCCTTCCACTTAACCAAATACTGGAGTTTGCATCTGGAAACACGAGAATCCAAGATCTTTTCAACAACATACTCCAATTCTGCCTCCACCAGCACCGGAGCAGGAGGCCCGACCGAAGGAACAACAGGCACCTCATACCTCCGCAACAACGACCGATGGAACACATTATGAATAGCGAACGATGCTGGGAGATCCAAACGGAAAGATACAGGGTTAAGAATCTCCGAGATCCTATAAGGACCGATTGTTATGACCCCAATGGCGAGGGTCTCAGAGGTACGTGGAAGTCTGCAGAATACAAAAATCCAGCTCATAGGGCAGTGGTAACTGGGTTGACCATATATCTACTCCTAACGCCAACACTAGAAGTAGCCGGGGATCATTCCTACGTTGATTCTAGATGACACGCTCCAGCCGGAGAATCTAGCTACCCCTAGTAGAGGAAAACAAAAGACCTTTCTTGCCTCCAGAGAAGGGGACCCCAAAGCTGGATAGAAGCCCCCCACAAATAATAACGGTGAGGTAAGAGGAAATGACAAACACAGAAATGAACCAGGTTTAGCACAGAGAGGCCCGCTTACTGATAGCAGAATAAAGAAAGGTAACTTATATGGTCAACAAAAACCCTATCAAAATCCACACTGGAAATTCAAGAACCCCCGAACCGTCTAACGGTCCGGGGGGAGAACACCAGCCCCCTAGAGCTTCCAGCAAAGGTCAGGATATATATTTGGAACAAGCTGGACAAAAATACAAAACCAAAACAAAATAGCAAAAAGCAAAAAGCGGACTTAGCTGATATAACTGGAACCAGGATCAGTAGACAAGAGCACAGCAGACTAGCTCTGATAACTACGTTGCCAGGCATTGAACTGAAGGTCCAGGGAGCTTAAATAGCAACACCCTTAACTAACGACCCAGGTGCGGATAAAAGGAATGACAGAAAAACCAGAGTCAAAAAAACTAGTAACCACTAGAGGGAGCAAAAAGTAAATTCACAACAGTACCCCCCCCTTAGTGAGGGGTCACCGAACCCTCACCACGACCACCAGGGCGATCAGGATGAGCGGCATGAAAGGCACGAACTAAATTGGCCGCATGAACATCAGAGGCGACCACCCAGGAATTATCCTCCTGACCATAGCCCTTCCACTTGACCAGGTACTGAAGCCTCCGCCTGGAGAGGCGAGAATCCAAGATCTTCTCCACCACGTTCTCCAACTCGCCCTCAACCAACACCGGAGCAGGAGGCTCAGCAGAAGGAACTATAGGCACAATGTACCGCCGCAACAAGGACCTATGAAATACATTGTGAATAGCAAACGACACAGGAAGATCCAGACGAAAAGATACAGGATTAAGGATTTCCAATATCTTGTAAGGCCCAATAAAACGAGGTTTAAATTTGGGAGAGGAGACCTTCATAGGAACAAAGCGGGAAGAAAGCCATACCAAATCCCCAACGCGTAGTCGGGGACCCACACCGCGGCGGCGGTTGGCAAAGCGCTGAGCCCTCTCCTGTGACAACTTCAAGTTGTCCACCACATGATTCCAGATCCGCTGCAACCTATCCACCACAGAATCCACCCCAGGACAGTCAGAAGGCTCCACATGACCCGAAGAAAAGCGAGGATGGAAACCAGAGTTGCAGAAAAAAGGCGAAACCAAGGTGGCGGAACTAGCCCGATTATTAAGGGCAAACTCAGCCTATGGCAAGAATGTCACCCAATCGTCCTGATCAGCAGAGACAAAACACCTCAAATAAGCCTCCAAAGTCTGATTGGTTCGCTCCGTCTGTCCATTAGTCTGAGGATGGAAAGCAGACGAAAACGACAAATCAATGCCCATCCTACTACAAAAGGATCGCCAGAATCTGGAAACGAACTGGGATCCTCTGTCTGACACAATATTCTCAGGGATGCCGTGCAAACGAACCACGTTCTGGAAAAACACAGGAACCAGATCGGAAGAGGAAGGCAGCTTAGGCAAAGGAACCAAATGGACCATCTTTGAGAAGCGATCACATATCACCCAGATAACGGACATGCCCTGGGATAGCGGAAGATCAGAAATGAAATCCATGGAGATATGTGTCCAAGGTCTCTTCGGGACAGGCAAGGGCAAGAGCAAACCGCTGGCACGAGAACAGCAAGGCTTAGCTCGAGCACAAGTCCCACAGGACTGCACAAATGACCGCACATCCCTTGACAAGGAAGGCCACCAAAAGGACCTGGCCACCAGATCTCTGGTGCCAAAAATTCCCGGGTGACCTGCCAACACCGAGGAATGAACCTCGGAAATGACTCTGCTGGTCCACTTATCCGGGACAAACAGTCTGTCAGGTGGACAAGACTCAGGCCTATCAGCCTGAAATCTCTGCAACACACGTCGCAGATCCGGAGAAATAGCTGACAAGATAACTCCATCTTTAAGAATACCAACAGGATCAGCGACTCCAGGAGCATCAGGCACAAAGCTCCTAGAAAGAGCATCGGCCTTCACATTCTTTGAACCTGGTAAATACGAGACAACAAAATCAAAGCGGGAGAAAAACAATGACCAGCGGGCCTGTCTCGGATTAAGGCGTTTAGCAGACTCGAGATACATCAGATTTTTGTGATCAGTCAAGACCACCACACGATGCTTAGCACCCTCGAGCCAATGACGCCACTCCTCAAATGCCCATTTCATGGCCAACAACTCCCGATTGCCCACATCATAATTTCGCTCGGCAGGCGAAAACTTCCTAGAGAAAAAGGCACAAGGTTTCATAACAGAGCAACCAGGGCCTCTCTGCGACAAAACGGCCCCTGCTCCAATCTCTGAAGCATCCACCTCAACCTGAAAGGGAAGTGAGACATCGGGCTGGCACAAAACAGGCGCCGAAGTAAACCGGCGTTTCAACTCCTGGAAAGCCTCCACGGCAGCAGGAGCCCAGTTAGCTACATCGGAGCCCTTCTTGGTCATATCCGTCAAAGGTTTCACAATGCTAGAAAAATTAGCGATAAAACGACGGTAGAAGTTAGCGAAACCCAAGAACTTCTGTAGACTCTTAACTGACGAGGGCTGAGTCCAATCAAGAATAGCTCGGACCTTGACTGGGTCCATCTCCACAGCAGAAGGGGAAAAAATGAACCCCAAAAAGGGAACCTTCTGTACACCAAAGAGACACTTTGAGCCCTTGACAAACAAAGAATTTTCACGCAAAATTTTAAAGACCAACCTGACCTGCTCCACATGCGAATCCCAATTATCAGAAAAAACCAAAATATCATCCAGATAAACAATCAAAAATTTATCCAGATACTTCCGGAAAATGTCATGCATAAAGGACTGAAAAACTGAAGGCGCATTGGAGAGCCCAAAAGGCATCACCAAGTACTCAAAATGACCTTCGGGCGTATTGAATGCGGTTTTCCATTCATCACCTTGCTTAATGCGCACAAGGTTGTACGCACCACGAAGATCTATCTTGGTGAACCACTTGGCACCTTTAATCCGGGCAAACAAGTCAGACAACAGCGGTAAAGGATACTGAAATTTGACAGTGATCTTATTTAAAAGCCGATAATCAATACAAGGTCTCAAAGATCCGTCCTTTTTTGCCACAAAAAAGAATCCCGCACCAAGAGGGGAAGAAGACGGACGAATATGTCCTTTCTCTAGAGACTCCTTGATATATGAACGCATAGCGGTATGTTCAGGTACCGACAGATTAAACAGTCTTCCCTTAGGAAATTTACTGCCTGGGATCAAATCTATAGCACAGTCACAGTCCCTATGAGGAGGCAGTGCACTGGACTCAGACTCACTGAAGACATCCTGATAATCAGACAAATACTCCGGAACTTCCGAAGGCGTAGAAGAAGCAATAGACACAGGCAGGGAATCCCCATGAATACCACGACAGCCCCAACTTGAGACTGACATAGCCTTCCAGTCCAGGACTGGATTATGGGTCTGTAACCATGGCAGCCCTAAAACAACCAAATCATGCATTTTATGTAAAACCAGGAAACGTATCACCTCGCGGTGTTCAGGAGTCATGCACATGGTAACCTGTGTCCAATACTGCGGTTTATTTGCTGCCAATGGCGTAGCATCAATACCCCTAAGAGGAATAGGATTTTCTAATGGTTCAAGAGTAAAACCACAGTGCTTAGCAAATGACAGATCCATAAGACTCAGGGCAGCACCTGAATCTACAAACGCCATGACAGGAAAAGACGACAGTGAGCAAATCAAAGTTACAGACAGAATAAATTTAGGTTGCAAATTACCAACGGTGACAGGACTAACAACCTTAGCTATACGTTTAGAGCATGCTGAGATAATATGTGTAGAATCACCACAGTAGTAGCACAAGCCATTCCGGCGTCTATGAATTTTCCGCTCATTTCTAGTCAGGATTCTATCACATTGCATTAAATCAGGTGTCTGTTCAGACAACACCATGAGGGAATTTGCGATTTTTCTATCACATTGCACCGAATTAGGTGTCTGTTCAGACAACACCATGAGGGAATTTGCGGTTTTGCGCTCCCGCAACCGCCGGTCAATTTGAATAGCCAGTGCCATAGTATCATTCAGACCTGTGGGAATAGGAAAACCCACCATAACATTCTTAATGGCTTCAGAAAGGCCATTTCTAAAATTAGCGGCCAGTGCACACTCGTTCCAATGTGTCAGCACGGACCATTTCCGAAATTTTTGGCAGTACACTTCAGCCTCGTCCTGCCCCTGAGACATAGCCAGCAAGGCCTTTTCTGCCTGAATCTCAAGATTGGGTTCCTCATAAAGTAAACCGAGCGCCAGAAAAAACGCATTAATATCAGCCAATGCCGGATCTCCTGGCGCCAGCGAAAAAGCCCAATCCTGAGGGTCGCCCCGTAAGAACGAAATAACAATTTTTACTTGCTGAGCAGAGTCTCCAGATGAACAGGGTCTCAGGGACAAAAACAATTTACAATTATTCACAAAATTCCTAAACTTAAACCTGTCTCCGGAAAACAGTTCAGGAATCGGTATTTTAGGTTCTGACCTAGGATTACTGATAACATAGTCTTGTATGCCCTGCACACGAGTAGCCAGCTGGTCCACACTTGTAATCAAGGTCTGGACATTCATGTCTGCAGCAAGCATAGCCACTCTGAGGTAAAGGGGAAGAAGAAAAAAAAAAAAAAAACTCAGAATCTTCTTTCTTATAATCCCTCTTCTGCAATGCATTAAACATTTAATACTGGCCTGGCAAACTGTTATGACCCCAATGGCGAGGGTCTCAGAGGTACGTGGAAGTCTGCAGAATACAAAAATCCAGCTCATAGGGCAGTGGTAACTGGGTTGACCATATATCTACTCCTAACGCCAACACTAGAAGTAGCCGGGGATCATTCCTACGTTGATTCTAGATGACACGCTCCAGCCGGAGAATCTAGCTACCCCTAGTAGAGGAAAACAAAAGACCTTTCTTGCCTCCAGAGAAGGGGACCCCAAAGCTGGATAGAAGCCCCCCACAAATAATAACGGTGAGGTAAGAGGAAATGACAAACACAGAAATGAACCAGGTTTAGCACAGAGAGGCCCGCTTACTGATAGCAGAATAAAGAAAGGTAACTTATATGGTCAACAAAAACCCTATCAAAATCCACACTGGAAATTCAAGAACCCCCGAACCGTCTAACGGTCCGGGGGGAGAACACCAGCCCCCTAGAGCTTCCAGCAAAGGTCAGGATATATATTTGGAACAAGCTGGACAAAAATACAAAACCAAAACAAAATAGCAAAAAGCAAAAAGCGGACTTAGCTGATATAACTGGAACCAGGATCAGTAGACAAGAGCACAGCAGACTAGCTCTGATAACTACGTTGCCAGGCATTGAACTGAAGGTCCAGGGAGCTTAAATAGCAACACCCTTAACTAACGACCCAGGTGCGGATAAAAGGAATGACAGAAAAACCAGAGTCAAAAAAACTAGTAACCACTAGAGGGAGCAAAAAGTAAATTCACAACACCGATGAACCGAGGCTTGAACTTAGGAGAAGAGACCTTCATAGGGACAAAACGAGAAGACAACCACACCAAGTCCCCAACAAGAAGTCGGGGACCCACGCGGCGACGGCGATTAGCAAACTGCTGAGTCTTCTCCTGAGATAACTTCAAATTGTCCACCACCTGATTCCAAATGTGATGTAGCCTGTCCACCACCACGTCCACTCCAGGACAATCCGAAGACTCCACCTGACCAGAGGAAAAACGAGGATGAAACCCCGAATTACAAAAAAAAAGGAGAGACCAACGTGGCCGAACTAGCCCGATTATTAAGAGCAAATTCGGCCAGTGGCAAAAAAGCAACCCAGTCATCCTGATCAGCAGAAACAAAACACCTCAAATAAGTTTCCAAGGTCTGATTAGTTCGCTCCGTCTGGCCATTCGTCTGAGGATGGAATGCAGACGAGAAAGACAAATCAATGCCCATCTTGGCACAAAACGTCCGCCAAAATCTAGACACAAACTGGGATCCTCTGTCAGAAACGATATTCTCCGGAATCCCATGCAAACGAACCACGTTCTGAAAAAACAAAGGAACCAACTCAGAGGAGGAGGGCAACTTAGGCAAGGGCACCAAATGAACCATCTTAGAAAAGCGGTCACACACAACCCAGATAACGGACATTTTCTGTGAAACCGGGAGATCAGAAATAAAATCCATGGAAATGTGCGTCCAAGGCCTCTTCGGGATGGGCAAGGATAACAACAACCCACTAGCCCGTGAACAGCAAGGCTTAGCTCGAGCACACACTTCACAAGACTGCACAAAGGTACGCACATCCCTAGACAAGGAAGGCCACCAAAAAGACCTGGCCACCAAGTCTCTTGTACCAAATATTCCAGGATGACCAGCCAACACAGAAGAATGGACCTCGGAGATGACTCTACTGGTCCAATCATCCGGAACAAACAGTCTTTCTGGTGGACATCGATCCGGTTTATCCACCTGAAACTCCTGCAATGCGCGTCGCAAGTCTGGGGATACGGCGGACAATATTACTCCATCCCTAAGGATACCAGCAGGCCCAGTGTCTCCAGGAGAGTCAGGCACAAAACTCCTGGAAAGAGCATCTGCCTTCACATTCTTTGAACCTGGCAGGTATGAAACCACGAAATTGAAACGAGAAAAAAATAACGACCAACGAGCCTGTCTAGGATTCAAACGCCTGGCAGACTCAAGGTAAATGAGATTCTTGTGATCAGTCAAGACCACCACGCGATGTTTAGCACCCTCAAGCCAATGACGCCACTCCTCAAATGCCCACTTCATGGCCAAAAGCTCCCGATTAGCCACATCATAATTGCGCTCGGCGGGCGAGAATTTTCTAGAGAAGAAAGCACATGGCTTCATCACCGAGCCATTAGAACTTCTCTGTGACAAAACCGCCCCCGCTCCAATCTCGGAAGCATCAACCTCCACCTGGAAAGGAAGTGAAACATCTGGTTGACACAACACAGGAGCAGAAGAAAACCGGCGCTTAAGTTCCCGAAAGGCCTCCACGGCCGCAGGAGACCAATCAGCAACATCAGCACCCTTTTTAGTCAAATCAGTCAAAGGTTTAACAATACTGGAAAAATTAGCAATGAACCGACGATAAAAATTAGCAAACCCCAAGAACTTCTGAAGGCTCTTAACAGATGTAGGTTGTGTCCAGTCACAAATAGCCTGAACCTTAACGGGATCCATCTCAATAGTAGAAGGAGAAAAAATGTACCCCCAAAAAGAAATCTTCTGGACTCCGAAGAGACACTTTGAGCCCTTCACAAACAGAGAATTGACCCGCAAAACCTGAAACACCTTCCTGACCTGTAGAACATGAGACTCCCAGTCATCAGAAAACACCAAAATATCATCCAAATACACAATCATAAACTTATCCAGATATTCACGGAAAATATTGTGCATAAAGGACTGAAAGACTGACGGAGCATTGGAGAGTCCAAAAGGCATTACCAAATACTCAAAATGGCCCTCAGGCGTATTAAATGCGGTTTTCCACTCATCACCCTGTTTTATCCGCACCAGATTATACGCACCACGAAGATCTATTTTAGTGAACCACCTAGCCCCCTTAATGCGAGCAAACAAATCAGTAAATAATGGCAATGGATACTGGTATTTGACTGTAATCTTATTCAGAAGGCGATAATCTATACAAGGCCTCAGGGAACCATCTTTCTTTGCCACGAAAAAAAAACCTGCTCCCAGAGGGGACGAAGATGGACGAATATGTCCCTTTTCCAAGGACTCCTTAATATAATTCCGCATAGCAGTATGCTCTGGCAGTGACAGATTAAATAAACGACCCTTAGGGAACTTACTGCCAGGAATCAATTCTATAGCACAGTCACACTCTCTATGGGGAGGGAGCGAATTGAGCTTAGGCTCCTCAAAAACATCCCTATAATCCGACAAAAACGCAGGGATCTCCGAAGGAGTAGATGAAGCTATAGAAATCGGAGGTGCATCATCATGAACCCCGTGACATCCCCAGCTTAGCACAGACATTGTTTTCCAGTCCAGGACAGGATTATGAGTTTGTAACCATGGCAGACCAAGCACTAGTACATCATGTAAATTATACAGTACAAGGAAGCGAATCACCTCCTGATGAACGGGAGTCATGCGCATGGTCACTTGTGTCCAATACTGCGGTTTATTCATAGCCAATGGTGTAGAACCAATTCCTTTCAGAGGAATAGGAACTTCCAGAGGCTCTAGACTAAAACCGCAGCGTTTAGCAAATGACCAATCCATAAGACTCAGGGCAGCGCCTGAATCCACATAGGCATCGACGGAAATGGAAGACAGTGAAAAAATCAGAGTCACAGACAAAATGAACTTAGACTGCAGAGTATCAATGGCAAAAGATTTATCAACCCTTTTTGTGCGTTTAGAGCATGCTGATATAACATGAGCTGAATCACCACAATAAAAACACAAACCATTTTTCCGCCTATAATTTTGCCGTTCACTTCTGGACTGAATTCTATCACATTGCATAGTCTCAGGTGCCTGTTCAGAAGACACCGCCAACTGGTGCACGGGTTTGCGCTCCCGTAAACGCCGATCAATCTGAATGGCCATAGCCATAGACTCATTCAGACCTGTAGGCGCAGGGAACCCCACCATAATATCCTTAATGGCCTCAGAAAGACCATTTCTGAAGTTTGCAGCCAGGGCGCACTCATTCCACTGAGTAAGCACCGACCATTTCCGAAATTTCTGACAATATATTTCCGCTTCATCATGCCCCTGAGAGAGTGCCAATAAAGCCTTTTCAGCCTGAATCTCTAGGTTAGGTTCCTCATAGAGCAATCCCAATGCCAGAAAAAACGCATCCACACTGAGCAATGCAGGATCCCCTGGTGCCAATGCAAATGCCCAATTCTGAGGGTCGCCCCGTAGGAACGATATAACAATCTTGACCTGTTGAGCAGGGTCTCCAGAGGAGCGAGATTTCAAAGAGAGAAACAATTTACAATTGTTCCTGAAATTCAGGAAGGTAGATCTATCTCCAGAAAAAAACTCTGGAATAGGAATTCTAGGTTCAGACATGGGAGTGTGAACAACGAAATCCTGTATGTTTTGAACCTTAGCCGCGAGATTACTCAGGCTGGAAGCCAAACTCTGGACATCCATGATAAACAGCTAAGATCAGAGCCATTCAAGGGTTAAGAGGAGGTAAGAAGCAGCTAGACAGCAATTAAGGGCTAGGCAGCAAAACTCTGAAGGGAAAAAAATAAATAAAAAATTTTCCTTGAACACTTCTTTTCCTCCTGCTTCAGCCCAAACAATTAACACTTTGTGGGCCGGCTATACTGTCATGAATCCCCAATGGCTAGGGATAGCACAGGATAAGCAAAGTATAATAAATATCGGACGAGCTCTAGGGTGATGGAACCTGGGCTGACCGCTGCCCTACGCCTGACAAACGCAACTAGAGATAGCCAGGGAGCGTGCCTACGTTGGTTCTAGACGCCACGCACCAGCCTAAGAGCTAACTAGTACTGCAGAGAAAACAAAGACCTCACTTGCCTCCAGAGGAATTAACCCCAAAGATACAGTTGCCCCCCACATGTATTGACGGTGAAATGAGAGGAAGGCACATACATAGAGATGATGTATATAGCTTTAGCAAATAGAGGCCCACTGAAAACTAGAAAGCAGAATGACACAAAAGGGGACTGAGCGGTCAGCAAAAAACCCTAATCAAAAAAAACCATCCTGAGATTACAAGAACCCATGTGCCAACTCATGGCACATGGGGAGAACCTCAGTCCACTAGAGCAACCAGCTAACAAAGAGACATTCTAAGCAAGCTGGACAAAAAACCAAACAACTGAAAATCAGCACTTAGCTTATCCTGAAAGATCTGGGAGCAGGTAGGCAGGAACCAAACAAAGCACATCTGAACACATTGATAGCCGGCAAGGGAAATGACAGAGAGGCCAGGTAAAATAGGAAACACCCAGCCTCTGATGGACAGATGGAAACCAAAGGCCGCAACCCACCAAAGTCACCCAGTACCAGCAGTAACCACCAGAGGGAGCCCGCAAACAGAATCCACAACAGCAGCCCCTGAATTTCTGTAACTATAAGTATAGCTGATTCATTTTAATCCTAAAAGGTGCCACTAAAGAACTAAAAACGACACTTATATAGCTTCCCCAACCAGTTTCGCCTATGCAGGCTTTATCAGGGGGCTAGAGCTATACTTTGACACATCATGTGCTGTCATATGTTAGTTTGGTGCCTTTATTTGAAACTCATCCATTTATAAACTGCCCTCTGTGTCTATGTGCTCATTAGAGATGAACGGTGTTCGAGTCGAACTGTTCGCCAATTTCAAATTTGAGCTGTTTTGGGCGGTGTTCGAGTCGTTCGACGAACCCGAACAATTTGCTTAAAATCCGGCTGTTTGAGTTTCTGTTCGATAACTGTTCGTTCTCCAAAACCCTAACTTGATTTGCACATTAAAACTGTTTATCATTGTTAATGGACTGTATCAGTGTATAGTGGGCGGGGGATAGATCTGTGCTGAAATAACGCTGATCTCCTTTTTTTTTTTTCTTTCCCGCATTTACAGAGGGGCGGTGCAGTCTCTCAGCCTATCAGCAGTGCACACACACAGCAATGTGCATGTGATGCACAAAAGCAAGGGCATGTGTCATTGGCTGTGTATGTCACATGTCCTTGCCCTATAAGAACCAGCCATTTGCCCCGTCGCCACCATTTCCTCACTGCTATAGCTTAGTGTTAGACGGCACCGCTGCTGCTGTGGGCGCTATACAGACTAAGTGTTTTTTTTTGAGCGAATTGTCATAGAGATAGGTTTAGCGAGTCGGGACTAGTTGTAATATCAGCCCTTTTCAGGGTAGGTTACAGCAGTTCATAGCACTGTTTGCCAGGCAGGTCTGAGCCAGTACTGTGCAAGTGTTAGTCACAGCATTTGGTGTAATCTAGCTCAGCCAATCCTTTTGGGCTAGTAGCATTGTCTGATAGTCATCTGAGTAGCCCGCCTGTGAAGCTAGCTACACCGCCTGTGTATCTCAATTTTTACTGCATCTAACCCAGTAAATCGTTTTGGTTTTGGGCTTAGTAGCAGTGTCTGCACGTCAGCAGAGTAGCCCGCCTGTGAAACTAACTATACCGCCTGTGTATCTCTATTTTCACTGCATCTAATCCAGTTAATAGTTTAGGGCCTAGGAGCAGTGTCTGCACGTCAGCAGAGTGGCCCGCCTGTGAAACTAACTATACCACCTGTGTATCTCTATTTTTACTGCATTTAATCCAGTTAATAGTTTTGGGCCTAGGAGCAGTGTCTGCACGTCAGCAGAGTAGACAGCCTGTGAAACAAACTATACCGCCTGTGTATCTCTATTTTCACTGCACCTAATCCAGTTAATAGTTTAGGGCCTAGAAGCAGTGTCTGCACGTCAGCAGAGAAGCCCGCCTGTGAAACAAACTATACCGCCTGTGTATCTCAATTTTTACTGCATCTAATCCAGTTAATAGTTTTGGGCCTAGGAGCAGTGTCTGCACTGTCCGACGAGCCCTGGTGCAATACGTTATGACGTATAGCCTGGGCCAACAAGCTCAAGACGTGGGGCAAATCACGCTGCAGAAGTGGTCTCAGATCAGGGACCTATGCACCCTTCTGCACAGTTTTGAAATAGCAACAAAGATGTTTAGTGCTGACGATGCCATTATCAGCATGACCATTCCGGTGATATACATGCTGGAGCACACCTTACACAGTGTTCGGATTCAGGTGGTGGAACAAGAAGAGGAGGAGGAGGAACAGGAGGAGTCGTATGTGGAAGGGATCATATCTCCAAGGTCAAGAAGGTTGGCAGCACCAAGGCGGCTGGCATTGGAGGCTGGGGGAGAGGGATTACCGAGGGCGCATGGTAGCAGCCAAACTGTTGAGAAAGGTGCAGGAGGCGAGGAAGAAGTGGAGGACGAACTGGCGCTGGGCATGGAAGACTCATCAGATGAAGGAGACCTTGATCAAATTTCTGTTGTGCGAGGTTGGGGGAGAGGGCAGACGAAGGAAGCATGATTCTCACCTCTCTACCACCAAGACAACAAGGACTTTGTCCTCCTGGATGCGCAAGTCACATGCGTGCCTTCTTGCTGCACTACCTGCAACATGACCCTCGGATTGTCAGAATCCGAAGTAATGCCGACTACTGGGTTGCCACACGCTTAGATCCCCGGTCCAAAGCAAATTTGGCAAAATAATTCCTGCCATTGAAAGGGATTCACGCAAGCAGGAGTATCAGCAGAGACTGTTACAGAATCTAACATCTGCTTTTCCACAACACACCAGTGGTGCACGTAGTCAATCTCTGAGTTCTAACTTGACAACCGTGGGACTATCGAGTCATCACTCTAACCGTAACAGTAACATTGTATCTGGTGGTAATAGCAATTTTTTCCAATCGTTTCAAGATTTTTTTAGACCATCCTTTGCAAGGCCACAGGAGACAAGAAGTCTGACGCACAGCCAACGCCTAGAGAGGATGGTACAAGAGTATCTCCAAGTTAACATCGATGCCATGACTGTGGAACTGGACCCTTGCTCATTTTGGGCTTCCAATCTTGAAAAATGGCCTGAGCTCGCCACTCACGCCTTGGAGATCTTGTCGTGCTCCGCAGCCAGTGTTCTCTCTGAACGTGTGTTCAGCGCTGCTGGTGGTGTGCTGACAGATAAGCGCACGCGGCTGTCCAGTGACAATGTAAACAGACTAACGTTCATCAAGTTGAACAAATCCTGGATCCGCAAGGACTTTTCTACCCCTGTGTCATCTTGGGGAGACTAAAAGCTTGATGATTTTTGAAAATCGCCTCACCAACCATTTTAAAAAACTCTGGCGAAATTGATGCCACTTAAGTGGGGTCTGTGGCCGAATTTTTTAAAAAAATGGAGACTCTTTTATTTAGTCCCCTTGCTAAGTTTTACATGACATTGCCATCGTCAATTCCAGGTGGGTGAGGTCGTCTGCAGAGTTGTTTACTCATACTATGGCCTGGGATTCAGAGGTCTGCTCCAAAGCTTCAGTGTCTGCTAGTCAGCAGAGTAGCCCAGCCACCCACCGCCTGTTTACCTAAGTACTATTTTGTAACGGCATCTAGCCCAGGAAATCCTTTTGGGCCTAGTAGAATTTGGTGCTACTCAGCATCGTACCCCACCCATGAAGCAAGCTACACCGCCTGTTTACCTAAGTACTATTTTTAACGGCTTCTGGCCCAGGAAATCCTTTTGGGCCTAGTAGAATTTGGTGCTACTCAGCAGTGTACCCCACCCATGAAGCAAGCTACACCTCCTGTTTACCTAACTACTATTTTGTAACGGCATCTAGCCCGGGAAATCCTTTTGGGCCTAGTAGAATTGAGTGCTGCTCAGCAGCGTACCCCACCCATGAAGCAAGCTACACCGCCTGTTTACCTAACTACTATTTTTTAACAGCATCTAGCCCAGGAAATCCTTTTGGGCCTAGTAGAATTTGGTGCTACTTAGCAGCATACCCCACCCATGAAGCAAGCTACACCTCCTGTTTACCTAACTACTATTTTGTAACGGCATCTAGCCCGGGAAATCCTTTTGGGTCTGGTAGAATTTAGTGCTACTCAGCAGCGTACCCCACCCATGAAGCAAGCTACATACACCGCCTGTTTACCTAACTACTATTTTGTAACGGCATCTAGCCCGGGAAATCCTTTTGGGCCTAGTAGAATTTAGTGCTACTCAGCAGCATACCCCACCAATGAAGCATGCTACACCGCCTGTTTACCTAAGTACTATTTTTAATGGCATCTGGCCCAGGAAATCCTTTTGGGCCTAGTAGAATTTGGTGCTAGTCAGCAGCGTATCCCACCCATGAAGCAAGCTACACCGCCTGTTTACCTAAGTACTATTTTTTTAACGGCATCTAGCCCAGGAAATCCTTTTGGGCCTAGTAGAATTTAGTGCTACTCAGCAGCGTACCCCACCCATGAAGCAAGCTACACCGCCTGTTTACCTAACTACTATTTTGTAACGGCATCTGGCCCAGGAAATCCTTTTGGGCCTAGTAGCAATTTCTGCTACTCAGCAGAGTACCCCACCCATGAAGCAAGCTACACCGCCTTCTTTCTTTCTCAATCTAACCCCTCGGCTCTGGGGTGTCCACTCTCCCTCCAGCTCTCTCCTTTTCACAGGTGGACTACCGCGTGTTTTCACACTGTGGTGAATCTTTTGGGCCCAGGCATAAGAAGTCGTCGAGGTAATGGATAATATGTGCCGCCTTACAAACGTCCATGACGACACATTCGAGCAAGCAACTAAACGCCTCAAATAGTGAGCAGGATATGGAGCACCCCATGGGCAAACAGCGATCTATGTAGTATGCTCCTTCACAGAAGCAGCCCAATGGGAGGACACTATTCGGAGGCACAGGTAGTAACCGAAACTCCCCCTCAATGTCTGTTTTGGCCATTAGGGTGCCCCTTCCCAACTTCTTGACCTGCCTGATTGCCTCGTCAAAGGAGGTACAGTACATAGTACTGTACTTGGTTCCGTGTCGATGTTGTCGTTTACTGACCTGCCCCTTGGATATGACAAATGGTGGATTAGTCTGAATGTATTGGGTTCCTTTTTTGGCATAACTCCCAACGGGGGTACCACTATGTCTTCTAAGGAAAGTGTTCTGAATGGACCCGCCGCCATTCTACCTAAAGATATTTTTATTTATTTATTTTGTCAAGACGTCTGGGTGTTGGTAGAGTGAGTTTAGATTTTTACTCCAGCCTTTCTTGATTTTAGAAGGGCATGACATGCCTATATCTGTGTCTCCTCCTCCTTTTACTCCTCCACCTCTTTTCTTTTCGCATGACTATATGTAGTTGTGACTTTTCCATGTGTTTGTTGTGTCTTCTGAGCAGTTTGTCAGCTTTTGGACACCTTTTAAGGTGTTTTCCATGTGTTTGTATGTGTTTGTGTTTGCCTGCCATTGTGTTGTGAACTCTGTTTTCGGGCTCCCTCTTGTGGTCACTGGTGGTATGGTGTGACTTTTGCTTTGGGCTCCCCCTGGTGGCTTTGTTTGTTATCCTGCTGGTCTCTGGCTATCAGCTGGTTCGTTATCCTCTGGGAGGTTCCTATATAGCTCTGTTTTACTTCCACTTGTGGCCGGCTGTCGATGTAATCAGTGCTACTCAGATTCCTTCTGACTACCTTGCTCCCAGTCCATCCAGGATAAGCTAAGTTTTGTTTGCTCATTTTTTGATCAGCAGTGTTTATCATGTTTTCTGTTCCAGCTTGCTAAAATGTAATTCCCTCGCTTGCTGGTTGCTCTAGTGGGCTGAGTTTCTCCCCACACACCGTTAGTTGGTGTGTGGGTTCTTGAAATCTCAGGATGGATATTTTGTAAGGGTTTTTTATTGATCGCATAGACCCCTGCTCTATTTTCTGCTTTCTAGTACTAGTGGGCCTCTTTTGCTGAATCTGATTTCATCCCTATGTATGTGCCTTCTTCTTACTTCACCGTTAATATTTGTTGGGGGCTTCTATATCTTTGGGGATTATTTCTCTGGAGGCAAGCGAGGTCTTTCTTTCTCTTTAGGGGTAGCTAGTTCCTCAGGCTGGCTCGAGACGTCTAAGAATTTTTTAGGCACTTTCACCGGCTACCTCTAGTTGTTTTGGATAGGTTCAGATTTGCGATCAGTCCAGTTACCATCTCCCTAGAGCTCGTCCTTAGTTTAATCACTTGCTGATCTATTTGTGATCCTCCGCCACTAGGGATCATAACACCATTGGTTTCAATGGGGTTCGACGGTGTTCGTTGAACGTTCGACGAACAGTTCGTCGAACACGTCCCTGTTCGACGAACCGAACCCGAACACTAGGGAGGTGGCTCATCTCTAGTGCTCATGTGTGGTTATTTTACTTCGATACTTGTCGAATGAAACCGCATATTAATATTTGCTGGCAATTGATGTCTTCAATCCTCAGTAGCGTAAAATAGCTCAACTACTCCTCCATCAATATCTCATAACACACAGAGGTAGCCCATAATTACATCTAGTTAATATTATGATAATCTAATAAGTAAACACCAGAAATCCATACCAAAAATGCCTGTGTATGTACACATAACAGAAAGAGATGTACAAATTAATGCCAAGTACACTGGTGTATCACAGGTGATGGACCCTCAACATTACATTATTGCTTGTTTGTCTTGCTTTTAGTTTTCATCAGCACCCTTATTGTTGGTCTGATTTTTCTTGGATTGTTTCCTCCTTTTCCAGCTGACAGGTGTCACCTTGACGGAATACATAATCACCTAGGCCCTCATGGATGGGTAGTGGTGGTTTTTACGGGGATTTGCATGATGGGTAAGGATGGGAATGTGGGGATTTGTTTTGGGGTGGTGTCTTTATGCACGATGGGCAATAATGGTTTTGATATATGTGGCTTAATGTATTATAATTAGTGTTGAGCGATACCGTCCGATACTTGAAAGTATCGGTATCGGAAAGTATCGGCCGATACCGGCAAAGTATCGGATCCAATCCGATACCAATACCCGATACCAATACAAGTCAATGGGACTCAAGTATCGGACGGTATTCCTGATGGTTCCCAGGGTCTGAAGGAGAGGAAACTCTCCTTCAGACCCTGGGATCCATATAAATGTGTAAAATAAAGAATTAAAATAAAAAATATTGCTATACTCACCTGTCCGACGCAGCCTGGACCTCAGCGAGGGAACCGGCAGCGTTGTTTGTTTAAAATTCGCGCTTTTACTTGGTTACGTGAAGTCCCGGCTTGTGATTGGTCAGGGCGGCCATGTTGCCGGGACGCGGACCAATCACAGCAAGCCGTGACGAAATTACGTCACGGCTTGCTGTGATTGGTCCGCGTCCCGGCAACATGGCCGCCATTAACCAATCACAAGCCGTGACGTCACGGGAGGCTGGACACGCGCGCTTTTTAAAATACGCGCATGTCCAGCCTCCCGTGACGTCACGGCTTGTGATTGGTTAATGGCGGCCATGTTGCCGGGACGCGGACCAATCACAGCAAGCCGTGACGTAATTTCGTCACGGCTTGCTGTGATTGGTCCGCGTCCCGGCAACATGGCGCCGTGACCAATCATAAGCCGGGACGTCACTGGAGGCTGGACACGCGCGCTTTTTAAAATACGCGCATGTCCAGCCTCCCGTGACGTCACTGCTTGTGATTGGTTAATGGCGGCCATGTTGCCGGGACGCGGACCAATCACAGCAAGCCGTGACGTAATTTCGTCACGGCTTGCTGTGATTGGTCCGCGTCCCGGCAACGTGGCCGCCCTGACCAATCACAAGCCGGGACTTCACGTAACCAAGTAAAAGCGCGAAATTTAAACAAACAACGCTGCCGGTTCCCTCGCTGAGGTCCAGGCTGCGTCGGAGAGGTGAGTATAGCAATATTTTTTATTTTAATTCTCTCTTTTACACATTATTACATTAATGTTGTTGCGATACCCGATACCCGATACCACAAAAGTATCGGATCTCGGTATCGGAAATTCAGATACAGCAAATATCGGCCGATACCCGATACTTGCAGTATCGGAATGCTCAACACTAATTATAATACTAAATAGCTGTCATATTTTAGATTTGATTATTTTTTATCTCACCATGATTGACAGACTAATTTTTTTCATTAGTTTCCTTGTTTTTACATCAGCACTTTCTTATATTTCATGCATTTTTCATATATTCACCTACCATTTCATCATATAATTTCTTTCTTTCACACCATATGACTCACATTTTATTCAACTTATTTATAATTGACATGCTGCTTATTAAATGTTTCTAATGATTTTTATGTATTGTCCATTTTAAATTGTGTATTTATTCTTTGCACTTCACTTACAATCAGTTACATTTTCCATTTTCTTTTACACTTCACTTGCACTTAATGAATGCATGGATCTCACTCCCTCTCTTTCCCTCCACCTCCCTGGCTGCCCCTCCCTGTCTTGTTTAACTTTAGATAAGCCTCTAAAAAATGGCCACAGATGTGAGCATGTGCACTGCGTCTTGATACCATGTTGTTCCGTCCTGATCATCAGTACTGTGGTGCTCACATGTCATTGACGTCACTGGGCTATTATTTACCCGACATGCGCGCTGCTTGATGAAAGCCTGAAGGCAGATGCACATTTATTGGCATGGATCGCCGTGCTCATGCGCTGCCTATTTGACACTTAGTGACATTTAAAATACCTGGCAGGACAACATAATTTGTACTTCCTTTTGAGAAAGAAACTACACAAAACACGCGTCGGGGCAGCGTGGATTGTCCTTTCAGCTCTGAAACACCATGGGTAAGCAGTGCACCCGTACATACAGGCATTTGTGGACGATTTCTGACATTTGCTTTTCAGATTATCATGTCATCAACTAGATATAATTATGCTTTATCTCTGTGTGTTATGGGTTATTGATGTTCCTCCATCCCTTTTTCTTGCTTATAAGACCACTATATTACATATGTATCATGTTTTTAAATATGTTTCAATAAAAATCCTTTAAAATATTTTTCTGGTGGTCTTTAGCTACTCCAGCAATGGTGACTTTGGGTTCAACACTTCTCCATTGTCAGTCCATGAAAATTGACCCACACTCAAATGTTATCCGAGTGCGGTCCAATATTTTCCACAGACTTATAAACTCTTGGAGGCAAAATGTGTATGCTGTAATTTTTTTCCCCAGATCACTCAGTGCAAGGAAATAATTGAACCTGTGTACAGTTCCATAGAATAATATGGGTACGAGTGCTATGCGTCAAAACCACGGATAGAACTAATCTGATTTATAAAGTCGTCTACACGAGCACTGAAAGTGATTAAGTTGTAATGTATTAGCATTATTAGTATAGAGTATACGGATATATATACAGTACAGACCAAAAGTTTGGACACACCTCATTTAAAGATTTTTCTGTATTTTCATGACTATGAAAATTGTACATTCACACTGAAGGCAACAAAACTATGAATTAATACATGTGGAATTATATACTTGACAATAAAGTGTGAAGCAACTGAAATTATGTCTTATATTCTAGATTCTTCAAAGTAGCCACCTTTTGCTTTGATGACTGCTTTGCACACTCTTGGCATTTTCTTGATGAGCTTCAAGAGGTAGTCACCGGGAATGGTCCTCAAACAATCTTGAAGGAGTTCCCAGAGATGCTTAGCACTTGTTGGCCCTTTTACCTTCACTCTGCTGTCCAGCTCACCCCAAACCATATCGATTGGGTTCAGGTCTGGTGACTGTGGAGGCCAGGTCATCTGCCGTAGCACCCCATCACTCTCCTTCTTGGTCAAATAGCCCTTACACAACCTGGAGGTGTGTTTGGAGTCATTGTCCTGTTGAAAAATAAATGATGGTCCAACTAAACGCAAACCGGATGGAATAGCATGCCGCTGCAAGATGCTGTGGTAGCCATACTGGTTCAGTATGCCTTCAATTTTGAATAAATCCCCAACAGTGTCACCAGCAAAGCACCTCCACACCATCACACCTCCTCCTCCATGCTTCACGGTGGGAACCAGGCATGTAGAGTCCATCCGTTCACCTTTTCTGCGTCGCACAAAGACACGGTGGTTGGAACCAAAGATCTCAAATTTGGACTCATCAGACCAAAGCACAGATTTCCACTGATCTAATGTCCATTCCTTGTGTTCTTTAGCCCAAACAAGTCTCTTCTGCTTGTTGCCTGTCCTTAGCATGGTTTCCTAGCAGCTATTTTACCATGAAGGCCCGCTGCACAAAGTCTCCTCTTAACAGTTGTTGTAGAGATGTGTCTGCTGGTAGAACTCTGTGTGGCATTGACCTGGTCTCTAATCTGAGCTGCAGTTAACCTGCAATTTCTGGGGCTGGTGACTCGGATAAACTTATCCTCAGAAGAAGAGGTGACTCTTGGTCTTCCTTTCCTGGGGCGGTCCTCATGTAAGCCAGTTTCTTTGTAGCGCTTGCTGGTTTTTGCCACTGCACTTGGGGACACTTTCAAAGTTTTCTCAATTTTTCGGACTGACTGACCTTTATTTCTTAAAGTAATGATGGCCACTCGTTTTTCTTTACTTAGCTGCTTTTTTCTTGCCATAATACAAATTCTAACAGTCTATTCAGTAGGACTATCAGCTGTGTATCCACCAGACTTCTGCACAACACAACTGATGGTCCCAGCCCCATTTATAAGGCAAGAAATCCCCCTTATTAAACTTGACAGGGCAGACCTGTAAACTGAAAACCATTCCCGGTGACTACCTCTAGAAGCTCATCAAGAGAATGCCAAGAGTGTGCATAGCAGTCATCAAAGCAAAAGGTGGCTACTTTGATGAACCTAGAATATAAGACATAATTTCAGTTGTTTCACACTTTTTTGTTAAGTATATAATTCCACATGTGTTAATTCATAGTTTTGATGCCGTCACTGTGAATGTACAATTTTCATAGTCATGAAAATACAGAAAAATCTTTAAATGAGAAGGTGTGTTCAAACTTTTGGTCTGTACTGTATATCGGTAACCATGCTACATATAAGAGGCACAATTCACTGTTGTTTTTCCAATGTAGTTTAGCAAATAAAAGCTAAAATCTTATTTTAAATACACGTGGAACATCATTTATTTCTGTGCTTTGTTTATTTCTCTAATGCATGTGGATAGTATAAAACTAAAGATTAGGAATGTTTCTTCTTTATTGCCTTGGAAAGAAAATATCCACATGGTGAGAGAGAAGTAGAGTGATTTAAGATTGCAAGCAGAGACAATGTGGCTATCAAACTGAGACATCAATATACTCAGGGAGCGTTGATTAATGCCGCATGTATGTGACTAAATAAAAAGAGCTTAGTATCTAGAGACAATCAGAGTTAACAATTTAGGGCCTTTGGTGCATTTTGTTGTAGGAAATAAGATATGTAATTTTATAGGCATAATTTAGATTGGTAAAAATACATATTTGTATTTATAGCAGAAGATTTGTAAGAACTCATCTGAATATACTATTCTCATATTCAATTACCAAAATAAATAATTTGACAGCAATTAGTCTTTGCACTACCCCACATGTGTTGAGGCTGTATAACAGCACCAAATCATGCAGCTGCGGCGACACGAACATAATGTACGAGCACTCCCACATGTTCGGATAAGACGTTATTCATGCACGTTCACTCATCAATAATTAACAAAAATTAACACATGAGGACTCTTAAGCCTGATGACATGTATGCCACCATATTCATGAATTCTCCATAACCTCGCCTCCACCACTGATCTGTAGTTTTCTGCCTATGCACAATGTACACAGAATACTGCTAATCAGTGATTAGGGTGGGTGTCACGGGTTTACCGCGAAAGAGAGGAGCCAGAAGACTGCAGCTCTGATTTCTTCTACTCCTGCACTGATTAGAAGCACTTCACCTTCATATTAAATGGTGCAGGTTTCTTTTAGCAGTGCAGGGGTTAATCTAATCAGGTGAGAGCTCCTGGAAGCTTTCCTGCATAAAAGCTCTCAGCTGTTCACTATTATCAAAACCACCATATGCTGCATGGCTGAAGGATGTTGGTTGGTGGTTGTTATTTGAGAAGGCTTTTGGTGGATTTATCTGTGACTCTTGCTAAGTTTTGGGTGTGTGCTAATTCCCCTTCTCCTAATTTGGTTTTACCCCATCCTCTATATCCCTGTGTTTACCTCTGTTGTTTGTGTGAGTATATTTGTATGATTTGTATTTTCCTTTATCCCTCAATGTATTAGCTTTATAATCTGGTTGGTGTATTACGGTACACTACTACTCCCCTCTTCCCTGGATGGGTGAAGGGTACAGACTGAGGGTGTATTCAGGAGCTACGACAAGGTACATGGCTGTTGTGAATTAGACTTTTTGGCTCCCTCTTGTGGTTACTAGTGATATGACTCTGGGATTGTCTTTCCTCAGTTTGGCACCCACCTGGGTCGTTAGTCCAGGGGAGTTGCTATATAAGCTTCCTGGATCCTTAGTCCAGTGCCTGGCATCGTTGTAATCAGATCCTTTCTGTTTGCTCCTGTCTGCTGGTCCGGGTTCGTGCTAAATTAAGCTAAGTCCTGCTTCTTTGTTTTTTGGTTATTTGCTTGCTCTCATTTTTGTCCAGCTTGTTCTAAATGTGATTCCTGACCTTGCTGGAAGCTCTAAGGGGCTGGTGTTCTCCCCCCGGGCCGTTAGACGGTTCGGGGGTTCTTGAATATCCAGCGTGGATATTTTGATAGGGTTTTTGCTGACCATATAAGTCATCTTACTATATTCTGCTATTAGCTAGTGGGCCTCTCTTTGCTAAATACCTAGCTCATTCTTACGTTTGTCTTTTCCTCTTACCTCACCGTTATTATTTGTTGGGGGCTTGTATCCAACTTTTGGGGTCTTTTCTCTGGAGGCAAGAAAGGTCTTTCTTTTCCCTTCTAGGGTTAGTTAGTTCTCCGGCTGGCGCGAGACGTCTAGAACCAACGTAGGCACGTTCCCCGGCTGCTGCTATTTGTGGTGCTAGGATTAGATATATGGTCAGCTCAGTTACCACTGCCCTATGAGCTGGTTTTTTGTGTTTGCAGACTTAGTAATTATTTCTGAGACCCTCTGCCATTGGGGTCATAACAGTATGCCAGGCCAACATTGAATGTTTATGCATTGCTGAAGTGGGATTATAAGAAAGGAAATTCTGAGTTTGTTTTTTTGTTTTTTTTTTCCTCTCTTCCTCCCCTTTACCTCTGAGTGGCTTGTGCTTGCTGCAGACATGAATGTCCAGACCTTGATTACAAGTGTAGACCAGCTTGCTGCTCGTGTGCAGGGCATACAAGATTTTGTTACCAGTAGTCCAATGTCTGAACCTAAAATACCTATTCCTGAACTGTTTTCTGGAGACCGATTTAAGTTTAGGAATTTCAGGAATAATTGTAAATTGTTTCTATCTCTGAGACCCCGTTCATGTGGAGATTCAGCTCAGCAAGTTAAAATTGTTATCTCTTTTTTACGGGGCGACCCTCAGGATTGGGCTTTCTCGCTAGCGCCAGGAGATCCGGCATTGGCAAATATTGATGCGTTTTTTCTGGCACTCGGATTGCTTTACGAGGAACCCAATCTTGAAGTTCAGGCAGAAAAAGCCTTGCTGGCTATTTCTCAGGGCCAGGATGAAGCTGAAGTGTATTGCCAAAAATTTCGGAAATGGTCCGTGCTTACTCAGTGGAATGAGTGTGCTCTGGCCGCAAATTTCAGAAATGGCCTTTCTGAAGCCATTAAGAATGTGATGGTGGGTTTCCCCATTCCTACAAGTCTGAATGATTCCATGGCGCTGGCTATTCAAATTGACCGGCGTTTGCGGGAGCGCAAAACCGCTAATCCTCTGGTGGTGTTGTCTGAACAAACACCTGATTTAATGCAATGTGATAGAATTCAGACTAGAAATGAGCGGAAAAATCATAGACGTCAGAATGGGTTGTGTTTTTACTGTGGTGATTCTACACATGTTATATCAGCATGCTCTAAACGCCTTACAAGGGTTGTTAGTCCTGTCGCCATTGGTAATTTGCAACCTAAATTTATTTTGTCTGTGACTTTAATTTGCTCATTGTCTTCTTACCCTGTTATGGCGTTTGTGGATTCAGGTGCTGCCCTGAGTCTTATGGATCTGTCATTTGCCAAGCGCTGTGGTTTTGTTCTTGAACCGTTGGTAAATCCTATTCCTCTTAGAGGTATTGATGCTACGCCATTGGCGGAAAATAAACCGTAGTTTTGGACGCAGGTAACCATGTGCATGACTCCTGAACATCGGGAGGTGATTCGTTTTCTTGTTCTGCATAAAATGCATGATTTGGTCGTTTTGGGTCTGCCATGGTTACAGACCCACAATCCAGTCTTGGATTGGAAGGCAATGTCTGTGTCAAGTTGGGGCTGTCAGGGAATTCATGCTGATTCCCCGTCGGTGTCTATTGCTTCCTCTACTCCTTCGGAAGTTCCTGAGTATTTGTCTGATTATCAGGATGTATTCAGCGAGTCCAGGTCCAGTGCTCTGCCTCCTCATAGGGACTGTGACTGCGCCATAAATTTGATTCCAGGTAGTAAATTTCCTAAGGGAAGACTATTTAATCTGTCTGTACCTGAGCATGCCGCAATGCGTTCGTATATCAAGGAGTCTCTGGAGAAGGGGCATATCCGTCCATCCTCTTCCCCTCTTGGTGCGGGATTCTTTTTTGTGGCCAAGAAGGATGGATCTTTGAGACCTTGTATTGACTATCGGCTTCTGAATAAAATCACTGTTAAATTTCAGTATCCTTTGCCTCTGTTGTCGGACTTGTTTGCCCGGATTAAAGGTGCCAAGTGGTTCACCAAGATAGATCTTCGTGGTGCGTACAACCTTGTGCGCATTAAGCAAGGAGATGAATGGAAGACAGCATTTAATACGCCCGAAGGTCATTTTGAGTACTTGGTGATGCCTTTTGGGCTCTCTAATGCTCCCTCAGTGTTTCAGTCCTTTATGCATGATATTTTCCGGAAGTATCTGGATAAATTTATGATTGTTTATCTGGATGATATTCTGGTTTTCTCTGAAGATTGGGACTCACATGTGGAGCAGGTCAGGATGGTGTTTCAGGTTTTGCGTGAGAATGCTTTGTTTGTTAAGGGCTCAAAGTGTCTCTTTGGAGTACAGAAGGTTCCCTTTTTGGGGTTTATTTTTTCCCCTTCTGCTGTGGAGATGGACCCAGTCAAGGTCCGAGCTATTCATGACTGGACTCAACCCACGTCAGTTAAGAGTCTTCAGAAGTTCTTGGGTTTTGCTAACTTCTACCGTTGTTTTATCGCTAATTTTTCTAGCGTTGTTAAACCTTTGACGGATATGACCAAGAAAGGTTCTGATGTTGCTAACTGGGCTCCTGCAGCCGTGGAGGCGTTCCAAGAGTTGAAGCGCCGGTTTACTTCGGCGCCTGTTTTGTGCCAGCCTGATGTCTCACTTCCCTTTCAGGTCGAAGTGGATGCTTCTGAGATTGGGGCAGGGGCCGTTTTGTCGCAGAGAGGCCCTGGTTGCTCGGTAATGAGACCATGTGCTTTCTTCTCTAGGAAGTTTTCGCCTGCTGAGCGGAATTATGATGTTGGCAATCGGGAGTTGCTGGCCATGAAGTGGGCATTTGAGGAGTGGCGTCATTGGCTCGAGGGTGCTAAGCATCGTGTGGTGGTCTTGACTGATCACAAAAATTTGATGTATCTCGAGTCTGCTAAACGCCTGAATCCTAGACAGGCCCGCTGGTCATTGTTTTTCTCCCGTTTTGACTTTGTGGTCTCGTATTTACCAGGTTCAAAGAATGTGAAGGCTGATGCTCTTTCAAGGAGCTTTGTGCCTGACTCTCCTGGAGTCGCAGAACCAGTTGGTATTCTTAAAGAGGGAGTTATCTTGTCGGCCATTTCTCCCGATTTGCGACGTGTGTTGCAGAGATTTCAGGCTGGTAGACCTGACTCTTGTCCACCTGACAGACTGCTTGTTCCTGATAAGTGGACCAGCAGAGTCATTTCCGAGGTTCATTCCTCGGTGTTGGCAGGGCATCCGGGAATTTTTGGCACCAGAGATCTGGTGGCTAGGTCCTTTTGGTGGCCTTCCTTGTCACGGGATGTGCGGTCATTTGTGCAGTCCTGTGGGACTTGTGCTCGAGCTAAGCCTTGCTGTTCTCGTGCCAGCGGGTTGCTCTTGCCCTTGCCTGTCCCGAAGAGGCCTTGGACACACATTTCCATGGATTTCATTTCAGATCTCCCGGTGTCTCAGGGCATGTCTGTCATCTGGGTGGTGTGTGATCGCTTTTCTAAAATGGTCCATTTGGTGCCTTTGCCTAAGCTGCCTTCCTCTTCCGATCTGGTTCCTGTGTTCTTTCAGAATGTGGTTCGTTTACATGGCATTCCTGAGAATATTGTGTCTGACAGAGGATCCCAGTTTGTTTCCAGGTTCTGGCGATCCTTTTGTGCTAGGATTGGCATTGATTTGTCGTTTTCGTCTGCCTTTCATCCTCAGACTAATGGACAAACGGAGCGAACTAATCAGACTCTGGAGGCTTATTTGAGGTGTTTTGTTTCGGCAGATCAGGATGATTGGGTGACCTTCTTGCCGTTGGCTGAGTTTGCCCTTAATAATCGGGCTAGTTCCGCTACTTTGGTTTCGCCATTTTTCTGCAACTCTGGTTTCCACCCTCGTTTTTCCTCGGGACATGTGGAGCCTTCTGACTGTCCTGGGGTAGATTCTGTGGTGGATAGGTTGCAGCAGATCTGGAATCATGTGTTGGACAACTTAAAGTTGTCACAGGAGAAGGCTCAGCGTTTTGCCAACCGCCGCCGCGGTGTGGGTCCCCGACTTCGTGTTGGGGATTTGGTATGGCTGTCTTCTCGATTTGTTCCGATGAAGGTCTCCTCTCCTAAATTTAAGCCTCGCTTCATCGGTCCTTACAAGATATTGGAAATCCTTAATCCTGTGTCCTTTCGCTTGGATCTTCCGGTGTCGTTTGCCATTCACAACGTGTTCCATAGGTCTTTGTTGCGGCGGTACGTTGTACCTGTTGTTCCTTCTGTTGAGCCTCCTGCTCCGGTGTTGGTTGAGGGCGAGTTTGAGTACGTGGTGGAGAAGATCTTGGATTCTCGTCTCTCCAGACGGAGGCTTCAGTATCTGGTCAAGTGGAAGGGCTATGGTCAGGAGGATAATTCCTGGGTGGTTGCCTCTGATGTGCATGCGGCCGATTTAGTTTGTGCCTTTCACGCTGCTCATCCTGATCGCCCTGGTGGTCTTGGTGAGGGTTCGGTGACCCCTCCTTAAGGGGGGGGGTACTGTTGTGAATTAGACTTTTTGGCTCCCTCTTGTGGTTACTAGTGATATGACTCTGGGATTGTCTTTCCTCAGTTTGGCACCCACCTGGGTCGTTAGTCCAGGGGAGTTGCTATATAAGCTTCCTGGATCCTTAGTCCAGTGCCTGGCATCGTTGTAATCAGATCCTTTCTGTTTGCTTCTGTCTGCTGGTCCGGGTTCGTGCTAAATTAAGCTAAGTCCTGCTTCTTTGTTTTTTGGTTATTTGCTTGCTCTCATTTTTGTCCAGCTTGTTCTAAATGTGATTCCTGACCTTGCTGGAAGCTCTAGGGGGCTGGTGTTCTCCCCCCGGGCCGTTAGACGGTTCGGGGGTTCTTGAATATCCAGCGTGGATATTTTGATAGGGTTTTTGCTGACCATATAAGTCATCTTACTATATTCTGCTATTAGCTAGTGGGCCTCTCTTTGCTAAATACCTAGCTCATTCTTACGTTTGTCTTTTCCTCTTACCTCACCGTTATTATTTGTTGGGGGCTTGTATCCAACTTTTGGGGTCTTTTCTCTGGAGGCAAGAAAGGTCTTTCTTTTCCCTTCTAGGGTTAGTTAGTTCTCCGGCTGGCGCGAGACGTCTAGAACCAGCGTAGGCACGTTCCCCGGCTGCTGCTATTTGTGGTGCTAGGATTAGATATATGGTCAGCTCAGTTACCACTGCCCTATGAGCTGTTTTTTTGTGTTTGCAGACTTAGTAATTATTTCTGAGACCCTCTGCCATTGGGGTCATAACAGTATGCCAGGCCAACATTGAATGTTTATGCATTGCTGAAGTGGGATTATAAGAAAGGAAATTCTGAGTTTTTTTTTTGTTTTTTTTTTCCTCTCTTCCTCCCCTTTACCTCTGAGTGGCTTGTGCTTGCTGCAGACATGAATGTCCAGACCTTGATTACAAGTGTAGACCAGCTTGCTGCTCGTGTGCAGGGCATACAAGATTTTGTTACCAGTAGTCCAATGTCTGAACCTAAAATACCTATTCCTGAACTGTTTTCTGGAGACCGATTTAAGTTTAGGAATTTCAGGAATAATTGTAAATTGTTTCTATCTCTGAGACCCCGTTCATGTGGAGATTCAGCTCAGCAAGTTAAAATTGTTATCTCTTTTTTACGGGGCGACCCTCAGGATTGGGCTTTCTCGCTAGCGCCAGGAGATCCGGCATTGGCAAATATTGATGCGTTTTTTCTGGCACTCGGATTGCTTTACGAGGAACCCAATCTTGAAGTTCAGGCAGAAAAAGCCTTGCTGGCTATTTCTCAGGGCCAGGATGAAGCTGAAGTGTATTGCCAAAAATTTTGGAAATGGTCCGTGCTTACTCAGTGGAATGAGTGTGCTCTGGCCGCAAATTTCAGAAATGGCCTTTCTGAAGCCATTAAGAATGTGATGGTGGGTTTCCCCATTCCTACAAGTCTGAATGATTCCATGGCGCTGGCTATTCAAATTGACCGGCGTTTGCGGGAGCGCAAAACCGCTAATCCTCTGGTGGTGTTGTCTGAACAAACACCTGATTTAATGCAATGTGATAGAATTCAGACTAGAAATGAGCGGAAAAATCATAGACGTCAGAATGGGTTGTGTTTTTACTGTGGTGATTCTACACATGTTATATCAGCATGCTCTAAACGCCTTACAAGGGTTGTTAGTCCTGTCGCCATTGGTAATTTGCAACCTAAATTTATTTTGTCTGTGACTTTAATTTGCTCATTGTCTTCTTACCCTGTTATGGCGTTTGTGGATTCAGGTGCTGCCCTGAGTCTTATGGATCTGTCATTTGCCAAGCGCTGTGGTTTTGTTCTTGAACCGTTGGTAAATCCTATTCCTCTTAGAGGTATTGATGCTACGCCATTGGCGGAAAATAAACCGTAGTTTTGGACGCAGGTAACCATGTGCATGACTCCTGAACATCGGGAGGTGATTCGTTTTCTTGTTCTGCATAAAATGCATGATTTGGTCGTTTTGGGTCTGCCATGGTTACAGACCCACAATCCAGTCTTGGATTGGAAGGCAATGTCTGTGTCAAGTTGGGGCTGTCAGGGAATTCATGCTGATTCCCCGTCGGTGTCTATTGCTTCCTCTACTCCTTCGGAAGTTCCTGAGTATTTGTCTGATTATCAGGATGTATTCAGCGAGTCCAGGTCCAGTGCTCTGCCTCCTCATAGGGACTGTGACTGCGCCATAAATTTGATTCCAGGTAGTAAATTTCCTAAGGGAAGACTATTTAATCTGTCTGTACCTGAGCATGCCGCAATGCGTTCGTATATCAAGGAGTCTCTGGAGAAGGGGCATATCCGTCCATCCTCTTCCCCTCTTGGTGCGGGATTCTTTTTTGTGGCCAAGAAGGATGGATCTTTGAGACCTTGTATTGACTATCGGCTTCTGAATAAAATCACTGTTAAATTTCAGTATCCTTTGTGTTGTGAAATTGGATTCTGGGCTCCCCCGGTGGCCACTTGTGGAATTGAACTTGTGTGCATCATCCCCTCTGTTCACCTGCTCCTATCAGGATGTGGGAGTCGCTATATAACCTTGCTCCTCTGTCAGTTTCTTGCCGGTCAATCAATGTAATCAGAAGCCTTCTGTGCTTGTTCCTGCTACTAGACAACTCCCAGCTAAGTTGGACTTTTGTCCTTGTGTGTTTTTGCATTTTGTTCCTGTTCACAGCTGCTGTTTCGTTACTGTGTCTGGAAAGCTCTTGTGATCGGAAATTGCCACTCTGGTGTTATGAGTTAATGCTAGAGTCTTAAAGGAATTTCTGGATGGTGTTTTGACAGGGTTTTCTGCTGACCATGAAAGTGTCCTTTCTGTCTTCCTGCTATCTAGAAAGCGGACCTCGATTTTGCTAAACCTATTTTCATACTACGTTTGTCATTTCATCTTAAATCACCGCCAATATATGTGGGGGCCTCTGTCTGCCTTTTGGGAAAATTTCTCTAGAGGTGAGCCAGGACTGTCTTTTCCTCTGCTAGGATTAGGTAGTTCTCCGGCTGGCGCTGGGCATCTAGGGTTAAAAAACGTAGGCATGCTACCCGGCCACTTCTAGTTGTGCGGCAGGTTTAGTTCATGGTCAGTATAGTTTCCATCTTCCAAGAGCTAGTTCTCATATATGCTGGGCTATGTTCTCTCGCCATTGAGAATCACGATAGTTTGACCGGCCCAAAAAAGGGTTAAATTACTGGCTGAGAAAGGAGAGAAAAAAGAAGTCTGCTACAATTTTTTTTTTTTTTTCCTCTAGTTCTGAGTGTGCTCTTAATTGAATCACTTGCTAGTCTGCCTATACTGCAGCCTTCCTCTCTTTCTCTCCTTCTATTCCTTGAATGGCTCTGTGTTCACCTGTTTCAAATGGATCTTCAGAGTGTAGCTACAGGTTTGAATAATCTCGCCACAAAGGTACAAAATTTGCAAGATTTTGTTGTTCATGCACCTATGTCTGAGCCTAGAATTCCTTTGCCTGAATTCTTCTCGGGGAATAGATCTCACTTTCAAAATTTTAAAAATAATTGCAAATTGTTTTTGTCCCTGAAGTCTCGCTCTGCCGGAGACCCTGCACAGCAGGTCAGGATTGTAATTTCCTTGCTCCGGGGCGACCCTCAAGACTGGGCTTTTGCATTGGCACCAGGGGATCCTGCGTTGCTCAATGTGGATGCGTTTTTTCTGGCCTTGGGGTTGCTTTATGAGGAACCTCATTTAGAGCTTCAGGCGGAAAAGGCCTTGATGTCCTTGTCTCAGGGGCAAGATGAAGCTGAAATATACTGCCAAAAATTCCGCAAATGGTCTGTGCTTACTCAGTGGAATGAGTGCGCCCTGGCGGCGATTTTCAGAGAAGGTCTCTCTGATGCCATTAAGGATGTTATGGTGGGGTTCCCTGTGCCTGCGAGTCTGAATGAGTCCATGACGATGGCTATTCAGATCGATAGGCGTCTGCGGGAGCGCAAACCTGTGCACCATTTGGCGGTGTCTACTGAGAAAACGCCAGAAAATATGCAATGTGATAGAATTCTGTCCAGAAGCGAGCGGCAGAATTTTAGACGAAAAAATGGGTTGTGCTTCTATTGTGGTGATTCAACTCATGTTATATCAGCATGCTTTAAGCGTACTAAGAAGCCTGACAAGTCTGTTTCAATTAGCACTTTACAGTTTAAGTTTATTCTATCTGTGACCCTGATTTGTTCTTTGTCATCTATTACCGCGGACGCCTATGTCGACTCTGGCGCTGCTTTGAGTCTTATGGATTGGTCCTTTGCCAAACGCTGTGGGTATGATTTGGAGCCACTGGAGGCTCCGATACCTTTGAAAGGGATTGACTCCACCCCATTGGCTAGTAATAAACCACAATACTGGACACAAGTGACCATGCGTGTTAATCCGGATCACCAGGAGGTTATTCGCTTTCTGGTGCTGTATAATCTACATGATGTTTTGGTGCTGGGATTGCCATGGCTGCAATCTCATAACCCAGTCCTCGACTGGAGAGCTATGTCTGTGTTAAGCTGGGGATGTAAAGGAACTCATGGGGACGTACCTTTGGTTTCCATTTCATCATCTATTCCCTCTGAGATTCCTGAATTCTTGTCTGACTTTCGTGACGTTTTTGAAGAACCCAAGGTTGGTTCACTACCTCCGCACCGGGAGTGCGATTGTGCCATAGACTTGATTCCGGGTAGTAAATACCCTAAGGGTCGTTTATTTAATCTGTCTGTGCCTGAACACGCTGCTATGCGAGAATATATAAAGGAGTCCTTGGAAAAGGGACATATTCGTCCTTCGTCATCTCCCTTAGGAGCCGGTTTTTTCTTTGTGTCTAAGAAAGACGGCTCTTTGAGGCCGTGTATTGATTATCGACTTTTGAATAAAATCACGGTTAAATATCAATATCCGTTACCACTGCTTACTGATTTGTTTGCTCGTATAAAGGGGGCCAAGTGGTTCTCTAAGATTGATCTCCGTGGGGCGTATAATTTGGTGCGAATCAAGCAGGGGGATGAGTGGAAAACCGCATTTAATACGCCCGAGGGCCATTTTGAGTATTTGGTGATGCCTTTTGGTCTTTCAAATGCCCCTTCAGTCTTCCAGTCCTTTATGCATGACATTTTCCGCGATTATTTGGATAAATTTATGATTGTTTATCTGGATGATATTCTGATTTTTTCGGATGACTGGGACTCTCATGTCCAGCAGGTCAGGAGGGTTTTTCAGGTTTTGCGGTCTAATTCCTTGTGTGTGAAGGGTTCTAAGTGTGTTTTTGGGGTTCAAAAGATTTCTTTCTTGGGATACATTTTTTCCCCCTCTTCCATCGAGATGGATCCTGTCAAGGTTCAGGCTATTGGTGATTGGACGCAACCCTCTTCTCTTAAGAGTCTTCAAAAATTTTTGGGCTTTGCTAACTTTTATCGTCGATTTATTGCTGGTTTTTCTGATGTTGTAAAACCATTGACTGATTTGACTAAGAAGGGTGCTGATGTTGCTGATTGGTCCCCTGATGCTGTGGAGGCCTTTCGGGAGCTCAAGCGCCGCTTTTCTTCCGCCCCAGTGTTGCGTCAGCCTGATGTTGCTCTTCCTTTTCAGGTTGAGGTCGACGCTTCTGAAATCGGAGCTGGGGCGGTGTTGTCGCAGAGAAGTTCCGACTGCTCCGTGATGAGACCTTGTGCTTTTTTTTCTCGTAAATTTTCGCCCGCCGAGCGGAATTATGATATTGGGAATCGGGAGCTTTTGGCCATGAAGTGGGCTTTTGAGGAGTGGCGTCACTGGCTTGAGGGGGCCAGACATCAGGTGGTGGTATTGACTGACCACAAAAATTTTATTTACCTTGAGTCTGCCAGGCGCCTGAATCCTAGACAGGCGCGCTGGTCGTTGTTTTTCTCTCGGTTTAATTTTGTGGTGTCGTACCTACCGGGTTCTAAGAATGTTAAGGCGGATGCCCTTTCTAGGAGTTTTGAGCCTGACTCCCCTGGTAATTCTGAGCCCACAGGTATCCTTAAAGATGGAGTGATATTGTCTGCCGTTTCTCCAGACCTGCGGCGGGCCTTGCAGGAGTTTCAGGCGGATAGACCTGATCGTTGCCCACGTGGTAGACTGTTTGTTCCTGATGATTGGACCAGTAGAGTCATCTCTGAGGTTCATTCTTCTGCGTTGGCAGGTCATCCTGGAACCTTTGGTACCAGGGATTTGGTGGCAAGGTCCTTCTGGTGGCCTTCCCTGTCACGAGATGTGCGAGGCTTTGTGCAGTCTTGTGACGTTTGTGCTCGGGCCAAGCCTTGTTGTTCTCGGGCTAGTGGATTGTTGTTGCCCTTGCCTATCCCGAAGAGGCCTTGGACGCACATCTCGATGGATTTTATTTCGGATCTGCCTGTTTCTCGGAAGATGTCTGTCATCTGGGTGGTGTGTGACCGTTTCTCTAAGATGGTCCATCTGGTTCCCTTGCCTAAGTTGCCTTCTTCTTCCGAGTTGGTTCCTCTGTTTTTTCAAAATGTTGTTCGTTTGCATGGTATTCCTGAGAATATCGTTTCTGACAGAGGGACCCAATTCGTGTCTAGATTTTGGCGGGCATTCTGTGCTAGGATGGGCATAGATTTGTCTTTTTCGTCTGCTTTCCATCCTCAGACTAATGGCCAGACCGAGCGGACTAATCAGACCTTGGAGACATATTTGAGGTGTTTTGTGTCTGCGGATCAGGATGATTGGGTTGCTTTTTTGCCTTTGGCGGAGTTCGCCCTCAATAATCGGGCCAGCTCTGCCACCTTGGTGTCCCCGTTTTTCTGTAATTTGGGGTTTCATCCTCGATTTTCCTCCGGTCAAGTGGAATCTTCGGATTGTCCTGGAGTGGATGCTGTGGTGGAGAGGTTGCATCAGATTTGGGGGCAGGTGGTGGACAATTTGAAGTTGTCCCAGGAGAAGACTCAGCTTTTTGCCAACCGCCGTCGTCGTGTTGGTCCTCGGCTTTGTGTTGGGGACTTGGTGTGGTTGTCTTCTCGTTTTGTCCCTATGAGGGTTTCTTCTCCTAAGTTTAAGCCTCGGTTCATCGGCCCGTACAAGATATTGGAGATTCTTAACCCTGTGTCCTTCCGTTTGGACCTCCCTGCATCCTTTTCGATTCATAATGTTTTTCATCGGTCATTGTTGCGCAGGTATGAGGTACCGGTTGTGCCTTCCGTTGAGCCTCCTGCTCCGGTGTTGGTTGAGGGTGAGTTGGAGTACGTTGTGGAAAAGATCTTAGACTCTCGTGTTTCCAGACGGAGACTCCAGTATCTGGTCAAATGGAAGGGATACGGTCAGGAGGATAATTCTTGGGTCACTGCCTCTGATGTTCATGCCTCCGATCTTGTCCGTGCCTTTCATAGGGCTCATCCTGATCGCCCTGGTGGTTCTGGTGAGGGTTCGGTGCCCCCTCCTTGAGGGGGGGGTACTGTTGTGAAATTGGATTCTGGGCTCCCCCGGTGGCCACTTGTGGAATTGAACTTGTGTGCATCATCCCCTCTGTTCACCTGCTCCTATCAGGATGTGGGAGTCGCTATATAACCTTGCTCCTCTGTCAGTTTCTTGCCGGTCAATCAATGTAATCAGAAGCCTTCTGTGCTTGTTCCTGCTACTAGACAACTCCCAGCTAAGTTGGACTTTTGTCCTTGTGTGTTTTTGCATTTTGTTCCTGTTCACAGCTGCTGTTTCGTTACTGTGTCTGGAAAGCTCTTGTGATCGGAAATTGCCACTCTGGTGTTATGAGTTAATGCTAGAGTCTTAAAGGAATTTCTGGATGGTGTTTTGACAGGGTTTTCTGCTGACCATGAAAGTGTCCTTTCTGTCTTCCTGCTATCTAGAAAGCGGACCTCGATTTTGCTAAACCTATTTTCATACTACGTTTGTCATTTCATCTTAAATCACCGCCAATATATGTGGGGGCCTCTGTCTGCCTTTTGGGAAAATTTCTCTAGAGGTGAGCCAGGACTGTCTTTTCCTCTGCTAGGATTAGGTAGTTCTCCGGCTGGCGCTGGGCATCTAGGGTTAAAAAACGTAGGCATGCTACCCGGCCACTTCTAGTTGTGCGGCAGGTTTAGTTCATGGTCAGTATAGTTTCCATCTTCCAAGAGCTAGTTCTCATATATGCTGGGCTATGTTCTCTCGCCATTGAGAATCACGACACCTTTGCCTCTGTTGTCGGACTTGTTTGCCCGGATTAAAGGTGCCAAGTGGTTCACCAAGATAGATCTTCGTGGTGCGTACAACCTTGTGCGCATTAAGCAAGGAGATGAATGGAAGACAGCATTTAATACGCCCGAAGGTCATTTTGAGTACTTGGTGATGCCTTTTGGGCTCTCTAATGCTCCCTCAGTGTTTCAGTCCTTTATGCATGATATTTTCCGGAAGTATCTGGATAAATTTATGATTGTTTATCTGGATGATATTCTGGTTTTCTCTGAAGATTGGGACTCACATGTGGAGCAGGTCAGGATGGTGTTTCAGGTTTTGCGTGAGAATGCTTTGTTTGTTAAGGGCTCAAAGTGTCTCTTTGGAGTACAGAAGGTTCCCTTTTTGGGGTTTATTTTTTCCCCTTCTGCTGTGGAGATGGACCCAGTCAAGGTCCGAGCTATTCATGACTGGACTCAACCCACGTCAGTTAAGAGTCTTCAGAAGTTCTTGGGTTTTGCTAACTTCTACCGTTGTTTTATCGCTAATTTTTCTAGCGTTGTTAAACCTTTGACGGATATGACCAAGAAAGGTTCTGATGTTGCTAACTGGGCTCCTGCAGCCGTGGAGGCGTTCCAAGAGTTGAAGCGCCGGTTTACTTCGGCGCCTGTTTTGTGCCAGCCTGATGTCTCACTTCCCTTTCAGGTCGAAGTGGATGCTTCTGAGATTGGGGCAGGGGCCGTTTTGTCGCAGAGAGGCCCTGGTTGCTCGGTAATGAGACCATGTGCTTTCTTCTCTAGGAAGTTTTCGCCTGCTGAGCGGAATTATGATGTTGGCAATCGGGAGTTGCTGGCCATGAAGTGGGCATTTGAGGAGTGGCGTCATTGGCTCGAGGGTGCTAAGCATCGTGTGGTGGTCTTGACTGATCACAAAAATTTGATGTATCTCGAGTCTGCTAAACGCCTGAATCCTAGACAGGCCCGCTGGTCATTGTTTTTCTCCCGTTTTGACTTTGTGGTCTCGTATTTACCAGGTTCAAAGAATGTGAAGGCTGATGCTCTTTCAAGGAGCTTTGTGCCTGACTCTCCTGGAGTCGCAGAACCAGTTGGTATTCTTAAAGAGGGAGTTATCTTGTCGGCCATTTCTCCCGATTTGCGACGTGTGTTGCAGAGATTTCAGGCTGGTAGACCTGACTCTTGTCCACCTGACAGACTGCTTGTTCCTGATAAGTGGACCAGCAGAGTCATTTCCGAGGTTCATTCCTCGGTGTTGGCAGGGCATCCGGGAATTTTTGGCACCAGAGATCTGGTGGCTAGGTCCTTTTGGTGGCCTTCCTTGTCACGGGATGTGCGGTCATTTGTGCAGTCCTGTGGGACTTGTGCTCGAGCTAAGCCTTGCTGTTCTCGTGCCAGCGGGTTGCTCTTGCCCTTGCCTGTCCCGAAGAGGCCTTGGACACACATTTCCATGGATTTCATTTCAGATCTCCCGGTGTCTCAGGGCATGTCTGTCATCTGGGTGGTGTGTGATCGCTTTTCTAAAATGGTCCATTTGGTGCCTTTGCCTAAGCTGCCTTCCTCTTCCGATCTGGTTCCTGTGTTCTTTCAGAATGTGGTTCGTTTACATGGCATTCCTGAGAATATTGTGTCTGACAGAGGATCCCAGTTTGTTTCCAGGTTCTGGCGATCCTTTTGTGCTAGGATGGGCATTGATTTGTCGTTTTCGTCTGCCTTTCATCCTCAGACTAATGGACAAACGGAGCGAACTAATCAGACTCTGGAGGCTTATTTGAGGTGTTTTGTTTCGGCAGATCAGGATGATTGGGTGACCTTCTTGCCGTTGGCTGAGTTTGCCCTTAATAATCGGGCTAGTTCCGCTACTTTGGTTTCACCATTTTTCTGCAACTCTGGTTTCCACCCTCGTTTTTCCTCGGGACATGTGGAGCCTTCTGACTGTCCTGGGGTAGATTCTGTGGTGGATAGGTTGCAGCAGATCTGGAATCATGTGTTGGACAACTTAAAGTTGTCACAGGAGAAGGCTCAGCGTTTTGCCAACCGCCGCCGCGGTGTGGGTCCCCGACTTCGTGTTGGGGATTTGGTATGGCTGTCTTCTCGATTTGTTCCGATGAAGGTCTCCTCTCCTAAATTTAAGCCTCGCTTCATCGGTCCTTACAAGATATTGGAAATCCTTAATCCTGTGTCCTTTCGCTTGGATCTTCCGGTGTCGTTTGCCATTCACAACGTGTTCCATAGGTCTTTGTTGCGGCGGTACGTTGTACCTGTGGTTCCTTCTGTTGAGCCTCCTGCTCCGGTGTTGGTTGAGGGCGAGTTTGAGTACGTGGTGGAGAAGATCTTGGATTCTCGTCTCTCCAGACGGAGGCTTCAGTATCTGGTCAAGTGGAAGGGCTATGGTCAGGAGGATAATTCCTGGGTGGTTGCCTCTGATGTGCATGCGGCCGATTTAGTTCGTGCCTTTCACGCTGCTCATCCTGATCGCCCTGGTGGTCTTGGTGAGGGTTCGGTGACCCCTCCTTAAGGGGGGGGTACTGTTGTGAATTAGACTTTTTGGCTCCCTCTTGTGGTTACTAGTGATATGACTCTGGGATTGTCTTTCCTCAGTTTGGCACCCACCTGGGTCGTTAGTCCAGGGGAGTTGCTATATAAGCTTCCTGGATCCTTAGTCCAGTGCCTGGCATCGTTGTAATCAGATCCTTTCTGTTTGCTTCTGTCTGCTGGTCCGGGTTCGTGCTAAATTAAGCTAAGTCCTGCTTCTTTGTTTTTTGGTTATTTGCTTGCTCTCATTTTTGTCCAGCTTGTTCTAAATGTGATTCCTGACCTTGCTGGAAGCTCTAGGGGGCTGGTGTTCTCCCCCCGGGCCGTTAGACGGTTCGGGGGTTCTTGAATATCCAGCGTGGATATTTTGATAGGGTTTTTGCTGACCATATAAGTCATCTTACTATATTCTGCTATTAGCTAGTGGGCCTCTCTTTGCTAAATACCTAGCTCATTCTTACGTTTGTCTTTTCCTCTTACCTCACCGTTATTATTTGTTGGGGGCTTGTATCCAACTTTTGGGGTCTTTTCTCTGGAGGCAAGAAAGGTCTTTCTTTTCCCTTCTAGGGTTAGTTAGTTCTCCGGCTGGCGCGAGACGTCTAGAACCAACGTAGGCACGTTCCCCGGCTGCTGCTATTTGTGGTGCTAGGATTAGATATATGGTCAGCTCAGTTACCACTGCCCTATGAGCTGTTTTTTTGTGTTTGCAGACTTAGTAATTATTTCTGAGACCCTCTGCCATTGGGGTCATAACACATGGCCCCGTCGTCTTCACCATCAGAAGTAATCTGAGGAACAGAGCGAGCTGGGGCGCCACTAGCGTTAATGACATAGAAGGATCCCCTGACCTGGGACACCCAACAGCAGAGTCGTGATAGCGGAGTCATACATAGCTCAGCATTCAGAGAACTTTTAGATCTGCAGCAGATAGAACAGGGATTTTATCAAACCTTCAACAAGCAGACCAAAAAGTGATATTTGGAATTAGGTTCTATGCACCTACATCATGCTCCTCTCACATGGTCTAGAAAAAACCCTCTGACTGATTTCCTTTAAAACCTATATGTTGAGTTTTGTTTGCAGTCATATTTGAACCCATTCATCTATTGGTGTTCTAATATTGCAGATCTCCTTTGGCCATCCATGTGCCTGCCTGTGATACTGAGAGAGTAAAATATCAGTAGTCATTGCATTTCACTGATCAACTATTTTGCTAAATCAGACTAAAAAAGTTGAATTCAATTAATTGTGTGGTGCTGAAAATGAATATGATGCTTAAGTTTGCTGATTGGTTCTAATTTTCAAGATCCAGAGGAGGTTGTAATTACTTATGACATCTTTCATGCAGGCTTAAGGAAAAAATTATTTTATCATCATTATTGCATTGATAGTAGCTAGACTATTACATTGCCTATTTAGTCTATTGAACCTTCTGCATTCTGTCATCTTTTCTGCTATCAAAAAATGCCAACTCAGCTCTGTTTCTACAAGTTTTTTCAGATATGCCTCGTTCTTGCGTTAACAAAGTAGATAGTTTTTGCTACATATGTGTCACAAAGGCGAAACTTGATTACCATGACAAAGAAAGCCTACAACCTGTATTTTGGCTGCAGAATAGGAGATCAGGACAAGAGTTGGGCTCCACACATGTGCTGCAATAGATGTGCATCAAACCTTACCCAGTGGTTGCATAGGAAATGGCAAGTTTAGCCTTTTGCAGTCGCGAGACCGCTACGTCATCACAAGTCATTGTCTCGCAAGGCATCACTGGGAACAGGAGCTGCTGGGAGCATCGCGAAGGCTGCGGGTGGGCGCCGGAAGGTGAGAATATCACAATTTTTAATTTTTTAATTATTTTTAATATGGGTTGTGTTGTGTATGCGTTTTCGCAGCGAAAAAGTCACATACACAACGTGTGCACATAGCCTTAAATTCTGGCAACAACTGCCTCGACGGATCCGTCTTTCCAACATTTTGATGGATTGTGACTGATTGTAAAAACCGGAAGTGTGAAAGAGGCCTTAGAGATTTGGATCTACCCAAGAGAAAGGGTATGTGCACACATCAGGATTTCTTGCAGAAATTTCCTGAAGAAAACCGGAAATTTTCTGCAAGAAATCCGCATTTTTTTTTTTCAGTTTTTTTCCCGTTTTTTTCCCGTTTTTTTTTAGCATTTTGCAAGCGAAATTAGCTTGCAGAATGCTAAAGTTTTCCAAGCGATCTGTAGCATCGCTTGGAAAACTGACTGACAGGTTGGTCACACTTGTCAAACATAGTGTTTGACAAGTGTGACCAACTTTTTACTATAGATGCAGCCTATGCAGCATCAATAGTAAAAGATAGAATGTTTAAAAGTAATAAAAATTTTTTAAAAATGGTTATACTCACCTGCAGACAGCCGATCTCCTCAGCGGCGTCCGTTCCTATAGATGATGTGTGTGTGCAGGACCTTCGATGACATCGCGGTCACATGAGCGGTCACATGACCGGTCTCGCGACCAATCACAAGACCGCGACGTCATCGCAGGTCCTTCACCACACACCAGCTATAGGAACCGAAGCGGCAGCATGCACCTGAGAGGCGGGAAGACTGCGGGGGCCATCGAAGGTGAGTATATCACTATTTTTTATTTTAATTCTTTTTTTTTTTACCAATTATATGGTGCCCAGTCCGTGGAGGAGAGTCTCCTCTCCTCCACCCTGGGTACCAACTGCACATAATCTGCTTACTTCCCGCATGGTGTGCACAGCCCCATGCGGGAAGTAAGCAGATCAATGCATTTCTAGGTGTGCGGAACCCCGCAATTCCGCAAATTTAATGAACATGTTGCTTTTTTTTCTGCGATTCAATTTTTTCGCGGAAAAAAATGCAACATTTGCACAAAAAATGCAGAATACCCTGAAAATAATGGGAGGCATATGTTAGCGTTTTTCTCATTTTTTCGCATTTTTATCACGTTTTTATAGCGAAAAAAACGCGAAAAATACTGAACGTGTGCACATGGCCAAAGACTGAGCTCTTAAATTCCAGGTCACAGCAGTGAAATCTCCTATCGGGCTATGCTCGGATTTCTTTGTTTCGCAAACAACGCAAACATGATAAATATCTTGTCCAATACTTCTTCATGGAAGGTGATCTTCTGGCATGAAACAACATCAACACTTTAATGGAATCTCTTCATTGGTTCAGCCAAAGCAAGCCTAAAAGCCACCTTGCTGCAAAATAGCAATGTGCTACCTTCAATTCCAGTTGGCTATTCAGCCCACATGAAAGAAACCTATGACAATATGAAACAGCTGTTGAGGTACCTGAACTAAGACCAACATTTGCAGCTCCTCTGTGGTGACTTAAAGGTAGTTGCCATCTTGCTTGGCTTCCAGGGTGGTTACACAAAATACTGTTGCTTTCTGTGTGAGTGGGATAGTCATTCAAGATAATATCACTACAATAAAAGAGACAGGCCTCTCCGACATTCACTTCAGCCAGGGAGTAAAAATGTCCTGCATCCAGCACTTGTAGGCCCACATAAGATTTTGTTACCGCCATTACATATCAAGTTGGGGCTAATAAAGAACTTTGTAAAGGTAATAGATAAAAATGCAAACACATTCAAGTATCACATTGATAAATTTTTGAAGGTTGAGTGAAGCAAAGATAAAGGAAGGAGTCTTCATTGGTCCTCAGATTCATAAGCTTCTTCTAGATGAGGAGTTTCTCTGTTGCAGGGCAAGGAAAAGACTGCATAGGTAGCATTCACATTAGTGGCAACTAATTTTTCAGGAAACTTGAGAGCAGATAACTAGGAGAGTTGGTGGTAAATCTCCTCAAAGTATAAGTAGTTTGTCTGTAACATCCTTAAAGATTAGTTTCTTACATTCGCATCTAGACTTTTTTACATCAAACTGCGGGGCAGTGAGCGACAAGAATAATGAGAGATTTTACCAAGATATTGTGGCTATGGAGAAAAGATAATCAAGAAAAATGGAATCCATCAATGCTTGCAGATTACTGTTGGACAATTGTAAGAGATGATCCAATGCAGAAGTACAAGAGACAACAAATGAAGTTGTCACTGGATGAGGACCACATTTTGTACTTCAATTTCTGTAAGTGTTTATAATTGGCAATAGTGTTTACACATGTTTAAGTTATTTGAATTGTTGCCAAGTTTCCTCTAAATAAACTTCAGAAAATTGGCATAACAAAATAATCTTCATCTTCATATTTGCAAAAATAATAATGTGTCAAAGTGCTGAAACTTTTATGCATTAATTATATGTAGCAGCAGGGCCGTATTTGCCACTAGGCACTCGAGGGCACGTGCCTAGGGCGGCGGCATTGCGGGGGGCGGCACCTGAGCAAGTTTTTTTTTTTTTTTTTTTTAGTCCCGGGTGACGGGTCACAAACGCGACCGACCGCCCCGCCCCCGAGTCCCACCCACCCTCCTTGAAGAAGATACTCACCGTCACCCTGCTCCAGCGATGCCGGCTCTCAGCATCTATAGCGCGTCCTGAGTGAGCGGTCACGTGATACCACATGACCGCTCACTCAGGAAGAACTCGCACAAGTGTGACTGGGGCGCTCTGGCCACTCTCTCCAGCCACGGTGCGGGGCCTGCCCTTCGCCAACGTGTTCTCCGTGAGTGACGGTCGGCGGGGCCAGAGCGGCGGCGTGCTGTTCTTCTACCTGACCACCATGGAGATCTCCGTGCAGGACCTGCAGGTGAGCGGCCGCCGCCGAGGTGACGTCACGGCTTTCCCGGGAGGCCCGAGTGTGCTGTCAGCTCAGGAGGGGTTAAATGACTTTCTAGTTCTGCTGTTATTGCAGTCCGATAATCCGGAATATTCGATAATCCGGACGAGCAGGAGGCGGTGTAGCAGGGCGCGTTACTGGTGACAGTGGTAACATGATATTCCCTGCAGCGGCGGGAGGAGAAGCGTTATCAGCGCCGGCTTGCAGGGGGCGCCGCTTATCTCACACTGTGCAGCGAAGAAGGCGCTGCGGCGGGACAGAGCCAGAGGGAGGATGTCGGCGCAGCCACGCGGTGTGTGGGACAGCTGACAGGTGAGTATGAGGGGCGGGGGATGAAGGAGGAAGGTAAGCCGCCCGAGCCATGCAAGATGGGAGAAGGAGCGGGGGAGGGGGTGGAGAGATGAGCCATGCATACAGGGGGGGGGAATTATGAGCCATGCATACAGGGGAATATGAGCCATGAGCCATGAGCCATGCATAGGGAGGGGGGGGGGAATTATGAGCCATGCATACAGCACAGGGGAATATGAGCCATCAGCCATACATACAGGGGGGGGAATTATGAGCCATCAGCCATGCATACAGGGGGGGGGAATAATGAGCCATCAGCCATGCATACAGGGGGGGGGAATTATGAGCCATGCATGATACAGGGGAATATGAGCCATCAACCATGCATAGGGGGGAGGTGGAATATGAGCCATGCATACAGGGGGAGGTGGAATATGAGCCATGCATACAGGGGGAGGTGGAATATGAGCCATGCATACGGGGGGGGGGAATATGAGCCATGCATACAGGAGGGGGGTCATTATACAGTATGGAGAAGAGAACTGTGTGTGGCCATTATACAGTATTGAGCATCATGTGTGGCCATTATACACTATGGAGCATCATGTGTGGCCGTTATACAGTATGGAGCATCATGTGTGGCCATTATACAGTAAGGAGCATCATGTGTGGCCATTATACAGTAAGGAGCATCATGTGTGGCCGTTATACAGTATGGAGCATCATGTGTGGCCAATGTCCATTATACAGTATGGAGCATCATGTGTGGCCGTTATACAGTATGGAGCATCATGTGTGGCCATTATACAGTATGGAGCATCATGTGTGGCCATTATACACTATGGAGCATCATGTGTGGCCATTATACAGTAAGGAGCATCATGTGTGGCCGTTATACAGTATGGAGCATCATGTGTGGCCAATGGCCATTATACAGTATGGAGCATCAGGTGTGGCTATACAGTATGGAGCATCATGTGTGGCCAATGGCCATTATACAGTATGGAGCATCATGTGTGGCCGTTATACAGTATGGAGCATCATGTGTGGCCGTTATACAGTATGGAGCATCATGTGTGGCCGTTATACAGTATGGAGCATCATGTGTGGCCGTTATACACTATGGAGCATCATGTGTGGCCATTATACAGTATTGAGCATCATGTGTGGCCATTATACAGTAAGGAGCATCATGTGTGGCCGTTATACAGTATGGAGCATCATGTGTGGCCAATGGCCATTATACAGTATGGAGCATCACGTGTGGCCATTATACAGTATGGAGCATCATTTGTGGCCATTATACAGTATGGAGCATCATGTGTGGTCAATATACAGAATGGAGCATCATGTGTGGCCATTATACAGTGTGGAGCATCATGTGTGGCCAATGGCCATTATACAGTATGGAGCATCACGTGTGGCCATTATACAGTATGGAGCATCATTTGTGGCCATTATACAGTATGGAGCATCATGTGTGGTCAATATACAGAATGGAGCATCATGTGTGGCCATTATACAGTATGGAGCTCTGTGGCCATATTGTTTCGTTTATAATTATTGTATATAAAACAGTGTGATCAGCAGTGCTAAATGGGTGTGGTTGGGACGTGGATATGGGTGTGACTAGTTGTGAAATGGGTGTGGTCAGAGGCGTGGCCTAAAATTTTCCGCGGCGCGCTACGCGCGCCACACACTTTCTACCTCCTTCCCTTCTTCAAAAGTTGGGAGGTATGGTACCGCATTTGCCAGATCATGGCAAGTGCCACAAATCCCATAGGGAATGAATGAGGCCGAACGCAGTGTTGCCATAAGTGATCCGTTATGCGGCACATGCAGAAAAACTGCCGGATCTGCTGCAAAAGGCGACTTTCACATCAGCGATTCTTGCTAAAGTCACTGCCGATAGTGTCATACAGCAGAAACCCTAAATACGGCCCTGTGTAGCAGTAAAAGGAAAACTGTTTGATATCATGGAAACAAGAGCCAACTAAAAATTTTCATTTAAATTCAAGAGGTCAAAATCATTAAGAAATGGCTCATTGAAAGAAATATTACAGCGTGGGATCTAATGAAGTTGTTAAGCTCAGATACCAAGGTTATGATTACTGTGATAAATTGTATCCGCATGGTAGTTAAAAGTGAAGTAGCCATGACAACATTAAAAGTAATGGTGTCTTTGTATCTTTAACCCCTTCACGACATATGACATATATTTACGTCATATGTCGGTCATATGTAGTGTTACCGACTTTGATGCGTGCTCCGACGCTAAGTCCTCCCACATGGCAGCTGATTTAATCAGCTGTCATGTGCCTTTAACAGCCATGGGTGGATTGGAGCTTCACCTGCAGCCGTTAACCAATTAAATCCCGCTGCCAATCTCTGACAGCAGGATTTAACATGCGCCAGGCCGAAGCGCATCACAAATTCTGCCCGTCGGCACACCTGTCATGTGATTGGGGGCAACGATGAGTTGTCATACCAGCTTGGCGTCTGTAGAAGGCCGGCGTTCATTGGAGATTATGATTTCGGTTGTACAAAGCAGTGCGGAAGCACTGCTATGCATAGCATAAGCAATCACAGCTTCAAGTTTCCTATGAGGACTATTAACTAAAGTAAAAAGTGAAAAAAAAAAGTTTTTCAAAATATGAAAATAAATTTTGAAAATAAAACAATTAAAAAAAAAAACAAAAAAACACATATTTGGTATCACTGAGTTCTGAAATGTCCGATCTATCAAAATATTGATAAATCGGATAAAAGAATCAAATCAGTATATGGCGTAACGAGAAAAAAAGTCACCAGAATTACGTTTTTTTGCAAACACAAAAACTTTTTTCATAAAAATTTCGGAATTTTTTTTCACCATTTAAATAGAAAAAAAACTACTGTATTTTTTGACTATAAGAATATAGAAAAAAATTGAAGCAAAAAAATGAGGTCATGACACCCTATTATGGAGGAATCTGCTTCTGACACTTTTAGGCCGGGGTCACACTAACGATGAATACAGACGAATGCTATGTGATAAAACATTGCATAGCACTCGGACCAGTATTCCTCTATGGGGCAACTCACATCAGCATTTTTTTCCTCTGCGGTTTTCAACGTGCGAGTGAAATCACAGCATGATGCAATTTGTCACCGACACTCGGCCAAGTCTCGGCTCACTCGCACCCATATAAGCAGGGCCGGACTGGGACTAAAATTCAGCCCTGGCATTTGAAGTTACACAGGCCCACTTGTCACATGGTGACTGTATAATATCTTTGTACACTTGTAGGCAGGGCCGGTTTTAGGCAAAGTGGGGCCCTAGGCAAAGTTTAAAATGGGTCCCCAAATGCTAACATATTGCACATCACACAGAAGCCTTTCTGTTGTATTTACGTGCGCTGAGTTCAGGCCGCTAAACGAGTTTGATCGACAATACTGAAGTTGTTCAACGCTTGTTTCCCGGCCTCTTTCCACCAGCTGAGGAATAATGATGAGACAGAACGATCACTAATAGATCACCATACAGTATCATGTTTTCAGCAGCACATCTACAGTTTACACTGGCAATGTGCTGCTGACAACAAGGCTTTTTGTTCCAGCAAAAACAATCCGAATATGCAGCATTTTACTTGTTTAGTAAAATACACCCCATAGTCCTCCATATATTATAATGTGCTCCATAGTCCTCCATATAGTATAATACACTCCCTATAGTCCTCCATATATTAAAATACACTGCTCAGTCCTCCACATAGTATAATACACTCCTCATAGTCCTCCATATAGCATAATACAATCCTCATAGTCCTCCATATAGCATAATACAATCCTCATAGTGCTCCATATAGTATAATGCACCGCCACAGTCATCCATGTAGTACAATTCACTTCCCATAGTATAATGCACCCCATAGTTCTTCATATAGTATAACGTATTCCCCATAGTCCTCGATACAGTATAATGCAGCCCACATATAGTATAATGCAGCCACCCCAGAGTATAATGCAGCCACCCCAGAGTATAATGCAGCCACCCCAGAGTATAATGCAGCCACCCCAGAGTATAATGCAGCCACCCCACAGAGTATAATGCAGCCACCCCAGAGTATGTAACCCCCATAGAATATAATACAGCCCACCTCCCCATAATATATAATGTAGCCCCCCATAGAATATAATGCAGCCCCCCATAGTATATAACGCAGCCTCCCCCATAGAATATAATATACCCCCACAATAGTATATAACACAGCCACATAGTACATAACATGGCCTCCCCCATAGAATATAATATACTCCCCATAGTGTATAGCAAAGCCCGCATATTATATAGCACAAACCGCATAGTATACAGCACAGCCTGCATACTATAGCACAGCTCGCGTAGTAGATAACACAGCCCACACAGCAGTATTCAGCACAGACCACACAGTAGTATACAGCACAGCCCACGTAGAAGTATACAGCACAGTCCACACAGTAGTATACAGCACAGCCCACAGAGTAATATATACAGCACAGCCCACAAAGTAATATATACAGCACAGCCCACAAAGTAATATATACAGCACAGCCCACAAAGTAATATATACAGCACAGCCCACAAAGTAATATATACAGCACAGCCCACAGAGAACTATATACAGCACAGCCCACAGAGAACTATATACAGCACAGCCCACAGAGAACTATATAAAGCACAGCCCACAGAGAACTATATAAAGCACAGCCCAGAGTACTATATACAGCACAGCCCAGAGTACTATATAAAGCACAGCCCAGAGAGTACTATATACAGCACAGCCCACAGAGAACTATATACAGCCCACAGCAGTATACAGCACAGAGCACAGCCCACAGAGAACTATATATAGCACAGAGCACACAGTAGTATACAGCACAGAGCACAGCCCACAGAGAGCTATATACAGCCCACAGCAGTATACAGCACAGAGCACAGCCCACAGAGAACTATATACAGCCCACAGCAGTATACAGCACAGAGCACAGCCCACAGAGAACTATATATAGCACAGAGCACACAGTAGTATACAGCACAGAGCACAGCCCACAGAGAGCTATATACAGCCCACAGCAGTATACAGCACAGAGCACAGCCCACAGAGAACTATATACAGCCCACAGTAGTATACAGCACAGAGCACAGCCCACAGAGAACTATATACAGCCCACAGCAGTATACAGCACAGAGCACAGCCCACAGAGAGCTATATACAGCCCACAGCAGTACACAGCACAGAGCACAGCCCACAGTAGTATACAGCACAGAGCACAGCCCACAGAGAACTATATACAGCCCACAGCAGTATACAGCACAGAGCACAGCCCACAGAGAGCTATATACAGCCCACAGCAGTACACAGCACAGAGCACAGCCCACAGAGAACTATATACAGCCCACAGCAGTATACAGCACAGAGCACAGCCCACAGAGAACTATATACAGCACAGAGCACAGCCCACAGAGAGCTATATACAGCCCACAGCAGTATACAGCACAGAGCACAGCCCACAGAGAACTATATACAGCCCACAGTAGTATACAGCACAGAGCACAGCCCACAGAGAGCTATATACAGCCCACAGCAGTATACAGCACAGAGCACAGCCCACAGAGAGCTATATACAGTCCACAGCAGTATACAGCACAGAGCACAGCCCACAGAGAACTATATACAGCCCACAGTAGTATACAGCACAGAGCACAGCCCACAGAGAACTATATACAGCGCACAGCAGTACACAGCACAGAGCACAGCCCACAGAGAACTATATACAGCCCACAGCAGTATACAGCACAGAGCACAGCCCACAGAGAACTATATATAGCACAGAGCACACAGTAGTATACAGCACAGAGCACAGCCCACAGAGAGCTATATACAGCCCACAGCAGTATACAGCACAGAGCACAGCCCACAGAGAGCTATATACAGCCCACAGTAGTATACAGCACAGAGCACAGCCCACAGAGAACTATATACAGCCCACAGCAGTATACAGCACAGAGCACAGCCCACAGAGAACTATATACAGCCCACAGCAGTATACAGCACAGAGCACAGCCCACAGAGAACTATATATAGCACAGAGCCCACAGTAGTATACAGCACAGAGCACAGCCCACAGAGAGCTATATACAGCCCACAGCAGTATACAGCACAGAGCACAGCCCACAGAGTACTATATACAGCCCACAGCAGTATACAGCACAGAGCACAGCCCACAGAGAACTATATACAGCCCACATCTCTTTTCTTCCTCCCCTCACCTCCTCCGAGAATGGCCCCACAGTCCAGAAAAAAAAAAAACTCTCCTCACCTCTCCTCGTGCCCAGCGTTGCTTCCTAGTTCCTGCTCCTGTCTCGGCGGCTGCAGTCTGCCCGGGACACAGCAGGTGCGCGATGATATGACATCATCGCGCACCCGCAGTGTCAGAGGCAGAGCGGGGAATGATGGGAGAGGAGCATCTGTAGACGCTCTCTCCTCCATCATTGCATTCAACTGTACCGGTATAGTTGAATGCGACGGCGGGGGCGGCGGATTGAGCGGCCCACCACTGGCACCGGCCCTTCTGGCATTTGCCAGAAGTGCCCTATGGCCAGTCCGGCCCTGCATATAAGTCTATGGGTGCGAGTGAGACAACGCACATCACTCGGATATCATCTGAGTGCTGTGCGATATACGCTGACCCCGGCAATGGAGGAGATGGAGAAATTCATTTCTCCGCCTCCACAGCTGTGCTCCGATTCTCTCTGTGCGAGAGGCTCGGAGCACGGTAGCATGACACTCGGCTCCTGCTGGCAGCAGAGCAGGAGCCGAGGGTCATTAATATGTCACATCCAATGGTCTCGCATCGTATGCCATACGTTAGTCTGACCCCAGCCTTATAGGAGTAATGGCCCCCAATTCTGTACTAATATCCCCGATCCTGATATACATATGTCCTCATCCTGGTATATATGGCCCCTATTCCTGATATATAAGTCACCATCCAAGTATATATATCCCCATCCAGGTATATATAGCCCCCAATCCAGGTATGCATGGCATCTCATCCAGGTATACATGGCCCCGCATCCTGGTATACATGGCCCCCCATCCAGTTATACATGGCTCCCATCCTGGTATATATGGCTGTCCATCCTGGTATACATGGCCCCCCATCCTGGTATACATGGCTCACATTCCTGATATACATGTCCTCCATCCCCATCCTGGTATACATTGTCCCACATCCTGGTATACAAGTACTCCATCCCCATCCTGATATACATGGCCCCCATCCCCATCCTAGTATACATGGCTCCTCATCCTGGCATACATATCCCCCCACCCTGTTATACATGGCCCCCATCGTCATCATGATATACATGACCACAATTCCCATCCTGGTATACAGTGGGGGTAATAAGTATTTGATCCCTTGCTGATTTTGTAAGTTTGCCCACTGACAAAGACATGAACAGTCTATAATTTTAAGGGTGGGTTAATTGAGAGATAGAATATCAAAAATAAAATGTAGAAAATGAAAACAATTGCTACAAACAGACAGCATAAAAAACACAACCAGTTAAAAAATACTGATAGAAGGGATTCTTGATCACTATTAGTTCAATATTCTTCTTCATAGAAAAGGTGCAAAATTCAAAGATTCATTTAAACCATATATAGATGGCTGGTGATATACTTTTTTGCTTACAGCAGGGGGCATGGTTGAGTGAACCTTTGAGTCCAATTTAACAGGCTATAACCTGGTTATCTGTAGTATATTTATTTGATTTGTTTTAAGTAAATTGTACTGAGTACTGAGCGCCACCATTGTTTTTTGGTGTCTCTTATAGCACATTGTTTTACTGGTCTGTTTGTAGCAATTTTTTATGTATCATGTTCTAATTGTGTCAATAAAGAATTTTTGTAAAATTTTTTACATATAAAAACTCCATTTGTATAAATGATATAAATGTATTTGCATTTTGCAATGAGAAATAAGTATTTGATCCCCTACCAACCATTAAGAGTTCTGGCTCCTACAGACCAGTTAGATGCTCTAAATCAACTCGTTACCTGCATTAAAAACAGCTGTCTTACATAGTGTCATGTCGCCTGTCACGCCGCCACCCCCGAGCCCCGGCATACTTACCGATCCTCGACGCGCTCCCACAGTTGGTGTCCGTCACCCGGCGCATATTCCTCTGTGCTCGCGTTCAGCTCCTGTCGGGTGCGCGCGCGCTGGGTTCAGTGATGCATGCTCGCACCTCTCTGTGTGATCCCAGCCGCTCCTTCCTGCCCACTTCTGCTCCTGGAGGACCCTGACCCAGAAGTCCTGTGGCACGCTCTGCTTATCAGGCAGCTTCTTCCTCCTGGCTTTGCCTGACTGTCATTTGTGCCCTACAAGTGATTCTGGCCCCTTGTCTCCCTGCGGTCTTTCATTCCTTCCTACATTTCCGCCGCGTGCCCTTGCTGCATGATCGTCTGTTCTCACCCAGGTCCTCTCCTCTGCTCTCTCCTAGTGTCTGCCTGCTGGCGTCTCCATCCTGCCTGTGTTCCAGTGTCTCAGTCTTGCCCGCCTGCCTGTGTCTCAGTCCAGCCCGTGTTCCTGTGTCTCCGCCATACTTACCCGCCAGTGCCTCTCTCCTGCCCGCCCTCCTGTGTCTCTGCCGTACCTATCTTTCTGCCAGTCCTTCCAGATTCTTGCTTGTGACTCCTGTTGTCCTTCCCTGTGTACCATCTGCCGTGGCGATAGTCTCTCCTGGGTCTGCCCCTAAAGCTCCCTGTATAGGAGGTGGTTCACCTGGTCAGCTCACCAGAGGGAGGTTCGTTGTTGCTGTCCAGTGGGTCCACCCTAGGAGTTCCTCAGGTCACCACAGCTAGTCACATTTATAAAAGACTCTTGTCCACAGACTCAATCAGTCAGACTCCAACCTCTACAACATGGGCAAGACCAAAGAGCTTTCTAAGGATGTCAGGGACAAGATCACCTGCACAAAGCTGGAATAGGCTACAAAACCATAAGTAAGATGCTGGGTGAGAAGGAGACAACTGTTGGTGCAATAGTAAGAAAAAGGAAGAAATACAAAATGACTGTCAATCGACATCGATTTGGGGAACCATGCAAAATCTCACCTCGTGGGTTATCCTTGATCTTGAGGAAGGTGAGAGATCAGGCTAAAACTACAAGGGGGAACTTGCTAATGATCTCAAGGCAACTGGGACCACAGTCTCCAAGAAAACGATTGGTAACACGTTATGCCGTAAAGGTTTAAAATCCTTTAGTGCCTGCTGGGTCCCTCTGCTGAAGAAGGCACATGTGCAGGCACGTTTGAAGTTTGCCAATGAACACCTGGATGATTCTGCGAGTGATGGGGAGAAGGTGCTGTGGTCAGATAAGACAAAACATTTAGCTCTTTGGCATTATCTCAACTCGCCGTGTTTGGAGGTAGAGAAATGTTGCCTGTGACCCAAAGAACACCGCCCCCACTGTCGAGCATGGAGGTGGAAACATGTTTTGGGAGTGTTTCTCTGCTAAAGGCACAGGTGTTGTGAATTTGGTTTCTGGGCTCCCCCGGTGGTCACTGGTGGTACTGAACTTGTGTGCTTCATCGCCTCTGTTCACCTGTTTCCATCAGGATGTGGGAGTTGTCTATTTAGCCTTGCTCCTCAGTCATTTCTATGCCGGCCAACAATGTTACCAGAAGCCTTTCTGTTGCATGTTCCTGCTCCTAGACTACTATCAGCTAAGTTGGACTTGTAGTCCTAAGTTTGTTTTGCATTTTTGTTCCAGTTCTCTGTGTTTGAATATTTCTGAGGCTGGAAGCTCTTGTGAGCTGAAATTGCCACTCTGGTGTCATGAGTTGATATTAGAGTCTTAAAGTAATTTCAGGATGGTGTTTTGAAAGGGTTTTCAGCTGACTGTGTAGTTCCCTTTTCTGTCTTCCTACTATCTAGTAAGCGGACCTCAATTTGCTAAACCTATCTTCATACTTCGTATGTCAATTTCCTCTAAAATCACCGACATTATATGTGGGAGCTACTGTCTGCCTTTTGGGGAAAATTTCTCTAGAGGTAAGCCAGGTCTGTATTTTCCTCTGCTAGGGTCAGTCAGTTCTCCGGCTGGCGCTGGGCGTCTAGGGATAAAACGTAGGCACGCTACCCGGCCACTGTTAGTTGTGCGGTAGGTTTAGCTCACAGTCAGCTCGAGTTCCCATCTTCCAAGAGCTAGTCCTTTTGTATGCTTTACTACGGTCTCTTGCCATTGAGAACCATGACAGTTTGGCCGGCCAAGGGTTAAAATAATTGGCAGAAGAAAGGAGAGAAAAGAAGTCTGCAGAGAATTTTTTTTTTTTCCTGAGTTTGCTCATTAGTTGATTCACTAGCATCTCTGCTTACTGCAGCCTTCGTCTCTCTCTCCTTCTAATCCTTGAATGGTTCTGATTTCACCTGATGAAAATGGATCCTCAGAGTTTAGCTACAGGTTTGAATAATCTCGCTATGAAGGTTCAAAGTTTACAGGATTTTGTAATTCATGCTCCTATATCTGAACCTAGAGTACCTTTGCCTGAATTTTTCTCCGGAGATAGATCTCGCTTACAGAATTTCAAACATAATTGTAAATTATTTTTGTCTCTGAGATCTCGCTCCGCTGGAGATCCTGCACAGCAGGTCAGGATTGTAATTTCCTTGCTCCGGGGCGACCCTCAGGATTGGGCATTTGCTTTGGCACCAGGGGATCCTGCGTTGCTCAATGTGGATGCGTTTTTCCTGGCTTTGGGGTTGCTTTATGAGGAGCCTCATTTAGAGATTCAGGCTGAAAAGGCCTTGATGGCCCTGTCTCAAGGGCAAGATGAGGCTGAAATATACTGCCAAAAATTTCGTAAGTGGTCTGTGCTTACTCAGTGGAATGAGTGCGCCCTGGCGGCGAATTTCAGAGAGGGTCTCTCTGATGCCATTAAAGATGTTATGGTGGGGTTCCCTGTGCCTGCAGGTCTGAATGAGTCCATGACAATGGCTATTCAGATTGATCGGCGTTTGCGGGAGCGCAAACGTGTGCACCATTTGGCGGTGTCTACTGAGAAGGCGCCAGAGATTATGCAATGTGATAGAATTCTGTCCAGAAGCGAACGACAGAATTTTAGGCGAAAAAATGGGTTATGCTTCTATTGTGGCGATTCAACTCATGTTATATCAGCATGCTCTAAACGTACTAAGAAGGTTGATAAGTCTGTTTCAATTGGTACTTTACAGTCCAAGTTTATTCTATCTGTGACCCTGATTTGCTCTTTATCGTCTATTACCGCGGACGCCTATGTCGACTCTGGCGCCGCTTTGAGTCTTATGGATTGGTCCTTTGCCAAACGCTGTGGGTTTCATTTAGAGCCTCTGGAAGTTCCTATACCTCTGAAGGGTATTGACTCCACGCCATTGGCTAGTAATAAACCACAATACTGGACAAGTAACTATGCGTATTAATCCGGATCACCAGGAGATTATTCGCTTCCTTGTGTTGTATAATCTACATGATGTGTTGGTGCTTGGATTGCCATGGCTGCAATCTCATAACCCAGTCCTTGACTGGAAAGCAATGTCTGTGTTAAGCTGGGGATGTCAGGGGACTCATGGGGACGTACCTTTGGTTTCCATTTCGTCATCTATTCCCTCTGAGATTCCGGAATTTTTATCTGATTATCGTGACGTTTTTGAGGAGCCTAAACTTGGTTCACTACCTCCGCACAGAGATTGCGATTGTACAATAGATCTGATTCCGGGCAGTAAGTTTCCAAAGGGTCGTTTATTTAATCTGTCTGTGCCTGAGCATGCTGCTATGCGGGAATATATTAAGGAGTCCTTGGAAAAGGGACATATTCGTCCTTCGTCATGTCCCTTAGGAGCCGGTTTTTTCTTTGTATCTAAAAAAGATGGCTCTTTGAGGCCGTGTATTGATTATCGGCTTTTGAATAAAATCACGGTTAAATATCAGTATCCTTTGCCACTGCTTACTGATTTGTTTGCTCGAATAAAGGGGGCCAAGTGGTTCTCTAAGATTTATCTTCGTGGGGCGTATAATTTAGTGCGAATTAAGCAGGGGGATGAGTGGAAAACCGCATTTAATACGCCTGAGGGCCATTTTGAGTATTTAGTAATGCCTTTTGGTCTTTCAAATGCCCCTTCAGTCTTTCAGTCTTTTATGCATGACATTTTCCGTGAATATTTGGATAAATTTATGATTGTGTATCTGGATGATATTTTGATTTTTTCGGACGACTGGGACTCTCATGTCCAACAGGTCAGGAGGGTTTTTCAGGTTTTGCGCTCTAATTCCTTGTGTGTAAAGGGTTCTAAGTGCGTTTTTGGGGTTCAAAAGATTTCGTTTTTGGGGTACATTTTTTCCCCCTCTTCCATTGAGATGGACCCTGTCAAGGTTCAGGCTATTTGTGATTGGACGCAACCCTCTTCTCTTAAGAGCCTTCAGAAGTTTTTGGGCTTTGCTAATTTTTATCGTCGATTTATAACTGGTTTTTCTGATGTTGCTAAACCGTTGACTGATTTGACTAAGAAGGGTGCTGATGTTGCTGATTGGTCCCCTGCTGCTGTGGAGGCCTTTCGGGAGCTTAAGCGCCGCTTTTCTTCCGCCCCTGTATTGCGTCAGCCTGATGTTACTCTTCCTTTTCAGGTTGAGGTCGACGCTTCAGAAATCGGAGCTGGGGCGGTTTTGACGTAGAAAAGTTCCGACTGCTCCGTGATGAGACCTTGCGCGTTCTTTTCTCGTAAATTTTCGCCCGCTGAGCGAAATTATGATATTGGTAATCGGGAGCTCTTGGCTATGAAGTGGGCTTTTGAGGAGTGGCGTCATTGGCTTGAGGGGGCTAGACATCAGGTGGTGGTATTGACCGACCACAAGAATTTGATTTATCTTGAGTCTGCCAGGCGCCTGAATCCTAGACAGGCGCGCTGGTCGTTATTTTTCTCTCGGTTTAATTTTGTGGTTTCTTCCCTACCGGGTTCTAAAAATGTGAAGGCGGATGCCCTTTCTAGGAGTTTTGAGCCTGATTCCCCTGGTAATTCTGAACCTACAGGTATCCTTAAGGATGGAGTGATATTATCTGCTGTTTCCCTAGACTTGCGACGGGTCTTGCAGGAGTTTCAGGCGGATAGACCTGATCGTTGCCCGCCTGGTAGAATGTTTGTTCCTGATGATTGGACCAGTAGAGTCATCTCGGAGGTCCATTCTTCTGCGTTAGCTGGTCATCCTGGAATCTTTGGTACCAGGGATTTGGTGGCTAGGTCCTTCTGGTGGCCTTCCCTGTCGCGAGATGTGCGAGGTTTTGTGCAGTCTTTTGATGTTTGTGCTCGGGCCAAGCCTTGTTGTTCTCGGGCTAGTGGATTGTTGTTATCTTTGCCTATTCCGAAGAGGCCTTGGACTCACATCTCCATGGATTTTATTTCTGATCTCCCTGTTTCTCAGAAGATGTCTGTCATCTGGGTGGTGTGTGACCGTTTCTCTAAGATGGTCCATTTGGTTCCCTTGCCTAAATTGCTTTCCTCATCCGAGCTGGTTCCTCTGTTTTTTCAAAATGTGGTTCGCTTGCATGGTATTCCGGAGAATATCGTGTCTGACAGGGGAACCCAATTCGTGTCTAGATTTTGGCGAGCGTTCTGTGCTAGGATGGGCATTGATTTGTCTTTTTCGTCTGCTTTCCATCCTCAGACTAATGGCCAGACCGAGCGAACTAATCAGACCTTGGAGACTTATTTGAGGTGTTTTGTGTCTGTGGATCAGGATGATTGGGTTGCCTTTTTGCCCTTGGCGGAGTTTGCCCTCAATAATCGGGCTAGTTCTGCCACCTTGGTTTCTCCTTTCTTCTGTAATTCGGGGTTTCATCCTCGTTTCTCTTCCGGTCAGGTGGAGTCTTCGGATTGTCCTGGAGTGGATGCTGTGGTGGAGAGGTTGCATCAGATTTGGGGGCATGTGGTGGACAATTTGAAGTTGTCCCAGGAGAAGACTCAGCATTTTGCCAACCGCCGTCGTCGTGTTGGTCCTCGTCTTTGTGTTGGGGACTTGGTGTGGTTGTCTTCTCGTTTTGTCCCTATGAAGGTTTCTTCTCCTAAGTTTAAGCCTCGGTTCATCGGCCCGTACAAGATATTGGAGATTCTTAACCCTGTGTCCTTTCGTTTGGACCTCCCTGCATCTTTTTCTATTCATAATGTCTTCCATCGGTCATTGTTGCGCAGGTATGAGGTACCGGTTGTGCCTTCCGTTGAGCCTCCTGCTCCGGTGTTGGTTGAGGGTGAGTTGGAGTACGTTGTCGAGAAGATCTTGGACTCCCGTGTTTCCAGACGGAGACTTCAGTATCTGGTCAAGTGGAAGGGCTACGGTCAGGAGGATAATTCTTGGGTGACTGTCATGATCTCAATGGCAAGAGAACATAGCATAAGCATATATAGGAACTAGCTCTTGGAAGATGGGAACTGAGCTGACCATGAACTAAACCTAACGCACAACTAGCAGTGGCCGGGTAGCATGCCTACGTTGATTCTAGATGCCCAGCCCAGCCGGAGGACTAAATAAAGCTAGCAGAGGAAAATATTAGTCCTAGCTCACCTCTAGAGAAATACCCCGAAAGGAGACAGAGGCCCCCCACATGTATTGGCGGTGAGTTGAGATGAAATCACAAACGTAGTATGAAAATAGGTTTAGCAAATTTGAGGTCCACTTACTACATAGCAGAAGACAGAAAGGACACTTTCATGGTCAGCTGAAAACCCTATCAAAAAACACCATCCAGAAATTACTTTAAAACTCTGGCATTAACTCATAACACCAGAGTGGCAATTCCCGTTCACAAGAGCTTTCCAGACACAGTAACGAAACTACAGCTGTGAACTGGAACAAAATGCAAAAACAAACATGGACAAGAGTCCAACTTATCTAGTAGTTGTCTAGGAGCAGGAACAAGCACAGAGAGGCTTCTGATAACATTGTTGACCGGCAAGCAGCTAACAGAGCAGCAAGGTTATATAGCGACTCCCACATCTTGATGGGAACAGGTGAACAGAGAAGATGAAGACACCAGTTCAATTCCACCAGTAGCCACCGGGGGAGCCCAAAATCCAAATTCACAACAGTACCCCCCCCTCAAGGAGGGGGCACCGAACCCTCACCAGAACCACCAGGGCGATCAGGATGGGCCCTATGAAAGGCACGAACCAGATCGGAGGCATGAACATCAGATGCATTCACCCAAGAATTATCCTCCTGGCCGTATCCCTTCCACTTGACCAGATACTGGAGTCTCCGTCTGGAAACACGAGAGTCCAAGATTTTCTCCACAACGTACTCCAACTCACCCTCAACCAACACCGGAGCAGGAGGCTCAACGGAAGGCACAACCGGTACCTCATACCTGCGCAATAATGACCGATGAAAAACGTTATGAATAGAAAAGGATGCAGGGAGGTCCAAACGGAAGGAAACAGGGTTAAGAATCTCCAATATCTTATACGGGCCGATAAACCGAGGCTTAAACTTAGGAGAAGAGACCCTCATAGGGACAAAACGAGAAGACAACCACACCAAATCCCCAACAGAAAGCCGAGGACCAACACGACGGTGGCGGTTGGCAAAAAGCTGAGTCTTCTCCTGGGACAACCTCAAATTGTCCACCACCTGCCCCCAGATCTGATGCAATCTCTCCACCACAGCATCCACTCCAGGACAATCCGAAGATTCCACCTGACCAGAGGAAAATCGAGGATGAAACCCCGAATTACAGAAAAACGGGGACACCAAAGTGGCAGAGCTGGCCCGATTATTGAGAGCGAACTCCGCCAATGGCAAAAAAGCAACCCAATCATCCTGGTCAGCAGACACAAAACACCTCAGATATGTCTCCAGGGTCTGATTAATCCGCTCGGTCTGGCCATTCGTCTGAGGATGGAAAGCGGACGAAAAAGATAAATCTATGCCCATCCTAGCACAGAATGCCCGCCAAAATCTAGACACGAATTGGGTCCCTCTGTCAGAAACGATATTCTCAGGAATACCATGCAAACGAACAACATTTTGAAAAAACAGAGGAACCAACTCGGAAGAAGAAGGTAACTTGGGCAGAGGAACCAAATGGACCATCTTAGAAAAACGGTCACACACCACCCAGATGACAGACATCTTCTGAGAAACAGGCAGATCTGAAATAAAATCCATCGAGATGTGCGTCCAAGGCCTCTTAGGAATAGGCAAGGGCAACAATAATCCACTAGCCCGAGAACAACAAGGCTTGGCCCGAGCACAAACGTCACAAGACTGCACAAAGCCTCGCACATCTCGTGACAGGGAAGGCCACCAGAAGGACCTTGCCACCAAATCCCTGGTACCAAAAATGCCAGGATGACCTGCCAACGCAGAAGAATGAACCTCAGAGATGACTCTACTGGTCCAATCATCAGGAACAAACAGTTTATCAGGTGGGCAACGATCAGGTCTCTCCGCCTGAAACTCCTGCAAGGCCCGCCGCAGGTCTGGAGAAACGGCTGACAATACCACTCCATCCTTAAGGATACCTGTGGGCTCAGAGTTACCAGGCGAGTCAGGCTCAAAACTCCTAGAAAGGGCATCCGCCTTAACATTCTTAGAACCCGGTAGGTATGACACCACAAAATTAAACCGAGAGAAAAATAATGACCAGCGCGCCTGTCTAGGATTCAGGCGCCTGGCGGTCTCAAGATAAATCAAATTTTTGTGGTCAGTCAATACCACCACCTGATGTCTGGCCCCCTCAAGCCAATGGCGCCACTCCTCAAAAGCCCACTTCATGGCCAAAAGCTCCCGATTCCCAACATCATAATTCCGCTCAGCGGGAGAAAATTTACGGGAAAAGAAGGCACAAGGCCTCATCACGGAGCAGTCAGAACTTTTCTGCGACAACACTGCCCCAGCTCCGATCTCAGAAGCGTCGACCTCAACCTGAAAAGGTAGAGCAACATCAGGCTGACGCAACACAGGGGCAGAGGAAAAACGGCGCTTAAGCTCCCGAAAGGCCTCCACAGCATCAGGGGACCAATCAGCAACATCAGCACCCTTCTTAGTCAAATCGGTCAATGGCTTAGCAATATCCGAAAAACCAGCAATAAATCGACGATAAAAGTTAGCAAAGCCCAAAAATTTCTGAAGACTCTTAAGAGAAGAGGGCTGCGTCCAATCACAAATAGCTTGAACCTTGACAGGATCCATTTCAATGGAAGAGGGGGAAAAAATATATCCCAAAAAGGAAATCCTCTGTACCCCAAAAACACACTTAGAACCCTTCACACACAAAGAATTAGACCGCAAAACCTGAAAAACCCTCCTGACTTGCTGGACATGAGAGTCCCAGTCATCCGAAAAAATCAGAATATCATCCAGATACACAATCATAAATTTATCCAAATAATCGCGAAAAATATCATGCATAAAGGACTGGAAAACTGACGGAGCATTAGAAAGACCAAAAGGCATCACTAAATACTCAAAGTGGCCCTCGGGCGTATTAAATGCGGTTTTCCACTCATCCCCCTGCCTGATTCGCACCAAATTATACGCCCCACGAAGGTCAATCTTAGAGAACCACTTGGCCCCCTTTATGCGAGCAAACAAATCAGTCAGCAACGGCAATGGGTATTGATATTTAACAGTGATTTTATTCAAAAGCCGATAATCAATACATGGTCTCAAAGAGCCGTCTTTTTTTGACACAAAGAAAAAACCGGCTCCTAAGGGAGATGACGATGGACGAATATGTCCGTTTTCCAAGGACTCCTTTATATATTCTCGCATAGCAGCATGTTCAGGCACAGACAGATTAAATAAACGACCCTTTGGGTATTTACTACCCGGGATTAAATCTATGGCACAATCGCACTCTCGGTGCGGAGGTAACGAACCAAGCTTGGATTCTTCAAAGACGTCACGATAGTCAGACAGGAACTCAGGAATTTCAGAGGGAATGGATGATGAAATGGAAACCACAGGTACATCCCCATGAGCCCCCTTACATCCCCAGCTCAACACAGACATAGCTCTCCAGTCGAGGACTGGGTTGTGAGATTGCAGCCAAGGCAATCCTAGCACCAAATCATCATGTAGATTATACAGCACCAGAAAGCGAATAATCTCCTGGTGATCCGGATTAATACGCATAGTTACTTGTGTCCAGTATTGTGGTTTATTATTAGCCAATGGGGTGGAGTCAATCCCCTTCAGAGGAATAGGAGTCTCCAAAGGCTCTAAATCATACCCACAGCGTTTGGCAAAGGACCAATCCATAAGACTCAAAGCGGCGCCAGAGTCGACATAGGCGTCCGTGGTAATAGATGACAAAGAGCAAATCAGGGTCACAGATAGAATAAATTTAGACGGTAAGGTGCAAATGGAAACAGATTTACCAAGCTTTTTAGTGCGCTTAGAGCATGCTGATATAACATGAGTAGAATCACCACAATAGAAACACAACCCATTTTTCCGTCTAAAATTCTGCCGCTCGCTTCGGGACAGAATTCTATCACACTGCATACTCTCTGGCGACTTCTCAGTGGACACCGCCAGATGGTGCACTGGTTTGCGCTCCCGCAAACGCCTATCGATCTGAATAGCCATTGTCATGGACTCATTCAGACCCGCAGGCACAGGGAACCCCACCATAACATCCTTAATGGCATCAGAGAGACCCTCTCTGAAAGTCGCCGCCAGGGCGCACTCATTCCACTGAGTAAGCACAGACCATTTACGGAATCTTTGGCAGTAAATTTCCGCTTCATCTTGCCCCTGAGATAGGGACATCAAAGTTTTTTCTGCCTGAAGCTCCAAATGAGGTTCGTCATAAAGCAACCCCAAGGCCAGAAAAAACGCATCCACATTGAGCAACGCAGGATCCCCTGGTGTCAATGAAAAAGCCCAGTCTTGAGGGTCGCCCCGGAGCAAGGAAATCACAATCCTGACCTGCTGTGCAGGGTCTCCGGCAGAGCGAGATTTCAGAGACAAAAATAATTTGCAATTATTTCGAAAATTCTGAAACCCGGATCTATTCCCCGAGAAAAATTCCGGCAAAGGAATTCTCGGCTCAGATACAGGTGCATGACAAACAAAATCTTGCAAATTTTGTACCTTCGTGGCGAGATTATTCAAACCTGCAGTTACACTCTGAAGATCCATTACAAACAGGTGGACACAGAGCCATTCAAGGGTTAAGAGGAGGTAAGAAGCAGCTAGACAGCAATTAAGGGCTAGGCAGCAAAACTCTGAGGGGAAAAAAAAAAAAATTTCCCTTCAACACTTCTTTTTCTCCTGCTTCAGCCCAAACAATTAACACTTTGTCGGCCGGTCAAACTGTCATGATCTCAATGGCAAGAGAACATAGCATAAGCATATATAGGAACTAGCTCTTGGAAGATGGGAACTGAGCTGACCATGAACTAAACCTAACGCACAACTAGCAGTGGCCGGGTAGCATGCCTACGTTGATTCTAGATGCCCAGCCCAGCCGGAGGACTAAATAAAGCTAGCAGAGGAAAATATTAGTCCTAGCTCACCTCTAGAGAAATACCCCGAAAGGAGACAGAGGCCCCCCACATGTATTGGCGGTGAGTTGAGATGAAATCACAAACGTAGTATGAAAATAGGTTTAGCAAATTTGAGGTCCACTTACTACATAGCAGAAGACAGAAAGGACACTTTCATGGTCAGCTGAAAACCCTATCAAAAAACACCATCCAGAAATTACTTTAAAACTCTGGCATTAACTCATAACACCAGAGTGGCAATTCCCGTTCACAAGAGCTTTCCAGACACAGTAACGAAACTACAGCTGTGAACTGGAACAAAATGCAAAAACAAACATGGACAAGAGTCCAACTTATCTAGTAGTTGTCTAGGAGCAGGAACAAGCACAGAGAGGCTTCTGATAACATTGTTGACCGGCAAGCAGCTAACAGAGCAGCAAGGTTATATAGCGACTCCCACATCTTGATGGGAACAGGTGAACAGAGAAGATGAAGACACCAGTTCAATTCCACCAGTAGCCACCGGGGGAGCCCAAAATCCAAATTCACAACAGGTGACAGCCTCTGATGTTCATGCCTCCGATTTGGTCCGTGCCTTTCATAGGGCTCATCCTGATCGCCCTGGTGGTTCTGGTGAGGGTTCGGTGCCCCCTCCTTGAGGGGGGGGGTACTGTTGTGAATTTGGTTTCTGGGCTCCCCCGGTGGTCACTGGTGGTACTGAACTTGTGTGCTTCATCGCCTCTGTTCACCTGTTTCCATCAGGATGTGGGAGTTGTCTATTTAGCCTTGCTCCTCAGTCATTTCTATGCCGGCCAACAATGTTACCAGAAGCCTTTCTGTTGCATGTTCCTGCTCCTAGACTACTATCAGCTAAGTTGGACTTGTAGTCCTAAGTTTGTTTTGCATTTTTGTTCCAGTTCTCTGTGTTTGAATATTTCTGAGGCTGGAAGCTCTTGTGAGCTGAAATTGCCACTCTGGTGTCATGAGTTGATATTAGAGTCTTAAAGTAATTTCAGGATGGTGTTTTGAAAGGGTTTTCAGCTGACTGTGTAGTTCCCTTTTCTGTCTTCCTACTATCTAGTAAGCGGACCTCAATTTGCTAAACCTATCTTCATACTTCGTATGTCAATTTCCTCTAAAATCACCGACATTATATGTGGGGGCTACTGTCTGCCTTTTGGGGAAAATTTCTCTAGAGGTAAGCCAGGTCTGTGTTTTCCTCTGCTAGGGTCAGTCAGTTCTCCGGCTGGTGCTGGGCGTCTAGGGATAAAACGTAGGCACGCTACCCGGCCACTGTTAGTTGTGCGGTAGGTTTAGCTCACAGTCAGCTCGAGTTCCCATCTTCCAAGAGCTAGTCCTTTTGTATGCTTTACTACGGTCTCTTGCCATTGAGAACCATGACACACAGGACTACTTCACCGCATCAATGGGAGAATGGATGGAGCCATGTACCATAAAATCCTGAGTGACGACCTCCTTCCCTCCGCCAGGACATTAAAAATGGGTTGTGGCTGGGTCTTCCAGCAAGACAATGACTCAAATCATAAAGCCAAGGCAACAAAGGAGTGGCTCAAAATAAGCACATTAAGGTCATGGAGTGGCTTGATCTGTCTCCAGACCTTAATCCAATAGAAAACTTATGGAGGGCGATGAAGCTCCGAGTTGCCCAGCAACAGCTTCAAAATCTTAAAGATATAGAGATGATATGCAAAGAAGAGTGGAAAAAAATTCCTTCTGACATATGCGCAAACCTCATCAACTACAAAAAAACATCTGACTGCTGTGCTTTCCAACAAGGGTTTTGCCACCAAGTATTAAGTCTTGTTTGCCAAGGGGATCAAATACTTATTTCTCACTGCAAAATGAAAATAAATTTATATAATTTATACAATGTGATTTTCTGGATTTTATTTTTGATATTCTATCTCTGAATGTTAAAATTAGCCTACCCTTAAAATTACAGACTGCTCATGTAACTTTGTCAGTGGTCAAATTTACAAAATCAGCAAAGGATCAAATACTTATTTCCCCCACTGTATATATCCCAACACACAAAAAATAAACAATCCTACTCACCTTCCCTCTGCTCCCTTGTAGCATGGCATCCTGTTCTGATGCCAGCAGCTGATTTCAGCTGGTAAACAGCACATGACGTCACTGCCATGTGCCACCACATGCAGAGTATTCACTGCTCCCTACTCCCGGAATTATGGGAGTGGGGAGCAGTGAATATTCATTTTCTTACTCTTCCCGCAAAAAACAAGCCCTCATACAGCTGTATTGATGAAAAAATAAAAAGTTATGGCTCTTGGAAGAAGAAGAGGAAAAAAACTAACAAAAAAGGGAAAATGGCCATAGCTTCAAGAGGTTAAAGAAGCACTTCCATGAAATTTTATATCCTCTAAATATATTGAGAACATCATATCATATAGCACTGTGTACTTATAATTGCTCATTTTGCCTTTCTACCTAGTTAATTCATCTCTTTTCCATTATGTCTATGACATCATGTGAATAAAAACTGACTAGCTCAATTCTTCTAAGGTCCGTGTAGAAACAAGAGGTCAATTTTCCAGGTATGAATCATATGTTTGAGTCATAAGTCACTGCAAAAGTCCCTGGTGGGAGGAAGAGAGAGCAGCTGGGTCAGGGGTTGCTGAAGGTGAATGATAAGTGCAGGGACTTCCTGTTTCTACATAGAGCAGAGAAAAGAGAAGAATTAGCTGGGTAAAAGGGCAAAAAGCAATTGTAAGTACACAGTGCTATATAATATGATGATTGCAATATATTAAGAGGATACAAACTTGGATGGAAGGAGTGCTTCTTTAAGGCCGATTTCACGCAGAACATGCTTGCATCGCAATACGCAGCCCCAACCCCTTTGTCTATGAGGCCTTTAGCTCTGGTCAGGAGACCCTTGTGAATGAGCCAGGTGTTGTGATGCAAGTACTGTTCTTATTTTCATTGCATGCACAGTATATTATTCCTTTTATGTTTAAAAATTGTTCTTTTTAAAGGGAACTTGTCACCCCCAAAATCGATGGTGAGGTAAGCTCACCGTCATCAGGGGCTTATCGACAGCATTCTGTAATGCTGTAGATAAGCCCCCGATGTTACCTGAAAGAGGAGAAAAAGAGGTTAGATTATACTCACCCAGGGGCGGTCCCCCTGCAGTCTGGGTCCGATGGGTGTGAGCTTACCTCACCATCGATTTTGGGGGTGACAGGTTCCCTTTAAAGGCTGTATATCCTTAATTAAGGGTCCTGATGAAATATAGAAGTTTATTTGTCATTAATGCTCTGCTTATGCTAGCACCTTTGCCTACTTTTGTAAGCCATGACAGTTATGTAGACTCTATTTTTTTAAACAGATCTTGACCAAGTCCTTGAATATAAAATGGCACGAATAGTGCCAAAGAAAAGTCTCAAAAATGTCTCAGCTGCTTTTTAGTATGGAATATCCCCTCATGTTAGTTTTCAAGTGAAGACATAGTCTGGTCTATACAATGCATGTTTCAATTAAAGCACCATTTAAGGTTTTTTTTTTATTTTACCACTCAACTGGTGCTTCTAATCTAAGGTCCCTGCCCCTTCTCTCATGCTTACCCTTGGCCATCTTCTCCTTATATCCTCACCACTCCCGTCTAGCAGTTTGTGACCAGCCAGATCACTAAAGTGTTTGCTGTAATGAGCCGAAAGTCACTTTTCAATGCAAGTCTATGAGAGACAAGTTCTTTTTCTCACAGACTTGGAATTGAGAGCTTGTGATCGTTACATTCCAGCCAGTCACAAGTTGCGGTCACAAGATGACGCCGCAGGGCCAGAGCGGCACCGATAAAAGATGTAGACAGCGTAAGTATAGTACTAAGGTCAGGGACCTTAGATTAGAAGCACCACTCCAGCGCTGAAAAATAAATGCTGGAGTGCTACTTTAAAGGAGAATTCCACTAAAAATTGTAAGATTCCATCCAATAATAGTAACTGAGCAGTTAGAACAATAGCTAAAATTTGGTAAATACAGCTCTGGCAAAAATTAAGAGACCACTGCAAAATGTTCAGTTTGTCTGATTTTTCTCTTTATAGGTATATTTTTGAGTAAAATTAAATTGTTAATTTATTCTATAAACTTCTGACAACATGTCCCTGAATTTCCAAGCAATACATTTTGTATTTTTTTTTCTGAAAAGTAGAAACTGTCAAAATTAAAAAAAAACTCCAGTGCTTTCAGACCTCAAATAATGCAAACAAAACAAGTTCATAATCATTTAGGAACAACAATACTAATGTTTTAACTCAGGAAGATTTCAGAAAATCAATATATTGTGGAATAACCATGATTTTTAATCACAGCTTTCTTGCGTCTTGGCATGCTTTCCACCAGTCTTTCACACTGCTCCTGGCGCAAAAATTTAAGCAGTTCTTTGTTTGATGGCTTGTGACTATCCATCATCCTCTTGATTACATTCCAGAGGTTTTCAATGGGGTTCAGGTCTGGAGATTGGGCTGCCCATGACAGGGTTTTGATGTGGTGGTCTCTTAATTTTTGCCAGAGCTGTATGTTTGTATACCACAAAAATATAATTACTTTTGTATTCAATTTTGGTAATCATTTTGGCAAAAGTGATAATGGGAAGTGAAGTCATATTGCTTCCAACCTGTGACTTTAGATTAAAGAGGTTTTCCACTTTCAGAAAAGTGGATCAGATAGTACTTACCCTCCCTGAGCTGACGCTGACTCTCCACTACTGGTCCGGTTTCAGTATTTTGTCTACAGAGGTAACGTCACGTCAACAGTTCAAATCACTGCTGCAGGCAATCAGTTAGCTCAGTGGGTCGGTTGATGTTGATGACATTAGCCGCTGATCTGAGTGATTGGCTGTAGTAGTGATGTGAGCTGTGGACATGACATTACCGCTGCAGCCAAAACACTAAGATAGAAGCACCAGTGGAGAGCAGGCATTGGTCCCGGGAAGGGTACTAACTAATTTTTTGAAACGTGTAAAACTCCTTTAATTCTTTAAAAACTGATTATCTATTGTCATCTTAATAACATGTTCAACAAATAACAGTGTCAATTAAAATGTGACAACCAATATTCATTTCCATTTGAACCCATTTGAAGGTATATTGGACAAAATATAAGGGTTATCAAGCAGATTCTGTAAGCTGACAGCAGGTGGCTTCAATGTAAGAGATTACTGCAGTAAATTGTTATAAATATCCAGGAATAACATAAGGGTATGTGCACACGTTGCAGATTTGCCTGCAGAAAACGCAGGTAAAAATCCACACATTTTTATGCGTTTTTGATGCATTTTTTCATGCGGATTTGTATGCGTTTTTGTAACCTAAATAAAGATCTATTATTTAAAAAAAAAAAGAATTTGTGATGTAATTTCTTTGTCCAGCCTCCTTTTTTACATACTCCATGGAAGAATAGTGTTTGCACACACAGACAGACAGACAGACAGACAGATAGACACATAGATAGATAGACAGAGACAAATAAAATGGTACAAAAATAGTTAAAGACACACACACACACACAAAATCTGCACGCAATATCTTTAATAAAAAAAAAAATGTTTTGTGCCAGAGAGGGAAAGCCGATAGCCAGGGGCCAATATTTCTAGCCTGAGAAGGGGTTAATACCCATGGAGCTTCCCAGGCTATGAATATCAGCCCCGCAGCTATATATTTAGCCTTTGCTGGCTATTAAAATAGGGGAACCCCCACAAAAATGACGTGGGGTCCCCCTATAATTTATAGCCAGAAAAGGCTATGCAGACAGCTGCGGGCTGATATTCATAGCCTACTAAGGGACCATGGTTATTGGCCCTCCCCCTGGCTACATACACCAGCACTCAGCCGCCCCAGAAATGGCGCATCTGTAAGATGTGCCAATTCCGGCACTTAGCCTCTCTTCCCACTACCGTGTAGTGGTGGCATATGGGGTAATAAGGGGTTAATGTCACCTTTGATTGTAAGGTGTTATTAAGCCTGGTTAATAATGGAGAGGCATCAATAAGACACATCTCCATTATTAATCCTATGGTTATTAATGAGTTAAAAAAAAAAGGCACAGCCAGAAAAAAGTATTTTAATGAAATAAAACACTACACATTTTGTCATAATTTTTATTCTATGCCTAATCCAATCGAAGCCATCGATCACCTGCAAAAATGTAAAAAAACAAACACAAATACTTCCTGTTCCGACGTTATTAATTTGATTATGTCAGACACAGGGAGTATATTGTTTGTTTATTATTTTAATTTTATTTGCAGATGATCGATGGCTTCGGGAATTAGGTGTATAATATAAGTATGTACTATAGGTGTACTGTATGTGGATCGCCCCCACGTTAAGGGCAATGGGGTACTCGGTACCGGGTCCCTCTCGGTTCTGGGGATGTGGCCTGACCTGGTCCGTGGCCCTTTGAGGGGCATCCAATTAAAGGTGTAGTTTGTACGGTGTTCGTGACGCCACCTGTGGTACTCGGTCAGGGTGAACGACGCTGCTTAGAGGTCCGCTTGGGTGATGTTATGACAGCAAGATGGTATACCTTCCCACAGGTGAAGTGTATCCCCAGGGCTTCCCAGAAGTGTAGATGGTAATGGTGGACGATGTAAGGCGCAGGGAATAACGAGGACACAAGGTTGCAGTCTCTTTACCTTTTACTGGAAGTTTCAGCATCCACAGTCCAGGGTACGGACCACAGGGTAGGCAGAGTCCGGCCGGTCTGAAGGCAAATCAAGAGTCCCCTTATCCAGGTGGAAATCAGTAGCCTTCCTACTATCGCCTGTGTGTTGTCCCTTCCTGCTGAGCACCACGGGATAGTCCTCACAACTTTCGTGGATGTTTCTGATGTCTTCTCTCTGTCCCCCAGATGGTATGGATAGGACAAACCCGTATGACTGGGATGGCCTGAGGCTTGTTTATAGGCACCCTAGAGACGCCCCAACCCCCACAATTTGCCACCGTGCCTTCTTAGGTATTAAGGTCGGGCAGCCAACTTGGAATTGACTGTCCTGCCAGTGTCTAAAGTAATGCGTAGAGTCAATTACTCCCTTGGTGTTCCGGCCACCGGCTACGCGCCTCAGAATGAGGCTGCCTGTCTCGGGGCAGAACTCCTCCCGGTGTTTTCTCCTTGTGCTGTGACTTCGTTTCTCACTCTCTACAACACAGTTCGCTTCATGTCCTTTCTTTGGATACTGCCGCACGTGGGGCAGGCGCAGCTCCGTAGCTTTCTATCCCGCTAGGCCTCTGTCAGGATCCCACCCCTGACAGGGACCCTCTGTCTGCAGCTCAGATGTTCCTCCTTTTCCCCCTGTCTGCCTGACAGGTGTTGCCTGGGCAAAGCCCATCCAGCGACTCCCTAACTTTCTATCCAACCCACCACTTTTACCCTTCTGTGAGGAGTGCCCTACTAGATAGGAGCATGGCTCCCCCTGGTGGATTGGAGTGTGAAGTGTGTTGTGATGCCGTGGTACCTGGAAAGATGGACTCCTTTATTACCTTCAGACGTAATATCACTCCCCCTGGTGGAAGAATGACATTACTGCAGCAACCAGGACTCTGGGGCGCTGCATATGTGTGGGTTTATTTAACATTCAACATATTAGCCAGATGATGGGACTACTTTCCCATCATTGGCTAATGGTGTCACTGTAGCAGTCATAGCCGGACTTGTAGTCCCATTGGACGATGCCTGCCTACACACAGACACACACATACAGTCCTGCACAAACCCGCACACTGACACAGATTCACGCAGACATCGGCACACACACATACACGCAGACCCCGCACACACATACACACATAGCTCCCCCCACACACTCCCCTCCTCCCGCTCTGCAGCGTTTCTAGCACCCACATCCGCAGCAAATCCGCAGATCTTTTTTATGCAGCGCCCCAGAGTCCTGGTCGTTGCAGTACTGTGGCTCCGCCGCTAAGGGGGGCTATGGTACGTCTGATGGCACTGAAGGAGTTCATCTGACCAGGTATCACATACACCAATACATTTCACAGTCGGGCCTCCAGGGGGAGCTAAGGGTGCTATTTATTAGGCCACTCCTCACCGTGTGGGTAAACTGGGGGTCAGGCAGGAAGTTAGTTCAGAAAGCTGACTGGGTTGGAACCAGGCAACACCTTGTGGCAGGGGGTGTTGTGGGGAAGATTCGGTAGGGGCCCTGTCAGGTTTGGGACCCTGACAGAGGCCTGGCAACAAGAAAGAACGTCACGGGACCGTGCCTGCTCAGCATAGCGGCGGTGCCCTAAGAAAGGATCAGAAGCGAGATATATTGTGCTGAGTGAGAAACGAGATCAAAGCAAGAAGGAGAATACCAGTAGGAGTCGTGCTGTAAGACCGAGGCAACATCCTACTGCGTCGCACAACCGGCGGCCGGAACGCCGAGGAAGTATTCATATATCTAGCTCCAAGCAATACTTCAAACCAACGGCAGGACAGTCAGTCACAGGCGGGCTGTCTCACCTAAATCACCTATGCAGACTTGGGGGGCAACCTGTGGAGAGGGGCGACTCTAGGGTCCCGGAAGAGCTCCGAGCCTACCCGTCATACGGGTGCGTCCCAACCATAACACCGGGAGGGACGGAGGATTAGCAGAACATCATCTAATCGAGTTGTTGTGAGGGAACACGAGAAACAGACACAACAGTTGTGGGGACTATCCCGTAAGCACAGCAGGGGAGGACCACAACACATAGCGCTAGCAGGAAGGCACAGATTTCCACCTGCAAGGAGAACTCTGGAGGTGCCATCGGACCGGCCGGACTTGCGCAGCCTGGTGAACCGTATTCCGGACTGAGGACCCAGAGACCTTCAGTAAAGAGGTAAAGAGACTGCAACCTGGTGTCCTCGTTATTTACTGCACCGCACCACCACCACTATCCACATCTATCACTGTACGCCCCTCAGCAGGGTCACGGACCGGGTCTAGCCACCGTGACAACCCCAGAGCAGAGACTCAGAGGCCCGGTACCGGGTACCCCTCGGCCCTGCGGCATTGGGGGCGCTACAACTTGGCGTCACGAACAGGATCTACTTAAGCCTGAGGAATCAGGTCATGTGTGCCTTGGAACTGTGATTTATTGTGCTTGGACTGTACTTTATTGCAAAGACTGTGGATTGCCACTTGCCGCCAAAAGTCCCCGCCAAAACTGCCACCATTACAGCGCAGGAGAAGAAGAGGGGCGTGGACTGGGCGTAGACAAGCTGGAGAGCGCGAACGACAATGGCCTCCCAGTCTAAATATTTCTGCACCGTGAGGATGTGACCGTCAGCAGCAGAAATCCGCCTCCTAATCCTCAATGGGGGGCGGAGACAGAGAAAACGAAACTGCCCACGAAGGAGAGAGCGGGAAAAGAACCAGGAAGCGACTCACGTGGAGGACGCCATGGCCAGAAGCTCAGAACCCGAATGTGGGATGGAAGCAGAAGTCTCCCCCAACTACCCGGATGAGTACTGCAGCCACTACTCCACAGACAACGCTGATCTTTTGCAGGCTGAGATGGGAGACCTGATTCACCAGCTCCTTCAGCTGAACACGGGGGCCCAGGCTCCGCACCAGGTAGCGCCGGAAGGAAGTCCTCTGACAACGGATCCTGTACCGCTACCGGAGTTGTTGCTGAGGCCCTCGTCGACACTGTTAGCGGAACCCGCCGTGGAGGAGAAGCCTGCATCGGCTGGTGAGTCCGTCGACCCTGTCCCGCCGGCGGAAGACTTGTTAATAGGCCCTGTTGCGGCACCCCCTCTCCCTGGGACCCATAGACTCCAACGCCTGTTACCCTGGGAGGAGGCCACGGGCATGGAACACCGCCTGAAGGCCCCGATCGCGCCAACCACCCTGTCATGTGAGACCCGTGCGGAGCGCACGGTATGCCGCTGGGTGAACCCAGGATCCGACCTCATGGGGTTCCCCGGGGTGAAGACACGGGAAGGGGAGATAGTGCAGGCCCTGAGCTGGGAGGAATACCAGGCCCAGCTGGAACAGCAGTGGAAGGGAGAGAAAAAGGCGTACCAGGCCGGGCTGGAGGCCTACCATCAGAAAGACCTGGCGGTCAAGGACCGGGCCCGCAAGGACCCCACCACTCACCAGGCCCCGCACAGGCAGGGCATCATCACCACCTTCCAGCTCCGTGGAGGATGGGGCTTCATTAAAGAGCCGGGCCTGTATGCGGAGGTGTTTGTAAACCGAAGGGATGTTGAGTCACATCTCAGAGAGGGCCACCCAGACCGGGATCTCTACCCGGGGAATGAAGTCTCGTACACCAGGCACTTTGGGGAAAAAGGGTGGTTTGCCCTGAATGTCCGCAAAAGGCCGGGCCTTGTGATATCCCCGGTTAAGGTGCCAGTGAAGCTAACTCCTGTAGCAAAGGTGTCCCCTTGTGGTCAGCCCATGGTCATTGCCAGGATCACCGAGGACACCCCCACGTGCACTATGGTCAAGACCACGACATGCAGCATTGTCACCTCCACCACCCTCGTCGCCAAGGAGGCACCTCTACCGGTGGGTGATGCCCGTGCTGCTCCAGAGCTGAAGACTGTGGGTACACAGACCCCCAGATGGGACAACAGACCCCCTTATGCAGTACCGGGCGGCTCGCAATACCCAAGGGGGTTGCCTCCGCCGGTGCTGCCTCCTGAGTGGTTTGAGTAAGCAAGAATGCTTTAATGACTGTAAATAGTTCTTAAAACTGTTTGTTTTTGCTGCTACATTGCTGCTAAAACCCATCCAGGGTTAACTCTTAAAGGGATCCCTTTGTTGACCCGGGATCCCTACTGTTTCTGCTTTGTGGTTTGTTTTCTACCTTTTGTACCATTACTAAGAAACTGCTGAATCATGAACAATGCATGATACAAACTCCTTGTACATAGTTGCACCTTCTTAAAGGTGCTCTCTACTGGTTTTATATAAAAGACGGACTCTTTGCGAAGATACGGTTATTGGAACTTGTACTGGAGTCCTTGCTGCATACGGACTTGCAGCTTGAAAAGTTGCACCACCTCATAGAGACTTGGTCCCCTCTTAAAGGGGATGTTCATCGATAGCACTTAAGGAATGATGATGCTTTGAAAGAAGAAGTAATAATGTTGATATGTGAAAGTTAAATGTAACCAATTAGTTAATTGTAAGAAATGTTCAATAATGTTAATAGAAGGATGAGGACAGGAAGTGAACCCGTAGGGTTTAGTGGTGAGTCCTCTTAGGAGCCATATAGGGATGGCTCAGTAATCTCCAACTGAAGGAAAAACATGTTCTATACTGTGTATAGTAGAGGAAGGACAGAAGGCTCGGGCTGAAAGGAGCGGTCCTGTAATAGAAAGGAGAGGCAGTAGGTCTGGAGCCGTTAGGACAGGCGGTCCTGCAGACATAAGTAGGAGAATGTAGCACAGTTGCTTAAGCCTTATAATGTGTTATAAGAAGGTCTTTAGTGGATTCAGAGTGTACATCCTTAAAGGCAATGTTGAATTAATGTTTAAAAATTTTGCACTTAGTAGAATACCCGGTTGGGTAAGAAAAGTTATTTGAAAGTATTTAACCATGTTTGTAACGTTTAAGTGTCCTCACCTCCCATAAAGGGAAGCTCTGTTCAAATATGCTTATTGTTATTGCACTCACAAAAATTGTATGTCTTTTTGCTGACATGTATTGTTGTTTTCTTCCCAGTCCCGGAGTACTGGATTTAACCGGGGGGGAGTGCAGCGCCCCAGAGTCCTGGTCGTTGCAGTACTGTGGCTCTGCCGCTAAGGGGGGCTATGGTACGTCTGATGGCACTGAAGGAGTTCATCTGACCAGGTATCACATACACCAATACATTTCACAGTCGGGCCTCCAGGGGGAGCTAAGGGTGCTATTTATTAGGCCACTCCTCACCGTGTGGGTAAACTGGGGGTCAGGCAGGAAGTTAGTTCAGAAAGCTGACTGGGTTGGAACCAGGCAACACCTTGTGGCAGGGGGTGTTGTGGGGAAGATTCGGTAGGGGCCCTGTCAGGTTTGGGACCCTGACAGAGGCCTGGCAACAAGAAAGAACGTCACGGGACCGTGCCTGCTCAGAATAGCGGCGGTGCCCTAAGAAAGGATCAGAAGCGAGATATATTGTGCTGAGTGAGAAACGAGATCAAAGCAAGAAGGAGAATACCAGTAGGAGTCGTGCTGTAAGACCGAGGCAACATCCTACTGAGGCGCACAACCGGCGGCCGGAACGCCGAGGAAGTATTCATATATCTAGCTCCAAGCAATACTTCAAACCAACAGCAGGACAGTCAGTCACAGGCGGGCTGTCTCACCTAAATCACCTATGCAGACTTGGGGGGCAACCTGTGGAGAGGGGCGACTCTAGGGTCCCGGAAGAGCTCCGAGCCTACCCGTCATACGGTTGCGTCCCAACCATAACACCGGGAGGAACGGAGGATTAGCAGAACATCATCTAATCGAGTTGTTGTGAGGGAACACGAGAAACAGACACAACAGTTGTGGGGACTATCCCGTAAGCACAGCAGGGGAGGACCACAACACATAGCGCTAGCAGGAAGGCACAGATTTCCACCTGCAAGGAGAACTCTGGAGGTGCCATCGGACCGGCTGGACTTGCGCAGCCTGGTGAACCGTATTCCAGACTGAGGACCCAGAGACCTTCAGTAAAGAGGTAAAGAGACTGCAACCTGGTGTCCTCGTTATTTACTGCACCGCACCACCACCACTATCCACATCTATCATTGTACGCCCCTCAGCAGGGTCACGGACCGGGTCTAGCCACCGTGACAACCCCAGAGCAGAGACTCAGAGGCCCGGTACCGGGTACCCCTCGGCCCTGCGGCAGTGGGGGCGCTACAACTACATCTGCGGTTTTGCTGCAGATGTGCCTGACTCAATGGAAGTCAATGGGTGCAGAAACGCTGCAGATCCTCAAAAAGAATTGACATGCTGCAGAAAAAATTCCCCGCTGCGCTTCTGCTCGAATTTTTCCACAACATGTGGACAACAAATCTCCATTTCCCATAGATTAACATTGGCTGTGCACTACACTGCGGATTTGATGCGAATCCGTGCGGCCTAAAACGCTGCGGATCCGCATCTCAATCTGCAACGTGTGGACATAGCCTGAAGCCTCCTATACACAATAGATCAAATTATTATCTTGTGTTCTCTAAGGCTACTTTCACACTAGCGTTAACTGCATTACGTCTCAAAACGTCTTTTTTCAGAAAAAACGCATCCAGCAAAACTTTTTGCTGGATGCGTTTTTTTTTCCCATAGACTTGTATTGGCGACGTATGGCGACGGATTGGCATACGTCGTGTACGTTTTACGACGTATGCGTCGAAATTTGGCGACACGTCGTCTCAAAAAAACGTTGATTGTAACGTTTTTTGTCTCCGCCTAAAAAACGTGTCGCGACGCATCCTGCGGCATACGTCGTTGGCTGCAATGGAAGCCTATGAGCGACGGATGCGTCGGGACACGTCGTACGACGCAATACAGCGCTGCAATACGTTTTTTTTACACTGAGCATGCTCAGAAGCAGAATTTTGTTGCCAATTGGCCAGACACCCCCAAATCTATATAAACCTGGCCTGGGCCTTCAACCCCACATATGCCAGCAAGACACAGAGAAGCAAAGAAGCCTGCCAGCAAGAGCCAGCCTGCCACAAGACCCCAGCCAGCCTGCCACAAGACCCAAGCCAGCCTGCCACAAGACCCCAGCCAGCCTGCCACAAGACCCCAGCCAGCCTGCCACAAGAGTCCAGCCAGCCTGCCACAAGAAGCCAGCCTGTCACAAGACTGTAGCCAGCCTGCCGGCTCAAGACTCCAGCCATCCTGCCACAAGACTCCAGGCAGCCTGCCACAAGACTCCAGCCACCATAGAGCCAGTGTGAGTATTGCAATTTTTGTGTGCATCTGTGTGCCTGTGCATTTCTGTGTGTATGAGGTACTACTGACTACAGCAAGAGCTTAAAACCTGAAGAGAACCTGAGGCCTGCCATCGTCCTGCACCAGCCAGTGCCATGCTAGAGTCCAGATCCACCATGATGCCAGCCACTGTGAAGACCTGCTGCTTCAGCCAAAGGATTGTCAGCCTTTTGTATGTGTGTGTGTGTGTGTATGCGTCTTCTGATTGGGTTCACCTTTCTGCCTTTGTTGTACATATGTGTATTTGCATAAAGCTTATGTGCGTGCATGTGTATGTGTGTATTTTTGGACGGCTGTGTGCTTTTGTATCATGTGCCTGCACCTTATTATGCCTTTGTCAATCTTATGCCTGTTCATGTGGGAGGGTATGTGTCCCTGTTCAGGATTTGGTCAGGATTTTCCATCAGTATTTGTACGCCAAAATCAGGAGTGGGTGATAAAAGCAAAAGTGTGCCTTTTTTCCAATTATACTTTCCATAATTGTTACACTCCTGGTTTTGGCGTACAAATACTGATGGAAAATCCTGACCAAATCCTGATGCGATCCGGAATGTGGACACATACCATGCATGTTTGTGTGCGTCTTGTTGATTGCATGTGCATTTGTCCATGCTTTAATTAGTTAATTGCCTTTTTCTGATGTATTGAGTGTATAGTGGTCTGTGCAGCATGTGGTTTAAATGTTTTTTTTTTTTTTTTTTTTAAATCTGATGTATTTTTTAAAAAAGTCTAGCGGTCTGCAGCTTGTGGTTTGAATGTGTGAGTGTGGGTTTTTTTTTCTATTTAAAAGTGTTGATTTTATTTTAATTACTGTTAAAACCATTTGCAGTTAATGTACTTGTATTTAAAATAAAGAGCATGTCAGCTCCTAATTGTGATTTTAAAAAAAAAAGAGTGAAAAAAAAAGAAAATAATAAAATTTTTGTTAAAAAAATGTCCGTAGTATCATTTCATACAGGTAAATTTAAAACAGGTGTATGTACCAATGGTTACACATGCAATACACAGTTGGTTGAGGGCACTTTTAAATTTTTTTTGGGGGGAACATGGAAATGAATGGTATACCGTGCACCTGTTTTGGGGTTTTGGTGTTCACATTTAATGAACTTTTCTCACATCATTTTAGCAGGGTGTTTATTAAAACATTACCTAGTTTAGGGGGTGGTCTAACTAGAAATCCATTATACTTATTATAGATACACCAGGGACCAGGACCACAGCCGCCGCCTGTCAGCCCAGGACCACAGCCGCCGCCTGTCAGCCCACCAGGACCACAGCCACCAACTGTGTAAGTTTTGAAGACCCCAAATCTGCTGCTTCAATGTGTAGAGCAGATTGCAAGTGTCTTTAAACTTACAGAAAAACCAGGACCACAGCCGCCGCCTGTCAGCCCAGGACCACAGCCGCCGCCTGTCAGCCCACCAGGACCACAGCCACCAACTGTGTAAGTTTTGAAGACCCCAAATCTGCTGCTTCAATGTGTAGAGCAGATTGCAAGTGTCTTTAAACTTACAGAAAAACCAGGACCACAGCCGCCGCCTGTCAGCCCAGGACCACAGCCGCCGCCTGTCAGCCCACCAGGACCACAGCCACCGGCCTTTACTTCCACAACAATGTCCTCTTCTGACAGCCCTCCTCCACAGCAACAGCGTGTATCGGTAAGTTAACACAAAAATTTTTTTTTTTTTTTTTGATCACTACATGCATAAATTATGTTTCAACAGGAAGCTGAATCAGATGAGGAGCTGTCAGAAGGGGGCGAGATGGGTGGAGAGATGCAAGTGGAGGAGGAACCAAGTGTAAGTAGTGGTGAAACAGCTGCTTCGCACATCACACTGCACCATACACAAAACAGATTACTAAACACAGAAAATATATGCCTACCTTAACTGAGAATTTGTTTACTTTATTTCAGGCTGCTGCTGCTGCCGCTGAAGGCTCTCCCAGACACTCCCAGAGTCGGCGGACTCGTCGCCGCGGTCGGCCATCAGTGAGTTTTTTTTTTTTTGGGAGGGGTATTCTATTGGTACTTTAGTGTTTCAGTGTACTAATTTGTTTGTTTTCCTTTTTTTTTTTTGGCACAGGCTTCACAGCGTGCTCCCGCAGAAGAGGATGATGATGATGAAGACATTGATATTGAGAATCTCATCGAGGAGGTTCGCGAGCGGGAGCCGCTGTGGAACATGGCTGACCGCAGGCATGCTGATACCGGTGTCACCCGTCGGCTCTGGGACGAAGTGTGTCGCAACCTGTTTCCAAGGCGGGAGAGCCTTCATCCTCAGCAGCAGAGCAAACTAGGTAAGTATTCACTTTCCAGTGATGTTTTGAGCTGACTGTAATGTATTGCATTTTCCAATTTTTTTTTTTTTCTTTTGATTCTTGTCTTCACAGTTGGAAAGGTTAGGAAGCGGTGGCGGTCACTGAGGGATCGCTTTAAGAGGGAATTCAACGATGAGATGAAGGCCCCGAGTGGCTCTGCAGGAAGGAAGAGGAGCAAATACAAATATGGCCAGGCCCTCTCCTTCCTGAGGCGAACCATGCTGAGCAGAGTGTAAGTATTCTACAGCCCACTAATAACCATGTTAACCTGTCTACTTAGTTTGCTTTCAGTCAGGGCTTTTTCATTCCAATGTATTAATTTCTTTTGTTTTTTCTTTCACAGCACCTTCTCCAGCCACCGGGCGCCTGCATCTTCCTCTGCGCCCTCTGGAGCGATCCCTCCTGAGTCCGCCACTGAGGGCCACGTCGGTAGGCCCCACACCTCTGTCCCCTCCTCTGACCCCTCTGTCCCCTCCTCTGACCCCTCTGTCCCCTCCACTTCATCCGCCCCAAGCAGTGGAGCATTATTGCAGGCTTCATTGCTCGCATCTGATGCTGAACAGTTAGCGTTCCCTTTACCCCACCCCTCTGATCCTGCCACCTCGACACCACCATTAGGTTCGTGGCGGCAGCGACAGAGGGGTCAGGAAAGGAGCTATGCTCCTGAGTTCTTACACCTGAATGCATCCTTCCAAGGCTCTTTCAAAATTTTGGGAGAGCAAGTGACTGCTGGTTTCAACATGGTGCAGTCACGCATCAGTGAAACAAGCCGTGAAACCAGCAGTCGCTTGGATAGGCTGCATTCAGCTGTAAGTCCCGATCCGGCCAATCTTTTTTTCCAATCCATGCTCAGGAGCATGGAGAAGCTTTCTTTTGAGCAACAGATGCGGGTAATGAATACCTGCCATAATGCTGTACTGCAGGCCGTTAATGAATCTACCCACACACCTCCCCACACCTCCACTCCAATTCCACCCCAGGCCCCATTTCCACACCATACCCCCCATTACCAAACCCAGCCCCAATACCCACACCAGCACCATTACCAAACCCAGCTCCAATCCCCACACCAGCACCATTACCAAACCCCACGCCAGCCCCATTACCCAACCCAGTCCCACTACCCTACCCAGTCACAATACCCGACCCAGTCCCCACAACAATCCCGGCCCCCAGACCAAATTACTTCCCCAATGTTTTCTTTACTCAGCTTTTCTCTTCCCCCTACCCCAACACCACCCCCCTCTGGTCAGCCTCTTGGTTTAACCCCCCCTTCCACTGCACCCCAAACAAATAGGGTTTCCCCACCTATCGACGTGGTCCAACCTTCCTGCCCCTCCTCCTCTCATATCTCCACCCAACACTTTGAAGACTTGTAAATATGTTTTTAAATGTTTATGTCAAAAAAATTTTGCAAAGTTTTCCAAAAAAAAAAAAAAGGAAAATAAAAAAAATCTATTTTTTTGGCAAAAAAAAAGAGTTTAAATAAAATTCTGATTATAATTGTACTCTTTGTGTGTCTGTGGATTTATTAAGGTAATATAATAAAAAAAGGTTTAATAAAAACAAACACCAGACATGTTAAAGGTATAACATAATGGTTTTACTAGCAAGAAAACCACGCTTTTGGGCCTTTTTTTTTTTTTTTTTGGGCAGAAACACATTTTTTACATAAACAAAACACATGGGAAACAGGTTACACAATCATGTCTTGCCATGGGATCCGCCCGACAGGTGAGACAAAATAATCGGCAAACTGGTCCCTCATCCTTGTAACTGAACTTGTAGAGCGAACCGAGCTGCTGCGGTAGTCCCACAAGGTGGTCTCCAAATCTTCATCATCCAAGGAAACGGGCTCCTTTGAAAGGACAAAGTTGTGGAGCACCACACAGGCTTTAACTACCTCGTCTATAGTTGTTGTTTTCAGCTTGATAGCCGTCAGCAGAACTCGCCACTTCGCCGTCAATATGCCAAAGGAACACTCCACTACTCTTCGTGCTCTAGTAAGCCGGTAATTAAAGACCCGCTTGGTATGGTTTAAGTTCCGGCTACTGTACGGTTTCAGTAGGTGCGGCGACAGTTGAAAGGCTTCATCACCTACAAAGACATATTCCAGGGCTGGGTCATTTGTTCCTGGCAGTGGTCTGGCTGGCGGTAAATCGTAGCTCTCTCCATAAAGGCAACGACCCATCGGAGAGTTTTTAAGAACTTGCGAATCGTTGGACCGTCCATATGCTCCGATGTCCACGGCAAGGAACCTGCAGTTGGCATCTGCAATAGCCATAAGGACGATGGAGAAATACTTCTTATAATTATAATACTCCGATCCTGTTCCTGCCGGTTTTGCAATCCTTATATGTTTCCCGTCAACTGCACCCACACAATTAGGGAAATTGCAAATTTGCTGAAACTCTTCAGCACTTCGCAACCAGATTTCCATGGATGGTTGGGGGATATACTCTGGTTGCAAAGTGGTCCAAACAGCCCGACATGTGTCCTTCACTATTCCAGAGATAGTTGAAATGCCCAGCCTGAACTGATAATGGAGCGAAGTCATAGATTCACCCGTAGCTAGGAAACTTTAAAAAAAAAAAAAAATGTTAGAAAAAATTGCACAGACCAACAAGTTTTAATATGGCACTGTTAATTTTTTTTTAAGGACGGGACACACAATAAAACCAGCATGAAACCGGTGTAAAAAAACAGTGGAATGTCCGCCAAGAAAACCCAAATTACATGCTGCAGAAAATAGTGCGCAGTATGTCAGCGCAGTATTGTCTGCAGCATGTAATATAACATTCAAAATGACCAATGACAGAAAAAAAGCAGTTGCATGTCATCAAACCCAAAAAACTAAAAAAAAAAAAATGCAGAAAATGCAACGCAATATTTCAGCGCAGTATTTTCTGCAGTCTGTTATCTAACATTCAATATCAGCAATGACATTTAAATAAAGCAGTGGAATGTCCGCCAAGAAAACCCAAATTACATGCTGCAGAAAATAGTGCGCAATATGTCAGCGCAGTATTGTCTGCAGCATGTAATATAACATTCAATATCAGCAATGAAATAAAAAAAAGAGGCTTACCGCAGGGTCACCATCAGCCGCTCCGCCGGTGTGATGGCAAGCCTCATCCTTGTATCCTGTCTTCGGATGACATCCTCCAGTTTTGCAAGCAAAAAATCGAAATGTTCAATCCTCATCCGCACGTAGTTGTGGAATTTGTGTGGATTGTGCCGCAACTCCAGGTACAGAGTGGACTGGACACCCCGGGTCATCCGTAGTTGATTAATCGGATGAATCCACAGTCGTCTCCGTCTCCGTTGCTGCAGAAGCATCCTACGCCTTTCCGCTGCCGCCTCCTTCTCACGCACTATGATATCCAGGCGATTTGTCTCAAAGATAACGTCGGTAACCAAACTAGCAATCCTCCCAAGAACACCTTTCATCGCTGCCACAAAACTAAAACCCACAAAGATGGGCTGTAAATACAGTACTATATAGTTTTTCAAATTTTCCAGTAGCCAATCAAATTTGGGAGCCTCCCATTTTAAAAACGGATCCGTCGGAAAAACGGATACAACGGATGGTAAAACGTATGCAACGTATGCAACGCATCCAGTATTTTCGACGGAAACGTTTAGCGGATTTGCGACGGATCCGTCGAAATGCTGGATGCGTGGCATACGTTTGTCACCGTTTTTCACTTTTTTGACGCATCCGTTTTTTCGGCAAAAAAACGGATTTGCGACGTAATGCAGTTAACGCTAGTGTGAAACTAGCCTAATAGAAACCTGCTGCCGGGGAGAGTGCCCATACACATTGCACTGTCAGCTGATCCTGCCGATATTGGCAAGTACAGCTGATGCCAGTCTACTCTGTATGGAGGCTTTCAGGGTTGAGTTTATTATAAAACTCAGCATCGGTAACATTTTTATTTATTTGTTACCAAGGTTGTAACAATTCATATAATTGCCATCAGGAAGAGTTTTACATTTGTTTTATATAGCAGAATGAATTTTCAAAAAATGACTAGATGACTAAGTAACAATAGGTAACCACTGAAATATACTTCTATAAATCGAAAGGAATGCAAAGAAATGTCTCCCTAAATTCATATATAATCATTCGTGTTCATTTCTCTGTTTGAGGAAAAGTACTTTTCTATATTTGTTTTGATCTAAGATTCAATGGACCTCAATTTTTCAGCAAAGCATTTTGAAGAAATGATAAGCTGTTACTATCAAGTGTGTGAAAGTAGTTTCTGCTTATTGAAAATGATAGTGCCTAAAACATGGAATTATTCTACAAAATGTATGTCAAATAAAGGACAATTTCTGATTGTTTTGCCATTAGAAAGATCACTGAAGACTGAGAAGAAACGAGAAATGTATTTATATGTTAGTAACAAAATATGTCTAGTAAATATCTTTTTCCAGTATTTTATTCGATGTGAGAGTAAGGTTACAGTAATGACAATCAGGTGATAAGGGACAAGAGATTATGGGGAACCTACAAAAACTCAATGCAGCCAATTGATCAAAACTTTTACCCCAGAAAACTGTTGTGAAAGCTTTGAAAAGTCACCAAACTCTTTGCCTTTTGGCAATTTCACACGAGTTTGAATCAGTTCCACTGAAATGGGAGGAGACAATACAGGACGGGGCATGGCCAGATGCCACCCACCAAATTCATCAAGAGTGCTGGTGTTTTGTATGCCAAAAATGGTACTCAAGGCCCGTGGCTGTTGTCACCACCCGGGTAAGTGCCGGGGCCCTGAGCAAGCGGTTTGGTCCACTCGCTGTCAGGGACATCGGCACGCTATGGGGCTTGTGCCAGCGCCATGCTTTAAATTGTTTGCAATACTTACCTCTTCTCATTCCCCACTGGCTGCAGCTCCGATCACTTGTACGTCTTGTGACTCAAAGACATCTCAGGGCAGAGGGCGCGTTGACATCTCTAAAGCGTGCCCTCTGTCCTGAGCACTGCAGAGAGACAGAAGTCGCTGACGTCATGGGAGCTGAAGGGACAGGACCGGCAGCCAACGGGGAATGAGGAGAGGTTTTTTTTATGCACGGAGCTTTATATGAGGTCCACTCTGTATGTGGTTATATATGGGGCTCATTCTGTATGGAGCTATATATGGGGTTGAAACATGGATGGGTCTTTCAGCATGATAATGATCCCAAGCACACCACCAGGGCAACAAAGGAGTGGCTTTGTAAGAAGCATATGAAGGTCCTGGAGTGGCCTAGCCAGTCTCCAGATCTCAACCCCATAGAAAACCTTTGGAGGGAGTTGAAAGTCCGTGTTGCCCAGCGACAGGCCCAAAACATCACTGCTCTAGAAGAGATCTGCATGGAGGAATAGGCCAATGATGGGAAATGACCGAATACTTATGTTCCACCATAATTTGCAAAATAAATCTTGCCAAATCAGACAAGGTGATTTTCTGGATTTGTTTTCTCATTTTGACTCATAGTTGTGGTCTACCTGTAATGTCAATTACAGGCCTCGCTCATCTTTTTAAGTGGGAGAACTTGCACAATTGGTGGCTGACTAAATACTTTTTTTCCCCACTGTACTGTATGTGGCCCATTATTCTGTTTAGAGCACTATATGGAACTCATACTGTATTTAGCAATACATGGGGCCCATTCTGTATGGAGCAATATATGGGGCCATTCTGTATGGAGCACTGTATGTGGATCATTCTGTATGAAGCATTATATGGGTCAATTTTTATGTATGGAACTTATATGAGGTCCATTATTCCGTATGGATCGTTATATGGAGTCTATTATTATGTGGGGCCCATTAGTTTGTATGGCTCATTATATGATTTGCAGTATTCTGTATGGAGCATTATATGAGATCCATTATTCTGTATGGAGCATTAAATGAGTTGCAGTATTCTGTATGGAGCATTATATGAGATTCATTATTCTGTATGGAGCATTATATTTGGTTCGTTATTCTGTATGGAGCATTATATGGGGTCAATTATTCTGTATGGAGCAATATATGGGGCCCATTATTCTGCATGGAGCATTATATGGAACCCATTCTGTATTGGGCAGTATATGGGTCCCATACTGTATGGAGCAATATATAGCGCCTATTCTGTGTGGAGCATTATATAGGACACGTTCTGTGTGGAGCATTATATGAGTCCATTTTTATGTACGGAGCATTATATGATGTCCATTATTCTGTATGGAGCATTGTATGAGGTCCATTATTCTGTATGGAGCATTATATGGGGCCCATTATTCTGTATGGAGCATTATATGGGACACATTCTGTATGGAGCATTATATGGGACACATTCTGTATGGAGCTTTATGAGTCCATTTTTATGTATCCAATCAAAAGAGTGTGTCCAGCAAGCAGTGAAGGTATAAAATTTAACTTTTAATCCACATAGACAAAAAATAATCCAACATATGGTATGCAGCACTATAAAACACTAGCAGAAACCGTGAACCATCAACGCGTTTCGACTTTATGTCTTATTCATGATCTAACTTTTAGGACACAATGTCAGAGGTTTTATAGTGTTTCCATGATATCTCATTGGTTGACTCATAGCATGTAATTAATCGTGCCAATTATAGTAATATAAGCATACATATGTGGTCACTAAAAAAAAAAAGACTATATAGACAATTTAAAAACCCAGGGATTTTTTTGTGAGAAAGATGCAAGAAAGAGGTCAAGGCAAGATGAACTGGTGAGCTAACTTATTTGTGCTATTTCCTAATTTCAAGTTTTTTGTCATGCTTACCATTACCTATACGACCCCTTAATCTTAACTAAGATTATTGCTTTCATTTTTTCTAACATATGAGTAGTCCTTGCACCAGCTCTCCATAAACCATGGAACCTCAGCTAAATAACTTTGGTGATATCGAAGACTGCACAGCCAGACTGAATAAATTAGCATCTATATTCAGTGGCGACACACCAGTGAACACTTGTGAACCTAACAATCTGAAGGACTTAACTTAATGATACAACTGGAAAATAAGATGGCAAAAGAAATGCGTATTTGTGGGATCTTACTACTCTAAAAACGTATGAATCCAAAAATATGGTTCTGAGAAGATTACGTTTGAAGAAAACTGCGACCACCATATATAAAGAAGATTTTGAGAAAGATTGGTATATCTTAAGTCAATGTAAAACTAATTTATCCAAATTAGAAAACTCCATTATGGACATGAAAAAAAGAAAATTTAAAAGGGATACAGAGGATTATATATACCTAGAAAAAAGCTCCACATCCAAGCTAGTGTGAACAGGCGCCAACCAAAAAAAGCATATAATTTGAAAAGCAATAAAGGTTGCACCATGGTTTACCAGAATGATTACTCTAGAACATTGAAACTGCATTACTGCCATAGAAAATGGGCAAAAAAAGGAAAAAACGCTATATAATGTATATATGAAATATTCATATGAAAAAATACAGTAAGAAAGAAGGTACTTAGCACATAGATTGGCCAATGTATGTGAACCCAATTGCCACGTCAAGGTGTCCTTCGAAAATCGGGTCCCTATCTTGATATGTCACCTCTCCTGGGCAAAAAAGCCTACCATTTATGGGGCAGGAATGGACCAGCTAACTATTTAAAATCACATGTTGATGATAGGAGTGCACATGTCCAAAAAGGCTTTGATATAAATAGAAAAAAAGACCAGCACATCCAAGCTAGTGTGAACAGGTGCCAACCAAATAAAGCATATAATTTGAAAACCAAAAAAGGTTGCACCATGGTTTACCAAGAATGATTACTCTAGAACATTGAAAATACATTACTGTCATAGAAAATGAGTTATGAAATGCATAGTTATTGAGAGATGGAGAGAACATAGTTTAGACTGATGCATGCTGCCTTGTATGGTTTCAGTATTTGGCACATCCTTAACCACCCAGATTGGCATGCCTGAAGTGTCAGACTACCATCACCAACTTATGGCATGGGGAATGGGAGTGTACATTCAAACAAGAACACAGTAAGGAGGTATCAGAATATATGCATGGACTTTGAATGCTAAATGTTCCCCTTACAGTAGATGCAATTATTTTTCAAAAGCTTAGACCCCAGAGCAGGCAGTGCCACTGTGCTCAAAATGGTTCCTATAATTTTAGTGGTGGCTTTACAATATCTTTTCCAGCAGTGATTATGGCCATAGGCACCGAATATGGCAGCTATCATATTGCAATTGATACTATTGTTTGGTATACACCACCTTGATGCAGAGAGACCTAAAGAAAGAGAGGCAAGAAAACTCTTTAAAACATGGAAAAAGTTTGGTGCAATCCACTAGAACAGGAAAATTATACAAAATTTAGTCTGCCCATTTCAATACAAAATGGTACAGTACTCAAGACTTGTGGGGTCAGGTATGGAACTTTGGGAATCCTTAAGGCCCCGTCTCACTAAGCGATTTACCAACGATCACGACCAGCGATATGACCTGGCCGTGATCGTTGGTAAGTCGCTGTGTGGTCGCTGGGGAGCTGTCACACAGACCGCTCTCCCCAGCGACCAACGATCAGGGGAACGACTTCGGCATCGTTGAAACTGTCTTCAACGATGCCGAAGTCCCCCTGCAGCACCCGGGTAACCAGGGTAAACATCGGGTTACTAAGCGCAGGGCCGCGCTTAGTAACCCGATGTTTACCCTGGTTACCAAAAAAAACAAACAGTACATACTCGCCTTTCGGTGTCCAGGTCCCTTGCCGTCTGCTTCCTGCTCTGACTGAGATCCGGCCGTACAGTGAGAGCAGAGCGCAGCAGTGACGTCACCGCTGCGCTCTCGCTGTACGGCTGCTCAGTCAGAGCAGGAAGCAGACGGCAAGGGACCTGGACACCGAAAGGCGAGTATGTACTGTTTGTTTTTTTTTACATTTACGCTGGTAACCAGGGTAAACATCGGGTTACTAAGCGCGGCCCTGCGCTTAGTAACCCGATGTTTACCCTGGTTACCAGTGAAGACATCGCTGGATCGGTGTCACACACACCGATTCAGCGATGTCAGCGGGACCTCAACGACCAAAAAAAGGTCCAGGCCATTCCGACACGACCAGCGATCTCACAGCAGGGGCCTGATCGCTGGTACGTGTCACACATAGCGAGATCGCTATGGAGGTCGCTGTTGCGTCACAAAACTAGTGACTCAGCAGCGATCTCGCTAGCGATCTCGCTATGTGAGACGGGGCCTTTAGACTGAAGACCAAACAGGACTAAGACAAAGGAATGCTCTTTAAGTTTTTGAGTAGAAGGCACATTGTGAGACGTAAACGTTTTTGATTCTGTTAAAAGGTTTTCCTGTGCAAGACAGGTTCTTGCAATGTATATTTATCATCCGGGGGTTATATTTCAGAAATCCTCATATATATTCGTGTAATGTGACGTGATTAGGTGGCTAAGCTAAAAGGTTCTGTAACTTGTGCAATGTGCAACTTTCTTTGATATTCCAGTATTTTGAAACCTGTAATAAGCATTTTACTTTTTTTTGCTTTGTTTGTGCGTTACTTTAACACGATTAAAAATAAAATAAACACATTTTTTTTTATTTTTAATGAAGGCAATAACCTCTAGGTGAATGACCTGTTGGAAGACAGAGAATAAGCAATATTTCATATAATTGTAAAACGAGTACTGCAGACATTACACAGACTTTAGAGCTTGTTCCCGACAGATTAAAAATTTAAAGTAAATTGTCAATGATAGCTAGGGAACATGAGGAATCTCTGAACTGCCGTGTCATCCACTTAAGGTTAATTTAGACTTGAGGGTACTTTAGTTACATATGGAGACCCATTACAAAAATAATATAGCAAAGTGAAGGTAGTTCCTGCTTTTCATTTCTCCAATTTATTGTAGAAAAAATCTCTCAAAGATGGAGTAGTACAGAGAGATCATGCTGTCAGTCAGTTCTCAAGTCTTGGTCAACGATAACGACATTGTCAAAATTGATTAAGATGCAATAGGAGATGGAACATCCCTGAGGATATTTTCAGCCTGTGGGAAAACATCAGGGGTAATGCAGGGACTCCAAGGCATCAGTAGTTATTCATAGATTTCTAGGTATTACAGGTAGTCTTCAACTCGCTACCATCCATCCTGTATAACTTTGATGGCTGCAGTAGTGGGCCCCAGTGGGAAATATTTAGTGGAAATATATCTGACATTCAGTGGCACATGGTTCTGTCATATACATAAGGTAAACTTATGATGGTACTCACCAAGCTCATTGCCACTAGAACAGTTATTCCAAGAAATAACCAGCAGCACACATAAATCTCTTCATAACCTGTTTGCCTTAAAGTATTCTTTAGTATATATATGTAAACGCCGATTTACTCACCATTGTGAAATCTGTACTTTGTAAAGATTCACTGGTTATCATCTTTAACCCCTTACCTGCATGACCAGTTGTTTTTTGAGAGTTGTTTTTACGGTATACATTATTTGGTAAAAATTACCTGGCAATATGATTTTCCTTATCAGACAGGTCACTGGACCTGTTTGAGAACTTATTTTTTTGGGACAAGACAGCGTTTTTATTGATGCTATTTTGGGATAAATATCACATTTTGATTACTTCTTACAGAATGTTTTCGTGGTGCTGCGTCAATGATAAAAACATTTTGGCATATGTTGAATAATTTTCTGTTCACAGTGTTTACCAATCAGGTAAATTATTTTGATAGTTTGGATATTTATGGACGAAACGATACCATATGTGTATTTTTTTGTATTATTTTTATTTTTAATAGGAGAAAAGAGAATGATTTGAATGTTTTTATTTTGGGAATTTTTTCTTTTCCAGATTTCTTAAAACTTTCTTACTCTTTACTGTATTTATTAGTCCCCTTAAGGGACTTGAACGTATAATGATTTGATCTCTTGTGCTATATACAGCAATGCCACAGTATTGCTGCCTATAGTAAAAATCACAGTCTTATTTGGAGCCCAGCCACAACTGGGTTTGAACAGAGCTCAGTGACGACAGCCCAACAGTGCCCTGCTATTGTGTCACAGGGGCACTAATGGGCTTATAGAATGAATGTGACTCCATACTGGTGAGCTGTTAATGTAGCTGCCATAGATTGACAGTGGTACTCTGCACCACCCTCGGCTTTTAGAGGCGGGTCTTGGCTGTAACAGCCATTACCTGCTAGGCATGGGCAGGTTCACCCCGTGAGCCCACTTCATACACTCGCTACCAACTCGCGCTGTACATGTATGGTGGATGTCGGTAAAAGGTTAAGATATAGAGCCATCATAGACACCTGAAAGATGGAGTAGAGCATCCTCAACTGTTGCGTGAAGTTGCATGGAACCTCCCTTTTTATGACTTCCCCAAAATGAAAAACAAGCTTTGAAAAGATTTATGTGGGCTGCGTTTTATTTCTTGAAATTCACAGTGGAGGCTTATGCAGAAAGCCTAGCAAAAGCAATGACCGACTACTCAGTATTTCTGAAAGGATCATGATTTATTTGAACAGGAATTATGGTTTCCAGATATGCAGAGTACATTTTCTTTCAACATGTATACAGGCGTTTCAATTCTCTTTAAAATTTTCTGTTGGAAGAGAACAAAACAATGTGGGATTATTGTATTACAAAACAACAAAAAAAAACACATTTTATTGTACAATTTGTATTTACTAAGATTAAGTTTGGATAGGACTTCTATTATTTGTAATTGAAAAACATTACTGGAAATGGCCTCAAACTGTTTTACTGATTTACTTTGAAGCACGATACTCTTCTACCTTCTGCTATGTTTGTCCATCAATATCTAAATTATCCGGAAACCATTCGCTGGAAACAACTTATCTTCAGTTGGATCATGTCCCAAGCTTGGAGTGGCTTAATCTTTGAGAAAGTAAGCTATGAATCACCATGATTTCCAATTGAACTCTTGCCATTTTAATGCTATATATACAGCTCTCCAAATCATTAACTTGACACAGCCTTTGTCTGGAGGTCTATTTGATCAATTGTAAATTTATAGTAAGTGTTCGGAATGGCTTTTAGTTTTACCAATGTGATTTATTTCTTTTCAGTTCATCATGGGAGTGGTTCAGTTGTAGAATAATAAGTTCTAATTAATTACAAAAACAGAAATGAGAAAATGTACAGTCCTTGAATCAATAGGGATTGTGCTGAATCTGTAATTGTTGATGATATAAATATTGCCTTTTTATAATAAAAATACATGAATACAATGTACAGATACTGTATTTTAAACACTTTATACTGCTAGGATTGGTTGATGGATATTCTGTATTCCATTGCTCTTTGTTTTCTGAATCTTGTGCGCCTCCATTTTGAAGATTCTAAAGCTTCAGTGCAGCAAATGTCCGTAATCAAGATTTATTTTTCAGAGGGACCTTGAATTTACTCAACCTTGTGCCATTCAGTAAAGGAGTATGTCTTTTCTCGCTTAGCTAAAAGTCCTTTCTTTACCTTTGTTTCCAGATAACACTATAGCAACTATTATTTTATGGTCACTCAGAGACCACATGAATCAGACAGTGCAACATATTATGTTTCAGCTAAAAGAACATTGACCGTTTTTCCGATTACTGCCTTGTAAATTGTGCTATGGCTCCCAGACTTGTTTAAAGACCCTATTTGTGTTCCTAAATTCCCTACTTGTTTTCTGATTAATGTTTTCTCTAATAGCAACTTGGATGATTATTTTATATTATGAATATGTATATCAAGTTTTTGATAATATTGAGAAATGTGGGAATATACACTGCGGAAGGAAAGCAAAAGGAAAAAAGGAAAATTTTAATTTTTATCTAAAAACTGTTGCTTTAGCCTTAATTTTTTTTATAGTTACAAGGATAACAGGATTAAATGGACAGTACAATTTGCTGTGCAATTTCTCATTAGTATACGATACACTTTATGTGGTGGAAAACAACTGTTTGGATGCACGGCATGGCTCGGAAGGGAAGGAGCAGCATTTGAGATTTGGATTGCAAAATTGGGTGGAATAGATAGTGGACACCATGTCGCTTTTTCAGAGCCCCTGATGTGCCTAAACAGTGAAAACCCCCCTACAAGTGACCCATCAAGGAATATATCTAGAGGTGTGGTGATTATCTTGAACCCACAGGTGCTTCACAGAATTTTAAAACATTGAGCTGAGAAAATGGAAAAACACATTTTTCCCCCAAACTAACAGGATGAAATGGACCATACAATTTGTTGTGCAATTTCTCCAGAGTACACCGATACCCCATATATGGTGGAAAACTACTGTTTGGCTGCACAGCAGTGCTCGGAACTGAAGGAGAACTATTTGACTTTTGCAGAGCAAAATTGGCTGGAATAGATAGCGGATGCCATGTCTCATTTGCAGAGCCCCTGATATTCCTAAACAGTGGAAACTCTCCCACAAGTGGCCCAATTTTGGAGACTACACCTCCCAAGAAATTTATGTAGATGTGTGGCATCTTGAACCCACAGGTGTTTCATGGAATTTTAAAACATTGGACCATAAAAATTACGTTTTTCCACCAAAAATGTTGTTTTAGCCCCAAATTTTTAATTGTCATAAGGGTAACAGGAGAAATTGAACCACATAATTTGTTGTGCAATCTCTCCTGAATTCAGTGATACTCAATATGTGTTGATATGAAACTCAGGGCACAGGGCAGGATTCAAAATGGAAGGAGTGCATTTTGATTTTACCACATAATTTGTGTTGCAGTTTATATATGAATTAATCTTAAACTCTTTTTCATTTGCACAAGAGACAAAAGTTTTGGTGTTTTTCATAAACTTGCAACAGGTGCATACATTGTGCCTGCATTTGTATGATCCTCTGGTACTAAGCCAATTGTCCTTTTTATTATTATCACTAAGATAGAGGCTGGGCGACAGAATATCACCCAGAGCAGAGGCTTTTTTGGCAATAAATTTCACAGGATTTGTGAGAATTTTCTCCAGTTTTTTGTCCTGATATAATATAGGTAATCGTCTTTTAATGATGCTGGTAATATTTTTTAAATATGGGCTGTACATAGTTGAAAAAACTACTCCATCATTTTTATTACCTACATACTTAGATCCATATTTATTACATATTTTTCTTTTTCCTGTTTCATTTAGCATCTTTGCTCTATCTTTATTACTGATTATGTCCTCAGCCCTATCTAACATCCACTTGGAGTAACCCCTTCCTGTCAGTCTGACACATACTTCATCTTTTTCTTTTTCAAAAGTTTCATATAAAGATGAATTCCTTTTGAACCTATACAATTCTCCAAGAGGAACATTCTTAATAACATTCTTCTGATGACAGGACTGTGCCAATAAAGTGGAGTTTGTGGCCGTACTTTTACAGTAGGGGGACACTATGATTCTGTTTGTAGACTCCAAACTGAGCGTTACATCCAGAAAATTAATAGAGCTGATTCCAATTGAATAGGTAAATCTCAGATTCATTCCATTGTCATTACAATGTTGAATAAATTCTGACGCGGATTCCACCATCCTGTTCCACACCAGGAGGATGTCATCCATATAACGACCCATCCATCTGATGTGGGTGGAAAGGGGGTCCGCGCCAGAAAAAACTAAATCTTGTTCCGAGGCTGCCAAATATAAAATTGCATGAGACAGCGAGAACCCTGCACCCATCGGTGCCGCCCGGACCTGTAAATAAAAATCTTTATTGAATGAGGCTGCAGGTTCAAGCACTTAATTTTTCTCTTACACTCCCTATCCCAGTCACAATCAGTCTCAATGGAGGAGGAAAAATCTCCTTGTGAATTTTGGGAAGGGATTGTAGGATTGGAATAATAGGGCATTCAACATATAAATCTTCTGAGAATTTCGGGCTGATTACCCCCAATGCTACACCTTCCAACAGGAGAGTTTTTAATTTATTTTGGAAGACTTCTGTAGGATTGTTATTCCAAGGTTTATATATGTCCTCATTTTGTAGCATGTTCTGATTCAACTTTTCATAAAGACATGAATCCAAGAGTACCATAGCTCCTCCTTTGTCTGCCCTTCTGATGGTTGGGTTAGTATTTGACTTTAAAGGCCCCGTCTCACATAGCGAGATCGCTAGCGAGATCGCTGCTGAGTCACAAGTTTTGTGACGCAACAGCGACCTCAGTAGCGATCTCGCTATGTGTGACACGTACCAGCGATCAGGCCCCTGCTGCGAGATCGCTGGTCATGTCAGAATGGCCTGGACCTTTTTTTGGTCGTTGAGGTCCCGCTGACATCGCTGAATCGGTGTGTGTGACACCGATCCAGCGATGTCTTCACTGGTAACCAGGGTAAACATCGGGTTACTAAGCGCAGGGCCGCGCTTAGTAACCCGATGTTTACCCTGGTTACCAGCGTAAATGTAAAAAAAAACAAACACTACATACTCACCATCTGTTGCCCGTCAGGTCCCTTGGCGTCTGCTTCCTGCTCTGACTGCCGCCGTAAAGTGAGAGCACAGCAGTGACGTCACCGCTGCGCTCTGCTCTCACTGTACGGCGGCTCAGTCAGAGCAGGACGCAGACGGCAAGGGACCTGACGGGCAACAGATGGTGAGTATGTAGTGTTTGTTTTTTTTTACATTTACGCTGGTAACCAGGGTAAACATCGGGTTACTAAGCGTGGCCCTGCGCTTAGTAACCCGATGTTTACCCTGGTTACCCGGGTGCTGCAGGGGGACTTCGGCATCGTTGAAGACAGTTTCAACGATGCCGAAGTCGTTCCCCTGATCGTTGGTCGCTGGAGAGAGCTGTCTGTGTGACAGCTCCCCAGCGACCACACAGCGACAAAACAGCGACGCTGCAGCGATCAGCATCGTTGTCTGTATCGCTGCAGCGTCGCTGTGTGAGACGGGGCCTTAACTCTTCCAGAGCGTGGTTCTCGCCTCTGCTGAGATTATGTCTTATCTTCTCTTTCTGCCAGCATTTTCCTTCAAGCTAATCAAATCCCGTTCAACAATTTCCTGGAATGTGTCCAAAATCTGGGGTCTTGATTTTATTGGATAGTAAAAAGACTTTTTTCACGCAAAAATATCTGTTGAGATCTTCATCCTGAGTCAGAGATTCTGCACCCAGTATTTTAAGAATTTAATGAAGACATACATCCTCAAACGTGGGAATTGAAGACAATGGTGGAGTTTATTTAAGTCCAGGAGTGTATGGTATATATCAAGTTCTTTAGTTGGAGAAAAGGAGAGTCCTTTGGAGAGGAGTTTTTGCTGCATTTCAGACCCAATATACAGTAGCTAGAAAGGTTTATCACTGTGTTTTCCCTTCTTTTTCCTCAGGGAATACCTTCATGTGTCTCTTGCCAGCTCTCCTGCCCCTTCTCCTCCTTCTCCTTCATTTTTTGAGACTGAATGTTGTAAATCAATTCTCCTCTGTGATGTAATTTGTTGATTCTCCATGGGAGTTGTTGTAACTCCACTTGATCTCCTTTCAAAGGGACCTGATGAGTCATTCGTATCATTGTCCTCAGAATTCTCACGTGAAGTGTGTGAAGTATCCGTGTTGGAAAATACCACTCTACGTTGTCCGTCCTTTGATTTATCCCCACTCTGTTTGAGGATTGATTTTTTTATATCTCCTACGGCGCTTAGTAGACCAGGAATATACCTTATTGCAATTATAGTCATTACAGTCTCTTTGATATTTAGATTTTTTAATATTGGTGATCTGGTCTTCCAACTTTGCCAGGTTGCTTTTAATATTATCAGACCATTGATGAATTTTTTCAAGAGACTTATACTGCTGTAATGCCTTTTTGGTCTCTTGGATCTCAAGTTTAATAACTGATAGCAAGGATTCCTCCTCTTTTACAATTAGGTCCATCAGTTTAAAAGAGCATTCGCTCAGGATATTAAACCATTTTTTCTCAAACTCCTCAGAAAATTGAGTGGTGGACGATTTTTTAATTCTCAATCACCTAGGGATCATATTCTGATCGAGATAGGATTTTAGAGTGGTGCAATCCCACCAAATATGAAGCTCTTTAACTCTGTTTTTCCCACAGTTTCATAAGTTTGTCTAATTCTTGGGTGTCAGGAGTAGAATCAGATCTGGTGTTTGAAAAAATAGCAGATGCTCTTAAATTTCTAGCATCATAATTATCATCATCCAGTTCAGAGGTAGTAACACCTGTCCTATCTGAAATCTCTTGGACTTGTGACATTTTCTCTTTAATAAGAAGTATGGAAAAATTTTATATATGTTGATAGGATTTGTTCATTCCCACAACAATCAGATTTACCTGAGGGGAAATGGACTTCTGGAGGGGGAGCTAGACTTCACAAAATACTCAAAATATACAAAAATGTTCAGTCTACCACTAGATTCTTGCCAATGATTAAGACGCACGTTTTTGTGTTGAAACGCGTATGATTTTAATGTCTGGACTATGACTTAATTGTTTTAATGTTATTTGAAGTTATGGATTAAAAGAAAATGGATTTTATGGACTTACAGTGCTGGACTTATTCCTTTCAAGTTCTGAAAAACTTGCTGCACAGCAGGATCCGCGCGCTCTAGGAGGTGGTGAGCAGACACTAAACTTTTTTGTATATTTTAAATAAAATGTACTTACAATAAATTAAGGTTCTTAGCGCTTAAATTGACCAATTCATGTATGCCCATCAACCACAGCAAGGTGACTTCCCTCTGATGGACCTATCCTAACATGCCTCTCTCGGGCTATAAGCCTACAATTTAAATGGCCAAACATGCCTCTCTTGGGATATAAATCTACAATTTAAATGGGCAGGTAGGAACCCACACTAATTAAAATCACCCTTGGACTGATGGGAAGAATGCAGAGTCAGAAAAGAGGCAGTCACGACCTCCAATAGTAAACTTTAAAAAAACAGAAAACCAGACCAGCACTTCTGTAACGAATGAAAGCGGAGGCACAGGTGATGAAGTTCACATTCGTTTTTTATTTTTAGAGTTGAACATCGGTCCTGGGGGCTCCGTAGGGGGTGTAACTAGTGACCCCAGGTATCTGTAGTAAGATCTCTCAAACAGGACCAGAATGGAATACCTGGGGTACACAGGTGCTACCTCCAGTTAGACCCTGGACACGTGGCAGCTGTCCCAGCGGAACAAACAGGTAAACAAATATAACAAAGATGGTTTAGCAGACTGACGGACACCAGGTATGAGATGTGGAGCTGGCTCTGGTGAGGGTAGTCAGATTCCGAGTAGATGGGAGGAAGCTGGCTCTGGAACCTTTAGCGTTGTCCAGGGGTATGGATGGCGGGTGGCGGAAAGGGATGGCGCGCCATACAGTTACTTTCTGCGGCAGAGCAGGGAGAATCGATCTCCCTGCTCTGCCGCCGGCTGCTATGGGCCCCTGAGCAGGCGGGAGGGGGCCGGTACCAGCAGTGGGCCCCCCCGCCATCATCGGAAGATCAGCTGTACCGACGTTTAGCTGATACAGCTGATCGCATTGATGGGAGAAGGAGCGCTGCGCTCCTCCAATCATTTCCCTGTCAGTGACACTGACAGGGGGCGCGATGGCATCACTTCCCAGGGCCCGCTATCAGGAGATCAGCAGGAGCAGCGCAGGAACCAGAAAAAAGAGAGGTGAGTATTTATTTATTTTTTTAATGGGTGCTGCTGCCTTATTACAGGGTCTGCCTATGGGGGGCTGCCTTATTACAGGGTTTGAATATGGGGGGCTGCCTTATTACAGTGTCTGCCTATGGGGGTGCTGCTTTATTACAGGGTCTGCCTATGGGGGTGCTGCCTTATTACAGGGTCTGCCTATGGGGGCTGCCTTATTACAGGATCTGCCTATGGGGGGCTGCCTTATTACAGGGTCTGCCTATGGGGGGGCTGCCTTATTACAGGGTCTGACTATGGGGCCTTCCTTATTACAGAGTCTGACTATGGGGATGCTGCCTTATTACAGGGTCTGCCGCCTTATTACAGGGTCTGCCTATGGGGGTGCTGCCTTATACTACAGAGTCTGCCTATAGGTGCAGTAATAGGGTCACATACGGCAGCAGTGGCTCAATATTGGGGTATCAGGTGCAGTAATAGGGACACATACGGCAGCAGCGGCTCAGTATTGGGGTATCAGGTGCAGTAACAGGGACACATACGGCAGCAGCGGCTCAGTATTGGGGTATCAGGTGCAGTAATAGGGACACATACGGCAGCAGCGGCTCAGTATTGGGGTATCAGGTGCAGTAATAGGGACACATGCGGCAGCAGCGGCTCAGTGTTGGGGTATGAGGTGCAGTAATAGGGACACATATGGCAGCAGAGGCTCAGTATTTGGGGTATCAGCAGGATGAGGAGTTTGTGAGTTTGTGCAGGTTGGGAATAGATGGAGATGGGGCTGGAATATGAGAAGTTAATCGTGTCTTTGTTGTATTCTCTGCAGACGAATTGTAGCTGGAAGAAGTCATGTCGGTCTGGGCTAGATGGAAAAGGCGGGAAAAATAAATGATTCCATCAGAGAACGTCAGCGGTATGTCATTATCTGTAACTGTGCAGTGATCTGTTATATGTTCTGTAGGGCTGGTATCTACCACTGACCATATGGCGGTAATATCTATGTTGGTCTTGATATAAAGACTAGATGGTGGCCCGATTCTAACGCATCCGGTATTCTAGAATATGTATGTATGTATGTATGTATATAGCAGCCACATAGTATATAGCACAGCCCACGTAACACAGACAGCCATGTAGTATATAGCACAGCCATGTTGTATATAGCACAGCCATGTAGTATATAGCACAGCCACGTAGTATATAGCACAGCCACGTAGTATATAGCACAGCCACTTAGTGTATAGCACAGCCACGTAGTATATAGCACAGCCACGTAGTATATAGCAGCCACGTAGTATATAACACAGCCACGTAGTATATAACACAGCCCACATAATATATAGCAGCCACGTAGTATATAACACAGCCGTGTAGTATATAGGAGCCATGTAGTATATAGCACAGCCACGTAGTATATAACAGCCCACGCAGCATATAGCACAGCCCACGTAACACAGACAGCCAGGTAGTATATAGCACAGCCACGTAGCATATAGCATAGCCACATAGTATATAGCAGCCACTTAGTATATATCACTGCCCACGTAGTATATAGCACAGCCCACGTAATATATAGCACAGCCCACATAGTATATAACACAACCCACGTAGTTTAAAACATAGGCACGTAGTATATAACACAACCCACGTAGTTTAAAACACAGCCCACGTAGTATAAAACACAGCCCACGTAGTATAAAACACAGCCCACGTAGTATAAAACACTGCCCACGTAGTATATAGCACTGCCCATGTAGTATATAACACAGTCCACGCAGTATTTAACAATGCCCATGCAGTATATAGCACAGCCCACGCAGTATATAACACAGCCCACGCAGTATATAACACTACTCACGTAGTATATAGCACTGCCCATGCAGTATATAACACAGCCCACGTAGTAAAACACAGGCACGTAGTATATAACACTGCCCACGCAGTATATAACACTGCCCACGTAGCATATAACACTGCCCATGCAGTTTATAGCACAGCCGACGCAGTATATAACACAGCCCACATAGTATATAACACTGCCCACGTAATATATGGCACAGCCCACATAGTATATCACACTGCCCACGTAGTATATAACACAGCCCACGCAGTATATAACACTGCCCACATAGTATATAACACTGCCCACGTAATATATAGCACAGCCAACGTAGTATATAACACTGCCCACGTAATATATAGCACAGCCCACACAGTATATAACACTGCCCACGTAGTATATAACACTGCCCACATAATGTATAGCACAGCCCACATAGTATATAACACTGCCCACGTAATATATAGCACAGCCCACGTAGTATATAACACTGCCCACGTAGCATATAACAGCCCACGCAGTATATAACACTGCCCATGTAGTATGTAACACTGCCCATGCAGTGTATAACACTGCCCACATAGTATATAGCACAGCCCACATAGTATATAACACTGCCCACGTAATATATAGCACAGTCCACGTAGTATATAACACAGCCCACATAGTATATAGCACAGCCCACGTAGTATATAACACTGCCCACGTAATATATAGCACAGCCCACGTAGTATGTAACACTGCCCACGTAGTATATAACACTGCCCACGTAATATATAGCACAGCCCACGCAGTATATAATACTTCCCACGTAGTATATAACACTGCCCACGTAATATATAGCACAGCCCATGTAGTATATAACACTGCCCACGTAGTATATAACACAGCCCACGTAATATATAACACAGCCCACGTAGTATATAACACTGCCTACATAGTATGTAGCAGCCACGCAGTATATAACACAGCCCAAGTACTATGTAGCGGTGTGGGCACCATATCCCCGTTAAAAAAAAAATTAAAATAAAAAATAGTTATATACTCACCCTCCGGCGGCCCCCGGATCCAGGCGAGGCGTTCAGCGATGCTCCTCGCGACGTTCCAGTCCCAAGAATGCATTGCAGTCTCGTGAGATGATGACGTAGCGGTCTCGCGAGAGCGCTAAGTCATCATCTCGCGAGACCGCAATGCATGGCCTGGAGCGTCGCGAGGAGCGGGAAAGGCCCTGGAAGGTGAGTATATCACGATTTTTAATTTTTTTAAATTATTTTTAACATTAGATCTTTTTACTATTGATGCTGCATAGGCAGCATCAATAGTAAAAAGTTCGTCACACATGGTTAATAGCAGCGTTAACAGACTGCGTTACACCGCGTTATGCCGTGGTGTAACACAGTCGGTTTAACAGACTGCTACAACGCTATGTGGGTGGCAGGTGCTGACTGGGGGGAGTAGGGAGCGGGCACTGATGGCAGGGGAGTAGGGAGCTGCCATTTCGCGGCCGGACTGTGCCCGTCGCTTATTGATCCTGGCCGCGACCAATCAGCGACTTGGGCTTTCCGTGACAGATAGACAGACAGAAAGACGGAAGTGACCCTTAGACAATTATATAGTAGATTATCTTCAGTAACAGCGCGGTCATCTGCTGAGGTTCACCCAGCTGTAATCGAGGTTACCTGGTTAGGGGCCCACTCAGAAGCTTCGCCCCCCACCAAACCAAAACCCTAGCTACGCCTCTGCTGATAGTACATACGTTCTTGAAGCTATAGGCAATGCAACATACTTAGCGTCTCTCACCTCCTGATGCAGAATTGATTTTCACAGAAATTCCTTTTAAATAAATTTGACACCTGGGTGTTATTACTTCCCTTTTAAAAAGCCTGTGTCCGTACGTATAATTTTCAACAAACACATTGACAGCCATCTACATATGATTCTAATAATAGCTACTACTCACATAGAATCCACATGACTATCAGTACGTGAGGAACCTAAATTCAAACTCATCAATAAGCCTACAATAGTAATGAAATACAGGAAAAAGAGAAAATGATCCAGCTGAAGATAGAGGTGGCTAAAAATATTACTTGTCTTTATTAAACTACCTTTTTTAAAAATGCAAGAATAAATGTACATATCAAGCACCAGGCACACCAGTGAAGGAAATCGACGTGTTTCAACCTGAAGTCTTACTCATGACCTGAAATAAGTAGTGAAATAACTACTTGCACAAATATGTGGACAATTGGCTTCATTGGCTTCATTATAATTACAGTACATAGGTAGATTGACACGTGTCTTCTTTCATCCTTAAAACTATGAAATTGTTATAATGATTAATAATATTAAAAATATTATAATTATGAAGAAAGAGTTACTGAATCATGATTGCCTTAACTAAGATTATGCAAATAGCGTCTTCAGAGAGGAAGAGGATTTAGTTGTAGCAATCCTAAAAGTCCATATCAACCGTTTTACAAGCCTTGCCACATGACTTAGGATAAAATTATTGGAAAATACGTGTTTCTGTGTGTTTGCCCCATCACAGTACAAAGCAGGAGATCTGATATCGCTAGGTGAGAGGCCTCTGTTATTTAAATGCCCAGAGAAGCATTGCGTGGCCCATAAGTCTCCTTATGCCTGCTTAGAACTTTCCACAAGGAGAAACATTCCCTCTTAAACGAAAACTGTCAGCACAGAATGACTGTTCAAACCAAGAACAGGCGCATAACTGCCTTATGCATTCTGATCTGGAGGAGGAGTTAGACAGTTGGTCCAGGGAGACCAAGGAGTTAGATCAGTCTGGAGCAGACAGTGGAAGTGAGAGGACTGAGAGCAGAGAGTGGAGCCGTGCAGCCAGGACTGTGCTGCAGCTCGAGGGAAGGAAGAGAACTTGAAGGGTTGCACGTCAGTGAGCATCAAAGGAACGAAGCACAGGAGAAGGAAAAGGGCTTAGAAGGGAACTGTGACCGGGCACCCTCAGAGCGGAAGCGCAGGAACTGGACACCGGGAGCCCGAGGCTGTGCTGTACTCCTGGTCGCAAGTCAGAACCGGAGGGCATAGGACTTTATGTTATTTGCCCACACCCACACCTGAAGGTGCAGCAGTACACTAGAAGCCCGGGTCGTGATAGAGACCCTATAAAAAGGCTCACACTGCCCATCATACAGGTAACTGTCCCAAGACAGGAGACAGAGGACTTTGTCAGCAAGCTACAGGCAGCAGGGACCTCGCATTCGAGCGCGAGTAGGAAGGCTTACGAACCTCACCTGGGAGAGGGATCTACCTTTGCCTCCAGGCCGGCCGGACCATATCGTCACCTGTTCCTGGTACCCTGGACTGTGGCCTGCTTACAACCAGTAAACCAGGTAAAGTCATTACAACTCTATGTCCTCCTTTTATTTGCCGCATACACCATCCCTGCCAGCACACCGGGAGCCCTGGGGACCCCGCTTCACCTGTGAGAAGCGTCACCATCTTTGCTGCAGTAACATCACCCCAGAGGAACCCTTTAAGCAAAGTTGGTCCCCTCTGACCGAGAACCACAGGTGGCGTCAGGAACACAAACTTTATAAATCCCCTTAAAAGACCTTTTCCCTTTTACTTGAGTGCCCAAGACCACGGACCGGGTCGCTGCCACCGTGACCACCCCTTTAATTAATTGCAACCGGATCCGGTACCGAGCATCCCCACTGCCCTGGTGGGCGACTCACATATCTGCAGGAGGAGCAAACACCTTAAAAATTGTGTCTGTAAATGTAGTGTCTGGTTTGTTTTTTTATCCTAAGACATGTGACAAGGCTCATTAAGGGTAGATATTGACTTTTAGGATTGCTGCATCCAATAGATACTGCTAGAGTCCAAGTCCTCTTCCTCTCTAAGATGCTATTTGCATGGCAATATGCCTCTTTATGCTGATTTGGCACTCTTCACAAGGAGAAAAGGTCCCCCTTAGACCACCTTCACACATAATGTTTTTTTTATTATTTAATGCTCTTACATTTTGGAAGCTCTTATTTCAGACATTTTTACAAGCTTTTTTTTATTCTTTACTTATGTATTTAGTGACAGATATACAGAAGAAAAGGGAAGGAAAAAGAATGATCATTCATGTAGTGGTATTGAATATTCACAATTTGTTAAAAACCGAAAGTAAAAATCAAGAAACACATTATAGATCACTAAATCATAGCTATGTTTCAGCACTACCAGACTAGTATATATTGGCTATCCCAGAGTTATGAACTAAATGCGTTTTATACTGTAGGTTTATATGGTGAGCAGTGGGGTGGTCGGAGAGATGAATATTGTTTTATCTTTTTTTTAACCAATACTTCTCCAGCCACTCTGCTGCTCGCCATTTGGTCCTCGTCTTTCCATTGTTGGGCACTCCGCATCTGTGGCCTCTTCACTATAGGCTAAGACTACTGTCCTTCTCACTGAAGGCTAAGACTTCTGGCTTCAAGACTTTCGGTCTCATCCAGTCCAGAACTCACGGTGCGTCATAAGGTTTCGATCAGGATGCAAACTTATGACAAGCAGTGAACTTTGACATGGATGTAGATGTAAAACCTGGCATAGAGTAAAGAAGCCAGAGATGTGGTGCCATTGGGAAAAGAAGAGGACAGGATGATCTTTTTTTTCTTGAACATTCGACATTCTTAACTAGGGGTTGTGTGTAAGTCGGATGTTTGTTCAAGCCTGTAATGTAATTGGTTATGGATAGACACCCGAATGTTCGGGTCCGACGGGTTCAGCCGAACAGTTACAAAGTTCAGGTTCAGGTAACCGAAAAAAAACAGTACCCGGACCTGAACCCGAACACAGACCCCATTCACTTGAATGGGGGGCCCGAAAATCCAGTTTTTGCCACATTGCCAGGTGCATGAGGGATATTGTTGTTTTTTATTTTGGTTTTATTTCAGGAGATGAGGGATTCAGTGGAATTAGGCATTAGGTGAGTATAACTGTTTGTTATTTTTAAGTAAGTATGGAAAAGTGTTTTATTTTATTTCAAATAAAGGACTTTAATCTTACTGTGTGTTTATTTGCAATATAACTATAGGATTAGTAATGGATAGTTGTCTTATAGATGCCTCTCCATAACAAATCCATGGGATTGATGTCACCGGACAGTACAAAGGCGACATCAATCCACAAATATGAACCCCACCTGCCACTGCTACAGGGCAAGTGGGAAGAGCCGGGTGAAGCCCCAGAATTGGAGCATCCAAATGATACGCTGTTTCTGGACGGCTGTGGGTTGCAATTTTTAGGCTGCGGGCCAATATCCATGGCCCTTTACCAGCCTGAGAGTACCAGCCCCCATCTGTCTGCTTTATCAAGGCTGGTTGTCAAAAATGAAGGGGACCCCACATAGTGTTTTTAAAATATTTTTTTAAATAATTAAAAAAATCGGAGTGGGGACCTCTCTATTCTTGATAACCATCCTTGCTGAAGCTGACAAGTAAGTTTTGTCTGGCTGGTTATCAAAAATACAGGAGAACCCATGCCATTTTTTTTAAATTATTTACAGGGTGGGCATCGGCTGATGATTACTCCACCTGCTCTCAATGTTATTAAAAGAAAAGAGAAGCAGCACAAAGTCAGAATAAATATGTAAACAAACTTTATTAACAATTATTACAAGTTTAAAATGAACAGAGGGAAATGGTCCCCGTGCTGTACTCAGCACGCACCTACAAGAACAGGGGATATGTGCCTGTAGTATATATATATCCACATTATGACCAAGCAGAATATAGTATAGCAGAAGGTTAAAGTGACAGTGCATCAGATTCAAACAAGCCTGCATTGGACACACAGGTCCATGAAATTAGCTAACAAGCACATTTCATACTAAATATAAATATTATACATACCAGGTAATGTGGAAACAAGTCACAGCGTGGATGGCACTACACCCCTGTATCCCCCGACGCGCGTTTCGGCTATCGCCTTTCTCTATAACCTTCTGCTATACCAGCCTTGGTCATAATGTGGACATATATATATTACAGGCACATATCCCCTGTTCTTGTAGGTGCGTGCTGAGTACAGCACGGGGACCATTTCCCTCTGTCCATTTTAAACTTGTAATAATTGTTAATAAAGTTTGTTTACATATTTATTCGGACTTTGTGCTGCTTCTCTTTCCTTTGGTCTTTGATTAATTTAAGGCAGTGGTCCTATATGTTCCTACCTTTGGTCCCAGTTTTTCTATACTGACTATACCCTATTTGGGTTTGAATAATATGTTGGTGACCTTCTATTGTTCCGCCTTAGTGTTTTTCTCAATGTTATTAGCGGCAGCAGGCATCTGCTGATGGGAGCCCCATCAGCCAACACCAGTTATACCTCCGTCTGGAAGCGTGTAACAAACTATTTTTGTCAGTTGGTTTCTCATATAAGTCTGTTTCTAAAAGGCAATCAGCAGTAATGGTAACTGATATATCAATAATATGAATGTAGAAGTTGTCATGATGTATGGAGAAAGTGAAACCCCAGACAAGGGTGTTAAGGTCCTGGAAGAAAGGAAAAAGAGTCTCATTATTTCCAGACCAAACAAGAAAAATTTCATCTATGTATCGTTTCCAGTAAATTACATGATTCTGGAAGAGAGTGTGATTGTAGATAAAAGTATCCTTAAAGTCTGCTGTTAAGTCCTTCTCAGTCCCTGGCTTACTAGAGGTAGGGATCCCATAGAAATGACACGCAGCACAAAAGGTTGTGTGATCATATACAGGGGAAGCCCAGGAGCACGTCTGACTCACTGGGCTCAACCCCCTCCTTTTATATAGAAAAAAGTTAAACATTTTACAGACATGCGTACAAGCGCTCATATTTCACATCCTTATACAATAACAGCCTATACTAGAGATAAGGTTCAGCTTGGTATGTAGGTAAAAGGTTACAACACAGAAGGAATGCGTCCATAAAAGGAAATGTCAACTTTGCTTAAGTTTCTTGAAATAAGCCAGATGCCTCAGGAGAAAGACACAATGGATTCTTTCAGTCTGATCTCCACAATTCCCCCCTTTGACATATTCTTTTATTTTTATTACCACAGGGCTAAAGACAAAGCCTTTATTTTTGGTATTACACATGCACACACTTATATTATTAATAAGAGAATCAAATCTAGTATTAATTCTTCTATCGCAAATTATTTTCTTCTTTAGCAGTATACTAAAATATAAAAACAAAAATTAGTACGGTAATATTAATTTATACTCTTGCATCTATTACACAAAGTTTATCTGTGCATACTGAGATACCCTTGAGCACAATCTGGAATAGTACGTATATGACTACAATAATCATAACTATATGTATTATGCTCTGCATAATCCCAGCAACCCACCCACCGATTCCTCTGAACCAGTTGGCTGGGTTAAGAAAAGAAAAGGTATCTGACCACCAGCTATCCTTATTCTGGTCATTATCTTTGTCATACTGATCTCTGAGTCGTTGTACGTCCTTTAATTTAAATGTCATACTCATCAGATTCATTACAAACCAGGTTCCCCGGTTTGCTTGTACAACTGTTTACATCACCTTGGGGGAACAACTCAGAATGTTCCCATTTTCTATTATGTATGTATCTTTCCAATACTACAGGTTTGAAGGCATCAGAGGAAGGGACGGTTGTACTGAAACTGAGCTGTAGATTTTCAGTGGGGACCTGTCCTAGATCAGTTAATCCAGTCTTATTCCTAGGTACCCATTTTCCTCCCTTGAATGCTAAATATTGTAGATGTGTATTACTCCCTGAGAGATTACCCTGCCACCAAAGAAATTCTACCCATCCCACAATTGGTATGGCGATTGTAGTATTCCACAGCCTAGCATTACCAATTTGGTTGTTGGCCAGTTTGTCTGAACAATTAGGCCAAGCGAATATTTCTTCTGCTGACACGGGAACTGCTAGGAAAGGTATACTTGTGGCTGATACCGGTGAATGGGTACAGATCCAACAATCTGTCAGGGTTTGTGTATTGTTTAACAAGTCATGCACTAATTTTCTATGATGTTGTACGAATCTATTGTTCAAAGGGGTTAGAGAATTTAGTCTTTCCCATGCCTTTGTCGTGGTTAATACTATTAACATCAATATCATGAGTTTATACTGCTTTTTTTGCAATGGCTTGCATGTATCCATGATGCCTTTCCTTCAAGCTTGACTGATGTAGGTGTTGTCAACAGGACTTGGAAGGGTCCGTCAAATCTTGGTTCAAGAGCCTTTCTGGTGTGTCTTTTTACATAGACTTGATCACCTGGTTCCAACTTGTGACTTCCTTCAATGTTGTCAGGATCTGGAAGGGAAGCAAAAACTTGTGCATGCACCTTAGTTAATTGTTTCTGAAGATTTTGCACATAAGAAGTCAATGACTCAATATTTAACACAAGTTGCTGTGGAAAATAACATCCTAAATTGGCAGTCCTACCAAACAAAATTTCATATGGAGACAGTTTAGTCTTACCCCTTGGGGTATTGCGTATTGAGTAAAGGGCCAGTGGAAGGCATTCTGTCCAAGGCTTTCCTGTTTCAGCCATGGCTTTCTGTATTTTTAATTTTAAAGTTCCATTCATGCGTTCCACCTTACCAGAACTTTGAGGATGGTACGGAGTGTGTAACTGACTTTCAACACCCAACATTTTCAGTACATTTTGAAATATTTCTCCAGTGAAATGAGTACCCCTATCTGACTCGATCACTTCAGGGAGACCGTAACGGGGTATCAGTTCGGCAACTAGCTTTACAGCAGTGTTTTTAGCTGAAGCCTTCCGAACTGGATAGGTGTCATGATCTCCATGGCCAGAGAACTAGCATAAGCCTCAATAGGAACAAGCTCTTGGAAGATGTAACTGTACTGACCATGAACTAAACCTACCGCATCATCTAGAAGTAGCCAGGTAGCATGTCCTACTTTTTATCCCTATATGCCCAGCGCCGGCCGGAGAACTAAATAATGCTAGCAGAGGGAAATATAAGACCTGACTCACCTCTAGAGAAATGCCCAAAAAGGAGACAGAAGCCCCCCACATATATTGGCGGTGATATGAGATGAAACAACAAACGCAGCAGGAAAATAGTTTTAGCAAATTTGAGGTCCGCTTTCTAGATAGCAGAAGACAGAAAGCATACTTTCATGGTCAGTAGAAAACCCTAACAAAACACATCCAGAAATTACTTTAGGACTCTGGCATTAACTCATAATACCAGAGTGGCAATTCCTGATCAACAAGAGCTTTCCAGACACAGTAACGAAACTGCAGCTGTGAACTGGAACCAAAATACAAAAACAAAACATGGACGAATGTCCAACTTATCTAGTAGATGTCTGGGAGCAGGAACAAGCACAGAGAGGCTTCTGATAACATTGTTGACCGGCAAGCATCTAACAGAGAAGCCAGGTTATATAGCGACACCCAGATCTAATCAGAACAGGTGAACAGGGAAGATGATGTCACAAGTTCAATTCCACCAGTAGCCACCGGGGGAGCCCAGAATCCAAATTCACAACAGTACCCCCCCCTCAAGGAGGGGGCACCGAACCCTCACCAGAACCACCAGGGCGATCAGGATGGGCCCTATGAAAGGCACGAACCAGATCAGAGGCATGAACATCAGATGCAGTGACCCAAGAATTATCCTCCTGGCCGTATCCCTTCCACTTGACCAGATACTGGAGTCTCCGTCTGGAAACACGGGAGTCCAGGATCTTTTCCACAACGTACTCCAACTCACCCTCAACCAACACCGGAGCAGGAGGCTCAACGGAAGGCACAACCGGTGCCTCATACCTGCGCAATAACGACCGATGAAAAACGTTATGAATAGAAAAGGATGCAGGGAGGTCCAAACGGAAGGAAACAGGGTTAAGAATCTCCAATATTTTATACGGACCGATGAACCGAGGCTTAAACTTAGGAGATGAGACCCTCATAGGGACAAAACGAGAAGACAACCACACCAAATCTCCAACACAAAGCCGAGGACCAACACGACGGTGACGGTTGGCAAAAAGCTGAGTCTTCTCCTGGGACAACTTTAAATTGTCCATCACCTGCCCCCAGATATGATGCAATCTCTCCACCACCGCATCCACTCCAGGACAATCCGAGGATTCCATCTGACCGGAGGAAAATCGAGGGTGGAACCCCGAATTACAGAAAAACGGGGACACCAAAGTGGCAGAGCTGGCCCGAGCACAAACGTCACAAGACTGCACAAAGCCTCGCACATCTCGTGACAGGGAAGGCCACCAGAAGGATCTTGCCACCAAATCCCTGGTACCAAAAATTCCAGGATGACCTGCCAATGCAGAAGAATGTACCTCAGAGATGACTCTACTGGTCCAATCATCAGGAACAAACAACCTATCAGGCGGACAACGATCCGGTCTATCCGCCTGAAACTCCTGCAAGGCCCGCCGCAGGTCTGGAGAAACGGCTGACAAGATAACTCCCTCCTTAAGAATACCTGTGGGGTCAGAGTTGCCGGGTGAATCAGGCTCAAAACTCCTAGAAAGGGCATCCGCCTTAACATTCTTAGAACCCGGTAGGTACGATACCACAAAATTAAACCGAGAGAAAAACAATGACCAGCGCGCCTGTCTAGGATTCAGGCGCCTGGCGGTCTCAAGATAGATCAAATTTTTGTGGTCAGTCAATACCACCACCTGATGTCTGGCCCCCTCGAGCCAATGGCGCCACTCCTCAAACGCCCACTTCATGGCCAAAAGCCCCCGATTCCCAACATCATAATTCCGCTCAGCGGGCGAAAATTTACGGGAAAAGAAGGCACAAGGCCTCATCACGGCGCAGTCAGAACTTTTCTGCGACAACACTGCCCCAGCCCCGATCTCAGAAGCGTCGACCTCAACCTGAAAAGGAAGAGTCACATCAGGCTGACGCAACACAGGGGCAGAAGAAAAACGGCGCTTAAGCTCCTGAAAGGCCTCCACAGCATCAGGGGACCAATTAGCAACATCAGCACCCTGTCTAGTCAAATCGGTCAATGGCTTAACGACATCCGAAAAACCAGAAATAAATCGACGATAAAAGTTGGCAAAGCCCAAAAATTTCTGAAGACTTTTAAGAGAAGAGGGCTGCGTCCAATCACAAATAGCTTGAACCTTGACAGGATCCATCTCAATGGAAGAGGGAGAAAAAATATATCCCAAAAAGGAAATTCTCTGAACCCCAAAAACGCACTTAGAACCCTTGACACACAGAGAATTAGACCGCAAAACCTGAAAAACCCTCTTAACTTGCCGGACATGAGAGTCCCAATCATCCGAAAAAATCAGAATATCATCCAGATACACTATCATAAATTTATCCAAAAAATCGCGGAAAATATCATGCATAAAGGACTGGAAGACTGAAGGGGCATTAGAAAGACCAAAAGGCATCACCAAATACTCAAAGTGGCCCTCGGGCGTATTAAATGCGGTTTTCCACTCATCCCCCTGCCTGATCCGCACCAAATTATACGCCCCACGGAGATCAATCTTAGAGAACCACTTGGCCCCCTTTATGCGAGCAAACAAATCAGTCAGCAACGGCAATGGGTATTGATATTTAACCGTGATTTTATTCAAAAGCCGATAATCAATACATGGTCTCAAAGAGCCGTCTTTTTTTGACACAAAGAAAAAACCGGCTCCTAAGGGAGATGACGATGGACGAATATGTCCCTTTTCCAAGGACTCCTTTATATATTCTCGCATAGCAGTATGTTCAGGCACAGACAGATTAAATAAACGACCCTTTGGGTATTTACTACCCGGAATTAAATCTATAGCACAATCGCACTCACGGTGCGGAGGTAGCGAACCCAGCTTGGGTTCTTCAAAGACGTCACGATAATCAGACAGGAACTCAGGGATTTCAGAGGGAATAGATGATGAAATGGACACCAAAGGTACGTCCCCATGAGTCCCCTTACATCCCCAGCTCAACACAGACATAGCTCTCCAGTCAAGGACTGGGTTGTGAGACTGCAGCCATGGCAATCCTAGCACCAAATCATCATGTAGATTATACAGCACCAGAAAACGAATAGTCTCCTGGTGATCCGGATTAATACACATAGTCACTTGTGTCCAGTATTGTGGTTTATTATTAGCCAATGGGGTGGAGTCAATCCCCTTCAGAGGAATAAGAGTCTCCAAAGGCTCTAAATCATACCCACAACGATTGGCAAAGGACCAATCCATAAGACTCAAAGCGGCGCCAGAGTCGATATAGGCGTCCGTAGTAATAGATGACAAAGAGCAAATCAGGGTCACAGACAAAATAAATTTAGACTGTAAAGTGCCAATGGGAACGGATTTATCAAGCTTTTTAGTACGCTTAGAGCATGCTGATATAACATGAGTAGAATCCCCACAATAGAAACACAACCCATTTTTCCGTCTAAAATTCTGCCGCTCGCTTCTGGACAGAATTCTATCACACTGCATGTTTTCTGGCGTCTTCTCAGTGGACACCGCCAGATGGTGCACTGGTTTGCGCTCCCGCAGACGCCTATCGATCTGAATGGCCATTGTCATGGACTCATTCAGACTTGCAGGCACAGGGAACCCCACCATAACATCCTTAATGGCATCAGAAAGACCCTCTCTGAAAGTAGCCGCCAAGGCACACTCATTCCACTGAGTAAGCACAGACCATTTACGGAATCTTTGGCAGTAAATTTCAGCTTCATCTTGCCCCTGCGATAGGGACATCAAAGTTTTTTCTGCCTGAAGTTCCAAATGAGGTTCCTCATAAAGCAAGCCCAAGGCCAGAAAAAACGCATCCACATTGCGCAACGCAGGATCCCCTGGTGCCAATGCAAAAGCCCAATCTTGAGGGTCGCCGCGGAGCAAGGAAATCACAATCCCAACCTGCTGTGCAGGGTCTCCAGCAGAACGAGATTTCAGGGACAAAAATAACTTACAATTATTTCTAAAATTCTGAAAGCTAGATCTATTCCCTGAGAAGAATTCCGGCAAAGGAATTCTCGGCTCTGATACCGGAGCATGAACAACAAAATCTTGCAAACTTTGTACTTTCGTGGCGAGATTATTCAAACCTGCAGTTACACTCTGTAGATCCATTATAGACAGGTGAACATAGAGCCATTCAAAGATTAGAAGGAGAGAGAAAAAAAAAGAAAGACTGCAGCATAGACAGACTGGCAAGTGATCCAATTAAGAGCACAGAGAAAAAAAAAAAAAAAAAAAAACTCTCAGCAGACTTCTTATTTCTCTCCTTTCTCAGCCAAGGATTTTAACCCTTTAGTGGGCCGGTCAAACTGTCATGATCTCCATGGCCAGAGAACTAGCATAAGCCTCAATAGGAACAAGCTCTTGGAAGATGTAACTGTACTGACCATGAACTAAACCTACCGCATCATCTAGAAGTAGCCAGGTAGCATGTCCTACTTTTTATCCCTATATGCCCAGCGCCGGCCGGAGAACTAAATAATGCTAGCAGAGGGAAATATAAGACCTGACTCACCTCTAGAGAAATGCCCAAAAAGGAGACAGAAGCCCCCCACATATATTGGCGGTGATATGAGATGAAACAACAAACGCAGCAGGAAAATAGTTTTAGCAAATTTGAGGTCCGCTTTCTAGATAGCAGAAGACAGAAAGCATACTTTCATGGTCAGTAGAAAACCCTAACAAAACACATCCAGAAATTACTTTAGGACTCTGGCATTAACTCATAATACCAGAGTGGCAATTCCTGATCAACAAGAGCTTTCCAGACACAGTAACGAAACTGCAGCTGTGAACTGGAACCAAAATACAAAAACAAAACATGGACGAATGTCCAACTTATCTAGTAGATGTCTGGGAGCAGGAACAAGCACAGAGAGGCTTCTGATAACATTGTTGACCGGCAAGCATCTAACAGAGAAGCCAGGTTATATAGCGACACCCAGATCTAATCAGAACAGGTGAACAGGGAAGATGATGTCACAAGTTCAATTCCACCAGTAGCCACCGGGGGAGCCCAGAATCCAAATTCACAACAGATAGGCCTCTGGCCACCCTGAGAACATGTCCACACACACCAACACATACTCATACCCATTACTTTTTGGCAGCTGGATAAAGTCTATTTGTAATCGCTGAAACGGATAGAGAGGTCGGACGTGGTGCTTCATAGGGGTCTTTGTTGTCTGTCCGGGATTATGTGCCAGGCATATAACGCATGCAGCACAATAGTCTCTTGCGTAGTTGCCAAAACCTGGAGCCAACCAGACTTGCTTTGCCAGTAGTGTCATTGCTTTTGCAGACACATGCGTAGGGTGGTGCAATCCACCAACTACAATCGGGTACCAGGCTCTAGGCAGACATATTAGTCCATCTTTCTTCCAAATTCCTGCTTGTTCTTCTGCCCCTTCCTTTTTCCATCTATCCCTCTCCTCTTCTCCTGCATCTTCCTGTGCTTGTCTCAGTCTATCTTCAGTATTTTCTGTGAGGTTTACAGTATGAACCTGTCGTAAGGGTTTGACTGCCGCTGCTTTGGCTGCTTTATCAGCCCTATCATTTCCCCTAGATTCCCTAGTGTCGAGTCTCACATGTGCAGCTACCTTAATTACTGCTACTTCTTTTGTTTCTTGTACAGCCTCTAAGATCTGTTTGATCAAAGAAGCATGTTTTACAGGTTGTCCTGATGCTGTCATGTAACCTCTAGCTCTCTAGATTACTCCAAAGTCAAACACAATACCATGTGCATACCTAGAATCAGTGTATATATTAGCTGTCTGATTCTCAGCTATTTTTAGCGCTTCAATCAATGCTGTTAATTCTGCTTCTTGTGCAGACTGTTTTGGTGGAAGTGGTTCTGCTTTGAGAGTTTCAGATTCTGACACAACTGCATACCCTGTATGAAAGTTACCTGTGTCATCTGCAAACCTACTACCGTCTATAAACAGCTCTAAATCTGGATTTTGAAGTGGTGTTTCGGATACATTGGGTAAGCCTGCTGTTTCTTGTAAAATGAGCTCTGTACAGTCATGTGTGTCTGTAGGGAAAAAATTTGCGTGTGGATCAGTGTCCTTATTCCCCCCTTCAGACTCGAGAGGTAGCAGTGTAGCTAAATTAAGAGTCTGAAGCCTTGCAAATGTGATAGTAGAGGGGAGCAGCAAAGAACACTGTAGCCGCAAATGTCTGGCCATGGAAATGTGTTTTGGTTGGACCTGGTTTAATATCCCATAAACATCATGCGTAGTTTGAACTGTGAGTGGATACTCTAGGACAATTTCTGATGCTTTGTCCAACAATAGTGAGACAGCAACAACTACACGTACACAGATTGGTGCTGCTCTAGCTACGGGATCTAACCTTGCTGAAAGATATGCAATTGGTCTTTGTTTCCCTGCATGCTTCTGGGTAAGAACTCCTGTAGCATGAGAATCAACTTCTGCAGCCATAAGCTGAAATGGTTTGGTGTAGTCTGGTAGCCCTAACGCTGGAGCTGAAACAAGGGCATCTTTTAATTGTTGGAACGAAATCTGACCTTCTTTTGTCAACAAATAAGGTTCACTTTTTACACAGTCATACAGTGGTTGCATTAGTTGACTGGCATGTATAATCCATTGTCTACAATGAGACACTATTCCTAAAAATGCTCGTAGCTGTTTATGATTTCTAGGCTCATTCATCTGTCTTATTGCTTCAGTTCTTTGAGGTGTAAGATGCTTTTTACCTTGAGAAATGCAATGACCTAGAAAGACCACTTTGATCTGACAAACTTGTAGCTTTTGTCTATTCACTTTACACCCTTCTTTTTCTAGAAAACATAGTAAACTCACAGTGGACCTTTCTGCAGTTTCTAGATCTGGGCAGCAAAGTAGTATGTCATCCACATACTGTAAAATTACTACCTGTGGTTCGGGTTCAAACCTCTGGAGGACTGTTTGTAGGGCATTTGAATAAAGAGTAGGGGAGTGTATCATTCCCTGTGGAAGGCGTGTCCACGCCAACTGTTTGCCCTTAAATGTAAATGCAAACAAATGCCAACTGTCTTGGTGTAAAGGAACCGAGAAAAATGCATTTGAAAGATCTATTACAGTAAACACTTGAGAACTGGCTGGTATCTGTGATAGTAACGTATGAGGATTGGGTACAACTGGGGTGATTGGATCTAGAACTCCCCATAGGCCTGTATAGTATAATGCACTCACCATAGGCCTGTATAGTATAATGCACTCCCCATAGGTCTGTATAGTATACTGCACTCCCCATATGCCTGAATAGCATAATGCACTCCCCATAGGCCTGTATAGTATAATGCACTCACCATAGGCCTGTATAGTATAATGCACTCCCCATAGGCCTGTATAGTATACTGCACTCCCCATATGCCTGAATAGCATAATGCACTCCCCATAGGCCTGTATAGTATAATGCACTCCCCATAGGCCAGTATAGCATAATGCACCCACATTAGGCAGCCAGTATAGTATAATGCACCCCCATTAGGCAGCCAGTATAGTATAATGCACCACCATTAGGCAGCCAGTACAGTATAATGCAGCCCCCATTAGGCAGCCAGTATAGTAAAATGCAGCCCCATCAGGCAGCCAATACAGTATAATGCACCCCATTAAGCAGCCAGTATAGTATATTGCACCCCCATTAGGCAGCCAGTACAATATAATGCAGCCCCCATTAGGCAGCCAATATAGTATAATGTAGCCCCCATTAGGCAGCCAGTATAGTATAATGCACCCCCATTAGGCACCCAGTACAGTATAATGCACCCCCATTAGGCACCCAGTACAGTATAATGCACCCCCATTATGCAGCCAGTACAGTATAATGCACCACCATTAGGCAGCTGGTACAGTATAATTCAGCCCCCATTAGGCAGCCAGTATAGTATAATGCACCCCCATTAGGCAGTCAGTATAGTATAATGCACCTCCATTAGGCAGCCAGTACAGTATAATGCACCCCCATTAGGCAGCCAGTAAAGTATAATGCACCCCCATTAGGCAGCCAGTATAGTATAATGCACCCCATTAGGTAGCCAGTATAGTATAATGCACCCCCATTAGGCAGCCAGCACAGTATAATGCAGCCCCATTAGGCAGCTATTACAGTATAATTCACCCCTATTAGGCAGCCAGTACAGTATAATTCAGTATAAGATACCCCCATTAAGCACCCAGTACTGTATAATGCACCCCCATTAGGCAGCCAGTATAGCATAATGCACCCCTATTAAGCAGCCAGTACATAATGCACCCCATTTAAGCATCCAGTACAGTATAATGCACCCCCATTAGGCATCCAATACAGTATAATGCACCCCCATTAGGCAGCCAGTATAGTATAATGCACCCCCATTAGACAGCCAGTACAGTATAATGCACCCCCATTAAGCAGCCAGTACAGTATAATGCACCCCCATTAGACAGCCAGTACAGTATAACGCACTCCCATTAAGCAGCCAGTTAGTATAATGCACCCCCATTAGGCAGCCAGGATAGTATAACGCACCCAAATAAATCCAATACTCACCTCTCTTCCTCACGGTGCTCTGAGCTCCAGCTCATCTCCGGACCGCGGGCGCCGAGTACTGACGTCATCGTGACCCCCTGTCAGTGTCAGCATCAGTGACGTCAGACGCTGACAGGGGGATGACGCGAGAGGGAGCATAGCGCTCCTTGTCTCATCATCCCAACAGCTGTATCTGCATCTAGCCGATACAGCTGACCCTGCGATGACGGGCGGGGGGCCCACTGCTGGCACCGGGCCCCCCACTGCCTGCTCAGGGGCCCCAGAGCGGCCGGGTCGCAGAGTAATTGTATCGGCGCAATGTGCTTGCTGCTGCAGTTACATAGCGTAGCTTCGGGTGGGCCCCCCAGAACACGGGGTCCAGAGCCACCAGTCCCTCTGTCCCCTGGTAGCTACGATACTGCATAAGGGGGTGCTGCGTTCTACCCTATCGCTGTACCCCTTTTCTGCAAAAAGAAATGATCCTCGAAAAGGAACACATTTTTAGTTTCAATGTAGGAAGATCAATGCAAAATTGTGTCTGCTCCTATGTGAGCGTTCTATGATTCCTCAAAAAATCCAATACTGCCTCTTTGCCAGTCTGGTGGTCTATACTCGTATATAAGCTATTAACATCAAGGCTAACAATTTTGCTACTGGGTGCAATGCTGCCGACAGAATATATAAATCTAAGAAAGTCTGATGTATCTTTAAAATAGGAAGTGATTTTTGGAATATGTGGTGTTAGAATTTTCTCCAACGTTTTGGACAATGGAAAAATAATGAAGTTGCTGAAGGCAATGATGAGTGCCCTAGAGGTTTTTGAAGTTTTTTAGGTTTTTATGTATTTTTGGCAGTGATGAAAAACTGGACCAACCAGATGGGGGTTAACCAGAAATTCTCCAGGTTTGGAATCTGTGGTGCCACTGCCAACTATAAATAGTGTTCAACAATATTTTTAATCAATCCAGCAATTTCAAAGGTGGGTTTACTTGAAATATGGGCATATAGTTGTGTCATTCAACTGATAGTAAATCTCAGAATGGTAATATGATCAATCCATGACCACAATTGTGCCCCCCTTATCAGCTGGCTTGATGACTAAATCTATTTTGTCCAATAATATTGAAAGTCCCCTATTTTCCTCACGTTAGGAAGGAAAATTTAAATCACAGTTTCTCCCTTTCAATTGAAGGTAGTGCCTCTATACAAAAATAATATACGTTTCAATGGGATGATAGGAGCTGGGAAGCTGAAAAATATTGAGGGTATATTCTTTCCCTTATATATTGAGGGTAAATTCTTAAAAGAAAACACATCAGTAGATAAAGATTTATAGTTAATCACAGTGTCTGTATCCCGTCCACAAAAATGCACTTTGAGACGTAAAGTCCTGTAGCTGTTACTCAAATAGAAAGGTGTTAAACATAGGAGTAGAATAAAGAGAAAGTCCCTTCTGGAGCAATGGATGAGAGGGGGTGAGAGACAATAACGTGAAATTTTATAGACGATATCAGGGATCCTACCTGTGATCGTGTCGTCATTCTGGTGTTGTCTGTTGTGATATCTCCTGCCCCTCCTCATCTTCCTTTGTAAGGACGGGCTCATTGTTAATCTAAAAAATGGGGCATAAGATGTGAGCCATATTATCTGTCAGAACTGGTGGGTATAAAGCTGTAGCCACATTGGGAAAATCTGCCACTTCTGAGAGGATCTGAGGAACGCCATCTGTATACCTGGTTATTCAGATAATCATCAGTATCACACATAAACTTAGTTTTTTCTTTATTTGTCAGTTATTATGAAAAGCTGTAATAGTTGTTTCAATTTTAGTTTTAAGGTCTTGAAGTTGTCAGCAAATGTCGTATTGATCAGTTGTTGTTCAGTAGTAGTGATCTTAGGCTATGTGCACACATAGGGGTTTTTACCGCGGAACCGCAGCGTTTCTGCAGCTTCGAGTCCGCAGCAGTTTCCATTGCGTTTACAGTTACATATAAACCTATGGAAACCGCAATCTGCTGTGCACATGCTGCGGGAAAAACGGCACAGAAACGCAGCGGTTTACATTCCGCAGCATGTCACTTCTTTTGTGCAGAATCGCGGCGATTCTGCACACATAGGAAAGCATTGATCCGCTTACTTCCCGCATGGGGCTGTGCCCACGATGCGGAAAGTAAGCGGATCATGTGCAGATGGTACCCGGGGTGGAGGAGAGGAGACTCTCCTCCAGGCCCTGGGAACCATATTTGTGTAAAAAAAAAAGAATTAAAATAAAAAAATAATGATATAGTCACCTCTCAGCGCTGCACGCGGCCGTCCGGTCTCAGGGTTGCTGTGTGAGCATTTTTGGTGAAGAATCAACAACAAGTGGAACACAATTGTAAAGTTGAACGAAATGTATTGTTTAAATTAAAATTTTTGTGGAAATTCAAAAACTGAAAAGTGAAAAGTGGGGCGTGCAATATCATTCAGCCCCTTTACTTTCAGTGCAGCAAACTCACTCCGGAAGTTCATTGTGGATCTTTGAATGATCCAATGTTGCCCTAAATGCCTAATGATGATAAATATAATCCACCTGTGTGTAATCAAGTCTCCGTATAAATGCACCTGCTCTGTGATAGTCTCAGGGTCCTGTTTGAAGCACAGAGAGCATCATGAAGACCAAGGAACACAATAGGCAGGTCCGTAATACTGTTGTGGAGAAGTTTAAAGCCGGATTTGGATACAAAATGATTTCCAAAACTTTAAACATCCCAAGGAGCACTGTGCAAGCGATCATATTGAAATGGAAGGAGTATCATACCACTGCAAATCTACCAAGACCCGGCCGTCCCTCTAAACTTTCATTTCAAACAAGGAGAAGACTGATCAGAAATGCAGCCAAGAGGCCTATGATCACTCTGGATGAACTGCAGAGATCTACAGCTCAGGTGGGACAGTCTGTCAATAGGACAACAATCAGTCGTACACTGCACAAATCTGGCCTTTATGGAAGAGTGGCAAGAAGAAAGCCATTTCTCAAAGATATCCATAAAAAGTGTCGTTTAAAGTTTGCAACAAGCCACCTGGGAGACACACCAAACATGTGGAAGAAGGTGCTCTGGTCAGATGAAACCAAAATTGAACTTTTTGGCAACAATGCCAAACGATATGTTTGGCATAAAGGCAACACAGCTCATCACCTTGAACACACCATCCCCACTGTCAAACATGGTGGTGGCAGCGTCATGGTTTGGGCCTGCTTTTCTTCAGCAGGGACAGGGAAGATGGATAAAATTGATGGGAAGATGGATAGAGCCAAATGCAGGACCATTCTTGAAGAAAATCTGTTGGAGTCTGCAAAAGACCTGAGACTTGGACGGAGATTTGTCTTCCAACAAAACAATGATCCCAATGGAATGGTTCACAAATAAACGTATCCAGGTGTTAGAATGGCCAAGTCAAAGTCGAGACCTCAATCCAATCGAGAATCTGTGGAAAGAGCTGAAAACTGCTATTCACTAACGATCTCCATCAAACCTCACTGAGCTCGAGCTGTTTGCCAAGGAAGAATGGGCAAGAATTTCAGCCTCTCGATGTACAAAACTGATAGAGACATACCCCAAGCAACTTGCAGCTGTAATCGCAACAAAAGGTAGCGCAACAAAGTATTAAGTTAAAGGGGCAGAAAAATATTGCACACCCCACTTTTCAGTTTTTTAATTTCCACAAAAATTTTAAATAACCAATAAATTTTGTTCAACTTCACAATTGTGATCCACTTGTTGTTGATTCTTCAACAAACATTTACATTTGGTATCTTTATGTTTGAAGCATAATATGTGGGAAAAGGTTGAAAAGTTCCAGGGGGGGCCGAACATTTTCGCAAGGCACTGTATATACATGTTGAAAAAGAAGAGATGGTTCCAGCTCCAGGAATAAAATGTAGAAACTTTATTAGTACATATTAAAACGCTGCTGAGACATGACCGGCATGGTCGGTAGGGGAGAGTAACCAACACCTGACTGGATGCGTTTCGAGCAACAGGCGTGCTCTTAGTAATCAGTGTGCTGGTGGGAACACAGGTTGCAATAAAAACGTTCACAGCAGGTGAATACAATTAAAATAAGCATGTGATGTGACTAAATCATAAATAAACACAACAAGGTGAACAACTAAAACTAAGTAACAATTCAATTGACAAAAATAATTATAAGGAACATGCAAACTTAGAAGGAACTGAAGAGATCTAAGAAAGACTGCAAGACTGATTAATAATGGAGCATGATCTCTCTCCTAAGGTTTAACCCTGAAGGGGGCTCTGGTATTAAGCCTGAAGATCCAGAAAGCCTGTCTATCACGCAGCTTCTTTTCCCTGTCACCACCTCATATATCTTTATGTATCTGTTCAATGGCAAATGTTCTAAGATGCGTGATTTGCCTGTTATGATTTTTTATAAAATGATTAGATACAGGCTCGGACTGGGGCACCGGGACACCGGAGAATCCTCCGGTGGGCCCCGCCCCCAGCCTCCTTCATTTGTCCCTGCCCTGCATGCGGTGCACAGTTTATTCTATAGCCGGCGGCCCGGCGCACAGGCTGTACGGAAGAATGTGAAGTACTGTGCAAGCAGCCGCGCGGCAGCTGCTCGCTCCTTCACATCTGAAATGATCATCTCGCACTGCTGCCGACGGCGACGCCGAGTCTGTGCTCTTGATAAGAGCGGCCGTGCGCAGCGTGGTGCGAGTGCCGACCTCACTGACTTCAGCCAGCACACAGCACAGTCCGAGGAAACAGCTGACTGACTGTGTGACTCAGAGTCAGAGAGGAGAAGACAGGGACGCACGCACTGCACTGAGTCTGCACCTGCACGGGTCATAATCACCGACCTGTTTCTTGTCACTTTGCCCGCCCGCGACTCCGCCTCTTCATCATTAAAACTCTGGTCTGACTCTGGAGTCTGGACTAAGGGTGTGTTCTAATGCTGATTGGCTGACAGATGCAGGCAGGAGCAGCCAATCAGCATTAGTTTTCTGTGTGTAACCACACAGGTCACAGCACACCTCAATGAGCTGTGCTGTGATGATTGGTCGTCTGTCCTCCTGCCCAAGCAGCACAGGCACACAGGCGTGCACTGTCTGCAATACTATGATTGGAGGCTGCCTGGAGCTGAGGGACGTCACATTTTTTTTGATGATCGCAGCCAGTCAGTAAGGTGTAAGTAAAATATGTCTGCAGGCAGCCTGCAGCATAGTTTGAGACACTGAGACAGTTATGGGAGGCCCCCCTGCAATCTGAAGGTGACACAACAAGGTGGGGGTCCCCAATAGAAAATTTCTAATTTCCTGTGGTCCCTTCCCCACTGTCTCCTAATTTACTGTGGATCACCTCTCCCACCATTTCACCTCTGGGGAAGGGGGCCCTCATGAAATTAGGTGACACAGTGGGAAAGGCGCCCTCAGATATTTGACCCCTTCACAACATCCGCCTTACATGTATGTGGGGCAGATTGCTGGACACACTGGGGGCAATGCTGGACACTGCGGCAGATTGCAGGACACACTGGGGGCAATGCTGGACACTGGGGAAGATTGCTGGACACACTGGGGGCAATGCTGGACACTGGGGCAGATTGCTGGACACACGGGGGCAGAATGCTGGACACACTGGGGCAGATTGCTGGACACACCTGGGGAAATGCTGGACACTGGGGCAGATTGCTAGACACACTGGGGGCAGTGCTGGACATACTGGGGCAGATTGCTGGACACACTGGGGCAGATTGCTGGACACACTGGGGCAGATTGCTGGACACACTGGGGGCAATGCTGGACACTGGGGCAGATTGCTGGACACACTGGGGGTAATATGCTGGACACACTGGGGCAGATTGCTGGACACACTGGGGCAATGCTGGACATGGGCAGATTGCTGGACACACTGGGGGCAGTGCTGGACACACTGGGGCAATGCTGGACACTGGTGCAGATTGCTGGACACACTGGGGGCAATGCTGGACACACTGGGGGCAGTGCTGGACATACTGGGGCAGATTGCTGGACACACTGGGGCAATGCTGGACACGGGCAGATTGCTGGACACACTGGGGGCAGTGCTGGACATACGGTGGCAGATTGCTGGACACACTGGGGGCAGTGCTGGACACGGGCAGATTGCTGGACACACTGGGGGCAGTGCTGGACATACTGGGGCAGATTGCTGGACACACTGGGGCAGAATGCTGGACACTGGGGCAGATTGCTGGACACACTGGGGGCAGTGCTGGACACACTGGGGCAATGCTGGACACTGGGGCAGATTGCTGGACACACTGGGGGCAATGCTGGACACACTGGGGGCAATGCTGGACACTGGGGGCAGTGCTGGACATACTGGGGCAGATTGCTGGACACACTGGGGCAATGCTGGACACTGGGGCAGATTGCTGGACACACTGGGGGCAGTGCTGGACATACTGGGGCAGAATGCTGGACACACTGGGGGCAGTGCTGGACACTGGGGCAGATTGCTGGACACACTGGGGGCAGTGCTGGACACACTGGGGGCAGTGCTGGACATACTGGGGCAGATTGCTGGACACACTGGGGCAGAATGCTGGACACTGGGGCAGATTGCTGGACACACTGGGGGCAGTGCTGGACATACTGGGGCAGATTGCTGGACACACTGGGGAAGATTTCTGGACACACTGGGGGCAATGCTGGACACTTGGGCAGATTGCTGGACACACTGGAGGTAATATGCTGGACACACAGGGGCAGATTGCTGGACACACTGTCTGGGGTAATATGCTGGACACTCTGGGGTAATATGCTGGACACACTGGGGCAGATTGCTGGACACACTGGGGGCAAATCTGAACACACTGGGGCAATATGCTTGACATACTGGGACAGATTGCTGGACACACTGGGGCAGATTGCTGGACACTGGGGAAATATGCTCGACATACTGCTGCAGGTTGCTGGACACACTGGGGGTAATATGCTGAACACACTAGGGGTAATATGCTGGACACACTGGGGCAGATTGCTAGACAACCTGGGGGTAATATGCTTGACATACTGGGGAAGATTGCTCGACACACTGTCTGGGGGCAATGCTGGACATACTAGGGCAGATTGCTGGACACACTGGGGGTAATATGCTGGACACACTGGGGCAGATTGCTGGACACACTGGGGGCAGGACTGGAGGCATGGGCAGAATGTAGATACGGGGCATGATTGGAGACACGGGGCAGAATGAAAGACATGGGGCAGGATTGGATCATGGGGCAGGATGGATACGATGGAGACAGATGGGGCAGGATGGGGAAATCATATGGGGTAGAATGGATACTTATGAGGGCTGGACGCGAAAACATATGGCTGGAGCCAGGAATGAGATAAACGGGGCCAGGGTGGGGAATATTATTACCATAGGGGCTAATTAAGGGATATTATTACTGCAGTGATGTATTTATTTTATTTTTTGAGTATACTGTTTTAAATGGGGGGGTGGTCCTGTTACTGTGCAGAGTAACACTATATCGCCTTTTTTTCTTCATGTGGTGTAATGTAGAAGTTGTGAAAAATTAAGTAATGTGTTCTGCAAGCGGAGCTCGAGATAACTGTGTTATTTCCTGCAGAAACGAGTCCTGGCTGGAAGAAATGATGGTGGTCTGTGCTGGATGAAAGATGAAGGACTTCACCTAGAGACGTCACTGGTGAGTCAGTGTTACCTATACACTGACACTATACACTGTATACTATATACAGAGGTCCTGTGTACAATGTCACCAGTGATCACTGTATTACCTCTACACAGACACTGCATACTAAGTACAGATCTCCTGTGAATACTGGCACTTATGGTGATAGTATTGTGTTTTTGTTTTGTTTTTTATTACTGATCAGTATTGTAGTATTCAGTCACTATGTGGTGGTAATATGTGGTCTGGAAATGGTGTTGTGGTATTTGTCCCTTGTATGTGCTATTTGGTCACCAAGTGGTGGTAATATGTGGTCTTGACATGGTGCAGTGGTATTTGTCCCTTGTATGTAGTATTATTCGGTCACTATGTGGTCTGGTCATGGTGTGGTGGTATTTCTTCCTGTATGTGGTATTATTGGTCTTGGTATAGTGGATTGTGTTGTGTATGGCGGTCATTTTTTCTCTCTGATATTAATTGGGAGAAGATTCTTTATTTCCATAAAGGTACCGTCACACTCAGCGACGCTGCAGCGATATAGACAACGAGCAGATCGCTGGAGCGTCGCTGTTTAGGTCGCTGTAGAGATGTCAAACACAGCAGCTCCACAACGATGCAGGAGCGATCCAGTGACATAAGGGCTACTCACTTATCGTTCTCACAGGTCGTCACAGGTCGTTAGCTCCATGTAAATCATTGGAGGCATCGTTGCTTTTGCTGTCAAACACGACGATACACGCCGACCTGACGACCAAATAAAGTTCTGGACTTCTAGCTCCGACCAGCGATATCACAGCAGGATCCAGATCGCTGGTGCCGTGTCAAACACAACGAGATCGCTATCCAGGACGCTGCAAGGTCACGGATCGTTGTCGTTCTCATTGTAAAGTTGCTGAGTGTGAAGGTACCTTTAGAGTTTTAATGCTTTGTACACAGCGGCGGAGATGCACTTACAGGGGGTTTCCTGTGGAAAAAAGTAATCACCTCTCCACAGGATAAGTGATAACGTATTGATTGGTGGGGGTCTGACTGCTTGGACCCATTCAGCAAAATGTGGACCTTTTTATCCCCATTAGACTGGAGTGGCATGTCCGACTAGATCACTGATCCAATCATTCCCTCAGTAGCTGCACTTGTTTTTTTCTGGAAGCCCCAAAGAGAATGAATGGAGCTGCGGTCAGAAATCCCACCTGCCGCTGCATTTTAAAATAGTGATAAAAGTGTCCTGTCAGGGATAAAACTTCCCCATTCTTCCGATCGGTGCAGTTTCTAATGGTCGGATCTAAGCGATCACGTGTCCTGTGGAGCCCATGGATCAGTGATAACTTGTTTTAACCAAGAACCCCATTACTGTAAACTACCGTAATTATACATCCCAGTTATTGGGGCACACGGTAGATGTGCAGCAGCCACAGGTGTTTTACAGCCGATGCTCCACTATAATGACAGATATTTGCATATAGCTGTAGTGTGGGCCCCTAGAGTCCATTCCTCTGGTGGGCCCCAGACACCCCAGTCTGACGCTGCTTCCAGTTGTCATCCTAAGCATGAAACATTGGTCTTTGTTATAGAAAACTTATCCTAATATTCCTGAATTTACAAATAAACCACTTCTCTAACAAAAACTCCCTATAAACATCAGGAATCATTTGGTCAGAGCAGATGTGGGCAATTGTAGGACCTACAACGCACCCTTTCAGCACCACACAAGGGTACTTTACCCTCTTTGGGTTGCTTGCAGTTTTATAACATCAATAAAGGTAATTTCTTTACTCATTCCCATCTGGAAAATGTTACCCAATCAAGGGCTATTTCACTTGTGAGTTGTCCTTTGTCGTCTACCTCATCAAATGCTATTGCGGTCATGATAAGTTGAGGAAACCCTCTCACTTTCTGAGACTGCATATCACAACCCAAGTTGACTATATGTTGTGGACGTACTCTACAACCTGTTCCTGCCCTCTTCATCTCCATGGGACACACTATCTCCCAATTAAAATATCACATCATAGAACATATACCTCCAGCAAGGGGAGAGGAGGTGATCGGGTAAAAAAAACTCAAAGAACGTGAATCCTATTGGATTCACGTTCTACAACCCCTGGCAAAAATTATGGAATCACTGGCCTTGGAGGATGTTCATTAAGTTGTTTAATTTTGTGAAAAAAAAGCAAGTCACAGACATGGCACAAAACTAAAGAAATTTCAAATGGCAACTTTCTAGCTTTAAGAAACACTAAAAGAAATCAAGAACAAAAAATGTGGTAGTCAGTAATGGTTACTTTTTTTAACCAAGCATAGGGGAAAAATTATGGAATCACCCGGTACATTTTCAAACCCAAAAATAACACCTGGATCAAATTAGATCTGCTCGTTAGTCTGCATATAAAAAGGAGTGATCACACCTTGGAGAGCTGTTGCACCAAGTAGACTGACATGAATCATGGCTCCAACATGAGAGATGTCAATTGAAAGAAAGGAGAGGATTATCAAACTCTTAGAGGGTAAATCATCACGGAATGTTGCAAAAGATGTTGGTTGTTCACAGTCAGCTGTGTCTAAAATCTAGACCAAATGCGAACAACATGGAAAGGTTGTTAAAGGCAAACATACTGGTAGACCAAGGAAGACATCAAAGTGTCAAGACTGAAAACTTAAAGCAATATGTCTCCAAAACAGGAAATACACAACAAAACAAATGAACGAATGGGTGGAAACTGGAGTCAACGTCTGTGACCAAACTGTAAGAAACTGCCTTAAGTAAAAGGGATTTACATACAGAAAAGCTAAACGAAAGCTATCATTAACACCTAAGCAGAAAAAAACAAGGTTACAATGGGCTAAGGAAAAGCAATCGTGGACTGTGGATGACTGGATGAAAGTCATATTCCGTGATGAATCACGAATCTGCATTGGGCAAGGTGATGATGCTGGAACTTTTGTTTGGTGCCATTCCAATGAGATTTATAAAGATGACTGCCTGAAGAGAAAATGCAAATTTCCACAGTCATTGATGATATAGGGCTGCATGTCAGGTAAAGGCACTGGGGAGAAGGGTGTCATTACATCTTCAATAAATGAACAAATTTATGTTGATATGTTGGACACTTTTCTTATCCCATCAATTGAAAGGATGTTTGGGGATGATGAAATCATTTTTCAAGATGATAATGCAGCCTGCCATAGAGCAAAAACTGTGAAAACATTCCTTGAAAAAAGACACATAAGGTCAATGACATGGCCTGCAAATAGTCTGGATCTCAATCCAATTGAAAATCTTTGGTGGAAGTTGAAGAAAATGGTCCATGACAAGGCTCCAACCTGCAAAGCTGATCTGGCAACAGCAATCAGAGAAAGTTGGAGCCAGATTGATGAAGAGTCCTGTGTGACACTCATTAAGTCCATGCCTCAGAGACTGCAAGCTGTAAAAAAAGCCAGAGGTGGTACAACAAAATACTAGTGATGTTTTGGAGTGTTTTTTTGTTTGTTTGTTTGTTTTCCATGATTCCATAATTTTTTCCTCAGAATGAGTGATTCCATCATTTTTCACCTATGCTTGGTTAAAAAAAGTAACCATTACTGACTACCACATTTTTTGATCTTGATTTCTTTTAGTGTTTCTTAAAGGGAACCTGTCACCCCGTTTTTTCGGTATGAGATAAAAATACTGTTAAATAGGGCCTGAGCTGTGCATTACAATAGTGTAGTTTGTGGACCCCGATTCCCCACCTATGCTGCCGAAATACGTTACCAAAGTAGTCGTTTTCGCCTGTCAATCAGGCTGGTCAGGTCAGATGGGCGTGGTGTCTTCCCCCAGATCTTGCGTAGTTTTCCGTTGGTGGCGTAGTGGTGTGCGCATGTCCAAGGTCCCGAATCCTGCACAGGGGTGTGAAAATAGCAGCGATGTCCGTTATTCCATTGGTGGTCGGTGGGCGCGGCCATCTTGCTTTGGCCGCACGTGCGCAGAAGCGGCGCTCTGCTGGCCGCGGCGCTCTGCTGGCCGCGGCTTCAGGAAAATGGCCGCGGGCATCCGCGCGTGCGCAGATGGCTATCGCGGCGGCCATTTTCCTGAAGCCGCGGCCAGCAGAGCGCCGCGGCCAGCAGAGCGCCGCTTCTGCGCACGTGCGGCCAAAGCAAGATGGCCGCGCCCACCGACCACCAATGGAATAACGGACATCGCTGCTATTTTCACACCCCTGTGCAGGATTCGGGACCTTGGACATGCGCACACCACTACGCCACCAACGGAAAACTACGCAAGATCTGGGGGAAGACACCACGCCCATCTGACCTGACCAGCCTGATTGACAGGCGAAAACGACTACTTTGGTAACGTATTTCGGCAGCATAGGTGGGGAATCGGGGTCCACAAACTACACTATTGTAATGCACAGCTCAGGCCCTATTTAACAGTATTTTTATCTCATACCGAAAAAACGGGGTGACAGGTTCCCTTTAAAGCCAGAAAGTTGCCATTTGAAATGACTTTAGTTTTGTGTCATATATGTGATCTGCTTTTTTTCTAAAAAAAAATTAAACAACTGAACGATCATCCTCCAAGGCTGGTGATTCCTTCATTTTTGCCAAGGGTTGTATAAACGTTACCTCTTCTTGTTCTTAACAGGGAGTATGAAGTCCAATACTGATTAAAGTGGTCTCCTGTAAGTGGGTACCTTTGGTCCAATAAATGCTATAATGTTATGAAACTGACATAGTGTTATAAAGTTGCGATAAATCAAGGACAATGTTATGTTAATTAACCCTTTTCTTCTCTTTTCCCTAGATTTCCTAATAGACATCTTCAGGTATAGACCCCTATACACTATATCGTCCACTCCTCTACATTGTGAGGACTCATACATTTATCTTCATTTAGCTTGTCTATTCATCTTCCTCCATTTTTTTTTACTTTATTCCTCTGTAGTCATAATATTCCCTTTTATGTTCCCTTTTCTTGTTCTGCCTTTCTGTTTATCCAATAATTCATTTGTATTACTAATGTGCTTCTCTTTAGTTTCTTCACATGTCACATGTCACATGTTAAATTTGTTGTTTTCCTTGTGACATGTTTTGGTTTTAATCAGATCACCTGTGAATTTAAGGCTGATATCCAGCCATTTCAAGTAAGCTTTGGCAAAGAACAGTCAGTTACAAAATGCGTCGCTTTTTGAATATCATGTCTTGAATAATATTTTAATCTTGACAGAATAAAGTTTGTTGCAAATATTTTTATAGCAGGAGCTGGAAAAATTATTTTTTTTCTTTGCATAATTGTATTATACAAAATTTTGATATATGACCCTATCTAGTTTTTTTCATATTAATTTCTCTTTTTCTGTTCATTCTCCATTTGTACAGATATACCTTGAAAGGCCGAAACGTTGGTTGATTGTTATCTGTTTTCATTTGGGTTATTCAGTTAGTAATAAATCATACTTAAGTTTTCTGATACACTGTTTTCTAAACAGTAATTTTAAGATTACATCATAGGGCCTCAGCAAAGACAAAATGTTGCTTGAAAATCAGTTGTGGAAAAAGAGTCATATTTAGACCAAAACAGAAAACCTTTAGCTGTATGCTAAGGAAAAAAACAAGCTTAAGTTTGGTATCATCATGTATGGAAGGGATGAGCATGTCTTATGAGGTCATTTTATCCAATTCCTAGTAGTTTGTGCAACATATGACTTGATATTACAAATGTATATTTTTTCAAAATTTGCTGGTACTGATTAGTGATGAGCGAATATACTCGTTACTCAAGATTTACCGAGCACGCTTGGGTGTCCTCCGAGTATTTGTAAGTACTCGGAGATTTCATTTTCCTCACCTCAGCTGAATGATTTACATCTCTTAGCCAGCTTGATTACATGTGGGGATTTCCCTAGCAACCAGGCAACCCCCACATGTACTTATGCTGGCTAACAGATGTAAATCATTCAGCTGAGGTGAGGAAAACGAAATCTCCGAGTACTTACAAATACTTGGAGGACACCCAAGCGAGCTCGGGAAATCTCGAGTAACGAGTATATTCGCTCATCACTAGTACTGATTTATCAAGACTGGCATTTTGTACATTAATGTTGATGAATGTACATTGCATTTGGTTCATATTTCAGTTGCTATGTGCCACTGCAAGAAATGCCTGACCGTTTGGGACTTATGTACGTTTCTGCACTAATGTATGCCATTTTTGTTGGGTAAATTATAAATAATTTATTGGGCAAGCTCAGCATCCCCCCACCCATTTATCAAAAAGTTGCCCCGTGTTGGCCAGGCCTGGTATAAAAATAACAAAGCTCGCTGACTCACTTCAGTCGCTATTGATGTGATGTCAGTACTGCATACAATAACGGACAGCGCAGACTCAACACTATAATCCTCTTGTTCACATTTTATTTTGCACTGAATTGAAAAAGTTTAACTTTTCTGACTGCTTATGTCACTGGCGTTTTTTTTTTTAGGTATTTCACATGGTTTTTGTAAAGTCTTTTTTAATGTTGTTTTCCAGTCATTTTATTTTTTCAGTCAATAGAATGATGATGAAAGCGCCTGCATATTTTAGGAAAACCAATAGCAAAATGCTCCGTAAGACGTCCGGGTGTCTCTTGAGCATCTTTTCACTTGTTGCATTGACTTGTTTTGTAAAGTACAGAGCGACTTCCTAGTGCAAAATGCCTGAAGAATGGACTTGTCATTTCTTTAAACTGCTTCTCAGTTAGAACCTGAGGCAAGTCGTTTTTACATAGAAATTCATATGACCATTTTTTTTAAGCATTTTCAGACGATTTCCACAGTGAAATCCTCCTGAAAAAAAAGTTACGTAAGAGGAGCCAGACAGAAAAGCTGTTCTACACAATATTGCTTCATAGCAATTTCAACTTGATTTCTTGTTAGGGCTTTTTCAGACATCCATGGATGTCGGTCCGATCACTGACTTCAATGCATGGAATGGCCACGGGCATCCTGACCTGACAGTGACAGCCTCATAGAAATTTATGAAGCTGCCATGCCTCAGCACCGGTCTGGAGACCTACGGTCAATCCATGCATTGCGGTCCGTGATTGGACCGAGACCCACAGATGTCTGCATGAGCCCTTAATTTTATAAAAGTTACCTTAATTGAAAAGGATTTATTTAATACTAGCTGAAGAGCCTGGCATTGCCTGGGCATAGTACCTAACTATAGTCAGTTATAACAAATTATAATGATTATATTGCATATAAAAACATTTCACATCATATATTCAACACTACAGTGTCATGGTTCCCAATGGCAAGGGAACGTAAAAAACACATAAGTAACGAACGAGCTCTCGGGTGATGGAAACTCGAGTTGACCGTGAGCTAAATCTACCACACAACTAACAGTAGCCAGGGAGCATACCTACGGCTTCCTATATGCCACGCGCCAGCCGGAGGACTAACTACGCCTGGTAGAGGAAGAAACAGACCTGGCTTACCTCTAGGGAAATACCCCAAAAGATGATAGCAGCCCCCCACATGTAATAACGGTGAATTAACAGGAAAAGACATACACAGTATGAAAGTAGATTTAGCAAAGAGAGGTCCACTTTCTAGATAGCAGAAGGATACAAAAGAGGACTTCACGGTCAACTGAAAACCCTTTCAAAAAACCATCCTGAAATTACTTTAAGACTCCTGTGTCAACTCATGACACAGGAGTGGCAATTTCAGCCCGCAAGAGCTTCCAGCTACAGAGAATCACAAAAACTGCAAACTGGACAAAAGGTACAAAACAAAAGGACAAAGTCCACTTAGCTGATCAGCAGACTAGTAGCAGGAACATGCAACCGAAGGCTCTGGTTACAATGATGACCGGCAAGGAAATGACTGGAGAGCAAGGCTAAATAGGAAACTCCCAAACACTGATGGAAGCAGGTGAACAGAAGAAGCAAAGTGCAAACAAGTCACCAGTACCACCAGCAACCACCAGGGGAGCCCAAAAAGCGGATACACAACAGTACCCTCCCCTTAAGGAGGGGGCACCGAACCCTCACAAGAACCGCCAGGGTGATCTGGATGAGCCCTATGAAAGGCACGAACCAAATCCGAGGCATGAACATCAGAGGCAGTTACCCAAGAATTATCTTCCTGACCATAGCCTTTCCATTTAACCAGATATTGAAGTCTTCGTCTGGAAATACGGGAGTCCAAGATCTTCTCCACGACGTACTCCAATTCACCCTCCACCAGCACAGGAGCAGGAGGTTCAGTAGAAGGAACCACCGGTACCTCATATCTCCGCAACAATGACCGATGGAACACATTATGGATAGCGAAAGATGCCGGGAGGTCCAAACGAAAGGAAACAGGGTTAAGAATCTCCAAAATCCTATAAGGACCGATGAACCGAGGCTTAAATTTGGGAGAAGAAACCCTCATAGGGACAAAACGGGAAGACAACAACACCAAGTCCCCAACGTGAAGGTGGGGACCAACACGACGACGACGGTTAGCAAACTGCTGAGTCCTCTCCTGGGACAATTCCAAATTATCCACCACTTGTCCCCAAATCCGATGCAACCGATCCACCACCGCATCCACTCCAGGACAATCCGAAGATTCAACCTGACCAGATGAAAAACGCGGATGAAACCCTGAATTGCAAAAGAAAGGAGAAACCAAAGTGGCAGAACTAGCCCGATTATTAAGAGCAAACTCCGCCAATGGCAGAAAGGCAACCCAATCATCCTGATCCGCAGACACAAAACACCTCAAATAAGTCTCCAAAGTTTGATTAGTTCGCTCCGTCTGGCCATTGGTCTGAGGATGGAATGCAGACGAAAAGGACAAATCAATGCCCAACCTGGCACAGACTGCCCGCCAAGATCTAGACACGAACTGGGTACCCCTGTCAGAAACGATGTTTTCCGGAATACCATGCAAGCGAACCACATTTTGAAAAAACAGAGGGACCAACTCAGATGAGGAAGGCAACTTAGGCAATGGCACCAAATGAACCATTTTAGAAAAACGGTCACACACCACCCAGATGACGGACATCTGAGAAACAGGGAGATCCGAGATAAAGTCCATAGAGATGTGCGTCCAAGGCCTCTTCGGAATAGGCAAGGGCAACAACAACCCACTAGCCCTAGAACAACAAGGCTTGGCCCGAGCACACACATCGCAAGACTGCACAAAAACACGCACATCTCGAGACAGGGAAGGCCACCAGAAGGATCTATTCGCCTGAAATTCTTGCAAAGCACGTCGCAAATCTGGAGAGACAGCAGACAAAACCACTCCATCCTTAAGGACACCAGCAGGTTCAGAATTCCCAGGAGAGTCAGGCTCAAAACTCCTAGAAAGAGCATCTGCTTTCACATTCCTAGAACCCGGCAAGTACGAGACCACAAAATTAAACCGGGAAAAGAACAACGACCAACGTGCCTGTCTAGGATTCAGGCGCCTGGCAGACTCCAAATAAATTAAATTCTTGTGATCAGTCAAAACTACCACCTGATGTCTGGCACCCTCAAGCCAATGACGCCACTCCTCAAATGCCCACTTCATGGCCAAAAGCTCCCGATTACCAACATCATAGTTTCGCTCGGCGGCCGAAAATTTTCGCGAAAAGAACGCACAAGGTCTCATCACTGAGCAGTCGGAACTTTTCTGCGACAAAACCGCCCCCGCTCCGATCTCGGAAGCATCGACCTCAACCTGAAAGGGAAGAGAAACATCAGGCTGGCGCAACACAGGGGCAGACAAAAAGCGGCGCTTAAGCTCCCGAAAGGCCTCCACGGCAGCAGGGGACCAATTGGCAACATCAGCACCCTTTTTAGTCAAATCCGTCAGAGGTTTAGCAACGCCAGAAAAACCAGCTATAAATCGACGATAAAAATTTGCAAAGCCCAAGAATTTCTGGAGACTCTTCAGAGAAGTAGGCTGCGTCCAGTCGTAAATAGCCCGAACCTTGACAGGGTCCATCTCAATAGAAGAAGGGGAAAAAATATACCCCAAAAATGAAATTTTTTGAACCCCAAAAACACACTTTGAACCCTTTACACACAAAGAATTCTCCCGCAAAACCTGAAAAAGCCTCCTGACCTGCTGAACATGAGACTCCCAGTCATCAGAAAAAATCAAAATATCATCCAAGTACACAATCATAAATTTATCCAAATATTCACGGAAAATATCATGCATTAAGGACTGAAAGACAGAAGGTGCATTAGAAAGGCCGAAAGGCATTACCAAATACTCAAAATGGCCCTCAGGCGTATTAAATGCGGTCTTCCACTCATCCCCCTGCTTAATTCGCACCAAATTATACGCCCCACGAAGATCAATCTTAGAGAACCACTTAGCCCCCCTTATGCGAGCAAACAAATCAGTCAGCAAAGGCAACGGATACTGATATTTGACTGTAATTTTATTCAGGAGACGATAATCAATACAAGGCCTCAGAGAGCCATCCTTTTTAGAGACAAAGAAAAAACCGGCTCCTAAAGGTGATGAAGAAGGACGAATATGTCCCTTTTCCAGGGACTCCTTAATATACTCGCGCATAGCAGCATGTTCAGGTACAGATAGGTTAAACAAACGACCCTTTGGAAATTTACTGCCAGGAATCAGATCTATGGCGCAATCACAATCCCTGTGAGGAGGGAGTGAACCAATCTTAGGCTCTTCAAAAATATCACGATAATCAGACAAAAATGCCGGAATCTCAGATGGAATAGATGACGAAATGGACACCATAGGGGTGTCCCCATGAGCCCCCCGACATCCCCAGCTTAACACAGACATAGCCTTCCAGTCAAGGACTGGGTTATGAGACTGTAACCATGGTAATCCAAGCACCAAAACATCATGTAAATTGTACAACACAAGGAAGCGAATCACCTCCTGATGGTCTGGAGTCATACGCATAGTCACTTGCGTCCAGAACTGTGGTTTATTACAAGCCAAAGGTGTAGAATCAATAGCCTTCAGAGGTATAGGGACTTCCAGAGGCTCTAAATCAAACCCACAGCGCCTGGCAAAGGGCCAGTCCATAAGACTCAGAGCGGCGCCCGAGTCCACATAGGCATCCACGGTAATAACTGATAATGAACAAATCAAGGTTACAGACAAAATAAATTTGGACTGTAAAGTGCCAATTGAAATGGACTTGTCAACCTTCCTAGTACGCTTAGAGCATGCCGATATAACATGAGCAGAATCACCACAATAGAAGCATAACCCATTTTTACGCCTATAATTCTGCCGCTCGCTTCTGGACATAACTCTGTCACATTGCATTTTCTCTGGCGTCTCTTCAGAAGATACCGCCAAATGGTGCACGGGTTTGCGCTCCCGCAAACGCCGATCAATCTGAATTGCCATTGTCATGGACTCATTCAGACCTGTAGGCGCAGGGAACCCGACCATAACATCTTTAATGGCATCAGAAAGGCCCTCTCTGAAATTTGCCGCTAAGGCGCACTCATTCCACTGAGTAAGCACAGACCAACTACGAAATTTTTGGCAGTATATCTCCGCTTCATCTTGCCCTTGAGATAGGGCTATCAAAGCTTTTTCAGCTTGAATCTCCAAATTAGGTTCCTCATAAAGCAACCCTAAAGCCAGGAAAAACGCATCCACATTGAGCAACGCAGGATCCCCTGGTGCCAATGAAAATGCCCAATTTTGAGGGTCACCTCGCAGCAAAGAGATTACAATCTTAACCTGCTGGACAGGATCTCCTGAGGAGTGAGGTCTGAGAGAAAGGAATAATTTACAATTATATTTGAAATTCAAAAACCGAGATCTATCTCCGGAAAACACCTCTGGTGTAGGGATTTTAGGTTCAGAAATAGGAGCATGTATAACAAAATCTTGTAAATTTTGAACCTTCGTAGTAAGATTATTTAAACCTGCAGCCAAACTCTGGACATCCATGTTAAACAGCTAAGGTCAGAGCCATTCAAGGGTTAAGAGGAGGTAAGAAGCAGCTAGACAGCAATTAAGGGCTAGGCAGCAAAACTCTGAGGGAAAGAAAAAAAAAAAAAAAATTTCCCTTCAACACTTCTTTTTCTCCTGCTTCAGCCCAAACAATTAACACTTTGTTGGCCGGTCATACTGTCATGGTTCCCAATGGCAAGGGAACGTAAAAAACACATAAGTAACGAACGAGCTCTCGGGTGATGGAAACTCGAGTTGACCGTGAGCTAAATCTACCACACAACTAACAGTAGCCAGGGAGCATACCTATGGCTTCCTATATGCCACGCGCCAGCCGGAGGACTAACTACGCCTGGTAGAGGAAGAAACAGACCTGGCTTACCTCTAGGGAAATACCCCAAAAGATGATAGCAGCCCCCCACATGTAATAACGGTGAATTAAGAGGAAAAGACATACACAGTATGAAAGTAGATTTAGCAAAGAGAGGTCCACTTTCTAGATAGCAGAAGGATACAAAAGAGGACTTCACGGTCAACTGAAAACCCTTTCAAAAAACCATCCTGAAATTACTTTAAGACTCCTGTGTCAACTCATGACACAGGAGTGGCAATTTCAGCCCGCAAGAGCTTCCAGCTACAGAGAATCACAAAAACTGCAAACTGGACAAAAGGTACAAAACAAAAGGACAAAGTCCACTTAGCTGATCAGCAGACTAGTAGCAGGAACATGCAACCGAAGGCTCTGGTTACAATGATGACCGGCAAGGAAATGACTGGAGAGCAAGGCTAAATAGGAAACTCCCAAACACTGATGGAAGCAGGTGAACAGAAGAAGCAAAGTGCAAACAAGTCACCAGTACCACCAGCAACCACCAGGGGAGCCCAAAAAGCGGATACACAACACTACAGATATGCAACACAAATTAACTAAATGGTTACCCAATTATTGATAGTATTTTATTTTCAACTCATTCAAGAGCCTTTGATAAACATTTTTGGGTTTTCCTTCCGATGCAAAGGTGAACAGACTTTTGGCAGTTCCAACTCTTGAACAGGCCGCATAAAGTTGACCATGAGAAAAGCATGGAGATTCCAAATCGATCCCTACTACTTTCAAGGACTGTCCCTGAGCCTTGTTAGTGGACATTACAAATGCCAGTCAAACTGGAAACTGGAGGCGTTTAACATCAAAAGGCAAATCAGATGGAATGAGTGGAATTCTTGGAATTAAAATGTCCTCTCCTTTGGCACATCCTGTCAAAATGGTTGCTTCAATTACATGTGTAAACAGGTTCTTAATCAAGAATCTTGTTCCATTACACTGCTTTGGTGAGTCTAAATTTCTCAACAGCAGAATAGGTGCTCCAGGTTGCGGGCTGTATATCTAATAATAATAATAATTGTATTTCTATAGCACCAACACATTCCCCAGCACTTTACATTTTAGAGGAGACTTGTACATACAACAGATCTTACAGCATAGCAATAAACACATAGATCAAAACAGATACCAAGAGGAATAAGGGCCTTGCTCGCACGCTTACAATCTATGAGGAAAAAGGGAGACAAGAAAGGTGGATGGTAACAATTGGTTTCGTTGTTTGGACCAGCCAAAGTGTATGAATCAGATGTTCATGTAATGCTGCATGAACCGGTTATCAGCCAAAGTATGTAACAGTACATACACAGAGGGCTATAAATATATAAAGCATGTGAGAAAATGATGTGATGAACCTGGTTATAGTAAAAATTTTGAATGGGCAGCACAGGGATAGTTAGGTTAATGTGTTGAGACTGTAGGCCAGTCTGAACAAATGTGTTTTTAGGGCACTCTTAAAACTGTGTGGATTGGGGATTAATCGTATTAACCTAGGTAGTGCATTCCAAAGAATTGAGGCAGCACGTGAAAAGTGGGAGACGGGAGTGGGAGGTTCTGATTATTGAGGATGCTAACCTCAGGTCATTAATAGAACGGAGGGCACGGGTAGGGTGATAGATGGAAACGAGGGAGGAGATGTAGGGTGGTGCTGAGCCATGGAGTGCTTTGTGGGTGAGGGTAATAAGTTTGTACTGGATTCTGGAGTGGATGGGTAACCAGTGTAGTGACTGGCACAAGGTATCTAATCCTATTCTGTGTGATACATCTGCTGAACTGTGTATCTAATCCTATCCTGTGTGTTACTGTCTGTTGAGTTGTGTATCTAATCATAACCTGTGTGATACAGTCTGCTGAGCCATGTATCTAATCCTATCCTGTGTGATACTGTCTGCTAAGCTGTGTATCTAATCCTATCCTGTGTGATACAGTCTGCTGAGCCATGCATCTAAACCTATCCTGTGTGATACAGTCTGCTGAGCTGTTTATCTAATCCTATCCTGTGTGATACAGTCTGCTGAGCCATGCATCTAATCCTATCCTGTGTGATACTGTCTGCTGAGCTGTATATCTAATCCTATCCTGTGATACTGTCTGCTGAGCTGTGTATCTAATCCTATCCTATGTGATACTGTCTGCTGAGCTGTGTATCTAATCCTACACTGTGTGATAGTCTGCTGAGCTGTGTATCTAATCCAGTCCTGTGTGATATTGTCTGCTGAGCCGTGTCTCTAATCCTCTCCTGTGTGATACTGTCTTCTGAGCTGTGTATCTTATCCTATCCTGTGTGATACTGTCTGCTGAGCTGTGTATCTAATCCTATCCTGTGTGATACAGTCTGCTGAGCCATGCATCTAAACCTATCCTGTGTGATACAGTCTGCTGAGCTGTGTATCTAATCCTATCCTGTGTGATACCGTCTGCTGAGCCGTATATCTAATCCTATCCTGTCATATTGTCTGCTGAGCTGTGTATCTAATCCTATCCTGTGTGATACTGTCTGCTGAGCTGTGTATCTATTCCTATATTGCGTGATACTGTCTGCTGAGCTGTGTATCTAATTCTATCCCGTGTGATAGTCTGCTGAGCTGTGTATCTAATCCTATCCTGTGTGATACTGTCTGCTGAGCTGTGTATGTAATGCTATCCTGTGTGATACCATCTGCTGAGCTGTGTATCTAATCCTATCCTGTGTGATAGTCTGCAGAGCTGTGTATATAATCCTATCCTGTGTGATAGTCTGCTGAGGTGTGTCGCTAATCCTATCCTGTGTGATAGTCTGCTGAGCTGTGTATGTAATCCTATCCTGTGTGATACTGTCTGCTGAGCTGTGTATGTAATCCTATCCTGTGTGATACTGCCTGCTGAGCTGTGTATCTAATCCTCTCCTGTGTGATACTGTCTGCTGAGCTGTGTATCTAATCCTATCCTGTGTGATACTGCCTGCTGAGTGGGCGGGGCTATGTGGAGTACACACACATACACTCAGTTTTATATATATATATATATATATATATATATATATATATATATATATATATATATATATATATATATAATATAAATAAAAATGATAAAATCAATCTACAGTTACCCTATGAAACTAGATTTGATGATCAGAATTTGTGGTATTTTCACCCAGGAGTTTATTATTCATGAAAGTATATGAGAGAAGGAGAAACAATCACAAAGCATGTCTTTCAGGGTTTCCATATATTTATATTTAGAAGCCAATAGTACTAAAAAATAATCAGTAGAACGTGCAGAAGAAGAAAACAATACATTTAGTGCATGTTCCTGACCTCACACTAACTGCTTGAATAGTTAGGACAGATTTAGTTCAGTCATGATTTCAGCTAACTTCTCGCCTTCCTGTTAGTGTTGCATGGCCCGCAGCTACAATGTGCAGTGTCCTGTAATTCTTTATTCAGCATGAGAGCTGCAAATAGATCCTCCTTAATTTACATGTCTTATGTGTGTTAGGAGAGATAGAATGAGCTTTATGCTGCAATTGATTCAAATACTGTAGCAGTCCATGGTGAGCTTTATTAACAAGCAAAATAGAAAGTATTTAATATTTTTTTTTAAATTGTCTTATTGTTTTGCTGGCCTATTTATTATTCCATTGGCATTAGTCATACAATGTTTAGTTACTTGTCAATACATTGTGTTTAGTTCTCAAGTTGTATGTGTCTCGGGGTCCTTACACAGTCAGCAGCGCAGGAGAATAGTGAATAATTCCAAGACCTTTATTTAGGCAAAAATACGAAAAGTCCATATACAATCCACCACACAAAGGATAAGATAGTCCAGAAACAGAATGCAGTTCAGTAACAGGATAAAAACCCTGAGATATGAGAGTCCAACAATCCAGCAGACAGAGGATAACAGTCCATATACTCTTCTTTCTCTCTCAGGTGCTGTGTTCACATCATAGTTCCACACAGGATCTGAGAATCATTCACAGGTTGAGGGGGAAAGGTTGCAGGGGCTCATTGTTTCAACAAGCTAGGTCAATATGTCATTAGCATATTAGCAAACAATACAGTACTGTGGGGGCTGATATCAGATGGCAACAACAACCATTCATCAATTAGCAAATAACAACTCATCCTACAAGAGAACACCATGAAAATCAATAAAATATGAATGCAAACAAAATCATCCCCACATACCATATCCCACCATCACAGTATGGACCAAAATATTCTGACATTAAAGAGCTTTTAAAAATCACATCAGTGGTAAATTAAAACTGCTTGGTGCCCAATAAAATAATTGACAGACATACAGTATAACTAATGATTTTTTTGTCTTACTATATGACATTTTCTTTGCGTGTGATATCTTTTGTGCATAAATTTCTCGTCATTTGTAGGTGCATAAATGTGAATGGTTCTCACAAAAGTAAGTTTCACACATCGGTATCCAGTCTTTTCAGTCTTATATCAGCACAATGCCCTATATCCCAAGCTGATAGTGATAGCCTAAGGCTTTAGATAAAAGTCAGTTGATCCTGCTGGTATTGGTTGGAAGGACCAACAGTCTAATACTGGATCTGTTTATACCAAGGATGGTGACGGTCACAAGGAGGCATTCTCTGCGTCTGGAGGAGAGAAGGTTTTCCACCAACATAGAAGAGGATTCTTTACTGTTAGGGCAGTGAGAATCTGGAATTCCTTTCCTGAGGAGGTGGTGATGGCGAACTCAGTCGATGGGTTCAAGAGAGACCTGGATGTTTTCCTGGAGCGTAACAATATTGCATCTTACAGTTATTAGGTTCTTTAGAAGGACGTAGATCTGGGGATTTATTTTGACGGAATATAGGCTGAACTTGATGGACAAATGTCTTTTTTTGGCATTGCTAACTGTAACTATGCTACTATGTTACTATGTTACTAATGTGAGCAGGGACCTCCCTACTCTTTCTTGATAAATGATGTCACATGAAGATTGAATTTTACAATTTGTTCTTCAAGAGATAAGCTGCTGCCACAGCCATTTGGCAGTGGTGTTCTCTCCTCCCTGTGAAAACACATGAATGCTTGGCCAAGTTGAAAATTCATGTATTTAGTGAAATCAGGAAAAATGGCTGACAGCGAATGAGCACTCGGTTGCCAGCTACCAAATTTGTATTTACAGCTTTATTTGATAGGAAAAGTATAAAAGACAAAAATGGGATTTTGGCATACTATAAAATAAATATTAACTGTAAATGACTATACATTTTCCAGACTATGGGCCTCAATCTATAAGCCATTAAACAGAAGTGTTCTGTGATGGCACTGCACTGCATCCTTATTTCTGATGTCTGTCTCTTCACAGAAACCATGTGCATCTGATGAAGGTCCATAGGACAGAAACGTTATGCATATACTGTGAAAGGGTCTTTTATTGAACAAATCACGAGCATGTATTCACTTACTATGAGTGCCAAGTTCTATGTCTACTGAATCTAGAAGCGGTCTTTAAAGGAATAATGAAAACAGAACCCAGACAAACTCTCTCATGCAGTATCCAGATAAGCATTGTTGTGAAATGCCCTGATAATTACTGCCCCATGGTCCTGATAAATGATTTACAGTGCTTAAATGGATGATGCCATATAGAAAATTTTATAAAAAACACCATAGAGTTCCCTCAATAATTATACCAATTAATGCTTGAATAAATACTGTAATGCATATACATTGTCCCCCTGGTCCAAAGAGAAAAAGAGTAAACTAATGCTAAAAAAATGAGAGGAAGCCTCAATAATACTAATTTCCTTCTACAATGGAATCAATAACTGTGAGGATCAGGGAAAAGCAGTAGATAATAGTATATCTCGACTTAAGCAAAGCATTTGATAAAGTATCTCATTCTATCCTTATTGAAAAAATGACCAAGTATGGGATTGACAAGGCTATAGTTAGATGGATTCATAACTGGCTCAGTCGTTATAAATGGTTGTACATTCAATTAGAAGAGTGTTTCAAGTGGGGAACTAAAAGGCTCTGTCCTGGCCCCAGTGTTGTTCTACATTTTTATAAATGAGCTAGATAAGGGAACTGAAGGTAAACTGATCAAATTTGCAGATAATGCAAAGCTAGGAGAGATAGCTAAAACTAGAGAAGACAGAGAAAGGATTCAGAAGGATCTAGATAAGCTTGAACAATGTGTGGCGACTAATAGAATGGTATTTAATGGAGAAATGGAAGATTCTATATCTGGGCAAGAAAAACGAAATTTCCATTTACAGGATGGGAGGAATAGAACTAAGCAACGGCATGTGTGAAAAAGACTTGGGTATACTAATAGATCACAGACTGCACATGAGTCAATAGTGTGATGCAGCAGCAAAAAAGGCAAACAGTTCTAGGATGTATTATGAGAAGCATAGAGTCTAGATCACGTGAAGTAATTATTCCCCTCTACTCCTCCTTGGTCAGGCCACATCTGGAATACGGTGTCCAGTTCTGGACACGACATTTTAAAAAAAGACATTGAAAAACTGGAGGAAGTTCAGAACAGAGCTCATTGAGTGGACTGGAAAGTATGCCCTACAAGGAACGATTAAAGGATCTGGGAATGTTTAGCTCCAAAAAAAAGGTTAAGAGGACTAATAGCTGTCTACAAATTTTTGAAGGGATGTCACAATGTAGAGGGGTCATCCTTAATCTCATTTGCACAAGAAACATGGGAAGCAATGGAATGAAACTGAAAGGGAGAAGATACAGATTAGATATTAAAAAAGCCTTTTTCACTGTGAGGGTGATCAATGAGTGTAACAGGCTGCCATGAGATGTGGTGAGTTCTCCTTAAATGGAAGTCTTCAAACAGAGGCTGGACAGACATCTGTGTGAAATGGCTTAGTGAATCCTGTGTTGCACTGAGCAGGGGGTTGGACATGATGGTCTCTTCCAACTCTAACATTCTATGATTCTATGAATTTCTCCTTGTGGAGAGTGCCACATATATTCAACGCAATGGTCCTCTGAAAATTTAAATATGAAAATAGCCTCTTCATTGACGAAGAGGACAGAAATTCTAGAGCCACCTATTGAAGGTAGCAATCCTAAATGTCAATATCAACCCTTAAAAGGACCTTACCACTAGAGATGAGCAAAATTGTTTGGAAAACATTCGCCAATCTCAAATTCAGCACAAACATTGCACATTCGGATTCATGTTCATATTTCCGAGCATTTTCCATTCAATTGGCAAAAATTCGGCCAAAGTTGGGTAAATGGTTGAATTTCCACTTTTGCTTTTGTTGGGACTTTGGCTATGATAGTGGTGCTGTATGATAAGCAGGGGGGGACATGTTTGATGAGGGGAGAGGGTGGGGACTATTGAAAACACGGTCGCTTTGTGCTCACTTCAGGTCATCGACTTGCATCGCTACAGAGGTCTTTAGGCCTGACGGTTAACTGGTTGATATGCGATGTGCCGACAGGGTGGAATTCCACTCTGCAAATGAACTGTAGTGACGTTGGTGAGAGCACCGCTAGCACAGTGAGACTTTTCTCACTGTGCTAGCGGTGATCTCACCAGATGGAAGTCACAGTTCAGTCGCAGTTCATTTGCCCGGCTGGGAATACAGCCTCACTGACTGGCAGTAACCCTAATGATGTCACCGCTGGTCACTGATGCTGCACTCACAGTAGCTAATTCATCAGTGGTTCTCAGCCTGGATGGTTGCATCTTGGCATCATCCAGGTTGAAAATTGATTATCCCCCAGACATGCATTACGGCATGGCACAGACCGACAGACAGATGAGGGATATTGTTGTTTTTTTCTTTTTGTTTTATTAGAAGAAATCCAAGGCTTGCGTGGAATTAGGCGAGGTCATAAGTATGGTTTAATTGAGAATAATAAAGGAGTCTGTGTCAAGCTGTTTTTTTTAAATTATTTATTTTAATAATTAAAAAAACAGCATGGGGACCCCTCTATTCTTGATAACCAACTTTGCTGAAGCTGACAGCTGAGGGTTGCAGCCCACAGTTGTGAGTTTTGCCTGGTTGGTTCAAGAAAAAAGTGGGGAACCCACGCCGGGTTTTTTCCTTCATTTATTTTGTTATATCGCAGGTGGCGGCTGAGGAATACCCTGATCATCCGCTCCTGCTGTCACTGTTATTAGCGGCAGCACGTGTCGGATGATGGGAGTAAAGGTACCGTTACAATAAACGACTTACCAACGATCACGACCAGCGATACGACCTGGCCGTGATCGTTGGTAAGTCGTTGTGTGGTCGCTGGGGAGCTGTCACACAGACAGCTCTCTCCAGCGACCAACGATCAGGGGAACGACTTCGGCATCGTTGAAACTGTCTTCAACGATGCCGAAGTCCCCCTGCAGCACCCGGGTAACCAGGATAAACATCGGGTTACTAAGTGCAGGGCCGCGCTTAGTAACCCGATATTTACCCTGGTTACCATTGTAAAAGTAAAAAAAAAACCACTACATACTCACATTCTGATGGCGTGCTGCTGCCGAGAGCTTCCCTGCACTGAATGTGTCAGCACCGAAAGTAACAGCGGTGACGTCACCGCTGTGCTCTGCTTTACGGCCGGCGCTGACACATTCAGTGCAGGGAAGCTCTCGGCAGCAGCGCGCCATCAGAATGTGAGTATGTAGTGTTTTTTTTTTAACTTTTACAATGGTAACCAGGGTAAATAAGCCCTGCGCTTAGTAACCCGATATTTACCCTGGTTACAAGTGAACACATTGCTGGATCGGCGTCACACACGCCGATCCAGCAATGACAGCGGGTCATCAGCGACAAAATAAAGTTCTGGACTTCTAGCTCCGACCAGAGATATCACAGCGGGATCCAGATCACTGCTGCGTGTCAAACACAATGAGATCACTATCCTGGACGCTGCAACGTCACAGATCGTTGTCGTTCTCGTTGTAAAGTTGCTGAGTGTGAAGGTACCTTAAGAGTCCCAAAGCCCCCACCTGCTGTCATCACTATGACTTTAATATAACGCTCATCATTCTCTTCTGCTTGCGCCGATCGCTGGCAGAGCAGGGGAGAATGATGAGAGCCATCTTCAGCACCTGCCTCCGGGAAGCAGCGCTTACTGTAGTGCTTCTTCCACGGTGCCGATGCGTGTCACATGGATTACATCAATTTGTGTTCTCCGTGTGCACGTGTGCGGGACATTTTGCCGCCTGTACTGACGCTAAAAAATGGACATGTCTATGTGTGGGTACACGGAAACATTGTCCATGGAAATACTCTGACTTGCACAGACCCATTCATTTAAATGGGTCTACGTGTGTCTGTGTCTCGGGTACGTGTGAAAACTGTCACCACACATACTGGAGACACGGATGTGTAAAAGAGGCCTAAGCTGGTAGGAACCAGAGTTGATTATAAACACCCTTGGGCTGATGGGTGGGGTGCAGAGTCAGAAAGCAGGTGGTAGCAATCGCCAATGGATAACTGCATAGAATAAAAACCTGACTAGCCCCTCCATATAGTGTGAACAGATGCCTTGCCTACTGCAATGAATACAGAACTTGCAAAAAGGAGGAACGCAGCAGCACTCTGTAGAGACCAATATATATGCGAACCAGGGGCGGACACAGACAGCTTGGGGCCCCTGTGCAGGAAATGTGTCTGGGCCCCCCTCCTTTTAAGGTGACAAAGCTAAGGGACTGTGTTATACATAAGTGAGTACACTTTATACTAAACGACTGTGTTAGGCATAATAATCAATAATAATGTCTTCCACCACCTCCCCCTGTTCTTAGACCCATTAAAAATCCCCCGAATCCCATTATTGCCCTCTCCCCCACCACCATGATTGCCCTCTTCACCACCTCCATTATTGCTTTCTCCCCGACCACCCCATATCATTGACTATTCCACCACCTCCATCTTTGCATCCTCTTCACCTCCCCATCATTGTCCTTTCCAATGCCACCATCATTTCCTCCTGCCCCACCACCCCTATCATTGCCCTCTCCATCAACCCAATCATTGCCTTCGGCCCCATCACCCCCATCATTGCCTTCTCCTCCACCTACACACACACAGCACCATTCACCTCTCTGCACACACACAGCACCATTCACCTCTCTGCACACACACACCTCACCTCTGCTCGCACAGTATCCTGAAGCCGCACGATCGCCGGCAGCTTCCTGTCTCGCACAGCCGCGGTGCTGAATGATGATGTCATTCAGCCGCTGCTGTGTCACAGGAAGCTGGGGCAGGAAGCAGGATGGATCCATTCCTTGCAGCTCCGCTGCCTTTTTCTCTTGCAGGCAGCGGAGCTGCATTCCCAAGATGGCAATCTGGCCAGGGGCCCCCTGGAGCTGGATAAACTGGCCAGTTTGCCCTCATTATTAGCCACCCTGCAGGCAGGGCTGGTTTTAGGCAAAGTGGGGCCCTAGGCAAAGTTTAAAATGGGGTCCAAAATGCTAACATATTGCACATCACACAGAAGCATTTCGGGTGTATTTACATTCCCAGAGTTCAGGCCGCTAAAGGAGTGTGATCGGCGATATTGAAATCGTTCAACGCTTGTTTCTCGACCTCTTTACACTGTCTGAGAAAGAATGATGGGGACAGAATGATCACTAATAGATCACTAACACATCACCATACAGTATCATGTTATCAGCAGCACATCTACAATTTACACTGGCGATGTGCTGCTGAGAAAAATGATTTCTGCTCCAGCATAAACAGTCCAATCACTCGATGAATATGCAGCATTTTGTTTGTTTAGTATAATACACCTCATAGTCCTTAATATATTATAATGTGCACCACGGTCCTCCATATTGTAAAATGGACACCGCATAGTCCTCCATATAATATAATGTGCGCTATAGTCCCCCATATAGTATAATACACTCCCCATAGTCCTCCATATAGTATAATACACTCCTCATAGTCCTCCATATATTAAAATAAACTGCTCAGTCCTCCACATACACTCATAGTGCTCCATATAGTATAATGCACCACCATAGTCATCCATGTAGTACAATTCACTTCCCATAGTGTAATGCACCCCATAGTTCTTCATATAGTATAATGTATTCCCCATAGTCCTCGATACAGTATAATGCAGCCACATATAGTATAATGCAGCCACCCCATAGAGCATAATGCAGCCACCCCACAGAGTATGATGTAACCCCCATAGAATATAATGCAGCCCCCCTCATAGAGTATGATGCAATCACCCCTCATAGAATATAATACAGCCCTCATAGAATATAATGTAGCCCCATCAAAGAGTATGATGCAATCCTCCGTCATAACATCTAATACAGCCCCCCATGGAATATAATGTATCCCCCCTTAGAATATAATACAGCCCACCTTCCCATAGTATATAATGTAGCCCCCATAGAATATAATGCAGTCCCCCATAGTATATAATACAGCCTTCCCCATAGAATATAATACACCCCCATAGTATATAACACAGCCTCCCCCATAGAATATAACATATTATGTACCCCCCCATAGTATACAGCACTGCCCGCATAGTATACAGCACTGCCCGCATAGTATACAGCGCAGCCTCATAGTATACAGTGCAGCCTCATAGTATACAGCGCAGCTTTATAGTATACAGCGCAGCCTCATAGTAAACAGCGCAGCCTCATGTTATACAGCGCAGTCTCATGGTATACAGTGCAACCTCATGGTATACAGCGCAGCCTCATGGTATACAGCAGAGCCTCATGGTATACAGCACTGCCCACGTAGTATACAGAACTGCCTCATAGTATACAGCGCAGCCTCATTGTATACAGCGCAACCTCATGGTATACAGCGCAGCCTCATGGTATACAGCACACAGCCTCATAGTATACAGCGCAGCCTCGTGGTATACAGCACACAGCCTCATAGTATACAGCACACAGCCTCATAGTATACAGCACACAGCCTCCTAGTATACAGCACTGCCTCATAGTATACAGCACTGCCTCATAGTATACAGCACTGCCTCATAGTATACAGAACTACCTCATGGTATACAGCACTGCCTCATAGTATACAGCACTGCCTCATAGTATACAGAACTGCCTCATAGTATACAGCACTGCCTCAGAGTATACAGCACTGCCTCATAGTATACAGCGCAGCTCCTCCCCCCAGAATGGCCCCACAGTCCAATACTCACTGTTATAGTTTAAAAAAAAAAAAAACACACTCCTCACGTGTCCTCGTGCCCGCGCTGCTTCCAGTTCCTGCTCCTGTCAGCACACAGTGAGTGCGCGGCAGTGTCTGTCAGAGGCAGAGCGGGGAATGACGGGAGAGGGAGCATCAGGTGATGCTCTCTCCTCCATCATTGCTTTGAACTGTACCAGCAGTCGGCACTGGCGACAGGCGGGCCCCCTGCCTCACAAGGGCCCCATAGCAGCTGCGTGATGTGCCGCTAGCTGGGGGCCCCTGGGGGAGCGGGGACCTAGGCAGCTATCTGCCTCTAATGCCAGCCCTGCCTGTAGGGGCGCCCTGGAGCCTCTGGGTCATGGTGCAGCTGCACAGGTTGAATCGGCGGTATGTCCGCCCATGATGCAAACACAAAATCTATATATATAAGAGGCATTGTGATTACTCACTAATCCCGCCCCTGCACAGTAGCTTCACCCCCTCACATCACCACACACAATCCCACCCCCCACCACATCACCACACACAATCCCGCCCCCCACCACATTACCACACCTAATCCCGCCCCCCCACATTACCACACATAATCCCACCCCCCCACATTACCACACGAGGCTCCGTCCCCACACATTACCACACGAGGCTCCGTCCCCCCACATTATCACACGAGGCTCCTTCCCCCCACATTACCACACGAGGCTCCGTCCTCACACATTATCACACGAGGCTCCTTCCCCCCACATTACCACACGAGGCTCCGTCCTCACACATTACCACACGAGGCTCCGTCCTCACACATTACCACACGAGGCTCTGTCCCCACACATTACCATATGAGGCTCCGTCCTCACACATTACCTCACGAGGCTCCGTCCCCACACATTACCATACGAGGCTCCGTCCCTCCACATTACCACACGAGGCTCCGTCCCCACACATTACCACACGAGGCTCCGTCCTCACACAATACCACATGAGGCTGCGTCCCCACACATTACCACACGAGGCTCTGTCCCCACACATTACCACACAAATCCAGTTTGCTTTTGATTTTACACTGTGAATAAAATGTATTAGTATTATTCTGATTTTTAATTATTATTATTGTTATTAACTTCATTTTAAGTTAATTTACCCCCTGCGTAAGCGCTATTGAATGTTGTCATTATTTACTTTAGTTTAATCACTAGCAGCGTTAATTAGATAGCAATGAGCATGCCGAGCGTTAGCTGGCTGGAAACAGCTAGTCTATCATAATTGCTGAGTAAACTGTAATAAAAAGTTTACAGTTTACTCAGCAATTTTGATAGATTTTTTGTTTGCATATACTGTATACTGGTCTCTACAGCATGCTGCTGTGTTCCTCCTTTTTGCAAGTTATGTATTCACTGCAGTAGGCATCTGTTAACATTATATGGAGGTGCAATACAAAACAAAGAAAAAGCGTATTAATGCTAACCGATATTGAACTTCACGTTTGTATATGAAATATTTATTCAATAAAAAAACTTTTTTTGATAGTATTTTCATCGTTGCTCCGTATCTTTCTCCTTAAAAACCATGGTAGCATACAAGAAGCCTGCGAGTACACTTAAATATAGAGTGCAAGTTTAGCTGTCAGCACTTGCAATGGCCGAAGAACCATGCTGTATAAAATAACATAGTAGCTAATACAGACCCGGAACAACGCATGGTACACATAAAGAGCCTGGGAGTAGGGAAGCCTGTGGAGATGCATACTCCCAGGCTCTTATGTGTACCATGCGTTGTTCCGGGTCTGTATTAGCTACTGTGTTATGTTACACAGCATGGTTCTTCGGCCATTGCAAGTGCTGACTGCTAAAGTTGCACTCTATATTTAAGTGTACTCTCAGGCTTCTTGTACGCTACCATTTAGAAACGGCGCTGAGGTACTATAGTTTATTTTGGTTGGTTGTTATGCTGATGGTATATGTTTCTATGTGTACACATTATTGTAATATCATAGAGTACTTGCTGGCACCTGCACATACCATTTTTACCTTCTCTAGCAACTACCATTACTGTTTATCACATTAATTATTGTCTGGCCTTGGGAGGGGCAGTCTTAGGCTTTATTATAAGCCGTTTGGATTCATATTAAGTCTTTTTTGGCTTTTTAATTGTTTTTAAATGTGTGTTAGTTTGGTATTCAATAAAATTATCATTATTTCATTAATGTGTGGTGATCCCCTATCTTTGGTCTGTAGCTTTTTCTTTGTTTTGTATTGCATAACTTAGGTACAGACCCGGGTGTATCCCTTTCTATATACAGTGGTGCCCTCCTAAACATATCTGACACTATATGGAGGTGCTGGTCAGGCTTTTTCTTCTATGCAGTTATCCTTTAGCAGTTGCTTCCGCCTCCTTTCTGCCTCTGCACCCCATCCGTAAGACCAAGGGTGTTTGTAATCAACTCAGGTTCCTACCAGCTTACCTAGATGTGCAGGTTTGTAACACAGGAGAGGCATGTTGTCCATTCACACAGTAGACTTTTAGGCTATGTGCACACATTGCTGATTGGTGTGCGGATTTTTCCGCACTGTTTTTGCAAAATCTGCAGATAACCACACTGCGTATTAACCGCTGATTTACCGCAGATTTACCATGGATTTTGAGCGGATTCCTATTGAGGAGCAGGTGTAAACCACTGCAGAATCCGCACAAAGAATTGACATGTTGCGGAAAAAAACAACGCTGTTTTTCCACGCGTTTTTTTCCACAGCATGTGCACAGCGGATTTTGTTTTCCATACGTTTACATGGTACTGTACAATGCATGGAAAACAGCTGCAGATCCGCAGCGTCAAATCCGCTGTGGATCCGCAGCAAAATACGTGTGCACATAGCCTTATAGCACAAGAGAGGCATATTTTAGATGATAGGACCAATCAGAGAAGTATCACCTTGTTACGGTTGATGGACTCACATGAATTGGCCAATTGATGCACTAAGAACCTTCACTTTTGTAAGTACAGTAATTTTTTTTTTTTTTTTTTACTTTTTATTACAGTTTACTCAGCAATTATGATAGATTTTGTGTTCGCATATATATTGGTCTCTACAGAGTGCTGCTACGTTCCTCCTTTTTGCAAATTATAATATAACAGATGCAGGAGAGTCCTGTGTGGAGAATCAGAATCAATGGGATCCGTTGAAGTGTTCCAAAGTCATCACCACATAAATTGAGAATGGTCAGAATAGTGAAATTTGGCCTGGTCAGGAAGGTGAAATCAGGCTTCCGGGTGAAGGGTTTAAAATGGGCAATTCACTGTCACAGTGCCAAATCCATCAAGACACAGAGGTGAACACTTGAAACATATTAACTGTGTATGGACCTTCCAGCCTTAAGTAAAACATGGCATAAAATACAAACTTATACAAACATCAGAGAACACACTAGAGGAAAACCGCACAGCAAACTTGACACAAGCACTATGCACATGTCAAGCAGGCCATACCTCCCAGTTTTTATAGAATACAAAGAGTGACAATCTAAGAAAATGTAGAAATCGCAGCAGCACGAGATGCCGCCATAGACAGGAGGCAGACCAAGAGTTAAGAGTTTTTATTAAACAGTAAACGAGCTCTGCGCAGGGAGTGAGGGATTGCAGAGGGATAGTAGGAATGGGGCAGAACTGTGAAGGAGGAAGGATGGGTAGGGCGAACGATAGTTCAATATGAAAGTGTTGGCACTTATCAGACTGATGTCTTCTGGTATGCAGAGTTTCAGGGTTCCAATGGTGGCACCGACAGCAGTGGCGTGGGGTGTCTCAGTATTGTCCGCAGCAGGCGAGGATCCAACGGTGGCACTGAAAACAGCGGCACTTGACGTCTCGACACAGTCTCTGAGAAGCAGGCAGATTTCCCATACCCAATGGTGTCTGGCATGATACTTAGTTCAACTTGAGGTACCGCTGGAACGAACTCTCGCTCCGCGGTGTGTGCAGGTTCTTGTTCAACAGGTACTGGCCTAGCCGGGAGTCCCACTCGATATCCTACTAACGGCACAGTCTGTGGTGTCGGCCCTGAGTCAACTCCTGGTGAGGAGGGTGGTGGGAATCTATCAATTGGTCACCTACCAGTCAGGGACCTCTCTGCCGAGGGTCTGTAGGGGCGGCCTGTACAATCAAGCTACTCTGACTTCATAGCAGCCACAGTGCCCGTCCTGCTAGTCAACTTTCCCGCAAAAGCTCTGCCACTTTTCCCGCGCATAGCGCTATCTGGCTCCACCTCGCCTAGCCCGGTCACATGACCCAGTTCATCCAGTAATCTAGATCTTCCCCCTGCAACATGAATGACAGCCTCAACAGTTCCGGAACCAGCGTTTAAAAGTACTCCTGCTCTGATACCCCCTCCTTACAAAAATTTGTGGCTACATCCTTTACTAAACCCCTAGTCAGACCTATTTACCATTCTTTTTAACCCTGGAAGGATGAGATGTCAGAGGGGGCATGGTTTCAATGAGGGACATTCAGCAGACTACCTGGATAGTGGGGCGTGGAAACAAAGGACTGTCCTGCTGTATCTGGATTGGTTGGGACCTATGGATTTATTTCTTGCTCATTCATTCGTAGTTGTAACAGCCAAAACATCTTAACTCTTATGTAAGCTTCACTATAAAATGCCTAGCTTTATTTGGGAGACTAACTGAAGCTTTTCTAAGTTCCATATTACCAAACACGTTTCTAAGGCTGTGTTCACACATAGGGTAAATGCTTCATTTTTTTTCTGCTGTTTTTTTTTGCACAGATATATGCAGATAAAAAGAGTCATTAAAAAAGTTAGCATTTACACTCTGTGAGAACATTACCTCAGCGTTACATTTATCTTCAATCACGCATTGTTTTGCACCAATTACCGATCACAGTAAATAATCTGATCACTGATTAATAGGTTGTTATGGTTCCAGGGATACCAAATATGTCTGTGTTGTTTCCTAATTTGTGATTTTTTTTTATTTTTAAAAAGTCATTATTTTAATTGTTTTTCATATCTTTATCTTGTAATTTTATATAAAGAAATAAATCTTTTACGTTTATTTTACCTCCAGAATACAGGTACATAAAAAATGCCCTATAAATAAATATGTAAATCTATGTAGCAGTAGAATGTTCTTGTAGTATTCAAGTAGAGAAAATGCTCATTTCCTTGGCATTGCTGCCTGTGGTTCAATGCTACAGCTGCTGCCTGTCATGGAAGAGGTTGGATGTTCGAAGCCCATGGAAAACTTAGGCTACTTTCACACTGGCGTTAACTGCATTACGTCGCAATGCGTCGTTTTGCCGAAAAAACGCATCCTGCAAAAGTGCTTGCAGGATGCGTTTTTTCTGCATTGACTAACATTAGCGACGCATTTGCGACGCAATGACACACGTCGCAATCGTCGTGCGACGGTTGCGTTGTGCTGTGGCGGACCGTCGGGAGCAAAAAATGCTACATGTAACGTTTTTTGCTCACGACGGTCCGCTTGCATGCGCGGCCGGAACTCCGCCCCCACCTCCCCGCACTTCCCCGCACCTCACAATGGGGCAGCGGATGCGCTGGAAAAATGCATCCGCTGCCCCCGTTGTGCGGCGGAGACAACGCTAGCATCGGGAACCTCGGCCCGACGCACCGCGACGGGCCGAGCCCGACGCTAGTGTGAAGGTAGCCTAAACTGCAAGAAAACTGAACAATGAACTACCGTATAAACTCGAGTATAAGCCGAGAATTTCAGCCCATTTTCTTAGGCTGAAATTGCCCCTCTCGGCTTATACTGGAGTCATTCCCAGGGGTCGGCAGGGGAGGGGGAACGGCAGCTGTCTGTCATGTTCCCAATGGCAGGGAATTAAACACATAACACGGGCAAAAACAGGACGAGCTCTAGGGTGATGGAACCTGAGCTGACCGCGATCCTGAACCTCAACACTCAACTAACAGCAGCCGGGGAACGTTCCTGGGGGGACTCTAGACGTCTCGCGCCAGCCGGAGATCTAGCTACCCCTATCAGAAGAATCACAGACCTATCTTGCCTCCAGAGAAATATTCCCACAGAAATAGCAGCCCCCCACATATAATGACGGTGAAATGAGAGGAAGGCACAAACGTAGTTATGAAAACAGATTCAGCAAAATGAGGCCCGCTTAAGCTAGATAGCAGAGGATACAAAAGGTGAACTGCGCGGTCAGCTTAAAACCCTTCAAAATACCATCCTGAAATTACTTGAACTCATGTGCCAACTCATGGTACATGAGTAGTAATTTCAGCCCACTAGAGCAACCAGCAGCAGAGAATTACATATCTGCAAGCTGGACAAAAAACATGAAAGCAAACATGAAACAGGGAAATCCAGACTTAGCTTGTCTTGAAGGCCTAGGAGCAGGTAGCAAAGGTAACAGAGACACACTGATACATTGATAGCCGGCAAGGGAATGACAGGAAAGCCAGGTAAAATAGGAAACACCCAGCCTCTGATGGACAGGTGGAAACCAGAGACCGCAACCCACCAAAGTCACCCAGTACCAGTTGTAACCACCAGAGGGAGCCCAAAAACAGAATCCACAACAGTACCCCCCCCTTGAGGAGGGGTCACCGAACCCTCACGAGAACCCCCAGGGCGATCAGGATGAGCTCTATGGAAGGCGCGGACCAAATCAGTCGCATGAACATCAGAGGCGACCACCCAGGAATTATCCTCCTGACCATAACCCTTCCACTTAACCAAATACTGGAGTTTACGTCTGGAAACACGAGAATCCAAGATCTTCTCAACAACATACTCCAATTCTCCCTCCACCAGCACCGGAGCAGGAGGCTCAACCGAAGGAACAATGGGCACCTCATACCTCCGCAATAACGACCGATGGAACACATTATGAATAGCAAACGATGCTGGGAGATCCAAACGAAAAGATACAGGGTTAAGAATCTCCAAGATCTTATAAGGACCGATGAACCGAGGCTTGAACTTAGGAGAAGAGACCTTCATAGGGTCAAAACGAGAAGACAACCACACCAAGTCCCCAACAAGAAGTCGGGGACCCACGCGGCGACGGCGATTAGCAAACTGCTGAGTCTTCTCCTGAGACAACTTCAAATTGTCCACCACCTGATTCCAAATCTGATGTAGCCTGTCCACCACCACGTCCACTCCAGGACAATCCGAAGGCTCCACCTGACCAGAGGAAAAACGAGGATGAAACCCCGAATTACAAAAGAAAGGAGAAACCAAAGTAGCAGAACTAGCCCGATTATTAAGGGCAAATTCGGCCAGTGGCAAAAAGGCAACCCAGTCATCTTGATCAGCAGAAACAAAACACCTTAAATAAGTTTCCAAGGTCTGATTAGTTCACTCCGTCTGGCCATTCGTCTGAGGATGGAATGCAGACGAGAAAGACAAATCAATGCCCATCTTAGCACAAAACGTCCGCCAAAATCTAGACACAAACTGGGATCCCCTGTCAGAAACGATATTCTCCGGAATCCCATGCAAACGAACCACGTTCTGAAAAAATAAAGGGACCAACTCAGAGGAGGAAGGCAACTTAGGCAAGGGTACCAAATGAACCATCTTAGAAAAGCGGTCACACACAACCCAGATAACGGACATTTTCTGTGAGACAGGGAGATCTGAAATAAAATCCATGGAAATGTGCGTCCAAGGCCTCTTCGGGATAGGCAAGGATAACAACAACCCACTGGCCCGAGAACAGCAAGGCTTAGCCCGAGCACACACTTCACAAGACTGCACAAAGGTGCGCACATCCCTTGACAAGGAAGGCCACCAAAAAGACCTGGCCACCAAGTCTCTAGTACCAAATATTCCAGGATGACCAGCCAACACAGAAGAATGGACCTCGGAGATGACTCTACTGGTCCAATCACCGGAACAAACAGTCTTTCTGGTGGACAACGATCAGGTTTATCCGCCTGAAACTCCTGCAATGCACGTCGCAAGTCTGGGGAGACGGCGGACAATATTACCCCATCCCTAAGGATACCAGTAGGCCCAGAGTCTCCAGGAGAGTCAGGCACAAAACTCCTGGAAAGAGCATCTGCCTTCACATTCTTTGAACCTGGCAGGTATGAAACCACAAAATTGAAACGAGAAAAAAACAACGACCAACGAGCCTGTCTAGGATTCAGACGCCTGGCAGACTCAAGGTAAATCAGATTTTTGTGATCAGTCAAGACCACCACACGATGTCTAGCACCCTCAAGCCAATGACGCCACTCCTCAAATGCCCACTTCATGGCCAAAAGCTCCCGATTACCCACATCATAATTGCGCTCGGCGGGCGAGAATTTTCTAGAAAAGAACGCACATGGCTTCATCACCGAGCCATCGGAACTTCTCTGTGACAAAACCGCCCCCGCTCCAATCTCGGAAGCATCAACCTCAACCTGAAAAGGAAGTGAAACATCTGGTTGACATAACACAGGAGCAGAAGAAAACCGGCGCTTAAGTTCCTGAAAGGCCTCCACAGCCGTAGGAGACCAATTAGCAACATCAGCACCCTTTTTAGTCAAATCAGTCAAAGGTTTAACAACACTGGAAAAATTAGTAATGAACCGACGATAAAAATTAGCAAAACCCAAGAACTTCTGAAGACTCTTAACAGATGTAGGTTGTGTCCAGTCACAAATCGCCTGAACCTTGACGGGATCCATCTCAATAGTAGAAGGAGAAAAAATGTACCCCAAAAAAGAAATCTTCTGGACTCCGAAGAGACATTTTGAGCCCTTCACAAACAGAGAATTGGCCCGCAGGACTTGAAACACCTTCCTGACCTGTAGAACATGAGACTCCCAGTCATCAGAAAACACCAAAATATCATCCAAATACACAATCATAAACTTATCCAGATATTCACGGAAAATATTGTGCATAAAGGACTGAAAGACTGAAGGAGCATTAGAAAGTCCAAAAGGCATTACCAAATACTCAAAATGGCCCTCAGGCGTATTAAATGCGGTTTTCCACTCATCACCCTGCTTTATCCGCACAAGATTATACGCACCGCGAAGATCTATCTTAGTGAACCACCTAGCCCCCTTAATGCGAGCAAACAAATCAGTCAATAATGGCAATGGATACTGATATTTGACTGTAATCTTATTCAGAAGGCGATAATCTATACAAGGCCTCAGGGAACCATCCTTTTTTGCCACGAAAAAAAACCCTGCTCCCAGAGGGGACGAAGATGGACGAATATGTCCCTTTTCCAAGGACTCCTTAATATAATTCCGCATAGCAGTATGCTCTGGCACTGACAGATTAAATAAACGACCCTTAGGGAACTTACTGCCAGGAATTAATTCTATAGCACAGTCACAATCCCTATGAGGAGGGAGCGAATTGAGCTTAGGCTCCTCAAAAACATCCCGATAGTCAGATAAAAACGCAGGGACCTCAGAAGGAGTAGATGAAGCGATTGAAATCAGAGGTGCATCATCATGAACCCCCTGACATCCCCAGCTTAACACAGACATTGTTTTCCAATCCAGGACTGGATTATGAGTTTGTAACCATGGCAGACCAAGCACTAGTACATCATGTAAATTATACAGTACAAGGAAGCGAATCACCTCCTGATGAACGGGAGTCATGCGCATGGTCACTTGTGTCCAGTACTGCGGTTTATTCATAGCCAATGGTGTAGAGTCAATTCCCTTCAAAGGAATAGGAACTTCCAGAGGCACCAGACTAAAACCGCAGCGTTTGGCAAATGACCAATCCATAAGACTCAGGGCAGCGCCCGAATCCACATAGGCATCGACGGAAATGGATGACAGTGAACAAATCAGAGTTACAGACAAAATGAACTTAGACTGCAGAGTACTAATGGCAAAAGATTTATCAACCTTTTTTGTGCGTTTAGAGCATGCTGATATAACATGAGCTGAATCACCACAATAAAAACACAATCCATTTTTCCGCCTATAATTTTGCAGTTCACTTCTGGACTGAATTCTATCACATTGCATAGTCTCAGGTGCCTGTTCAGAAGACACCGCCAACTGGTGCACAGGTTTGCGCTCCCGTAAACGCCGATCAATCTGAATGGCCATAGCCATAGACTCATTCAGACCTGTAGGCGCAGGGAACCCCACCATAATATCCTTAATGGCCTCAGAAAGACCATCTCTGAAGTTTGCAGCCAGGGCGCACTCATTCCACTGAGTAAGCACCGACCATTTCCGAAATTTTTGACAATATACTTCCGCTTCATCATGCCCCTGAGAGAGGGCTAATAAAGCCTTTTCAGCCTGAATCTCCAGGTTAGGTTCCTCATAGAGCAATCCCAGTGCCAGAAAAAACGCATCCACACTGAGCAATGCAGGATCCCCTGGTGCCAATGCAAATGCCCAATTCTGAGGGTCGCCCCGCAGGAAAGATATTACAATCTTGACCTGCTGAACAGGGTCTCCAGAGGAGCGAGATTTCAAAGAAAGAAACAATTTGCAATTGTTCCTGAAATTCAGGAAGGTAGATCTATCTCCAGAAAAAAACTCTGGAATAGGAATTCTAGGTTCAGACATAGGAGTGTGAACAACAAAATCCTGTATGTTTTGAACTTTTGCAGCAAGATTATTCAGGCTGGAAGCCAAACTCTGGACATCCATGTTAAACAGCTAAGGTCAGAGCCATTCAAGGGTTAAGAGGAGGTAAGAAGCAGCTAGACAGCAATTAAGGGCTAGGCAGCAAAACTCTGAGGGGAAAAAAAAAAAAAAATTTCCCTTCAACACTTCTTTTTCTCCTGCTTCAGCCCAAACAATTAACACTTTGTGGGCCGTCTATACTGTCATGTTCCCAATGGCAGGGAATTAAACACATAACACGGGCAAAAACAGGACGAGCTCTAGGGTGATGGAATCTGAGCTGACCGCGATCCTGAACCTCAACACTCAACTATCAGCAGCCGGGGAACGTTCCTGGGGGGACTCTAGACGTCTCGCGCCAGCCGGAGATCTAGCTACCCCTATCAGAAGAATCACAGACCTATCTTGCCTCCAGAGAAATATTCCCACAGAAATAGCAGCCCCCCACATATAATGACGGTGAAATGAGAGGAAGGCACAAACGTAGTTATGAAAACAGATTCAGCAAAATGAGGCCCGCTTAAGCTAGACAGCAGAGGATACAAAAGGTGAACTGCGCGGTCAGCTTAAAACCCTTCAAAATACCATCCTGAAATTACTTGAACTCATGTGCCAACTCATGGTACATGAGTGGTAATTTCAGCCCACTAGAGCAACCAGCAGCAGAGAATTACATATCTGCAAGCTGGACAAAAAACATGAAAGCAAACATGAAACAGGGAAATCCAGACTTAGCTTGTCTTGAAGGCCTAGGAGCAGGTAGCAAAGGTAACAGAGACACACTGATACATTGATAGCCGGCAAGGGAATGACAGGAATGCCAGGTAAAATAGGAAACACCCAGCCTCTGATGGACAGGTGGAAACCAGAGACCGCAACCCACCAAAGTCACCCAGTACCAGTTGTAACCACCAGAGGGAGCCCAAAAACAGAATCCACAACAGCTGTCTAATCATACTCATCTGCTCCTGGCGCGGTCCCTGCAAGTCCCTGGTTCTCCGGGCGCTGACAGCTTCTTCCTGTGTTGAGCGGTCATATGGTACCGCTCATTACAGTAATGAATATGCGGCTCCAAATCCCATAGAGGTGGAGCCGCATATTCATTACTGTAATGAGCGGTATCAGTGACCGCTCAACAGAGGAAGAAGCTGTCAGCGCCCGGAGAACCAGGGACGTGCAGGGACCGCGCCAGGAGCAGGTGAGTACAACGGGGGCATTGCGCGATAGTCACCTGTCCCTGTTTCACCGCCGGTCGTCATCTAATGCGTCCTCTGTCTGTGACGTTCAGGTCAGAGGGCGCGATGACGTGTTATTGTGCGCACCGCCCTCTGCCTGAACAGTCACTGCGGAGGACACTGAGGAGCAGCGGGCAGCGACGAGAGGTAAGTATGTCATTTTTTTTAAAATTGCAGCAGATATACTGTACAGCTAATAATATCAGCATAAACTGCATTTTATGGGGCCATAATCTACTTTTATGCAGCATTATATGGGGCAAATTTCCTATGGAGCATTTTATAGGGCAATAATCAAGTTTTATGCAGCATTATATGAGGCAAATGTTTCCATGGAGCATCTTATGGGGCAATAATCAACTTTTATGCAGCATTATATGGGGCAAATATCTCTATGGAGCATCTTATATGGCCATAATCAACATTTGTGCAGCATTATATGGGGAAAATATCTCTATGGGGCATCTTATGGGGCATTTTTAACCTTTGTGCAGCATTATATGGGGCATATTTTAATATGGAGCATCTTATGGGGCCCATCATAAAGTTTATGGAGCATTATATGGGGCATACTTTGTATGGAGCATCTTATGGGGCCCATAATAAACTTTAAGGAGCATTATAGGGGGCGCATTTTGTATGGAGCATCGTATGGGGCCCATCATGAACTGTATGGAGCATTATATGGGGCTCCTGATTCAATATGGATATTCAAAAACACTTAACCTATTGATGTCTCAATTAATTTTACTTTTATTGGTACCTATTTTTATTTTTGAAATTTACCAGTAGCTGCTGCATTTTCCACCCTAGGCTTATACTCGAGTCATTAAGTTTTCCCAGTTTTTTGTGGCAAAGTTAGAGGTCTCGACTTATACTCGGGTCGGCTTTTACTCGACTATATACGGTAATTTTATTAATTTCAGTCCCATTGTTAAAAAATACTTGCTACATTCAATGTTGATCTTTTAAAAGTTCAATCCTACAAAAGGAAAGTTCCACCCATTAATGTAGCTAAACTCCACTCTATTCTAAGGGACTACAAATTATTCTCTAAAAACGGCTTAGTGATGAGCCCCAGAGCCGCCATCAGGGCACTACAGCCGTGACTGGCGTATGGGGCCCGGTGGGCAGAGGGGGCCCGCATCGGGCCCCCTCTCATCTGCTCACCGGGCCCCTACCGGCAGCCGCAGGCTGAACCGTGCCCTTAGCGGCGGCCGGCGCTGCAGCTGTTTAACGCTATTGACGTGCGGGCCAGCGCCCGCACATCAATAGTTAACAGCCGCCAGCCAATCTGAGGCTGGCAGCTGACGTCAGCCGCAGCGTGCATGTCGCCGGTGTCTGACGTCATTGTCAGTCGCCGGCGAGTGCACACTTCAGCTGCGTGGAGAGAGCAGGAGCGCGGCAGGTAAGCGGAACTTTTTTTAAAAATTTTGAGCGGCGATCCGGGGGACCCAGGGCAGGACGCTGGACACACTGGGGCAGAACGGCTGGACACACTGGGGCAGAATGGCTGGACACACTGGGGCAGAACGCTGGACACACTGGGGCAGAACACTGGGGCAGAACGGCTGGACACACTGGGGCAGAACGGCTGGACACACTGGGGCAGAACGGCTGGACACACTGGGGCAGAACGGCTGGACACACGGGGGCATGACTGGAGACGGGGCAGAATGGTGATACAGGCATGATTGGAGACACTGGAGGCAGGATTGGAGACGGATGGGGCAGGATGCATATGATGGAGACAGATGGGGCAGGATGGGGAGATCATATGGGGCAGGATGGATACTCATTAGGGCAGGATGGGAGAACATATGGCTGATGCCAGGAATGAGACACACGGGGGCTAGGATGGCGAATATTATTACCATTAATTAAGGGATATTATTACTGCAGTGATGTATTTATTTTATTTTTTGAGTACACTGTTTTAAATGGAGGGGCGGTCCTATTACTGTGTAGAGTGATACTATGTCGCCTTCTTCATGTGGTGTAATGTAGAAGTTGGGAAAATTAAGTAATGTGTTCTGCAAGTGGAACTCGAGATAACTGTGTTATTTCCTGCAGAGACGAGTCCTGGCTGGATAAAGTGATGGCGGTCTGTGCGGGATGAAAGATGAAGGACTTCACCTAGAGACGTCACTGGTGAGTCAGTGTGTTACCTATACACTGACACTATGCACTGTATACTATATACAGAGGTCCTGTGTATAATGTCACCGGTGATCACTGGATTACCTATACACTATATACAGAGCTCCTGTGTATAATGTCACTGGTGATCACTGTATTACCTGTACACAGACACTGCATACTAAGTACAGATCTCCTGTGTATAATGGCACTTATGGTGATAGTATTGTGGGTTTTTTTTATTATTGATCAGTATTGTAGTATTCAGTCACTATGTGGTGGTAATATGTGGTCTGGTCATGATGTTGTGGTATTTGTTCCTTGTATTTGATATTATTCAATCACTGTGGTGGTAATATGTCATCTGGTCATGGTGTGGTGGTATTTGTGCCTTGTAGATAGTATTATAGGTCACTGTGGTGATAATATGGTGTCTGGTCATGGTGCTGTGGTATTTGCTCCTTGTATGTGGTATTATAGGTCATTTTAAAAATTGAAAAATAAATAAAAATATACCTAAATTGTATTGCATATTTTAACAAATATTTAATAGGTTACAGTAGAGTAGGGCCCGGCCAAAAGTGTCTACCTTGTCATTTTGGTGGCTTAAAAAATCTTTTGGCCAAAACAAAAGGTGCCAGCTATATGTGTGATCTGGTGATGGGAACTGTCAATGTGTGATAGGTGAGAAGTGGAGATTTTCCAAGAGAGAGCTGTGGGACTGTGGACAGTTTGAGGGGTGGAGCCTGGGCAGAGTCTCAAGGGGGCCCCGGAAATTTTGCCAGTATGGGGCCCCGAAATTTCTAGTGGCAGCCCTGATGAGCCCTCCTGCCTTCTAGTCCCCTGGGCAGCTGCACTGACTTCAGAAGCAATGTGTCCACCTATGGAAGCATGAAACCCAATGGAGTCCACTTAATTACAATGTTGTCTTTTGATTTGATGAGAAGAATAGCAATGTCCACCCATTGCACACAGCAAGTGTAACCTTTACAGGTAGAACACTATAGAAATCTGATGCAGAAAAATATATTAACCACTTATCGATCTGTAATTTTTCGTCTTATTTTCTTTATACTTATATCGTGCTTACAAATTACTGCGCGATTTATATACATTTTTTCAACTGGTTATTGAAAAAAGTGATTTTGCTATTACTTTTCTTTTGTTGATTTTTTTTAAAACTACTGTATATACTCGAGTATAAGCCGACCTGAGAATAAGCCGAGGCCGCTAATTTTGCCTCAAAAAACTGGGAAACTTATTGACCCGAGTATAAGCCTAGGGAGAGAAGTGCAGCATTTACTGGTAAATTTCTAAAATAAAAATAGATACCAATAAAAGTAAAATTAATTGAGACATCAGTAGGTAAAAGGTTTTTGAATATCCATGCTGAATCAGGAGCCCAATATAATGCTCCATACAGTTCATGATGGGCCCCATAAGATGCTCCATACAAAATATTATTATTATTATTATTATTTATTTATATAGCACCATTATTTCCATGGTGCTGTACATGAGAAAGGGGTTACATACAGAGTTATAAATATCGTTTACAGTAAACAAGTTTACAGTGACAGACTGGTACAGAGGGGAGAGGACCCTGTCCTTGCGGACTTACATTCTGCCCCATATAATGCTCCATACAGTTCATGATGGGCCCCATAAGATGCTCCATACAAAATATGCCCCATGTAATGCTGCACAACGGTTAAGGATGGCCTCATAAGATGCTGCATATTAAGATATGCCCGATATAATGCTGCACAATGGTTCATGATGGCCCCATAAGATGCTCCATAGAAAAATATGCCCCATATGCTGCTCCATAAAGGTTGATGGCCCCATAAGATGCTCCATAAAATAATATGCCCCTTATGCTGCTGCTACTGCGATTAAAAAAAAAATGACATACTCACCTCTCGTCGCTGGGGCAGAGGTGCCAGTGTCCTGAGAAGGCAGGGACACCGGCGTGCTATGGGGTCCAAGTGCCGGAGTCGCCACTGGCTCAGGCCCCCGGCACTTGTGATATTCAGTTTATTCACCTGTCCTCATTCCACCACCGCACACCACTGTGTCTTCCGTCTCTCTGTAGTGGCTGTTCAGGCAGAGGGCGTGCACTAATCACATCATCACGCCCTCTGACCTGAACGTCACAGCCAGAGGATGTGTAAGACAGAGCCCGGAGGTGGAACTCGGACAGGTGACTATCGCATGGCTCACCCTCCCCTGTTATACTCACCCTCCTGGTGTGGTCTCTGCACTTCCCTGCTTCTCCATCATCTCGGGGTCGACAGCTCTTCCAGTGCTGAGCGGTCACATAGTACCGCTCATTAAAGTAATGAATAAGCGCTTCACGCCTATGGGAGTGCAGACTTGTCCATATTCGTTACTTTAATGAGCGGTACCACGTGACCGCTGAGCACTAGAAGAGCTGCTGTGCCGGGACAACAGAGTGATGCAGGGAGAACTTGCAGCAATCATGCCAGGAGGGGGTATGATATGACAACCGCCAGCTCCTGCCGCTCCCCCTCCCACACTGACCTCCTGGGACAATGACTCGAGTATAAGCCGAGAGGGGCACTTTCTGCTTAAAAAAATAGGTTGAAAATCTTGGCTTATACTCAAGTATACACGGTAAATATTAATCTCCTTTTGTACTGTGTTTTAGAGTTCTACTTTTAATGTTTGTTTTTTCCTTACATATTTTAAGTTACTTTTTTATATTGATTTAAATTTTTCAAAATAATATATTTTTCAAGGAGTCATAAAAGATCTTTGGTGAACATTTATTTGCCGGGACCAATAGAAGCATTAGCATTGTGGATTCTTTGTCTTACTACATAGCACTTACTGAGCGCAAATTAGTTGACAAAACAAAAGACAGAACCAGTGATATACCGCTCCTATCTTCATCACAGCATGGCTGTCTCTGAAAGGCCAAGTTCACACAAGCATATTCATCCAGAAAACAAAAGACATATTTAATCCATGCTAATTTGATTGTCACCCGTCTGTCATCCATAAATGTATGTATCTATGTCTGTGGGTAAATAAATCTGTTTTTGATATGCATATGGAATCTGGATGATATCTATTTTTCACAATAAAAATAAAAAATAATAAAAGGTATAATGCACCTTTCTAAGAAATCTTCCAAGTGAATGCATTAACATGGAAGCAATAGGGATGGTGTACATTCTTCTGGCATTTTTTTGTGCACCTATTAAAATATATTGGCAAGTTTATTCTAAAAAAAAAATGGATGAGTCTATTTATTTTTTTTCCACACAAACCTATAGCCCATGTGGAAAAATGGTTATGTGATCTAACACATTAATTAACATTGCTCCATGTGCTGTTTGTGCTCAGTTATTTTTCCATATGGACAGCACACAGACGAAAAGTACATTAATATGAACTAAGCAGAACATAATCAGACCTGCTCCTTTTACATTGCAGGAGCATCAATACAACAACATGAAAAGATGTCATTGTAGACTGTGGATTCACTCCCCCCATCATCAAAAAGCAGTGGGCGGTTGGGAACAGGATAAAAGAACTCATATAAAGTACTAGCAATATAGCCATTTACAAAGTGTCAATTGTTTTCAGCAGCAATCATCAGGATCATGAATGCTTTTCTTACATTTATTAACAAAATGTCGGTGCAAAAAAACATAATTTTGAATATTTGCTAAGCCAATAAAATCATATCTGTATATTATTTCTAGTTATGAAAGACTGAAGGTTAAAGGTGGATTTCATTTTCAGCAAATAAATGTTATTCTTTCCATGATGAAAAGATCAATTTCTAAGATACTTTTTGTATCTATTACTCAGATTTTTAATGATCTCTGCTGGCAGCAATTCCTGTAAGAACCTCAAATGTTTACTCCTAAGAAATAAAAATTGGACCAGGTAATGTGATTGACACACAGGTGTTGGCTTGCTACACATACTGTTACTGTACTGTAACTAATTCTGTGACTATGTGCAGAGCCGTATTTGGCGTTCATGCTGCCCTAATCACTTTAAGTGGCCATGTCTTCCACTGATGAGTCACAGTATGGGTATATGGTCACAACATCTTTTTCAGGCTGGTACACCTCCACAACCTACCTGATATAGTGCTGAATAAATGCTGAAAAGAATAAACATATACAGTGGCATGTAAATGTATGGGCACCCCTGGTCAAAATGACTGTTATTGTAAACTGTTAAGCAAGTTGAAGATGAAATGATCTCTAAAAGGCTTAAAGTTAAAGATTTATTTTATATTTTAAGCAAAAAAGACTTTTTTTTTCATTTTAAAAATTACAAAAAGGAAAATGGGCCAATGCAAAAGTGCGGGCACCCTTGGAGATTTGTGTGCTCAGATAACTTTGACCAAGGTTTTAGACCTTAATTAGCCTGTTAGTTAGGGTTATGGCTTGTTCACTATCATCACTAGAAAAAGGCCAGGTGATGCAAATTTCCCAGCTTTATAAAAACCCAGCTTCCTCTAACCTCGTGCCAAAAATAGCAGCCATGGGTTCTTCTAAGCAGCTGCCTAGCACTCTGAAAATGGTTGAGGCCCACAAAGCAGGAGAAGACCGTCTAAAGATAGCAATGCATTTTTAAGATGCCATTTCGTCAGTTTTGTCATTAGGAAATGGCAGTTAACAGGAACAGTGGAGGTCAAGATAAGGTCTGGAAGACCAAGCAAATTAGAGTTATGGTATGCTGTTCTACTGTTCAGAGACACCTGCACAAATATGGCCTTTGTGGAAGAGTCATCAGAAGAAAACCTCTCCTGCCTCCTTTCCATAAAATTCAGCATCAAATACTGTATATGTAAAAGAACACCTAAACAAGCATGATGCTTTTTGAAAACAAGTCCTGTGGACCAATGAGTTTAAAATAGAATTGTTTGGCCACAATGATCAAAGGTATGTGTGGAGAAAAAAGGGCATAGGAAAAAATATCTCGCCAATAGAGATGGGCGCACCCCTGTATGTTCAGGTTCAGTGAGTTAGGCCGAACAGTTAAAAAAGTTCGGGTTCCTATTCCAGAACTGTACCCGAACCCAAACCTGGACGCTATTCACTTGAATGGGGGGCATGAACAACCAGTGTTTTGCCACGCTGTCAGACAGCCGTGGTTCTCACACTATCAAATGAGAGTGCGAGCCTGCAGCTCTGATCAGAGATAAAAAAAGACTAGCTCTGGTCACTGGCGTCGGCTGATGGGACTATTGCTCCCATCAGCCTATACCTGCTGTCGCTAATAACAGCGAGAGCAGGCGGTGGCTTATGAGAGTATTCATCAGCTGGTGCATGCGCTTAAATAAATAATGAAAAAACAAACCAGCTTGGGTTCCCCTATATTTTTGATAACCAGCCAGGCAAAACTCACACCTAGGGGCTGCAACCTTCAGCTGTCAGCGTTAGCAAGGCTGGTTATCAAGAATAGAGTGGTTGCCATGCTGTTTTTTAAAATATTTAAATTAATAATTTAAAAAAATGGCAAGAGGTTCCCCCCATATTTGACAACCTGCCAAGCTAAAGCAGACAGCTGATGGCTGGTATTTTCAGGCTGGCAAGGGATCATGGATATTGCCCCCCAGCCTAGAAATTACAGCATGCAGCCGCGCATAAAGGCGCATCTATTAGATGTACCAATTCTGGCGCTTTGCACAGCTCTTCCTAATTCTCCTGTGGTGATGGCAAGTGTGGATAATATTTGTGGGGTTGATGTCACCTATGTATTGTCCGGTGATATCAATCCCTCAGCTTAGTATTCGAGATGCAACTCTAAAACGCTTATGCATTACTAATCCTATAGTTATATTGTAAATATTGTAAATAAACACACAGCAAGTATAAAGTATAAAAGTATATATTTGAAATAAAAAACACTTTTACTTTTTTATTTAAAAATAAGAAGCACAGTTCTACTCACCTAACACTCTTTCCATTGAAGCCATCGTCTCCTGTAAAAAAACATAAAATAAAAACAATAAAAATGCTCACCTAACGCTCAATTCCACTGAAGTCAACGTCCTTCTTATCACTGAGCACCCCATTGAAGCCCCTTTCTGTACCAAGTCCCCAAGATTACTCCTCTAAACACTAAGCCCCCATGCAGGCCTTATTTATACTGAGCTCCTCATGTTGCCCCTTCTCTTGTCTTTTCAGAGAGGAAGAGGACTAGAACTCAACTGCCATCCATTGGAAGTAGCAATAAAAGTCAATGTTGACCCTTTAAGAAGCCTTGTCACAAACCATACTCTCAATTTGCATATTTAATTTCCCAAAGAGCTTTGCAAGTCTTAAAAGTCTCCTCACCTTGGCATGGCAGGCTTGACATGTCACTCTCCTCAAGGAGAAACAATACCCCTTGGATCTTTCATCACAATATGGACCCTAAGTATACCTCCAAATTAAGAAAAGAATGGCTTTCCCAGAATATCACACTTTTGGAATGACTCAACTAGAGCCCATACTTGAATGTAATTGTAAATCTCTGGGTTGATCTGATGAAGGTGCTGTATGCAGGATATGCTTTTGCAATCTGACAGATATGGAGCACTACTACAATGAAGAGTGGGCAAAGAATGCAATTCTAAAATGACTGAATGCTGTCATAAATTCAAAGGGTACTTCAACAATGTATTAGTTTAAGGCCACATTGATATCTTCAGTATTTGGTCAGTATTTTACACGAGCACCACTTCTACATTTTTCACCCACTCCTGGTCTTGGCTTAAAAATACTGATGTAAAATACTGACAGAATACTGAAAATGTGAACGTGGCTTAACACCTTCACCCCAAAGCTTGTTTTCACCTTCCTGAGCAGGGCAAATATTACAATTCTGACCACTGTCACTTTATGAGGTCATGACTCTGGAACACTTCACTGGATCCCACTGATTCTGAGATTGTTTTCTTGTGACATATTGTACTTCATGATAGTGGTAAAATTTATTTGGTATGACTTGTGTTTATGAAAAAAATGGATATTTGGCAAAAATTTTGAAAATGTCACAATTTTCAAATTTTCAATTTTATACCCCTAATCAAAGAGTCATATTGCACAATATAATTAATAAGTAACGTTTCCTACATGTCTACTTTACATCACCACAATTTTTGAAGCACAATTTTTTTTGCTAGGAAGTTATAAGGGTTAGAAGTTAATCAGCTATTTCTCATTTTTGCAACAAAATTTTCCCCAAAAATTTTTTAGGAACCATCTTACATCTTAAGTGACTTTGAGGGGCCTATATGACAGAAAATACCCAAAAGTGAACCATTCTAAAAACAGAACCCCTCAAGGTACTCAAAACCACATTCATGAAGTTTATTAACCCTTCAGGTGCTTCACAGGAATTTTTGGAATGTGGAAGGAAAAAATAAACATTTACTTTTCTTTCACAAAAATTTTCCTTTAGCCCTATTTCTTTTCACTTTCGCAAGGGTAACATCAGAAAATAGACCATACAATTTGTTGGGCAATTTCTCCTGAGCATGCTGATACGCCATATGTGGGGGGGGAAATCTACTGTTTGGGCACACAGCAGGGTTCGGAAGGGAAGGAACGCCATTTCCCTTTTTGAATGTAAAATTTGCTGGCATAATTAGCGGAAGCCATGTCATGTTTGGAGAGCCCCTGATGTGCCTAAACAGTGGAATCCTCCACCAAGCGACACTATTTTGTAAACTAGACCTCTTAGGGAACTTATCTAGAGGTGTGTTGAGCACCATGAACCCACAGGTGCTTCACCGAAGTTTATAATGTTAGGCCGTGAAAATAAAATAATCACATTTTTCCCAGATAAATCTTTTTTAGCTCTAAATTTTGCATTTTCATAAGGATAGAAGGAGAAATTGCTCCATGCAATTTGTTTTGCAATCTCTCCTGAAAACAATTTCTCCTGAGTGTGCAGATACCCAATATGTGGAAGAAAACAACTGTTTGGGTACACAACAGGGCTTGAAAGGAGTGCCATTTGACTTTTTGAATGTAAAATTTGCTGGAATAATTAGCGGATGCCATGTCGCATTTGGAGAGCCCCTGATGTGCCTAAACAGTGGACATCCCCCACAAGTGACATCATTTTGGAAACTAGACCCCCTTGGAAACTTATCTAGAAATGTATTGAACACCTTGAACCCCCAGGTGCTTCACAGCAGTTTATAACGTTAAGCTCTGAAAATACAAAAATCTAATTTTTCCCACAAAAATCTTATTTACTGTATATACTCGAGTATAAGCTGAGATTTTCAGCCAATTTTTTTAGGCTGAAGGTGCCCCTCTCGGCTAATACTTGAGTCATTATCCCAGGGGGTCGGAGGGGGAGTGGCAGGAGTGGCGGCTGTCACATCATACTCACCCCGTCCTGGCGCGGTCTCTGCTTCTCAGATGGTTTCCAGTGCCGGCAGCTCTTCCTGTATTCAGCGGTCACGTGGTACCACTCATTAAAAAAATGAATATGGACGCGACTCCACTCCCATAGGCATGGAGCCCATATTCATTACTTTAATGAGTGGTACCATGTGACCGCTCAGCACTGGAAGGAGCTGCAGGCCCCAGGACAAAGCAGGGAAGTGCAGAGACCGTACCAGGAGGGGGTGAGCATAACGGGGGAGGGTGAGCCATTCGATATTCACCTGTCCCCGTTCCACCACCGGGCTCTGTCTTCCGCATCCCCTGGCTGTGATGTTCAGGTCAGAGGGTGCGATGACGTGTTTAGTGCATGCCCTCAGCCTGAACAGTCACTGCAGAGACCCGGAAGACACAGCGGTGCACGGCGGTGGAACGGGGACAGGTGAATATCGCAAGTGTTGTTTAAGCACACTGGGGTTCAGAAGGGAGAGGGGGCATGTGGATTTTGGAGCAGAGAATTTGCAGAATTTCTTTTGGGAGTTGCAAGCAGCCATTTCTCTTTTCCAGAGCCTTTGTGCTACCAGTAAGGTGGAAGCCCACTATATTTCCGTTAACAGATGACAGACCTGAGTGAGGGCTTGCTCTTTTTGTGGATTGAGTTGAAGCTTTTATTAGGAACATTTTACATAACAATTATGATCACATTTATCTGGCGCTCTACGCTGAGCACTAAGATCTGGGCTTCCATTTAAACCTCCGAAGAATCATTTCTCCTTGTGGAGAGCGACATGTTAAGCATGTCGAGATGAAGAGACTTAAAGCCGCAATGCTCCTCTGGGAAATATGCAAATTGTCTTTTCACAGAGGAAGAGGACTAGAACTCTAGTGCCACCTATTGGAAGTTGCAATCCTAACAGTCAATGTCGGGCTCGTTAAAGGGTCGACATTGACTGTTAGGATTGCTACTTACAATAGGTGGCACTAGGGTTCTAGTCCTCATCCTCTCTGAAGAGACAATTTGCATTTAAATCTCCGAGTGATGTGACAGATGAAAACCCCCCGGTGAATCCATTTACTATAATGAGGCAGCAGAATTACTCTGGACTCCGTCCGGCCTCTGTTCAGCAGTGTCCTTCTTTTCAGAAGTGCACAAAACTGTGGCCAATGGCACTTTTATGGAATGCTAAAAAGACGGACACCGCCGGATCACAGGTCCTATGGCATCCACAGTGCCTACATCTGCCTCATGATAGGGAATCTTCCACGGGGGGGTTCTGTCAGAATCATGTATTTCAGAGATTTACAAGGAAACCCTGGTGGAAATGCTCCGCGCAGAGCGCACAATAAATATGCTCCGAGCCTTACTGCGATCTTTTAGAGACCGAATAAAAAAGATTAACAGCATGTGAAGAATTGGTTTTATTTATTTTTTCCTAAAAAGATGCATCACCATATTTTGAGAGCTATAATTTTCCATATTTCGTCGACACAGTCATGTTATGGCTTATTTTTTGTTGGACGAGCTGACATTTTGATTGGTACCATTCTCGGGCACATGTTGTTATTTTTGGGAGGTAGAATGAACAAAAACCCGCAATTCAGGATTTTTTTTTGAGGGGGGGTGGTTTATGTCATTCCGTGTGTGGTAAAATTGATAAGGCAATTTTATTCATTGGGTCAGTACGATTACAGCGATACCTCATTTATATTGTTATTTTTTATTTTTACCCTGATGAAGCTGTATGATGGCTTGTTTTTTGCGGGACAAGATGGTGTTTCCAGAACATCAGATCAGCGACTGACAGGCAGGGAAGGAGGCGTCTCAGGTCCTGCTCTCTGCAGGCACTGGGAAGCCACCTTTCCTGAAGGACCCCCCATCCATCTTGAGGCTGGGGGGTCTCCATGGAGACCATCAGGACAACGCGATCGCATCACTTTGTCCTGATGGAAGCACACAGGGTATGAGTTCCCTGCGCTATTCTCCTCTATGTCGCTGTCAGTACTGACAGCGGCATCAAAGGTGTTAAATGCCAGCACCAATCGTGAGCTTTGCTACGGGGTGTCAGCACTCACACAGAGCTGACACCCACACCCGATCATCGCGGTCCTCAGCGTGAGGCTGCGCAATTGTGCCGCCATACATGTACTGCTGTTTGCGGGGACGCAGCTCCCACAGATCAGTACATGTATGGCGCATGTTGTAAAGGGGTTAAGAGTGTGCATATGTATACAACTACATTATTTAAGTGCTTTATTTTTCTTTTTCCATCTGAAAATATTTCGGTTTAGTTTGTAATTGAATTCTACAGATTTTCGGTGAGATTAAAGGTGGAAAAAGTTTTGAAATGATTTTTCTAAGGGTATGTGTCCACCTTCAGGATGGCCGGCGGTTTGGACGGAGCGGCAAACCGCTCTGCCCTAAGCCCCGCCCCCTTCTGTGATGCGATGATGCCGGATGTGTTCATTGCACACATCCGGCATCATCGCACCCCACACATAGGACCCTGTGATATACCTTGCGGCGGTGTAGTGTCGCCGCAAGGTACACGGACATGCTGCGATCTTAAAAGACACGCAGCATGTCCGGAATCGCAGGGCCGATGGATGCGTGTTACCACTTATAGTGGAGATGGGATTTCATAAAATCCCCTCCACTATGCTGTAACATCTGGACGCTGCGTGTTTGACATACCCTTAGAATGATTTTTTTTTACATGACAAAAATCTGGGCGCGTAGATGTAGACTTTTTATTTCCAATGTATATGGTAAACCTAGAAATGTCCCATACTTAATCATTCAGTTATTAGAAAAACTATTGCTATGACAGATCAGCTTTATAATAAAATGCATAGGATATATCTTTAGTTTAATGTTCTTTAAAGACCTATGAAACAAATGTTTTACAATTTAAAAAAGTACAAAGCTATTGCAGCCCCAAAGCCAATTGAACGTACCTGCTTCACATTGATAGGAAGACCACATGATTACAAACTATGCTAGAGGAATATAAATAGTACTATTCTGTATACAAAGCCAGGAATTTGTCCACCACACATAATCCGTTGAGCATTATTCATTTGCTTCAGGTAAGGGTGACATCAAACTAATTTCTCTCATTAGCTTTATTATGTTTTATTGATTATGCGTTTATGAGAATGGCTAGGGCTTTTAACAGTTTACAATTATCTTCCCTTTGAAGTGGAAGTTATTCAGGTAAAGCATAAATAATTTAAAGAGATCTGTGAACCAGAACCAATGCAAAACAAACTACCATAACTTAAATTATTTGTCTCAATGCACATCTTTATTTCTGTGAATTTCCTTACTTTATATTGTACAGAACAACATTATAGATCTCAACCTATTTATTGAAAATAACCAAAATAGTGAATAGATAATAACCCTAGTTACACAGGAGTCTAGGACAGCGGCGGACATACCGCATTTACAGCAGTTGCGGCTGCACCTGGGCCTGGACGTGGAGAGGGGCCCTGCAATCATAGAGGTGGTGGAAAGGTCAATGATAGAGGTGGTGGGGGAGAAGGCAATGATGGAGGTGGTGGAAAGGGCAATGATGGGGGTAGTGGGGGAGAAGGCAATGATGGAGGTGGGGGAGAGAACAATAATGGGGTGTGGGGGGAAAGACAATGAGGGATGTGGGGAAGGGGGGACATATAATGAACTTACAAACAGGGGGAGGTGGAGGAAGACGTTACATATGGATGTAAGATGAAATGGGTGGTGGTGAAGGGTTCTAAGCCCCTGAAAGTGTCCACCCTCATCTCACAATTTATTGTGATGCTATCGGGGATTTAAAATGTATTGGGGAGTGGGAGAGGAGGTGATAAGGTGCATAGGACACTTTATAATGAACTGAAAGGTGGGAGAAGATGCTGTAAAGGACTTGTAAAGAACTGGGAGGTGGCGAAGGATGCTCAGTACCTGGTGGCGTCTTCTCCCACCCCCAAATTCATTTTGATGCTATCAAGGACTTAAACTGATTGGAGGGATACAGGACAGGGACTAAGGCTATGTGCTCACATTCAGGATTTGCAGGAGAAAATTATGCTGCATATCTTAATTAGAGATGAGCCACCTCCCTAGTGTTCGGGTTCGGTTCGTCGAACAGGGAGATGTTTGCCGAACTGTTCGTCGAACAGTTCGACGAACACCGTCGAACTCCATTGAAACCAATGGCAGGCAAACACAAACACATACAAACACATGGAAAACACATAGAAAACACCTTAAAAGGTGTCCAAAAGCTGACAAACTGCTCAGAAGACACAACAAACACATGGAAAAGTCACAACTACACATAGTCATGCGAAAAGAAAAGAGGTGGAGGAGTAAAAGGAGGAGGAGACACAGATATAGGCATGTCATGCCCTTCTAAAGTAAAGAAAGGCTGGAGTAAAAATCTAAACTCACTGTACCAACACCCAGACGTCTTGACAAAAAAAAAAAAGAAATATCTTTAGGTAGAACGGCGGCGGGTCCATTCAGAACACTTTCCTTAGAAGACATAGTGGTACCCCCTACTACCATAGTGGTACCCCCGTTGGGAGTTGTGCCAAAAAATGAACCCAATACATTCAGACTAATCCACCATTTGTCATATCCAAGGGGCAGGTCAGTAAACGACAACATCGACGCGGAACCAAGTACAGTACTATGTACTGTACCTCCTTTGACGAGGCAATCAGGTGGCTCAAGAAGTTGGGAAGGGGCACCCTAATGGCCAAAACAGACATTGAGGGGGCGTTCCGGTTACTACCTGTGCCTCCGAATAGTGTCCTCCCATTGGGCTGCTTCTGTGAAGGAGCATACTACATAGATCGCTGTTTGCCCATGGGGTGCTCCATATCCTGCTCACTATTTGAGGTGTTTAGTTGCTTCCTCGAATGTGTCGTCATGGACGTTTGTAAGGCGGCACATATTATCCATTACCTCAACGAATTCTTATGCCTGGGCCCAAAAGATTCGCCACAGTGTGAAAACACGCGGTAGTCCACCTGTGAGAAGGAGAGAGCTGGAGGGAGAGTGGACACCCCAGAGCCGAGGAGTTAGATTGAGAAAGAAAGAAGGCGGTGTAGCTTGCTTCATGGGTGGGGTACTCTGCTGAGTAGCAGAAATTGCTACTAGGCCCAAAAGGATTTCCTTGGCCAAATGCCATTAAAAAATAGTAGTTAGGTAAACAGGCGGTGTAGCTTGCTTCATAGGTGGGGTACTCTGCTCAGTAGCACAAAATGCTATTAGGTACAAAATGATTTCCTGGGCTAGATCAGTTAAAAATTAGTAATTAGATCAACAGGCGATGTAGCTTGCTTCATGGGTTGGGTACGCTGCTGAGTAGCACTAAATTCTACTAGGCCCAAAAGGATTTCTGGGGCTAGATGCCGTTACAAAATAGTAGTTAGGTAAACAGGCGGTGTAGCTTGCTTCATGGGTGGGGTACGCTGCTGAGTAGCACTAAATTCTACTAGGCCCAAAAGGATTTCCTGGGCTAGATGCCATTACAAAATACTAGTTAGGTAAACAGGTGGTGTAGCTTGCTTCATGGGTGGGGTACGCTGCTGAGTAGCACCAAATTCTGCTAGGCCCCAAAGGATTTCCTGGGCCAGATGCTGTTAAAAATAGTACTTAGGTAAACAGGCGGTGGGTGGCTGGGCTACTCTGCTGACTAGCAAACACTGAAGCTTTGGAGCAGACCTCTGAATCCCAGGCCATAGTATGAGTAAACAACTCTGCAGATGACCCCACCCACCTGGAATTGACGATGGCAACGTCATGTAAAACTCAGCAAGGAGACTAAATCAAAGAGTCTCCATTTTTTCCAAAAATTTGGCCACAGACACCACTTAAGTGGCATCAATTTCGCCAGAGTTTTTTAAAACGGTTGGTGAGGTGATTTTCAAAAATCATCAAGCTTTTACTCTCCCCAAGATGACACAGGGGTAGAAAAGTCCTTGCGGATCCAGGATTTGTTCATCTTGATGAACGTTAGTCTGTCTACATTGTCACTGGACAGCCGCGTGCGCTTATCTGTCAGCTCACCACCGGCAGCGCTGAACACACGTTCAGAGAGAACGCTGGCTGCGGGGCATGACAAGATCTCCAAGGCGTGAGTGGTGAGCTCAGCCCATTTTTCAAGATTGGAAGCCCAAAATGAGCAAGGGTCCAGTTCCACAGTCATGGCATCGATGTTAACTTGGAGATACTCTTGTACCATCCTCTCTAGGCATTGGCTGTGCGTCAGACTTCTTGTCTCCTGTGGCCTTGCAAAGGATGGTCTAAAAAAATCTTGAAACGATTGGAAAAAATTGCTGTTACCACCAGATACGATGTTACTGTTACAGTTTGAGTGATGACTCGATAGTCCCATGGTTGGCAAGTTAGAACTCAGAGATTCACTATGTGCACCACTGGTGTTTTGTGGAAAAGCAGATGTTAGATTCTCTAACAGTCTCTGCTGATACTCCTGCATGCGTGAATCCCTTTCTATGGCAGGAATTATTTCGCCAAATTTGCTTTTGTACCGGGGATCTAAGAGTGTGGCAACCCAGTAGTCAGCATTACTTCGGATTCTGACAATCCGAGGGTCATGTTGCAGGTAGTGCAGCAAGAAGTTACTCATGTGTCTTGCGCATCCAGGAAGACCAAGTCCTTGTTGTCTTGGTGGTGGCGAGGTGAGAATCATGCTTCCATCGTCTGCCCTCTCCCCCCAACCTCGCACAACAGAAATTTGATCAAGGTCTCCCTCATCTGATGAGTCTTCCATGCCCAGCGCCAGTTCGTCCTCCACTTCTTCCTCGCCTCCTGCACCTTCCTCAACAGTTTGGCTGCTACCATGTGCCCTCGGTAATCCCTCTCCCCCAGCCTCCAATGCCAGCCGCCTTGGTGCTGCCAGCCTTCTTGACCTTGGAGATATGATCCCTTCCGCATACGACTCCTCCTGTTCCTCCTCCTCCTCCTCTTGTTCCACCACCTGACTCCGAACACTGTGTAAGGTGTGCTCCAGCATGTAAATCACCGGAATGGTCATGCTGATAATGGTATCGTCAGCACTAAACATCTTCGTTGCTATTTCCAAACTGTGCAGAAGGGTGCATAGGTCCTTGATCTGAGACCACTCCTGCAGCGTGATTTGCCCCACCTCTTGATCTCGTTGGCCCAGGCTATACATCATAACGTATTGCACCAGGGCTCGTCGGACAGTGCAGACACTGCTCCTAGGCCAAAACTATTAACTGGATTAGATGCAGTGAAAATAGAGATACACAGGCGGTGTAGTTAGTTTCACAGGCGGGCTACTCTGCTGACGTGCAGACACTGCTACTAAGCCCAAAACCCCAAAACGATTTACTGGGTTAGATGCCGTAAAAATTGAGATACACAGGCGGTGTAGCTAGCTTCACAGGCGGGCTACTCTGCTGATGTGCAGACAATGCTACTAGGCCCAAAACTATCAACTGGATTAGATGCAGTGAAAATAGAGATACACAGGTGGTATAGTTTGTTTCACAGGCGGGCTACTCTGCTGATGTGCAGACAATGCCACTAGGCCCAAAACTATCAACTGGATTAGATGCAGTGAAAATAGAGATACACAGGCGGTGTAGCTAGCTTCACAGGCGGGCTACTCTGCTGACGTGCAGACACTGCTACTAAGCCCAAAACCCCAAAACGATTTAGTGGGTTAGATGCCGTAAAAATTGAGATACACAGGCGGTGTAGCTAGCTTCACAGGCGGGCTACTCTGCTGACGTGCAGACAATGCTACAAGGCCCAAAACTATCAACTGGATTAGATGCAGTGAAAATAGAGATACACAGGTGGTATAGTTTGTTTCACAGGCGGGCTACTCTGCTGATGTGCAGACAATGCCACTAGGCCCAAAACTATCAACTGGATTAGATGCAGTGAAAATAGAGATACACAGGCGGTGTAGCTAGCTTCACAGTCGGGCTACTCTGCTGACGTGCAGACACTGCTACTAAGCCCAAAACCCCAAAACGATTTACAGGGTTAGATGCCGTAAAAATTGAGATACACAGGCGGTGTAGCTAGCTTCACAGGCGGGCTACTCTGCTGACGTGCAGACAATGCTACTAGGCCCAAAACTATCAACTGGATTAGATGCAGTGAAAATAGAGATACACAGGCTGTATAGTTTGCTTCACAGGCGGGCTACTCTGCTGACGTGCAGACACTGCTACTAAGCCCAAAACCCCAAAACGATTTACTGGGTTAGATGCTGTAAAAATTGACATACACAGGCGGTGTAGTTAGCTTCACAGGCGGGCTACTCAGATGACTATCAGACAATGCTACTAGCCCAAAAGGATTGGCTGAGCTAGATTACACCAAATGCTGTGACTAACACTTGCACAGCACTGGCTCAGACCTGCCTGGCAAACAGTGCTATGAACTGCTGTAACCTAGCCTGAAAAGGGCTGATACTACAACTAGTCCCAACTCCCGACTCCCTAAACCTATCTCTCAGAAAATTTGCTGGCAAAAAAAGACTCTTTGACTGTATAGCGCCCACAGCAGCAGCGGTGCCGTCTAACACTAAGCTGCAGCAGTGAGGAAATGGTGACGACAGGGCAAATGGCTGGTTCTCATTGGGCAAGGAGTGACATGTGACATACACAGCCAAAGACACATGCCCTTGCTTGTCTGCATCACATGCACATTGCTGTGTGTGTGCGCACTGCTGATAGGCTGAGAGACTGCACCACCCCTCTGTAAATGCGGGAAAGAAAAAAAAAATGGAGATCGGCGTTATTTCAGCTCAGATCGATCCCCCGCCCCCCCCCCTTGCCCACTATACACTGAAACAGTCCATTAACAATGATAAACAGTTTTAATGTGCAAATCAAGCTAGGCTTTTGGTGAACGAACAGTTATCGAACAGAAACTCAAACAGCCGAATTTTAAGCAAATTGTTCGGGTTCGTCGAACGACTCGAACACCGCCCAAAACAGCTCGAATTTGAAATTGGCGAACAGTTCGACTCGAACACCGCTCATATCTAATCCTAATGTGTTGGCAGGAAGAAAGTTGCGTAAAATACATTTATTTTAATTCCACATTTTTGCCATGCTTTGGTTACATATTTTTTTCCCATTATATGAGTTAAATACACTGCAAGAATTGAAATTATGCAGATTTTAATCTGCTGCAAATCTGCAAGGAAAAAATAAGCAACATGTGCATGAGACTACAAGTTCAAGAAGGACGCCAAAGCACTCACCAATCTTGCAGTTCAGTGATTCTTTATTGCTTCATACAAAAACATCTTCACGGCACGGGGGAAGAAGGAACAAAGTGCATGAGTGCAGCGGACGAGACAACGGCCGTTTCGCGCCCAATACCAGCGCTTCAACGGGTCTAAGTCAGGAAGGAAATGACGCCAGTATACATAGGTGAGTACAATTAACTCCCACCTGCGTCTACTTCCCACCTGACCACAAATAGTGCACAATGTGATTAAAAACAACTAAAAAGCCATATCTTAGAGCACATACACATATGACTAATAAGAAAGTAAAGACTTATTCCCAAGGTCAAAGTCTCACGCATCGTAAGAGATAAATCGCACAGACGCTATATGCGGGATCATTATTAAACGGTGTTATTCTTCCTAATATCACGTTCAAGCATCTCAAAAGACTCTGTTAAAGAAAGGAAACATGCAGAGATTTAAATTAAGATATCAATCTCATACAAATTGAACAGAACTAAAGAAAGAAACACAAAGGGGTTAATGCCTCCTAATATCACAAATGCCTCAAAGAAAGATGGACATGTCTATTCTATCATTCATCCCAGCTGGGCCAGTTGCTCGCGTACGCATAATCCATCTGGCCTCTGTGCGTAGTAATAATTTGTGGAGATCACCTCCCTGCACTGGGAGCGAAACTCTTTCCACCCCTGCAAAGGTTAACACTTCAGGATTCCCTCCATGGCTCTCTCTCACATGTTGGATCAGTCTAGGGACACCTTTCCCTGATGAAACCGATTTCAGATGTTCTCTAAACCGTATATATAATTTACGGATGGTTTTACCAATGTAAAATCTCCTGCAAGGACAGAACACAACATAGACCACATAATCTGTCTTGCAGGAGATAAATTGCTGTACAACGTGCGTGATGGGGCCGATGTTAATAGTCTGGCCTACAATGTGGGACCGGCAATGTCGGCACTGACCGCATCGAAAGTTACCTTTCGTGACAGAGCGTTCTAACCATGTAACATGGTTATTGGTTAACCGATTGTGTACCAAGGTGTCTCTAAGACGAGTGCCTCGTCTCGTAGAGACTAATGGGCCTCCTGTAGTTTTGCCCGTAAGTTCCCTGTCTCTCTCAAGGACATGCCAGTGTTTATGAATCACGGATCTAATCTCCCGATCTAGTGGACTGTATTGGAAGCAGAAAGTAAATCGCTGCTCGGAACCGGGAGGGGCCTGGGTGTGTGGTGTGATGTCCCGGTTTCGGCACGACTCACCGCTGACTCCAATACATCCTCAGGGTACCCCCTATTCCGAAACCTGGTAAGAAGCTCTTTAGATTGTTTTCTATAACCCTCCTGCGTGTTGTTAGTGCGTCGGGTTCTTACTAATTGACTGTATGGCAGTGACCTCTTAGTGTGGTAAGGATGGAAACTATTATAATGTAAAAGGGAATTAACCGCAGTAGGCTTTCTGTAAACAGAAGTCTTTAAGCCATCCTCTAACACTTCAACTGAGACGTCCAAAAAATCAAGACTGGAACCTCCAAAGTTATAAGTGAATGAAAGACCCATGGTATTACAATTGTTAAGATAGGTGACAAATGACTGAAATTCAATTTCTGTGCCATCCCACACTACAAAGAGGTCATCCACAAATCTCACAAAAAATTGGATATGTCTCAAGAACATGTTTTTGCCCGAATAGAAATAGTCTTCTTCGAAGACAGCCATATACAGGTTTGCGAACGTACATGCGACCGGGGTCCCCATGGCAGTCCCAGTGGTCTGTCTGTACCAATCATTCGCAAATGTGATGGCATTGTGTGCGAGTATAAAATCTAAACCTCCACACACAAAGTCAATATACTCTGGGCTTTTGTCGGTAGTGCGCAAAATGCATTTAATGGTGTCTACTCCAAGTCTCTGAGGGATGTTGGTATACAGGCTAACCACGTCAATGGACACCAAGGAGAACCCCGGCCGAGTTTCGCTCCCAGTGCAGGGAGGTGATCTCCACAAATTATTACTACGCACAGAGGCCAGATGGATTATGCGTACGCGAGCAACTGGCCCAGCTGGGATGAATGATAGACTAGACATGTCCATCTTTCTTTGAGGCATTTGTGATATTAGGAGGCATTAACCCCTTTGTGTTTCTTTCTTTAGTTCTGTTCAATTTGTATGAGATTGATATCTTAATTTAAATCTCTACATGTTTCCTTTCTTTAACAGAGTCTTTTGAGATGCTTGAACGTGATATTAGGAAGAATAACACCGTTTAATAATGATCCCGCATATAGCGTCTGTGCGATTTATCTCTTACGATGCGAGAGACTTTGACCTTGGGAATAAGTCCTTACTTTCTTATTAGTCATATGTGTATGTGCTCTAAGATATGGCTTTTTAGTTGCTTTTAATCACACTGTGCACTATTTGTGGTCAGGTGGGAAGTAGACGCAGGTGGGAGTTAATTGTACTCACCTATGTATACTGGCGTCATTTCCTTCCTGACTTAGACCCGTTGAAGCGCTGGTATTGGGCGCGAAACGGCCGTTGTCTCGTCCGCTGCACTCATGCACTTTGTTCCTTCTTCCCCCGTGCCGTGAAGATGTTTTTGTATGAAGCAATAAAGAATCACTGAACTGCAAGATTGGTGAGTGCTTTGGCGTCCTTCTTGAACTTGTATTCGTCATGGATCTCATTTTTCCACGCTAGCACCTCCAGTCTTTGCCGCATGTTCTGGTACCTCCTGACGTACTCCACGCTGCTGTATTTTTCACGCTCAGCGGAGCTGTGCTGCTCTAGCTTTCTCTATTATCATGTGCATGAGACTTCAAGGATCTCATTCACTTCGCTTGTACTGTAAAACTTTACATATATTCCGTGTGCACATAACCTTACAGGTAATTGGGGAGAGTCACAGACTGAATAATTTATATTATTTGGAGTCAGAGATTAAAGTTAATGGGGAACACAGTACTGCTTATCACTTTATATTTTTAATGGTGCGTGGCTAATAGTATAGTAATGATAGGGTGCATATCTGTATTCCGTGGGGAGACACCTGTATGTATACAATGTATGTGACCTTGTTATTTTCAGGACTGCGAAGATCATTGTGAGAAGACCAGTTGTGGCTGGGAGATGTCGACATGAAGGTCTGACCAGATGGAGAAGAAACAGGAGAAAGTGGCTCTAATCAGACGAGAAGTCAGCGGTAAGTGCCTGGATGTAGATATTATTCTGTATCTGCACTGTGTGACGTGGAGTGATAATGTTATCTGCAAAATCCCTTATTCTGCATTCTCACATTTGTGTGAAATGTCCATGTGCATACAGGTTTTATTTATGGGATAGTACATGGACTCATACAGTTTTATAGGTCCATTCACACATAAAAAAAAAATCAAGAATCTGAGAATGAGATCCATGAGGGTCAGAGAATGTTCTGTTCTGATCCGATTTTGAGGATCATAATAGGACATGCTCAATGCGCCTCTAAAACCTCGCAGCACACTGACACTGCGCACAGATACTTAATTTAGCCTGTAGCATAGCGCCTACTACGTGTCTTGGGGGACTCTCGCTTGGCACGGGATTAACACACTCGGGCACGGTTTTCTATCAAAAACACAGTCTCTTAGGTTTATTTCACACAACATAAACCACATCCACAGGAACTTAGTAACAGGTTGAACAGTATCTGGACATATTCAACTTTACCACAATTCGTCTCTGACCCCGGTCAGCATTACACACGGTTTTCAGACCGTTACCTGTTGGCAACCTTCACGGGTTCCTGGACACCTCTTGGCCTCTGAGGTGCCCCATACACATTGACTCTCTCTTCTAACCACGGTTAGCATATCACACGGATCTCCATCCATTACCTGTTGGTGCCGCACAGGTTCTCGGATACCTCTCTTCACCAGAGGCATCCTTCAGACGTTCACATTCAGTCTTTCCTTTTCTCTGACCCCGGTCAGTACAACACGAATCTCCATTCGTTACCTGCCATTGCTGCACAGGTTCTCGGATACCTCTCTTCACCAGACGCATCCTTCAGACATTCTTACTCTGACCCCGGTCAGTACAACACGAATGTCCATCCGTTCCACAGCCTGGTCTGTGCGAGGTCCAGAGCCCCCGCCATGTGCTCTTCAGGGAGCCGACACTCCCAACACATGGGGCTCTCTCCAGGACCTTCCAGCACTGACCATTCAGATCCACACTCAGAGCCCATGTGACCATCCCTCAGTCACATTATATAGTACTAACTACTCCCACAGGTGGGAGTGTGGATGTGTGGCTAGTTTGTCCCGCCCATCTCACACAACTAGCCTAGTAAGTCTCCCTTACAACTATACAAACTCTTGAGGGACTACAGGTCCCAGAACAACAACATTGCATCAGACTTACCACGCAGACTCCCTCTGCGACACATATCGGCCATTCACAACACTGCCAGTCACTGGTTTACTACCATTATCACAACAGATATGCCTCAATGCATATCCCAAGGAGCACACACAGCGCCCCCTAGCTGCCACAGGGGTCACTATACTACAAGCCTTATTATGTAAGCACAGTCCCTTAGTTTATGGTGTATTCACTTGTTATGTATAGCACAGTCCCATACTATATAGTGTACTCACTTATTATGTATACCACAGTCGCTTAGTATACAGTATACTCGCTTATTATATCTTAACACAGTCCCTTAGTATATAGTGTACTCACTTACTACTGTATGTACAGCATAGTCCCTTAGTATATAGTGTACTCACCTATTATGTATAGCACAGTCCCTTAGTATATAGTGTACTCACTTATTATGTATAGCACAGTTCCTCAGTACAGTGGAGGAAATAAGTATTTGATTCCTTGCTGATTTTGCAGATGGCATAGCCACCTTATCTGGCGTGTCAACCTTCTTCAGCAAAGATACATGAAAAGCTGAATTAATTTTCCAGGATGAAGGAATGTCTAATCTCACCGCTGCCGAGCTGACAATGTGAACCACTTTGAAAGGTCCTACAAACTTCGGTCCCAACGTTTTAGAAGGGATCTTCAAAAGCAGATTCCTAGAGGACACCCAAACCATGTCCCCAACAACAAACCTCGCCTTCCTTCTTCTCTTGTCAAAAAATTTCTTAGATCTCCTATTAGCCTGTTTAAGATTATGGCGCACACTGGTCCAAACCCTTTCCAAATTTCCTGAAAACTCTCCTCCTCAGGCACCGCCGCCACAATCCTAGAAAAAGAACCGAAAGAGGGATTCTTCCCAGTACAACAAAAGAAAGGAGAACACCCAGCCGAAGAAGACGTATGATTATTGAGAGCAAACTCAGCTAATGGTAGATATTCCAACCACATCTCCTGATTGTCTGTATCATGTCGGACGCTGTTCACACTAGGGCGTCCGACAGACAGCGGTAATTCCTCATTCATCCACTATATGCTCAGTGGCGCCAGATAGATTGATGCAGATTGTCCGGGGTTAATCTGGCTGGTACTCGGGTTGGAGGCTTAGTCACGCCCATTGCCTTTAAATAGTTTTGCTGGGCTTTGGGCGTCGCCAATTATAGCTTGTGTCTTGTGCCTGGTGATCTCGGTCTGGAGCGGTGGTCTAGGAGAGGAAATATCGTATCTGGTGGTGTATTATCCTTCGTTATATTTCTCCTTCCTATATTTGTATTGTTTTGCCTTGTGCACATTATAGTGTTTTCCTGTGTGTCTGCGGCATGGTGCGTTTTTTAGTTTTCCCTGTCTGTGCTTTCTGTAGGGGTTGGTGAGAGGTCTTATCACTGGGTGGCGGGTGGAGGTTTCAGCTTAGTACTGAAACAGGACTCAGGGTCAGGCCTGGCGGCCCAGACATGCACACCTTCAGTGTAAACTCTGGGAGAGGGACAGACAGGGTTTCCCTAGTTTGAGGGATATTGCAGGGGTCCGGGTAATCAGCTGTAGCCTACCCAGTACCCCCGTGACAGTCTGCTACAAAACATCTCAAAAACTGCTCAACGTCCTGGTTCTTACTTTTGGTCTGTCCATTGGACTGCGAATGATAGCCCGACGAAAATGACAAATGAACCTTTGTCACAAAAGGCATGCCAAAAGCAAGCCATAAGCGAGCCACAAACTGTGGTCCCCTATTGGAGACAATGTCCGTGGGAACACCATGGAGTCTGACAATCTCTTTCACAAAAGCCCTGGCAAGTTTCTTAGGTAATTTATTGAACGGGACCAGATGACACATCTTACTAAACCGGTCCACAACAACCCAGATAACAGAAAAACCCTCAGAGACCGGCAGGTCAGTGATAATATCCATTGCAAGATGCGTCTATGGAGAACTAGGAACCTCTAATGGGGAAAGCAACCCTGCCGCCGGAGCATGAGAAGCCTTAGACCTAGCGCACACAGTACACTGATGCACCCACTTGACAATGTCTCTTAGCCACCCCGGCCACCAGAAACTCCGACTGATCGACTTTCTTGTTTCGGCAATCCCTGGATGACCCACCAAACAAGACTCATGACATTGCGTAAACAAAGCTCTCCTCAGGGCTTTAGTCACAAATCATTTCCCATACGGAGTGTTAGTTGGTGCCGCATCCTGGTCTTTAAGAATGCTATTTTCTAACTCAGAACCTAATGCTGCCACCACCACCCCTCTCTGCAGAATAGAGTCTTCCTTTTCAGTATTAACTGCTGGGGAGAAACTTTGAGACAAAGCATCAGCTTTAACATTTTTTGTCCCAGGGATATATGTCACAGAGAAATGGAACCGGGCAAAAAACAATGCCCACCTAGCTTGATGGGCATTCAAACGTTTAGCAGCATCCAGATAGATCAGGTTCTTATGATCAGTAAAGACTTGCATAGGATGTCTAGCGCCCTCCAAAAAATGTCGCCAATGCTCAAACGCAAGCTTAATAGCCAGCAATTCTCAGTTCCCAACATCGTAGTTGAGCTCCGCCTCTGAAAATTTCTTAGAAAAGAAAGCACAGGGATGCACCCCATCCTCTCCCTCCTGGGACAGAACAGCCCCCACTCCTACTGATGAGGCATCCACCTCTACCAGAAAGTGCTTAGGCTATGTGCACACGCCAGGATTTCTGACAGAAATTTTCCTGACAAAAACCGGACATTTCTGCCAGAAATCCGCATGCGTTATTACCGCGATTTTACCGCGTTTTTGATGCGTTTTTGTGCGTTTTTTCCAAATGCATAGAATTGCGGGAAAAACGCGGAAAATCCACAAAATTAATGAACATGCTGCTTTTTTTACCGCGATGCGTTTTTTTTTGCGGGAAAAAACGCACCATGTGCACAAAACATGCAGAATGCATTCTAAATGATAGAATGCATAATGTATGCGTTTTTAATGAGTTTTTATAGCGTTTTTATCGCGAAAAAACACGAAAAAACCTGAACGTGTGCACATAGCCTTAGTCTCATCTGTCTGGATCAAAACAGGAGCAGAGCTTAACCTCTCCTTGAAATGCTAAAAAACCTTAACAGCCTCAGGGGACCATTGGACAGTATTGGAACCCTTCTTAGTACGATCAGTAAGGGGTTTTGAAATAACAGAAATTTTTTTAATGAATTTTCTATAATAATTAGCAAACCGAAAAATCTCTGAATCGACTTCAAGCATTCAGGTCTAGGCCACTCCAATACCGCCTGAACCTTTACCGGGTCCATCTCAAAACCGTCACTGGAAACAAAGTACCCCCCAAAAAACAATTTTCTGTACCGCAAACTCGCATTTCTCCAATTTAGCAAAGAGTGTGTTTCTCTCAGAATCTGCAGAACCTCACGGACTCTCTGCCAATGCGACTCCAGATCGGGAAAATAGATCAAAATATCATCCAAATAAACAATCACAGTCCTACCAATCAACGGCCTCAGGATGTCGTTAATTAAATTATGAAAGAACGCCGGAGCATTTGTAAGGCCAAAGGCATAACTAGACACTTAAAATGACCTTCCGGGGTATTAAAGGCTGTCTTCCATTCATCGCATTCTTTAACCGGCAGCAAATTATATGCCCCACGTAGATCGATCTTAGAAAATGACTTGGCTCCAACTAATTGGTTAAACAAATCCGGAATTAGCGGCAAGGGGTAAGGATTGCGCACATTGATCTTATTAATCTCCCTGAAATCCAGACACCGCCTAAGACCCCCATCTTTTTTTTTACAAAAAAGAACCCCTCAGCCAAAGGGGACTTAGAGGGTCTTATATGACAAGCAGCAAGACTAGTCTGCAGGTATTCCTTTAAGGCCTCTCTCTTGGGAATCGTCAGATTAAATAAACGACTCTTAGGGAGAGTAGCACCTGGGACGAACTCAATAGCGCAATCGTAATCTCTATGAGGTGGTAGAGCTTGTGACTCCACTTCTGAAAATACTTTCCAGAATTCCTGAATGGCTTCAGGTAGCTCATTTTTCAAAACAGCAGCAATGTGTACATCACAACATTTCCCATAACACTCCTGACCCCACGATCTTATGTAAAGTAGACATGTGGGTAATGCTATTTATTAACTATTTTGTGCCACATAACTCTCTCGTTTAACAGAATAAAAATTCAAAATTTGAGAATTGCGAAATTTTCAAAATTTTAGCCAAATTTCCATCTTTTTCACTAGTAAATGCAAAAATTATCTACCTAAATTTACCACTAACATGAAGCCCAATATGAGACGAAAAAACAATCTCAGAACCGCTAGGATCCGTTGAAGCGTTCCTGAGTTATTACCTCATAAAGGGACACTGGTCAGAATTGCAAAAAACGGCCAGGTCATTAAGGTCAAAATAGGCTGGGTCATAAAGGGGTTAATTTTTCTTTTTTTCTTTTTCTTTTTTTCTTTTTTATTTTTTATTATTTTTATTTTTTATTCATTTCTATTTTTATTTTTATTTTGGCAATTTTCATTACGTTTATCCGCAAACGTTTTTACATTCTTGATTCGACCGTCTTTATTTCTACATCAATATGAAAACTATATTTTACTTTCATTATATACCATATTTTCATTTTTATTATTTTTTGTTTTCTATTCTTTATTTTTTATTTTTCTTTATATTTTCATTTTTATTTTCATGTTTATTTTATTTTTACTCTTTTTTATGTTTTTTTCCCCTCATTTTTATTCTGCTACTTCCCTTTGTTCTTACTCTCCTTTTTCTTTCCATTGCCCTTTTATGAACACACTCCCCCACATTTCTGATTCTAATTGTTGTACCAACATTTCTCAGCCTCCTGCGTTCCGCTCTTTACCCACTTAAGGCCACCTAATGGTGACAACCTTGTGCCATCCTCTAAGAGTCATTACTAGGGTTGAGCGACTTTTACTTTTTTGGGGTCGAGTCGGGTTTTGCTTTGCTTTGTCAAAAGTCGAGTTGAGTGAAGTCGGCCGATTATCGCGAAAAGTCGTGGATCAACCGAAAAATGAAACCTAATGCAAGTCAATGGGGAAGCATAGTCGGCAGTGAGTGGAGGCCAGGAAAACACCTACAGTGCCCATTTAATGGCAAAAACATCCATTCTTGATACTGAAGCTTGTCAATCTTAATTTACTTTATAATAATAGATAGGCATTGGAAATTTGGGGTCATTTGGCTAAAGTTGTGGGGGGTAGGGCTGGTTCAAGTTTTTAGTGGGCCCAGGAAACGTGGACTACGTCACGGCGGTGGAGCAGTGAGAGGTAAGTATGTCAAGTTTGCAAGTGCTGTGATCCTGAGCAAGCAGGGGGGGCCCACTTGTTGGCATTGGCACTGGCACAGGGCCCCTCAAAGTACAGCGGTGTGTTTGCACGGCGGGGGCGCCTCCCACTGGCAGCGACACTTTTGCGTACTCTGAGGGGCCCTGTGCCAGTGACGTCGCCAACGAGTATGCCCCCCACCTGATGAAGGAACCTGCACTTTCATCTGCACCTTCCTCTTTGTCCCTGTGTAAGGTGGTATAGCATGCGGGAAGGGGAACCTTACTTTCAGCAGGGTCAGATTCTGGCTGTGTAGAGTGCAAGGGGAATGTAGTGGTCTGGGTCAATGTACCAGCAGACTCATCTAGCAGTGGCTGGGCAATGGGCAGGATGAGGAGGAAACACAGATATAGGGCCAAAGAATAAAGTAGGCTAAATGCAGTTCAAAATTGGTAACAGGACTAAACAGGCGGCATTGCTTTGTTCAGTGGAGGAGCAAACCCAGGAGCAGCAGACACCGTTTTAAGGGCCCAACCACACTAGTAGGCCAAATGCAGTTTAATATCTGCTACTATAGGCCAAAAGCCTAAAGACTGAAGCTCAACTTTATACAGTGGAGGACAACACCAGGGAGCGGCACACACCGTTAGTAGGGCCCAACCAAAGTTGAATGCCAAATGCAGTTTAATATCTGATACTATAGGCCGAAAGCCTAAAGACTGAAGCTCAGCTTTATACAGTGGAGGACAACACCAGGGAGCGGCACACACCGTTAGTAAGCCCCAACCAAAGTTGAAGGCCAAATGCAGTTTAATATCTGGTACTATAGGTAGAAAGCCTAAAGACTGAAGCTCAGCTTTATACAGTGGAGGACAACACCAGGGAGCGGCACACACCGTTAGTAAGCCCCAACCAAAGTTGAAGGCCAAATGCAGTTTAATTTCTGATACTATAGGCCGAAAGCCTAAAGACTGAAGCTCAGCTTTATACAGTGGAGGACAACACCAGGGAGCGGCACACACCGTTAATAGGCCCCAACCAAAGTTGAAGGCCAAATGCAGTTTAATATCTGGTACTATAGGCCGAAAGCCTAAAGACTGAAGCTCAGCTTTATACAGTGGAGGACAACACCAGGGAGCGGCACACACCGTTAGTAGGGCCCAACCAAAGTTGAATGCCAAATGCAGTTTAATATCTGATACTATAGGCCGAAAGCCTAAAGACTGAAGCTCAGCTTTATACAGTGGAGGACAACACCAGGGAGCGGCACACACCGTTAGTAAGCCCCAACCAAAGTTGAAGGCCAAATGCAGTTTAATATCTGGTACTATAGGCAGAAAGCCTAAAGACTGAAGCTCAGCTTTATACAGTGGAGGACAACACCAGGGAGCGGCACACACCGTTAGTAGGCCCCAACCAAAGTTGAAGGCCAAATGCAGTTTAATATCTGATACTATAGGCCGAAAGCCTAAAGACTGAAGCTCAGCTTTATACAGTGGAGGACAACACCAGGGAGCGGCACACACCGTTAGTAAGCCCCAACCAAAGTTGAAGGCCAAATGCAGTTTAATATCTGATACTATAGGCCGAAAGCCTAAAGACTGAAGCTCAGCTTTATACAGTGGAGGACAACACCAGGGAGCAGCACACACCGTTAGTAGGCCCCAACCAAAGTTGAAGGCCAAATGCAGTTTAATTTCTGATACTATAGGCCGAAAGCCTAAAGACTGAAGCTCAGCTTTATACAGTGGAGGACAACACCAGGGGGCGGCACACACCGTTAGTAGGGCCCAACCAAAGTAGTAGGCCAACTGCAGTGTGGCATTCAAAAATACTCAATGAGAGCCTGAAGGTTGAAGCTCAGACAAGGAAACCTGGAGGAGAACACCAAGGAGGAGGAGAACACCGTTACTAGGCCCCAACCCAAGTAGTATGGCAACTGTAGTGTTACATTTAAAAATACTTAATGAGAGCCTGAAGGTTGAAGCTCTGGCAAGGAAACCTGGAGGAGAACACCAAGGAGCAGCAGACACCGTTACTAGGCCCCTGTTATGATCTGGTGGCCTAAGAGCAGCATGAGACGTACTCTGGAGAAGGTGGTACCTGTACTGACCGCAGACCCTGAACTTAACACCGCAACTAGAAGTAGCCGTGGAATGTACCTATGACTCCCTAGACATCTCGACACAGCTGCAGGACTAATTACCCCTAGAGATAGAAAAGGGAAAACTATCTTGCCTCAGAGAAAATCCCCAAAGGATAGACAGCCCCCCACAAATATTGACTGTGAGAGGAGAGGGAAAAAACATACACAGACTGAAATCAGAATTTAGCAAAGGAGGCCACTTCTAGCTAAATAGAAAGGATAGGACAGAGTACTATGCGGTCGGTATTAAAACACTAGAAAATATCCACCACAGAAAATACAAAATCTCCACAGCTAACTAAAGATATGGAGGGTATATCTGCATCTCCAGAGATACCAGCTTGGCTAAACAAATCCTTATACAGACCAAGCTGGACAAGACAAAAACATGGAAAAGAACTGAACAATAAGGCCACAGCATGTGGACAGCAAAAATCAAGGCCAGAACTTATCTTTGTTGAAATGAACAGCAAAGCAGGAGAGACCAGGCAGGGATGTGAATCCTCCAGGAACAATGGACAACTGGCACTGACTAAAGGGTCAAGCAAGACTAAATAGCCCAGTCAGGATTGCAAAAACTTGACACACCTGATGAATGCTGCGATCCAGAGACAGCAGCACTACCACTTATAACCACCGGAGGGAGCCCAAGAGCAGAATTCACAACAGTACCCCCCCTTAAGGAGGGGTCACCGAACCCTCACTAGAGCCCCCAGGCCGATCCGGACGAGCCAAATGAAAGGCACGAACCAAATCCTCAGCATGAACATCGGAGGCAATATCCCAAGAATTATCCTCCTGGCCATAACCCTTCCATTTGACAAGATACTGAAGCTTCCGCCTCGAAAAACGAGAATCCAAAATCTTCTCAACCACATACTCCAACTCCCCATCAACCAACACCGGGGCAGGAGGATCAACAGAGGGAACAACGGGCACCACATATTTCTGCAACAAAGATCTATGAAAAACATTATGGATGGAAAAAGAGGCCGGAAGGGCCAAACGAAAAGACACTGGATTGATAATCTCAGAAATCCTATAAGGGCCAATAAACCGAGGCTTAAACTTAGGGGAAGAAACCTTCATAGGAACATGACGGGAAGACAACCAGACCAAATCCCCAACCCGAAGCCGGGAACCAGCACACCGACGACGGTTAGCAAAACGCTGAGCCCCCTCCTGAGACAACACCAAATTGTCAACAACATGAGCCCAAATTTGCTGCAACCTGTCAGCCACAGAGTCCACCCCAGGACAATCAGAAGGCTCAACCTGCCCCGAAGAAAAACGAGGATGAAAACCAGAGTTACAAAAGAAGGGTGAAACCAAGGTAGCAGAACTAGCCCGATTATTAAGGGCAAACTCGGCCAATGGCAAGAAAGCCACCCAATCATCCTGATCAGCAGACACAAAGCATCTCAAATAAGTTTCCAAAGTCTGATTAGTTCGCTTGGTTTGGCCATTTGTCTGAGGATGAAATGCAGAAGAAAAAGACAAATCAATGCCCAGCCTAGCACAAAAGGCCCGCCAAAACCTAGAAACAAACTGGGAACCTCTATCAGACACAATATTCTCCGGAATGCCATGCAAACGAACCACATGCTGAAAAAACAATGGAACCAAATCAGAAGAGGAAGGCAATTTAGGCAAAGGTACCCAATGAACCATCTTAGAAAACTGGTCACAAACGACCCAGATAACCGACATCCTCTGGGAAACCGGAAGATCCGAAATAAAATCCATAGAACTATGCGTCCAAGGCCTCTCAGGGACCGGCAAAGGCAAAAGCAACCCACTAGCGTGGGAACAGCAAGGCTTGGCCCGCGCACATGTCCCACAGGACTGCACAAAAGAACGCACATCCCGTGACAAAGAAGGCCACCAAAAGGACCTACCAAACAAATCTCTGGTACCAAAAATCCCAGGATGACCAGCCAACACAGAACAATGAACCTCCGAAATCACTTTACTAGTCCATCTGTCAGGAACAAACAGTTTCCCCACTGGACAGCGGTCAGGTTTATCAGCCTGAAATTCCTGAAGAACCCGTCGTAAATCAGGGGAGATGGCAGAAAGAATCACCCCTTCCTTCAGAATGCCGACCGGTTCAAAGACCCCAGGAGAATCAGGCAAAAAGCTCCTAGAGAGGGCATCAGCCTTAACATTCTTAGAACCCAGAAGATACGAGACCACAAAATCAAAACGGGAGAAAAACAGGGACCATCGGGCCTGTCTAGGATTCAGCCGTTTGGCAGACTCGAGGTAAATCAGATTCTTATGATCGGTCAAGACCACAATACGGTGCTTGGCCCCCTCAAGCCAATGTCGCCACTCCTCAAATGCCCACTTCATAGCCAACAACTCACGATTGCTGACATCATAATTGCGTTCCGCAGGCGAAAACTTTCAAGAAAAGAAGGCACACGGTTTCATCAAGGAACCATCAGAATTCCTCTGAGACAAAACGGCCCCTGCCCCAATCTCAGAAGCGTCAACCTCAACCTGAAAAGGAAGAGAAACATCCGGCTGACGCAACACAGGGGCAGAAGTAAATCGGCGTTTAAGCTCCTGAAAGGCAGAAACAGCCGCAGAGGACCAATTTGTCACATCAGCGCCTTTCTTCGTCAAATCGGTCAGGGGTTTAACCACACTGGAGAAGTTGGCAATGAAACGGTGATAAAAATTAGCAAAGCCCAAAAATTTCTGAAGGCTCTTCACGGATGTGGGCTGGATCCAATCATGAATGGCCTGAACCTTAACCGGATCCATTTCTATAGATGAGGGAGAAAAAATGAAGCCCAAAAAAGAAATCTTCTGTACTCCAAAGAGGCACTTAGACCCCTTCACAAACAAGGCATTATCACGAAGGATCTGAAATACCATCCTGACTTGTTTCACATGAGACTCCCAATCATCTGAAAAACTCAAAATATCATCCAAATATACAATCATGAATTTATCAAGATAATTCCGAAATATATCATGCATGAAGGACTGAAACACAGATGGAACATTAGAGAGTCCGAATGGCATCACAAGGTATTCAACATGGCCTTCGGGCGGATTAAACGCAGTTTTCCATTCATCACCCTGCTTAATACGAACAAGATTATATGCCCCTCGAAGGTCAATCTTAGTAAACCAACTAGCCCCCTTAATCCTAGCAAACAGATCAGAAAGCAAAGGCAAAGGGTATTGGAATTTGACCGTGATCTTATTCAAGAGGCGATAATCAATACCGGGTCTCAAGGAGCCATCTTTTTTGGCAACAAAAAAAAACCTGCTCCCAATGGTGAAGAAGATGGCCGAATATGCCCCTTCTCCAAGGACTCCTTAACATAGCTCCGCATGGCGGTATGTTCTGGCACAGACAGGTTGAAAAGTCGGCCCTTAGGGAACTTACAGCCTGGAATCAAGTCAATAGCACAATCACAGTCCCTATGCGGTGGAAGGGAACTGGACTTGGGCTCATTGAATACATCCTGGAAATCTGACAAAAACTCAGGAATTTCAGAAGAGGGGGAGGAGGCAATTGACATCAAAGGAACGTCACCATGAACCCCCTGACAACCCCAACTAGTCACAGACATAGATTTCCAATCTAATACCGGATTATGCACCTGTAACCATGGGAAACCCAGCACAATAGCATCATGCAAATTATGCAACACCAGAAAACGACAATCTTCCTGATGGGCTGGCGCCATGCACATGGTCAGCTGTGTCCAAAACTGAGGTTTATTTTTAGCCAACGGTGTAGCATCAATGCCCCTCAAAGGAATAGGACTCTGCAAAGGCTGCAAGGGGAAACCACAACGTCTGGCAAATTCTAAGTCCATTAAGTTTAGAGCGGCGCCTGAATCCACAAATGCCATGACAGAAAATGACGATAATGAGCAGATCAGGGTCACAGATAACAGAAATTTAGGTTGTACAGTACTGATGGTAACAGAACTAGCTATTCTCTTGGTACGCTTAGGGCAATCAGAAATAACATGAGCAGAATCGCCGCAGTAAAAACACAACCTATTCTGATGTCTGAATCCTTGTCGTTCAGCTCTAGACACAATCCTATCACACTGCATAGGCTCAGGACTCCGCTCGGAAGACAATGCCATAGTGTGCACAACTCTGCGCTCACGCAAGCGCCGATCAATCTGAATGGCCAGAGACATAGAATCACTCAGACCAGCAGGCGTGGGGAACCCTACCATAACATCTTTAACGGATTCAGAAAGACCCTTTCTGAAAATTGCCGCCAAGGCATCCTCATTCCATTTAGTCAGTACAGACCATTTTCTAAATTTCTGGCAATATGATTAGTTCCCAGGTTCCAGGGCAAATGCCCAATCCTGGGGGTCACCACGCAGCAGAGATATAACAATTTTAACCTGCTGGATGGGATCACCAGAGGAACGGGGTTTCAGAGCAAAAAACAGTTTATAGTTATTTTTAAAGCTCAAAAATTTGGACCTGTCCCCAAAAAACAAATCAGGAGTTGGAATTCTAGGCTCTAAAACCGGAGTCTGAACGATATAATCGGAAATACCCTGTACTCTAGCAGCAAGTTGATCCACACGAGAAGCCAATCCCTGACCATCCATACCAGCGCCGAACTCCTGAGCCACCCAGAGGTAAAGAGGGAAAAAAAAAACAGACTACAGAAAAAAAAATGGCTCAGCACTTTCCTTCCCTTCTTCTGAGATGCGGTTAACTCATTGTTGGCCAGTTGTACTGTTATGATCTGGTGGCCTAATAGCAGCATGAGACGTACTCTGGAGAAGGTGGTACCTGTACTGACCGCAGACCCTGAACTTAACACCGCAACTAGAAGTAGCCGTGGAATGTACCTATGACTCCCTAGACATCTCGACACAGCCGGAGGACTAATTACCCCTAGAGATAGAAAAGGGAAAACTATCTTGCCTCAGAGAAAATCCCCAAAGGATAGACAGCCCCCCACATATATTGACTGTGAGAGGAGTGGGAAAAAACATACACAGACTGAAATCAGAATTTAGCAAAGGAGGCCACTTCTAGCTAAATAGAAAGGATAGGACAGAGTATTAAAACACTAGAAAATATCCACCACAGAAAATACAAAATCTCCACAGCTAACTAAAGATATGGAGGGTATATCTGCAGCTCCAGAGATACCAGCTTGGCTAAACAAATCCTTATACAGACCAAGCTGGACAAGACAAAAACATGGAAAAGAACTGAACAATAAGGCCACAGCATGTGGACAGCAAAAATCAAGGCCAGAACTTATCTTTGTTGAAATGAACAGCAAAGCAGGAGAGACCAGGCAGGGATGTGAATCCTCCAGGAACAATGGACAACTGGCACTGACTAAAGGGTCAAGCAAGACTAAATAGCCCAGTCAGGATTGCAAAAACTTGACACACCTGATGAATGCTGCGATCCAGAGACAGCAGCACTACCACTTATAACCACCGGAGGGAGCCCAAGAGCAGAATTCACAACAGGCCCCAACCAAAGTAGTAGGGCAACTGCAGTGTGACATTAAAAAATACTCAATGAGAGCCTGAAAGTTGAAGCTCAGACAAGGAAACCTGGAGGAGAACACCAAGGAGGAGGAGAACACCAAGGAGCGGCAGACACCGTTACTAGGCCCCAACCAAAATAGTAGGCCAACTGCAGTGTGACATTCAAAAATACTCAATGAGAGCCTGAAGGTTGAAGCTCAGACAAGGAAACCTGGAGGAGAACACCAAGGAGCGGCAGACACCGTTACTAGGCCCCAACCAAAGTAGTAGGCCAACTGCAGTGTGACATTAAAAAATACTCAATGAGAGCCTGAAAGTTGAAGCTCAGACAAGGAAACCTGGAGGAGAACACCAAGGAGGAGGAGAACACCAAGGAGCGGCAGACACCGTTACTAGGCCCCAACCAAAGTAGTAGGCCAACTGCAGTGTGACATTAAAAAATAGTCAATGAGAGCCTGAAGGTTGAAGCTCAGACAAGGAAACCTGGAGGAGAACACCAAGGAGCGGCAGACACCGTTACTAGGCCGCAACCGAAGTAGTAGGGCAACTGCTGTCTTATATAAACAACTACTTAATGAGAGCCTCAAGGTTGAAGTTCAGCTTTTTCAGTGGAGGACAGCGTGATTGAGTAGCGCCGCAGACAGACAAAGGTAGTATGTGTTAACTAAAAAAGTTGGCTCTATGCATTTTTAAATTAGTTACAGGGGTACACAGGCAGCATTGGTGTGGTTAGTGGAGGACAATTGGAAGGAGGGACCGCAGACAGACTTCCTAGGCCTAAAATAATAAAATAGGCTCTATGCAGCTTCCATTAGGTGGCAGGGGTACACAGGCAGCATTGGTGTGGTCAGCAGAGGACAATTCGAAGGAGGGACCGCAGACAGACTTCCTAGGCCTAAAATAATAAAATAGGCTCTATGCAGCTTCCATTAGGTGGCAGGGGTACACAGGCAGCATTGGTGTGGTCAGCGGAGGACAATTCGAAGGAGGGACCGCAGACAGACTTCCTAGGCCTAAAATAATAAAATAGGCTCTATGCAGCTTCCATTAGGTGGCAGGGGTACACAGGCAGCATTGGTGTGGTCAGTGGAGGACAATTCGAAGGAGGGACCGCAGACAGACTTCCTAGGCCTAAAATAATAAAATAGGCTCTATGCAGCTTCCATTAGGTGGCAGGGGTACACAGGCAGCATTGGTGTGGTCAGTGGAGGACAATTTGAAGGAGGGACTGCAGACAGACTTCCTAGGCCTAAAATAATAAAATAGGCTCTATGCAGCTTCCATTAGGTGGCAGGGGTACACAGGCAGCATTGGTGTGGTCAGCGGAGGACAATTCGAAGGAGGGACCGCAGACAGACTTCCTAGGCCTAAAATAATAAAATAGGCTCTATGCAGCTTCCATTAGGTGGCAGGGGTACTCAGGCAGCATTGGTGTGGTCAGCGGAGGACAATTCGAAGGAGGGACCGCAGACAGACTTCCTAGGCCTAAAATAATAAAATAGGCTCTATGCAGCTTCCATTAGGTGGCAGGGGTACTCAGGCAGCATTGGTGTGGTCAGCGGAGGACAATTCGAAGGAGGGACCGCAGACAGACTTCCTAGGCCTAAAATAATAAAATAGGCTCTATGCAGCTTCCATTAGGTGGCAGGGGTACACAGGCAGCATTGGTGTGGTCAGCGGAGGACAATTCAAAGGAGGGACCGCAGACAGACTTCCTAGGCCTAAAATAATAAAATAGGCTCTATGCAGCTTCCATTAGGTGGCAGGGGTACACAGGCAGCATTGGTGTGGTCAGTGGAGGACAATTCGAAGGAGGGACCGCAGACAGACTTCCTAGGCCTAAAATAATAAAATAGGCTCTATGCAGCTTCCATTAGGTGGCAGGGGTACACAGGCAGCATTGGTGTGGTCAGCGGAGGACAATTCGAAGGAAGGACCGCAGACAGACTTCCTAGGCCTAAAATAATAAAATAGGCTCTATGCAGCTTCCATTAGGTGGCAGGGGTACACAGGCAGCATTGGTGTGGTCAGTGGAGGACAATTTGAAGGAGGGACTGCAGACAGACTTCCTAGGCCTAAAATAATAAAATAGGCTCTATGCAGCTTCTATTAGGTGGCAGGGGTACACAGGCAGCATTGGTGTGGTCAGCGGAGGAAAATTCGAAGGAGGGACCGCAGACAGACTTCCTAGGCCTAAAATAATAAAATAGGCTCTATGCAGCTTCCATTAGGTGGCAGGGGTACACAGGCAGCATTGGTGTGGTCAGCGGAGGACAATTCGAAGGAGGGACCGCAGACAGACTTCCTAGGCCTAAAATAATAAAATAGGCTCTATGCAGCTTCCATTAGGTGGCAGGGGTACACAGGCAGCATTGGTGTGGTCAGCGGAGGACAATTCGAAGGAGGGACCGCAGACAGACTTCCTAGGCCTAAAATAATAAAATAGGCTCTATGCAGCTTCCATTAGGTGGCAGGGGTACACAGGCAGCATTGGTGTGGTCAGCGGAGGACAATTCGAAGGAGGGACCGCAGACAGACTTCCTAGGCCTAAAATAATAAAATAGGCTCTATGCAGCTTCCATTAGGTGGCAGGGGTACACAGGCAGCATTGGTGTGGTCAGTGGAGGACAATTGGAAGGAGTGTCTGACAAAGTAAGTACTCCGAGTCCCAAAACCTAAATTGATGTTAATGTATGCCAAAAAAAAACAAAACAAAAAAACAAAAAAAAGGGTGGCATACTTAGGTACAGGGGTGTGCTTCTATGCTGACTTTCAGACATTGTAATTGGGCTCAAAGTATTTACTGGTGTAAATATAGAACAGGGCCCCTGACTATTTTAACTAGCATCATACATGTCAACAAATTGTTATTGTCTGTGCCAGGCATGGAAGGATTTCAGCGCATAGACTAAACAGTGGTGGCGCAGCGACAGATAATTTTGCAAGTGGTAGAGCACTGTTTGACCTTGGGGGGACACTCTCTCCTGGCCGGTGGTACAAGCCCAGGGCTCCTCATGTTACAACGGTGTGTCTGACGTTGGGTGCGCGCCACCACCACCAGAGACACTTCATTGTACTATGAGGGACCCAGTGCCAGTGCCGTCGACCAAAAATGGGCACACCCACCTCTTCAGACAAACGGCACTCTGACGGGTGCTTGCGACAAGTGGAGAGACCACGGCCCCGTGGGGGGAGTTAGGCCATTTAGGGAGGTGTAAACATGTCGTATGCTGGACAAACAGCAGCTGCAAATTAAGAGATTGGAACAGTCAGTAACACCAGTCCCAAAGCAAGACCTTTTTACAGGAAAGCTATGTGTCAGCCGGGAAAGGTGGGGCAAAATAATTTGAAATCTATGAGTGGTTCATTTTAATGAAGGTTAGATCATCAACATTTTGGGTAGCCAGACGAGTCCTTTTTTCGGTCAGTATTGAACCAGCAGCACTGAATACTCTTTCTGATAGCACACTAGCTGCTGGGCAAGCAAGCTCCTGCAATGCATATTCAGCCAATTCAGGCCAGGTGTCTATTTTGGATGCCCAGTAATCAAAGGGGAATAACGGTTGAGGGAGAACATCGGTAATGGAGGAAAAATAGTTAGTAACCATACTGGACAAATGTTGTCTCCTGTCACTTTGAATGGATGCTGCTGTACCTGTCGTGTCTGCGGTCTTTGCGAAATCACTCCACAACCTGGTCAGAAAACCCCTCTGTCCTACGCCACTTCTGATCTGTGCACCTCTAACGCCTCTGCCCTGTTGCCCCCTGCAGCTCGTGTGAGAACCATCACCGGCGCTGTGTGCTGGGAATGCCTGAATCAAACGGTCTACAAGAGTAGCTTGTTTGGTTGCCAATATCTGTTCGAGGTTCTCATGTGGCATGATATTTTGCAATTTGCCTTTATAGCGAGGATCAAGGAGGCAGGCCAACCAGTAATCGTCATCTGTCATCATTTTTATAATGCGTGGGTCCCTTTTGAGGATACGCAAGGCATAATCCGCCATGTGGGCCAATGTTCCAGTTGTCAAGTCAGTGCATATGCTGGGTTGAGGAGCACTTTCTGGCAAATCAACGTCACTTGTCTCCCTCAAAAACCCTGAACCCGGCCTTGCACCGCCAGTAGTTTCTATTGCCCCCTGAGAAGCGTCCTCATCCAAAAAATAGTCATCCCCATCATCCTCCTCGTCCTCCTCCTCTTCACCCACCACCTCGTCCTGTAGACTTCCCTGAGCAGATAATGGCTGACTGTCATCAAGGCTTCCCTCATCCTCGGCTGCAGACGCCTGTTCCTTTATGTGCGTCAAACTTTGCATCAGCAGACACATTAGGGGGATGCTCATGCTTATTACGGCGTTGTCTGCACTAACCAGCTGTGTGCATTCCTCAAAACACTGAAGGACTTGACACAGGTCTTGGAGCTTCGACCACTGCACAGCTGACAACTCCATGTCTGCCATCCAACTGCCTGCCCGTGTATGTGTATCCTCCCACAAATACATAACAGCACGCCTCTGTTCGCACAGTCTATGAAGCATGTGCAGTGTGGAGTTCCACCTTGTTGCAACGTCGATGACTAGGCGATGCTGGGGAAGGTTCAAAGACCGCTGATGGTTCTGCATACGGCTGGAGTGTACGGGCGAACGGCGGATGTGAGAGCAAAGTCTGCGCACTTTCAGCAGCAGGTCGGGTAACCCCGGATAACTTTTCAGGAAGCACTGCACCACCAGGTTTAAGGTGTGAGCCAGGCAAGGATTGTGTTTCAGTTGTGAAAGGGCTATGGCAGCCATAAAATTCCTTCCGTTATCACTCACTACCTTGCCTGCTTCAAGATGTACAGTGCCCAGCCATGACCGAGTTTCTTGCTGCAAGAACTCGGACAGAACTTCCGCGGTGTGTCTGTTGTCGCCCAAACACTTCATTGCCAATACAGCCTGCTGACGCTTGCCACTAGCTGTTCCATAATTGGACACCTCGTGTGCAACAGTGGCAGCTGCGGATGTAGTGGTTGTGCGACTGCAGTCTGTGGACGAGCTCTCGCTTCTGCTGGAGGACGAGGAGGAGGAGGGGGGACGAACGCCTACAGCCAACTGTTTCCTAGACTGTGGGCTAGGCAGAACTGTCCCAATATTACTGTCCCCTGTGGACCCTGCATCCACCACATTAACCCAGTGTGCCGTGATGGAGACGTAACGCCCCTGGCCATGCCTACTGGTCCATGCATCTGTTGTCAGGTGCACCTTTCTACTCACAGATTGCCTGAGCGCATGGACAATGCGGTCTTTTACATGCTGGTGGAGGGCTGGGATGGCTTTTCTCGAAAAGAAGTGTCGACTGGGTAGCTCGCAGCGTGGTACAGCGTAGTCCATCAGGGCTTTGAAAGCTTCGGTTTCAACTAACCAGTAGGGCATCATCTCTAACGAGATTAGTCTAGCAATGTGGGCGTTCAAACCCTGTGTACGCGGATGCGAGGATGAGTACTTCCTTTTCCTAACGAGAGTCTCATGTAGGGTGAGCTGGACTGGAGCGCTGCATACGGTGGAACTAGCGGGGGTGCCGGTGGACATGGGTGACTGAGAGAGGGTTGGTGATGGTATTCTTGATGGTGCCCTACATACAGTTTTTCCGACCACGAACCTGGTGATTCCCTGACTGCTTTGGCCTTGCGACGAAACCGCCACATTACCTGCAGGTGGTGTGGTAAACGGTGGGCTTACAGTGAGGGAAAGGATGACGCGTTGCTGACTAGCTTTATTGTGAGAGGGTGCTACAACGTTAAGGGACGTTTGGTAGTTTGTCCAGGCTTGCAAGTGCATGGTGGTTAAATGTCTATGCATGCAACTTGTATTTACATTTTTAACATTCTGACCTCTGCTGAAGGTCCTTGAGCATTTCTTACTGATGACTTTGCGCTGATAATTGGGATCTTGGTTAAAAAAATTCCAGACTGCACTCTTCCTATCGGATACCTTTTCAGGCATTGCACACTGAGCTACTTTAACCTGATGGCCACGCTGTCCTACAACTGGTTTTGGTTTTGCCAGACGTTTTTGGCCAGATACGGGCCTGCCAGATGGAACCTGTTGCGATGTTGATCCCTGCTGCGGCTCCTCCTCCTCCACTTCAGAGCTACTGCCGCCTGCACCCTGTTCCCCCAATGGCTGCCAATCGGGTTCCACAACTGGGTCATCTATGACCTCCTCTTCTATGTTCTGTGCACCTTCCTCTGGGTCACCATGTAAGCCGGTGCTATAGCGTTCGTGACGGGGCTCCATAGACTCATCGGGGTCAGATTCTGGATCAGTACACTGCAAGGGCAATGTTCTGATCTGAGTCAAAGAAACAGCATAATAATCTGGCTGTGGCTGTGCATCTGTGCACTCCATGTCCGATTCATCTTGTAATGGGCATGGCCTGTTAACAATTTCCCTTTCTAACCCAGGCACGGTATGTGTAAAGAGCTCCATGGAGTAACCAGTTGTGTCGCCTGACGCATCCTTCACTGTTGTTCTGGGTGAAGGACACAAGGAAGCGACTTGTTCCTGACCGGGAGCATCCACTGACGACGCACTGCTCTGACATTTGGCACTTTCCGAGGAGGAGGCGAAAGAGCTAGAGGCAGAGTCAGCAATGAAAGCCAATACTTGTTCCTGCTGCTCCGGCTTCAAAAGCGGTTTTCCTACTCCCAGAAAAGGGAGCCTTCGAGGCCTTGTGTAGCCAGACGAGGACGCTGGCTCAACAACTCGAGACTTAGGGGCTATACTGCTTTTCCCACGACCACCTGATGCTCCACGACCACCACCACTACCATCATTACCAGCTGCCAATGACCGCCCACGGCCACGACCTCTTCCACCAGACTTCCTCATTCTTGGAAGAATGTTACCAAACTAACAACCGTTATGTGGTCCTGTAAAACCAGGTGCAAGGTGTGCGTGAACTTGTTGGGAATGTAAATCTCCCTTTTTTATGTGTGGGAGAATGCAGTGAAAAATGAGGCCCACTGTATTACACTGGACAGTTTGATTAGCAGAAAGAGGCTGGCAGATATGGCACTAACAGGTGTGACGCAGATGCACACACTGGCAGTAGAAATGTCCCTCTTTATGTGTGGGAGAATCCAGGGAAAAATCAGGCCCACTGTATTACACAACAACACAGTTTGATTAGCAGAAAGAGGCTGGCAGATATGGCACTAACAGGAGTGACGCAGATAAAAACACTGGCAATAGAAATGACCCTCTTTATGTGTGGGAGAATGCAGTGAAAAATCAGGCCCACTGTATTACACTACACTGTTTGATTTGCAGAAAGAGGCTGGCAGATATGGCACTAACAGGAGTGACGCAGATAAAAACACTGGCAATAGAAATGACCCTCTTTATGTGTGGGAGAATGCAGTGAAAATTCAGGCCCACTGTATTACACTACACTGTTTAATTGGCAGAAAGAGGCTGGCAGATATGACACTAACAGGAGTGACGCAGATGCACACATTGGTAGTAGAAATGTCCCTCTTTATGTGTGGGAGAATCCAGGGAAAAATCAGGCCCACTGTATTACACAACAACACAGTTTGATTAGCAGAAAGAGGCTGGCAGATATGGCACTAACAGGAGTGAAGCAGATAAAAACACTGGCAATAGAAATGACCCTCTTTATGTGTGGGAGAATGCAGTGAAAAATCAGGCCCACTGTATTACACTACACTGTCTGACTGGCAGAAAGAGGCTGGCAGATATAGCACTAACAGGAGTGACGCAGATAAAAACACTGGCAATAGAAATGACCCTCTTTATGTGTGGGAGAATGCAGTGAAAATTCAGGCCCACTGTATTACACAACAACACAGTTTGATTAGCAGAAAGAGGCTGGCAGATATGGCACTAACAGGAGTGACGCAGATGCACACACTGGCAGTAGAATTGTCCCTTTTTATGTGTGGGAGAATGCAGTGAAAAATCAGGCCCACTGTATTACACAACACAGTTTGATTAGCAGAAAGAGGCTGGCAGATATGGCAATAACAGGAGTGACGCAGATAAAAACACTGGCAATAGAAATGACCCTCTTTATGTGTGGGAGAATGCAGTGGAAAATCAGGCCCACTGTATTACACTACACTGTTTGATTGGCAGAAAGAGGCTGGCAGATATGGCACTAACAGGAGTGACGCAGATAAAAACACTGGCAATAGAAATGACCCTCTTTATGTGTGGGAGAATGCAGTGAAAAATCAGGCCCACTGTATTACACTACACTGTTTGATTGGCAGAAAGAGGCTGGCAGATATGGCACTAACAGGAGTGACGCAGATGCACACACTGGCAGTAGAAATGTCCCTCTTTATGTGTGGGAGAATCCAGGGAAAAATCAGGCCCACTGTATTACACAACAACACAGTTTGACTAGCAGAAAGAGGCTGGCAGATATGGGACTAACAGGAGTGACGCAGATAAAAACACTGGCCATAGAAATGTCCCTCTTTGTGTGTGGGAGAATGCAGTGAAAAATCAGGCCAACTATATTACAGTAGACAGTTTGATTGGCAGAAAGAGGCTGGCAGATATGGCACTAACAGGAGTGACGCAGATGCACACACTGGCAATAGAAATGTCCCTCTTTATGTGTGGGAGAATCCAGGGAAAAATCAGGCCCACTGTATTACACAACAACACAGTTTGATTAGCAGAAAGAGGCTGGCAGATATGGCACTAACAGGAGTGACGCAGATAAAAACACTGGCAATAGAAATGTCCCTCTTTTTCTTGATATGGGAGACAAGGGATTGAATCAGGCCCACTATATCACGGTATAGTTCCTGTGGCACAAAATGACTGACAGATACCACAGACAGCACTCGCACAGATGCACAGGTTTGGCAAGATTATTCTCCCTTTATTTTAATTTTTTTGGGGGATATGTGAGACAAGTGATTTAATCTGGCCCACTGTTATACAGTAGGTTTTCTGTGGCAGATAAAAAAAAAAAAGCCACACACAGGACTGGCACTAATGCAGATTTGCCAATCTTAATCTCCCACTTTTATTTTTTTTTCTGGGAGAATTGTGAAAAAATCAGGCCCACTGTTACACAGTAGGTTTTCTGTGGCAGAAAAACAAAGACAGATGCCACACACAGGACTGGCACTAATGCAGATTTGCCAATCTTAATCTCCCACTTTTATTTTTTTTTCTGGGAGAATTGTGAAGAAATCAGGCCCACTGTTACACAGTAGGTTTTCTGTGGCAGAAAAAAAAATGCCACACACAGGACTGGCACTAATGCAGATTTGCCAATCTTAATCTCCCACTTTTATTTTTTTTCTGGGAGAATTGTGAAGAAATCAGGCCCACTGTTACACAGTAGGTTTTCTGTGGCAGAAAAACAAAGACAGATGCCACACACAGGACTGGCACTAATGCAGATTTGCCAATCTTAATCTCCCACTTTTATTTTTTTTCCTGGGAGAATTGTGAAGAAATCAGGCCCACTGTTACACAGTAGGTTTTCTGTGGCAGAAAAACAAAGACAGATGCCACACACAGGACTGGCACTAATGCAGATTTGCCAATCTTAATCTCCCACTTTTATTTTTTTTTCTGGGAGAATTGTGAAGAAATCAGGCCCACTGTTACACAGTAGGTTTTCTGTGGCAGAAAAACAAAGACAGATGCCACACACAGGACTGGCACTAATGCAGATTTGCCAATCTTAATCTCCCACTTTTATTTTTTTTCTGGGAGAATTGTGAAGAAATCAGGCCCACTGTTACACAGTAGGTTTTCTTTGGCAGAAAAAAAAAGATGCCACACACAGGACTGGCACTAATGCAGATTTGCCAATCTTAATCTCCCACTTTTATTTTTTTTCTGGGAGAATTGTGAAGAAATCAGGCCCACTGCTACACAGTAGGTTTTCTGTGGCAGAAAAAAAAGATGCCACACACAGGACTGGCACTAATGCAGATTTGCCAATCTTAATCTCCCACTTTTATTTTTTTTCTGGGAGAATTGTGAAGAAATCAGGCCCACTGTTACACAGTAGGTTTTCTTTGGCAGAAAAAAAAAGATGCCACACACAGGACTGGCACTAATGCAGATTTGCCAATCTTAATCTCCCACTTTTATTTTTTTCTGGGAGAATTGTGAAGAAATCAGGCCCACTGCTACACAGTAGGTTTTCTGTGGTAGAAAAAAAAAGATGCCACACACAGGACTGGCACTAATGCAGATTTGCCAATCTTAATCTCCCACTTTTATTTTTTTTCCTGGGAGAATTGTGAAGAAATCAGGCCCACTGTTACACAGTAGGTTTTCTGTGGCAGAAAAACAAAGACAGATGCCACACACAGGACTGGCACTAATGCAGATTTGCCAATCTTAATCTCCCACTTTTATTTTTTTTTCTGGGAGAATTGTGAAGAAATCAGGCCCACTGTTACACAGTAGGTTTTCTGTGGCAGAAAAACAAAGACAGATGCCACACACAGGACTGGCACTAATGCAGATTTGCCAATCTTAATCTCCCACTTTTATTTTTTTTCTGGGAGAATTGTGAAGAAATCAGGCCCACTGTTACACAGTAGGTTTTCTGTGGCAGAAAAACAAAGACAGATGCCACACACAGGACTGGCACTAATGCAGATTTGCCAATCTTAATCTCCCACTTTTATTTTTTTTTCTGGGAGAATTGTGAAGAAATCAGGCCCACTGCTACACAGTAGGTTTTCTGTGGCAGAAAAAAAAAAAAGATGCCACACACACAGGACTGGCACTAATGCAGATTTGCCAATCTTAATCTCCCACTTTTATTTTTTTTTCTGGGAGAATTGTGAAGAAATCAGGCCCACTGCTACACAGTAGGTTTTCTGTGGCAGAAAAAAAAGATGCCACACACAGGACTGGCACTAATGCAGATTTGCCAATCTTAATCTCCCACTTTTATTTTTTTTCTGGGAGAATTGTGAAGAAATCAGGCCCACTGTTACACAGTAGGTTTTCTGTGGCAGAAAAACAAAGACAGATGCCACACACAGAACTGGCACTAATGCAGATTTGCCAATCTTAATCTCCCACTTTTATTTTTTTTTCTGGGAGAATCGTGAAGAAATCAGGCCCACTGTTACACAGTAGGTTTTCTGTGGCAGAAAAACAAAGACAGATGCCACACACAGGACTGGCACTAATGCAGATTTGCCAATCTTAATCTCCCACTTTTATTTTTTTTTCTGGGAGAATTGTGAAGAAATCAGGCCCACTGCTACACAGTAGGTTTTCTGTGCAGAAAAAAAAAAAAAAGATGCCACGCACAGGACTGGCACTAATGCAGATTTGCCAATCTTAATCTCCCACTTTTATTTTTTTTTCTGGGAGAATTGTGAAGAAATCAGGCCCACTGTTACATAGTAGGTTTTCTGTGGCAGAAAAAAAAAATGCCACACACAGGACTGGCACTAATGCAGATTTGCCAATCTTAATCTCCCACTTTTATTTTTTTTTCTGGGAGAATTGTAAAGAAATCAGGCCCACTGTTACACAGTAGGTTTTCTGTGGCAGAAAAACAAAGACAGATGCCACACACAGGACTGGCACTAATGCAGATTTGCCAATCTTAATCTCCCACTTTTATTTTTTTTTCTGGGAGAATTGTGAAGAAATCAGGCCCACTGTTACACAGTCGGTTTTCTGTGGCAGAAAAACAAAGACAGATGCCACACACAGGACTGGCACTAATGCAGATTTGCCAATCTTAATCTCCCACTTTTATTTTTTTTTCTGGTAGAATTGTGAATAAATCTGGGCCACTGTATTAGAGTATATTTTCTGTGGCAAAAAGTGGCTTGAAGAGATATATATATATAAAAAAAGGGACTGTACTACAATTAGTATCTCCCTACAGTTATATCAGAAAAGTATGTCAGGCAGCAATAAAAAGGACTGCTGCACACAAAAGTCAAAAGTGTGGACAAACAAACAAGATAGCTGTGCAGAAAGGAAGGAGCAACAGGATTTGTGCTTTGAAAAAAGCAGTTGGTTTGCACAGCGGCGTACACACAGCAACGCAGCTGTCAGGGAGCCTTATAAGCTACAGAGCTGTTGCACAGAAATCGAGCCTCCACTGTCCCAAAAAGAAAAGGTGGTGTTGGACAGTGGAAATCGCTACAGCACAAGCGGTTTGGGGCTGAATTTACCCTGCCTAACGCCATCCCTGCTTCTGACGAAGCGGCAGCAACCTCTCCCTATGCTCAGATCAGCAGCAGTAACATGGCGGTCGGCGGGAACGCCCCTTTATAGCCCCTGTGACGCCGCAGAAAGCAAGCCAATCACTGCCATGCCCTTCTCTAAGATGGTGGGGACCAGGATCTATGTCATCACGCTGCCCACACTCTGCCTGCACCTTCATTGGCTGAGAAAAGGCGCTGAAAGCGTCATATGAAACGCGACTTTGGCGCGAAGATCGTGTACCGCATGGCCGATCCCACGCTGGGATCGGGTCGGGTTTCATGAAACCTGACTTTGCCAAAAGTCGGCGACTTATGAAAATGACCGATCCGTTTCGCTCAACCCTAGTCATTACTAATGTAAAACTGGGCCACAGACTTGTAAGTATGCCCATCAATACAACACCCAAGTTAAACTTCTGCGCAAGCGCTCTATAGCCCTGCCACCTGAAGCGCATCACACATGCCGCAGGCTTTCCATTTGCCACGCAGTCGCACTACGGGACTTTGGCCCCGGCGCTCACTGCGCAGGCGCTGAGACAGCGCGCGCGCATCACTGCGGTTCAAGCCTCTTTTCAGCCCTCAGGAGCTGCACGCTGAGACGCGCGTTCCCAGATAGTGCAGCACAGGCCCTCTATTTAGTGAGATTATCCACCACATGAGCCACTGTATCACCAATTAGATGGACACCCTGTTCCTGAACCCTGCCTGGAGCTGGTAATTTCAATTGGCTTATTCATATCATATTACTGTTCTTGCCCTTATATACAGCCGTATATTATCTGTGTACTTATCCATGACTTTTCCTTTCTTTCCCTTTAGCCTTATTGGGACTCTCTTCCTATAAATCTCTTTCTCCTATTTACTCTCCTTACAAAAGGTCAGTATATTATATTGGAGGCATGATCATCCTACCTGCTTTCACTTAGTTTATAAGTTGGATTTAATATGAATACGTGCTTTTGAATGGTCCCTGCACTTTCCTGTACCTATGGGACTTAAGTTTGCTTGTGTTAATCTGTGGCAATCTGACATATCCTTTTTGGATCCTTACGGGTCCAGATCAAATATGTATATACTGTAGCTGTATATAATTCCTGTATATTTTGACCGGAGGTTATTGGTTCTTTCTTCTTTTTATGTATATATGGATTTCACCTGTTCAATTGTATTTAAACACATGTATATTTGTACAGCACACTCATACAGTATATTTGTTTTGCAGTGAGGTTTTGACAAAGACCGTACCTGGTCGAAATGTTAACCTTGTTGTCCGCAGTCACTATTTCATTGAAAATTTCTTGGTGATGCTTGTACACATGAATAAAGCAACCAAACTTTCTGCATAAAACGCAAATACCTGAGTGCAGCTGTTTTTCTCTTTTACATTGGCCCTCGCTGAAACCTGGATTCAGGATTCTGACACTGTCTCCTCTGCTGCCATTTCCCATGGTGGCCTACAATTCTCCCATTCCCCGAGACCCACAAACAGACATGGTAGTGGAGTCGGCATACTACTGTCTCCACAATGCACCTTCCAGGTCATCCTCCCAGTTCCATCACTCATTCCCTTCTTTTGAGGTCCACAACATCAGGCTCTTTCATCCCCTCTCCCTTTAGAGTACTGGTCACATATCGGCTCCCAGGCTCGCCCACCCAGTTCCTTGACCATTTCTCAGCCTGGCTGCCCCACTTCTTGTCCTCAGAACTCCCAACCCTTATCCTGGGAGACTTCAACATCCCCATAAACAGCCCCACTTCCACATCTGCATCCCAGCTTCTATCACTAACCACTTCTCTCAGCCTCTCACAGCTCTTAACCTTTGAAACACAGAGTAACACCCTTGGCCTGGTCTTCACTCAGCTCTGCTTAATCTCCTACCTAGATAACTCACCGCTTCCCCTCTCTGACCCCAACATTCTCTCCTTTGTGCTCACAATCCCTCGCCCACCCCAGTACACTGCCACCTACCACACATTCAGAAATCTACATGCCATTAACTCTCATACACTTTCAGACTCCTTACACTCATCACTGTCCCCAATCTCCTCTTTTTCCTGTCCTGATATGGCTGTACACCACTACAATGACGCTCTCAGAAGCACCCTGGACCAAGTAGCGCCCGTCACCCTCAGAACTTCCAAGCACAGAGTAAAATAGCCCTGGCTCACATCGCAAACTCGGCTTCTCCAGCGATGCTCTAGAAGTGCTGAACGCTTATGGAGCAAAACTCGCACGCCAGAAGACTTCATCCACTTCAAATTTATTCTAAGAACCTATAATTCTGCCCTTCACCTCGCCAAACAAACCTAATATACCACCCTAATCTCCTCACTATCCAACAACCCCAAGGAACTTTTTGACACCTTTCACTCCCTCCTCAGGCCAAAAGCACAATCCCCTATCACAGACATTTGTACTGATGACCTGGCCTCCAGCTTTCTAGAGAAAATAGATAATATCCGACAGGAAATCTGCTCCCAGCCACTAAGTGCAGTGACTCCCATCCCTCCCTGCATTTCCCCTGGCTAACTATCCACATTTGATCCCATCACGGAAGAAGTCTCCAGGCTCCTCTCTTCTTCCCATCCGGCTACATGCACTACTGACCCCATTCCCTCTCATCTCCTCCAGTCTCTCACTCCAGGTGTCACAACTCACCTAACTACAATCTTTAATCTCTCCCTCTCCTTGGGCATCCTCCTTCAAACACTCTATCATTACTCCACTATTAAAGAAACCCTCTCTCGATCCATTCTGCACAAATAACTACAGACCAGTCTCCAACCTCCCCTTCATCTCTAAACTCTTGGAGTGCCTGGTCTACTCCCGCCTTACCCGTTACCTCTCCACTCACTCCCTCCTAGACCCTTCACAGTCCGGCTTCCGCCCCCCTCTTCCTCTCACTGTTGGAGTACCTCAGGGCTCAGTCCTTGGGCGACTTCTCTTCTCTACACGGCCCCAATTGGATAGACCAACAGCAGATTTGGCTTTCAGTACCATCTTTATGCTAATGACACACAACTATATACATCATCCCCTGACCTTACTCCCGCTGTACTACAGAATACCAGTGACTGTCTTTCCGCAGTCACCGACATCATGTCCGCCCTCTATCTGAAACTCAACCTCTCCAAAACTGAGCCTCTTCTGCTCCCACCGTCTACTAAACTCCATAAACTTGACATTTCCCTCTTTGTGGGTGGCATCATAATAACACCCCGGCAGCAGGCATGCTGTCTGGGTGTTACGTTTGACACCAATCTCTCATTCACTTCCCTTATACAATCTCTTGCCTGCTCTTACACCTATAGAACATCTCTAGAATCTGCCCTTTTCTCACCATGGAAACAACAAAAACCCTTACTGTTGCCCTGATACACTCCCGCCTGGACTACTGTAATGCTCTATTAATTGGCCCCCCTCACTCGACTTTTCCCTCTTCAGTCTATCCTTAATGCAGCAGCCAGGGTCATCTACCTGGCTAATCGGTATTCAGATGCAGCCACTCTTCGCCAGTCGTTACACTGGCTGCCCATTCATTATAGGATCCAATTCAAATTACTTGTTCTCACCCACAAAGCACTTCACAGTGCAGCACCCCCTTACATCTCCTTCCTTATTTCTGTCTATAGGCCTAGCCGACCGCTGCGCTCTACAAATGACTTTCGACTAACCTCTGCACTAATCCGTACCTCCCACTCCTGTCTCCAAGACCTTTCCTGTGCTGCGCCAATCCTCTGGAATGGTCTAACCAGAGAAATTAGGACCATTCACAATTTGCATAGTTTTAGGCGCACTCTCAAAACATATTTGGTCAGAGCAGCCTATCACGTTCCCTAATAAAAGTCATTTTATGTGTAAGGGTGCGTTTGTAGCCCAATTCACTATCTCCATCTAACCCCCACCCCCTGAAGATGGCTGGACCATCATTGTAAATGCATCATTGTAAATAAGCTCCTGTACTTTGTATCTCCCTCGCCTCATTGTAGATTGTAAGCTCTCACGAGCGGGGTCGTCTTATTGTGCTTTAATTATTGTATTGTTAATGTTGTTACTTATGACTTGCGTTTGAAACTGTTAAACTGTAAAGCGCTGCGGAATATGTTGGCACTATACAAATAAAGATTATTATTAGTATTATTATAGGAGAGGAGGAAGAGAAAATCCATACCATTCTTGGAAGCTTTCCCCAGTCATGGACGCAGGTAAATCAAGCCATCGTAGAACCCGCCCTGACCTTTCCCCAACTAGTAGTGCCAGAAAGAGATGCGACCCAAGACCAACCTGAAGACCAGTGGGCTCAAGCAGCAGATGCCACACCAGCAGCAGAGCGAGAGAATCCACCCCCTGCCAGCGGTGAATCTGTCATGCCCACAGTGAGCAGGAGTAGTGGTAGAAAATCAAGTATACCTGTGCTACGTAGAGTCACCCGTAGCGTAATCAATAGAGAGTGCACTACACCAGTGGTAGCAAGTATAGTGAATCCGGTCAGGAAGCTATCAATACCTGTACTGCGTAGATCCACCTGTAGTACCAGAGGTCAGATCCCAGCCCGGTATAGGGACTAAAGTATAAAAGTATTAATAATGTAAATAAGTTAATAATATGTGTAACTGCAATAGTTAAGTGTATGCGCCTACAGAGACTCTGTATGAACTTTTAAAAGCACTCTAATATAACCTGTTGAAGGACAATTGGGCCACAGGACTATGTGTGGTCAGGACCTTCATTGTATACAGTTCCTTGACCTGACATAAATATAAACTGCAAAATAAAAACCCAGAAAAAATTAAAAGTTGCACTGTTAAAAAAACAGGCTAAAATACTCCAGAATATAATAATATACAAGGAGAAACAAGGAGTACAAAGACGCCCATATATAAAAAGTATAACAATTATTTATTAATTATCAATAAAATCACCACATACATAATTATTAAATACTTTTCAAAAGACAAAGAGATGTATAATGTGAAGGACACAGAACAGAAAGGTCCGACACAATTGCGTATATCACAGGACTGGGTAATCTGAGATCATAGTATATAAAGTATATCATACCACTGTCTAACCACCATAATCAAAATAACACAAGCTTAATGCCAATGTGGTTATACCCTATGTGTATAACAAAGGTGTAGACAGAGCAGATCTCTGTATCAAAATATAATCTTTCTGCACAGCCCCCTGAGGAAGCCCACGCGAAACGCACGTAGGGGCTGGGTCTGTCTGACCTTTGCCTGGACGAAATTGGGTGAGATGATATTTTGTTACAGAGATCTGCTCTGTCTACACCTTTGTTATACACATAGGGTTATAACCACATTGGCATTATGCTTGCGTTATTTTGATTATGGTGGTTAGACAGTGGTGTTATATACTTTATATACTATGATCTCAGATTACCCAGTCCTGTGATATACGCAATTGTGTCGGACCTTTCTGTTCTGTGTCCTTCACATTATACATCTCTTTGTCTTTTGAAAAGTATTTAATAATTATGTATGTGGTGATTTTATTGATAATTAATAAATAATTGTTATACTATTTATATATGGGCGTCTTTGTACTCCTTGTTTCTCCTTGTATATTATAAATATAAACTGTCGGCATGGCCAAAGAGCCAAATAAAGTCAGGTCTAGAGTAACGTAGCCACGCCCAAAAATGAAGCAAAGGTGGGTTGGGGCGGTTCCCACAAGGAAACTCAAAAGTCTGAAGGGTAATGCAAATGGACCAGTGTTGACCTCAGGAACTTAATTGGCAATTTCTTATGGTTCTTTTTGGTTTTTGCAATTTTTATATTTTTGAAATCCTTTAAACTTTTACAATTATTCACCTGTTTATCCTGTTTATGTTTCCCCAGTCCGGGAGTACTGGATTTCACTAGGGGGGACTGTGGCACCCCAGGAGTCACAGTGGCATTGCCTCCCTCACAGGGGGTGATGCCATGCCTGGAAGCAAGAAGGGATTCCCTTAGCATGTACACTGGCATGCAACAAGTTTCCTGACTCCAGACCAGAAGGGAGAGCTCCAAACCCGGTTTCAGGGTAGCTTCCCTATAACTTCTGGCCTGGAGGCAGGGTTAGAGAGTTCAGTGTGAGACAGTGAAGGGAGAGGAAGCATGTGAGGAGAGCCTGGGAGTGGAGCTTCGACTGAGCTCACCCCAGGATTGAGCGCAACAGAGCGGACACCAGAGTCTGTGGTTGTGTGGGAACTGCAGGTGAGATTGCAGGTTTCTTGGCCACAACTTACACCCAAAGGCACAGCCCCATATCAGAGGCCGGAGTCACCACGAAGGAGTGACACCTGGAAAAGGCTCAAGCTGCCTGCCATGCAGGTAGCATTTCACTAAGTGGACAGGCTGAGTGAGGGACTTGAGGAGAACTACAAGCATCAGGAACCCAGAGAGCAGCGCAGTAGGGAAGCTTCCAACCCCACCTGGCTAGGGGAATTCTGCTTCCCAGAGGCTGCCCGTATCTCTAATACCACCTCTTACCTGTGCTCCGGACTGCATCTACAATTAAAGGTAAAGAAACTACAGTCCCTGTGTCCTCCAATTATTCTTGCACTCCAACATCCACAACCCCTCATAGACTGTTCTCGTAGCCCTGGGGCCCCTCTACACCTGTGGGGAGTCAAACCATCTCAGCTGCAACACCACCGGCTCCAGCGGTCCCCTTAAGCAGCGTCGGCCATCTCTAGCTGAACACCACAGGTGGCATCACGAATAATACCCTACAGACATTTCGCTCATCACTTTTATTGCGCGCCCAAGGCCACAGTTCGGGTCACTGCTGCCGTGACCACCCCTTTAAGAGCCGTACGACCCGGTTTCGAGTACCCCATGGCACTAGCGGATGTTGCATATACCCTCTGTTAATAAAATGTCCAGGAATAAAAAGAAACCATTATGGATAAATAAGACACTACGACTAGGGTTGAGCGAAACGGGTCGTTCATTTTCAAAAGTCGCCGACTTTTGGCAAAGTCGGGTTTCATGAAACCCGATTCGACCCCTGTGCGGGGTCGGCCCTGCGGTACGCGACTTTCGTGCCAAAGTCGCGTTTCAATGACGCGAAAAGCGCCATTTCTCAGCCAATGAAGGTGAACGCAGAGTGTGGGCAGCGTGATGACATAGGTCCTGGTCCCCACCATCTTAGAGAAGGGCATTGCAGTGATTGGCTTGCTGTCTGCGGCGTCACAGGGGCTATAAAGGGGCGTTCCCGCCGACCGCCATCTTACTGCTGCTGATCTGAGCTTAGGGAGAGGTTGCTGCCGCTTCGTCAGAAGCAGGGATAGCGATAGGCAGGGTCCATTAACCACCAAACCGCTTGTGCTGTAGCGATTTCCACTGTCCAACACCACCTTCGGTGTGCAGGGACAGTGGAAGCTACATTTTTTTTTTTTCTCATCAGCGCTGTAGCTCATTGGGCTGCCCTAGAAGGCTCCCTGATAGCTGCATTGCTGTGTGTACGCCACTGTGCAAACCAACTGCTTTTTTCAAAGCACAAATCCTCTTGTTCCTTCCTTTCTGCACAGCTATCTTTTTTGTTTGTCCACACTTTTTATTTAATTTGTGCATCAGTCCACTCCTTATTGCTGCCTGCCATACCTGGCTGAGATTACTGCAGGGAGATAGTAATTGTAGGACAGTCCCTGTTTTTTTTTTTTTTGTGGGAGATTAAGATTGGCATTTCTGCTAGAGTGCCATCCCTGTGTGTGCCATCTCTCACTCAGTGGGACATAGAAAGCATATTAATTTTTTTGCTTGATTTGGGTTCTAAAATCTACCTGAAAAAATAATCACTACATCAATCATTGGGAGAAAAATATTGGCCTCAGGGCTTGTGTGCCACTCCTGACTCCTGTGTGTGCCATCTCTCACTCAGTGGGCCATAGAAAGCCTTTTTTTTTATTATTTGGTTTCTAAATTGTCCCTGAAAAAAATCATTTTATCTTATTTGGTTTCTAAAGTCTCCCTGAAAAAAAAAAAAAATTAAAACAGTGGGAGATTAATATTGCCCTTTCTGCTTGTGTGCCAGTCTTGACTCCTGGGTGTGCCATCTCTCTCTCTCAAATTGTGGGCCATAGAAAGCCTATTAATTTTTTTGCTTGATTTGGGTTCTAAAATCTACCTGAAAAAAAATCACTACATCAATCAGTGGGAGAAAAATATTGGCCTCAGGGCTTGTGTGCCACTCCTGACTCCTGTGTGTGCCATCTCTCACTCAGTGGGCCATAGAAAGCCTATTCATTTTTTTGCTTGATTTGGGTACTAAAATCTACCTGAAAAAAATCACTACATCAATCAGTGGGAGAAAAATATTGGCCTCAGGGCTTGTGTGCCACTCCTGACTCCTGTGTGTGCTATCTCTCACTCAGTGGGCCATAGAAAGCCTATTAATTTTTTTGCTTGATTTGGGTACTAAAATCTACCTGAAAAAAAATCACTACATCAATCAGTGGGAGAAAAATATTGGCCTCAGGGCTTGTGTGCCACTCCTGACTCCTGTGTGTGCCATCTCTCACTCAGTGGGCCATAGAAAGCCTATTAATTTTTTTGCTTGATTTGGGTACTAAAATCTACCTGAAAAAAAATCACTACATCAATCAGTGGGAGAAAAATATTGGCCTCAGGGCTTGTGTGCCACTCCTGACTCCTGTGTGTGCCATCTCTCACTCAGTGGGCCATAGAAAGCCTTTTTTTTTATTATTTGGTTTCTAAATTGTCCCTGAAAAAAATCATTTTATCTTATTTGGTTTCTAAAGTCTCCCTGAAAAAAAAAAAAAATTAAAACAGTGGGAGATTAATATTGCCCTTTCTGCTTGTGTGCCAGTCTTGACTCCTGGGTGTGCCATCTCTCTCTCTCAAATTGTGGGCCATAGAAAGCCTATTAATTTTTTTGCTTGATTTGGGTTCTAAAATATACCTGAAAAAAAATCACTACATCAATCAGTGGGAGAAAAATATTGGCCTCAGGGCTTGTGTGCCACTCCTGACTCCTGTGTGTGCCATCTCTCACTCAGTGGGCCATAGAAAGCCTATTCATTTTTTTGCTTGATTTGGGTTCTAAAATCTACCTGAAAAAAAATCACTACATCAATCAGTGGGAGAAAAATATTGGCCTCAGGGCTTGTGTGCCACTCCTGACTCCTGTGTGTGCCATCTCTCACTCAGTGGGCCATAGAAAGCCTATTCATTTTTTTGCTTGATTTGGGTACTAAAATCTACCTGAAAAAAAATCATTACATCAATCAGTGGGAGAAAAATATTGGCCTCAGGGCTTGTGTGCCACTCCTGACTCCTGTGTGTGCCATCTCTCACTCAGTGGGCCATAGAAAGCCTATTAATTTTTTTGCTTGATTTGGGTTCTAAAATCTACCTGAAAAAAAATCACTACATCAATCAGTGGGAGAAAAATATTGGCCTCAGGGCTTGTGTGCCACTCCTGACTCCTGTGTGTGCCATCTCTCACTCAGTGGGCCATAGAAAGCCTTTTTTTATTATTATTTGGTTTCTAAATTGTCCCTGAAAAAAATCATTTGATCTTATTTGGTTTCTAAAGTCTCCCTGAAAAAAAAAAAAAATTAAAACAGTGGGAGATTAATATTGCCCTTTCTGCTTGTGTGCCAGTCTTGACTCCTGGGTGTGCCATCTCTCTCTCTCAAATTGTGGGCCATAGAAAGCCTATTAATTTTTTTGCTTGATTTGGGTTCTAAAATCTACCTGAAAAAAAATCACTACATCAGTCAGTGGGAGAAAAATATTGGCCTCAGGGCTTGTGTGCCACTCCTGACTCCTGTGTGTGCCATCTCTCACTCAGTGGGCCATAGAAAGCCTATTAATTTTTTTGCTTGATTTGGGTACTAAAATCTACCTGAAAAAAAATCACTACATCAATCAGTGGGAGAAAAATATTGGCCTCAGGGCTTGTGTGCCACTCCTGACTCCTGTGTGTGCCATCTCTCACTCAGTGGGCCATGGAAAGCCTATTATTTTTTTTGCTTGATTTGGGTACTAAAATCTACCTGAAAAAAAATCACTACATCAATCAGTGGGAGAAAAATATTGGCCTCAGGGCTTGTGTGCCACTCCTGACTCCTGTGTGTGCCATCTCTCACTCAGTGGGCCATAGAAAGCCTATTAATTTTTTTGCTTTATTTGGGTTCTAAAATCTACCTGAAAAAAAATCACTACATCAATCAGTGGGAGAAAAATATTGGCCTCAGGGCTTGTGTGCCACTCCTGACTCCTGTGTGTGCCATCTCTCACTCAGTGGGCCATAGAAAGCCTTTTTTATTATTATTATTTGGTTTCTAAATTGTCCCTGAAAAAATCATTTTATCTTATTTGGTTTCTAAAGTCTCCCTGAAAAAAAATAAATAAATAAAATAGGTGGGAGATTAATATTGACATTTGTGCTTGAGTGACAGTCCTGCGTGTGTGGCATCTCTGTGATTTGGTGCCACAGAAAACAGAGTGTGTAACATTGGGCCTGATTTTCCTTGTGGTCTCACCAACCTGTAAAGGGATATTGAAATCATACTGAAGTTATAGCTCACCGTGTAAGTTGTTTGACAGCAACAAATAAAGTTACTTTGGTTAAGTTTTTAAAACAATGAGGAAGTCTTGTGCAAGAGGTCGTGGCCGTGGGCTTTCATTGTCAGCTGGTAATGATGGTAGTGGTAGTGGAGCATCAGGTGGTCGTGGGGATAAAAATATTCCACCTAAGTCTGGAGCTGTGGAGCCAGGTTCGTTGTCTGGCTACACAAGGCCTCGAATGCTCTCTTTTCTGGGAGTAGGAAAACCGCTTTTAAAGCCGGAGCAGCAACAGCAAGTTTTGGCTTACCTTGCAGACTCAGCCTCTAGCTCTTTTGCCTCCTCTTCTGAAACTGGTAAATGTAAAAACAGCGCGTCGCTTGTGGATGTTCACGGTCAGGGACAAGTCGCTTCCTTGTCCTCCTCAGCAAAAACAACAACAAGAGAGAAGGATGCAGCAGGCGACACAACGGGTTACTCCATGGAGCTCTTTACACATACCGTCCCTGGCTTAGAAAGTGAAACACTTAACAGGCCATGCCCATTACAAGTAGATTATGACATGGAGTGCACTGATGCACAGCCACAGCCAGAGTACTATGCTGCTCCTTTGACTCAGACCACAACATTGCCCTCTCAGGGTACTGATCCACAATCAGACCCTGATGAGACTATGTTGCCCCGCCACGAACGCTATACCACCGACCGACACGGTGACACAGACGAAGTTGCACACGAGCTCGAAGAGGAGGTAATAGATGACCCAGTTGTTGACCCCGATTGGCAGCCATTGGGGGAACAGGGTGCAGGCAGCAGTAGTTCAGAAGTGGAGGTGGAGGAGGGGCCACAGCAGGCATCAACATCGCAACAGGTTCCATCTGCCGGTCCCGTATCTGGGCCAAAACGCGTGTCAAAGCCAAAACCTGTTGGAGGACAGCGTGGCCATCTGGTAAAGCTCAGTCTGCAATCCCTGAAAAGGGATCCGATGCTAGGAAGAGTGCAGTCTGGCATTTTTTTAAACAACATCCAATTGATCTGCGCAAAGTCATCTGTCAAAAATGTTCAACTAGCTTAAGCAGAGGTCAGAATCTGAAAAGTCTCAATACTAGTTGCATGCATAGACACTTAACCACCATGCATTTTCAAGTCTGGACTAACTACCAAACGTCCCTTAAGGTTGTAGCACCCTCGGCCAATGAAGCTAGTCAGCAACGCAACATCCCTTCCGTCACTGTAAGGCCACCATTTTCCGCACCACCGGCAGTATCTGTGCAGGTTTCTTTGCCAGCCAAAAGCAGTCAGGGTCAGGGAATCACCAGTTTTGTAGGAGGAAATATTGCATCTAGGGCAGCGGCGGAAACAATACCGTCTCCAACTGTCTCTCAGTCTGCCATGTCCACCGGCACACCCGAAAGTTCCACGATCTCCATCTCTCCAGTCCAGCTCACCCTACATGAGACTCTGGTTAGAAAAAGGAAGTACTTATCCTCGCATCCGCGTACACAGGGTTTTAACGCCCACATAGCTAGACTAATCTCGTTAGAGATGATGCCCTACCGGTTAGTTGAAAGCAAAGCTTTCAAAGCCCTGATGGAGTACGCTGAACCACGATACGAGCTACCCAGTCGACACTTTTTTTCCAGAAAAGCCATCCCAGCCCTGCACCAGCATGTTAAACAGCGCATCGTCCATGCACTCAGGCAATCTGTGAGTACAAAGGTGCACCTGACTACAGATGCATGGACCAGTAGGCATGGCCAGGGACGTTATGTGTCCATCATGGCACACTGGGTGAATGTGGTGGATGCAGGGTCCACAGGGGACATCAATTTCGGGACAGTTGTGCCTAGCCCACGGTCTAGGAAACAGTTGGCTGTAGGCGTTCGCACCCCCTCCTCCTCCTCCTCGTCCTCCTGCAGAAGCTACAGCTCTTCCACAGACCGCAGTCGGCCAACCACTCCATCGGCAGATGACACTGTTGCACACCAGTTGTCCCATTATGGGCCAGCTACTGGCAAGCGTCAGCAGGCTGTATTGGCTATGAAGTGTTTGGGCGACAACAGACACACCGCGGAAGTTCTGTCCGAGTTCTTGCAACAAGAAACTCAGTCGTGGCTGGGCACAGTAGATCTTGAGGCAGGCAAGGTAGTGAGTGATAACGGAAGGAATTTCATGGCTGCCATCTCCCTTTCCCAACTGAAACACATTCCTTGCCTGGCTCACACCTTAAACCTGGTGGTGCAGTGCTTATTGAAAACTTATCCTGGGTTCTCCGACCTGCTCCTCAAAGTGCGTGGACTTTGCTCACATATCCGACGTTCGCCTGTACACTCCAGCCGTATGCAGACCTATCAGCGGTCTTTGAACCTTCCCCAGCATCGCCTAATCATAGACGTTGCAACAAGGTGGAACTCAACACTGCACATGCTTCAGAGACTGTGCCAACAGAGGCGGGCTGTTATGTTTTTGTGGGAGGATACACATACACGGGCAGGCAGTAGGATGGCAGACATGGAGTTGTCAGGTGTGCAGTGGTCGAAGATACAAGACATGTGTCAAGTCCTTCAGTGTTTTGAGGAATGCACACGGCTGGTTAGTGCAGACAACGCCATAATAAGCATGAGCATCCCCCTAATGTGTCTGCTGATGCAAAGTTTGACGCACATAAAGGATCAGGCGTCTGCACCAGAGGAAGAGGAAAGCCTTGATGACAGTCAGCCATTGTCTGGTCAGGGCAGTGTACAGGACGAGGTAGCGGGTGAAGAGGAGGTGGAGGACGAGGAGGATGATGGGGATGAGTATATTTTTAATGCGGAAGCTTTCCCGGGGGCACTGGAAATTGGTTGCGTGGCAAGGACGGGTTCTGGTTTTTTGAGGGACACAAGTGACGTAGATTTGCCTGAAACTGCCCCTCAACCAATCACAACCGTAGATTTGACAACTGGAACTTTGGCCCACATGGCGGATTATGCCTTACGTATCCTAAAAAGGGACACACGCATTACGAAAATGATGAACGATGACGATTACTGGTTGGCCTGCCTCCTTGATCCACGCTATAAAGGCAAATTGCAAAATATTATGCCACATGAGAACTTGGAACTAATATTAGCAACCAAACAATCAACTCTTGTTGACCGTTTGCTTCAGGCATTCCCAGCACACAGCGCACGTGATCGTTCTCACACGAGCTCCAGGGGGCAGCAGACTAGGAGTGTTAGGGGTGCACACATCAGAAGTGGCGTTGGACAGAGGGGTTTTCTGACCAGGTTGTGGAGTGATTTTGCTATGACCGCAGACAGGACAGGTACTGCTGCATCAATTGAAAGTGACAGGAGACAACATTTGTCCAGTATGGTTACTAACTATTTTTCATCCCTTATCGATGTTCTCCCTCAACCGTTATTCCCATTTGATTACTGGGCATCAAAATTAGACACCTGGCCAGAATTGGCAGAATATGCATTGCAGGAGCTTGCTTGCCCGGCAGCAAGTGTCCTATCAGAAAGAGTATTCAGTGCTGCAGGTTCAATATTAACCGAAAAAAGGACTCATCTGGCTACCCAAAATGTTGATGATCTAACATTCATTAAAATGAACCACAACTAGATTTCTAAATCTTTTGCCCCACCTTGCCCGGCCGACACCTAGCTTTCCTATGAAAAGCTCTTGCCTGTGGACTACTGTGAATTACTTTTCTAATGTCTAATTTGCTGCAGCTGATTGTCCAGCATACGACATGTTTACACCTCCCTAAATGGCCAAACTCACCACACGGGGCCGTGGTATCGCGACTTGGCGCAAGCACCCGTGAGACTGCTGTTTGTCTGAAGAGGTGGGTGTGCTCGCTTTTGGTCGACGGCATTGCTACTGGGTCCCTCATAGTACAATAAAGTGTCTCTGGCGGTGGTGGTGCGCACCCAACGTCAGACACACTGTTGTAACATGAGGGGCCCTGGGCCTGTACCGCCGGCCACAAGAGAGTTCACCCACCCCCAGGTCAAACATTGCTCTACCACTTCCACAGTTATCTCTCACACTTCCACCAATGTTTAGTCTATGCGCTGACATCCTTCCATACCTGCCACTGACAATACCATTGTGTTGACATGTATGATGGTACTTAACATAGTCAGGGGCAGTGTCCTCTATTTACCACAGTAAATACTTTGCGCTAAATTAGTAGGTCTGAAACAACGCAGAGGATCCCACCCCTGAACCTAATGTTTGCACCCTTTAGTGTTTTTGTTTTGTTTTAATGCGAGACATTCACATTTATTTGTTGTTTTGGACTACTAACTGACAGACACTCATTACAATCGGCCTCCATTGACCAGACCACTGCTGCCCGTGTACCCCTGGAACCAATTATAAAGTGCCTACAGCCAGCCCATTTTATTATGTTAGGCCTTGGAAGCCTGTCTGCGGTCCCTCCTTCCACTAGGCCTCCAATGACCAGACCAGTGCTGCCCGTGTCCCCCTGGAACCAATTATAAAGTGCCTACAGCCAGCCCATTTTATTATGTTAGGCCTTCGAAGCCTGTCTGCGGTCCCTCCTTCCACTAGGCCTCCACTGACCTGACCACTGCTGCCCGTGTACCCCTGGAACCAATTATAAAGTGCCTACAGCCAGCCCATTTTATTATGTTAGGCCTTCGAAGCCTGTCTGCGGTCCCTCCTTCCACTAGGCCTCCAATGACCTGACCACTGCTGCCCGTGTACCCCTGGAACCAATTATAAAGTGCCTACAGCCAGCCCATTTTATTATGTTAGGCCTTCGAAGCCTGTCTGCGGTCCCTCCTTCCACTAGGCCTCCAATGAACAGACCACTGCTGCCCGTGTCCCCCTGGAACCAATTATGAAGTGCCTACAGCCAGCCCATTTTATTATGTTAGGCCTTCGAAGCCTGTCTGCGGTCCCTCCTTCCACTAGGCCTCCAATGACCAGACCACTGCTGCCCGTGTACCCCTGGAACCAATTATAAAGTGCCTACAGCCAGCCCATTTTATTATGTTAGGCCTTCGAAGCCTGTCTGCGGTCCCTCCTTCCAGTAGGCCTCCAATGACCAGACCACTGCTGCCCGTGTCCCCCTGGAACCAATTATAAAGTGCCTACAGCCAGCCCATTTTATTATGTTAGACCTTCGAAGCCTGTCTGCGGTCCCTCCTTCCACTAGGCCTCCAATGACCTGACCACTGCTGCCCGTGTACCCCTGGAACCAATTATAAAGTGCCTACAGCCAGCCCATTTTATTATGTTAGGCCTTCGAAGCCTGTCTGCGGTCCCTCCTTCCAGTAGGCCTCCAATGACCAGACCACTGCTGCCCGTGTCCCCCTGGAACCAATTATAAAGTGCCTACAGCCAGCCCATTTTATTATGTTAGGCCTTCGAAGCCTGTCTGCGGTCCCTCCTTCCACTAGGCCTCCAATGACCAGACCAGTGCTGCCCGTGTCCCCCTGGAACCAATTATAAAGTGCCTACAGCCAGCCCATTTTATTATTTTAGGCCTTCGAAGCCTGTCTGCGGTCCCTCCTTCCACTAGGCCTCCAATGACCAGACCAGTGCTGCCCGTGTCCCCCTGGAACCAATTATAAAGTGCCTACAGCCAGCCCATTTTATTATGTTAGGCCTTCGAAGCCTGTCTGCGGTCCCTCCTTCCACTAGGCCTCCACTGACCTGACCACTGCTGCCCGTGTACCCCTGGAACATATTTTACAGTGCATAGAGCCTATTTTTTTATTTTATTTAATATTAATAAAGCCATGATGGACTACGCTGTACCACGCTATGAGCTACCCAGTTGACAATTCTTTTGCGAGAAAAGCCATCCCACCCCTCCACCAGCATGTTAAAGACCACATTGTCCTTTCATTCTGTCAATCTGTGAGTCCAAAGGTACACCTGACAACAGACACATGGAGCGGTAGGCATGGCCACGGAAGGTTACGTGTCCTTTGTGGCGCAATGGGTTAATGTATTGGATGCATAGTCCACACAGGGGACAGCCTGGTAAGTCTGTCTGCAGTCCCTAATTCAAGTTGTCCTCAAATGAATAAATCTGAGCTTCCACCTTCTGGCTCTCATTAAGTGCTGTTTTTTAAAAGATTGGTGGTTCCGGCCTACTAACGGTGTCTGCCCCTGCCTGGTGTTGTCCTCAACTGAATAAAGCTGATCTTCTACCTTCTGGCTCTGATTAAGCTTTTTTTTTTTTTTTTTTAATTGCTGGATGGGGATTAATACCTCTGTTTGCTGCTCCCTGGTGTTTGTCCTCAACTGAATAAAGCTGAGCTTCTACCTTCTGGCTCTCATTAAGTGCTGTTTTTTAAAAGATTGGTGGTTCCGGCCTACTAACGGTGTCTGCCCCTGCCTGGTGTTGTCCTCAACTGAATAAAGCTGAGCTTCTACCTTCTGGCTCTCATTAAGTGCTGTTTTTTAAAAAATTGGTGGTTCCGGCCTACTAACGGTGTCTGCCCCTGCCTGGGCTTCTACCTTCTGGCTCTCTTTAAGTGCTGTTTTTTAAAAAATTGGTGGTTCCGGCCTACTAACGGTGTCTGCCCCTGCCTGGTGTTGTCCTCAACTGAATAAAGCTGAGCTTCTACCTTCTGGCTCTGATTAAGCTTTCTTTTTTTTTTTTTTTTAATTGCTGGATGGGGCCTAATACCTCTGTTTGCTGCTCCCTGGTGTTTGTCCTCAACTGAATAAAGCTGAGCTTCTACCTTCTGGCTCTCATTAAGTGCTGTTTTTTAAAAGATTGGTGGTTCCGGCCTACTAACGGTGTCTGCCCCTGCCTGGTGTTGTCCTCAACTGAATAAAGCTGAGCTTCTACCTTCTGGCTCTGATTAAGCTTTTTTTTTTTTTAATTGCTGGATGGGGCCTAATACCTCTGTTTGCTGCTCCCTGGTGTTTGTCCTCAACTGAATAAAGCTGAGCTTCTACCTTCTGGCTCTCATTAAGTGCTGTTTTTTAAAAGATTGGTGGTTCCGGCCTACTAACGGTGTCTGCCCCTGCCTGGTGTTGTCCTCAACTGAATAAAGCTGAGCTTCTACCTTCTGGCTCTGATTAAGCTTTTTTTTTTTTTAATTGCTGGATGGGGCCTAATACCTCTGTTTGCTGCTCCCTGGTGTTTGTCCTCAACTGAATAAAGCTGAGCTTCTACCTTCTGGCTCTCATTAAGTGCTGTTTTTTAAAAGATTGGTGGTTCCGGCCTACTAACGGTGTCTGCCCCTGCCTGGTGTTGTCCTCAACTGAATAAAGCTGAGCTTCTACCTTCTGGCTCTCATTAAGTGCTGTTTTTTAAAAAATTGGTGGTTCCGGCCTACTAACAGTGTCTGCCCCTGCCTGGTGTTGTCCTCAACTGAATAAAGCTGAGCTTCTACCTTCTGGCTCTCATTAAGTGCTGTTTTTTAAAAGATTGGTGGTTCCGGCCTACTAACGGTGTCTGCCCCTGCCTGGTGTTGTCCTCAACTGAATAAAGCTGAGCTTCTACCTTCTGGCTTTTGGCCTACAGTAGCAAATATTAAACTGCATTTGGCCTATTAGTGTGTTTGGGCCCTTAAAACAGTGTCTGCTGCTCCTGAGTTTGCTACTCCACTCAACAAAGCAATGCCGCCTGTTTAGTCCTGTTACCAATTTTCAACTGCATTTAGCCTACTTTATTCTTTGGCCCTATATCTGTTTCCTCCTCATCCTGCCCATTCCCCAGCCACTGCTAGATGAGTCTGCTGGTACATTGACCTAGACCACTACATTCCCCTTGCACTCTACACAGCCAGAATCTGACCCTGCTGAAAGTAAGGTTCCCCTTCCCGCATGTTATACCACCTTACACAGGGACAAAGAGGAAGGTGCAGATGAAAGTGCAGGTTCCTTCATCATGTGGGGGGGGCATACTCGTTGGCGACGTCACTGGAACAGGGCCCCTCAGAGTACGCAAAAGTGTCGCTGCTGGTGGGAGGCGCCCCCGCCGTGCAAACACACCGCTGTACTTTGAGGGGCCCTGTGCCAGTGCCAATGCCAACGAGGGGGCCTCCCTGCTTGCTTAGGATCACAGCACTTGCAAACTTGACATACTTACCTCTCACTGCTCCACCGCCGTGACGTAGTCCACGTTTCCTGGGCCCACTAAAAGCTTGAACCAGCCCTACCCTCCACAACTTTTGCAAAATGACCCCCAAGTTCCAATGCCCAACTATTATTATAAAGGTAATTAAGATTGACAAGCTTCAGAAACAAGAGTGGATGTTTTTGGCATTAAAATGGGCACTGTAGGTGTTTTCCTGGCCTCCACTCACTGCCGACTATGCTTCCCCATTGACTTGCATTGGGTTTCGTGTTTCGGTCGATCCCCGACTTTCAGCGAATCGGCCGACTGCACTCGACTCGACTCTGGACAAAGTCGGGTTTCACAAAACCCGACTCGACCTTAAAAAAATGAAAGTCGCTCAACCCTAACTACGACGTTTAATAAGACTAAAACAAAGGGTATTCAAAATCTTTACGGCCGAGACTACAGAAATAGCGTTTCAGGAGTATAAAGATTTAGGTAAGAAATGTAAAAAAACAAATCAAGCTGGCAAAGTTATCCACAGATAAATAAATCGCCAGCTACATTAAAATAAATCCCAAAAATGTTATAAATACATTAATGCCAAAAAGAAAAAAAGATGGCATAGGCCCTTTAACCCCTTCATGACCTTGGGATTTTCAATTTTTCCGTGTTTGTTTTTTGCTCCTCTTCTTCCCAGAGCCATAACTTTTTTATTTTTCCGTCAATATGGCCATGTGAGGACTTATTTTTTGCGAAACAAGTTGTACTTTTGAATGACATCATTTGTTTTAGCATTTCATGTACTAGAAAACGGGAAACAAAATTCCAAGTGCTGTGAAATTTCAAAAATAGTGCAATCCCACACTTGTTTTTTGATTGGCTTTTTTACTAGGTTCACTAAATGCTTAAACTGACCTACCATTATGATTGTCCAGGTCAGTATGAGTTCATAGACTCCAAACATGTCTAGGTTCTCTTTTATCTAGGTGGTGAAAAAAAATTCCAAACTTTGCTAAAAAAAAAAAAAAAATTGCCCCATTTTCCGATACCCGTAGCGTCTCCATTTTTCATGATCTGGGGTCGGGTGAGGGCTTATTTTTTGCGGGCTGAGCTGGTGTTTTTAATGATAGCATTTTTGTGCAGACACGTTCTTTTGATCACCTGTTATTGCATTTTAATGCAATATCACGGTGACCAAAAAAACGTAATTCTGGTGTTTCAAATTTTTTTCTCGCTATGCCGTTTAGCGATCAGGTTAATCCTTTTTTTTTATTGATTTATTTTGAATGGGGCGAAAGGGGGGTGATTTAAACTTTTATTTTTTTATTTTTTTCACATTTTTTTTTTACTTTTTTTTTACATTTTGCCATGCTTCAATAGCCTCCATAGGAGGCTAGAAGCTGGCACAATGCTATCGGCTCTGCTACATAGCAGCGATCATCAGCAGCAGAAATGCAGGTGTGCTATGAGCGCCGACCACAGGGTGGCGCTCACAGCAGGCTGGCATCAGTAACCATAGAGGTCTCTGCCCCCAGTGTCTAGTATCTCTGCCCCCAGTGTCCAGCATCTCTGCCCCCAGTGTGTCCAGCATCTCTGCCCCCAATGTGTCCAGCATCCTGCCTACAGTGTGTCCAGCATCTCTGCCCCCAGTGTTCAGCATTTCTGCCCCCAGTGTCCAGCATCTCTGCCCCCAATGTGTCCAGCATCCTGCCCCCAGTGTGTCCAGCATATTGCCCCCAGTGTGTCCAGCATATTGCCCCAGTGTGTCCAGCATATTGCCCCAGTGTCTCCAGCATTCTGCTCCAGTGTGTCCAGCAATCTGCCCCAGTGTGTCCAGCATCCTGTCCCCAGTGTGTCCAGCAATCTGTCCCAGTGTGTCCTGCCCCCAGTGTCTCCAGCATATTGCCCCCAGTGTGTCCAGCATATTGCCCCCAGTGTCTTCAGCATATTGCACCCAGTGTGTCCAGGTTTCTGCCCCAGTGTGTCCAGCATATTGCCCCCAGCTTGTCCAGCACTTCTGCCCACAGCGTGTCCAGCATTTCTGCCCCCTGTCTCCAGCATTCTGCCCCGGGATCGCCGCTCTAAAAAAAAATACAAACAAAAAACAAAAAAAACACGAGTTCTTACTTACCTAGCCACGCTCCTATGGCGGCTGGCGGGCGAAGCTTTCTTCCTCCACTCAGGTGAAGCGCGCACTCGCCGGCGGCTGACAATGATGTCAGACGCCGGCGACGTGCGCCCTGCGGCACACGTCAGCTGCCAGCCTCCAATTGGCTGGCGGCTGTTAACTATTGACGTGCGGGCCCGCACCCGCACGTCAATAGTCTTACTGCCGCAGCGCCTGTAGGGGTGGCCCGGTGAGCAGATGATACGGGGCCCCATGCGTGCCCCCTCTGCCCACCGGGCCCATACGCCAGTCAGGGCAGTAATGCCCTGATGGCAGCCGAGGTCAATCTGAGGGGTTGCCCAGGGCCCCCCCACACCACTGAGCCCTGGGCTACCGCCCAGATTGACCCTATTATAATCCGTCACTGGCTAAATAGGAAATGGTTCTTTACAGTTAGAGCAGTTAGAGTGTGGAATGCCTTACCACAAGAGACATTAAGGCGAACCTGTCACTCCCCCAGGCATTTGAAACTAAAAGAGCCACCTTGTGCAGCAGTAATGCTGCATTCTGACAAGGTGGCTCTTTTAGTTATTGGTGCTGTAACTGCAGAAATAATCCATTTTGTAATTTGTCCTAAATACCTTTCTTTAGTCCTGGAGGCAGACCTTTCCCCCCCTGCTGCAGACACCACACAGCCGTCACTCAAGTCTTCTTGGCGCCGGGCGCCGCCTCCTCGGCGCTGTTTTGAAATCAGCCGGCGCCTGCGCTCTTTTCTCCTGCCTTGGGCAGGCGCAGTGAGAGCTGCCCGTCCTCTGTTCTCATATGCAGTCTAGCTGACTGCACCTGTGCCGCCGCCCTGCCTGTGAATCCCAGCCCCACAGTGAGAATAAATCAGAAGACACTGCGGGGCTGGGATTCACAGGCAGGGCAGCCGCACAGGCGCAGTCAGCTAGACTACATATGAGGACAGAGGACCGGCAGCGCTCACTGCACCTGCCCAAGGCATGACAAAAGAGCGCAGGCGCTGGCTGATTTCAAAACAGTGCTGAGGAGGCGGCGCCCAGCGCCAAGAAGACGTGAGTGACGGCTGTGTGGCGTCTGCAGCAGGGGGGGAAGGCCTGCCTCCAGGACTGAAGAAGTAGAGTTGAGCGACTTTTACTTTTTTAGGATCGAGTCGGGTTTCGCGGGTTTTCAAAAGTTGGGTCTCCGACTTTCTCAAAAGTCGGGTCGGGTGAAATCAGCCGATTATTGCGAAAAGTCGGGGGCCGGCTGAAACACAAAACCCAATGCAAGTCAATGGGGAATCAAAGTCGGCAGAGAGTGGAGGACAGGAAAACACCTACAGTGTCAATCTTAATTTACTTTATAATAATAGTTAGGTATGAAAACTGGGGGTCATTTGGCTAAATTTGTCGGGGGGTAGGGCTGGCTCAAGTTTTTCGTTGGCCCAGGAAACGAGGAATACGTCACGGCGGTGGAGCAGGGAGAGGTAAGCATTTAAACTTTGCAAGTGCTGTGATCCTGAGCAAGAAGGGGGGGGCCCACTCGTTCGCATTGGCACTGGCACAGGGCCCCTCAAAGTACGGCGGTGTGTATGACGGCGGGGGCGCCTCCCACCGGCAGAGACACTTTTGCATACTATGAGGGGCCCTGTGCCAGTGACATTGCCAACGAGTATGCCCCCCCACCTGATGAAGGAACCTGCTCTTTCATCTGCACCTTCCTCTTTGTCCCCGTATAAGGTGGTATAGTATGCGGGAAAGGGAACCTGACTTTCAGCAGGGTCAGATTCTGGCTGTGTAGTGCAAGGGGAATGTAGTGGTCTGGGTCAATGTACCAGCAGAGTCATCTAGCAGTGGCTGGGCAATGAGCAGGATGACGAGGAAACACAGATATATGCCCAAATAATAAAGTAGGCTAAATGCAGTTCAAAACTGGTAACAGGACTAAACAGGCAGCATAGCATTGTTCAGCGGAGGACAACTGTAATGAGAGGCTGACAATTAGTAGGCCAAATAAAGTAAGTAGGCTAAATGCAGTTCAAAATCGGTAACAGGACTAAACTGGCGGCATAGCTTTGTTCAGCGGAGGACAACTGTAAGGAGTGGCGCAGACAGACTTCGTAGGCCTAAAATAAAAAAGTAGGCTAAATGCAGTTCAAAATTGGTAACAGTAGTACACAGGCGGCATAGCTTTGTTCAGCGGAGGACAACTGTAATGAGAGGCTGACAATTAGTAGGCCCAAAAAAGTAAGTAGGCTAAATGCAGTTCAAAACTGGTAACAGGAGTGAACTGGCGCCATAGCTTTGTTCAGCGGAGGACAATTGTAAGGAGTGGCGCAGACAGACAGACGCAGTGACGTGACAGACACCGGAATGTAAGTAGGTACTGTTTTTTTTTTTTACATTTACAATGGTAACCAGGGTAAACATCGGGTTACAAAGTGCGGCCCTGCGCTTAGTAACCCAATGTTTACCCTGGTTACCAGTGAAGACATCGCTGGATCGGTGTCACACACGCCGATCCAGCGATGACTAGTGTTGAGCATTCCGATACCGCAAGTATCGGGTATCGGCCGATACTTGCGGTATCGGAATTCCGATACCGGGATTCCGATACTTGCCGCGTATCGGATACCGGAATCGGAAGTTCTAAGATTCAAAAAGCAGAAATTCAGCCAATGAGATTGATTCCAAGTGTGGGCACATCCTGTTTAGCATGGAGGGCATGAAACTACTGGCAAGGCTGTGATTGGCTGGTGTAATGATGTCATGATGCAGTTTAAAAGTCGCTGGCGCCATTTTGCGATCACTCTGCTGTGAATTCAGTTAGTGACAGGACGCTGTTTGCTGACTGAGGGACAGTTTAGAGATAGCGATTTGCTTCTTTGTGCTTTCCAAAGGCTAATTTAGCAACCGCTGTGTTCACCTACTATTCACCTTGCTTTTGCCTTGTAGCGCTGTTTTCACAGCGATCTGCAGGGTCTGTGTGTGTGTGTGTGTGAGTGCAGCCCAGTCTCCAGTCTGAGTGCAGCCACATAGGCCATCCATAGTTGGTTGTATTCAGTTCAGGGAGGGTGGTTCATTGCCTCATACTGTTCCTTTTTTTTTTTTTTTTCCCAAGTAGTGTAGTCTGCTGCTAATTTATTCAAAAAAATCCTATTAGTGTCTTTCCACCCGTCTCCAGCTAATTTGTGGAAAAACACTACATAGGATAAAGTAGAGGAGGGTTTTTGGGCCTTGCAGCGCCGTTTACGGCTGTCTGCACGGTCTCCGTGTGACTGCAGCTCGCCCTGTAATCTGTGAGCAGCTGTAGCCTGGTTGTCTCCAGCTCAGGGTTTTTCACTGCGTCATACCGCCAAATCAATTTTCTTTTTTTTCAAAGTAGTGTAGTCTGCTGCTAATTAATTTAAAAAAATCCTATTAGTGTCTTTCCACCCGTCTCCAGCTAATTTGTGGAAAAACACTACATAGGATAAAGTAGAGGAGGGTTTTTGGGCCTTGCAGCGCCGTTTACGGCTGTCTGCACGGTCTCCGTGTGACTGCAGCTCGCCCTGTAATCTGTGAGCAGCTGTAGCCTGGTTGTCTCCAGCTCAGGGTTTTTCACTGCGTCATACCGCCAAATCAATTTTCTTTTTTTTCAAAGTAGTGTAGTCTGCTGCTAATTAATTTAAAAAAATCCTATTAGTGTCTTTCCACCCGTCTCCAGCTAATTTGTGGAAAAACACTACATAGGATAAAGTAGAGGAGGGTTTTTGGGCCTTGCAGCGCCGTTTACGGCTGTCTGCACGGTCTCCGTGTGACTGCAGCTCGCCCTGTAATCTGTGAGCAGCTATAGCCTGGTTGTCTCCAGCTCAGGGTTTTTCACTGCGTCATACCGCCAAATCAATTTTCTTTTTTTTCCAAATAGTGTAGTCTGCTGCTAATTTATTCAAAAAAATCCTATTAGTGTCTTTCCACCCGTCTCCAGCTAATTTGTGGAAAAACACTACATAGGATAAAGTAGAGGAGGGTTTTTGGGCCTTGTAGCGCCGTTTACGTCTGTCTGCACGGTCTCCGTGTGACTGCAGCTCTATCTGTTGTCAGTTCAGCCCCCAAAAAATAAATAAATAATAAAGTTCACCAAACACACCAGTTACACCACTTTACATTTCTGTAGGCCACATTAGCTCATATTAAAGTCTAGTCCACACTTTAGATAATTAGTGCTTCTTATACCTGTTAGGAGGAGTTGCTCAGGAATAAGCACACAAATCCGTTAGTACTTTTCTGCTTATCTTTATCAGTCAACCAAGATGAAGAAGGCAGTGAGTAAGGCACGGGGGCGTGGGAGCCGTCGCGGAGCAGGGAGGGGACGTGGGGATTCTGTGCCTGCTGCGGGCACCGGTGACTCATCAGCACCCACTTTCACCAGGCAACAGTCGTTCATGCGAAGCTTTGTGTCCGAGCGCCGTACACCGCTGCTGCGTGAAGAACAAATTGAAGCTGTTGTCGGATGGATGGCAGCTAATGCATCAACTTCCATTAGTGCCACATCCTCTCAGACACAGAGCACTGGAGAGCAGCCATCTGTCTCTTCACCACCTGCCAAATTGCCCAGGCAGACAGAGAGCCCAGGACAGGAGCCGTCTCTACTTCTGTTCTCTGAATCTCTTGGCTTGGAAACAGGGGGCCAGCCAAGCAGCATTGGAGAAATGGAAGAAGAGGCAGGGTGCAGTGATGCCCAACAGCTTTTTCTGTCTTCCTCTGAAGAGGCGGGTGGGCCAGTGGCTCCGGTCACCACATCGCAGGCCGCATCAGCTGATGATGACACTCAGGTGCCACTTACTGGTGCGTGCTCTGCTGCTGAGACTACCCAGGAGGAGCAGTTGGGGGCAGAGGGTAGTGTAGATGATGAGGTCCTCGACCCATCTTGGCGTGAGGGACAGGAAGGTGGTGGGAGCAGCTCTGAGGAAGAGATTCCCCGTACGGCCCAAAGAGGGAGAGGGAGGGGGAAGACTGCGGATCCTGCAGCCTCCGCTTTGGCACCCGTTAGGAGCATGTCTCTTCCAAAAGCCAAAAAGGGCGCTCCCAAGACTTGCAGTGCCTGGTCCTTTTTTGACACAGTTGCAGATGACATTTGCTATGTCAGATGCAACGTGTGTCATCAAAAAGTCAAAAGAGGGAAAAATGTCAGCAACCTCAATACCTCCAACATGTGGAAACATGTGCGCAACAGGCACCCGGCGGAGTTAGAAAAACACACTGAAGAGGTAGGCCAACCAACAGCGGCAGCTACCACCTCTTCAGCTCGTGTTGCCTCTTCCTCTACCTCACACGCAGCTGGTTCGGCGTCCTCCCAGGATCGCCGTGGAAGAACCTCTGCCCCTGTTGTCCAGAGACCCGCTGTAATTCCACCCGCAGCGCCACTTTCCCAGTCATCCACACACTCCCAGCCCAGTCTACAGCCATCGGTAGTACAGGCATGGGAGAAAAGGCGGCCTTTCTCGTCAAACCACCCACGAGCACAGGCTCTGACTGCAGGCATTGCCAAACTTCTGTCACTGGAAATGCTGTCATTCAGGCTGGTGGAGACTGACAGCTTCCGTGACTTGATGTCATTGGCAGTCCCACAGTACAATGTGCCCAGCCGCTTTTACTTCAGCAGGCAAGCCGTCCCTGCCCTGCAGAAGCATGTGGAGGGACACATAAAACACGCGCTACTGAACGCCGTCAGTAGCAAGGTCCACCTCACCACCGATGCGTGGACCAGTCAACATGGACAGGGGCGATACCTTTCCCTCACTGCCCATTGGGTTAATGTCGTTGAGCCGGGTACAGACCGTGCGAGTGGCGCAGGACGTGTCCTGCCCACTCCAAGGATTGCAGGAATCCATTCTGTACGCATTGACTCCTCCTCTTACACCAGTTCCTCAGAATCATCGCTGCAGGAGCCGTCACAGTCCACCTCCACATGGACCCGTGATGAACGTGTACCTGTTACGACCGACATGAGCACAGCCGTGGCCAAACGTCAACAGGCCGTCTTGAAATTAATTTTCTTGGGGAATCGTAGCCACACAGCGCAGGAGCTCTGGAATGCCATCAAGCAGGAGAGCGATGTGTGGTTTGTGCCAGCGAATCTCCAGCCAGGCATGGTAGTGTGTGATAATGGCCGAAATCTGGTGGCAGCTCTGGGCCTCGGCAACCTCACTCACATCCCATGTCTGGCACATGTGCTCAATTTGGTCGTGCAGAGCTTTTTGAGGGACTATCCGGATCTTGATGCACTGCTGCACAAGGTCCGTCTAGAGTGTGCTCACTTGCGGCGTTCCAGCACGGCAAAAGCGCGCATTGCGGCTCTGCAGCGCCGACACCGCCTGCCGGAACATCGCATCATATGTGACCTACCTACCAGGTGGAATTCCACGTTACATATGTTGGAGCGGTTGTGTGAGCAGCAGCAAGCTGTAATGGAGTACCAGCTGCTTCAGGCGCAAAAAAGTCGCAGTCAGCGCCGTACAGACTTCACAACCACAGAGTGGGCCACTATGAATGACGTCTGCCAGGTTTTGCGTCCCTTTGATTATTCCACGCGGATGGCGAGTGCAGATGATGCACTAGTCAGCATGACTGTCCCCCTTATCTGCCTGCTTGAAAAATCACTGCAAGCGCTAAGGGATGATGTTGTGGAAGAGGTGGAGGATGAGGATTCACCATTTCCATCATCTTCTGGACAGTCAGCGCCACGTGGTTCCTCACAAACGCGTAGGCAGGGGACCGTTTGTGAGGAGGATGAGGAGGAGTCAATGGAGGAGGAAGACATCCGTCCAGAGGAGGGAGTTACACAATTGTCCAGTACTCAGTGTGTACAGCGAGGGTGGGGTGATGACGAGCGGGCAGAGATCACGCCTCCAGCAGGGGACAGCGTTTCTTGGGCAGTTGGCAGTCTGCAGCACATGGTGGATTACATGCTGCAGTGCCTGAGAAACGACCGCCGCATCGCCCACATTCTCAACATGTCTGATTATTGGGTGTTCACCCTCCTCGATCCTCGCTACCGGGACAACGTAGAAAGCCTCATCACACCGTTGAACCGGGAGCGAAAAATGCGGGAGTACCAAGACACACTGGTCAATTCCATCATCTTCTCCATTCCAACTGAGAGAAGTGCTGCTAGTGCATTCCAAAGCAGCTCAGTGCGTCCAGGCCGTGGTGGAGGCTCTGCACAAAGAGGGAGCAGAAGCAGTGCCTCTGCCCAAGGCAAGACCAGTATGGCCGAACTGTGGCACAGTTTTCTGTGCCCGCCACAAAAGTCTACACCATCACAGACGGCTCCAGTCAGCAGGAGGCAACGGTTCCGTCAGATGGTGACAGACTACATGTCTTGCCCTCTTGCTGTACTCCCAGACGGCTCTTCCCCTTTCAAGTTTTGGGTCTCAAAGCTGGATACATGGCCAGAGCTAAGCCAGTATGCATTGGAGGTGCTGTCTTGCCCTGCGGCCAGTGTATTATCGGAACGTGTCTTTAGTGCTGCAGGTGGTGTACTAACTGACCGTCGCATGCGACTATCCTCCGATAACGTTGACCGGCTTACTTTCCTGAAAATGAACAAGGCCTGGATCTCGCCGGAATTTGCCACTCCTCCTCCTGATTGAATAATTAGGTCACTGTATACGTTATCCAGGTCTCCTGTTGTGTTCATCTTTCTACCACCTGAACTTAAATTCCTGGGCTCCAACACCGCCAGTTGAGGCTCAGACGTGCCGTCTGCACAGTCAAAACATACGACCCAGTGTTATTGGGTTTCAGTAACGTCAGCTGATCCCCAGCTGTGTAGCCGGCAATGTGTCATGCGACCGCCACGCTGACACAACAACTGAAATGTAAGGGAATCTGTCCCCCCCCCCCCAAGGCGTTTGTTACTGAAAGAGCCACCTTGTGCAGCAGTAATGCTGCCCAAGGAAAAGGTAGCTATTTTTGTTTAGCTCCTTGCACACGCAGAACTTAACACTTATAAAATGTGTCCACTGATACCGTAAAACCGTCCCGGAGGTGGGACTTTCCTTCGTAATGTGACGCAGCCCAGCCGTCATTCCTACCCCCCCGGCGCCGCGCACCGGCTCCTCAGCGTTGTTTTATTCCGTCCAGGAGCCTGCGCTGTTATGTTATCCCGTGGCCAGGCACACTTAGCGCTGCCCGTCTTCTGGCATCATTTGGTGTCTGGATGGCTGCGCCTGTGCGGCCGCGCTGGCAGAGAGCCCGCCTCGCAGTGTCTTCTGATTTAATCCCACTGGGGGCCTGGGATCCATGGACATGCGCAGTGCATATCTGAACCTCCACCTCTCACTCATTTCCCTATGGCTTCTTCAGACTGTTCGGTGTCAGCTGGTCCCTAACAGCATGCCACGGCCGTGACACCGCACAGTCTGAAGAAGCCATAGGGAGATGAGTGAGAGGTGGAGGTTCAGATATGCACTGCGCATGTCCATGGATCCCAGGCCCCCAGTGGGATTAAATCAGAAGACACTGCGAGGCGGGCTCTCTGCCAGCGCGGCCGCACAGGCGCAGCCATCCAGACACCAAATGATGCCAGAAGACGGGCAGCGCTAAGTGTGCCTGGCCACGGGATAACATAACAGCGCAGGCTCCTGGACGGAATAAAACAACGCTGAGGAGCCGGTGCGCGGCGCCGGGGGGGTAGGAATGACGGCTGGGCTGCGTCACATTACGAAGGAAAGTCCCACCTCCGGGACGGTTTTACGGTTGCAGGGGACACATTTTATAAGTGTTTAGTTCTGTGTTTGCAAGGAGCATGATGAAAAGAGCCACCTTTTCCTTTTGCATCTTTTGTGCTGCACAAGCTGGCTCTTTCAGCTACAAACGCCTTGGGGGGGGGTTAAAGGTTCCCTTTCGACTTTCTCAGGCTTCGGCCTACATTGTGTTCCTCTGCTTTTCCACCTGTCCCTGGGCTCCAACACCGCTAGTTGTTGCCTGGTAGTGCTGTACGCACAGTCCCAACAGTCGCTCCTCTGTTATTGGGGTTCAGTAACGTCAGCTGTTCCCCTGCTGTGTGTGTGGCAATCCCTCCTACCTCCTCCAACCTCCTCCTCCTCCACCTGTCCCTGGGCTCCAACACCGCCAGTTGCCGTCCAGAAGTGCTGTACGCACAGTCAACAGTCCCTCCTCTGTTATTGGGGTTCAGTAACGTCAGCTGTTCCCCTGCTGTGTGTGTGGCAATCCCTCCTACCTCCTCCAACCTCCTCCAACCTCCTCCTCCTCCACCTGTCCCTGGGCTCCAACACCGCCAGTTGCCGTCCAGAAGTGCTGTATGCACAGTCAACAGTCGCTCCTCTGTTATTGGGGTTCAGTAACGTCAGCTGTTCCCCTGCTGTGTGTGTGGCAATCCCTCCTACCTCCTCCAACCTCCTCCTCCTCCACCTGTCCCTGGGCTCCAACACCGCCAGTTGCCGTCCAGAAGTGCTGTACGCACAGTCAACAGTCCCTCCTCTGTTATTGGGGTTCAGTAACGTCAGCTGTTCCCCTGCTGTGTGTGTGGCAATCCCTCCTACCTCCTCCTACCTCCTCCTCCTCCACCTGTCCCTGGGCTCCAACACCGCCAGTTGCCGTCCAGAAGTGCTGTACGCACAGTCAACAGTCCCTCCTCTGTTATTGGGGTTCAGTAACGTCAGCTGTTCCCCTGCTGTGTGTGTGGCAATCCCTCCTACCTCCTCCTACCTCCTCCTCCTCCACCTGTCCCTGGGCTCCAACACCGCCAGTTGCCGTCCAGAAGTGCTGTACGCACAGTCAACAGTCCCTCCTCTGTTATTGGGGTTCAGTAACGTCAGCTGTTCCCCTGCTGTGTGTGTGGCAATCCCTCCTACCTCCTCCAACCTCCTCCTCCTCCACCTGTCCCTGGGCTCCAACACCGCCAGTTGCCGTCCAGAAGTGCTGTACGCACAGTCAACAGTCGCTCCTCTGTTATTGGGGTTCAGTAACGTCAGCTGTTCCCCTGCTGTGTGTGTGGCAATCCCTCCTACCTCCTCCAACCTCCTCCTCCTCCACCTGTCCCTGGGCTCCAACACCGCCAGTTGCCGTCCAGAAGTGCTGTACGCACAGTCAACAGTCCCTCCTCTGTTATTGGGGTTCAGTAACGTCAGCTGTTCCCCTGCTGTGTGTGTGGCAATCCCTCCTACCTCCTCCAACCTCCTCCAACCTCCTCCTCCTCCACCTGTCCCTGGGCTCCAACACCGCCAGTTGCCGTCCAGAAGTGCTGTATGCACAGTCAACAGTCGCTCCTCTGTTATTGGGGTTCAGTAACGTCAGCTGTTCCCCTGCTGTGTGTGTGGCAATCCCTCCTACCTCCTCCAACCTCCTCCTCCTCCACCTGTCCCTGGGCTCCAACACCGCCAGTTGCCGTCCAGAAGTGCTGTACGCACAGTCAACAGTCCCTCCTCTGTTATTGGGGTTCAGTAACGTCAGCTGTTCCCCTGCTGTGTGTGTGGCAATCCCTCCTACCTCCTCCTACCTCCTCCTCCTCCACCTGTCCCTGGGCTCCAACACCGCCAGTTGCCGTCCAGAAGTGCTGTACGCACAGTCAACAGTCCCTCCTCTGTTATTGGGGTTCAGTAACCTCAGCTGTTCCCCTGCTGTGTGTGTGGCAATCCCTCCTACCTCCTCCTACCTCCTCCTCCTCCACCTGTCCCTGGGCTCCAACACCGCCAGTTGCCGTCCAGAAGTGCTGTACGCACAGTCAACAGTCCCTCCTCTGTTATTGGGGTTCAGTAACGTCAGCTGTTCCCCTGCTGTGTGTGTGGCAATCCCTCCTACCTCCTCCAACCTCCTCCTCCTCCACCTGTCCCTGGGCTCCAACACCGCCAGTTGCCGTCCAGAAGTGCTGTACGCACAGTCAACAGTCGCTCCTCTGTTATTGGGGTTCAGTAACGTCAGCTGTTCCCCTGCTGTGTGTGTGGCAATCCCTCCTACCTCCTCCAACCTCCTCCAACCTCCTCCTCCTCCACCTGTCCCTGGGCTCCAACACCGCCAGTTGCCGTCCAGAAGTGCTGTACGCACAGTCAACAGTCCCTCCTCTGTTATTGGGGTTCAGTAACGTCAGCTGTTCCCCTGCTGTGTGTGTGGCAATCCCTCCTACCTCCTCCAACCTCCTCCAACCTCCTCCTCCTCCACCTGTCCCTGGGCTCCAACACCGCCAGTTGCCGTCCAGAAGTGCTGTACGCACAGTCAACAGTCGCTCCTCTGTTATTGGGGTTCAGTAACGTCAGCTGTTCCCCTGCTGTGTGTGTGGCAATCCCTCCTACCTCCTCCAACCTCCTCCTCCTCCACCTGTCCCTGGGCTCCAACACCGCCAGTTGCCGTCCAGAAGTGCTGTACGCACAGTCAACAGTCCCTCCTCTGTTATTGGGGTTCAGTAACGTCAGCTGTTCCCCTGCTGTGTGTGTGGCAATCCCTCCTACCTCCTCCAACCTCCTCCAACCTCCTCCTCCTCCACCTGTCCCTGGGCTCCAACACCGCCAGTTGCCGTCCAGAAGTGCTGTATGCACAGTCAACAGTCCCTCCTCTGTTATTGGGGTTCAGTAACGTCAGCTGTTCCCCTGCTGTGTGTGTGGCAATCCCTCCTACCTCCTCCAACCTCCTCCAACCTCCTCCTCCTCCACCTGTCCCTGGGCTCCAACACCGCTAGTTGCCGTCCAGAAGTGCTGTACGCACAGAGCCAAACACCTCGCCAATGTGTTAGTGGGGTTCAGCACCGCCAGCTGTTCCCCTGCTGTGTATACGGCAACGTGTACTGCGACCGCCACGCAGACACAACAAGTTAAATGTAAGGGAACCTGACCCCCCCCCCCCCCAGGCGTTTGTTACTGAAGGAGCCACCTTGTGCAGCAGTAATAATGCAAAGGGAAAAAGTGCCTCTTTTCGTGATGCTCCTTGCACATGCTGAACCTAACACTTATGAAATGTGTCCCCACACAGCGTTAAACCGTCCGGTAGGTGGAACTTTCCTTTGTCGTGTGACGCAGCACAGCCATCATTTTTACCCCCTTGGCGCCGTGCGCCCCCTCCTCAGCGTTGTTTGAATCTGTCCCGGAGCCTGCGCTGTTAGGTTAGCCCTTGGCCATGCACACATGTTGCGCTGCCCGTCTTCTGACCTCATTTGGTGTCAGGCTGGCTGCGCCTGTGCGGGTGCGCTGGCCGAGATCCCGCCTCGCAGTGTCGTCTAATGTAATCCCACCGCGGGCCTGTGATCCGTGCCCGTGCGCAGTGCATATCCTCTCCTCTCACTCCCCTCCCTACGGCTTCTTCAGACTGTGCGATGTCAGCTGGTCCCTAATAGCATGCCACGGCCGTGACACCGCACAGTCTGAAAAAGCCGTAGGGAGGGGAGTGAGAGGAGAGGATATGCACTGCGCACGGGCACGGATCACAGGCCCGCGGTGGGATTACATTAGACGACACTGCGAGGCGGGATCTCGGCCAGCGCACCCGCACAGGCGCAGCCAGCCTGACACCAAATGAGGTCAGAAGACGGGCAGCGCAACATGTGTGCATGGCCAAGGGCTAACCTAACAGCGCAGGCTCCGGGACAGATTCAAACAACGCTGAGGAGGGGGCGCACGGCGCCAAGGGGGTAAAAATGATGGCTGTGCTGCGTCACACAACAAAGGAAAGTTCCACCTACCGGACGGTTTAACGCTGTGAGGAGACACATTTCATAAATGTTTGGTTCCGCATGTACAAGGACCATAATTAAAAGAGCTAAGTTTACCTTTTCCAGCATTAGTGCTGTACACAATGGCTCTTTCAGCTACAAACGCCTGGGGGGGGGGGGGTTAAAGGTTTCCTTTCAACTTGCTCGAGTGCAGGCTTCGGCCTACACTCCGCTCCCCCTGCTCCTCCTGCTGACCCTGGGCTCTAACACCGCCAGTTTTTGCCCAGATGTGCTAGCTGCACAGAGAAAAACACCAGCCAATGTGTCAGTGGGGTTCAGCACCGCCAGCTGTTCCCCTGCTGTGTAGCCGGCAACGTGTCCTGCGACCGCCACGCAGACACAAGAACTGAAATTGAAGGGAACCTGTCCCCCCTCCCCCAGGTGTTTCTATGTTTTACAGCTACCTTGAACAGCAGTAATGCTGCATGTGTTCAAGGTGGCTCAGAAACTTATTCTCCTTGCCCATGTTGAAGTGAACACGTCTAAAATGTGTCCTCTGTGACCATTAAAACGTCCCTCAGGTGTGATTTGACTTTGTATTGACACACGCAACAAGCTCCTTGGTAACGCTGCCCGTCTTCTGGCATCATTGTTTGGCTGGCTGCGCCTCTGCGGCCGCCCTGACCCACACAACGCCCCTCGTTGTCTTATTTATTGGGACTGCGAGGGTGTGATTGATGGGCAGGATCAGTGCATCAGTTCGCCTGTCCCTCCTCTCCTTCCGCCTTCTTCGGACTGTGCGGCTTCATGGCCGTGGCATGCGATAAGGGATCAGATGACGCCGCACAGTCTGAAGCGGGTGTAAGGACCCGAGTGTGAGAGGCCAACATATGTGCTGCGCCAGGCCCTGAATCCCAGCCCCGCAGTGTTTTAACAATGTTAAGACACTGCGGGGCTGGGATTCATGGTCATCGCGAACCGCACCGGCCGACATTACATGATGCCAGAAGATGGGCAGCGCTAACGGCGCTAGGCCAGGGGATAACACGACAGCGCAGACTCCTGTACAGCAAATAACAACGCTCGGGAGGCTGCACCCAGCACCAAGGTGGGATTCTTGACACCTGTGCTGCGTCTCATTACAAAGGGAACTCTCGCCTCCATTACACAGTTTGACTGTATAAAGGGCTAAATGTTATACGTGTTCCATTCAGCGTGTGCAAGGAGAAAAATTACAAGAGCAACCTTTGACTTGCGCAGCACTGCTGCTGCATAAGCTGTGGCTCTTCTACTTTCTAACCCCTGAGGGGGGGTTAAAGGTGACCTTTGAAATCGGTTCAAGTAGGCTTCGGCCTACACTCTGCTCCACCTGCAGAGCCCGGGCTCCAACAACGCTAGTTGCTGTCCGGAAGTGCTGGCTGCACAGAGCCAAACACCTCGCCAATGTGTCAGTGGGGTCCAGCACCGCCAGCTGTTCCCCTGCTGTGTAGCCGGCAACGTGTCCTGCAAAAGCCACGCAGACACAACAGACCCAAAGCTGCCGCCAGTGCAGGCTTCGGCCTACACTCCCCTCCCCCTGCTCCTCCTCCTCCTGCTCCTCCTCCTGCTGTCCCTGGGCTCTAACACACCGCCAGTTGGGGCCCAGATGTGCTAGCTGCACAGAGAAAAACACCAGCCAATGTGTCAGTGGGGTCCAGCACCGCCAGCTGTTCCCCTGCTGTGCAGCCGGCAACGTGTCCTGCAAAAGCCACGCAGACACAAGAACTGAAATTGAAGGGAACCTGTCCCCCCTCCCCCAGGCGTTTTTACGTTATCCAGCCACCTTGTACAGCGGTAATGCTGCATGTGTGCAAGGTGGCTCAGAAACGTATTCTCCTCGCACATGTGGAACTGAAAACACGTCTGCAATGTGTCCTCTGTGTGACCATTTAACCGTCCCGGTGGTGTGACTTTCCTTTGTAATGACACGCTGCAACCCCCTTGGTAGCGCTGCCCGTCTTCTGGCATCATTGTTTGGCTGCCTGCGCCTCTGCGGCCGCCCTGACCCACACAACGCCCCTCGTTGTCTTATTTATTGGGACTGCGAGGGTGTGATTGATGGGCAGGATCAGTGCATCAGTTCGCCTGTCCCTCCTCTCCTTCCGCCTTCTTCGGACTGTGCGGCTTCATGGCCGTGGCATGCGATAAGGGATCAGATGACGCCGCACAGTCTGAAGCGGGTGTAAGGACCCGAGTGTGAGAGGCCAACATATGTGCTGCGCCAGGCCCTGAATCCCAGCCCCGCAGTGTTTTAACAATGTTAAGACACTGCGGGGCTGGGATTCATGGTCATCGCGAACCGCACCGGCCGACATTACATGATGCCAGAAGATGGGCAGCGCTAACGGCGCTAGGCCAGGGGATAACACGACAGCGCAGACTCCTGTACAGCAAATAACAACGCTCGGGAGGCTGCACCCAGCACCAAGGTGGGATTCTTGACACCTGTGCTGCGTCTCATTACAAAGGGAACTCTCGCCTCCATTACACAGTTTGACTGTATAAAGGGCTAAATGTTATACGTGTTCCATTCAGCGTGTGCAAGGAGAAAAATTACAAGAGCAACCTTTGACTTGCGCAGCACTGCTGCTGCATAAGCTGTGGCTCTTCTACTTTGTAACCCCTGAGGGGGGGTTAAAGGTGACTTTTGAAATCGGTTCAATTAGGCTTCGGCCTACACTCTGCTCCACCTGCAGAGCCCGGGCTCCAACAACGCTAGTTGCTGTCCGGAAGTGCTGGCTGCACAGAGCCAAACACCTCGCCAATGTGTCAGTGGGGTCCAGCACCGCCAGCTGTTCCCCTGCTGTGTAGCCGGCAACGTGTCCTGCAAAAGCCACGCAGACACAACACACCCAAAGCTGCCGCCTGTGCAGGCTTCGGCCTACACTCCCCTCCCCCTGCTCCTCCTCCTCCTGCTCCTCCTCCTGCTGTCCCTGGGCTCTAACACACCGCCAGTTTTTGCCCAGATGTGCTAGCTGCACAGAGAAAAACACCAGCCAATGTGTCAGTGGGGTCCAGCACCGCCAGCTGTTCCCCTGCTGTGCAGCCGGCAACGTGTCCTGCAAAAGCCACGCAGACACAAGAACTGAAATTGAAGGGAACCTGTCCCCCCTCCCCCAGGCGTTTTTACGTTATCCAGCCACCTTGTACAGCGGTAATGCTGCATGTGTGCAAGGTGGCTCAGAAACGTATTCTCCTCGCACATGTGGAACTGAAAACACGTCTGAAATGTGTCCTCTGTGTGACTGACCATTTAACCGTCCCGGTGGTGTGACTTTCCTTTGTAATGACACGCTGCAACCCCCTTGGTAGCGCTGCCCGTCTTCTGGCATCATTGTTTGGCTGGCTGCGCCTCTGCGGCCGCCCTGACCCACACAACGCCCCTCGGTGTCTTATTTATTGGGACTGCGAGGGTGTGATTCATGGGCAGGATCAGTGCATCAGTTCGCCTGTCCCTCCTCTCCTTCCGCCTTCTTCGGACTGTGCGGCTTCATGGCCGTGGCATGCGATAAGGGATCAGATGACGCCGCACAGTCTGAAGCGGGTGTAAGGACCCGAGTGTGAGAGGCCAACATATGTGCTGCGCCAGGCCCTGAATCCCAGCCCCGCAGTGTTTTAACAATGTTAAGACACTGTGGGGCTGGGATTCATGGTCATCGCGAACCGCACCGGCCGACATTACATGATGCCAGAAGATGGGCAGCGCTAACGGCGCTAGGCCAGGGGATAACACGACAGCGCAGACTCCTGTACAGCAAATAACAACGCTCGGGAGGCTGCACCCAGCACCAAGGTGGGATTCTTGACACCTGTGCTGCGTCTCATTACAAAGGGAACTCGCGCCTCCAACACAGTTTGACTGTATAAAGGGCTAAATGTTATACGTGTTTCATTCAGCGTGTGCAAGGAGAAAAATTAAAAGAGCAACCTTTGACTTGTGCAGCACTACTGCTGCATAAGCTGTGGCTCTTCTACTTTCTAACCCCTGAGGGGGGGTTAAAGGTGACCTTTGAAATCGGTTCAAGTAGGCTTCGGCCTACACTCTGCTCCACCTGCAGAGCCCGGGCTCCAACAACGCTAGTTGCTGTCCGGAAGTGCTGGCTGCACAGAGCCAAACACCTCGCCAATGTGTCAGTGGGGTCCAGCACCGCCAGCTGTTCCCCTGCTGTGTAGCCGGCAACGTGTCCTGCAAAAGCCACGCAGACACAACAGACCCAAAGCTGCCGCCAGTGCAGGCTTCGGCCTACACTCCCCTCCCCCTGCTCCTCCTCCTCCTGCTCCTCCTCCTGCTGTCCCTGGGCTCTAACACACCGCCAGTTGGGGCCCAGATGTGCTAGCTGCACAGAGAAAAACACCAGCCAATGTGTCAGTGGGGTCCAGCACCGCCAGCTGTTCCCCTGCTGTGCAGCCGGCAACGTGTCCTGCAAAAGCCACGCAGACACAAGAACTGAAATTGAAGGGAACCTGTCCCCCCTCCCCCAGGCGTTTTTACGTTATCCAGCCACCTTGTACAGCGGTAATGCTGCATGTGTGCAAGGTGGCTCAGAAACGTATTCTCCTCGCACATGTGGAACTGAAAACACGTCTGCAATGTGTCCTCTGTGTGACCATTTAACCGTCCCGGTGGTGTGACTTTCCTTTGTAATGACACGCTGCAACCCCCTTGGTAGCGCTGCCCGTCTTCTGGCATCATTGTTTGGCTGCCTGCGCCTCTGCGGCCGCCCTGACCCACACAACGCCCCTCGTTGTCTTATTTATTGGGACTGCGAGGGTGTGATTGATGGGCAGGATCAGTGCATCAGTTCGCCTGTCCCTCCTCTCCTTCCGCCTTCTTCGGACTGTGCGGCTTCATGGCCGTGGCATGCGATAAGGGATCAGATGACGCCGCACAGTCTGAAGCGGGTGTAAGGACCCGAGTGTGAGAGGCCAACATATGTGCTGCGCCAGGCCCTGAATCCCAGCCCCGCAGTGTTTTAACAATGTTAAGACACTGCGGGGCTGGGATTCATGGTCATCGCGAACCGCACCGGCCGACATTACATGATGCCAGAAGATGGGCAGCGCTAACGGCGCTAGGCCAGGGGATAACACGACAGCGCAGACTCCTGTACAGCAAATAACAACGCTCGGGAGGCTGCACCCAGCACCAAGGTGGGATTCTTGACACCTGTGCTGCGTCTCATTACAAAGGGAACTCGCGCCTCCAACACAGTTTGACTGTATAAAGGGCTAAATGTTATACGTGTTTCATTCAGCGTGTGCAAGGAGAAAAATTAAAAGAGCAACCTTTGACTTGTGCAGCACTACTGCTGCATAAGCTGTGGCTCTTCTACTTTCTAACCCCTGAGGGGGGGTTAAAGGTGACCTTTGAAATCGGTTCAAGTAGGCTTCGGCCTACACTCTGCTCCACCTGCAGAGCCCGGGCTCCAACAACGCTAGTTGCTGTCCGGAAGTGCTGGCTGCACAGAGCCAAACACCTCGCCAATGTGTCAGTGGGGTCCAGCACCGCCAGCTGTTCCCCTGCTGTGTAGCCGGCAACGTGTCCTGCAAAAGCCACGCAGACACAACAGACCCAAAGCTGCCGCCAGTGCAGGCTTCGGCCTACACTCCCCTCCCCCTGCTCCTCCTCCTCCTGCTCCTCCTCCTGCTGTCCCTGGGCTCTAACACACCGCCAGTTGGGGCCCAGATGTGCTAGCTGCACAGAGAAAAACACCAGCCAATGTGTCAGTGGGGTCCAGCACCGCCAGCTGTTCCCCTGCTGTGCAGCCGGCAACGTGTTCTGCAAAAGCCACGCAGACACAAGAACTGAAATTGAAGGGAACCTGTCCCCCCTCCCCCAGGCGTTTTTACGTTATCCAGCCACCTTGTACAGCGGTAATGCTGCATGTGTGCAAGGTGGCTCAGAAACGTATTCTCCTCGCACATGTGGAACTGAAAACACGTCTGCAATGTGTCCTCTGTGTGACCATTTAACCGTCCCGGTGGTGTGACTTTCCTTTGTAATGACACGCTGCAACCCCCTTGGTAGCGCTGCCCGTCTTCTGGCATCATTGTTTGGCTGCCTGCGCCTCTGCGGCCGCCCTGACCCACACAACGCCCCTCGTTGTCTTATTTATTGGGACTGCGAGGGTGTGATTGATGGGCAGGATCAGTGCATCAGTTCGCCTGTCCCTCCTCTCCTTCCGCCTTCTTCGGACTGTGCGGCTTCATGGCCGTGGCATGCGATAAGGGATCAGATGACGCCGCACAGTCTGAAGCGGGTGTAAGGACCCGAGTGTGAGAGGCCAACATATGTGCTGCGCCAGGCCCTGAATCCCAGCCCCGCAGTGTTTTAACAATGTTAAGACACTGCGGGGCTGGGATTCATGGTCATCGCGAACCGCACCGGCCGACATTACATGATGCCAGAAGATGGGCAGCGCTAACGGCGCTAGGCCAGGGGATAACACGACAGCGCAGACTCCTGTACAGCAAATAACAACGCTCGGGAGGCTGCACCCAGCACCAAGGTGGGATTCTTGACACCTGTGCTGCGTCTCATTACAAAGGGAACTCGCGCCTCCAACACAGTTTGACTGTATAAAGGGCTAAATGTTATACGTGTTTCATTCAGCGTGTGCAAGGAGAAAAATTAAAAGAGCAACCTTTGACTTGTGCAGCACTACTGCTGCATAAGCTGTGGCTCTTCTACTTTCTAACCCCTGAGGGGGGGTTAAAGGTGACCTTTGAAATCGGTTCAAGTAGGCTTCGGCCTACACTCTGCTCCACCTGCAGAGCCCGGGCTCCAACAACGCTAGTTGCTGTCCGGAAGTGCTGGCTGCACAGAGCCAAACACCTCGCCAATGTGTCAGTGGGGTCCAGCACCGCCAGCTGTTCCCCTGCTGTGTAGCCGGCAACGTGTCCTGCAAAAGCCACGCAGACACAACAGACCCAAAGCTGCCGCCAGTGCAGGCTTCGGCCTACACTCCCCTCCCCCTGCTCCTCCTCCTCCTGCTCCTCCTCCTGCTGTCCCTGGGCTCTAACACACCGCCAGTTGGGGCCCAGATGTGCTAGCTGCACAGAGAAAAACACCAGCCAATGTGTCAGTGGGGTCCAGCACCGCCAGCTGTTCCCCTGCTGTGCAGCCGGCAACGTGTTCTGCAAAAGCCACGCAGACACAAGAACTGAAATTGAAGGGAACCTGTCCCCCCTCCCCCAGGCGTTTTTACGTTATCCAGCCACCTTGTACAGCGGTAATGCTGCATGTGTGCAAGGTGGCTCAGAAACGTATTCTCCTCGCACATGTGGAACTGAAAACACGTCTGAAATGTGTCCTCTGTGTGACTGACCATTTAACCGTCCCAGTGGTGTGACTTTCCTTTGTAATGACACGCTGCAACCCCCTTGGTAGCGCTGCCCGTCTTCTGGCATCATTGTTTGGCTGGCTGCGCCTCTGCGGCCGCCCTGACCCACACAACGCCCCTCGGTGTCTTATTTATTGGGACTGCGAGGGTGTGATTCATGGGCAGGATCAGTGCATCAGTTCGCCTGTCCCTCCTCTCCTTCCGCCTTCTTCGGACTGTGCGGCTTCATGGCCGTGGCATGCGATAAGGGATCAGATGACGCCGCACAGTCTGAAGCGGGTGTAAGGACCCGAGTGTGAGAGGCCAACATATGTGCTGCGCCAGGCCCTGAATCCCAGCCCCGCAGTGTTTTAACAATGTTAAGACACTGTGGGGCTGGGATTCATGGTCATCGCGAACCGCACCGGCCGACATTACATGATGCCAGAAGATGGGCAGCGCTAACGGCGCTAGGCCAGGGGATAACACGACAGCGCAGACTCCTGTACAGCAAATAACAACGCTCGGGAGGCTGCACCCAGCACCAAGGTGGGATTCTTGACACCTGTGCTGCGTCTCATTACAAAGGGAACTCGCGCCTCCAACACAGTTTGACTGTATAAAGGGCTAAATGTTATACGTGTTTCATTCAGCGTGTGCAAGGAGAAAAATTAAAAGAGCAACCTTTGACTTGTGCAGCACTACTGCTGCATAAGCTGTGGCTCTTCTACTTTCTAACCCCTGAGGGGGGGTTAAAGGTGACCTTTGAAATCGGTTCAAGTAGGCTTCGGCCTACACTCTGCTCCACCTGCAGAGCCCGGGCTCCAACAACGCTAGTTGCTGTCCGGAAGTGCTGGCTGCACAGAGCCAAACACCTCGCCAATGTGTCAGTGGGGTCCAGCACCGCCAGCTGTTCCCCTGCTGTGTAGCCGGCAACGTGTCCTGCAAAAGCCACGCAGACACAACAGACCCAAAGCTGCCGCCAGTGCAGGCTTCGGCCTACACTCCCCTCCCCCTGCTCCTCCTCCTCCTGCTCCTCCTCCTGCTGTCCCTGGGCTCTAACACACCGCCAGTTGGGGCCCAGATGTGCTAGCTGCACAGAGAAAAACACCAGCCAATGTGTCAGTGGGGTCCAGCACCGCCAGCTGTTCCCCTGCTGTGCAGCCGGCAACGTGTCCTGCAAAAGCCACGCAGACACAAGAACTGAAATTGAAGGGAACCTGTCCCCCCTCCCCCAGGCGTTTTTACGTTATCCAGCCACCTTGTACAGCGGTAATGCTGCATGTGTGCAAGGTGGCTCAGAAACGTATTCTCCTCGCACATGTGGAACTGAAAACACGTCTGCAATGTGTCCTCTGTGTGACCATTTAACCGTCCCGGTGGTGTGACTTTCCTTTGTAATGACACGCTGCAACCCCCTTGGTAGCGCTGCCCGTCTTCTGGCATCATTGTTTGGCTGCCTGCGCCTCTGCGGCCGCCCTGACCCACACAACGCCCCTCGTTGTCTTATTTATTGGGACTGCGAGGGTGTGATTGATGGGCAGGATCAGTGCATCAGTTCGCCTGTCCCTCCTCTCCTTCCGCCTTCTTCGGACTGTGCGGCTTCATGGCCGTGGCATGCGATAAGGGATCAGATGACGCCGCACAGTCTGAAGCGGGTGTAAGGACCCGAGTGTGAGAGGCCAACATATGTGCTGCGCCAGGCCCTGAATCCCAGCCCCGCAGTGTTTTAACAATGTTAAGACACTGCGGGGCTGGGATTCATGGTCATCGCGAACCGCACCGGCCGACATTACATGATGCCAGAAGATGGGCAGCGCTAACGGCGCTAGGCCAGGGGATAACACGACAGCGCAGACTCCTGTACAGCAAATAACAACGCTCGGGAGGCTGCACCCAGCACCAAGGTGGGATTCTTGACACCTGTGCTGCGTCTCATTACAAAGGGAACTCTCGCCTCCATTACACAGTTTGACTGTATAAAGGGCTAAATGTTATACGTGTTCCATTCAGCGTGTGCAAGGAGAAAAATTACAAGAGCAACCTTTGACTTGCGCAGCACTGCTGCTGCATAAGCTGTGGCTCTTCTACTTTGTAACCCCTGAGGGGGGGTTAAAGGTGACTTTTGAAATCGGTTCAATTAGGCTTCGGCCTACACTCTGCTCCACCTGCAGAGCCCGGGCTCCAACAACGCTAGTTGCTGTCCGGAAGTGCTGGCTGCACAGAGCCAAACACCTCGCCAATGTGTCAGTGGGGTCCAGCACCGCCAGCTGTTCCCCTGCTGTGTAGCCGGCAACGTGTCCTGCAAAAGCCACGCAGACACAACAGACCCAAAGCTGCCGCCTGTGCAGGCTTCGGCCTACACTCCCCTCCCCCTGCTCCTCCTCCTCCTGCTCCTCCTCCTGCTGACCCTGGGCTCTAACAAACCGCCAGTTGGGGCCCAGATGTGCTAGCTGCACAGAGAAAAACACCTCGCCAATGTGTCAGTGGGGTCCAGCACCGCCAGCTGTTCCCCTGCTGTGCAGCCGGCATCGTGTCCTGCAAAAGCCACGCAGACACTTGCTCTTGTACCTTCTGCTCCCCATCCTGGTTCCAGTACCGTCAGCTGGTTCCGGGCAGAGCCTTTGGCTTAGGTGCCTCCCTCTGGGTATCCGAGTTCCACCAACGTCAGGTGGTCCTTGGTAGTGCTTTCAGGCACGGGTACCTCCTGCTTAGTAACCGGGTTCCAGTAACGTCAGCTGGTCCTCGGTAGTTCCATTGGCTCTTGGACCTTCGGCTACCCATCCGGGTTCCAGCACCGTCAGCTGGTTCTCGGCAGTGTCTTTTGCTCTTGTACCTTCTGCTCCCCATCCTGGTTCCAGTACCGTCAGCTGGTTCCGGGCAGAGCCTTTGGCTTAGGTGCCTCCCTCTGGGTATCCGAGTTCCACCAACGTCAGGTGGTCCTTGGTAGTGCTTTCAGGCACGGGTACCTCCTGCTTAGTAACCGGGTTCCAGTAACGTCAGCTGGTCCTCGGTAGTTCCATTGGCTCTTGGACCTTCGGGTAGCCATCCGAGTTCCAGTTCCATCAGCTGGTTCTCGGCATTTTCTCAGCCTTCTTGTACCTTCTGCTACATTTCCAAGTTCAAGAGACTAAACACGATGACCCGGAAGAACACCCCTAAGATGACGACGACACCAGAGACGACAACCACCGTGATGACGACGACCCTGGAGACGATGACCCTGAAGACCACCCCGATGACGACGACCCCGGAGACCACCCCGATGACGACGACCCCGGAGACGACGACCCTGGAGACGACGACGACCTGGAAGACCGAGAAGCAGAAGAACAAGAGGCTGCAGAACAAAGAGCAGAAGGACATTAAGCATAACACAAAATATCAGAGCAAAAAAATATTATGTAAATTATAAGCAGAAGAAGACTAAGCAGTGTATGGGGGTGAGTCCGTTCCTCCTCGTGGTGCCCCTGGATAAAGCCTGATGCTGCAGGCCAAACTGAACGCGGACAAATGTAACTGGTTTGTGACAGGCAGAACGGAAGGTGTAATCTTCAAACTTTTATAGATAACAACTACGGGAATGCCTGTCACAAATAAGAATATGATGAAGAAGTTGAATATGATGAAGATAATAGTAAAATAAAAAGAATATGAACAATGTAACCCAAAAAATAATAGGTAGAAGATGAAGAAGAAGATGAATAAGGTGAAGAAGTTGATGTCAAAGAAGCTGATGATGAGGATAATTAAGAAGAAAGCGTGGGAGAAGTAAAAAAGAAGGTGAAGGGCGTGGAAGTAGTGAAACATCAATATCTGACATAAAAAAAAAAAAAAATAACATAGTCAAATTCTTTCTAACGCCGAACTTCATAAAAAAAAATTAAAAATCCTGCTATTCTATTACATTGGGCTAAACCTCTGTCCCTTTAATATCTCCGCCACGTCCCCCAATACATCCTACATTATTCTTAGTTGTTTTCCTTCATGTAGAATGAACCTACAAGTTTATAAAGGGTTTATTTTAATTCCGATATTTTCGTCCCATTGACTTGCATTGGGATCGGGTATCGGTATCGGATTGGATCCGATATTTTGACGGTATCGGCCGATACTTTCCGATACCGATACTTTCCGATATCGGAAAGTATCGCTCAACACTAGCGATGACAGCGGGTGATCAGCGACCAAAAAAAGGTCCTGATCATTCGCAGCGACCAACGATCTCCCAGCAGGGGCCTGATCGTAGGTCGCTGTCACGCATAACGATTTCGTTAACGATATCGTTGCTACGTCACAAAAAGCAACGATATCGTTAACAAAATCGTTATGTGTGACGGTACCTTTACAGTAGGTTTGAAAATTGATATATTTTTTAATCCTCTTTATGTGTTTTTAACACCTCATAGTACAATGAGAGACAGGCCAAAAAAAATTACAACAAATAACTGGATAAAATTGTGTCACACATTGCAGATAAATGAGGTGTTAAAAACACAAGATTTGTGTACGGCGCACGGTGTGAGGTGGTGCAAACTTTATTTTAGACCAAGAAACTCAGATTTTGAAATCAAAATAAAACAATTTTATTAAGGGTGACACAAAAAGAAAAATGGGGAAAGGTTCTAAGGGGTAGGAACTTCGGCAATTAAGGGTGATTGATATCCACCAGTTTGGGAGTGGGTGGAGGAGGAGGAGGAGGAGGAACCACCATACTGGACAATACTCGAAGGTATGCCAACGTCTGACCACCCTGTGGTCGACGGTGGCGAGAATGCCAACGCAGGAGGGGAGGGAGGAGGCACGACCAGTCTCCTTGGCCCTGTGGACTGGCTCTGGCTACTCCTGCTCCAGCTAGACCCCGGCCGAGAGCTCGGTGTTGGTATTGGAGCAGCCAGAGCTGCCATTGCTGTTGTAGTTTTTGGCCGTTTTCTCCTCTCTCCCTCTGGGTGTTGTTCAGCGTGGCGTCTTTGGGTCCTTGAAGGCCTGGCAGGAGCAGGACTTTGCGGCTCGGTTCTATGGTGTCGGCGGCGGCGGCGGCCCTCGGCACGCGGAGCTCTGTGTGGGTGCTCTGCAGCAGGAGTCGGAGTCATGCTAGCCAGCGATGGTACTACGGGCATTGTAGTCGCTGACTGCATGACCCGAGCCTGCTGCAGAGCAGTCACGTAGGCATTGTTGCAGGCCTGCATCACCGAAATCTGGAGTTCCGGCGTAAGATGTTCCACCATGCCCTTCGCAATGGCACTAAAGAAATGTTTTGCCGGCCTCGAGAGCTCGGATTCCATAGTTTCAAGGCGCCGGTCGATATTGGACAGAGCTGTGTCCATTCTATCGCCCAGCGCCTTGAAACAATTCTGGAACACCGTGCTCAAATGCAGAAATTCGGGCAGTAGCGGCCTGTCCGAGGCCCGCTGACGCTGTCGGGCCAGGGGAACATCTGATGGACCGGCTGCCGAATCTCCAGATGGTGGTGCAAGCCTGCTCTCGCTGTGGGATGGCTATGACGGGTCAGATGGCGATTCACGAAGGACCGCTCCAGAGGGCCGAACAGGCTCGAGGGTGCTGCTGTGTGTTCTGTGAAAACATAAGGAAAACATTAGTATACAAAATATAACATTTCACATTCGCCACCTCCTGTGTGTAATAAAAAGTTAACATTGCATCACACACTATAACATTAAAATTTTACATAATTGTAAAGGGTCAGTTCCGTCTGTCAGTCCTAACGGTATTAATTTGCTGATTGTTACGGCCAGCTGCCTGTCATGGCTGACGCGACCAATCAGCGCCAGGCACAGTCCTGAATTAAATGGCCTCTCCTTACTCCCCGCAGTGAATGCCTGTCGCCCGCATACTCCCCTCTGTCATCGATAAACACTTACCGGCGGTAACCGTTGCCGCCGTAAGATGTAACCAAACTTTTACTATTGACACTGCCTATGCCGCATCAATATTAAAAATTTAAAACATTTTGTTTTTAAAAATTACCATGCTATACTCACCCATGGTTGCCGTTTGTAACGGCCTCCATGGTTTACGGTTATCGTTGGAACTGCCATGACGTCACGGTCATGTGACCGAGACGTCACCACAGGTCCTGCGCTCAGACCAACCCTGGGAACAGAACCTGCCGTGGACTACAAGGTCTCCCGTGTCTATTATGTTAATGTTATATTGGAAACTGTGATAAACCTGGATGGGCAATATACTACGCCACTATGAAATATTGCACGTGGCTGGCCAATATACTATGTGTCTGTGTGCTGTATACTACGTCACTGGGCCATATAATAAATGGCTGAGCAATAAACTACGTGGCTGGGGAATATACTACGTGAATATGCATGTTGTACAATACCCGATGTGTGGGAATAGGTACTAAATACTTACTGTCGGCGGGCAAGGACCAGTCTCAGGAACTAAAGAATTCTGCTGTACTTGTATGTTGATGTCCCTGCCGCAGCAGCACCACTACGAGTCTGTGCCTCCTTCCGCATGCCCCGATTGAAACGGTCCTTCATGGAGCGCCATCTGGTCTTCAATTTTTTGACTGTGAAAAAGTCAAACAAAAAAAAAAGGTTGAGAAAAACTTTTTTTAATTGATAACGCAACCGTGTGCGATGCTACAAAAGTAGAACACATCACAGACGGTTGTGTATCCTGGCATGATGGGTCAGAGCGGCATTTCGGCAATACTTACCAAATTTATCTTTGTCCGTGGGTGAAGCGCTATCAAAGCCATCCCACAGCAATTTTGCCACCTCAGCCCACATTCGTCTCAAAACCACCTGGTCTGCGTGCTGGGGGTCACGGCTGTCCCACAACGGGCCTCGCTCCTGGATAGAGGCGACCATGATGTCTATGTCTATGCCCTCATCCTGGTCCCGTTGTGAAACCTAGAATAATTGGAAAACATTAATGTTTGCAATATAAATAAAATTTGGTCTCCCTCCCTCCTCCCCCCCCCCCAAAAAAAAAAAATAAATGTAAGAAAAAAAAAATAATAATAGGTTGTTTGAAAAAATACTTACTCGCCGTCTTGACACCACAGCTTGGCCCCGAGGTCGCTGCTCCTGCTGGCTCTGTTCCTCCTCACTTGAAGAAGCCTTGAAAATAGTTTTTAAAAATTGAGTGACACATCTACAAATGACACCGAATAGTAAGCAACAGTAGATCATGTACTCACCGGACTCTCCAGCGGTGTCGTGTGGCTCGAGTCGCTGGCCATTCTAATAAACAAGATGAAATTCTGAAATGCAAAAAAATTTAATTATTTTACTATGCACAAATACAGAGGCACATATAGGAAAATATCAAAAAATCCATACATTAACATTACGACCACAACGAACAGTGCACTCATAGTACAATGCCAACTGAACAAGCGCTGAGCAAACAACACCGCCATACATTGAAATAAAAAACAATGGCAGAGACGACACAATGCCAGAGTATAGCAAAAGCATAATACCAGTCCCAGGAAAGATAACAAAACAAATAAACAACAGACCCTATGTACTAATCCAAAAAGACACAGTTTTTTTTAACCAAAATTTTTCCAACATTGATTTACAAAAGGCACAAGAAAAGGCAAACCATACCGCCATACATTACAATAGAAAAAAAACCCAAATAAATAAAAGAGTACGGCTACATATGAAGCCCTGAAATTCATCAAAACCTGATTAAAAAAGAAAACATTTCTATTTAAAAAAAAACACAGTGGAACAACCGCATGCACAGAACAACCCAAAATAAACAGCACAATAGATGTCAGAAAAAAAAATAACAACCAAAAAAAAAAAGGAAAATAAAAGGCAATCCTGGATACACCACCATACTTTACAATAAAACCAACTAGGCCGGAGACAATGAAACGCCATCATATACGCCAGAAATACATCACAACCAGAATAAAAAAACACCCCCAAAAATGGAAAAGAAAAGTCAATCCTGGATACACCACCATACTTTACAATAAAATCAACAAGGCCGGAGACAATGAAACGCCATCATATACAACGCCATACATCACAACCAGAATAAAAATACAACAATGTCCACAACCACAGTGCAGAATACACAACTTGCAATAAACAAAAATAAAACATTAATGAAAATGCGCAGAATCATTCTATACTTACATCTCTTGAAAGCAGATGATGAGGTCTGGTCTCTGTCGTATGCTGATGCAAAGTGCCAAACAATGCAAACATTTTTTTTATATATGGGGGATGTTTTTTCACTGTCTAGACACAGTCTAGACACTTTTTGTTTCATTTTATTTAGCGACGCATGCGTCGCACAACGCATGCACGACGCACGCACTTGCGTCCCGTGCATTGTCAATTGGTTTCAATGGGGATTGTAACGCAATTACGACACACGGGCGACGCAAGGGCGACGTACGCGTTTTTACGACGCTACAAAACTGCAACATGTAGTGTCGACCGCGCCCCGCCAGGTGCGGCCAAGCGACGCATGCGTCGTGCAATGCACCAAAATGCATGACAACGCATGTCGATGCGCCCCCAATGTTAAAGATAGGGGCGCATGACGCATGCGTCGTTATGCGTCGACGACGCTGCGTCGCAAGATGCAAATGTGAACGTAGCCTAAAACTGTTTTTTTGGTTGACAAACTTTTTTGGCCTGAGACGGGCCTGCCAGATGAAAGCTGCTGTGATGTTGATGGCTGCTGCGAATCATCCTCCTCTGCTTCTGAGCTACTGTCAGCGGCACCCTCTTCCCCCAATGGCTGCCAATCTGGGTCAACAACTGGGTCATCTATCACCTCCTCTTCAATGTCATGTGCACCTTTCTCTGTGTTACTGTGTAAGGTGCTATAGCGTTCGGGACGGGGCACCATAGTCTCATCAGGGTCAGTTTCTGGCTCAGTACACTGCGAGGGCAATGTAGTGATCTGAGTCAATGGAACAACATAATAATCTAGCTGTGGCTGTGCATCAGTGCACTCCATGTCCGATTCATCTTGTAATGGGCTGTTAACAATTTCCCTTTCTAACCCAGGCACGGTATCTGTAAAGAGCTCCATGGAGTAAACTGTAGCGTCGCCTGCCGCATCCTTCACTTTAGGCTTGGGTGAAGGATACAAGGAAGCGACTTGTTCCTGACCGGGAGCATCCACTGACGACTCGCTGCTTTTATATTTTGAACTGTCGGAAGAGGAGGCGAAAGAGCTAGAGGCTGAGTCAGCAAGGAAAGCCAAAACTTTTTCCTGGTGCTCCGTCGTTAAAAGCGGTTTTCCTACTCCCAGATAAGGGAGCCTTCGAGGCCTTGTATAGGCAGACGATGACGCTGGCTCAACACCTCCAGCCTTAGCTGCTATTTTGCTTTTCCCACTACTACCAGATGCTCCACCACCACCATCAGTACCAGCTGGCAACGACTGCCCACGGTCTCTTCCACCAGACTTCCTCATTTTTGGGAAAATCTAACCAAAATAACAACCGTTATATGGTACTGTAAAAAAAGGTAGAAGGTGTATATAAACTTGTTGAGAATATAATTCTCCCTTTTTTGGGGGGGAGACTGCACCACAACTCAGTCCCAGTGTATAACACAACACAATGTATGTGGCAGCAAGTGGCTGGCTGATACACCACAAACTAAGAGGACTGAGGTATATCCACTTTGTGAGAATTTCAATCTCACTTTTTTTGGGGGGAAACTGAACCCAAACTCAGGCCCTGTGTATTTTACAACGCAATGTGAGTGGCAGCAAGTGGCTGGCTGATACACCACAAACTAAGAAGACTGAGGTTTATCCACTTTGTGAAAATTTCAAGCTCACTTTTTTTTGGACACAGAACCCAAACTCAGGCCCAGTATATTTTACAATGCAATGTGAGTGGCAGCAAGTAGCTGGCTGATACACCACAAACTAAGAGGACTGAGGTTTATCCACTTTGTGAGATTTTCAATCTCACTTTTTTGGGGGGGAGACTGAACCCAAACTCAGGTCCAGTGTATTTTACAACGCAATGTGAGTGGCAGCAAGTGGCTGGCTGATACACCACAAACTAAGAGGACTGAGGTATATCCACTTTGTGAGAATTTCAATCTCACTTTTTTTGAGGGGAGACTGAACCCAAACTCAGGCCCTGTGTATTTTACAACTCAATGTGAGTGGCAGCAAGTGGCTGGCTGATACAACACAAACTAAGAGGACTGAGGTTTATCCACTTTGTGAGATTTTCAATCTCACTTTTTTTGGGGGGAGACTGAACCCAAACTCAGGCCCAGTGTATTTTACAACGCAATGTGAGTGGCAGCAAGTGGCTGGCTGATACACCACAAACTAAGAGGACTGAGGTTTATCCACTTTGTGAGATTTTCAATCTCACTTTTTTTTAACACAGAACCCAAACTCAGGCCCAGTGTATTTAACAACGCAATGTGAGTGGCAGCAAGTGGCTGGCTGATACACCACAAACTAAGAGGACTGAGGTTTATCCACTTTGTGAGATTTTCAATCTCACTTTTTTGGGGGGGAGACTGAACCCAAACTCAGGCCCAGTGTATTTTACAACGCAATGTGACTGGCAGCAAGTGGCTGGCTGATACACCACAAACTAAGAGGACTGAGGTATATCCACTTTGTGAGAATTTCAATCTCACTTTTTTGGGGGGGAGACTGAACCCAAACTCAGGCCCTGTGTATTTTACAACGCAATGTGAGTGGCAGCAAGTGGCTGGCTGATACACCACAAACTAAGAGGACTGAGGTTTATCCACTTTGTGAGATTTTCAATCTCACTTTTTTTGGGGGGGAGACTGAACCCAAACTCAGGCCTAGTGTATTTTACAACACAATGTAAGTGGCAGAACGTGGCTGGCTGATATACGACAAACCAACATATCCACTTTGTGACACTTTGAATCTCACTTTTTTGGGGGGGGAGACAGCACCACAACTCAGGCACAGTGTGTAACACAACACAATGTAAGTGGCAAAAAGTGGCTGGAAGATATCTGAAAAAAATCCAAGGACTGTAGTACAATTTCAATCTCCCTACAATGATCTCAGGACAAGTATGGCAGCAACAAAAAGGACTGCTGCACACAAAAGTGTGTACAAATAAACAAGATAACTGCAGAAAGGAGCAACAGGATTTTTGCTTTTAAAAAAGCAGTTGGTTTGCACAGCAGCGTGCAAACAGCAATGCAGCTATCAGGGAGCCTTATAAGGCAGCCTAATAAGCTACAGAGCTGATGCACAAAGATATAGCCTCCACTGTCCCTGCAAAAAAAGGGTGGTGTTGGACAGTGGAAATCGCTACAGCACAAGCGGTTTGGGGGTTAATCTTCCCTCCCTAACTATAGCCCACTCCTGATGAAGCTGCAGCAACCTCTCCCTATGCTAAGATCGGCAGCAGTAAGATGGCGGTCGGCGTGCACGCCCCTTTATACCCCCTGTGATGCCGCAGAAAGCAAGCCAATCACTGTCATGCCCTTCTCTAAGATGGTGGGGACCGAAACCTATGTCATCACGCTGCCCACACTCTGCGTCCTCCTTTATTGGCTGAGAAATGGCGCTGAACGCGTCATACGAAACGCGACTTTGGCGCGAAGATCGCCGACCGCATGGCCGATCCCACACTGGGATCGGGTCGGGTTTCATGAAACCCAACTTTGCCGAAAGTCGGCGATTTTTGAATTTGTCCGATCCGTTTCGCTCAACCCTAGTATTTAGGACAAATTACAAAACGGATTATTTCTGCATTTACAGCACCAATAACTAAAAGAGCCACCTTGTCAGAATGCAACATTACTGCTGCACAAGGTGGCTCTTTTAGCTTCAAACGCCTGGTTCCTTTTAATGACAGACAATAAAACAGATTTAAAAAAAGGGCTGGATGATTTCCTCAATACACATAACATTGCAGGTTATAGTTAATTTAGTGACAAAATGAACAATTGGTGGAGAAACATTGAACTTGATAGACCTAGGGTTTTCTTCAACCTATGTAACTATATACTCTTGAGCAATATTGCAACACTTTGTTCATCTGCTGCATTTTTTGTTGAAAGTACAAATTAGGGGAATATGTAATAAATGTTTTACTCTTTTCTCATAGGCTGTGTTTACATTTGCAATGGAGGATTTGACAGCACTATTTTCTCTTGCAAAACAACTGGCACACCAGTAAAAATCCAGCAGATCTTATAATAAATCAGTGACGTACATTTTCCACCTCTGGTGTCGATTGTGAATCAGGTCTGTCATACAATTGTGATCTCTGAAAGTAATGACTTTGCTTTGTGCTGCCTGAGAATAGCGCTACTCACTGTGAACTGCAAATCTGGTCCTGTGCACTGTGCACCCTGAAAAAAGATATCAATGGCCAAAGTGCCCCTGAAATGAATAATAATGTTCACTGTTTCACCTAAAATTCTAAAATTAATAATAATGTATGATGTATTCTGTGCCCCCTAAAATATATAATCATGTCCTTTGTACCACCTTACATAAAATGTTTTCTTTTGTGCACCCTGTAATAAATAATGATGTCATTTATGCCTCCTGCAATAAATATAATGTCACCTGTGCACCCTGAATTGAATTATTAATTATAGCCACTGTGCCACTTGATACGAATGTTAATTATACCCTCAAAAATGAAGGGTATCACTATTTTATCACCACTCGAGAGATACATAATAATGACCACTATTCATTTGGAATAAAATATCTGCCTCTGTGCCCACAAATAAACAATAAAGTCTATTGTTCAATAATGAGAAAAAAAATGCTTAGCCCTTTTGGCCTATGCAAATTTTAAGTTAAAATGCTATTAATTTCTATTTTAATTATTATTATGAACAATACTCTTTATAGGTTAGATGATCATGCTAGCGATCTTTAGCATATATATATATAGCATGTGTAAGCAGCAAATGCAGTTACGTTTTACACTGTTACTTTAGTCATTTTCACTGAATGTCATTGCTGGTAAATGAGCAAATCTTGCTGGGAGCATGTAAAAAGATCACTGTATTGAGCCAAACACTGTTTCTTCTGCAAAGACTGACTGTGTGATAAATGTTTATCAGTATGTCATATAACATTATGATAAATCAAAATGTTGATCTTTACACTCAACATAAAAAATGCCACTGTTCTTCGCAAGCCAAGATTGTACTTTATCAATTCAGGCAGCCCAAATCACAGGCAGCATGATTCACAGCATGGATGCACGATTGCACCCAGGTATGTTGTTCTTTGAAAGCCTCTAAAACGTTTCAGAGAAAGAATAGCTTGACAAGCCAGCCGGCGATCATAGGAAGATTGCAGACTAGCCCAGTGCCGCCCTCGGTCTGCTTTTCCCAACTCTATTTCAAGTGATTGACAGATCTCTTCTTAATTACACACATAGGAGAAACCTGTCAATTAACTAGAGCAGTGGAGCTGGGTTCCTGCCTTCTCCCTATGGTCTTTAATCAGGTTTTCAAGGTAGCTTTCTTCTGAAACACTAGAGCGTTTCAGAGAAATACCTACCTGGCTATACAAATTCACAGAGCATGAGAAACAAACAAGGAAAATTGGAGCTGCTATCATATGAAGAGAGATATGATGTCATAGGATTCAAAATTCAGAGTGTAGCTGACAGCACAACCGGCAATAGAATGCCCGTCCTAAATCCACGGACCAAAGTGGAAGTGTACATACCCAAAAGAAATGAAGGATAGCATCCAATCCAGGTGAAAAACCACTTATTTTATTGTGCCAAATGCGACGTTTCAACCATCAAAGGTTTTTTTCAAGCATACAAAATAGTTAAAATGGCGGGTTTAAATAGGGAATGGTTGTAACTCCCACCAATCTCCTCACAGGAGGCCGCCCATATAATTAACATACAAACATATAATTAAGTGAACAATATATAAATATACACATCAATATATCACATCTCTCCAAACAAATGTGTGAATGCCTATCCGTGTAGAGAGATTCCTAATACGATTGCCATAAAAGTTCTTATGGGCACATGGTGGACATCAAACGTAAATAAACAAAAAGCATGTTGTCATATCCAAACCAATCATTATACCAGGCAACTTTTTAGTCACCGATTCACCGCCAATGAGATGTTATATTACATAGAGTGGTCACATGTTCGGACTGCCCCAATCTCGAGTCTATACATACCAACAAATCACCATGTTAACACCAGCCAAATCTAATACAAGGACTGTCATTGCTTACCGCGCTGCAGCGATACACCGACTCAGTTCCACAACACCAGATCGAAACCCCATTCTTACGTCATGTGTAGCGTCAGACCGGCACACCTCCAGCGTGCATCACCAACTCCGGCATGCGAGTGCGCATGACAACCAGCTCCATGAAAGCAGTGTCTCATTGACCCGCCCACAGGAGCCAACCGCCACGCCCACACACAAACACGGTGTCGGCTCTCGCACTGAGGGAGGAAGAACACCGCATAATAAGGGCATACAATACGTACATACAAACGGATAGGCATTCACACATTTGTTTGGAGAGATGTGATATATTGATGTGTATATTTATATATTGTTCACTTAATTATATGTTTGCATGTAAATTATATGGGCGGCCTCCTGTGAGGAGATTGATGGGAGTTACAACCATTCCCTATTTAAAGCCGCCATTTTAACTATTTTGTATGCTTGAAAAAAACCTTTGATGGTTGAAACGTCGCATTTGGCACAATAAAATAAGTGGTTTTTCACCTGGATTGAACGCTATCCTTCATTTCTTTTGGGTTTGTACACTTCCACTTTGGTCCGTGGATTTAGGACGGGCATTCTATTGCTGGTTGTGCTGTCAGCTACACTCTGAATTTTGAATCCTATGACATCATATCTCTCTTCATATGATAGCAGCTCCAATTTTCCTTGTTTGTTTCTCATGCTCTGTGAATTTGTATAGCCAGTTAGGTATTTCTCTGAAACGCTCTAGTGTTTCCGAAGAAAGCTACCTTGAAAACCTGATTAGAGACCATAGGGAGAAGGCAGGAACCCAGCTCCACTGCTCTAGTTAATTGATTTTTCAAGTATACAAAATAGTTAAAATGGCGGCTTTAAATAGGGAATGGTTGTAACTCCCATCAATCTCCTCACAGGAGGCCGCCCATATAATTTACATGCAAACATATAATTAAGTGAACAATATATAAATATACACATCAATATATCACATCTCTCCAAACAAATGTGTGAATGCCTATCCGTTTGTATGTACGTATTGTATGCCCTTATTATGCGGTGTTCTTCCTCCCTCAGTGGGAGAGCCGACACCGTGTTTGTGTGTGGGCGTGGCGGTTGGCTCCTGTGGGCGGGTCAATGAGACACTGCTTTCATGGAGCTGGTTGTCATGCGCACTCGCATGCCGGAGTTGGTGATGCACGCTGGAGGTGTGCCGGTCTGACGCTACACATGACGTAAGAACGGGGTTTCGATCAGGTGTTGTGGAACTGAGTCGGTGTATCGCTGCAGCGCGGTAAGCACAGTGGCGTAGGAAGGGGGGTGCGGGGGGTGCGGGGGGTGCGGGGGGGGCGGTCCGCCCCGGGCGGCACAATGCGGGGGGGCGGCACAATGCGGGGGTGAGTCAGTGGCGTATCTAGGGGGGAGCAGCCGGCAGGGGGGCGCAGTCGGGCCGCCTAAAGCGGCGGTCCGCAGTGTCTCCCCCGGCGGCTGCATTCTGTCACCCCCCGCACTGGGAGTCAGCTGTTCTCTGTGCCGACTGTCAAGCTGACAGCCGGCACAGAGAAGCTGCGGCGCGCCGGCTCCCAGTGTTCAATTGTACTCGTATCTGTGATGCGAGTACAATTGAAGCTCTGACTGCCGGGTCAGAGCGACGCCAGCAGCGTGATCAGGTCATGTGATCACGCTGCTGACGTCACTCACCTGCGCGGCAGAGCAGGAGATGCAGAGCGGTGGTAAGTGCTCCAGTGGAGCTGAAGACACCGAAGGTGCAGGGGGGGATTTACTGTGTGGGGAAGGGGGGCATATATTGTGGGGGGGATTTAATGTGAGGGGATGGGGGGCATATATTGTGGGGGGGATTTACTGTGAGTGGGAATGGGGGCATTTATTGTGGGGGGGATTTAATGTGAGGGGATGGGGGGCATATATTGTGGGGGGGATTTACTGTGAGTGGGGATGGGGGGGATATATTGTGGGGGGGATTTAATGTGCGGGGATGGGGGGGATATATTGTGGGGGGGATTTAATGTGCGGGGATGGGGGGCATATATTGTGGGGGGGATTTACTGTGAGTGGGGATGGGGGCATATATTGTGGGGGGGATTTACTGTGAGTGGGGATGGGGGCATATATTGTGGGGGGGATTTAATGTGAGTGGGGATGGGGGGCATATATTGTGGGGGGGATTTACTGTGAGTGGGGGGGATTTAATGTGAGTGGGGATAGTGGGATATATTATTGGATTGGGGATATTTAATGTGAGTGGAGATGGGGGATTTAATGTGTGGGGGAGATCTGAGGACACAAAATGAAGAGCAAAGGGGGAGATGGGGGGGCATATATGAGGAAACAGTATGGGGGATGGGTGCAGACAGCTTGGGGTCAAACGGGGGGATGTATGCAGACACAGTATGAGTAGCGATGTGAAAAACGTATGTGGACAGAGTACGGGGAGTGAGGGTGTTGGGATGTGTGCATGCGTAGCATGGGGGACAGTGTAAGGGCACAGCCAGGAGGGGATAGTATACAAAGGAGGGGGAGTGTGATGAGAGAGTACAGTATAAATACTGGGCCCTATAGGGGGGACACAGTGTGAGAGGTCAGTGTGAAGAGGGGTCCGGTATAGAAAGGAGAGGTCAGTGTGAAGAGCAAGTACCATAAGACGGACAGTGTGGGGGTCATATTTTATGCAGACAATATAGTGAGGGGCAATTTTTTATTCAGGAGCATTATAATGACACTTGTATCTTTAAGGGCATCATGTGGAGATTTTCTGCAAAAGAACGGAGAAGATGGAAGTCTGCAGAGACGGCTGTGGATCAGAAAACTCATCATGGGGTCTGGACAATATGAAGAAATGAAGGAGAACAACTCCAGAGGCGACGTCATCTATAAGGTACCTGGATGTAAATGTTATTTGTGATACTAACTAACTCTCATGTTTTTATTTATGTTAGGAGCATTAAAGGGCATGTCCAGGTTTGTAATGAGTCTGCAGTCATTCTTTGTGACTGCAGACTTCTGACTTCTCACAGTGTGCCCTGCACACTGTCAGGATTCTCTCGTGCTGGCGATTTACATACATGCGGTCACATGCTGACTAGACATGTGTGGCCTCACTCTATGATAATGAACTGAGCGAGGCCAGGCACGTCTAGTCGGAATGTGGTCAGAAGTATACAAATCGCATGCTTGTGCTGACATGACCGTCCACCGGCCAGGGAGAATCCTAAAAGTGTGCAGTGCATTAGTTGTGAGAATTCAGAAGCTGCGATGTCAGGATTCAGCTCTGCAGGTTCCAGTCGTCGACACATGGACACGTCACTCATATGCGATTTTCATACTCGTGGTCCTGTAACAACGAGCTTCTCTTCTGCTTCTCTCAGTTTTTCACTTAACATTGGGAGCTTAAGGGAGAGGAGCTCGTCGGTACATGACTAAGTGTGAAAATCGCATACATTCTGGGGGGGGGCGCCAAACTCGGGAACAGCCCCGGGCGGCAAAAGCTCTAGCTACGCCCCTGGGTAAGCAATGACAGTCCTTGTATTAGATTTGGCTGGTGTTAACATGGTGATTTGTTGGTATGTATAGACTCGAGATTGGGGCAGTCCGAACATGTGACCACTCTATGTAATATAACATCTCATTGGCGGTGAATCGGTGACTAAAAAGTTGCCTGGTATAATGATTGGTTTGGATATGACAACATGCTTTTTGTTTATTTACGTTTGATGTCCACCATGTGCCCATAAGAACTTTTATGGCAATCGTATTAGGAATCTCTCTACACGGATAGGCATTCACACATTTGTTTGGAGAGATGTGATATATTGATGTGTATATTTATATATTGTTCACTTAATTATATGTTTGTATGTTAATTATATGGGCGGCCTCCTGTGAGGAGATTGGTGGGAGTTACAACCATTCCCTATTTAAACCCGCCATTTTAACTATTTTGTATGCTTGAAAAAAACCTTTGATGGTTGAAACGTCGCATTTGGCACAATAAAAAAAGTGTTTTTTCACCTGGATTGGATGCTATCCTTCATTTCTTTTGGGTATGTACACTTCCACTTTGGTCCGTGGATTTAGGACGGGCATTCTATTGCCGGTTGTGCTGTCAGCTACACTCTGAATTTTGAATTGCAGTTGGACCTTCACCTGGCGTGCACCTGACTAAACATGACTGAAATTGTTTGTAATTCAGCAATGGGTGAACTGGATGGTGCCAGTATTTTTTCCTACACTGACGATGATGCCGCACGTATTATTAGGAATGCACGGAGTGATGTTTCTTTTCTGAGCACTCCTTCATGTGATATGCTGAAAAGGAAGTATGAGAATGAGAACCGAAGATTAATTTCATTTGAATTGCATATGTCAACATTGACTGAATATTATAATGTACATAGGATACCTCGTGGACTGCGGCCACATTTACGGCCTACAATGATGGCTGATAATACATCATTTTGTGCCAAATTTGAGTCCATTACGAATAAATTTTGTTTTGACCTCATGCTCTTGAACATTGAATTTATGAGCATGGAAATAGAGACTCTGAAAAAGAGTATTATGGACTTGGAACAACAATTGGTTAAACAGCCGACAGCACCGGAAATGTGTACATATAAGACCCGACTAAATGAGAATCTTGTTAAATTTCGTAAGGACAATGAGAGCACAAAAAGAACCAAATGGTTTCGTGACACTGAAGACTATAAGAATGGCCGGGTATTTTCATGGCAGATGGGACAACAGTCTTCTTCTTTCTTTAATCATAAAAGAAATAAAAATTTCAACCACGGAAACCTAAGAAGATACAAGATAATAGACAACAATTTGGATTCACTACTTGTGATTCTGATTCAACCGATGACTCCAATATGGGGGCCACAGGGTCATCCCATTTTTTAGTGAAGGACACCCCCATAGCCACCACTGGAGAAAGAGGTGCAGTAGAGGTGGCAGAAAACACAAAAGGAATAAGACCACAGGAATAAAGGACAACCCGCAATGCCAAGATGAAACTAAAGAACCTGGAGGAGAAACGGGGAATCAACAATTGAGTAAAAAAACTCTGGTGGTAAACATTTCATCTTATTTATTATCAGAAATTGAATTGAGAGTTTTAGAAAAGGGGTTGTCCTTTTGCCCCATGAATTTACCAGACTGGTTCGAGCTTGAGACTGCTTTGTTTTCTTTTTTTAGGAGGTGTCGACTAACTTCATATTTTTCAGGTAAACAACGGGGTCTATCTGGACCTACTGCTAACGTTGATGGCTTTTCACTCAAGGGATTGGATTTGTTTAATAAAAGCAATTTTCAACCCCCCACCATGAATCATGTTGTGGAGACTTACATCCAGTTGGTTGAGAAGGACTTTGAATGACTTAGAAAGACCTATAAAAACCGGGATCATCGCAATTTGACTGTTGATGAGAAAAAAGTTCTGGATGATCTTTGTAAGAACACTTTGATTACAATAAAGGCCGCCGATAAAGGTGGGGCGGTGGTTGTAATGGACACAAGTAAATATAAGGCCAAAATTTTACGCCAATTGGCAGATGTTAATGTATATTGTAAACTGCCTAATGATCCTACTATGTGCTTTCAGAGGGAGTTACAGCTCCTGGTCAATGAGGCCTTAAATGATGGCCTGATTGACTTTAAGCTGTCTGAGTATTTGTTGGTTGATTGTCCTGTCAGACCCTTGATATATGTTTTGCCCAAGATACATAAAGATTATTTTAACCCTCCAGGATGCCCAATTGTGTCGGGCAGGGGCTCTATGTTTAATAAAGTGGCCATTTTTCATGACAAGGTTCTTCTAAAATTTGCTAATTCTGCACGATCATTCATTAGAGATACTAATGATTTTCTTGATAAAATTGAGAACATAAATGTGACAGTTGATACAATTCTAGTGTCTTTTGATGTTATCTCCTTATATACTCCTATTGAACATGCCAAAGGTTTGGCGGCTGTTGATGTGGTGCTATCAGGCTCGGACATGGGTGGGGTCTGTGCATGTCTGGTCCTCACACTGCTTGAATTCATTCTCCGGAAGAATTATTTTCTTTTTGGAGATGAGTTTTACTTGCAGTTGAGAGGTACCGCCATGGGGTCCAATGTGGCCTCCACTTAAGCCAACATCTTCATGGCGGTACTGGAGGAGCAGTACGTGTACGGTTCCACACATTGGACCCATGTCCGGGCCTTGTGGCACTACATCGACGACATTTTTGTGATATGGGAGGGACAATTACAGGAACTTCTTGATTTTCATTGTGAGCTCAATAATATCTTTCCCGAGTTAGGGTTTACAGTGACCTATTCGTATGATCAAGTTCAATTTTTGGACACGTTGGTATATAAAGATGGATCTTTATTGAAGACAGATCTTTTTGTCAAGGGTACAGACAGAAATAGTCTGTTACAATTTAATAGTCATCATCCCAGAGGCATGATTGAGTCTTTACCCTGGAGTCAGATGTTGAGGGTCCGCAGGATTGTGACAGATGAGTCACTTCTTGATTCTAGGTTAGATGTGATGTGCAAGAAATTTGCTGATAGAGGTTATCCTGATAGCACAGTTACCGGACATAAGAAGAGAGTTAAAGAGATTTGTAGGGTGGATACAAGGAAATAAAAAAATAAGAGTAAAGATAGACGGATTCCATTTGTTTCTACTTTTAATACGGCGAGTCGCCAAATGAATAATATTCTGGTCAAACATTGGGGTTTGTTGAAACAAGGCCTTCCGGGTATTGATGAGTTTACTCGACCCCCTATTTTTTCATTTAGGAGGGGTCATAATATTAAGGACAAGTTGGTTAAATCCGATATAGGCCCTGAACGGATGACCATACAAAAGACCTTAGCGCCACCCAGGATGGGGAATCTTCCCTGCCTGGGTTGTGCTTGTTGTATTTTTATATATCGATAGGTTGGTATAGTAATCTAACAATTTTATTCAAAAAATGACTAATACCTAAAAATCCTTTTATTTATGAAAAATAATTTAAAAAACTTTGTAGACAAATTACCACAAACCCACAAAAAAAAAAAAAAAAAAATTACAATGACAAAACACTCCTAGTTTTCCCTATCACTCCCTAATATACCCTTCCTGACAGTGGAGGTTGGCACCCTGACTTGTACGCAATATGGCGCCCCAACTCGTCGGCGGCTCGCCCTAGAAAAACTCTAATGAACCCTGCTATAAAATATGATAATAATGAGATAAACCCGTTCCAACAACAAGCGTGCCGCTCAGAAAAGAAAAAAAGAAGGTGGTGAGTGATCTAATGGAGAAATGTAAATATAAACAACAGAGGCAGATATAATTATCTTGCCTAACAAACAAGGAGCCAATAATATCTTAAATATATATGCATGACAAAAAATGGAAATACAGATAAGCGGCTATAGGCAAGGGTGAAGTATGTTTGGAAAGGCCTAAGCTGACTGGCCCTTACAACACCCTAGATATAGCTGTTCCTGCCTGACAGCGGAGGTTGGCACCCTTTTATAAATACACGCCAGTGGCGCCCCCGCTCCCGTCGGCTACCCCTTAATCACCCTGCCCACTTACCCTAACACCTCTCACAGTAAGGTACAGGCGACAGGGAAATGATATATGTGTGTGGGGGAGGGGAGGGGAATTACCGAAAGTGCAAAGGACAGTATCTCAAATAGTATACAGCAAAGGTAGGCCAGGGGAGAGAATGATCCAGTTGTGTGGTCAATAAGAGAATTTCACATCATCTGAAAAAATGCGTAATAGATACATGTGCCAATAACTTTGAGTTACCGATATAGTAGTACACTCAAGAAATAACCTTTTTGCTGTCAAACCATGGAACAATACCCTGACTGACAAGGCCAAAAGAGGTTTATTAAGAACCACATTAATCAAAATATTATTGCACAGCTATCCAACATATGTGTGATTGTTTTATACACACCCACGTATTGTTACCAGGGGTCAAAGATGCAAAATAATACCCCAGAAAGTTATAATGATGAAATTAAAGTCTAGTTACTGAACCATTACGAGTGTACTGCACTAGACATCATTAAAGTGCACATATATAGCAGTCCCCATACGGATTATATAACTGACACATCAATAATTATCCCCTATTGCACACTACCCAGCATGTAAACAAAGCCCTATTTGAGCCAAAAGATCTTATCTGGAATCCATATGGTCACCGGACGTCGTAATGGTTCAGTAACTAGACCTTTACGTGGGTGTGTATAAAACAATCACACATATGTTGGATAGCTGTGCAATAATATTTTGATTAATGTGGTTCTTAATAAACCTCTTTTGGCCTTGTCAGTCAGGGTATTGTTCCATGGTTTGACAGCAAAAAGGTTATTTCTTGAGTGTACTATGTGATATATGTGATGCAGTAACCCCTGTAACAGGTAGGGGGCGCTGCATGGTCTCCCCGGGATGTGCACGGAGTTGTATTGAAGCCGTGAGAATTGACCTGCAGTGATGTCAGGATCACGTGACCAGTCCATGTGATCCATTACTGTGGGTGTGGTTACAGGTACATAACGTGACCAGAGTGTGGGTCACATGTTCCTGTGTGGTTCCAGTGTTTGGACCTGAAGGGTCCAAGTGCAAAATCCCTGAGGGAGTTCCTGAGGGCTCGGTGTGTTCCTGTGTTGGAAGCCTGGGAGGAGGCTTCCTGGAAAGCACCTGCTGGCCTGGGATCGTCCTAGGAATGACTAGGATCCCGGAGCAGTGCACAGTGGAACTGGGGAAGCTACAATCCTTCAGTGGCTCTGGACTGACTAGTGTGTGCCGGCCAGGCAAGTTGGTGATCCCTGTAAGGCAGCTTACCCGGAGGTGCGGACTGGCAAGGAGTCAGCAGGTGGAGCCGGAGCTCCCGTCAGGTACGATACAGGCCGGTAGTGCTTGTGAAGCCCTATGAACTGCGTGGTCTCCCTTGGGAACTGGTTAAGGGAGTACCAGCGTGTTTAGAGACGACAACCCGGAGTCACATGTGCTGTCTGTGACTTGGGACGTTGGTGAAGTGTACGGCGTACGGACACCCTGGTAACTGGGCGAAGTGAGAGGCCCAGCACGTTAGTGTCCGTGAGGCAAAGCCGTACACTGAAGTGTTTGAAGATGCAAGTTAATATCACCAGTTGGTACCTGTTGTGTTTCATGTTTTGAACTGTGCGTAACCCGGTTTATGACGCTTAATAAACCGCATGGACTGCTTTGTTTTATAAACCCGTGCCCGTGTGCTTGAATATCGCGGCCAAGTGAGTGTCCCCCAACACTCTCAGTAAGAGAAACCTTACAATTGGTGGAGAATTTTGGCAACAATCCCGCTAGCACACGTGGAGTTAATTGCTGTGGCAGAGCCACGAAGGTGACAAGCGTCTAGCGGTAACTCGGCGGGGTTACGAAAGTGACAAGCGTCTGCTGTGACTCGGCGGGGTCACGAAGGTGACAAGCGGCAGCGGTGGAGCCGTGCAGAGCCGTGTGGGGAGTAGCCGTGGTTGCAGCGAGAGGTTCCACAGCAGGCGGAGCTGTAGTGGCTTGTGGTTGGCAGCACCTGGAGGTGCCGGTTGTGTGTGACTGCAGCGGGAGCTGTGGCGGTACCAGCAGGAGCTGGTGAAAGTGACATAGAGAAAAAAAAAAATAAAATTTTCTTTTTGTGCAGACTCTTAAAGGGCCAGTACAAGCCCATAGACATTGGGGTGTACTGTGTGAACTGGGGCCTGAGTACCGTGGGGGAGTCCACGGGGTGTATCCCAGGGAGGCGATTATCCCTAATAGTGAGCGGTGGCCCAAACGGGGATGGTTGCCCAAAAGGGGGCGGAGACCCAAAAAGGGGCGGTAACCCGAATAGGGGTAATGGCCCAAAAAGGGGTGGAATCCCGAAGGGGGGCTGAATCTCGAACCGGGGTGGTATCAAAAAGCGGAGCACTTGCCCAGAAAGGGGGCGGAGCCAAAAAAGGGGCGGCAATCAGTGAGGTGTCACGACTGTGTCCTTTTTGGCTGGATGGAAAGTGTGTGCAAGGGTTGTTAGACCCGGGGAGAGAAGCGTCTGTGCTGAGAACCCGTCCAGGAGATTCTGTGTCACCTGGCGACACTGAATATCTCCAGGTAGCCACTATCTACATTGTCGCAGCGGAGGTTTCCACATACCATGAGGTGGTTGTAGACCCGATCTTGCCGTATCCTATGGTAATAGGACAAGATTTGGTAGCACTGTGGGAAAAGGCTGAAGTGTTTGTGGATATAATGTGGATGTCAGTTAGTAAGGTTGAGAAGGCAGGCCTGACCAGAGGGAAAGGTTCGACTGCCCAACTAACTGACCTGACGTTACTTGAAGTGTGCCACAATACGACTGGTAGTGGTCTGCTGGATAAAACATGTGGAGCTGACACCCAGACAGAGAGTGACTTGCAGGGTCATCAGACTGTGGGGTGTGACACAGATTCTGGGGGTGACTGTGACAAGTCATGGCCAGTAACAAGCGCATATGCCCTGGTGACAGGTGGAGGACGGGGTCCAGGACCTGTGGTAACGGGTGGAGGACGGGGTCCAGGACCTGTGGTGACGGGTGGAGGACGGGGTCCAGGACCTATGGTGATAGGTGGAGGACGGGGTCCAGGACCTGTGCTGACGGGTGGAGGATGGGGTCCAGGACCTATGGTGACAGGTGGAGGACGGGGTCCAGGACCTGTGCTGACGGGTGGAGGACGGGGTCCAGGACCTGTGGTGACGATTGGTGGCGACTCCCATTCAGACGGTGACGCCAGTGGAAAAGAGTGTAATAAGGTTGACTCAGGCAATTCTTCCTCCCGTCGCCGGAGACGTAAAAGAGCCAAAGGGGCTGAACCCGTTGCTCCGTGTGAGGAATTGACGGAAGATGCTGAGGACCTGGGGTGTATGAAGTACTCTGTAGTCCCAGGGAAAAGTGACGAACCTAATGACGTCACCGCTGAGACCCAAGAGAGGGCCGACCCTGACAGTGCAGAGTCGGAGGGTGCAGAAGTGGAGGAGGCCACCAAGGAGATGGTGCCGGAAGTGAATACCTCCTCAAGTGATGGATGTTTCACCAGTCCAGAGGATGGGAGAAGCGAGATGGAATTGGTTATAGAGACGGTGAACGACCATGTCGAACAAGAAAGGGTCCTGAAACAAGCGGCTGAGCGCAGAGTGGATGAGCTGGAGAAGGAAGTCTCGGAGCTCAGAGGCCACCTGTTCAGGTGGCAAAGTGTGTATCAGACCCTAAAGGAAGACATTGTAGTGCTTAGAGAAGCACTGAAAGGCCCTCTACAAGGAAAAGAGGTGGTGGTCGCAGACTTCTCGTGCCAGTACCAGAGTGGTAATGAGAGTAAAGCTGAAGAGGAGTTGGCGCTAAAAGCAGAACAAGATGGTCACCCGGTTGTGACAGGTGTCTTGATGGAAAGGTCCATGGCAAGGCAGGAGCCATCTGTTCTTGAAGGAAGTGAGACTCCGCTCTTCAAGTGCGTGATAGATGTACCCGTAGAGGCGCAAGATGCATGTACCCGCGAGGGTGTGCATGAGGCCTTTAAAAAGGCAGTGGAAGCGTCTAGTGTGCACTGGGCACTGGAGACGAAACAGTTGGTGGTACTGTCTACTAAGGAAGTCACAGTGAAGAAGGTGGCTGTCCTGAGGGACATGCACCTACGGTGCCTCCGCACGAAGCAGAGGGTCCTGTGGGAGAATGGTGAGGCCACTCGTTGTTTGGAGCAAGCCAGGAAAGCTCAAAGTCGTCTGGGCTTGGTAGAGGACACAGTCCAAGTGCCCAGAGCTCTGGTAGCGAAGCTCATTGGCCGATTTGGAAAAGCGATGCAGGAGATGGTGGATGTGTCAGGTGTGAAGAGACTGAGGATTCCGGCTGAAGACGAGGCCCAGGTGGGTGAAGATGGAATGGTGTCATTCCTGGTTGTCGGGTCCAAGGAGAGTCTAGCGAATATCCGGATGCTCCTGAAGTATCGCGTGGCCTACCTGAGAGAAATAGAGCAGCTGAGACTGTACAGACGGCAGGTCAATAAACAGCTGCAGAACACAAGGTGGCAGCCGCCTTCTTCCCAACGAAAAGGAAACAAAAAGGACATGTACAGTAGTAGACGTAGTGATGGAGGGTCAGACTCTGATCAGTTGCTAGTCTCGACTGTAAGTGGGACCAATGTCCGTACCAACCGTGGGTGGCGACCCTGGAGAGAGAGGTCGAGTAAAGAGACAAACTTGACTAAAGGTTTGGTGTCACGGACAGACTGTAACTTAAGGGCCAAAGCTCAAGGCCTACATGTTGACCGCTGGGGGCGGGGTAAACTCAACAACTGGATGGGTCTGTGTGATGCTCAAAACCGACTGAGACGGTTCTCTCGACAGGTAGGGCAAGGCAACGTGCATGACATATCCCGTGATCCCACGTGTATGACAGGTGTTCAACCCTACAGGTGTGAACAGAGGGGGGGGATATGTGATATATGTGATGCAGTAACCCCTGTAACAGGTAGGGGGCGCTGCATGGTCTCCCCGGGATGTGCACGGAGTTGTATTGAAGCCGTGAGAATTGACCTGCAGTGATGTCAGGATCACGTGACCAGTCCATGTGATCCATTACTGTGGGTGTGGTTACAGGTACATAACGTGACCAGAGTGTGGGTCACATGTTCCTGTGTGGTTCCAGTGTTTGGACCTGAAGGGTCCAAGTGCAAAATCCCTGAGGGAGTTCCTGAGGGCTCGGTGTGTTCCTGTGTTGGAAGCCTGGGAGGAGGCTTCCTGGAAAGCACCTGCTGGCCTGGGATCGTCCTAGGAATGACTAGGATCCCGGAGCAGTGCACAGTGGAACTGGGGAAGCTACAATCCTTCAGTGGCTCTGGACTGACTAGTGTGTGCCGGCCAGGCAAGTTGGTGATCCCTGTAAGGCAGCTTACCCGGAGGTGCGGACTGGCAAGGAGTCAGCAGGTGGAGCCGGAGCTCCCGTCAGGTACGATACAGGCCGGTAGTGCTTGTGAAGCCCTATGAACTGCGTGGTCTCCCTTGGGAACTGGTTAAGGGAGTACCGGCGTGTTTAGAGACGACAACCCGGAGTCACATGTGCTGTCTGTGACTTGGGACGTTGGTGAAGTGTACGGCGTACGGACACCCTGGTAACTGGGCGAAGTGAGAGGCCCAGCACGTTAGTGTCCGTGAGGCAAAGCCGTACACTGAAGTGTTTGAAGATGCAAGTTAATATCACCAGTTGGTACCTGTTGTGTTTCATGTTTTGAACTGTGCGTAACCCGGTTTATGACGCTTAATAAACCGCATGGACTGCTTTGTTTTATAAACCCGTGCCCGTGTGCTTGAATATCGCGGCCAAGTGAGTGTCCCCCAACACTCTCAGTAAGAGAAACCTTACAACTACTATATCGGTAACTCAAAGTTATTGGCACATGTATCTATTACGCATTTTTTCAGATGATGTGAAATTCTCTTATTGACCACACAACTGGATCATTCTCTCCCCTGGCCTACCTTTGCTGTATACTATTTGAGATACTGTCCTTTGCACTTTTGGTAATTCCCCTCCCCTCCCCCACACACATATATAATTTCCCTGTCACCTGTACCTTACTTTGAGAGGTGTTAGGGTAAGTGGGCAGGGTGATTAAGGGGTAGCCGACGGGAGCGGGGGCGCCACTGGCGTGTATTTATAAAAGGGTGCCAACCTCCGCTGTCAGGCAGGGACAGCTATATCTAGGGTGTTGTAAGGGCCAGTCAGCTTAGGCCTTTCCAAACATACTTCACCCTTGCCTATAGCCACTTATCTGTATTTCCATTTTTTGTCATGCATATATATTTAAGATATTATTGGCTCCTTGTTTGTTAGGCAAGATAATTATATCTGCCTCTGTTGTTTATATTTACATTTCTCCATTAGATCACTCACCACCTTCTTTTTTTCTTTTCTGAGCGGCACGCTTGTTGTTGGAAGGGGTTTATCTCATTATTATCATATTGTATAGCAGGGTTCATTAGAGTTTTTCTAGGGCGAGCCGCCGACGAGTGGGGGCGCCATATTGTGTACACTGTCAGGAAGGGTATATTAGGGAGTGATAGGGGAAACTAGGAGTGCTTTGTCATTTTAATATTTTTTTTTTTTTTGTGGGTTTGTGGTAATTTGTCTACAAAGTTTTTTAAATTATTTTTCATAAATAAAAGGATTTTTAGGTATTAGTCGTTTTGTGCTTGTTGTAGTAATTTAATCAAAGGTGACTTCTTTTATCACCCCCATACGGGGAAGAAAATCTACATCAAAGGGAGATACACATGTACCTCCAGTTTTGTAATATATTTGATAGTATGTCCGTGTGGTTTGACATATGTAGGACAGACCACTATGGAGGTCAAAACTCGAATTGGAAAGCACAAGAGTACTATCAGGACTAAGTTGGTGGAGTTACCGGTGCCTAAACATTTTGTAGAGAGTGGACGTTCGGTTAGTCAATTGAGGTTTAGGGTAATTGATAGTGTACCCCCCTTGAGGAGAGGAGGTGATAGGATTGGATTATTGAGACAGAAAGAACTAAAGTGGATCTCTAGGCTTGGCTCTCTGTACCCGGGGGGGCTAAATATCGAATATAACTTACAGTTATGTGCTTCTTAAATATACGTGCGATATCTAGTTGGGTGTAGTTTGTTTTAAACGATTGGTTGATTTTAATTTGTTTTTTATGGAGAGATTTTTTAAGTTATGGTGGTGGTTTTGATATAGATTGCCTGGGTTGCTATTTTATCAAGGTAGTGGCAGATTAGGTGGTTTTGATCAGACATAAATTAAAATAAAAAGAGGGGGATTGCTTGGGTGGCATATATAATATATAAAGACTAATTAATCTTCCTTTTCCCTTTTTTTCTTGGATTTGGTACATAAGTGATAGGGAATTGGGGGATCATGGCTTTTTGGAACAGGGATATTTTTCAATAGTCCCTTAAGTTGTATACGGTTTATGCCACAACATAGGTCCTGAGCTGTCATTATGTGAGTTAATACCATGGTGATGTATGGGTGCGATGTCGCGTTAGCCTTAAGGTACCGTCACACTAAGCGACGCTGCAGCGATAGCGACAACGATGCCGATCGTTGCAGCGTCGCTGTTTGATCGCTGGGGAGCTGTCACACAGACCGCTCTCCAGCGACCAACGATGCCGAGGTCCCCGGGTAACCAGGGTAAACATCGGGTTGCTAAGCGCAGGGCCGCGCTTAGTAACCCGATGTTTACCCTGGTTACCAGCGTAAAATGTAAAAAAAACAAACAGTACATACTTACATGCGTCCCCCGGCGTTCACTTCCTGCAATGACTGAGCGCCGGCAGTAGCAGGGCACAGCGGTGACGTCACTGCTGTGCTGTGCTTTCAATTTCACTTTGTGGCGCTCAGTCAGTGTGGGAAGCGGACGCCGGGGGACGCATGTGAGTATGTACTGTTTGTTTTTTTTACTTTTACGCTGGTAACCAGGGTAAACATCGGGTTACTAAGCGCAGGGCCGCGCTTAGTAACCCGATGTTTACCCTGGTTACCAGTGTAAAATATCGCTGGTATCGTTGCTTTTGCTGTCAAACACAACGATACACGGCGATCGGACGACCAAATAAAGTTCTGAACTTTATTCAGCGACCAGCGATATCACAGCAGGATCCTGATCGCTGCTGCGTGTCAAACTAAACGATATCGCTAGCGAGGACGCTGCAACGTCACGGATCGCTAGCGATGTCGTTTAGTGTGACGGTACCTTTATTCCCTGGGAGAGTTAATCTGTGACTCCTGGTGTCAAGGAATGTGTAGATTGTATGCCCTTATTATGCGGTGTTCTTCCTCCCTCAGTGCGAGAGCTGACACCGTGTTTGTGTGTGGGCGTGGCGTTTGGCTTCTGTGGGTGGGTCGATGAGACACTGCTTTCATGTAGCTGGTTGTCATGCGCACTCGCATGCCAGAGTTGGTGATGCACGCTGGCGACATTAAGAAAAGAGTAATCTACATATCAGAAAAAAATGCTTCACCTTGCAAAACAGTTTTTATTGGACCAAAATAATTTCACATGCAAAATAGAAACAAAAATATGAGCAGAAATTAAAAGTGCTTGACATTAGACTGTCGCTGATATGATTTTTCAGGGTTGTCCCTATATAACATCCAACAGTAATCTGTCATCATTGAGTTATTCCAAAAACCCTGGTGGCGGTGTTCCATTACTTTGATGTCCTGGTGAAACCGCTCATCTTGTTCATAGCTTACATCCCCAAGATTTTGAGGGAAGAAATCTAAATGTGAATGCTAAAAGTGCATTTTCAGAGACATGCGACATCCAAGACACTGGTATGCATCTAGCAGTTTTTCAACACCTTCAACATATTCTGTAGATTTTTTTTTTCCTAAGAAGTTTTCACAGATCCACTTGAAGCTTTTCCAAGATCTCAATTCCTTATCATTTAGAGTTCCTTCAAACACATCATCTCTCATAAGTAGTATTGATTCCTTCCGATATTTGAAAGTATCGGTATTGGATTGGATAGGCCGATATCCAAAAAGTATCGGATATCGCCGATACCGATACCCGATACCAATACAAGTCAATGGGACACAAATATCGGAACGTAATAGGGAGCGATCCTGGATGGTTCCCAGGGTGTGAAGGAGAGGAAACTCTCCTTCAGGCCCTGGGATCCATATTCATGTAAAAAATAAAGAATAAAAATAAAAAATATGGATATACTCACCCTCGGATGGCCCCTGGCTGTCACCGCTGCAAGCGTCTGCCTCCGTTCCTAAGAATGCAGAGTGAAGGACCTTCGATGACGTCGTGGTCACGTGAGCGGTCACATGAGCGGTCACGCGACCAATCACAAGACCACGACGTCATTGCAGGTTCTACACTCACTGCATTCTTAGGAACGGAGGCTGCCGGTTGCACCGCTGAGAGCCAGGAGCCGTCGGTGGGTGAGTATATCCATATTTTTTATTTTTATTCTTTATTTTTTACATGAATATGGATCCCGATTCCGATTTCCGATAACGCAAAAATATCGGAACTCGGTATCGGAATTCTGATACAGCGAATATCGTCCGATACCCGATATTTGCAGTATCGGAATGCTCAACACTACTCATAAGTTCTCTGATCTGAAGACCAACAAATACCCCTTCATTCAGTTTTGCTGGTGAAATGCTGTAGAATTTCTGTGAAATGTACTGGCACCCTTGTGAATTTGTCTTTGCCATGGCTTTCACAAAGTTTTTAATCAATCCCAACTTTATATGTAGTAGAGGAAGAAAGATTTTTGCTGGAGCAGCTAAAGGATTATGCTGAACATTTTCTCTACCTGGAGCATAGATGCTTCTCTGTCCCCAATCATGATGAACATAATGCTGTATTGTATTTCTACTGTCCCATAAACACAACAAGCAACAATATTTTGTGAAACCTCCTTGCATTCCCATTAGCATACCAATCACTTTTAAATCTCCACATATATTCCATTGATGATGCTTATATTGTATAGCATCCAAAATAACTGACAGATTTTCATAAATTTCCTTTAGATGACATGAATGAGCAATAGGGATTGATGGTTTCATATTTTCATTGTGAAGCAACACTGCTTTCAAACTTCTCTGGGATGAGTCAATAAACAGTCGCCAATCTGCAACAAAATACTCTTGATTCAGTTCTTCAAAGAGGCCATTCACATTGTTACAGTGCACCATTGGTCCACAAACTGGGAAAAATTGTGTGAAAGTGTTACTTCTGTTTCAGTAATAACACACTTTAACATCATCATGAAGAAAATTCTTCTGTTTCAACCTAGATGCAAGAGGTTCAGCTTTATCGTTTGACAATCAAAGGTCTCTGATGAGATCATTTAATTCATGTTGAGTAAAGTGTTCTGGCTGCTCGGCTGCTCCATCAGGTACACACTCATCTTGACTTGAGGTCTCCATGTCTTCGCCAGTAGCTTTAGCTCCATAGTCTTCATATTCTACTTCATTTTCATCCAATACAGACAGCAGTGGTAAAGGAACTGGTAAGGTACCATCGTGTTGAATTGGACTAATCGCATGTTTCAAGTTCAGAGTAATTAATCTTCTGTTTGTTCGTTGTAGAAAAGCCCTTCAGTTAGACAAAACAAATGTAGCAGTCATCACTATGATTTTTGGATTCTCTCCAAATCATGGGAACAGCAAATGGCATAGCCACTTACCTCATATTCAACCAGCCACGAAGACCATATGAAGAACTTGAGCATATCACATGAGGGGACCAGCTTTTGTCTTGATCACCAAATGGACACTTAAAGTACATCTGGTACATCTTTAATATCATGAGTGATTGAATGTACTTGGCCTTTCGGTGTAAAAGAACCCCCCACATAGCAGAATCTGTTCGGGTGATTGATACACTGTCGGGGCATTTTTCTCTTTTAAATCAGATCAAACAGTAGAGTAAGTTCAGTTCAATGGTGGTGACAAACTCCAAAAAAATGCGATGAGCCGACCGACTATATCTAGATATTTCCCCAGAGATGACAGAGACAGCTTGTATTTAGAACTGATTTTACTGGAGTTAATCTGGTAGATAACTATTTACAGTTGTGAGGTAAATGGGTCAGCCTATTCCTTACAGATGAACATTTGCAGACAGGCAGTTTATCAGTATGATATTGGCTGCTTTCAGGTTCTCTCTCTCTGCAGACCCTCACTCAGTTACACCTCAGTGGTTGAGCTGTTTACTTCCATCTGAGGCGACTTGCCCTCCCAGAAATGCAGTGAAAATCCTCTCACAATGGCGGCTGTCTGCTGCCTTCCCTTCTATCTCCCTGTGGCAGGGCTCAGATAAATGTAGAGGCCTTTCTCCTGTCAGAGTTTCACATACCAGTCATTGCTTCCATCACCATCCTTTTCTTACTGACTCAAATCTTAGATCCTAATAATAGTTAGCTCCTCCCCATAACATGTGACTTTCCAAGAAGCAGTCATTGGTTGACTGCACTGTCAATACTCTTTACCATAAAACTCACTAAAACCTTTACTGATGTTGTCCCTGTAAGAAAATTAACAATTAAGTATGACAAGCAAAGAAATGGGAATAACATAGGGGTTGGATCTGCAGACATCTGCAGCATCAAACCCACAGCGGCCAGATGTTGCAGCATAGTGGATGGGATTTCAAGAAATCCTATGTCCCCTATGCGTGCATCGGCAACCGTGGCTTCCCTTCTGAAACAGACATGGGGTGCATCTTTCCAGACTGCAACATGTCTATTTATCTTGCGGAGACGCTCAGTCTCCGGAAGATAATCATCACCCATCCAGTGTATTGGGTGCAATGATTCCGCATGGTTCAATGAACACATGCAGAATCACCTGTGTTCAAAAGCCAGCAGCGCTTCAGATGCAGCAGACATGTGCTGCGTCCAAAACGCTGCCGATTACTGACCATGGGGATGTAGCCTTAAGGGTCGGGACATTCTTCAACCACTTCCCACATACATTGAAAATGCAGAAATAACGTAATAACAAAAATACTATCTCAGAAATTTTATGTGATAGAACCAATCTAAGCATATTTTTGGAATCAGCACATCAAAATCCACAAAACAGACATATTACCTTTGCTGAATTTTTTTTTTGTGTTGATCAGTGTTGTTAATTTATTTATCCATTCATGAAAAACACTGATGACACATGGTCTAAGGCACGTAAACATCTACAGCATTTTCTTCTATACAGTATAACATATAATGATTTTTAAACTTGCTATTATTTCATAACATTTTTAGGTACAATAAGACAGCAATTTTTTATTTAGATTTCTTAGTATTCATATAATGACTAAATGTAATTTGTACTGAAAGTGGCCTGCAGAATTGCCAAATAATACTGGGATCAAAGTTGAAGAGCTCATGCAAATCCTGTTTAAATATACAAAAATAATTGTGTATAGACCAGCATATTTTTTCTACAAACTATAACAATTACTAATAGTTTTAGAATTATTCAGAGTTATCAGCAGTACCTCCAGCTGCTACTGTTAAATTGAACGCATTAATTTTGTATATTGCATATACCAGCTCATGTAATATATATGTTGTGCTATTTATGGTGCACCAAAAGACTTTTATTTATGGGCAAGTTAAAAAATCTGAACAAACTAATAACAATCACATAGTGTGACCAGCAGTGTTGCTACTTCATATGAATTTTGATTGCCGTATTTTGAGGATATAATTTTAAAGGGAACCTAAAGGTAGTGACATTAACACTGACATACAATCATGGCCAAAAGTGTTGGCACTAGGGATGAGCAAACCAAGCTTCTATTGTCGGGTACAACCAGTCAACAAGCTTATAGGCTGTGGGCACTTCTGGCTCCATCACAGCCATGTCAAGTAATTGCATGGCTGTGAGTGGCCAGTTAAAATAAGTAAATAATTTTAAAGATACAACATTCATTCCCCTTCCTTTTTGAAACTAGCCAACGGAAAACAGACAGCTGGGGGCTTCTGAGCCACAAGTCATGCAACAGTCACTTCTGCTTTATGATGACTGCTGGCTGTGGTTCCTTCGGCCATCTACCTGGCCTTGGCCAACAATTGTAAGAGTTTGAGTGCACTGATGCCCAACCACCATAGCACATCTCTGATGATGATGATGATGAAACACAGGTGCCAAATGCTGCAGATTTCTGCTGTGTGTAACCTGGCAAGGAGAGCAGGTCTGAGGACTGGGTGAAACATCATGCAGAGGATTGTTATTGTTATTTTTATTATTCTGAAAAAGAGAATGGACAGTACCTCCAAAATAATTATTATTATTTCTTTTTAGAGCACCATTGATTTCATGGTGCTGTACATGAGGAAAGGTTACATGCAAAATACAAATAGAAATTACAATGAACAAACTAATAGTGACAGTTACAGAGGGGAGAGGACCCTACCCTTCCAGCCTTATATTATACGGGATAATGGGAAGGAAACAGTAGGTTCAGGGACTGCAGCGGCTCCTTTGTTGGTGACGTGGCAGCGGGGTTACTGCAGACTGTAAGCTGTTCTGAAGACATGGGTTTTCAAGATCCGCTTGAAATTTTTGAATGTAGGGGATAATCGTATGTGTTGGGCCACAGAATTCTATGGGACGGGGGATACTCGAGAGAAGACTTGCAGGTGATTGGATGAGGAACATATGATTGTGGAAGAGGAAAAGAGGTCTTGGGAAGACCACGGTTACATGGTAGGAGATATCAAGAGATGAGATCAGAGATATATGGGGAGATAATTTATGGATGGCTTTGTACATCACTGTTAGTAAGTTAAAGTGGATATGGTTATGCGCAGGAATAGCTATATCTACTCTGTAGCAACTCGTAATGAATCAGCATAAGTGAAGTCATAGACGCTCTTTGCGCAAGCCACCACCACTAAGCAAGTACTTACTGTACATACCCACGGTCAGTAAACGCTGGGGGTTGGATGCTGCACACATCTGCAGCATCAAACCCACAGCGGCCAGATGTTGCAGCATAGTGGATGGGATTTCAAGAAATCCTATGTCCCCTATGCGTGCATCGGCAACTGTGGCTTCCCTTCTGAAACAGACATGGGGTGCATCTTTCCAGACTGCAACATGTCTACTTATCTTGCAGAGACGCTCAGTCTCTGGAAGATAATCATCACCCATCCAGTGTATTGGGTGCAATGATTCCGCATGGTTCAATGAACACATGCAGAATCACCTGTGTTCAAAAGCCAGCAGCGCTTCAGATGCAGCAGACATGTGCTGCATCCAAAACGCTGCCGATTACTGACCATGGGGATGTAGCCTTAAGGGTCGGGACATTCTTCAACCACTTCCCAAGGGGAGGGGGCTTTCCAGAGCCCTTCTCAGACAATTGTTACAGAGTAGCTGGCGTCGGGTGACGCGGACGTTGTGGAATCAGGTACAAGAGTAAACCCAAAGCTAGCAAAAAAAACAAATGAAAGCCAAATGGAAACCCCAGGACATTAGCTAATAAAGATGAACCAATAATGACTTCTAGCAACTACAGAGAAGCAACCAGAGCTCCACCAGGAAGCAAACACCATATGTAACACCCCAGGAAGTCGGTTGTTGTACAGTGGTGTTGCCATCCTTTCGGGGAGGGTGATGCCATGCCTGGAAGCGAGGAGGATCCCTTTAACAGGTAGCACACACATGCAACATGTTCTGATTCCAGGCCAGAAGGGGGAGCTCTCAATCCGGTTTCAGGGGAGCTTCCCTAGATATATGTTCTGGCTTGGAGGAGTTAGAGTAGTCGGTAGCAGACAGTGGAGGAGAGTGGAGAGAGCAGGAGAGCTGGAGCCATGCAGGCACGTGGTGCTGACTAGCTCCTGTGTTATGATCCGGTGGTAGGATCTCAAAACTGACCTGATACATATAACCAGAATGTTAGGACAAGTTCTGGGGATGTGGAAGCTATACTGACCGCAATCCTGATCCTATCCAACACACTAAAGGCAGCCGTGGAGCGTTACCTAAAAACCTAGATGCCTCTTCACAGCCTGAGAAACTGACTGCCCCTAGAGAGAAAGCAAAGACCTCACTTGCCTCCGAGAAATAACCCCAAAGTTATAGACAGCCCCCCACAAATAATAACGGTGAGTTAAGGGGAAAATACAAACGTAGAAATGAAACAGGTTTAGCAAATGAGGCCCGCTAACACTAGATAGACAGAAAATAGATAGGAATCTGTGCGGTCAGTAAAAAAACTATCAAAAATAAACCACGCAGAGAATACAAGAACCCCCACACTGACTCACGATGTGAGGGGCGCACTCTGAACCCCAGAACTAACCAGCAAGCAAAAAATCACATAAAAGCAAGCTGGACAGAACTCATCATATACAGAGAAACGTTTTCAAGGAAATAATGAGCAAAATGAACAAGCAAACTTAGCTTCTCCAGCAGGAGACTGGTCACAAGGAATCTTCAGGAGAGCTCAGAATCAGGACTGAATACACCGACAGCAGGCAACAAATGAAGGTCCAGGTGAGTTAAATAGGCCCAGCATAGAAGGAAATGAAGCAGCTGAGCCCAGCCATATCGCTAAAGGCCACAAGAGGGAGCCCAAGAACAAACTCACACAGTACCACTCATGACCACAGGAGGGAGCCCGAGAACGGAATTCACAACAGTACCCCCCCCCCTTGAGGAGGGGTCACCGAACCCTCACCAGAGCTCCCAGGCCGATCAGGACGAGCCGAATGAAAGGCACGAACGAAATCGGCCGCATGGACATCGGAGGCGACAACCCAGGAATTATCCTCCTGACCATAGCCCTTCCATTTAACTAAGTACTGAAGCTTCCATCTCGAAATGCGAGAATCCAAGATCTTCTCCACCACATACTCCAACTCCCCCTCGACCAAGACAGGAGCAGGAGGATCCACAGAAGGGACCACAGGCACCACATATCTCCGCAACAATGACCTATGGAACACATTATGAATGGCAAACGATGTTGGGAGGTCCAAACGAAATGACACAGGATTGAGGATTTCCAAAATCTTATAAGGACCGATGAAACGAGGCTTGAACTTAGGAGAGGAAACCTTCATCGGGACATAACGAGAAGACAACCACACCAAATCCCCCACAAGAAGTCGGGGACCCACACAGCGACGGCGGTTAGCAAAGCGCTGAGCCTTCTCTTGGGACAACGTCAAATTGTCCACCACATGGTTCCAAATCTGCTGCAACCTATCCACCACAGAATCCACCCCAGGACAGTCAGAGGGCTCAACCTGACCCGAGGAAAAACGAGGATGAAAACCAGAATTGCAAAAGAAAGGTGAAACCAAAGTAGCAGAACTAGCCCGATTATTGAGGGCGAACTCAGCCAATGGCAAAAAAGTCACCCAATCATCCTGATCAGCAGAAACAAAACATCTCAAATAAGTTTCCAAGGTCTGATTAGTTCGTTCGGTTTGGCCATTCGTCTGAGGATGGAAGGCCGACGAAAAAGACAATTCAATGCACATCTTAGCACAAAAGGACCGCCAAAATCTGGACACAAACTGGGATCCTCTGTCAGACACAATGTTCTCCGGAATACCATGTAAACGAACCACATTCTGAAAAAACAGTGGCACCAAATCGGAGGAGGAAGGCAGCTTAGGCAAAGGTACCAAATGGACTATTTTAGAAAAACGATCACAAACCACCCAGATGACAGACATCCTCTGAGAGACAGGAAGATCCGAAATAAAATCCATGGAAATATGCGTCCAGGGCCTCTTCGGGACAGGCAAAGGCATAAGCAATCCACTGGCACGAGAACAGCAAGGCTTGGCCCGAGCACAAATCCCACAAGACTGCACAAAGGAATGCACATCCCGCGACAAGGAAGGCCACCAAAAGGACCTCGCCACCAAATCCCTGGTACCAAAAATCCCAGGATGACCCGCCAACACCGAAGAATGAACCTCGGAAATAACTCAACTGGTCCATCTGTCCGGGACAAACAGTCTGTCCGGTGGACAACGGTCAGGTTTATTGGCCTGAAACTCCTGCAACACCCGTCGCAGATCAGGAGAGATGGCAGACAAAATCACCCCCTCTTTGAGGACACCAGTCGGTTCAGAAACTTCCGGGGAGTCAGGTACAAAACTCCTAGAAAGGGCATCAGCCCTTACGTTTTTCGAACCCGGAAGATATGAAACCACAAAATTGAAACGAAAGAAAAACAGCGACCATCGAGCCTGTCTCGGATTCAACCGTTTGGCAGACTCGAGATAAGTCAAATTCTTGTGATCCGTCAAGACCACCACACGATGCTTGGCTCCCTCAAGCCAATGTCGCCAGTCCTCAAATGCCCACTTCATTGCCAACAACTCACGATTACCAACATCATAATTCCGCTCGGCAGGCGAAAACTTTCTTGAAAAGAAAGCACATGGTCTCATCACAGAGCCATCAGAGCTTCTCTGCGACAAGACAGCCCCTGCTCCAATCTCAGAAGCATCAACCTCGACCTGAAAGGGAAGAGAGACATCGGGCTGGCGCAAGACAGGAGCCGAAGAAAATCAACGTTTCAGCTCCTGAAAGGCCTCCACGGCCGCAGGAGACCAATTCGTCACATCAGAACCCTTCTTGGTCAAATCCGTCAAAGGCTTAACCACACTAGAAAAATTAGTGATGAAGCGACGGTAAAAATTAGCAAAACCCAAGAACTTCTGAAGACTCTTCACTGATGTAGGTTGAGTCCAGTCATGAATAGCCTGGACCTTGACTGGATCCATCTCAATAGTAGAAGGAGAAAAAATAAAGCCCAAAAAGGAAACCTTCTGGACTCCGAAGAGACATTTAGAGCCCTTCACAAACAAGGCATTGGCATGCAGGACCTGAAATACCATCCTGACTTGCTTCACATGAGACTCCCAATCATCAGAAAAGACCAAAATATCATCCAGGTACACAATCATAAATCTATCCAGATACTCTCGGAAGATTTCATGCATGAAGGACTAAAACACAGAGGGGGCATTAGAAAGCCCAAAAGGCATCACCAAGTACTCAAAATGGCCTTCGGGCGTATTAAATGCTGTTTTCCATTCATCGCCCTGCTTTATGCGCACAAGATTATACGCTCCTCGAAGATCTATCTTGGTGAACCAACTGGCCCCCCTAATCCAGGCAAACAGATCGGACAACAGTGGCAAGGGGTACTGAAATTTGACCGTGATGTTATTTAGAAGGCGATAATCTATACAGGGTCTCAGAGAACCATCCTTCTTGGCCACAAAAAAGAACCCCGCACCCAAAGGGGACGAGGGTGGGCGAATATGCCCCTTCTCCAAGGACTCCTTTATATAACTCCGCATAGCAGCATGTTCTGGTACAGATAAATTAAAAAGTCGTCCCTTAGGGAACTTACTACCAGGAATCAGATTTATAGCACAATCATAATCCCTATGAGGAGGTAGGGCACTGGATTTGGGCTCATCAAATACATCCTGGTAGTCCGACAAAAATTCAGGGACTTCAGAAGGAGTAGAAGAAGCAATTGACACCAAAGGAGCATCGCCATGAAATCCCTGGCAACCCCAACTTGACACAGACATTGCTTTCCAATCCAGGACTGGATTATGAGCCTGCAGCCATGGCAGACCCAAAACGACAACATCATGCAAATTATGTAGCACAAGAAAGCGAATCACCTCCTGATGTGCAGGAGCCATGCACTTGGTCACTTGGGTCCAGTACTGAGGTTTATTCTTGGCCAATGGCGTAGCATCAATTCCCTTTAGTGGGATAGGGAATTGTAAAGGCTCCAAGATAAAACCACAGCGCCTGGCAAATGACAAATCCATCAAATTCAGGGCAGCACCTGAATCCACAAAAGCCATAACTGAGTAGGATGACAGAGAGCAAATCAAAGTAACAGACAAAATGAATTTAGGTTGTACAGTACCAATGGTGACAGACTTGGCGAACCTTTTTGTGCGCTTAGAACACTCTGAAATAACATGAGTAGAATCACCACCGTAAAAGAACAACCCATTCTGATGTCTGTGGTTTTGCCGTTCAACTCTGGTCAGAATCCTGTCGCATTGCATAGGCTCAGGTTTCTGCTCAGAAAATACCGCCAGATGGTGCACAGGGTTGCGCTCCCGCAAACGCCGATCAATCTGAATGGCCAAAGACATTGACTCATTCAGACCCGCAGGCGTGGGGAACCCCACCATAACATCTTTAAGGGCTTCAGAAAGACCCTTTCTGAAAATCGCCGCCAGGGCGCACTCATTCCATTGAGTGAGCACAGACCACTTCCTAAACTTCTGACAGTAAACCTCTGCTTCATCTTGACCCTGAGAGAGCCAGCAAAACCTTCTCTGCTTGGTCTACCAGATTAGGTTCCTCATAAAGCACTCCAAGCGCCAGAAAAAAACGCATCCACATTTAGCAATGCAGGATCTCCTGGCGCCAGAGAGAATGCCCAATCTTGAGGGTCACCACGTAACAAAGAAATAACAATTTTAACTTGCTGAACAGAATCACCAGAGGAGCGAGGTCTCAGAGAAAGGAATAACTTACAATTATTCTTAAAGTTCAAAAACCTAGATCTATCTCCGGAGAACAGCTCAGGAATTGGTATTTTAGGCTCTGACATAGGACTGCGGACTACATAATCCTGAATGCCCTGTACCCTTGCAGTGAGATGATCCACACTAGAAGACAGACTCTGAATGTCCATATCTGCAGCTGAGTTCAGAACCACCCAGAGATTAAGGGGAGGAGAGAGGCAAAACACAGTGCAGAGGAAAAAAAAAAAAATGACTTCAAGATTTCTCTTCTCCCTCTTCTGCTGCATTAACACTTTGTGGCCTGCTGTACTGTTATGATCCGGTGGTAGGATCTCAAAACTGACCTGATACATATAACCAGAATGTTAGGACAAGTTCTGGGGATGTGGAAGCTATACTGACCGCAATCCTGATCCTATCCAACACACTAAAGGCAGCCGTGGAGCGTTACCTAAAAACCTAGACGCCTCTTCACAGCCTGAGAAACTAACTGCCCCTAGAGAGAAAGCAAAGACCTCACTTGCCTCAGAGAAATAACCCCAAAGTTATAGACAGCCCCCCACAAATAATAACGGTGAGTTAAGGGGAAAATACAAACGTAGAAATGAAACAGGTTTAGCAAATGAGGCCCGCTAACACTAGATAGACAGAAAATAGATAGGAATCTGTGCGGTCAGTAAAAAAACTATCAAAAATAAACCACGCAGAGAATACAAGAACCCCCACACCGACTCACGATGTGAGGGGCGCACTCTGCACCCCAGAACTAACCAGCAAGCAAAAAATCACATAAAAGCAAGCTGGACAGAACTCATCATATACAGAGAAACGTTTTCAAGGAAATAATGAGCAAAATGAACAAGCAAACTTAGCTTCTCCAGCAGGAGACTGGTCACAAGGAATCTTCAGGAGAGCTCAGAATCAGGACTGAATACACCGACAGCAGGCAACAAATGAAGGTCCAGGTGAGTTAAATAGGCCCAGCATAGAAGGAAATGAAGCAGCTGAGCCCAGCCATATCGCTAAAGGCCACAAGAGGGAGCCCAAGAACAAACTCACACAGTACCACTCATGACCACAGGAGGGAGCCCGAGAACGGAATTCACAACACTCCTGACCAGAGTGGAGGAGTCAGACAGAGTTGTGTCTGTAGGACGTGCGACAGAAGAAGCATAGGAGAAGTAAAGAGCTGGAGGGGAGCTGCAACTGAGCTCCCTCCATGCTGAAGCACAGGAACCGGACACCAGGAGTCTAAGGCTGTGTGGGACTGTATGCCCCACAGCAAAAACCGGAGGGCAGAAGATTTCAGGTCATTTGTCTGCACCCACACCCGAATGCACAGCAACATATAGAGCCTGGAGTCATAATTAGAAACACCTGTGAAAAGGCCCGCGTTGCCTGCCAAGCAGGTGCTGTATTAGGACAGAGAGAGCGAGGACCTTGTGTGGAGCCATAGGCAGCAAATGACTCACCATACAGCACAGGAAGGAAGGCTTCCAACCTCACCTGAAAGGGGGATAATCGCTTCCAGGCCTACCGGCCCTCACCATCACCTATTACCGGTACCCTGGACTGTGGCAGAAAACCGTAAAAGGTAAAGAGTAGGGTTGAGCGACTTTTATTTTTATAGGATCGGGTCGGGTTTCACGAAACCCGACTTTCTCAAAAGTCGGGTCGAGTGAAATCGGCCGATCCTATAAAAAAGTCGGGGTCGGGGTCGGCCGAAACGCGAAACCCAATGCAGTGCAATGGGATACTATGGTTCCCAGGGTCTGAAGGAGAGGAAACTCTCCTTCAGGCCCTGGGATCCATATTTATGTGTAAAATAAAGAATTAAAATAAAAAAAATTGATATACTCACACTCTGACGCGCCCTGGTAGTAACCGGCATCTTCCGTTCCTAAAAATGGCGCTTGAAAGACCTTTCGAATGCTTCACGGCTTGTGATTGGTCGCGGCGGCCCACGTGACCGCTGAGCGACCAATCACAAGCCGGTGACGTTATTTTCAGGTCCTGTTCTGGTTCTCAGGTACATGAGAATTAAGTCACGGCTTGTGATTGGTCGCTGAGCGGTCACGTGGGCCGCCGCGACCAATCACAAAGCCGTGACATCATCGGAAGGTCCTTCACGCGTTCATTCTTAAGAAGGAAGGCTGCCGGAAAGAAGCAGGGCATGTACGAGGGTGAGTATATACCTAATAGGAATATACTCACCCTCGGCTTCTTTTCGGCAGCCTTCTTTCTTAAGAATGAACGCGTGAAGGACCTTCCGATGACGTCACGGCTTTGTGATTGGTCGCGGCGGCCCACGTGACCGCTCAGCGACCAATCACAAGCCGTGACTTAATTCTCATGTACCTGAGAACCAGAACAGGACCTGAGAATAACGTCACCGGCTTGTGATTGGTCGCTCCGCGGTCACGTGGGCCGCCGCGACCAATCACAAGCCGTGAAGCATTCGAAAGGTCTTTCAAGCGCCATTTTTAGGAACGGAAGATGCCGGTTACCAGCGGCGATGTCCAGGCTGCGTCGGAGAGGTGAGCATATCAATATTTTTTATTTTAATTCTTTATTTTACACTTAAATGTGGATTCTGATACTGATTTCCGATATCGCAAACATATCGGAACTCGGTATCGGAATCCCGATACCAGATTCAAAAGATCGCCGACCTCATGGCCGACCCCACACAGGGGTCGGGTCGGGTTTCATGAAACCCGACTTTGCCAAAAGTCGGCGACTTCTGAAAATGGTCGACCCGTTTCGCTCAACCCTAGTAAAGAGACCTCAACCTTGTGTCCTCTGATTCTATCTGGCATCACACCATCTTTGCCTATTACACCAGGAGCCCTGGGGATTCAGCTTCACCTGTGGGAAGCCATACCACCCCTGCTGTAGTACCATCATTCCCAGTGGAGCAACATTGGTCATCGCTGACTGAACACCACAGGTGGCGTCACGAACATTCTTTATTCCAAATAATCCTTTTAAAGACCTTGCCTTTTAATTGCATACCCAGGGCCACGGATTGGGTTACTGCCACCGTGACTACCCCTTTAACGACCACCGGACCCGGCCCGAATACCCCAGGGTCCTAGTGGGGTGCGCCACATATCCTTATGGAAAGGAACTGGCTAAACAGCACTGAACTGGGTAAGAAGCAGGCCTTATAAAGCATCCCCTAATCCAAGGGTAACAGTCAGGTTTTGCGTTCCTCCCAGTCATGTCCAGGGAGCCTCTCTCTGCTCACCTGAACAAACAGGGTGCACAAATTCCCACCATTTGCTAACACCAGGCAAGGTAGCATCCTGCGTTGCCTGGCAACCAGAAGACACAGCGTACCAAGTCTCCTGGGCAGCAAAACTAGTGGGTAGCACATGTTCCCACATTGCTCCACTTCCACACACGAGGCACCACCATGTGTAGTCGCACCACCCAAGTGCGCACTAGCTCTGCCCCCAGCGTGGACCACCTCTGCTGAGGAAGAACAGCCAATACATGCATTAAGGGGGTGCACTGTTGCAGGTTGGAGCTTTAGTAAATATGCCTGTTTGTATGCCTATACTGAGTGTTGTTTACAGTGCCTTGCAAAAGTATTCAGCTCCCTGGAACTTTTCAACCTTTTCCCACATATCATGCTTCAAACATAAAGATACCAAATGTAAATTTTTGGTGAAGAATCAACAACAAGTGGAACATAATTGTGAAGTTGAACAAAATGTATTGGTTATTTTAAATTTTTTTGGAAATTCAAAAACTGAAAAGTGAGGCTTACAATATTATTTGGCCCCTTTAACTTAATACTTTGTTGTGCCACCTTTTGCTGCGATTAAAGCTGCAAGTTGCTTGGGGGGCATTTTGTACTCCTGTACTCCTTTGTTTTACACATTGGCAGGAAGGCTACCCCTGCCTCATAGTCAGTCATATGCACCCCATTACACCTTGGAACCCACATACTGGATGGGCCCATGAAAATGCACTTCCCAATATGCATTTTGTACTCCCGTATTCCTTTGTTTTACACATTGGCAGGAAGGCCACCCCTGCTGCATAGTCAGTCATATGCACCCCATTACTCCTTGAAACCCTCATACTGGATGGGCCCATGAAAATACACTTCACAATATTCATTTTGTAAGCCCGAACTCCTTTTTTTTACACATTGGCAGGAAGCCCAGTCCTGCTGCATAGTCAGTCATATGCACCCCATTACTCCTTGAAACCCTCATACTGGATGGGCCCATGAAAATACACTTCACAATATTCATTTTGTAAGCCCGAACTCCTTTTTTTTACACATTGGCAGGAAGCCCAGTCCTGCTGCATAGTCAGTCATATGCATCCCATTACACCTTGGAACCCACATACTGGATGTGCCAATGAAAATCCACTTCACAATATTCATTTTGTACTCCCGTACTCCTTTGTTTTACACATTGGCAGCAAGGCCAGCCATGCTGCATAGTTATATTTACCCCATTACACTTTGGAACCCACATACTGGATGGACCAATGAAAATCCACTTCACAATATGCATTTTTTGCTCCCGTACTCCTTTGTTTTACACATTGGCAGGAAGGCCAGCCATGCTGCATAGTCATATGCGCCCCATTACACCTTGGAACCCACATACTGGATGGGCCCATGAAAATCCACTTCACAATATGCATTTTGTATGCCCGTACTCCTTTGTTTTACACATTGGCAGGAAGGCCAGCCCTGCTGCATAGTCAGTTATTTGCACCCCATTATGCCTTGGAACCCACATACTGGATGGGCCCATGAAAATCCACTTCACAATATTCATTTTGTACTCCTGCACTCCTTTGTTTTACACATTGGCAGCAAGGCCAGCCCTGCTGCATAGTCATATGCACCCCATTATGCCTTGGAACTAACATACTGGATGGGCCCATGAAAATCCACTTCACAATATGCATTTTGTGCTCCCATACTCCTTTGTTTTACTCATTGGCAGTAAGTCCAGCCCTGCTGCATAGTTATATGCACCCCATTATGCCTTGGAACCCACATACTGGATGGGCCCTTGAAAATCCACTTCACAATATGTATTTTACACTCCCGTACTCCTTTATTTTACACATTGGCAGCAAAGCCAGCCCTGCTGCATAGTCATATGCACCCCATTACACCTTGGAACCCACATACTGGATGGGCCCATGAAAATTCACTTGTATTTTTTAATGGTATGATGGTTCCCTCTTTGCAGAATTATTTATAGGAGAATTTGGCAAATTTATTTGCCATGTTTTTAACACTAAGGCTTTAAATAAGGCTAATACTTGCAATGCAATGCAATTTTATTGCAAACTACAAAATTCAAGGAATAGTATGATTGAATAGTGTGAGTGCGTACACTTTTGTATATGTTAACATACAAAGGTTAATAAGTACATATTAGGATTAAATACATATAGTGATTACGTATATACAGTATAAAGATTAACTACATACAGTATACATACATCATCCACAAGAGGCTTTTAAACATCATCCGTCTGGAATATCAGAGAAGCAACACGAAGACAGAGAACCCCTGGGAGATTACCTACACTGCATGGGCATCCCCAATTATGCAGGTATCAGCACACTGTACATGTACAGGTACCCCAGTTTTGGCATCTGTCTTAGTCATGTTTTTCTGGTCTCATATAGTGATTTACACTATGTAGTAACTCTAGTTTCACCCAGCCCTTCAAGTGGCCAGCTTTCAAGGTTGTTTGAAACTGAGATATCATGGAGTCATCAAACGAGGGGCCATAAACCCCTAGAATATAAAAGCCACAAGGATTTAGATCAAACCACCACAGGCAGAGTTTCAGTAAGCCTTAATGTTTTACAATAACAAACAGCAAGCATGTAGAGGCTTAGAACTGTTTGTGAAGTGAATAAATAAACATTTCTCAAGATTGTGTCACTATGAGCATTATCTGTCACATCTGTAAATGTTTTACAAGAAAAGCAGCTATGTGATTCCCCAATGGGGGGTCCTTTTTAATAAATAAACTAGTGCCATCACAACCCCCTTGCCCAAAATTCTGTGGCGTATGACAGTACAGAGCACGTTAACCCTGGTTAAAGAAGACATTGCAGGAGACAGAGATAAGAAGTAGGCCCAATGTAGGGGTGTGGGTCTCTGAGACTTGTAATTGAGGGCATCAGCTGACAAACAATTCCGCAATGTGGGGTCCATTTTTTTACTAAATAAAATAGTGCCATCACAGCCCCCTTGCCCAAAATTCACCGGCCTATAACAATACAGAGCACATTCACCCGGGTCATCTAGTGGAAGTTAAAGGACACATTGCAGGAGACAGAGTTAAGAAGTAGGCCCAATGTAGAGGTGTGAGTCCCTGAGACTTGTAATGGAGGGCATGAGCTGACAAACAATTCCTCAATGTGGGTGTTAGGGCTAGCGGAATGCACCAAATAATAAAGGAATTGATACGAGGTGCGTTCGCAGCCCGGGGTCCACCGTGCAGAGATGGTACCTGCTGCTATGTAATGGCGGATGGACACTTAGCTCACACATGGGTTAGACTTCACCCCGTGTGAAATGGTAGCTAGCTCTGTTGCTTCACAGAGTTGCACAATATGCTGCACCCTGTTAGCAGTCACAAGGTGCAGCTACAAGACACTAGTGGGGTCCCTAAGAATCACCCGCACTAATCTGGTGATTGAACTGGCTCAGACCCTCAGTGACTTTTGAGCTCGCACCTGAGGACACCCCAAGTCAGATGCAAAGTTCAAGCGGAAATTCCCACCCTATACTGATGTTTGTCAGGAGAGCGCACAGATGGCGTACGGTGTTGTAGAGACGGGCCCTGCAACGTGTACTTAGTGAGCAGATAGCACTGTCGGGCACTAGATAGCATGCATCCACCATTCGCCAGTCAACAATACTAGGAAGGGGGATGATTAATGAGCGACAGTCACTATAGGAAAACTGACTGAACAGCAATCTAGTCTGAACTGGTGCATAACCAAAAGAAAGACTTACATAGCAAATAGATCAATGGCTGCACTCAATTTTACTGTGCCAAAGCAAGTTGGTTCCGACCTTCCTATAAATGCAGCCTTTACCATGTTATTAGCCATAGGTAAGTGTTCACACTAGGCAGTCAGGTCAGGTACCCATCCGATTTGAGATTACCTTGACATTTGGTGGATGGGCTCACAATTTTTGGCCAAATCTTGTGCTAAGCATCTCATGTGTTTTTTCATAGATTTCACAAGCCATTATGCTATTCACATTTCATGTATCGCACATTTCCTTGCTTTAGCACAGTAAAATTGAGTGCAGCCATTGATCTATTCGCTACTATTGGATACCCAATAATTAAAAGGCACAGAGGAATCACGGAAGACATTTGTACGATCTGCAAGGTACTCCCTCACCATCTTCCCAAACATTGCACTTCTTGTGACAGCACCCCTTGCCTCTCTGCCGTCACGATGGGAGGGTCTGAGAAAACTGGCCCAGAACTTTGCCATTGTTCCCCTGCCTGAGCTGGATTGTACTTCTGTCTCTCTCGCTTGGACTCCTTGTTGTACAGCAAACTCTGACGTCTGCTGCCAGCGTTCTCACATGGGAATTTTCTCAGTAACTCCACTACAAGGGCCCTCTGGTACTGCAAAATTTTAGTACACCTCTCTGCCTTTGGCAGAAGAGATTGAAAGTTCTCTTTGTAGCGTGGGTCTAGAAGTGTCAGCAACCAGTAATGAGTGTCACTCAAAATTTTTATAATGCGAGGGTCACGAGAAACGCAGCGCAACATAAAGTCAGCCATGCGTGCCAGGCTGCTAACAGGCAAGACTTCCGTGTCCTCACCAGCAGGACAGCTGACCATGCTGTCCTCGTACTCCTCATCATCATCCTCCTCCTCCCTGTTCTCAGGCCATCCACACTGAACAGACAGTATGACAGCTGTGCTTGTAGTACCGTCTATAGCACATGAAAGTAGCTCCTCTTCTTCCTCCTCCTCCTCATTGCCTACCAATCCACATTGAGAAGGCATGAGTCTGGGCTGAGTGTAATCCCCCTGTATGGTTCCTTGCTCCAAGTCCTCGTGCTCTGCCTGCAATGAATCCTCTTTAATTGTGAGCAGAGAGGTTTTCAGAATGCTGAGAAGCGAGATGGTGACGCTAATTATAGCATCATTGCTGCTCACCATCTTGGTGCAGTCCTCAAAGTTTTGGAGGATGGTACATATGTCTGACATCCATGTCCAACTAAATCAAGAAACGTGTGCACTGCCTTTCAACTTGTGGTGCTCAGGTAGGTTCCAACACCATGACAATATATAATGAAACCTGGCACTCAACTTTTTTTAACTGGAAATATATTTATTATCAGCAACAAAACATTTCGGTCCCGGACTGGACCTTCATCAGTTACGTGCTATGTAAGATATTTGGGAGAGACGTGCCCGTATGAGCAGATGATAATTATTTTTCCATATGGATGCAGAGTGTTAACCTGTGTAGAGCAGTATGGGCAAAATCCGTATAGGGATGGCGTGGCTGACGCGGTGTCCACCGGCTGAAGCTGCAGCTGACTTTCTAAAATGGGCAGACAGACAGCGCACTCTCACTAACAGGTTCGGCAGCTCCTGGAAGCTTTTCAGAAAACATTGAACCACGAGGTTAAGCACATGGGCCAAGCAAGGTACGTGTGTGAGCTCACCTTGCCTCAGAGTCGCCACCAGGTTATGGCCATTGTCATACACGACCATGCCTGGCTGTAGGTTCAGTGGAGTCATCCAAATATCTGACTGCTCTTTCAGCGCTGTCCACAACTCTTCTGCGTTGTGCGGTTTGTCACCTATGCAGATTAGCTTCAGCACAGCCTGTTGCTGCTTGGCTGAGGCAGTGCTGCAGTGCTTCCAGCTTCATGATGTGACTGATGACTGATGTGTTGATTTCAGAGATGGAGGATGAAGAGGAGGAGGAGGAGGTGCAGGAGCTGTAGACTGTGGGGCAACCCTGTGTGACGTAGGGCCAGCAATCCACGGCATGGGGAGGATGTGTTCCACCACAAGGTCTGACTAGGTCACGGCTTCCACTATGTTAACCCAGTGTGCTGTCAGTGAGATGTACCATCCTTGCCCACAAGCACTTGTCCATGTATCCTTGGTTAGGTGGACTTTCCCTTTAACAGCATTGCTGAGGGCACGGGTAATGTTGTGGGACACATGCTGATGTAATGCCGGTATGGCACACTGGGAGAAATAGTGGCGACTGGGGACCGAGTACCTTGGGATGGCCGCCACCATCAGGTTGTGGAAGGCTTCCATCTCAACGAGCCTAAAAGGCAACATTTCGAGCCCAAGCAGAAGAGAAATGTTAGAATTTAGGACTGTGGACTGTGGGGCATTGGCTGGGTATTTTCGCTTGCGTTGCAAAGACTGGGGTATATGTTATGATCTGGTGGCCTAAGAGCAGCATGAGACGTACTCTGGAGAAGGTGGTACCTGTACTGACCGCAGACCCTGAACCTAACACCGCAACTAGAAGTAGCCGTGGAATGTACCTAGCGCTCCCTGGACATCTCGACACAGCCGGAGGACTAATTACCCCTAAAGATAGAAAAGGGAAAACTATCTTGCCTCAGAGAAAATTCCCAAAGGATAGGCAGCCCCCCACAAATATTGACTGTGAGAGGAGAGGGAAAAAACATACACAGACTGAAATCAGAATTTAGCAAAGCAGGCCACTTCTAGCTAAATAGAAAGGATAGGACAGAGTACTATGCGGTCAGTATTAAAACACTAGAAAATATCCACCACAGAAAATACAAAAACTCCACAGCAACTAAAGATATGGAGGGTATATCTGCATCTCCAGAGATACCAGCTTGGCTAAACAAATCCTTATACAGACGAAGCTGGACAAGACAAAAAAAACATGGAAAAGAACTGAACAATAAGGCCACAGCATGTGGACAGCAAAAAATCAAGGCCAGAACTTATCTTTGTTGAAAAGAACTGCAAAGCAGGAGAGACCAGGCAGAGATGTGAATCCTCCAGGAACAATGGACAACTGGCACTGACTGAAGGGTGAAGCAAGACTAAATAGCCCAGTCAGATTTGCAAAAAGTGAACACACCTGACAAATGCTGCGACTCAGAGACAGCAGCGCTACCACTTACAACCACCGGAGGGAGCCCAAGAGCAGAATTCACAACAGTACCCCCCCTTGAGGAGGGGTCACCGAACCCTCACCAGAGCCCCAAGGCCGATCCGGACGAGCCAAATGAAAGGCACGAACCAAATCATCAGCATGAACATCGGAGGCAACAACCCAAGAATTATCCTCCTGGCCATAACCCTTCCATTTGACAAGATACTGAAGCTTCCGCCTCGAAAAACGAGAATCCAAAATCTTCTCAACCACATACTCCAACTCCCCATCAATCAACACCGGGGCAGGAGGATCAACAGAGGGAACAACGGGCACCACATATTTCCGCAACAAAGATCTATGAAAAACATTATGGATGGAAAGAGAGGCTGGAAGGGCCAAACGAAAGGACACTGGATTGATAATCTCAGAAATCCTATAAGGACCAATAAACCGAGGCTTAAACTTAGGGGAAGAAACCTTCATAGGGACATGACGGGAAGACAACCAGACCAAATCCCCAACCCGAAGCCGGGAACCAACACAACGACGACGGTTAGCAAAACGCTGAGCCCCCTCCTGAGACAACACCAAATTGTCAACAACATGAGCCCAAATTTGCTGCAACCTGTCAACCACAGAGTCCACCCCAGGACAATCAGAAGGCTCAACCTGCCCCGAAGAAAAACGAGGATGAAAACCAGAGTTACAAAACAAGGGTGAAACCAAGGTAGCAGAACTAGCCCGATTATTAAGGGCAAACTCGGCCAATGGCAAGAAAGCCACCCAATCATCCTGATCAGCAGACACAAAGCATCTCAAATAAGTTTCCGAAGTCTGATTAGTTCGCTCGGTTTGGCCATTTGTCTGAGGATGAAATGCGGAAGAAAAAGACAAATCAATGCCCAGCCTAGCACAAAAGGTCCGCCAAGACCTAGAAACAAACTGGGAACCTCTATCGGACACAATATTCTCCGGAATGCCATGCAAACGAACCACATGCTGAAAAAACAACGGAACCAAATCAGAAGAGGAAGGCAACTTAGGCAAAGGTACCAAATGAACCATCTTAGAAAACCGGTCACAAACCACCCAGATAACTGACATCCTCTGGGAAACTGGAAGATCCAAAATAAAATCCATAGAAATATGCGTCCAAGGCCTCTCAGGGACCGGCAAAGGCAAAAGCAACCCACTAGCGCGGGAACAGCAAGGCTTGGCCCGCGCACAAGTCCCACAGGACTGCACAAAAGAACGCACATCCTATGATAAAGAAGGCCACCAAAAGGACCTACCAACCAAATATCTGGTACCAAAAATCCCCGGATGACCAGCTAACACAGAACAATGAACCTCCGAAATCACTTTACTAGTCCATCTGTCAGGAACAAACAATTTCCCCACTGGACAGCGGTCAGGTTTATCAGCCTGAAATTCCTGAAAAACCCGTCGTAAATCAGGGGAGATGGCAGAAAGAATCACCCAATCCTTCAGAATAACGACCGGCTCAAGGACCCCAGGAGAATCAGGCAAAAAGCTCCTAGAGAGGGCATCAGCCTTAACATTCTTAGAACCCGGAAGATACGAGACCACGAAATCAAAGCGGGAGAAAAACAGGGACCATCGGGCCTGTCTAGGATTCAGCCGTTTGGCAGACTCGAGATAAATCAGATTCTTATGATCGGTCAAGACCACAATACGGTGCTTGGCCCCCTCAAGCCAATGTCGCCACTCCTCAAATGCCCACTTCATAGCCAACAACTCACGATTGCCGACATCATAATTGCGTTCCGCAGGTGAAAACTTTCGAGAAAAGAAGGCACACGGTTTCGTCAAGGAACCATCAGAATTCCTCTGAGACAAAACGGCCCCTGCCCCAATCTCAGAAGCGTCAACCTCAACCTGAAAAGGAAGAGAAACATCCGGCTGACGCAACACAGGGGCAGAAGTAAATCGGCGTTTAAGCTCCTGAAAGGCAGAAACAGCCGCAGAGGACCAATTCGTCACATCAGCGCCTTTCTTCGTCAAATCGGTCAGGGGTTTAACCACACTGGAGAAGTTGGCAATGAAACGGCGATAAAAATTAGCAAAGCCCCAAAATTTCTGAAGGCTCTTCACGGATGTGGGCTGGATCCAATCATGAATGGCCTGAACCTTAACCGGATCCATTTCTATAGATGAGGGAGAAAAAATGAAGCCCAAAAAAGAAATCTTCTGTACTCCAAAGAGGCACTTAGACCCCTTCACAAACAAGGCATTATCACGAAGGATCTGAAATACCATCCTGACTTGTTTCACATGAGACTCCCAATCATCTGAAAAAATCAAAAAATCATCCAAATATACAATCATGAATTTATCAAGATAATTCCGAAAAATATCATGCATGAAGGACTGAAACACAGATGGAGCATTAGAGAGTCCGAATGGCATCACAAGGTATTCAAAATGGCCTTCGGGCGTATTAAACGCAGTTTTCCATTCGTCACCCTGCTTAATACGAACAAGATTATATGCCCCTCGAAGGTCAATCTTAGTAAACCAACTAGCCCCCTTAATCCTAGCAAACAGATGAGAAAGCAAAGGCAAAGGGTATTGGAATTTGACCGTGATCTTATTCAAGAGGCAATAATCAATACAGGGTCTCAAGGAGCCATCTTTTTTGGCAACAAAAAAAACCCTGCTCCCAATGGTGAAGAAGATGGCCGAATATGCCCCTTCTCCAAGGACTCCTTAACATAGCTCCGCATGGCGGTATGTTCTGGCACAGACAGGTTGAAAAGTCAGTCCTTAGGGAACTTACAGCCTGGAATCAAGTCAATAGCACAATCACAGTCCCTATGCGGTGGAAGGGAACTGGACTTGGGCTCATTGAATACATCCTGGAAATCTGACAAAAACTCAGGAATTTCAGAAGAGGGAGAGGAGGCAATTGACATCAAAGGAACGTCACCATGAACCCCCTGACAACCCCAACTAGTCACAGACATAGATTTCCAATCTAATACCGGATTATGCACCTGTAACCATGGGAAACCCAGCACAATAGCATCATGCAAATTATGCAACACCAGAAAACGACAGTCTTCCTGATGGGCTGGCGCCATGCACATGGTCAGCTGTGTCCAAAACTGAGGTTTATTTTTAGCCAACGGTGTAGCATCAATGCCCCTCAAAGGAATAGGACTCTGCAAAGGCTGCAAGGGGAAACCACAACGTCTGGCAAATTCTAAGTCCATTAAGTTTAGAGCGGCGCCTGAATCCACAAATGCCATGACAGAAAATGACGATAATGAGCAGATCAGGGTCACAGATAACAGAAATTTAGGTTGTACAGTACTGATGGTAACAGAACTAGCGATTCTCTTGGTACGCTTAGGGCAATCAGAAATAACATGAGCAGAATCGCCACAGTAAAAACACAACCTATTCTGACGTCTGAATCCTTGTCGTTCAGCTCTAGACACAATCCTATCACACTGCTTAGGCTCAGGACTCCGCTCGGAAGACAATGCCATAGTGTGCACAACTCTGCGCTCACACAAGCGCCGATCAATCTGAATGGCCAGAGACATAGAATCACTCAGACCAGCAGGCGTGGGGAACCCCACCATAACATCTTTAACGGATTCAGAAAGACCCTTTCTGAAGATTGCCGCCAAGGCATCCTCATTCCATTTAGTCAGTACAGACCATTTTCTAAACTTCTGGCAATATGATTCTGCCGCTTCTTGACCCTGAGACAGGGCCAACAAGGTCTTCTCAGCATGATCCACTGAATTAGGTTCGTCATACAATAACCCAAGCGCCTGAAAAAAGGTATCTACATTAAGCAACGCCGGATTCCCAGGTTCCAGGGCAAATGCCCAATCCTTGGGGTCACCACGCAGCAGAGATATAACAATTTTAACCTGCTGGATGGGATCACCAGAGGAACGGGGTTTCAGAGCAAAAATCAGTTTACAGTTATTTTTAAAGCTCAGAAATTTGGACCTATTCCCAAAAAACAAATCAGGAGTTGGAATTCTAGGCTCTAAAACCGGAGTCTGAACAATATAATCGGAAATACCCTGTACTCTAGCAGCAAGTTGATCCACACGAGAAGCCAATCCCTGAACATCCATACCAGGGCTGAACTCCTGAGCCACCCAGAGATAAAGAGGGAAGAAAAAAAACACAACAGACTACAGAAAAAAAATGGCTCAGCACTTTCCTTCCCTTCTTCTGAGATGCGGTTAACTCATTGTTGGCCAGTTGTACTGTTATGATCTGGTGGCCTAAGAGCAGCATGAGACGTACTCTGGAGAAGGTGGTACCTGTACTGACCGCAGACCCTGAACCTAACACCACAACTAGAAGTAGCCGTGGAATGTACCTAGCGCTCCCTAGACATCTCGACACAGCCGGAGGACTAATTACCCCTAAAGATAGAAAAGGGAAAACTATCTTGCCTCAGAGAAAATTCCCAAAGGATAGGCAGCCCCCCACAAATATTGACTGTGAGAGGAGAGGGAAAAAACATACACAGACTGAAATCAGAATTTAGCAAAGGAGGCCACTTCTAGCTAAATAGAAAGGATAGGACAGAGTACTATGCGGTCAGTATTAAAACACTAGAAAATATCCACCACAGAAAATACAAAAACTCCACAGCAACTAAAGATATGGAGGGTATATCTGCATCTCCAGAGATACCAGCTTGGCTAAACAAATCCTTATACAGACCCAGCTGGACAAGACAAAAAAACATGGAAAAGAACTGAACAATAAGGCCACAGCATGTGGACAGCAAAAAATCAAGGCCAGAACGTATCTTTGTTGAAAAGAACTGCAAAGCAGGAGAGACCAGGCAGAGATGTGAATCCTCCAGGAACAATGGACAACTGGCACTGACTAAAGGGTGAAGCAAGACTAAATAGCCCAGTCAGATTTGCAAAAAGTGAACACACCTGACAAATGCTGCGACTCAGAGACAGCAGGGCTACCACTTACAACCACCGGAGGGAGCCCAAGAGCAGAATTCACAACAGGTATAGACAACTGAAGGCTGTGCTGGGACAAGGACGTGGATGGGCTTGATGAAGATGCTGCTTGACTGTGGGCAACAACAGGTGCAGGGCTAGAGGCATCTTCACATGTACGGTGGACTGGGTATTGGCTTCGCCTTCTAGGCAAAACAGTGGAAGAAGCAGTGGTGTCACCTGCAGACAGTGTTCCTGGAGCCTGGGGTTCGGCCCACAAGGTCGGGTGCTTTGCTGCCATGTGCTTGATCATGCTGGTGGTGGTCAGGCTGGTTGTTTTGCTACCTCTGCTGATGCAGGCATGGCAGGTGCTGCAAATGGCATGTTTGGGGTTATCGGCAGAGTCATTAAAAAATTACCACACTCGGGAAGATTGAACAGTTGGAATGGCAACTTCACTCATGCTGGTGTTACGTGGAATGGATGCACACCTTCTGTCTGTGGACACCACACTGCTTCTTCCTGCCTGTTTGGGGGATCTGCCTCCTTCCTGGTTTGTGCTGCTGTCCTCGCTATGCATGTCCTCCTGCCAGGTTTGGTCAGTCACTATGCCATCAACCACCTCGTCTTCCACATTAGCACCCTGCTCCTCCTCCTGACTTTCTAGCAATTGTGTCTCATCATCGTCCACCTCTTGTGACACTTTCCCACCATCGCCTTCATGTGACCGGGGCTGGTCCAAGCTTGAGGCAGCTCTACATACGATCTCATCTGTCCACACTTCAAGTTGACCAGCCGAGAGTCCAGAATCTTGAAATGGAAAATTGAACAGTTTTTCAGAGTGCCCAAGTGTGGGATCAGTTGTCTCAGGGCACTCGGCATGGTGGGAGGAAGGAGGATCACGGTGAGGAATATTCGGGCCACACTCATGTCTACTCAGACTTGATCGTGTGGAAGACATGGTGGTGGTGGCTAAGTGACTGTAAGTATTATCTGCTAACCAACCAAAAACAGTTTCACACTGCTCTGGGTTCAATAGTGGTGTGCTGCGGTACCCTAGAAACTGGGACAGGAAGGTCAAGCGAGAAGATGTAAGTCTTTGTTGTGGCCCAGTTTCACCTGGACATCGGCCTCGTTCTCTGCATGCATCATCAGCATCACGTCCACTTCCCCACCCCTTGCCTTGCCCATTTTAAATGGACTACTGCATTATTTCAAAAGCTCAACACAGATGTATTTATTTGGAGCTAAATGATATCTGATCAGTATGCCTGACATAACAGACTGTATTACATTTTTGGGGCTTTTTCCTGAATTTAAAACCCCCAAAAAAGAGTGTCACAAGGCTAGCACACAGAACTATGCTACGTATGTCTGCTGAAATACAATTTTTCTAAACCAGATACAACAGAACTCAGCTTGACATAACAGACTGTATTAACTTTTTTTAGGTTTTGTATAATTAAAAAAAAAAAAAAAAAGAACAAAGCTAGCAGATAGAACTATGAAACTGATGCCTGTCAAGCTACAATTTTTCAACCACAGATACACCAGGCCTCAGTCGGACATAACAGACTGTTTTAAATTTTTTTGTGGTGTTTTGTAGAATTTTTTTAAATGCAAAATAGTGCTGTAAGTAAGTAGAGTAAGAGACAGCAAAAAGAGTGGAAAACCGGCCTAAAATGCCCAAACTTGGAGCACACAGATATATGAGGCCTGTCCCGGAAATAACACACTGCCAAATATGTGGCCTGTACTTTTGGGGGGGTCTGCAAATTAGTGCTGTACATAACTAGAGTAAGAGACAGCAAAAACATTGGAAAACCGCTCTAAAATGCCCAAACTTGGAGCACGCAGATACATGAGGCCTGTCACGGAAATAACACACTGCCAAATATGTGGCCTGTACTTTTGGGGGGGCTGCAAAATAGTGCTGTATATAACTAGAGTAAGAGACAGCAAAAACAGTGGAAAACCGGCATAAAATACCCAAACTTGGAGCACACAGATATATGAGGCCTGTCACGGAAATAACACACTACCAAATATGTGGCCTGTACTTTTGGGGGGGCTGCAAAATAGTGCTGTATATAACTAGAGTAAGAGACAGCAAAAACAGTGGAAAACCAGCCTAAAATGCCCAAACTTGGAGCACGCAGATTTATGAGGCCTTTTTTGTTTTTTGGTGAATTTAAAACAAACAAAAAAGAGTGGCACAAGGCTACCACATAGAACTATGCTACTGCAGAAATTATATTTTTCAAAAACAGATACACCAGGACTCAGTCTGACTTAACAGACTGCATTAATGTCTTTTTTTTCTTTTTGGTGAATGTAAACAAAAAAAAATTGACCAAGGCTAGCAGACAGAAGTATGTTACATATGCCTGCTGAAACACGATTTTTTAAACCAGATACAACAGAACTCAGCCTGACATAACAGACTGTATTAACTTTTTTTTAGGGCTTTGTATAATTTAAAAAAAAAAGAAAAAAAAGAACAAGGCTAGCAGACAGAACTAGGAAACTTATGCCTGTCAAGCTACGATTTTTCCACCACAGGTACAACAGGCCTCAGTCTGACATAACAGACTGTCTTAATTTTTGGGGGGTTGTAGAATTTTTTTAAATGCAAAATAGTGCTGTATATAAGTAGAGTCACAGACAGGAAAAAAATAGACTAATGGCCTAAAATGCCCAAACTTGGAGCACGCAGATATATGAGGCCTGTCACGGAAATATCACACTTGCTAAATATGTGACCTGTACTTTTTTGGGGGTCTGCAAAATAGTGCTGTATATAACTAGAGCAAGAGACAGCAAAAACAGTGGAAACCGGCCTAAAATGCCCAAACTTGGAGCACGCAGATGTATGAGACCTGTCACGGAAATACCACACTGCCAAATATGTGGCCTGTATTTTTTTAAATGCAAAATAGTGCTGTATAAAAGTAGAGTCACAGACAGAAACACAGTGGAAAACTGGCCTAAAATGCCCAAACTTGGAGCACGCAGATATATGAGGCCTGTAATGGAAATAATACACTGCCAAATACGTGGCCTGTATTTTTTAAATGCAAAATAGTGCTGTATATAACTAGAGTAAGAGACAGCAAAAACAGTGGAAAACCGGCCTAAAATGCCCAAACTTCTAGCACGCAGATATATGAGGCCTGTCACGGAAATAACACACTGTCAAATGCGAGGCCTGTATCTTTTAAATGCAAAATAGTGCTGTATATAAGTAGAGTCACAGACAGCAAACACAGTGGAAAACTGGCCTAAAATGCCCAAACTTGGAGCACGCAGATTTATGAGGTCTTTTTTATTTTTTGGTGAATTTGGTGAATTTAAAACCCCCCCAAAAAGAGTGGCACAAAGCTACCACACAGAAGCATGCTACTGCGGAAATTAGATTTTTTCAAAAACAGGTACACCAGGACTCAGTCTGACTTAACAGACTGTATAAATGTAATTTTTTCTTTTTGGTGAATGTAAACAAAAATAAATTGACCAAGGCTAGCAGACAGAAGTATGTTACGTATGCCTGCTGAAACACGATTTTTCTAAACCAGGTACAACAGAACTCAGCCTGACATAACAGACTGTATTAACTTTTTTTTAGGGTTTTGTATAATTAAAAAAAAAAGAACAAGGCTAGCAGACAGAACTAGGAAACTTATGCCTGTCAAGCTACGATTTTTCCCAATTTTTTCCACCACAGATACAACAGGCCTCAGTCTGACATAACAAACTGTCTTAATTTTTTTTTTTTTGGGGGGGGGGGTTGTAGAATTTTTTTTAATGCAAAATAGTGCTGTATATAAGTAGAGTCACAGACAGGAACAAAATGGACTAAAATGTCCAAACTTGGAGCATGCAGATATATGAGGCCTGTCACGGAAATATCACACTGCTAAATATGTGGCCTGTATTTTTTGGGGGGTCTGCAAAATAGTGCTGTATATAAGTAGAGTCACAGACAGCAAAACCAGTGGAAACCCGGCCTACAATGCACAAACTTGGAGCATGATGATATATGAGGCCTTTTTTGGCCTGACATAACAGACTGTACTAATTTTTTTTTTGGCTCTTGGGTGAATTTATGAAAAAAAAAAAAGTAGAACAAGGCTAGCACACACAACTATGCTACGTATGCCTGACAAACTATAATTTTTTTACAGATGCACAAGGACTCAGTCTGGGGGGGTGAATTTTTGGAAAAAGAAAAAAAATTAAAACTGCAACTAGGTATATAGTAAATAAGCAGCAGCAGATAGTTATGGAGCTTTTGGAGGGATGCAGTGTGAGCTATGTGCGCAAATACAGTGCCTGCAGGCCTTGCACTGATGTGGATATGCTGTGCCCAGCCTACCTAGCGCTGCAATCTCGGGACCTACGAATTAGCCCTAAAATGGACTGTTGGTTTCTCAGGAGTTGTGAAAATAACAGTTGCAGACCTACACTAACCATTAAAAGCACGATTCTGACTCTATCTCTGCAGCAGCTCTCCCTACTCTCACTGAATCCGGAGATGAATGCAGCGAGCAGGGCGGTGCCAGGTCTCTTATACTCGGGATGATGCTGTGCGGCCAAGCCAATTACTGCACGACCACAACAAAGATGGCTGCAGCGTTTCATGGTCTGGCAGACAATCCCTGCAGCGTGATTGGGTCTCTAAAGTCTGCCAAAAATGCTGAGTGGAGACACCAGTTTCCGCCGAATAATCCCGGAAATGCTCAGTGCTCACCAAGTACACCGAGCATAGCAATACTCGGGCGAGTAACGAGTAGTGGTGGGCATGTTCGCTCATCACTAATATTAACCCTTACTTTCTTGGATGTTCATTATGATGTATATTGCATTGCTAGTGTGATTAGGACTGCAGCATATATTTCCATCATCAAGATTAGGCTCTTACTAGTTTACAGGCTCCATATGTATGAACCCCTGTAAATGGAGTGATTCTTATTATAACCTCTGCACAGTGTATTTTTCGTTTTCTGTTGTATGTGTTGCCATCTCCTTTCTTTTAATTACGTCCTTTTTTAAAATAATTGTTTAATAAAGATCAATACTTTTTAGACATTATTTTGTGTTTTAGGGATCCTTCTTTTCCTTATCGATTCATTCCTGAAATCACATGTCCCTCTCCATATAAATAGCCGACATCTTGTTTAAGCACCATTTTGACACTGTAACAATGCAGAGAAGCTGCTCCTGACGCTGGCACTGTTAGCACCAAGATTTTAGCTAGTTAGTTAGCTGGTTGTATATCAGTCAGATAGTGTAGCTAGCTAGTGTCCAGTGTGGCTGTTAAATTTCCCTTCCAGCATTTTTTGTCCGTTACTGAGGTCCACACACAAAGCCAGCAGGGCGCTTGTCCTACAAGTGTGTTGTGAACTGCTTCTATTGTGCTCCATGCATTAGTATAGTATTCTAAATAATATTTTTTCACGAGTTAAATGTGAAACAGCCTACTGTATCCCACCTTGTCATTTAGTGCTGTGTTGATATGAAACTGTCCGCAGACCTAAGGCACATTAAAAAAATGTATAATTTTTTTTCTGTTGCTGAATGTGATACAGCCCGCCGTATCCCACATTGTCATGTTGAGGCGGTGATATGAACCTCTCTGCAGACATAACGCGCATTAAAAAATATATATAATATTTTCTGTTGCTGAATGTGATACAGCTTGCCGTATCCCACATTATCACGTTGTGGCGGTGATATGAACCTGTCTGCAGACCCTATGCGCATTAAAAAATTTATATTTTCTGTTGTTGAATGTGATTCAGCCCACCGTATCCCACATTGTCATGTTGTGGCGGTGATATGAACCTGTCTGCAGACCTAACGCGCATTTAAAAAAATATATGTAATATTTTCTGTAGCCGAATGTGATACAGCTGACCGTATCCCACATTATCATGTTGTGGCAGTGATATGAACCTGTCTGCAGACCTAAATTGCATTTAAAAAAATTATAATTTTTTATGTTGCTGAATGTGATACAGCCTGCCATATCCCACGTTATCATTTTGTGGAGGTGATATGAAGCTGACTGCAGACCACAAGCACATTAAAATATTTTTTTTTCCGTTGGTAAACGTGATACAACCCGCTATATCCAACTTTTTCATTTAGTGGCGTTGAAATTGCTCTGTGTGCAGAGCTGTTGCACATTAAAATGTATTTATTTTATTTTTTTACAAACGTAATACAGCAGCCGAGATCTGAGTTTGAAATTGTTTTGAGCCAATATTCTAGATTATGTGCCTCTTTGGCATCCAATTTCTCACAGACATCTTTTATACCTAGACTGAGATGCGCATCTGTTACACCTATCTTCTGACGAGCATCAAACGCTCTCTGGTCATTTGTGTTGGGTAACTGAGTAATCATTGTAGGCTGGATCCAGGATCTTGTATTTCCCATAGCCGCCCTATTATTGATCCTGTTGTACATTCCCATTCCTCCCATCATCATGGCCATTTTCCTGATCAGTTCATGTAAGGACACGTCGGCTATATTTCTCCAGCAAACCTGTACCTTACTGTCATGGTTCTCAATGGCAAGAGACCGTAGTAAAGCATACAAAAGGACTAGCTCTTGGAAGATGGGAACTCAAGCTGACTGTGAGCTAAACCTACCGCACAACTAACAGTGGCCGGGTAGCGTGCCTACGTTTTATCCCTAGACGCCCAGCGCCAGCCGGAGGACTGACTGACCCTAGCAGAGGAAAATACAGACCTGGCTTACCTCTAGAGAAATTTTCCCCAAAAGGCAGACAGTAGCCCCCACATATATTGTCGGTGATTTTAGAGGAAATTGACATACGAAGTATGAAGATAGGTTTAGCAAATTGAGGTCCGCTTACTAGATAGTAGGAAGACAGAAAAGGGAACTTCACAGTCAGCTGAAAACCCTTTCAAAACACCATCCTGAAATTACTTTAAGACTCTAATATCAACTCATGACACCAGAGTGGCAATTTCAGCTCACAAGAGCTTCCAGCCTCAGAAATATTCAAACACAGAGAACTGGAACAAAAATGCAAAACAATCTTAGGACTACAAGTCCAACTTAGCTGATAGTAGTCTAGGAGCAGGAACATGCAACAGAAAGGCTTCTGGTAACATTGTTGGCCGGCATAGAAATGACTGAGGAGCAAGGCTAAATAGACAACTCCCACATCCTGATGGAAACAGGTGAACAGAGGAGATGAAGCACACAAGTGCAGTACCACCAGAAACCACCGGGGGAGCCCAGAAACCAAATTCACAACAGTACCCCCCCCTCAAGGAGGGGGCACCGAACCCTCACCAGAACCACCAGGGCGATCAGGATGAGCCCTATGAAAGGCACGGACCAAATCGGAGGCATGAACATAAGAGGCAGTCACCCAAGAGTTATCCTCCTGACCGTAGCCCTTCCACTTGACCAAATACTGAAGTCTCCGTCTGGAAACACGGGAGTCCAAGATCTTCTCGACAACGTACTCCAACTCACCCTCAACCAACACCAGAGCAGGAGGCTCAACGGAAGGCACAACCGGTACCTCATACCTGCGCAACAATGACCGATGGAAGACATTATGAATAGAAAAAGATGCAGGGAGGTCCAAACGAAAGGACACAGGGTTAAGAATCTCCAATATCTTGTACGGGCCGATGAACCGAGGCTTAAACTTAGGAGAAGAAACCTTCATAGGGACAAAACGAGAAGACAACCACACCAAGTCCCCAACACAAAGATGAGGACCAGCACGACGACGGCGGTTGGCAAACTGCTGAGTCTTCTCCTGGGACAACTTCAAATTGTCCACCACATGCCCCCAAATCTGATGCAACCTCTCCACCACAGCATCCACTCCAGGACAATCCGAAGACTCCACCTGACCGGAAGAGAAACGAGGATGAAACCCCGAATTACAGAAGAAAGGAGAAACCAAGGTGGCAGAACTAGCCCGGTTATTGAGGGCAAACTCCGCCAAGGGCAAAAAGGCAACCCAATCATCCTGATCCGCAGACACAAAACACCTCAAATAAGTCTCCAAGGTCTGATTAGTTCGCTCGGTCTGGCCATTAGTCTGAGGATGGAAAGCAGACGAAAAAGACAAATCAATGCCCATCCTAGCACAGAACGCTCGCCAAAATCTAGACACGAATTGAGTTCCCCTGTCAGAAACGATATTCTCCGGAATACCATGCAAGCGAACCACATTTTGAAAAAACAGAGGAACCAGCTCGGATGAGGAAGGCAATTTAGGCAAGGGGACCAAATGGACCATCTTAGAGAAACGGTCACACACCACCCAGATGACAGACATCTTCTGAGAAACAGGGAGATCAGAAATAAAATCCATGGAGATGTGAGTCCAAGGCCTCTTCGGAATAGGCAAAGATAACAACAATCCACTAGCCCGAGAACAACAAGGCTTGGCCCGAGCACAAACATCACAAGACTGCACAAAACCTCGCACATCTCGCGACAGGGAAGGCCACCAGAAGGACCTAGCCACCAAATCCCTGGTACCAAAGATTCCAGGATGACCAGCTAACGCAGAAGAATGGACCTCCGAGATGACTCTACTGGTCCAATCATCCGGAACAAACAGTCTACCAGGCGGGCAACGATCAGGTCTATCCGCCTGAAACTCCTGCAAGACCCGTCGCAAGTCTGGGGAAACAGCAGATAATATCACTCCATCCTTAAGGATACCTGTAGGTTCAGAATTACCAGGGGAATCAGGCTCAAAACTCCTAGAAAGGGCATCCGCCTTCACATTTTTAGAACCCGGTAGGTAAGAAACCACAAAATTAAACCGAGAGAAAAATAACGACCAGCGCGCCTGTCTAGGATTCAGGCGCCTGGCAGACTCAAGATAAATCAAATTCTTGTGGTCGGTCAATACCACCACCTGATGTCTAGCCCCCTCAAGCCAATGACGCCACTCCTCAAAAGCCCACTTCATAGCCAAGAGCTCCCGATTACCAATATCATAATTTCGCTCAGCGGGCGAAAATTTACGAGAAAAGAACGCGCAAGGTCCCATCACGGAGCAGTCGGAACTTTTCTGCGACAAAACCGCCCCAGCTCCGGTTTCTGAAGCGTCGACCTCAACCTGAAAAGGAAGAGTAACATCAGGCTGACGCAATACAGGGGCGGAAGAAAAGCGGCGCTTAAGCTCCCGAAAGGCCTCCACAGCAGCAGGGGACCAATCAGCAACATCAGCACCCTTCTTAGTCAAATCAGTCAACGGCTTAGCAACATCAGAAAAACCAGTTATAAATCGACGATAAAAATTAGCAAAGCCCAAAAACTTCTGAAGGCTCTTAAGAGAAGAGGGTTGCGTCCAATCACAAATAGCCTGAACCTTGACAGGGTCCATCTCAATGGAAGAGGGGGAAAAAATGTACCCCAAAAACGAAATCTTTTGAACCCCAAAAACACACTTAGAACCCTGTACACACAAGGAATTAGAGCGCAAAACCTGAAAAACCCTCCTGACCTGTTGGACATGAGAGTCCCAGTCATCCGAAAAAATCTAAATATCATCCAGATACACAATCATAAATTTATCCAAATATTCACGGAAAATGTCATGCATAAAAGACTGAAAGACTGAAGGGGCATTTGAAAGACCAAAAGGCATTACTAAATACTCAAAATGGCCCTCAGGCGTATTAAATGCGGTTTTCCACTCATCCCCCTGCTTAATTCGCACTAAATTATACGCCCCACGAAGATCAATCTTAGAGAACCACTTGGCCCCCTTTATTCGAGCAAACAAATCAGTAAGCAGTGGCAAAGGATACTGATATTTAACCGTGATTTTATTCAAAAGCCGATAATCAATACACGGCCTCAAAGAGCCATCTTTTTTAGATACAAAGAAAAAACCGGCTCCTAAGGGAGATGACGAAGGACGAATATGTCCCTTTTCCAAGGACTCCTTAATATATTCCCGCATAGCAGCATGTTCAGGCACAGATAGATTAAATAAACGACCCTTTGGAAACTTAATGCCCGGAATCAGATCTATAGTACAATCGCAATCTCTGTGCGGAGGTAGTGAACCAAGTTTAGGCTCCTCAAAAACGTCACGATAATCAGATAAAAATTCCGGAATCTCAGAGGGAATAGATGACGAAATGGAAACCAAAGGTACGTCCCCATGAGTCCCCTGACATCCCCAGCTTCACAGACATTGCTTTCCAGTCGAGGACTGGGTTATGAGATTGCAGCCATGGCAATCCAAGCACCAACACATCATGTAGATTATACAACACAAGGAAGCGAATAATCTTCTGGTGATCCGGATTAATACGCATAGTTACTTGTGTCCAGTATTGTGGTTTATTACTAGCCAATGGCGTGGAGTCAATACCCTTCAGAGGTATAGGAACTTCCAGAGGCTCTAAATTAAACCCACAGCGTTTGGCAAAGGACCAATCCATAAGACTCAAAGCGGCGCCAGAGTCGACATAGGCGTCCGCGGTAATAGACGATAAAGAGCAAATCAGGGTCACAGATAGAATAAACTTAGACTGTAAAGTGCCAATTGAAACAGACTTATCAACCTTCTTAGTACGTTTAGAGCATGCTGATATAACATGAGTTGAATCACCACAATAGAAGCATAACCCATTTTTCCGCCTAAAATTCTGTCGTTCGCTTCTGGACAGAATTCTATCACATTGCATAATCTCTGGCGCCTTCTCAGTAGACACCGCCAAATGGTGCACAGGTTTGCGCTCCCGCAAACGCCGATCAATCTGAATAGCCATTGTCATGGACTCATTCAGACCTGTAGGCACAGGGAACCCCACCATAACATCTTTAATGGCATCAGAGAGACCCTCTCTGAAATTCGCCGCCAGGGCGCACTCATTCCACTGAGTAAGCACAGACCACTTACGAAATTTTTGGCAGTATATTTCAGCCTCATCTTGCCCTTGAGACAGGGCCATCAAGGCTTTTTCAGCCTGAATCTCTAAATGAGGTTCCTCATAAAGCAACCCCAAAGCCAGGAAAAACGCATCCACATTGAGCAACGCAGGATCCCCTGGTGCCAAAGCAAATGCCCAATCCTGAGGGTCGCCCCGGAGCAAGGAAATTACAATCCTGACCTGCTGTGCAGGATCTCCAGCGGAGCGAGATCTCAGAGACAAAAATAATTTACAATTATGTTTGAAATTCTGGAAGCGAGATCTATCCCCGGAGAAAAATTCAGGTAAAGGAATTCTAGGCTCAGATATAGGAGCATGAATTACAAAATCCTGTAAACTTTGAACCTTCGTAGCGAGATTATCCAAACCTATAGCTAAACTCTGTGGATCCATTTTAATCAGGTGAAATCAGAACCATTCAAGGATTAGAAGGAGAGAGAGACGAAGGCTGCAGTAAGCAGAGATGCAAGTGAATCAACTAATGAGCAAACTCACAAAAAAAAAAAAAAAAAATTCTCTGCAGACTTCTTTTCTCTCCTTTCTTCTGCCAATTATTTTAACCCCTTGGCCGGCCAAACTGTCATGGTTCTCAATGGCAAGAGACCGTAGTAAAGCATACAAAAGGACTAGCTCTTGGAAGATGGGAACTCAAGCTGACTGTGAGCTAAACCTACCGCACAACTAACAGTGGCCGGGTAGCGTGCCTACGTTTTATCCCTAGACGCCCAGCGCCAGCCGGAGGACTGACTGACCCTAGCAGAGGAAAATACAGACCTGGCTTACCTCTAGAGAAATTTTCCCCAAAAGGCAGACAGTAGCCCCCACATATATTGTCGGTGATTTTAGAGGAAATTGACATACGTAGTATGAAGATAGGTTTAGCAAATTGAGGTCCGCTTACTAGATAGTAGGAAGACAGAAAAGGGAACTTCACAGTCAGCTGAAAACCCTTTCAAAACACCATCCTGAAATTACTTTAAGACTCTAATATCAACTCATGACACCAGAGTGGCAATTTCAGCTCATAAGAGCTTCCAGCCTCAGAAATATTCAAACACAGAGAACTGGAACAAAAATGCAAAACAATCTTAGGACTACAAGTCCAACTTAGCTGATAGTAGTCTAGGAGCAGGAACATGCAACAGAAAGGCTTCTGGTAACATTGTTGGCCGGCATAGAAATGACTGAGGAGCAAGGCTAAATAGACAACTCCCACATCCTGATGGAAACAGGTGAACAGAGGAGATGAAGCACACAAGTGCAGTACCACCAGAAACCACCGGGGGAGCCCAGAAACCAAATTCACAACACCTTACCAACAGCAACTGAAGGAAAGAGGGTGTTCAAACGCCACAGACAATCTTCTAGATTATACAGGCCTCATCAAAAAAATGTTATTTAATGTTACTAACCAAATACAGAAGGGGAGATTTCAGTTTGTAGTTGCTTTAAGCATCTGGTCAATGTTATACAGGCCTCATCGACAGGCCCCCCAAAATTCTTCTGTTACTAATGTAATACAGTAGGGGACATATCGCTTAGAAATTGCTTGCAGCATCTAGTCAATGTTATACAGGCCTCATCCACAGGCCCCCCAAAATTCTACTGTTACTAACATTATACTGTAGGGGACATCTCACTTTGAAATTGTTTGTAGCATCTGGTCAATGCTATACAGGCCTTATTGACAGGCCCCCCAAAATTCTTCTGTTACTAAAGTAATATAGTAGGGGACATCTCACTTTGAAATTGTTTGGAGCATCTAGTCAATGTTATACAGGCCTTATTGACAAGCCCCCCAAATTCATTCTTCTGTTACTAACGTAATACAGTAAGGTACATCTCACTTAGAAATTGTTTATAGAATCTAGTCAATGTTATACAGGCTTCATCCACACCAAAAACAAACAAAAATCTGTTACTAATGTCATACAATAGGGGACATCTCACTTTTGAAATTTTTTGCATCAGATATTCTTTGTCATTGTCAGGCCTCATCATCTCTGAAACAATTATTTTTGCTGTGAATAATGTGATTAATCATGCCATATTTCACCTTCTAATTTTGTCCGTTGTGCCAGGCTATGAAAAATGTCATCCTGCACCTAGTCTCGGTTCTGCTGCCACAGTCACTGCAACATGTGCAGAATTTAATTCCATGGTGTGGTCATATCGCATATCAGCCGGTTAACCGGTAGTCTGAAAGCTCTCTATACCAACTGAAGTGGAATGGTGGAAGTCAGCATGACAGTGGTTTCTGCAGCATCGCATACAGGCTGGGACAGTGGCAGAAGATTTTCTGTACCATCAGGTTCAGGATATGAGCCATGCATGGCCCGTGTGTAAGGTTGGCCTGGCATAGGGCCACCACCAGGTTTGCACCGTAACCGCACACTTCTGTTGTGAACTATATTTCTTGGCTCCCTCTTGTGGTCACTAGCGGTATTACACTTGGATCATCTTTCTCCAGGTTGGTACCCACCTGGTTCGTTAGGCCTTGGGTGTTCCTATTTAGACTTCCTGAAAACTCAGTCTAGTGCCTGGAATCCGATGTAGTCAGTCTATGTCTGTTTGCTCCTGACTCCTGGTCTCCTGTTCTTTGCAAGATAAGCTAAGTCCTGCTTTCTTATTTTTGTTTATTCGCTTTGCTTCTATTTTGTTCCAGCTTGTTCATAATGTGATTCCTGATTTTTGCTGGAAGCTCTAGGGGGCTGATATTCTCCCCCCACACCGTTAGTCGGTGCGGGGGTTCTTGGATTTTCAGCGTGGATATTTTTGTAGGGTTTTTGCTGACCGTATAAGTCTCCTTCCTATTTTCTGCTATTAATTAGTGGGCCTCTCTTTGCTAAATCTAGTTCATTCTTACGTTTGTCTTTTCTTCTTACCTCACCGTTATTATTTGTTGGGGGCTTGTATTATAACTTTAGGGTCCTTTCTCTTGAGGCAAGTGAGGTCTTATTTTCTCTGAAAGGGTTAGTTAGTTCTCCGGCTGGTGCGAGACGTCTAGAATCAACGTAGGTACGTTCCCCGGCTACTTCTAGTTGTTGTGCTAGGATTAGATGTACGGTCAGCCAAGTTACCACCTTCCTATGAGCTGGTTTTTGTGTTTGCGGACTTAGCTGGAACTTCTGAGATCCTCTACCACTAGGATCATAACAGTATTCCAGGCCGAAAGTGAATATTTATTGCATTGCAGAAGCGAGATTAAAAGAAAAGAAGTTCTGAGTTTTTTTGTTTTTTTTTCTTCTTCCCCTTTTTCCTCTGAGTGGCTTGAAGCTCTGCTGCAGACATGAATGTTCAGACTCTGATTACTAGTGTGGATCAGCTTGCTGCACGAGTGCAGGGCATTCAGGATTTTGTTATTAGTAGTCCTATGTCAGAGCCTAAGATACCTATTCCTGAGCTTTTCTCTGGTGACCGATTTAAATTTGGGAATTTTAGGAATAATTGTAAATTGTTTCTATCTTTGAGACCGCGTTCGTCTGGAGACTCAGCTCAGCAAGTTAAAATTGTTATCTCTTTCTTGCGTGGCGACCCTCAGGATTGGGCTTTTTCATTGGCGCCAGGAGATCCGGCATTGGCAAATATTGATGCTTTTTTTCTGGCGCTCGGATTGCTTTATGAGGAGCCCAATCTTGAAATTCAGGGAGAAAAAGCGTTGCTGGCTATCTCTCAGGGCCAAGATGAGGCTGAAGTGTATTGCCAAAAATTTCGGAAATGGTCCGTGCTTACTTAATGGAATGAGTGTGCTCTGGCCGCAAATTTCAGAAATGGCCTTTCTGAAGCCATTAAGAATGTGATGGTGGGTTTTCCCATTCCTACAAATCTGAGTGATTCTATGGCTCTGGCCATTCAGATAGATCGGCGTTTGCGGGAGCGTAAATCTGCTAATCCTCTGTCAGTGTTGTCTGAACGGACACCTGACTCAATGCTATGTGATAGAATTCAGACTAGAACTGAACGACAAAATCATAGACGTCAGAATGGGTTGTGTTTTTACTGTGGTGATTCTACACATGTTATTTCAGCATGCTCTAAACGCCTAACAAAGATGGTTAGTCCTGTCGCCATTGGTAATTTGCATCCTAAGTTTATTTTGTCTGTAACTCTAATTTGCTCATTGTCTTCCTACCCTGTTATAGCATTTGTGGATTCAGGTGCTGCCCTGAGTCTTATGGACTTGTCGTTCGCCAAGCGCTGTGGTTTTGTCCTGGAGCCTTTGAAAAATCCTATTCCTCTTAGAGGAATTGATGCTACGCCATTGGCGGAGAATAAACCGCAGTATTGGACACAAGTGACCATGTGTATGACTCCTGAACATCGGGAGGTGATTCGTTTTCTTGTTCTGCATAAAATGCATGATTTGGTCGTTTTAGGTCTGCCATGGTTACAGACCCATAATCCAGTTTTGGATTGGAAGGCAATGTCTGTGTCAAGTTGGGGTTGTCAGGGAATTCATTGCGATTCCCCGTCGGTGTCTATTGCTTCTTCTACTCCTTCTGAAGCTCTGGAGTATTTGTTGGACTATCAGGATGTATTCAGTGAGTCCAGGTCCAGTGCCCTTCCTCCTCATAGGGACTGTGACTGCGCTATAGATTTGATTCCTGGTAGTAAATTTCCTAAGGGACGATTATTTAATTTATCTGTACCTGAGCATGCCGCAATGCGTTCTTATATAAAGGAGTCTTTGGAGAGGGGACATATTCGTCCATCCTCTTCCCCTCTTGGTGCGGGATTCTTTTTTGAAGCCAAGAAAGACGGGTCTTTGAGACCTTGTATAGACTATCGGCTTCTGAATAAAATCACGGTCAAATTTCAGTATCCTTTGCCACTATTGTCAGACTTGTTTGCTCGGATTAAGGGTGCCAAGTGGTTCACCAAGATAGATCTTCGTGGTGCGTACAACCTTGTGCGCATTAAGCAGGGAGATGAATGGAAAACTGCGTTTAATACGCCCGAAGGTCATTTTGAGTACTTGGTGATGCCTTTTGGGCTTTCTATTGCTCCTTCAGTGTTTCAGTCTTTTATGCATGACATCTTCCGGAAGTATCTAGATAAATTTATGATTGTTTATCTGGATGATATTCTGTTTTTTTCTGATGATTGGGATTCTCATGTAAAGCAGGTCAGGATGGTATTTCAGGTTTTGCGTGATAATGCTTTGTTTGTGAAGGGCTCAAAGTGTCTCTTTGGAGTGCAGAAGGTTTCCTTTCTGGGTTTCATTTTCTCCCCTTCTACAGTAGAGATGGACCCAGTCAAGGTCCGAGCTATTCATGATTGGACTCAACCCACGTCTGTTAAGAGTCTTCAGAAGTTCTTGGGTTTTGCTAATTTCTACCGTCATTTTATTGCTAATTTCTCTAGCGTTGTTAAACCTTTGACGGATATGACCAAGAAAGGTTCTGATGTGGCTAATTGGGCTCCGGCAGCCGTGGAGGCTTTCCGGGAGCTGAAGCGCCGGTTTACTTCGGCACCTGTTTTGTGCCAGCCTGATGTCTCACTTCCCTTTCAGGTTGAAGTGGACGCTTCTGAGATCGGTGCAGGGGCTGTTTTATCGCAGAAAGGCTCTGGTTGCTCTGTGATGAGACCTTGGGCTTTTTTTTCTAGGAAATTTTCGCCTGCAGAGCGGAACTATGATGTTGGTAATTGGGAGTTGTTGGCCATGAAGTGGGCATTTGAGGAGTGGCGTCATTGGCTCGAGGGAGCTAAGCATCGTGTGGTGGTCTTGACGGATCACAAAAATTTGATGTATCTCGAGTCTGCTAAGCGCCTGAATCCTAGACAGGCTCATTGGTCGTTGTTTTTCTCCCGTTTTGACTTTGTGGTCTCGTACCTGCCTGATTTGAAGAATGTGAAGGCCGATGCTCTTTCTAGGAGTTTTGTGCCTGACTCTCCGGGAGTCTCAGAGCCAGCTGGTATTCTTAAAGAGGGAGTAATCTTGTCGGCCATTTCTCCTGATTTGCGTCGTGTGTTGCAGAGATTTCAGGCTGGTAGACCTGACCCTTGCCCACCTGATAGACTGTTTGTTCCTGATAAATGGACCAGCAGAGTTATCTCCGAGGTTCATTCCTCAGTGTTGGCGGGGCATCCTGGGATTTTTGGTACCAGAGATTTGGTGGCTAGGTCCTTTTGGTGGCCTTCCTTGTCGCGGGATGTGCGTTCTTTTGTGCAGTCCTGTGGGATTTGTGCTCGGGCTAAGCCTTGCTGTTCTCATGCCAGCGGGTTGCTTTTGCCCTTGCCTGTCCCGAAGAGGCCCTGGACACACATTTCCATGGATTTCATTTCAGATCTCCCGGTGTCTCAAGGTATGTCTGTCATCTGGGTGGTGTGTGATCGCTTTTCCAAGATGGTCCATTTGGTGCCCTTGCCTAAGTTGCCTTCCTCTTCTGATCTGGTTCCTTTGTTCTTTCAGAATGTGGTTCGCTTGCATGGCATTCCTGAGAATATCGTGTCTGACAGAGGATCCCAGTTTGTGTCCAGATTCTGGCGATCTTTTTGTGCTAAGATGGGCATTGATTTGTCGTTTTCATCTGCCTTTCATCCTCAGACTAATGGCCAAACGGAGCGAACCAATCAGACGCTGGAGGCTTATTTGAGATGTTTTGTTTCTGCGGATCAGGATGATTAGGTGACCTTCTTGCCATTGGCTGAGTTTGCCCTCAATAATCGGGCTAGTTCCGCTACTTTGGTTTCGCCATTTTTCTGCAACTCTGGTTTTCATCCTCGTTTTTCCTCGGGTCATGTTGAACCTTCTGACTGTCCTGGGGTGGATTCCGTGGTGGATAGGTTGCAGCGGATTTGGAATCATGTGGTGGACAACTTGAAGTTGTCACAGGAGAAGGCTCAGCATTTTGCCAACCGCCGCCGCGGTGTGGGTCCCCGACTTCGTGTTGGGGATTTGGTTTGGTTATCTTCTCGGTATATCCCTCTGAAGGTTTCCTCTCCTAAGTTTAAGCCTCGCTTTATTGGTACTTATAAAATTTTGGAAGTCCTTAATCCGGTGTCTTTTCGTTTGGATCTTCCGGTGTCATTTGCCATTCACAATGTGTTCCATAGGTCTCTGTTACAGCGGTACGTTGTGCCTGTGGTTCCTGCTGTTGACCCTCCGGCTCCGGTCTTGGTTGAGGGCGAGTTGGAGTACGTGGTGGAGAAGATCTTGGATTCTCGTCTCTCTAGACGGAGGCTTCAGTATCTGGTCAAATGGAAGGGCTATGGTCAGGAGGATAATTCCTGGGTGGTCGCCTCTGATGTTCATGCGGCCGATTTGGTGCGTGCCTTTCACGCTGCTCATCCTGATCGTCCTGGTGGTCTTGGTGAGGGTTCGGTGACCCCTCCTTAAAGGGGGGGTACTGTTGTGAACTATATTTCTTGGCTCCCTCTTGTGGTCACTAGCGGTATTACACTTGGATCATCTTTCTCCAGGTTTGTACCCACCTGGTTTGTTAGGCCTTGGGTGTTCCTATTTAGACTTCCTGGAAACTCAGTCTAGTGCCTGGAATCCGATGTAGTCAGTCTATGTCTGTTTGCTCCTGACTCCTGGTCTCCTGTTCTTTGCAAGATAAGCTAAGTCCTGCTTTCTTATTTTTGTTTATTCGCTTTGCTTCTATTTTGTTCCAGCTTGTTCATAATGTGATTCCTGATTTTTGCTGGAAGCTCTAGGGGGCTGATATTCTCCCCCCACACCGTTAGTCGGTGCGGGGGTTCTTGGATTTTCAGTGTGGATATTTTTGTAGGGTTTTTGCTGACCGTATAAGTCTCCTTCCTATTTTCTGCTATTAATTAGTGGGCCTCTCTTTGCTAAATCTAGTTCATTCTTACGTTTGTATTTTCTTCTTACCTCACCGTTATTGTTTGTTGGGGGCTTGTATTATAACTTTGGGGTCCTTTCTCTTGAGGCAAGTGAGGTCTTATTTTCTCTGAAAGGGTTAGTTAGTTCTCCGGCTGGTGCGAGACATCTAGAATCAACGTAGGTACGTTCCCCGGCTACTTCTAGTTGTTGTGCTAGGATTAGATATACGGTCAGCCAAGTTACCACCTTCCTATGAGCTGGTTTTTGTGTTTGCGGACTTAGCTGTAACTTCTGAGATCCTCTACCACTAGGATCATAACACACTTCCTTCCCTGGCTCTAGGTTGAGTGTAGAAAGCCATAGCTCAAACTCGGCATGGATATCTGTCAATCTGTATGACTGATCTCCAAGGCATATTATTGTAAACACTGCCTGATTATGGTGAGTCCTGGCAGAGGTTGAGGGTGCAGGTGGAGGCCTTAGAGGAGGTGGAGGAAGCAGAAGCACTGCAGGAACTGTTACATACAGAGGTTTGTTTCGCAAGCCCTGGGGAATCCAAGACTTGGTGTTTAAAGACACCTTGGTGTCTACTGCTTTAATTCTCAATTCCCTGGTATGTACGAGTTTAGTTCTCCAACCCAAGCTGTTTAGTATATTAGTTCTCCAATCCCTGTTGTCTATTAGTTTAGTTTTCTGTTGTGAAATTGGATTTTGGGCTCCCCCGGTGGCCACTGGTGGAATTGAACTGGTGTGCATCATCCCCTCTGTTCACCTGTTTCCATCAGGATGTGGGAGTCGCTATTTAGCCTTGCTCCTCTGTCACTTCCATGCCGGTCAACATTGTAATCAGAAGCCTTTCTGTGCATGTTCCTGCTGCTAGACTACTTCCAGCTAAGTTGGACTTTGTCCTTGTGTGTTTTTGCATTTTGTTCCAGTTCACAGCTGTAGTTTCGTTTCTGTGTCTGGAAAGCTCTTGTGATCTGAAATTGCCACTCTGATGTTATGAGTTAATACTAGAGTCTTAAAGTAATTTCAGGATGGTGTTTTATAGGGTTTTCAGCTGACCATGAAAGTGCCCTTTCTGTCTTCCTGCTATCTAGTAAGCGGACCTCAATTTTGCTAAACCTGTTTTCATACTACGTTTGTCATTTTCATCTAAAATCACCGCCAATATATGTGGGGGCCTCTGTCTGCCTTTCGGGGAAATTTCTCTAGAGGTGAGCCAGGACTATATTTTCCTCTGCCAGGATTAGTTAGTCCTCCGGCCGGCGCTGGGCGTCTAGGGATAAAAACGTAGGCAACGCTACCCGGCTACTGTTAGTTGTGCGGCAGGTTTAGTTCATGGTCAGTTTAGTTTCCATCCTTCCAAGAGCTAGTTCTTATGTTTGCTGGGCTTTGTTCTCTTGCCATTGAGAACCATAACAGTTTGACCGGCCACAAAGGGTTAAATTAATTGACAGAGAAAGGAGAGAAAAGAGAAGTCTGCTGAAGATTTTTTTTTTTTTTTTCCTTCAGTTCTGAGTGTGCTTGTAATTGAATCTCTTGCAAGTCTGCCTATATTGCAGCCTTTCTCTCTCTCTCTCCTTCTAATCCTGGAATGGCTCTGTGTTCACCTGTTTAAAATGGATATTCAGAGTTTAGCTGCAGGTTTGAATAATCTCACCGCGAAAGTTCAAAATTTACAAGATTTTGTTGTTCATGTTCCTATATCTGAACCTAGAATTCCTTTGCCTGAATTTTTCTCAGGGAATAGATCTTGCTTTCAAAATTTCAAAAATAATTGCAAGTTGTTTTTGTCCCTGAAATCTCGCTCTGCTGGAGATCCTGCTCAGCAGGTCAGGATTGTGATTTCCTTGCTCCGGGGCGACCCTCAGGATTGGGCTTTTGCATTGGCTCCAGGGGATCCTGCGTTGCTCAATGTGGATGCGTTTTTTCTGGCCTTGGGGTTGCTTTATGAGGAACCTCAGTTAGAGCTTCAGGCGGAAAAGGCCTTGATGTCCCTATCTCAGGGGCAAGACGAAGCTGAAATATACTGCCAGAAATTCCGTAAATGGGCTGTGCTTACTCAGTGGAATGAGTGCGCCCTGGCGGCGAATTTCAGAGAGGGTCTCTCTGATGCCATTAAGGATGTTATGGTGGGGTTCCCTGTGCCTGCGGGTCTGAATGAGTCCATGACAATGGCTATCCATATCGATAGGCGTCTGCGGGAGCGCAAACCTGTGCACCATTTGGCGGTGTCTACTGAGAAGACGCCAGAGAATATGCAATGTGATAGAATTCTGTCCAGAAGTGAACGGCAGAATTTTAGACGAAAAAATGGGTTGTGCTTCTATTGCGGTGATTCAACTCATGTTATATCAGCATGCTCTAAGCGTACTAAGAAGCTTGATAAGTCTGTTTCAATTGGCACTTTACAGTCTAAGTTTATTCTATCTGTGACCCTGATTTGTTCTTTATCATCTATTACCGCGGATGCCTATGTCGACTCTGGCGCCGCTTTGAGTCTTATGGATTGGTCCTTTGCCAAACGCTGTGGGTATGATTTGGAGCCTCTTGAAACTCCTATACCCCTGAAGGGGATTGACTCCACCCCATTGGCTAGTAATAAACCACAGTACTGGACACAAGTAACTATGTGGATTAATCCGGATCACCAGGAGATTATTCGCTTTCTTGTGCTGTATAACCTACATGATGTGTTGGTGCTTGGATTGCCATGGCTGCAATCTCATAACCCAGTCCTTGACTGGAAAGCTATGTCTGTGTTAAGCTGGGGATGTAAGGGGACGCATGGGGACGTACCTGTGGTTTCCATTTCATCATCTATTCCCTCTGAGATTCCTGAATTCTGGACTGAATATCGTGACGTTTTTGAAGAACCTAAGCTTGGTTCATTACCTCCGCACCGGGAGTGCGATTGTGCCATAGATTTGATTCCGGGTAGTAAATACCCTAAGGGTCGTTTATTTAATCTGTCTGTGCCTGAACATGCTGCTATGCGAGAATATATAAAGGAGTCCTTGGAAAAGGGACATATTCGTCCTTCGTCATCTCCCTTAGGAGCCGGTTTTTTCTTTGTGGCTAAGAAAGATGGCTCTTTGAGGCCGTGTATTGATTATCGGCTTTTGAATAAAATCACGGTTAAATATCAATATCCGTTGCCGCTGCTGACTGATTTGTTTGCTCGCATAAAGGGGGCCAAGTGGTTCTCTAAGATAGATCTCCGTGGGGCGTATAATTTGGTGCGAATTAAGCAGGGGGATGAGTGGAAAACCGCATTTAATACGCCCGAGGGCCACTTTGAGTATTTGGTGATGCCTTTTGGTCTTTCAAATGCCCCTTCAGTCTTTCAGTCCTTTATGCATGACATTTTCCGTGATTATTTGGATAAATTTATGATTGTGTATCTGGATGATATTTTGATTTTTTCGGATGACTGGGACTCTCATGTCCAGCAGGTCAGGAGGGTTTTTCAGGTTTTGCGGTCTAATTCCTTGTGTGTGAAGGGTTCTAAGTGCGTTTTTGGGGTTCAAAAGATTTTCTTTTTGGGATATATTTTTTCCCCCTCTTCCATCGAGATGGATCCTGTCAAGGTTCAGGCTATTTGTGATTGGACGCAACCCTCTTCTCTTAAGAGTCTTCAGAAATTTTTGGGCTTTGCTAACTTTTATCGTCGATTTATTGCTGGTTTTTCTGATGTTGTTAAACCATTGACTGATTTGACTAAGAAGGGTGCTGATGTTGCTGATTGGTCCCCTGCTGCTGTGGAGGCCTTTCGGGAGCTTAAGCGCCGCTTTTCTTCCGCCCCTGTGTTGCGTCAGCCTGATGTTGCTCTTCCTTTTCAGGTTGAGGTCGACGCTTCTGAAATCGGAGCTGGGGCGGTTTTGTCGCAGAGAAGTTCCGATTGCTCCGTGATGAGACCTTGTGCTTTTTTCTCGCGTAAATTTTCGCCCGCCGAGCGGAATTATGATGTTGGGAATCGGGAGCTTTTGGCCATGAAGTGGGCTTTTGAGGAGTGGCGTCATTGGCTTGAGGGGGCTAGACATCAGGTGGTGGTATTGACTGACCACAAAAATCTAATTTATCTTGAGTCCGCCAGACGCCTGAATCCTAGACAGGCGCGCTGGTCGTTGTTTTTCTCTCGGTTTAATTTTGTGGTGTCCTACCTGCCGGGTTCTAAGAATGTTAAGGCGGATGCCCTTTCTAGGAGTTTTGAGCCTGACTCCCCTGGTAATTCTGAACCTATAGGGATCCTTAAGGATGGAGTGATATTGTCTGCCATTTCTCCAGACCTGCGGCGGGCCTTGCAGGAGTTTCAGGCGGATAGACCTGATCGTTGCCCACCTGGTAGACTGTTTGTTCCTGATGATTGGACCAGTAAAGTCATTTCTGAGGTTCATTCTTCTGCGTTGGCAGGTCATCCTGGAATCTTTGGTACCAGGGATTTGGTGGCAAGGTCCTTCTGGTGGCCTTCCCTGTCTCGAGATGTGCGAGGCTTTGTGCAGTCTTGTGACGTTTGTGCTCGGGCCAAGCCTTGTTGTTCTCGGGCTAGTGGATTGTTGTTGCCCTTGCCTATCCCGAAGAGGCCCTGGACGCACATCTCGATGGATTTTATTTCGGATCTTCCTGTTTCTCAGAAGATGTCTGTCATCTGGGTGGTGTGTGACCGTTTCTCTAAGATGGTCCATTTGGTTCCCCTGCCTAAGTTGCCTTCTTCTTCCGAGTTGGTTCCTCTGTTTTTTCAAAATGTGGTCCGTTTGCATGGTATTCCGGAGAATATCGTTTCTGACAGAGGAACCCAATTCGTGTCTAGATTTTGGCGAGCATTCTGTGCTAGGATGGGCATAGATTTGTCTTTCTCGTCTGCTTTCCATCCTCAGACTAATGGCCAGACCGAGCGGACGAATCAGACCTTGGAGACATATTTGAGGTGTTTTGTGTCTGCAGATCAGGATGATTGGGTTGCTTTTTTGCCTTTAGCGGAGTTTGCCCTCAATAATCGGGCCAGCTCTGCCACCTTGGTGTCTCCTTTTTTCTGTAATTCGGGGTTTCATCCTCGATTTTCTTCTGGTCAGGTGGAATCTTCGGATTGTCCTGGAGTGGATGCTGTGGTGGAGAGGTTGCATCAGATTTGGGGGCAGGTAGTGGACAATTTGAAGTTGTCCCAGGAGAAGACTCAGCTTTTTGCCAACCGCCGGCGTCGGGTTGGTCCTCGGCTTTGTGTTGGGGACTTGGTGTGGTTGTCTTCTCGTTTTGTCCCTATGAGGGTTTCTTCTCCTAAGTTTAAGCCTCGGTTCATCGGCCCGTACAAGATATTGGAGATTCTTAACCCTGTGTCCTTCCGTTTGGACCTCCCTGCATCTTTTTCTATTCATAATGTTTTTCATCGGTCATTATTGCGCAGGTATGAGGTACCGGTTGTGCCTTCCGTTGAGCCTCCTGCTCCGGTGTTGGTTGAGGGCGAGTTGGAGTACGTTGTGGAAAAAATCTTGGACTCCCGTGTTTCCAGACGGAAACTCCAGTATCTGGTCAAATGGAAGGGATACGGTCAGGAGGATAATTCTTGGGTGACTGCCTCTGATGTTCATGCCTCCGATCTGGTCCGTGCCTTTCATAGGGCTCATCCTGATCGCCCTGGTGGTTCTGGTGAGGGTTCGGTGCCCCTCCTTGAGGGGGGGGTACTGTTGTGAAATTGGATTTTGGGCTCCCCCGGTGGCCACTGGTGGAATTGAACTGGTGTGCATCATCCCCTCTGTTCACCTGTTTCCATCAGGATGTGGGAGTCGCTATTTAGCCTTGCTCCTCTGTCACTTCCATGCCGGTCAACATTGTAATCAGAAGCCTTTCTGTGCATGTTCCTGCTGCTAGACTACTGCCAGCTAAGTTGGACTTTGTCCTTGTGTGTTTTTGCATTTTGTTCCAGTTCACAGCTGTAGTTTCGTTTCTGTGTCTGGAAAGCTCTTGTGATCTGAAATTGCCACTCTGATGTTATGAGTTAATACTAGAGTCTTAAAGTAATTTCAGGATGGTGTTTTATAGGGTTTTCAGCTGACCATGAAAGTGCCCTTTCTGTCTTCCTGCTATCTAGTAAGCGGACCTCAATTTTGCTAAACCTGTTTTCATACTACGTTTGTCATTTTCATCTAAAATCACCGCCAATATATGTGGGGGCCTCTGTCTGCCTTTCGGGGAAATTTCTCTAGAGGTGAGCCAGGACTATATTTTCCTCTGCCAGGATTAGTTAGTCCTCCGGCCGGCGCTGGGCGTCTAGGGATAAAAACGTGGCAACGCTACCCGGCTACTGTTAGTTGTGCGGCAGGTTTAGTTCATGGTCAGTTTAGTTTCCATCCTTCCAAGAGCTAGTTCTTATGTTTGCTGGGCTTTGTTCTCTTGCCATTGAGAACCATAACAGTTTTCCATGTCCTGGTTTTAATTTGTTTATTTCTGCAATCATAGCTGTTTAGTAATTTAGTTCGCCAATCCCTGTTGTCTATTAGTTTAGTTATCCACCATATGGTGTGTAGTGGTTTAGTTCTACAACCCTAGCTGTTTAGTAAGTTTAGTTCTCCAACCCCTGTTGTCTAGTAGTTTAGCTATCCATCTTATGGTGTGTAGTGGTTTATTTCTCCATCCCCAAATGCCCTGCAAGCCTTGGGAATTGCAAGACTTGTGGAGCAGCCCCTTCCCCGACTGCCCCTACAGCCACCAGAGTCACCCAGTGCCCAGTAATCTAGATCTAACTTGCCTGTCCATGCTTGCTCGTTCAGGTGTTATTGTTGACATGCACCCTGGCAGACATAGAATTTTACAGGGAATGGGTCATGTTCTCTGCGACTTGTTGCAGTGCAGGCACATCTTTCTTAGTGAAGCAATGGTGACTGGGCAACTGATACTGGGGGACTGCGATGGCCATTAGCTTTCGGAAACCCTCTGCATCCATAAGGCAGAAAGGCTGCATTTCCGTGGCCACCAGATTGGAGTGGCCATGCAATATTCACAGAGATCACAGGCCACGAGTCATACAGAAACAAGTGCTGTGTTCTTTGTAGTGAATAGCTCTCAGCTGGCCCTTATCATCCAGACAATGACACAAATGGGCAACGAATCATCTGAGGAAGCCACAGGCTGTTCACAATAATTAGTTCTCAGAAAAGTAATAGAGAGCGTATGGCTTATCCACGTCCAGATTACAACACATGGAATATGCATATATCTTGCCGTACTATCACTGCTAACTCCACGATAACCGAACATTCCCCGCTGCCAACAAAAATCCAATTTTTAACCCAATAAATAAATACAGGTCGATTGGACGCCATTCTTCCTTCGAGGTTCACACCATCATCATGTTCCATCCCTTCTCCCTCTGAGTTGCAATCATATACCGGCCCCCAGGCTCACCCATCCACTTCCTTGACCACTTTTATGTGTTGCGGCCACCCTTCATGTCCTCACATTTGACAACCCTTATACTGGGAGACTTCAACAGCTCCACCTCCCAAACTACATCCTAGCTTCTATCTCTAGCTAATTCTCATGGCCTCTCACAACTTCCAATCTCTGGACGGTAACACCCCTTATCTGGACTTTGTCCGGTTCAGTTCAATCTCCTACCTAGATAACTCACCTTACCCTTTGTCCCCCATGAAATTATGAGTATAACCACAACTTAGACATTTCTAGGTGCTCCCTAAAAACACATCTGTTTAGGGCGGCCTATCACGTTCCCAAATCAAAGTCCTTTTTATATATATAGCTTATTCTCTACTTCTCTGAACATAATTCGCCATCAAACTCAACCATCCCCAAAAGGCTCATCCAGCCTTTATCTACCCTCCCATTTATCAAGATGGTTGTACCATCATTGCAAAGAAGCACATGTAATTGGTGTCACCCCATCTCATTGTAGATTGAAAGCTCTGAAGAGCAGGGTCATCATTATTTTTGCTTTAATTGTTAGATTATCTTAAACTTAGTAAATTTTGACTGTTTTATTTGAACTGCTGACTAGTGTTGAGCGATACCGTCCGATACTTGAAAGTATCGGTATCGGATTGGATCGGCCGATATCCAAAAAATATCGGATATCGCCGATACCGATACCCAATACCAATACAAGTCAATGGGACACACATATCGGAAGGTATCCTGGATGGTTCCCAGGGTCTGAAGGAGAGGAAACCCTCCTTCAGGCCCAGGGATCCATATTCATGTAAAAAATAAAGAATAAAAATAAAAAATATGGATATACTCACCCCTCCGGCGGACCCTGGACCTTAGCGGTGTAACCGGCAGCCTCTGTTCCTAAGAATGCAGTGAGTTAAGGACCTTCGATGACATCGCGGTCACGTGAGCGGTCACATGAGCGGTCACGCGACCAATCACAAGACCGCAATGTCATTGCAGGTCCTGTACACTCACTGCATTCTTAGGAACGGAGGCTGCCGGTTACACCGCTAAGGTCCAGGGTCCGCCGGAGGGGTGAGTATATCCATATTTTTTATTTTTATTCTTTATTTTTTACATGAATATGGATCCCAGGGCCTGAAGGAGAGTCTCCTCTCCTCCAGACCCTGGGAACCATACACTGGGAACTTACGATTCCGATTTCCGATATCACAAAAATATCGGAACTCGGTATCAGAATTCCGATACAGCGAATATCGGCCGATACCCGATATTTGCAGTATCGGAATGCTCAACACTACTGCTGACTCCTAAAGATAAGTAGAATGTGTTTGTGATATATACAGTTGTGCTCAAAAGTTTACATACCTCGGCAGAATTTTTGCTTTCTTTTGGCATTTTTCAGTAATGGCTTTCTTCTGGTGATTCAACCAGGCAGCCGATTTTTCTTCAAGTGCATCCTTATTGTGTATCTTGAATCAGTCACACTGCTAGTTTTCAGAGAGTCCAGTATTTCAGCTAATGTTATTTGTGAGTTTTCCTTTGCATTCCGAACAAGTTTCCTGGCAGTCATGGAAAAAATTTGTGTTGGTTCACCTAAACTGTGGTTTTGTTTTTACTGAGCCCCTGCTTTTCCATTTATTAATCACATTTTGAATGCTGCTGACTGGCATTATCAATTCCTTGGATATCTTTTTGTATCTCTTTCCTGTTTTATACAGTTCAACTACCTTTTCCCATAGAACTGTTGACAATTCTTTTGCTTTCCCCATGACTCACAATCCAGAAATGTCAGTGGCTGGATGAAAGATGCAAGAGTCTATCTGGATCCCAGAAACTGTCTCTGCTTTTATGCACACACACCGATTACAAGCAAACAGGTCAAAGGTAAGGCTGTTACCTTTAGTAGCCATTTAAACTCATTTGGGTCAACTTCTGTGCATGTTATCAGGTCAAAATCACCAGAGTTTGTGAACTTTTGATCAGGGTCACTTGGATGTTTTGGGTTGTCATTATGATTTGAAAAGAGAAAATACAGTAGTTTGACAATAAATAGCTTCATCCAACCACTAACCATGAATGGAGAAAATGTTTTGGTGTTATCATCCATATTCTCTGAAAAAAGGCCAAGAAAGCAAAAATTCTGCCGGGGTATGTAAACTTTTGAGCACAACTGTAAATAAAGATTATTATTATTAGTAGATTGAATATGGTGAAATTCAAGCTGATATCTTTGCTATGCATAGGAGTAAAGAATCTTTTATTTGAGCACAACTGCACAAACGAGGGTTTGCTGCTGTGCTGACACAGGGTGGAGTAGGGTGAACACGACAAGCTGCTGGACTGTGACGGAGGTGCAAGCGGAGATGTTATGGTGGATTGAGAAAGATGGAGTGTGCTTGGTATGTAAGCTCAGTCAAAAACAGCAGGCATGTCCAATTCTGCGTCAGCTGACAGGCTCTCAGTCACCTCAACTGTAGGGGGTAAACAAATGGATGTACTTCGGCTGGAGACCTGTGTGACAACACTTGCCACAGTGAGGGAGAAGGGAGAATCAGAAGATGCAGTTGATGGGGTGAATGGTAGTTGGTGAGACCCGCTAGTCTGCATTTTAGCACAGTGACTTTCCCAGATTATCGCATGTTGATCGTGCATGTGCCAGGTCATGCATGTAATACTGAAACTATTTCATTTTTTTACTCTACTAGGTTGTTTTTAAAACTGCCAGCCAGAGTTGGGCCTCAGGATGCATTGGTTGTCATGGTTGCATAACTCTTTGTCTACATAGCCTCCTCATCTTCCTCCTTCTCTTCTGCTGAGGTACTCAGCTGCATGCCTCTGTGTTTACATCAAGTGTGATTTACTACCTCATCATCATCCTCTCTGTTCTCCCACTCTCGCCCTGAGAGTCACCCTCCTCCTCTTCCTGCCTTGACAGCACAGTACATTCTGTGGGCACCTCAAATATCTGAGTCTCATCACAAATGGATCACCTTCACCCAACGGGATTAAAGTTTGTTGATGAGGGTTTGGTCTTTGCTCAGACTAAACTTCGTCTGGCCATAGATCAAAGTGAGAAAAAATTTGGCCATCGGTGCAGATGATTTCCTCCTCTTGACTCTGTGAATCTTTAGAGCACACTTCTTATGCCCATGGCATACCATGTGTGGAGAGATCTGCAGACTCAGCCATCTGTGGTTCCCAACAGTCAGGTGGGCGGTTGGAGAGTTGTGACGTGGGAAAAAAAGGGTATTTGGGGTGCCACCACTGAGGACCGTACTGTGTTTGATGCTAAGGTGGAGGAAAAGGAGCAGGGGCCACTTGCCATCTACTGGAGCACTTGTTCTTTCTGGCTCTCATCTACAAAACATATCTTTTCAATGGCTGCCAAAGCAAAGGGAGTGGAGTCCAGTTACAGAAGTTGTAAAAATGCTGCGCAAATTCTGACTGCAGCAAAACAAACCGACTTCTCATCCTTCATTTCATACTTGTCTCACAACCCTAAACAGCTATTCAGTACTTTCAATTCTTTCCTGCGTCCATCAGTTCATCCTCCCTCACCTATCATCTCAGTTAAATACTTTGCCTCACCACCTGTGAATTTGACACAATAATGTCCCACCTCATTACAAACTTTACCACAGTCTTCATCACAAGTCTAACCCACATCTTCAACCTGTCACTAAGAACTGGCAGCTTCCATCCTGATTGAAACATACATCGATAACACCCATCCCCCAAAAGCCCACCCTTGACCCATCCTCTGTGTCTACCTATCGCCCCATATCATTTCTCTCCTATGCCCCAAACTACTGGAACAACACGTCCATTTTGAACTGTCCTCCAACCTCTCCTCTTGCACCCTCTTTGACCGCTTACAATCTGACTTCAGACTGCACCATTCCACTGAAACTGCCCTGACTAAAGTCCCCAACGACCTACTAACTGCCAAATGAAAGCGATGTAAATTTGTCCCCTTCCTTCTCCTGGACCTGGCATCTGTCTTTGACACCGTGGACCATTCCCTCTTACTTCAGACTTTCTGATCTGTTGACATTACAGACTTGGCCCTTTGTTGGATCTCTTTATATCTAACAGACAGGACATTCAGTGTCTCCCACTCACACACCAGCTCCTCATCTTGCCCCCCATGTGTCTGTGTCCACCAAGGTTCAATTGTAGGAGCGGGAACTATGTTTAGAGGGCACACGTGTGTGCTTTCTCTTACAGGGACTGCCCGAATCAACCTAAGGTATTCCCAACCTGTAGCTGGGCGACACCTTCTATTTAAGGCTTCTCCTCCAATATGGAGGTGCCTGAGCTGCATTGTTAGTATGCCTTGCATGCTTGCTGTTTGACAGGTTCCCCAGGTCCGCCTGTTTGCTTGTCTACCTGTACCACCTAGTTACGCCCATTCCAGGCTGTAATGATTATAAGGGATAACTCAGGAGACTCTTTGCATGGAACAAGACAACTACAGGACACAGTTTTATAAGTGGTAAAGTCTATATTATCACACGGTGATTCAAACAGGTGCAGAGAGAAACTGAAGTCCACAACACTTGGTGTAAATATTAAACGCAGCTTAACAGTCTATAGGGAACTTCAGGGGAAAATGCAATCAAGCAGAAAGTCTATGAAGCACAATTATTCTTGAGGATACTTGACACAAATAAGTCCTTGGTAGTCCAAACACAGATAGATATGCTTATAAGGCAGTTCAAATAATATCTTAGCACAACCAGGGAGGCCTGGGTAATACTCTCAGGTTTAAGCAGAGCAGAAACAGCTTACATGTCCAGCAAATGCAGATGGAAACAAACACAAGCAGCCAGATGGAGGATTACTGGAAACCGATGTATGCAGCAGAAACTCAGAGCTGAGTAGCAGGATCTCCACACAGGTTCACAGGAGCAGGTGCAGGTGCAGGTGCAAAGCCAGGGAGTCATCAGGAGCTGAATGCAATGCAGAATACTCTAGCACAAACTGAAGGCTGGGGTGGAGTTTTATAGCAGGAAGACACAGTGCACATGAGACCAAAGACGCCATCTTGGAAAAGGGCAGTAATGCACAAAAGGTAATAAAAATGTTCAGAGTCCTGACACAGAGGATACGGAACAGTGATTCCACCACCTTGCCCATTACAGTCTACATCTGTTGGGTTGGCTGCAGTGAAAGAGGTGTTAGTTCATGCTATACTAATTCTACTGTATTGCAATTGATGCCACTTTGTTGGTGTCTTTGTAAATGTGTAGACTCCTGGTTGGGTCTCCTTCATGCGTGTTGCCTGTTGCAGTAGACCGTCAGGCCTCCACTTCCTTGGAGTCAACTACCCGTGTTACTATCCTTAGATTTTTCTGACAATTATAGTCTATGAAATTTATATGATATTTGTGCCACCTGAGTTTGGCTGAATATGAAAGCAGGTTGAGCTGTTGCATGTGGTTCACAGCAGGTCTACACCAATCCCTCACCCACCTCGTCTTACTGTAAACATTCAATTGAAAGCTGTAAATGCTGTCCCAGACAATGATACCTCATGCCTGGCTGATTGCTGCAGTGCCATGCTACAGTTAAGGTACCTTCACACGAAACGACATCGCTAGCGATCCATGACGTTGCAGCGTCCTCGCTAGCGATATCGTTTCGTTTGACACGCAGCAGCGATCAGGATCCTGCTGTGATGTCGCTGGTCGCTGAATAAAGTCCAGAACTTTATTTGGTCGTCCGATCGCTGTGTATCGTTGTGTTTGAAAGCAAAAGCAACGATACCAGCGATGTTTTACACTGGTAACCAGGGTAAACATCGGGTTACCAAGCGCAGGGCCGCGCTTAGTAACCCGATGTTTACCCTGGTTACCAGCGTAAAAGTAAAAAAAACAAACAGTACATGCTCACCTGCGCGTCCCCCAGCGTCTGCTTCCTGACACTTACTGAGCGCCGGCCCTAAAGTGAAAGTGAAAGCACAGCGGTGACGTCACCGCTGTGCTGTTAGGGCCGGAGCTCAGTCAGTGTCAGGAATCAGACGCAGCGGTCTGTGTGACAGCTCTCCAGCGATCAAACAGCGACGCTGCAGCGATCGGCATCGTTGTCGCTATCGCTGCAGCGTCGCTTCGTGTGAAGGTACCTTTAGTACTGTGGGTGGATTGAGGCCACTTTCCTGGTGTCTGCCCCTCATTTGATGTGTATTGGTAGCATTTGTGGCTGTTATAAGGTGTTGTGCATGCGTTTGTTTTTGCCTCCCATTGACCTGATTGGTGTTCAGTTATTTTTGGTGAATATTTGACTAATTAATAGGCGAATATTGCAAATTTGGCTATCGTAATCCAAACCGAACATTGAAATATTTGCTCATCTCTAACCATGACATGGTCCCAGTCTACACGATTAAGCTCGTCTCTTAATTTGTTGAAATCAGCTTTCCTATAGTTCCAGGTTTTGGCAAATCCCCTTTTGAATGTTTGATTGAAAATTACATTGAAACCTACCATATTATGGTCACTGCATCCCAAATGTTTCCTGATCTGTAGATCTGAAATTGTATCTGGTCTGTTTGACAGAGCCAGATCCAGCAGAATACCTCCCCTGATTGGTTCATCTATCAGCTGAGAGTGGTAATTGTCATGAACTTTGTATAAAAACTTGTAGATTTTAGCACAACCAGAAGATTCTATCTCCCATTAAATGTCTGGATAGTTTCTGCCTTTTTAATTTGTTGCAGCATTTCATCCTCTAACTGTTATATTAGGAGGCTTGTAGCAAACTCCAATTAACAGCTTTCCTTTATCACTAGAGATTCCCTAACAAACAGGCAACCCCCACATGTATTCAGGCTGTCTAGCAGCCTTAAATCAAGCAGCTGCGGCGACTCAAACATAATCTCCGAGCATGACAAAATTACTCGGAGAACACCCGAGCATGCTCGGAAAACCCGAGAACTGAGTACACTAGCTCATCGCTAATTATTACCATTCCCATCTATAGTTACCCACAGTGACTTTACAATACTTTAACTCCCCAATGTCTTAATTGAGCACAGATTTTAAGTTCGATTTTATGAAGATGCACACCTCTCCACCTTTTTTGTTTTTCTTATCCTTTCTAAATTTAGTGCACCTCTCTACATTTTTACTCAGTCAAGGGTTTCATCAACCTAGGTTTCCGTAATGCCAATCACATCATATTCTGTGACCGACATTAGAGTCTCCAGTTCATTAATTTTTTTGTGAGACTTCTTGCATTTGTCAGCAGACATTTAATATTGTTAGCACATTTGTTACTCCTACTCAGCTCCCTGCTTTCCTTGCATATCCCAGCCCTCCTAATTATTCATTAACCCCTAGTATCCCACTCCCTTTGTCTACTCTAACTTTTCCCTTTTAGTACAACTACCCTCCCTTCCCCCCTATCCTAGTTTGAAAGCTCCTCCATTCCTCTTACCATTTTTTCACCAAGCACAGTTGCACCCTCCCCGTTGAGATGCATCCCTACCGTAGAACCTGTAGCTGAAAGAGAAGTTGGCCCAGTTCTCCAGGAACCCAAATGCTTCCTTCCTAAACCAATTTATAAGCCACTTATTTATCTTCCTAAACTCTTGCTGTCTTTCTATTGACGCTCGTGGCACTGGCAGTATTTCTGAAAACATTACCTTGGAGGTCCTGCCCTTCAGCTTCTCTCCTAGTTCCCTGTAATCATTCTTAAGGACCTTCCACCTCCCTCTAACTTTGTCATTGGTACTGATATAGACCATGACCTTTTGGTTTTCCTCAGCCACACCCAGCAATCTGTCTATCCAATCCACAATATGTCAAACCCGACTCCACATAGTCCGCGTCACCAGATGCCAACTACCCTGCGACAGCAGTCTGGGAAAGGCTCTGTAAAGTCACCTCCCGGAGTGGCTGAAGAATGTCCCAGCCCTTAAGACTTGCCTAGCAGTGGTGGCTTGCGCAAAGTGCATCTGTTACTGCACTTTTGCTGGTCCGATGCAAGTCACTACAGAGTACTTATTCCTGAGCTTAACAGTATCCACTTTAAGCTACTAACACTGACCTACAAAACCTTCTATAATCTTTCTCCCCTACAAAACTGAACTAATCTCCCGATCTCTCCCATCACGTATATTCTGGTCCTCCCAAGACCTCTTTCTCACCACCACAATCATATGTTCCTCATCCAATTGATTTCAAGACTTCTCCCGAGTATCCCCCATCCTGTAGAAATCTTGTTGCCCAGCACATCCTTTTATCCCCTACATTCAGAAATTTCAAGCAGATCTCGAAAAACCATGTCTTCAGAACAGCTTACAGCCTGTGATGACCACTGCTGCCACCTCACTAACACCAGAGCTGCTGCAGCCACCAAACCTACTGTCTAATCCCCATTATCCTGTAGAATGTAAGTCTGCAAGGGTAGGGTCCTCTCTTCTCTGTGCCTGTCTATCATTACTAGTTTCTTCATTGAAATTTCAATTAATGATTTGTATATAACCTCTCCTCATGTACAGCACCATGGAAACAATGGTGCTGAAAGCTGCAGCAATTGGCACTTGTGTTTAATCATCATCAGAGATATGTTGCGGTGGTTCTCTGAACGTTTGCACTACACCTCCCATGTACTCATACTCCAACAGAACAGACGAGGTTGGGCATCAGTGCTTTCAATCTCTTACAATTGTTGGCCAGGGCCAGGTGGATGACTCATGGAACCACAGCCAGAAGATTAATCAAAAAGCAGAAGTGACTGCTGCATGACTTGGGGCTCAGACTGTTTGCCTGATTTGCATGGGGGTGTGGTGGAAGACAGAAGGTACCTTCACAGGAAGCGACGCTGCAGCGATAGCGACAACGATGCCGATCGCTGCAGCGTCGCTGTTTGATCGCTGGAGAGCTGTCACACAGACCACTCTCCAGCGACCAACGATGCCGAGGTCCCCGGGTAACCAGGGTAAATATCGGGTTGCTAAGCGCAGGGCCGCGCTTAGTAACCCGATGTTTACCCTGGTTACCAGCGTAAAAGTAAAAAAAAAAAACAGTACATGCTCACCTGCTCGTCCTCCAGCGTCTGCTTCCTGACACTGACTGAGCTCCGGCCCTAACAGCACAGCGGTGACGTCACCGCTGTGCTTTCACTTTCACTGTAGGGCCGGCGCTCAGTAAGTGTCAGGAAGCAGACGCTGGAGGACGAGCAGGTGAGCATGTACTGTTTGTTTTTTTTACTTTTACGCTGGTAACCAGGGTAAACATCGGGTTACTAAGCACGGCCCTGCGCTTGGTAACCCGATGTTTACCCTGGTTACCAGTGTAAAACATCGCTGGTATCGTTGCTTTTGCTTTCAAACACAACGATACACAGCGATCGGACGACCAAATAAAGTTCTGGACTTTATTCAGCGACCAGCGACATCACAGCAGGATCCTGATCGCTGCTGCGTGTCAAACGAAACGATATCGCTAGCCAGGACGCTGCAACGTCACGGATCGCTAGCGATGTCGTTTCGTGTGAAGGTACCTAGATGCTCTTGGGCCGTAGGTGCAATATCTGCTCTTTTAGCAGGGTACCGTGTGAGAGACAAAGCAAGGGCACTGAAGGCACTCCCAGCCAATCAATCTAAAACCACCTCTACTTGTTCTGGCCTCACCATTCACATAGCAGTAGTCAAGCCTACGAAATTACGTAGAACATCCTGATGTCTGTGTGCACCGAAGGAAGGTGTTTCATTTTTGCCGGTAGCAGGCACAGATAGACCACATCCTCTCTCTCCCTGCATAATCTTCACCATAAACCACCATCAGCAACTTGACCACGTCCCTTATTTGATACTCTCCTCATTGTTTTCAACCCAAAAAAGTGCAGAGTATTACACGGCCTGTATAGAGAGAAACATTGGCCAGCAGGTTATTACCCTGCCTGTTTGCAGTAAACCCTCCCCTCAAAAAATAAAAAATAAACACAAAATCAGTGTTGGTTTTCCACCTACACTTCAACCTCTTCCTCCACATGGACCTCTGCCTCCTGGTTCTAGATTGTTATTTTATTATGTTTTTCAGTTCTATGTTCTTTTTAGTTAGTTTTCTAACAAAAACAAATGAACCCCACAAAAACAGTCTTAGATACCTTTTCCCTTGCCTCTATCACCTACACCACTACGTCCACCTCCTGCTCTAAATCTGCACTTTTAGAGAAAAAAAGGGGAGATACAAGAGCACAAAGGGTTACATTGAAAGGTACAGATGAGAAGGAGGTTATGGAGCTCCTTACCTGAAAGGGTTGTAATTGTCACGTCTCCAATAATTGTCCATTAATATTACAGCTGCTGCAGTCATGTCGGCAAATGCAGGTAAACCCTGTTTTGCATATCAATTAATAAAAAAAGGAGATTTGACATTTCAGAGTAGACCACACTGCCAATAGGATATGTAGTCTGCTTTTGAAAGAGTTCGGTGCGAGCACAAAGCACGTAAAAATAAAAATGATGAAATTGCTATTTCACTCTGGAACTGCTTCCAGCAGCGCGGTCTACTCTGAAACATCAAATGTACTCTTTTCTATAGATCTGCACTTTAAATAGGGGGCTGGATGGAAGACAAAGGGAAGGGACTGAAGGCACTCTCAGCCAGCCAATGTAAAACCACCTCTGCTTGCTCTGGCCTCACCATTCATCCAACGTTATACTCGGGCCTACGAAATTACACAGAACATCCTGTTGCAGAGGATTGATCAGCAGAGGAAGGTGTTTCATTTGGGCACTTAGCAGACACACACTGACCATTCCATCTCTCTCCCTGCAACAGCTACTCACCACCACCAGCAACATGGCCACATCCCTTATTTGATGCCCTCCTCATTGTTTTCAACCCGAAAAATGTAAGAGTATTACACGGCCTGTATACAGAGAGAGAGTGGCCAGCAGATTATTATACTGCCTGTTTACAGAGTACCCCACTCCCCCCAAAAAAAACAAAAAACAGTGTTGACTACCTCCTCCTACTCCGCCTCTTCCACCTACACCACCACTTCCTCCTCAACCACCTGCTTCACTTGGACCTCCGCCTCCTAGTTCAAGATTTTTTTTTTTTATTCTATGTTATTGTAAGTACTTTCCCTATCCACATTTGTTTGCAGGGAACTTGTCCTTGCTCTTATTTACAATTTTTTACCTTTTGCAGCCACCTATACCTGACTATGACCATTTTACAGCCATTAAAAAGCATTGAAATTTGGATCCCCATTGACTTCTATTGAGTTCGGGTATGGGGTCAAGTTCGAGGTCAAGTTCAGCGAACATCTCCTGGTTCGCTCATCACTATTCATTAGATTTTGCTTTCTTTCTTGCATCTCAAGTGGCAGGTTCTCCATTTCCAGAATAAAGAGTGAGTGAAAAAAATAAAAGGCTGTGACAGATATGCTGTGTGATGTGATTGCTGCAGGACATGTTAGGGAAGCTGCCTGAGGTCATGTGATATATGCAATCTTCTGCATTATGAAAAATGGTGCTGGCAATTTTAGGTGACTTGCACAAAGAAAATCTCAAATTGTCTCAATTTATTTCTAAAAAAATTGATACACATTCTATTTGTGCTGAATTGATTTACTCAACTCTAATGTAAATCTAAACAAAACATGGAAAAAATGACAGGACATTCCAGTGGGGTGTTGTACTGAGGAAGCTGCTGTAAGTTATGTGGTTTTTTTCATAATAATATACCATCTTACTGTACAGTGTTATAGCTTGCTGATTATTCTTAAGACTCTGAAGCCAAAATGACTGAATGAGAACAATATTCCTCACCAGGCTGTCATAGCTCTTGGAATATTAGAAATTAGATATTCAGCAGGGTTGCACATTTTTATGGAGGGATTTAGGACTTAGCTTTTTAAATGATAAAATTGTCAATCTTTCTTTCATTTTTTAGTTGGGACTTAAGCGCATATACCTTCAAAGAACCCTCTCTACTTCAATAAAGCAAACAATTCACTTATTGTAATACTGTAAGTCTCTGGTGAGAATAGCACACGTAGTGAAAAGCATCCAATATGTTATTAGTGTTTAACTGTGACTGGTTTATTTGTTTTTAATGATTTGTACAGTATTAAATAAGTATATTTACATATACATATGTTTTGTATATGTGTATCTCTTGTGAGGCAGTGACTGGGGTCAAATGCGAGGGTTGCTGTGTGTCCACCAGGATGCGCAAAGAAGCATATTGAGGCCGTGGGAGTGCATTGCAGTCACAGGCGTAGCTGTGATTGCAATGCAGAATAAAAGTGAGTGTTAGTCTTGGACAAGCTATTTGTCCAAGGCAGATTTAAAAAACCTGCCATGGGCTTTTATTTTTTAAACGGACTACAGGAAGGTAGTGAGGCGGTCTGTTTCCTCCCCCGGCCTGGGTTTTCAATGTGGCCTACAGCTACAGGTTCTTTGTAAAAACCCCTGCAGCAGAGGGTTGGATTTGTCAGTGTGGAGTTCGCAAGGTGCAGAGCGGACAGCTCTGCAAAAGTTTAGCCTGTGTGAGGGAACACAGCCCCAAGCAGAGCAAACTCCTGGCACCCTGCAGCATTATATGGCAGTGCAGTCGCCCTCAGTATCTGGCCGCATTTACGGACTGGCTTGTTTTCTGGCTGCAATCCGGAGGATACCGTTTGTTTGCTTGTAAGTTGTGGACATTAAACCTGAGTTTACTTTGAACTCTTCTGGGTCACTGCCTCTTCACTGCACAGTGAGGACACCCCTGCACTACATTTGGTTGTAGAGTGCGGGCAGAGTGAATTGAGGCATACCCCATCGTCAGCTGCATGTCTGTCGTTAGACCTGCCACACTGCAACCCAGGCCTGCAGACAAAATGGAGGAAACTCTGAGACAGTTGGTCTTCACGCAGCACAACAGCAACAGACCAATAACCTGTTGCTGCAGCAAATTGAAACCCTGCATGAGGCACCTCCAGCGCCAACCCTGGAACATCGCAAGGTCCAAAACAATGTCCGCTCCGCTTTGAGGAAACTCAGTCCGGAAGACGACGTGGAAGCTTTCCTCACCATCTATGAGTGTACAGCAGAGAGGTAGAACATGCCAACTTCCCAGTGGACCGAAATGGTGGCTCTGTTCCTGAGGGGTGACGAGCTAAAGGCCTACTTTGACCTCAGTTGGGAGGACACCCAGGACTACGAAAAAGCTAAAAGTGAGATCCTTGCCCAACTTGGGCAAAATACTTACGTGAGAGCCCAATGGATGTTTTGATGGACTTTTGTGGAAGCCCAGCCCACCCAGTCTCAGGTTTATGACTTACTGCAGCTTGATAAAAAGTGGCTCCAACCTGAGACTTTGACTCTGGCCCAGATAGTGGAGTGAGTGGTGGTCGACCAGCTGATGAGAGCTCTCCCAGCAGCCATACAGCATTGGGTGGGGCAAGGTGACCCGGGAACTCTGGACCAGCTGGTGGGACTAATTGAGAGGTACACAACTAGTAAGGACTTTATATGGGACACGGCTCCACTACAGCTGTCACGTCAGGCACCACCACGAAGGGAGAGTGACAGAAGACCTGTGTTTCCTAAGTTGGCCTGTTGTGAACTGTGTTTCTGGGCTCCCTCTGGTGGTCACTAACGGTATTGTGTTAGGTATGTCTTGTTGCAGGCCTGAGCTCCAGCTGTGTCGTTAAGCAGCGGGTGTTTCCTATTTGAGTCTCCTCTGGACTCAGTCTCTTGCCTGGCATCGTTGTATCCAGACCTATTTGGTCTCCTCCGGATTCCTTTCAGTCTGCCTCATGCAGAAAAGCTAAGTCTGCTTTGTACAATTTGGATCGTTTGCATTATTCAGTGTTTTTGTCCAGCTTACTTTACATTTGATTTTTGACTCGCTGGAAGCTCTAGGGGGCTGATATTCTCCCTCCACACCGTCAGTCGGTGTAGGGGTTCTTGAATGTTCAGCGTGGATGTTTTGTAGGGTTTTCTGCTAACCGCATAGTCCACTATCTATTTTCTGCTATCTAGACTATTGGGCCTCACTTTGCTGAATCTAGTTCATCTCTACGTTTGTGTTTTCCTCTTGCCTCACCGTTATTATTTGTTGGGGGCTTTCTATATCTTTGGGGTTCAATTTCTCTGGAGGCAAGCGAGGTCTTATTTTTTCCCTTTAGGGGTAGTCAGTTCTCCGGCTGGCTCGAGACGTCTAGAACCAACGTAGGCACGTTCACCGGCTACTTTTAGTTGTTTGTGTCAGGATCAGGTATGCGGTTAGCCCAGTTTTCCACCTCCCTAGAGCAGTATTTATATGTTTTCTATCTTGCCGGAATATCAGAGATCCTCTGCCATTGGGATCATAACAGAATGCCAGGCCAAAAAGAAAATGTTTAATGCATCGCAGAAGCGGGATTAAAAAGAAGTTCTGAGTTTTTTGGTTTTTTTTTGCTGCAGTTTGCCTAGCTTCTTCCATCTCCTTTTTCTCTGAGTGGCTGAAACTCTGCTGCAGATATGAATTTCCAGACTCTGACTTCTAGTGTGGATCAGCTTGCTGCTAGGGTGCAAAGCATTCAGGATTTTGTTATCCATAGCCCTATGTCTGAACCAAAAATACCTATTCCTGAGCCGTTTTTTGGAGATAGATCTAAATTCCTGAATTTTAGGAATAATTGTAAATTGTTTCTGTCTCTGAAGCCTCGTTCCTCTGGTGATTCCGCTCAGCAAGTTAAGATTGTTATTTCCTTCTTGCGCGGCGACCCTCAGGATTGGGCCTTCTCTCTGGCGCCAGGAGATCCTGCATTGGTGAATGTTGATGCGTTTTTTCTGGCACTTGGTTTGCTTTATGAGGAGCCTAATCTTGAAAATCAGGCTGAAAAAATGTTGCTGGTTATCTCTCAGGGTCAGGACGAAGCTGAGGTATATTGCCAAAAATTTTGGAAATGGTCCGTGCTTACTCAATGGAATGAGTGTGCACTGGCCGCAAATTTCAGAAATGGTCTTTCTGAAGCCATTAAAGATGTGATGGTGGGGTTTCCTATCCCTACAGGTCTAAATGATTCAATGGCTCTAGCCATTCAAATTGATCGACATTTGCGGGAGCGCAAATCTGATAATCCTTTGGCGGTGCTGTCTGAACGGTCACCTGATTCTATGCAATGTGACAGAATTCTGACCAGAGCCGAGCGACAAAATCATAGACGTCAAAATGGGTTGTGTTTCTACTGTGGTGATTCAACACATGTTATCTCAGTATGCTCTAAACGTTTAAAGAAAAAAGTTAATCCTGTCGCCATTGGTACTTTTCAGCCTAAGTTTATTTTGTCTGTGACTTTAATTTGTTCATTATCTTCTTACTCAGTTATGGCTTTTGTGGATTCTGGTGCTGCTTTAAGTCTGATGGATTTGTCGTTTGCCAAGCGCTGCGGTTTTATCCTGGAGCCTTTGGAAAATCCTATTCCTCTTAGAGGAATTGATTCTACGCCATTGGCAGAGAATAAACCTCAGTATTGGACGCAGGTGACCATGTGCATGACTCCTGTACATCAGGAGGTGATTCGTTTTTTGGTACTGCATAAAATGCATGATGATGTCGTTTTGGGTCTGCCATGGTTACAGGCCCATAATCCAGTTTTAGATTGGAAAGCTATGACTGTGTCTAGTTGGGGGTGTCAGGGGATTCATGGCGATTCTCCATTGGTGTCTATTGCTTCTTCTACTCCTTCTGAGATCCCTGAGTTTTTGTCAGACTTTCAGGATGTATTTAATGAGGCCAGGTCTAGTGCCCTTCCTCCTCATAGGGACTGTGATTGTGCTATAGATTTGATTCCTGGTAGTAAGTTTCCTAAGGGACGACTCTTTAATTTATCTGTGCCAGAGCATGCCGCGATGCGGAGTTATATAAAGGAGTCTTTGGAGAAGGGACATATTCGCCCATCCTCTTCTCCTCTTGGTGCAGGATTCTTTTTTGTGGGCAAGAAAGACGGGTCTTTGAGACCTTGTATTGATTATCGTCTTCTGAATAAGATCACTGTTAAATTTCAGTATCCTTTGCCATTGTTGTCTGATTTGTTTGCTCAGATTAAGGGATCCAGTTGGTTCACCAAGATAGATCTTCGTGGTGCGTATAACCTTGTGCGCATAAAGCAGGGAGATGAATGGAAAACGGCATTTAATACGCCTGAGGGTCATTTTGAGTACCTGGTGATGCCTTTCGGATTATCTAATGCTCCTTCTGTGTTTCAGTCCTTCATGCATGACATCTTCCGGAAATATCTGGATAAATTTATGATTATTTATCTGGATGATATTTAGTTTTTTTCTGATGATTGGGAGTCCCATGTGAACCAGGTCAGGATGGTGTTTCAGGTTTTGCGGGAGAATGCTCTATTTGTGAAGGGCTCAAAATGTATCTTTGGGGTACAGAAGGTTTCTTTTTTGGGTTTTATTTTTTCCCCTTCTACTGTGGAGATGGACCCAATTAAGGTCCGTGCCATTCATGACTGGACTCAGCCCACGTCTGTTAAGAGCCTGCAGAAGTTCTTGGGCTTTGCTAATTTTTACCGTCGTTTTATCGCTAATTTCTCCAGCGTGGTTAAACCTTTGACGGATATGACCAAGAAGGGTTCTGATGTTGCGAATTGGTCTCCTGCGGCCGTGGAGGCCTTTCGGGAGCTGAAGCGTCGGTTTACTTCAGCGCCAGTCTTGTGCCAGCCGGATGTCTCTCTTCCCTTCCAGGTTGAAGTTGATGCTTCTGAAATTGGTGCAGGGGCTGTTTTGTCGCAAAAAAGTTCTGATGGCTCCGTGATGAAGCCATGCGCCTTCTTTTCAAGGAAATTTTCGCCTGCTGAGCGGAACTACGATGTTGGTAATCAGGAGTTGTTGGCCATGAAGTGGGCATTTGAGGAGTGGCGACATTGGCTCGAGGGAGCTAGACATCGTGTGGTGGTCTTGACTGATCATAAAAATCTGATTTACCTCGAGTCTGCCAAGCGCCTGAATCCTAGACAGGCCCGTTGGTCGTTGTTTTTCTCCCGTTTTGACTTTGTGGTCTCGTACCTGCCTGGTTCGAAGAACGTGAAGGCTGATGCACTTTCTAGGAGTTTTGTGCCTGATTCTCCGGGAGTCTCTGAGCCGGCTGGTATTCTCAGAGAGGGAGTAATTTTGTCTGCCATTTCCCCAGATTTGCGACGAGGGCTGCAAAAATTTCAGGCTGATAGGCCTGATCGTTGTCCACCAGAGAGATTGTTTGTCCCTGATGGATGGACCAACAGAGTTATTTCTGAGGTTCATTCTTCGGTGTTGGCGGGACATCCTGGGATTTTCGGTACCAGAGATTTGGTGGCCAGGTCCTTTTGGTGGCCTTCCTTGTCGCGGGATGTGCGTTCTTTTGTGCAGTCCTGTGGGATTTGTGCTCGGGCTAAGCCTTGCTGTTCTCGTGCCAGCGGGTTGCTTTTGCCCTTGCCTATCCCAAAGAGGCCTTGGACGCACATTTCCATGGATTTCATTTCGGATCTTCCGGTGTCTCGGAAGATGTCTGTCATCTGGGTGGTGTGCGATCGTTTTTCTAAAATGGTCCATTTGGTGCCCTTGCCTAAGTTGCCTTCCTCCTCTGATTTGGTTCCTTTGTTCTTTCAGAATGTGGTTCGTTTGCATGGCATCCCTGAGAATATTGTATCTGACAGAGGATCCCAGTTTGTGTCCAGATTCTGGCGATCCTTTTGTGCTAAGATGGGTATTGATTTGTCTTTTTCGTCGGCTTTTCATCCTCAGACTAATGGCCAGACCGAGCGAACTAATCAGACGTTAGAGACTTATTTGAGATGTTTTGTTTCTGCTGATCAGGACGACTGGGTTACCTTTTTGCCACTGGCCGAGTTTGCCCTTAATAATCGGGCTAGTTCTGCCACCTTGGTTTCACCCTTTTTCTGCAACTCTGGTTTTCATTCTCGTTTCTCCTCGGGTCAGGTTGAGCCTTCTGACTGTCCTGGGGTTGATTCTGTGGTGGATAGGTTGCAGCGGATTTGGAACCATGTGGTGGACAATTTGAAATTGTCACAAGACAAGGCCCAGCGGTTTGCCAACCGCCGCCGCGGTGTGGGTCCCCGACTTCGTGTTGGGGATTTGGTTTGGTTGTCTTCTCGGCATGTTCCTTTGAAAGTCTCCTCTCCTAAGTTCAAGCCTCGCTTTATCGGTCCTTATAAGATTTTGGAAATCCTTAACCCGGTGTCTTTTCGCTTGGATCTTCCAGTGTCGTTTGCTATTCATAATGTGTTCCATAGGTCCTTGTTGCGGCGGTACGTGGTGCCTATGGTTCCTGCTGTTGAGCCTCCTGCCCCGGTTTTGGTTGAGGGCGAGTTGGAGTACGTGGTGGAGAAGATTCTGGATTCTCGTATCTCTAGACGGAAACTCCAGTATTTAGTTAAGTGGAAAGGCTATGGTCAGGAGGATAATTCCTGGGTTGTCGCCTCTGATGTTCATGCGGCTGATTTGGTTCATGCCTTTCACGCTGCTCATCCTGATCGCCCTGGGGGTCTTGGTGAGGGTTCGGTGACCCCTCCTCAAGGGGGGGGTACTGTTGTGAACTGTGTTTCTGGGCTCCCTCTGGTGGTCACTAACGGTATTGTGTTAGGTATGTCTTGTTGCAGGCCTGAGCTCCAGCTGTGTCGTTAAGCAGCGGGTGTTTCCTATTTGAGTCTCCTCTGGACTCAGTCTCTTGCCTGGCATCGTTGTATCCAGACCTATTTGGTCTCCTCCAGATTCCTTTCAGTCTGCCTCATGCAGAAAAGCTAAGTCTGCTTTGTACAATTTGGATCGTTTGCATTATTCAGTGTTTTTGTCCAGCTTACTTTACATTTGATTTTTGACTCGCTGGAAGCTCTAGGGGGCTGATATTCTCCCTCCACACCGTCAGTCGGTGTGGGGGTTCTTGAATGTTCAGCGTGGATGTTTTGTAGGGTTTTCTGCTAACCGCATAGTCCACTATCTATTTTCTGCTATCTAGACTATTGGGCCTCACTTTGCTGAATCTAGTTCATCTCTACGTTTGTGTTTTCCTCTTGCCTCACCGTTATTATTTGTTGGGGGCTTTCTATATCTTTGGGGTTTAATTTCTCTGGAGGCAAGCGAGGTCTTATTTTTTCCCTTTAGGGGTAGTCAGTTCTCCGGCTGGCTCGAGACGTCTAGAACCAACGTAGGCACGTTCACCGGCTACTTTTAGTTGTTTGTGTCAGGATCAGGTATGCGGTTAGCCCAGTTTTCCACCTCCCTAGAGCAGTATTTATATGTTTTCTATCTTGCCGGAATATCAGAGATCCTCTGCCATTGGGATCATAACATTGGCCCCAAGGTCCAGTCGCGCCGCAGGTATCAAGTGTTGGTGGTGTCAGGGCCCCAGACATGTGGCTGCCAACTGCCCCCTGACAGCTGAACCCATGGACTGCGGGTATACTCACCATTTGTCTATGTATGCCCAGCCAGCCTGCACCACCACAAAAGGCACTGCCGGTACCGAAACCAACTGGGCAAGGTACTCATTAACGGGTACTAGACAGATGCTCTCTTGGACTCGGGGAGCTTAGTGACTCTGGTCCATGGTTCCTTTGTTGTCGGGGACAACCCCAATGGATGGAAAGAGGGGGGTGGTATGCATACATGGGGAACTCAGAGAGTGCCTGACCGCGGAGGTTACATTTTCCACCCCATGTGGAGAAATAAGACATGCGGTGGGAGTGCTAAAAATTCTTCTGTAAGGGACTTTGTTGGGAAGAGACTTGCCCTTGTTCTGGTCCCTGTGGGAGACCAGGGTTAACCCTCCCAAGGTAATTGCTATTCCAGGCATGAAACCCGAAGATCCCGAGTCAGGGATACCTGCCATAAGGGTCGCCAACATAGGGACAGAGTGTAACCCTGATAGGCTCCCACTAGAGATATTGGCAGGAGAGGTCGAGGAGACCCCACTGATCCCCGAGCTGGAAGTGTCCCCTGGTAAGTTCGGGACAGCTCAGCTCCAGGATCCCACCCTGGCCCAGGCATGAGAAAGGGTGTTTGAAATTTACAGAGTACCTCAGCAACCAGGTGCTGAGACAGTCTTTCCCCGCATGGCTATCCACCAGGAGTTGTTGTACTGGGTGGATAAAGTCTGGGATGAAGTGGGAGAACAGCTGATGGTGCCCAAATCCTACCATCGGGCGGTGCTCGACATGGTTCACACCTACATGTTAGGATGGCACTTGAGGGCGAAAAAGACGCAGAAGCGCATTCTGCAGCGTTTTTTTGGCATGGGGTCTATGCGGAGGTCCAGAGGCGCTGTGACATGTGTCCAGAGTGCCAACTATCCTCATCCACCATGATCTACCAGAGTCCATTGGTACCTCTTCACATCATAGAGGTAACATTTCAGCAGATAGCAATGGATTTGGTATGCCCCATAGTGAAAGCCGCCCGTGGCCACCAACGTATTTTGGTCATAGTGGACTACGCACATGGTACCCAGAGGCGATACCTCTCCGCCACACCTCGGCCAAGCTAATAGCCTGTGAGCTGTTTGCCATGCTTTGTTGCCTTGGGCTACAAAAGGAGATCCTTACAGATCAGGGGACTCCTTTTATTTCCAAGGTGACCCAGGAGCTATGTAAGCTGCTCCAAATTAAACAGCTACGTACGTCGGTGTGCCATCCACAAACCGATGGGTTGGTGGAGAGATTTAACAATACCCTTAAATCCATGTTAAAAAAGGTGGTCGCCAAGAATGGGAGGGATTGGGACATGTTACTGCCCTATCTAATGTTCGCTATCTGCGAGGTACCGCAGACTTCCACGGGATTCTCTACATTTGAGTTATTGTATAGCAGGCACCCGAGGGGACTGCTGGATGTAGCCAAGGAGACGTGGGAACAGGAGCCCACTCCACATAAGAATGTCATCGAGCATGTGGCAAGCATGCAGGACCGGATTGCGGCAGTGCGGCCCATAGTAAAGGAGCATCTGATGGATGCCCAGGCCACACAGAGCCACGTTTATAATAAAAGAGCCAAGACCTTTAAAGAAGGGGACTGGGTGATGGTATTCATGCCCACCCCAGATAGTAAGCTCATGGCCAAGTGGCAAGGGCCATATGAGATATAGGGGAACGTGGGAAAAATAAATTATAGAGTTTACCAGCTCGGGAAAACAAAACCCGAACAACTGTGTCATGTCAACCTGTTGAAAGCGCAGAAAGACCGGGTATGTCTGGTTACGGAGGTGACCCCGTTTGTACCAACAGGGAACCCACTGTCATTGGCCAAGGCCAAGGCTGAGAGAGAGGTAAAAATAGGAGACACTCTTCAAACAGCAGCATCTAGAGGTTCAGAAATTTGTCCAAGAGAATGCAGACGTATTCTCGGAATTACCCGGTCGTACCTCCATCATCCAGCATGAAATTGTCACCGAGCCTCATGTAAGGGTACGAATGAAACCATACCAGGTGCCCAAGGCCCGGAGACAAGCCATCGCAAGTGAGGTAAGACAAATGCTCCAGCTTGGAGTAATTGAGGAATCCCGGAGTGACTGTGCTAGCACCATTGTGCTAATTCCCAAGCCGGATGGATCATTACGGTTCTGTAATGACTTCTGTAAATTGAATGAGGTGTCGAAGTTCAACTTTTACCCAATGCCCCGGGTGGACAACCTGATTGAGCGCCTGGGTCAGGCCCAGTACTTCACCACACTCGATCTAACCAAGGGTTAATGGCAGGTCCTCTTACAGAGTCGGCAAAGGAAAAGACCGTCTTCATAACACCGGAGGGTCTTTACCACTATGTAGTCTTGCCCTTTGGACTACATGGGGCCCCTTCCACCTTCCAGAGGTTGATGGACATAGTGTTGGAACCCATCGGAAGTATGTCTCAGCGTACTTAGATGACATAATCAACTTTAGTAATGACTGGCATACCCTCTTGTCTCAGGTTCAAGCGGTGGTAGATTCGCTCAGAGCCGCTGGCTTGATGGCGAATTCCAAGAAATGTGTGATAGGGCTTGAGGAAGCCTGGTACTTAGGTTTCGTGATCAGCTGTGGGGTTATCAAACCCCAAATAAATAAAATCGAGGCCATTCAGAACTGGCCCGGACCTGTTAACACCAAACAGATGAGAGCGTTTCTCGGAATCATCGAGTATTACCGGAGGTTTATACCTAATTTTTCAAGGAGAACAACACCATGAACCGATCTCCTCAAGGGAAAAAAGTCAATCATGGTTCAGTGGAACCCTCAGGTGGAGGAAACGTACCAATCCATGAAGGTGGCACTGTGCAGACAGCCTGTCCTCATTAGCCCAAACTTTCAGAAACTCTTCATTGTGAACACTGATGCCTCTAACGTGGGCCTAGGAGCGGTCCTGTTGCAGGAGATGAATGGAGAGGAGCATCTGGTCACCTACCTAAGTAGGAAGCTCACCCCAGCTGAGAAAAAATATAGCGTAGTGTAGAAGGAGTACCTGGCCATTAAGTGGGCCTTGGAGTCCCTATGCTACTTTTTGCTTGGTCGACCGTTTCGCTTGGTGACAGATCATTCGACCTTGGTCTGGATGAGGAATGCCAAGGATAGGAATGCTCGGGTCACCTGATGGTTCCTGTCTTTGCAAAATTTCAATTTTGCCATGGAACATCGGGTTGGGAAGGCACAGGGAAATATGGATGCCCTGTCACGGGCCCAATGTATGGTGACAAATGTTCAACCCCACAAGTTTGAACAGGGGTGTGTGTGAGGCGGTGACTGGGGTCATATGCGAGGGTCGCTATGTATCACCCAGGATGTGCAAAGAAGCATACTGAGGCCGCGGGAGTGCATTGCAGTCACAGGCGTAGCTTTATTTTTTGAAAATGAGTACAGGAAGGTAGCGGAGCGGTCTGTTTATTCCCCCGGCCTGGGTTTTCCATGTGGCCTACAGCCACAAGTTCTTTGTAAGAACACCTGCAGCAGAGGGTTGGGTGTGTTAGTGTGGAGTTTGCAAGATGCAGAGCAGGCGGCTTTTTCAAAAAGCTCAGCCTACTTGAGGGAACACAGCACCAAGCAGAGTGAACTCCTGGCACCCCGCAGCATTATACGGTGATGCAGTCGCACTCAGCAAATCAGCCGCATTTCTGGCTGCAATCCTGAGGATACCGTTTGTTTTTAACTCTCCTGGGTCACTGCCTCTTCACTGCAGTGTGAGTATACCGCTGCACTGCACTATGCTTAACCCCTTCATGACCTTGGGATTTTCCGTTTTTCCGTGTTCATTTTTTGCTCCCCTCCTTCCCAGAGCCATAACTTTTTTATTTTTCCATCAATATGGCCATGTGAGAGCTTATTTTTTGCTAAACAAGTTGTACTTTTGAATGACATCATTTGTTTCAGCATGTCGTGTACTAGAAAACGGGAAAAAAATTCCAAGTGCGGTGAAATTGCAAAAAAAGTGCAGTCCCACACTTGTTTTTTGTTTGGCTTTTTTGCTAGGTTCACTAAATGCTAAAACTGACCTGCCACTATGGTTCTCCAGGTCATTACAAGTTCATAGACACCTAACATGTCTAGGTTATTTTTTATCTAAGTGGTGAAAAAAAATTCCAAACTTTGCTAAAAAAAAAAAAAAAAATTGTGCCATTTTCCGATACCCGTAGTGGAGCGGCCCCCAGACGCAGGACGACGGGGTACTCGGATATGGGTCTCTCGGTTCTGAGGATGCCACGGTGGCCTGACCCGGTCCGTGGTCCTGCTAAGGGGCGCCCAATAAAAGGTGTAGGTGGTGGTGTAGGTCGCAGTAAATAACGAGGACACAGGGTTGCAGTCTCTTTACCTCTTTACTGAAGGCTTCGGCATCCGCAATCCAGAGCACTGTTAACAGGGCTGGCTGAGACCGGCCGGTCCAAAGGCACATCCAGACTTCCCTTTGCAGGTGGAAATCAGTGCCTACCTAGTAGCGCCTGGGTGTTGTAGTACTTCCCTGCTGAGCACCACGGGATAGTCCTCACAACTGTCTTGTATGTTTCTGTTCTTTCTCTCCGTCCCCCAGATGATATGGATAGGACGCACCCGTATGACGGGGTAGGCCTGGAGTTATTTTATAGGGACCCTAGAGACACCCCTCTCCCACAATTGCCTCCGTTGTCTTCATTAGGTGATTTAGGTGAGGCAGCCAACCTAAAATTAACTGCCCTGCCGTTGGTTTGAGGTGATGCGTAGAGCCCAATACTTCCTCGGCGTTCCGGCCACTGGCTACGCGCCTCAGTAGGATGTTGCCGATCTTGGGGCACGACTCCTACTGGTTCTATCGCCTTTGTGCTGTGATCTCGTTTCTCACTTCTCCACAATATCCTTCGCTTCGTGTCCTCTCTTAAGATGCCACCGCAATGAAGTGCAGGTGCGGCTCCGTAACGATCTGTCCTTTCGCTAGGCCTCTGTCAGGATCCCACCCCTGACAGGGACCCCCCTGAATCTTCCCAAGTAACGCTCTCCTCTCACTAGATGTTACCTGGGCAAAACCCAGTCAGCTTCTGTCTAACTTCCTATCCAACCCCCAGTTTTACCAGAGTGTGAGGAGTGGCCTAATACATAGAACCCTTTGCTCCCCCTGGTGGCCGGAGTGTGAAGTGTAATGTGTGACTGTGATACCTGGTCAGGTGAACTCCTTTAGTGCCATCAGACGTACCATCACTCCCCTTAGTGGCGGAGCGACAGTACTGCAACGACCAGGACTTTGGGGCCCTGCAAGTAGCATCCCCATTTTTCATGATCTGGAGTCGGTTAAGGGCTTATTTTTTGCATGCCGAGCTGACGTTTTTAATGATACAATTTCAGTGCAGATATGTTCTTTTGATCGCTCATTATTGCATTTTAATGCAATGTCGCGGCGACCAAAAAAACGTAATTCTGGCGTTTCAAATTTTTTTCTCTCTACACCGTTTAGCGATCAGGTTAATGCTTTTTTTTATTGATAGATCGGGCGATTCTGAACGTGGCGATACCAAATATGTGTAGGTTTGATTTTTTTTTAATTGATTTATTTTGAATGGGGCGAAAGGGGGGTGATTTAAACTTTTATATTTTTTTTATTTATTTCATATTTTTTTTACTTTTCTTTTTACTTTTGCCATGCTTCAATAGCCTCCATAGGAGGCTAGAAGCTAGCACAACGCGATCGGCTCTGCTACATAGCAGCGATCATCAGACCGCTGCTATGGAGCAGAAATGCAGGTGTGCTATGAGCGCCGACCACAGGGTGGCCCTCACAGCTACCGGGGATCAGTAACCATAGAGGTCTCAAGGACCTCTATGGTTACTATACAGAAGCATCGCTGACCCCCGATCATGTGACGGGGGTCAGCGATGTGCTCATTTCCGGCTGCCCGACCGGAAGCGCCGGTTAAATGCCTCTGTCAGCATTTGACAGCGGCATTTAACTAGTTAATAGGCGTGGGCGGATCGCGATTCTGCCCGTGCCTATTGCGGGCACATGTCAGCTGTTCAAAACAGCTTACAAGTCCCAGCTTTGATGCAGGCTCACCGCCGAAGCCCTGCATCAAAGCGGGGGTTCTGACCTCAGACATACTATCCCATCCGAGGTCAGAAAGGGGATAACGTGTCATTGGTGACCGAACTTGAGCACAAAAACCAACTCGATATAGGTCAATGGAGACTTTAGTGCTTTAGAATGGCTGTCAAATGGTCATAGTAATGGCTGGGAGTTGCAAAAGGAAGCCAAATGGGGGTAACAGCAGGACAACTGCCCTGCAAACAAATGTGAATAGGAACATGACTTAAAATGACATAGAATACAAAAAAGAGAAAAATGTATAATCTTGAACCAGGAGGTGGAGGTCCAAGTGAAACAGGAGGTTGAGGAGGAGGTGATGGTGTATGTGAAAGAGGCGGAGTAGGATGAGGTAGACAGCACTGTTTTTTGTTTTTTTGGGGGGTGTGTGGTACTCTGAAAACAGGCAGTGTAATAATCGGCTGGACACTCTCTCTCTGTATACAGGCCGTGTGTCATGTCGGACACTGTCCAGACCAGGTCGTCTGACAGACAGCGGTAATTCCGCGTTTGACCACTGTTTGCTCATTGGCGTCGGCTAGTTTTCGTCTGGCTGCTCCGGGGTTAATTTATCTGATCCTCGGATTGGAAGCTGGGCCATGCCCATTTCCTTTAAATGGTTCTCCTGATCTTTGGGCGTCGCCGATTATAGCTTCTATCTTATCCGTAGTTATCTCGGTCCGGAGTGGAGAGCTGGTTGTTGGAGAATCGTTGCTGGTGGTGTATTTTCCTTTGTCTTATTTACTCCTTCCTATATTTGTATTTATTTTGCCCTGCACCTTTATAGTGTATTCCTGATTGACTGCGGCGTAGTGTATATTTTCCTTTATCCTTGTTTGTTATAATTGTGGGTATTGGTCTATTGCATTCACTGGGTGGTGGGCTGTGGTGTTCAGTCTAGGGCTGAATAAGGAATCAGGGTGAGGGTGGAGGCCTGAACATGCACACCTTCAGTGTAAACTTCAGGTAGAGGGTCAGACAGGGTTTCCCTCGTCTGAGGGAAATTGCAGGGGCCCGGGTTATTAGCTCTCGCCCTCCTTGTATCCCCGTGACACCGTGTAATATTCTGCAATTTTTGGGGTTGACAATAGTGAGGAGAGCATCAAATAAGGGATGTGGCCATGTTGCTGGTGGTGGTGATGTAGCTACTGCAGGAAGAGAGAGGGAATGTTCAATCTGTGTCTGCTATGTGCCCAAATGAAACACCTTCGTCTGCTGCAAGCAAGCAACAGGACGTCCTGTGTAATTTTGTAGACCCGAGTACTGTTGGATGAATAGTGAGGCCAGAACAGATAGAGGTGGTTTTAGATTGGTTGGCTGAGAGTGCCATCAGTCCCTTCCCTTTGTTTTCCATCCAGCCCCCTGCTTAAAGTCCAGATTTATAGAAAAAGGAGATTTGATGTTTCAGTGTAGACCGCGCTACTGGAAGCAGTTCCAGAGTGGAATAGCAATTTAATAGTTTTTATTTTTACGAGCTTCGTGCTTGCGCCGAGCTCTTTTTCAAAAACAGACTACATACTGTAGCTTATGGGCAGCGTGGTCTACTCTGAAATGTCAGATCTTCTTTTTCTATTTATTGATATGCAAAAGGGGGTTCACCCTCATTTGCCAGCATGACTGCAGCAGCTGTATTATTCATGGACAATTATTGGAGAAGTGACAATTACAACCCTTTCAAGTGAGCAACTTCATAACTCCCTTCTTATCTGTACCTTTCAATATAATCCTTTATGTGCTTGCCTCTCTCTTTTTTTTCTCTAAAAGCGCAGATTTGGCACCTGTGACCCATGAGCTTCTGTCTTCCATTTCACCCCCTTGCAAATCAGACAAGCAGTCTGAGCTCCAAGTCATGCAGCAGTCACTTCTGCTTTTTGTTTCTGGTGTCCATTGACAGCTCTTTGGTCTTCACCATAGCGGATTTTGGAGTGTGACTGTTTGAGGTTGTGGACAGGTGTCTTTTTTACTGATTAACAAGTGCAAACAGGTACTATTACTACAGTTAACAAGTGGAGCCTCTTGAAGAAGTTACAGGTCTGTGAAAGCCAGAAATCTTGCATGTTTTTAGGTGACTAAATACTTATTTTCACTATAATTTGCAAAATAAATCTTGCCAAATCAGACAAGGTGATTTTCTGGATTTGTTTTCTCATTTTAACTCTCATAGTTGTGGTCTACCTATGATGTAAATTACAGGCCTCTCTCATCTTTTTAAGTGGGAGAACTTGCACAATTGGTGGCTGACTAAATACTTTTTTCCCCACTGTATCAGAGCTGCTGCTGACACTGTGGGCACGCATGGGTGAGTAGCCCTGCAGAACAACACCACTTCAAGTGGGCCTCCATGCGGTATCTGTGCTGTGTTGTGCTGCTTTGAGTACTCCACGAACATGGCCAGCACTGATGACTAGGGTTGAGCGACTTTTATTTTTATAGGATCGGGTCGGGTTTCACGAAACCCGACTTTCTCAAAAGTCGGGTCGAGTGAAATCGGCCGATCCTATAAAAAAGTCGGGGTCGACCGAAACCCGAAACCCAATGCACTGCAATGGGATACTATGGTTCCCAGGGTCTGAAGGAGAGGAAACTCTCCTTCAGGCCCTGGGATCCATATTTAAGTGTAATAAAGAATTAAAATAAAAAATATTGATATACTCACCCTCTGGCGTGCCCTGGTAGTAATTGGCATCTTCCGTTCCTAAGAATGGCGCTTGAAAGACCTTTCGATGACGTCACGGCTTGTGATTGGTCGCGGCGGCCCACGTGACCGCTCAGTGACCAATCACAAGCCGTAATGTAATTCTCTCAGGTCCTAAATTCCTCATTCTAGGAATTTAGGCCATGAGAATTACGTCACGGCTTGTGATTGGTCGCTGAGCGGTCACGTGGGCCGCCGCGACCAATCAAAAGCCGTGACGTCATCGAAAGGTCCCTCACGCGCTCATTCTTAAGAAGGAAGGCTGCCGGAAAGAAGCCGAGGGTGAGTATATTCCTATTAGGTATATACTCACCCTCGGACGCGCCCTGCTTCTTTCCGGTAGCCTTCCTTCTTAAGAATGAGCGCGTGAAGGACCTTTTGATGACGTCACGGCTTTTGATTGGTCGCGGCGGCCCACGTGACCGCTCAGCGACCAATCACAAGCCGTGACGTAATTCTCATGGCCTAAATTCCTAGAATGAGGAATTTAGGACCTGAGAGAATTACGTCACGGCTTGTGATTGGTCGCTGAGCGGTCATGTGGGCCGCCGCGACCAATCACAAGCCGTGACGTCATCGAAAGGTCTTTCAAGCGCCATTCTTAGGAACGGAAGATGCCGGTTACCAGCGACGATGTCCAGGCTGCGTCGGAGAGGTGAGTATATCAATATTTTTTATTTTAATTCTTTATTTTACACTTAAATGTGGATTCCGATACCGATTTCCGATATCGCAAACATATCGGAACTCGGTATCGGAATTCCGATCCCAGATTCAGAAGATCGCCGACCCCACACAGGGGTCGGGTCGGGTTTCATGAAACCCGACTTTGCCAAAAGTCGGCGACTTCTGAAAATGGCCGACCCGTTTCGCTCAACCCTACTGATGACACCATCATATCTAACTTCTATGCCTCATAGAAAAACAAAGCTTCAGGCAATGATGGATCAGGTGCTGGCACAGGAGGAAGAGGAGGAGGAGAAAAAGGAACAATTCACACCATTATCAGGCCAGGTGTTCACACATGTCTTGGAGGATGGGTTCTGGTGCCAAAAGTGGCCAGGTACACAAATATCCAGCCAGGGGACAGTTTTGGAGAAAGAGTAGGATTATGAGGAGCAGGATTAAGAACAACTGTTTTCACAGAGGGGTGGCACTCAAACCATCTCAAGAACATCACTGGAAGGGATGGTTAGCATGGCAGAAATGTGTAAAACGTTACTCAGCATGTCGCAAAATCCAGCACCACCATCTAATATGGTTCCTATTTTGGTACAGTACAAACACAGATATTTTTTGTTACAGTACAAACAGGCTTTTTGGTAACGTAGAAACAAAGGCTTTTTGGTACAGCACACATTTAGGCTTTTGGGTAAAGTACACCATGTGCAGAATTATTAAGCAAGTTACATTTTAGAGGATTATTATTATTATTGATCAACAACTATGTTCTCAATAAACCCACAAGACTCATAAATATCAAAGCTTAATATTTTTGTAAGTTGGAGTGGGGTTCTTTTAGATTTGGCTATCTTAGGAGGATATCTGTTTGTGCAGGTAACCATTACTGTGCAGAAATATTAGGCAACTTAATAAAAAACAAATATATTCCCATCTCACTTGTTTATTTTCACCAGGTAAACCAATATAATTGCACAAAATTTAGAAATAAACATTTCTGACATGCAAAAACAAACCCCCCAAAAATGAGTGACCAATATAGCCACCTTTCTTTATGATGACACTCAACAGCCTTCCATCCATAGATTCTTTCAGCTGCTTGATCTGTTTACGATCAACATTGCGTGCAGCAGCCACCACAGCCTCCCAGACACTGTTCCGAGAGGTGTACTGTTTTCCCTCCCTGTAGATCTCACATTTTATGAGGGACCACAGGTTCTCTATAGGGATGGGGTTCAGATTAGGTGAACAAGGGGGCTATGTCATTATTTTATCTTCTTTGAGATGTTTACTGGACAGCCACCCTGTGGAGTAGTTGGAGGCATGTGATGGAGCATTGTCCTGCATGAAAATCATATTTTTCTTGAACGATACCGACTTCTTCCTGTACCACTGCTTGAAGAAGTTGCCTTCCAGAAACTGTCAGTAGATCTAGGAGTTGAGCTTCACTCCATCCTCAACCCAAAAAGGTCCCACAAGTTCATCTTTGATGAGACCAGCCCATACCAGTACCCCACCTCCACCTTGCTGGCACCTGAGTCCGAGTGGAGCTCTCCGCCGTTTACTGATACAGCCTCTGGCCCATCCATCTGGCCCATCAAGAGTCACTCTCATTTCATCAGTCCATAAAAGCTTTGAAAAGTCAGTCTTAAGATATTTCTTGACCCAGTCTTGACGTTTTATCTTATGTTTCTTGTTCAAAGGTGGTCGTTTTTCAGCCTTCCTTACCTTGGCCATGTCGCTGAGTATCGCACACCTTGTACTTTTTGTTACTCCAGTAACATTGCAGCTCTGAAATATGGCAAAACTGGTGGCAAATGGCATCTTGGCAGCTTCACACCTGATTTTCCTCAATTCATGGGCAGTTATTTTAGCCTTTTTTGCCCAGCACGCTTCTTGCGACCCTGTTGGCTATTTGCCATGAAACGCTTGGTTGTTCGGTGATCACTCTTCAAAAGTTTGGCAATTTCAAGACTACTGCATCCCTCTGCAAGACATCTCACAATTTTGGACTTTTCAGAGCCCGTCAAATCTCTCTTCTGACCCATTTTGCCAAAGGAAAGGAAGTTGCCTAATAATTAAGCACACCTTATATAGGGTTTTGATGTTATTAGACAACACCCATCCTCATTACAGAGATGCACATCACCTGATTTACTTAACTGGTAGTTGGCTTTCAAACCTGAACAGCTTGGAGTAGGACAACATGTATAAAAAGTATCATGTGATCAAAATACAATTTGCCTAATAATTCTGCACACAGTGTAGAAAAAGATGCTTTTTTTGCACAGTCCACACAGATGCTTTTTGATAAAGTATAAACAAAGTGTCATAACTCTGTTATTGGGTGTTCTGGATCCAGGGGCTCCTTCTCTGTCCTTAACGCTAGGGATGCCCTAGCTCACCCTGTTCCTCTGATTACTTCTGATGCTGAAGACACCGGGGACATGTACCTTGCTTTAGCTCCTGAATCCACTCTCAGTCTGTAAACTTCCACCCAAGAAAGAGTGAAGTAGTAGTATAAGTTTAAATTTTCTTTGAGTGGCCCAAAAATTTTGCAACTTTTTTAGGTGTTTTATGCCAAAATTCTGGTAAAAATACCTTGATGAAGTGGGCCCTTAGTTGCTGTGATTTTTCTAGAATCTTATCAAAGTGTGAAAAAATATTACAAACAACCAATTTATAGGTAATCTGCCCTTTGGAAAACCAAAACTAGTTGGGAGATTCACTTGCAAAATTGTTAATGCCATATTGACCCACCCTGGGACTCCAGCAATCATCTGTTTTTGTGGGGAAACTTAACAGTAAAGCGATTATGCTAGAAACAGGAAGCCAGGAGAAAGAGAAGTGGTGTCTCCTGAACATAGGATTTTGAGAAAACTAATTTATTGAAACTAAAATTAAATATATTAAATATATAACACAATGCTTTTAGGTGCTAAACATACAGTGTGTACTATATAGAAAAAAGTATTGGGCCACACATCTTAATCAGTAAATTCAGGTTGTTCCTTTAACCCCATTTCCATAGTTGTATAAATCAGGCACCTAAGTATTACTTCAAAAACCTTTGTGAAAACTTTGGTCATTCCAATGAGTAGGAGTAGTGCTGTAATAGGATGCCATCATTGTAACAAGTCAGTCTGTGCTATTTTCCAAAATTTGAAGCATTTAGGAACCAGAACTCAGCACTAAGAGACAGACCACGTAAGGCAATAGACCAGGGTCACCGAGTGATGAGGTGCGTAGTACATATTATTTACCAATGCTGTGCTTACAACTGCAATGTTCCAACTGTCCTCTGACTTTCAAAACAGCACAAAATTGTGTATTAAAAGCTACATGACTTGATTTTTCTCTGACCTAGGAGCTGCATGCAAGCTTTACATCACCAAGCACAATGCAAAGTGTAAGACAGAGTAGTTTGAAGCATGTCAACTCCGAACTCTGTAACAGTGTAAAAGTGTTCTGTTGAGTGATGATGAATAGTGTTGAGCATTCCGATACCGCAAGTATCGGGTATCGGCCGATACTTGCGGTATCGGAATTCCGATACCGAGATCCGATACTTTTGTGGTATCGGGAATCGGAAGTTTCCAGTGTATGGTTCCTAGGGTCTGAAGGAGAGGAAACTCTCCTTCAGGCCCTGGGATCCATATGAATGTGTAAAATAAAGAATTAAAATAAAAAATATTGATATACTCACCTGTCCGGAGGCCCCTGGACATCACCGCTGGTAACCGGCAGCCTTCTTTGTTTAAAATGAGCGCGTTCAGCACCTTCCATGATGTCACGGCTTCTGATTGGTTGCGTGCCGCTCATGTGACCGCCACGCGACCAATCACAAGCCGCGACGTCATCCCTCAGGTCCTAAATTCCCTTCTAGGAATTTAGGACCTGAGGGATGACGCCACGGCTTGTGATTGGTCGCGTGAGCGGTCACATGGGCGGCCGCGACCAATCACAAGCCGTGATGCCATCTAAGGCCCTGAACGCGCTCATTCTTAAGAAGGAAGGCTGCCGGAAAGAAGCAGGGCGCGTCCGAGGGTGAGCATATACCTAATATGAATATACTCACCCTCGGCTTCTTTCCGGCAGCCTTCCTTCCTAAGAATGAGCGCGTTCAGGGCCTTAGATGACGTCACGGCTTGTGATTGGTCGCGGCCGCCCATGTGACCGCCACGCGACCAATCACAAGCCGTGACGTAATTCTCAGGTCCTAAATTCCTAGAATTAGGAATTTAGGACCTGAGAATTACGTCACGGCTTGTGATTGGTCGCGTGGCGGTCACATGGGCGGCCGCGACCAATCAGTAGCCGTGACGTCATGGAAGGCCCTGAACGCGCTCATTTTAAGCAAAGAAGGCTGCCGGTTACCAGCGGTAAGGTCCAGGCTGCGTCGGAGAGGTGAGTATATCAATATTTTTTATTTTAATTCTTTATTTTACACATTAATATGGATCCCAGGGCCTGAAGGAGAGTTTCCTCTCCTTCAGACCCTGGGAACCATCAGGGATACCTTCCGATACTTGAGTCCCATTGACTTGTATTGGTATCGGGTATCGGATCAGATCCGATACTTTGCCGGTATCGGCCGATACTTTCCGATACCGATACTTTCAAGTATCGGACGGTATCGCTCAACACTAATGATGAATCATGCTTCACTGACAATCTAACAGAAGAGTCTGTGACTGGCAAATGCTTGACTAAGGCTGCTTTCACACTAGTGTCGGCACGGGGCCGTCGCTATGCGTCGGCCCGATGTGCCGACGCGCGTTGTGAAAATAATGCCCGACGTGGGCAGCTGAAGCAGTTTTACGACACTTACGCTGCCCCATTGTAAGGTCCGGGGAGGAGGGGGCGGGGTTTCGGCCGCGCATGCGCAGTCGAAAATGGCGGACTCGACGCACAAAAAAACGTTACATGTAACTTTTTTTGTGCCGACGGTCCACCAAAACACGACGCAACCGTCGCACGACGGTTGCGACGTGTGGCCATACGTCGCAATGCGTCACTAATGTTAGTCTATGGGGAAAAAACACATCCTGCAGACAACTTTGCAGGATGCGTTTTTTCTCCTAAACGACGTATTGCGACGTACAGCCAACAACACTAGTGTGAAAGTAGCCTAACGCTATGGGCTCATTTTTCATGAGTTTTTCTAGGTCCCTATGTTCCAATAAATGGAATTTCTTAAACCTTACATTGTAACAGTAATTTTAATTTTTATTTAATAAATCAATAGCACACATGACAATAAGCAACTTTGCAATATATCTTATCAGAGAAATCTGCTTGTTTCTCTGCCAAAATTGATCAGTCACTATCAAAATTCTCAATTTTGAGATAAAATCTGTATTCAGTGAAGACAGACTTTCCCATTACTGAGATAGGAGACAACAAGACATTTTGGACAAATGTTTGCTTCCTATTTTGTGGGAATAGTTTTGGGAAGACCCTTTTCTATTCAAGCATGTCTGTGGCACTATACCTAAATCAATGAAAAGCATAGCCCTCAGCAAAGCCATGGGTGGAGTAACCCATGACTTGGTTTGTAGGCCAAGCAGAGGTTAAAAATAAATATGTGTACAAGCACGGGCCCTGTGGGGTTAAAAGTTTAAAGGGATTGGACAGTAAGGGGGGATGTTTACAGTTGAGCAAGTTTATCTGTCTGAAAAAGGGTGGGTGATAGCAATCGCCATGAGGCACCCACAGGAAAGGTCCCGCTGTCCCGCCCTTTAATTTAGGGGTTCAAGTAAGGTAAAATATAAAAATGTTGGAAGATGGTGTCATTGGGTTCTTTCTGTGAACGGTGGTGAGAAGGCCCTTGAAGCTTGTGGCAAAATTGTGGTGGTGGGGTTGTACATCAGGTGAATGGCAACCAGCCCTTGATGTTTGGATTTTGGTTACTTGCCTGGCGGATTTTGTGACTCTATAGGGTGGGGTCCCTGGGAGTCGTTGTTATGGAAAAGGTTTTCTGGCAACAATGGTGTCCACAAGCCTGTGATCGTGGCTGAGGGTAATGCTGGATGGGTAGTTATTATTTACTGGTTTCCGTCAGGTTATGGAGCTCCAAGAACCTCCTTACTAAAAGTTTTTTATTGTAATGCTTTGTTAATAAAAGGTCTATTTGACCAATTTATCCAAAGAAAAAGGTGTTGTGAGGGTTCATTTGGGGAGGAAGAGGTGTTCGTTCGAGCACGGTGGTGTTGTAAAAGGGTGGGGTTGGTATAAAGCGGGGTCAATTGGAAGGAAGCCTCTACAATATCGTAGTCATGGTCCATAAAGGCATGCCTGGATTAGTTTGGTGTGAAAGAACTTGACCGGCTCACACAGAACCTTGACCTCAACCCCCCTGAAGGTCTTTGGGCTGATATAGAATAGAGACTGTGAGCCACCACCAACTCGTCCAGCATCACTATCTGACCTTATAAATGCTCTTCTGGATAAATGAGCAAAAATCCCCACATACACACTCCAAAATTTAGTAGAAGGCTATCCCATATAAGTGGAAGGTTTTTGGCTAAAAAGTTTAACCAACTCCATACTAATGCTTTTAGATTTATACTGGTACATTTATAAAAACTCATGTAGGTGCAATTTGTAATGAACTCAATACTTTTGTTCATATAGGGTGTAATTTTTTTGTGGTATTTCAGCTAAAAATTATTTATTGGGATCACTAATGAAACATTTTTTAAAAAGTATTTATCTGCAGGATGAATAGGTCATATGTTTTAATTTACCTGACCATCACTCATGATTTTTCCATTATGTTAGCTGGCCCTGATTGCCTCTGATTTGCTACAGATATTCAGAAATTGTGTTTTTTTTTTAATTTTCCACTGTAATTTTCAAAACTCCTTAGCATGTCCAGGCTTCTCCAGTGTTTTACAAATATACAAGTACAAGCTTTATGTATATAATACAGCAGATAAGTGGTTTTCTAATTATTTTGAAACAAAGAGCTGTTAGAGGGCTAGAGAACCTATCTTTGCACTCTTGCCTTTTAGGCTGAAATAAGTATATGACTCAAGGCATTATGCTTACACAGCAAGACAGGAGAAAAAAATGAATGAACAATATGATCCCCAATATATTTTTATGCTTCACATAATCAAAACAATAAATTGTGCTAAAATGCCCTCAGCCTAATGAACCTCTGTTCATGGTAGCCCGCCTGTTCTTAATAGAGCTTTCATGGATAGGTTCTGGTGCATAAAAGGGTAGGTATAAAGCCAAAATTACTCTGAAGCAAGGAGATTATGAGTCCCACATACTGGTTCTCAGAAGCAGATGAATGTGAGTAGAGCTTAAAGTGCGGGAGACAAAATTTTTTTACGATCACCCAAAAAATAGTCACGTAGATTTGCTTTGGTTTCGGTAATGGACAAAGAAAGTGCTGCAGTGGCTTGTGCCTGGACAGTTTCACGATGCTGAACCCGATTTGCATCACCTGGACCATCTGGACCAGATCTTGCAACTGAATGACCAACGCTTTGAGGTGATCTATAAGTTTGGACCAGTTAAACTGTAATTAAACTCTGTTTATAGTAGCTTGTCATCTCTTAATAGGGTTTCACACAAGACACTCCATTTAGCAGGTCTAAGGGATCCTTAGGCTTTAACAACTATATACAGGGATCTGAACTTACACAGGGCTCCCCCTGGGTTGCATCCACAGTGGCTGCTGGCTGGTGAATAAAGCTGGCAGAAAGAAGGGTTGTCAAACTGAGCCATTACTGAGATGTCAAAGTCAGTGACAAACTCATGAAACAATAAGTAGCCAAAATGAAAATCAAGGTCAGGAACTAAAACCGAGAAGTACGAAAAGGCAGGAGCAAAACAAAAAAGAAGACCATGGTAAGTTCAACTTATAACTGGCAGATAGATGTAGCTGCTAAGAGTTTCAATAAGAAGTGACTCCATGCAAGGCTCACCGAAGTGAGCGAATTACAAGAAATAATCAGTACTATACATTAAAACATAGACATGCTGTCTGTACATGAACAAAAGTCCCAGACTAATATAGTCAAATCTAGACCTTAACCCCTTCATGATCTGTGCCCCCAAACAGCCGTGGGAGTAATCAGATCAACCCCCAACTACCATTACCCCAAGTGCCATTGCAACTGGGCAATCGGGAAGAGCGAAGCATCTCATGTCATGCGCCACTTCTGGGGTGGCTGTAGGATGGTATTTTTAGGCTGGGAATGATCCAAGAAATAGGGACCTTCCCAGCCTGATAATATAAGCTCACAGCTGTCTGCTTTACCTTTGCTGGTTATCAAAAATAGGGGGGACCACATGTCGAATTTTTAAATTATTTATTTATTAGGTTAAACCAGCCGAAATAGCCTTTAGTACCACCTGAAAGGCACTAAAGGGTGCTAGTTTATTAATATGTAGGGGGGCTTGTGAAATTGTATATGTACAGTGTATGTATCTATCTACATCTATCTATAGTAGCCCAAAAAAGGAAGCAGCACACCACTGTCTGTGAATAAGGAGCTATTTTATTTAGCCCATGATGGCGACGTTTCGGTTCAGTGTAGCGAACCTTTTCAAGCAGCGAACAAAGTGCACAGGATTGAATATTTTAAGCATGTGCATAATTAGAAATATTTAACAACATTAGTAAAAAAATGGTACATTGCCCTTCAATATGTGAAATACAAAAAGTGCAGAGCATTATACAAGCCAGCATAAATCACATAAAGTGCAGTGCAAATGTGCAAACATACAAAGGCATATACAGTGCGTATCAAAGCACTAATTGTCAATGAAAGCACACATGTGCGGCATTTTAGTGAATCAACTCCATGACCTACCCCATAGCATACAATGAGTCAAGCACATAGTGGCGTCCTATAGTGCTAAATGCGCATGTCAGGAAAAGAAATTCAAGTATGATATTGAAAGCGCTTACTAGCGCGTGCACAGTAGGAACTAAACAAGTTCCGATGCCATATTAGTTAAAGTCATACAGATGGCATACAGATGCTAGGTGAGAAAACAATCCATTCAACCATATGGAGGTCACTCGTCGAACATTTCAGGAGCAGATTTGGACTGATTTTTTATACGCTAGTGTGAGCGAGCCCTTATAATGTAAGTCTTTGGGACCTCGTTCTATAAAAGCAACTTCTAGTGCACAGAGCGCATTGTGATCCGGATAGTCCAAAAAGCGGTGATGTCACCCAGATATGTAGCAGATAAGACGGGAAAGATAGGATATGGTAAGTAGGTGAGTATATTAACATACTACACTACATACACATATACTGAGGTTAAGGGAAAAAAAGTTCATGGAAATACTTCTTTAATTTGCCTGCCTCAATCCTTAATCAAAATTGCTGGACATGTTTATATGCTTTTTTTTATAAATCCTCAGCATATGGTGAATGTCAAGCTGTTTTGTAAAATAGTGTATAAATTAGACTTAATATAACCCTAAATTGACCTGTTTTAATTCTTTCTCATGTATTAAACGTCATGTAATCTAAAGCTGTAGATATCTTTGATACAACAAATCTTACAAGCCAGAAGAAAAATGCACCCTTTTTAATTTCATTTGTTGCTTTAGTTCCATTTTATCCTGAATTAGTTTGCATGACTTTACAGTATTTGCATCAAGTTTACACATAGCCAAGTCAATATATGGTATATACTACAGCTGTTACCTATTTTGTTTGGCACTAAATAAAAGTTTTTGGCAAATAGTGAGTATGTGAGGGGTTAAATGGAATTTTGCTGTTTCTAGAGGTTTTTGGCGCAAGAAAGGATCTAGTTATGTGATTGATTTACTTTAATATTTAAGATGGTGTTTTGATTTCAGGTGAAGTGTTAGATGAAGACATGACTTATATGCTAACATTAACAAGCTGGCAAGTAAACAGTGAATGGCTAGCCGCTCAGAGGCAGAAACAGGAAAACACAGACTGGCACTGTAGAGTATCCTGGCATAAAGACATTAGTTGGCACAATGTCACATGCTTGCTGGCAAACACACAATCATAATATGGCTCCCAGAGTAATAGGCTGGCACAAATATTGAAGCCATGAAACCTAAGCCGAAAGTCTCAGAGCCACATAAACAGTTATTGTGATCCAGACTGGCATCTAGAATGATGTACCGAACAGCTCATAAGTTGGTGATTCACATACACAGTGGGATAAATTGTTAATAACTACTAATATTTATTGAAAAATAGAGTTCCACTTGTTTGTTACATTTATTGTATTTTTCTCTTTTTAAGAGAGGAGTTTTCACATTTTGACATTTCACTATTGCATAAAAATACAAATTTGCATTCCCTTTTCCATTCCTGGATTGAATTCACACTATTTTATAATTGGAAAACCATATAAGGGAAGAATAACACTAAGCAAAATGGAGAGATATCATTAAAGAAGCACTCCTCCCTTCAATGTTTTCATCATCCTAATATATTGCAATCATTATATTATAAAACACTGTGCTTACAATTGCTCATTTTGCCTTTCTAGTTAATTATTGTCTTTTCCATTAGATCTATAACATTATGTGATTAAAAAGTTTTTAGTTGAATATAGAGCTCTATATAGAAACAGGAGCTCTATTTTGTCTGTGTAAGTCTGAGTCACTGCAAAAGTCCCTGGCAGAGGGAGGAGGATCAGGGTCAGGAGTTGAAGAGGGGTTGATTCAATCAAGGAATAGAGACTTCCTGTTTTTACATATAACAGAGAAAAGAATTAGCTGTGTAGAAAATGAGCAATTGTAAGTACACATTGCTATATAATATGATGATTGCAACATATTAAGAGGATAAAAACTTTGATGAGAGTGCTTCTTTAAGGGTTTAAAGGGTTATACAGGATTAGAAAAACATATCTGCTTTCTACAAAAACAGTGTTATGCCTGTCCACAGGTTGTGTGCAGCATTGCATATCAGTCCCATTCACTTTTTCAGGATGCACTGCATTAACAGACACTATCCATGTGTAGGTGCAGCATTATTTATGAAACATTTAGCTGTGCCTCTATTTTGTAGGGTCGACCACTTACAAAACGCACAGCCTTTGAGTAGGCACAGCTCCATAATTTTTCTCCTCAATTTACCAACTGTAATGACGCTGCCTGGTGTCGTAGAAAGGCAGCCTAAGGAGGCGCTAGCAGGAGCACAGGGAGAGGGCGGAATGAGTCACGCTGTGCACACAGAACCTGAACTAGAAAGGTCACTTGATCACTGCAGGGATGATGGGGGCGGAGCTACCATGCACAGGACATGGAGTACTAAGACAGAGACATAGTCAAAGGACAAGCCAAGGGTCGGGAGCCAGACGGGACCAAGGTACCAAGGGGCAAAACAGCAGAACAGACAGAGACAAGCCAAGGGGTCAGAAAGCCAGGACAGACAAAGAAGTACTAAGCAGAAAACAGGGACAGCAGTCAGGGGGCAAACTGAGTCGTACACAGTTAGCAAGGCACACACGCACAGAGGCACAATGATTACAGATGAATAACCTGGGTCAGCTATCTCAGACAGAGTACATGGAAGTATTAGCGACTCAGAACCCAGGAACTACCAGCATTAAATACCTGCCCCAGAACCCCCAAAGAGAGGCAGACTAATTTAACCCAGACCTGACCAGGAAGAAGTCAGAGCCAGCCCATCCAGAGTAGTGACCATACCCCCTCTCAATGGGGGGCCATTGGACCCCCAGGTTTCTCAGGAAATTGAGCAGGAAAAGACCGAACCAGACGGTCGACATGAACTGATCAGACAGGAACCCAAGAATGATCCTCAGGACCATACCCTTTCTAGTGCACCAGATACTGGAGAGTACGACGGACCATCCGAGAATCCACAATGCGCTCCACCTTATACTCTTCTTGACCATCAACCAACACAGGTCGTGCGGGACCCAATGACCCCTCATCCACGGCCCCCAAAGGTTTCAGCAGGGACCTATGGAACACATTAGAGATCTTAATGGACAAAGGGAGATGCAAACGAAAAGCCACAGAGTTGACCAATTTCATGATTTCATAGGGGCCAATAAACTGAGGTCCCAATTTTGCCAAAGGAACCCTAAGTTTAATGTTCCTGGTGGACAACCACACTTTATCCCCAACCCGGAGAGAAGGTTCCACAGCCCGTCTCCTGTCTGCAAAATCCTTAAACTTCCTCTGAACCTCCACAATGTTCCTTTGACCTCCTGCCATAAATCGCCAGGGCACCAGGAGTCCAGACGAGAGAACTCCCGAAGTGTGGATTGAACCTGTAATTGCAGAAGAAAGGGTAGATGCCTGTCAAGTGATTCACATGTGTAAGATAGCGCTTACTGCATGTGTTGGGGGACACTCGCTTGGCAATGGGATAAATGCACACGGCACAGTTTTTAACACAAAGCAGTCTATCCGGTTTATTTTATGCAGCATAAACCGGGTCATGCACAGTTCATTACATCACTTCATATATGGCTTCATCTCACAGACACTAAACATGCTGGACCTTACTTTGTCCAGTGGCAATGGGTGACCGCATGCTGCATAGTTCATCAATGTCCATGGAACACAACAAGCACCAACAGACTGTTCCACTGGCAGATACTTCTCTGCCGTTATTATAGCCCCCTTCCCAGGTGTTACCTTTCTAGAGCTCCTGCTCCACATGCTGACCTCCTGTCAGTCCTTTCTCCTGGGAACCTGCCAAACTGGGATCACAGTCACAGACAATGCTTTGCTCACCAGGCCACCTGACAGTCCAGATCCCCAGACGGGCTGTAGCTTCTCCAATGCAGTGCTGCTGCAGACTCTGCATACATTCGGCCTTTCCTTGCACTCTTCAGGATGTCCATCTCCACCTGGGACTGTCCAACAAACAGGCCACTGAGTGTGCTGTTCAGGATGTCCATCCCCACCTGGGACTGTCCAACACACAAGTCTCTCAGTGCGCTATTCAGGGATCCAATCCTACTCTCAGGATCTCCCAACACATAAGACTTCAGATCCACAGCCTCTCAGTGTGCTATTCAGGGATCTGGTCCACATACAGGACCTCCGAACACACAAGCCATCCAGGATCTACACACTCTCCATTACAGAGCATGTGACCACACCATGGTCACATTATGTAGTTGTTGCAACCACTCCCATAGATGGGTGGTGTGTGTGGTTAGCCAGACCCATGCAGCTCTCCAGCTATCCCTGCAAGCCTCCCTTTACAAACTATACACACACCAAACACTTGTGGTACTACAGGTCCCAGAACAAAAACATTACTGGCTTACAGCACAGACTCCCTCTGCGACACATACCGGCCATTTACAATTCTGCCGGTCACTGTTTCACCCTCATAATCACAGATATGCCTCCATGCACATCCCAAGGAGCACCTACAGCACCCCTAGCTGTAACAAGGGGTCACTGCATCACACATGGTTATTAAAAGTAAACTCCACTAACGGCAAGGCATCACACCAATCCTCCTGTCTGGAAGTGGAGAGACAACGCAAAATTTGTTCCAACGATTAGTTGGTCCGTTCTGTCTGACCGTAGGTCTTCGGATGGTATGCGGACGAATAAGACAACGCGATACTCAATTTTTTGCAAAATGCCCTCCAAAACCTGGACACAAACTGCACTCCACGATCAGATACCACACTCAAGGGCACACCATGCAAATGAATCTAGCAACCTAGACAGGGTTTCTGTAGAAGTTAAAGCCACCAAGGGTATAAAGTGTGCTTGTTTAGAAAACCTGTCCACCACTACCCATATGACAGTATTACCCTTAGAAGCGGGAAGATTGGTGATAAAATCCATGGACAAATGTGTCCATAGTCTATCAGGAACTGGCAAAGGCACCAATTCCGCGGCCGGACGATTATGAGAGCAATTAGCGCAGACACAAACTTCACCACATAAGACAAAAATGAGGACCACCAGGACACCCTCGCAATGTCCCCATGAGTAGCCGAGATCCCAGGATGTCCACCCAATGTCGAGTCATGAAACTCCTGATGAACCCAGAGATTAAATTTAATTGAGACAAACAGCTTATCAACTGGTCTGGACGGGGGGGGGGGGTGGCATGAGATTGGGCTTCCCGAATCTTCTGTTCCAAACCAGATGACACATCAGCCACCACCACCCCAGATTGAAAAATGGAGGATGGAGATTTGGGAGGAGAAACCGGATGCAGGCTCCAGGACAAGGCATCGGCCCTAACATTTTTGGATCCGGGACGAAAAGTGATCGAAAACTGGAACCGGGGGAAAAACAGAGACAATCTAACCTGCCTAGGGGTTAACCTCTTAGCCGATTCAATGTACGCCAGGTTTTTGTGATCAGTAACCACTGTAATGGGATGAGCCACTCCTCCAAAAAATGCCTCCAATCCTCAAAAGCCAACTTGACAGCAAGAAGTTCCCGATTGCCCACATCATAATTTCTCTCTGCTGGGGAGAACTTCTTGGAGAAGAAGGCGTATGGTCTCAGATTGGTCAATGTGGCAGGCCCCTGGGACAACACCGCCCCCACCCCCACCTCCGAGGCATTAATCTCTACAATAAAGGGCTCAGATGCATCTGGCTGTACCGAGGCAGTCATGAAACTTTTTTAACAATAAAAATGCTACTACCGCTGAGCAGGCCAGTTCTTAATGTCAGCCCCCTTCTGTGTCAAATCGGTGAGGGGCTTGACTAACTGTGAGAACACCTTAATAAACCTCCAGTAGTAACTGGCGAATCCCAAAAAGCATTGCAGACCTTTCAGGTCTCAAGGCTGAACCCGATCTACGATGGCCTCAACCTTCTTGAGATCTATGTGAAATCCCTCCCTGGAGACAATGAACCCCAAAAAAGACAGTTCCCGGACAAAAAATGAGCATTTTTCCAACTTAGCAAAAAGCAGGTTCTCCCTGAGTCTCAGGAGAACTGTCCTAAGATGACCAACATGGGCTTATCCAATGAATAAACGAGAATGTCATCTGTTGTGAAATTGGATTTTGGGCTCCCCCGGTGGCCACTGGTGGAATTGAACTTGTGTGCATCATCCCCTCTGTTCACCTGTTCCCATCAGGATGTGGGAGTCGCTATTTAACCTTGCTCCTCTGTCACTTCCATGCCGGTCAACATTGTAATCAGAAGCCTTTCTGTGCATGTTCCTGCTACCAGACAACTTCCAGCTAAGTCGGACTTTTGTCCTTGTTTGTTTTTTGCATTTTGTTCCAGTTCACAGCTGCAGTTTCGTTTCTGTGTCTGGAAAGCTCTTGTGATCTGAAATTGCCACTCTGATGTTATGAGTTAATACTAGAGTCTTAAAGTAATTTCAGGATGGTGTATTGATAGGGTTTTCAGCTGACCATGAAAGTACCCTTTCTGTCTTCCTGCTATCTAGTAAGCGGACCTCGATTTTGCTAAACCTATTTTCATACTACGTTTGTCATTTTCATCTTAAATCACCGCCAATATATGTGGGGGCCTCTGTCTGCCTTTCGGGGAAATTTCTCTAGAGGTGAGCCAGGACTATATTTTCCTCTGCCAGGATTAGTTAGTCCTCCGGCCGGCGCTGGGCGTCTAGGGATAAAACGCAGGCTACGCTACCCGGCTACTGTTAGTTGTGCGGCAGGTTTAGTTCATGGTCAGTTTAAGTTTCCATCCTTCCAAGAGCTAGTTCCTATGTATGCTGGGCTATGTTCTCTTGCCATTGAGAACCATAACAGTCATCTAAGTAGAAAACCACAAACCACCCAGTAAAATCAGAGAACACAAAATTGATGAAGTTTTGGAAGACTGTAGGAGCATTGGTCAAACCAAACGGCATAACTACATTTTCGAATAAACCTTCAGAAGTGAGGAATGCAGTCTTCCACTCATCCCCCTCCCGTACCCGAATCAGGTTATATGCCCCCCGCAAATCCAGCTTAGAAAACCATTTGGCCCCAGACAATTGATTACACAAATCGGGAATGAGTGGACGGGGATATGTGTTTCTCACAGTAATCTTATTAAGTTCTTAAAAGTCAAGGCAAAGGTGGAGGCCACAGTCTTTTTATTTTACAAAAAAGAATTATGTGGCAACAGGAGATACAGAAGTCCGAATATGTCCTGTTGTGAATTTGGATTCTGGGCTCCCCCGGTGGCCGCTTGTGGAATTGGACTTGTCATCCTCTTTCCTGTTTCACCTGATTCCATCAGTAGTGGGTGTCGCTATTTAAGCTCATTTCTCTGGTGGTTTCTTGCCGGTCAACAATGTTATCTGATGCCTCTCAGTGCTTGTTCCTGCTTCTAGACAACTACTGATAAGTTGGACTTTTGTCCATGTTTTGTTTTGCCTATTTGTTCCAGTTCGCAGCTGAAGTTTTGTTACTGTGTCTGGAAAGCTCTCGTCGATCAGGGATTGCTACTCTGGCGTTATGAGTTAATGCCAGAGTTTAAGGTAATCTCTGGATGGTGTTTTGTTAGTATTTTTCTGCTGACCATGAAAGTATACTATCTGTCTTCTGCTATCTAGTAAGCGGACCTCAAATTTGCTAAGACTATTTTCCTGCTGCGTTTGTTGTTTCATCTGAACTCACCGTCATTATATGTGGGGGGCTACTGTCTTCTTTGGAATATTTCTCTAGAGGTGAGCCAGGTCTTATATTTCCCTCTGCTAGCTATTTAGGTCTTAGGCCAGAGCTGGGCATCTAGCGATTAATAGGAAATGCTACCTGGCTATTTCTAGTTGCGCGGCAGGCTTAGTTCATGGTCAGTATAGTTCCATCTTCCGAGAGCTTGTCCCTCTATAGGCTTGCTATGATCTCTGCCTGCAGAGATCATGACAGTTTGACCGGCCCATAAAGTGTTAAAGACCCAGGTTGAGAAAGGAGAGTTATAAGAAGTCTGCTGGAATTTTTTTTTTTTTTTTTTCCTCCAGTCTGCCTTGCTGCAGTCTTTTTTCTCTCTCTCCTCCTAATCTCTGTATGCTCTGTGTGCACCTGACAATAATGGATCTCCAGAGTGTAACTGCGGGTTTGAATAATCTCATCACGAAAGTACAAAATTTACAAGATTTTGTAGTACATGCTCCGGTATCTGAGCCGAGAATTCCTTTGCCGGAGTTCTTCACAGGGAATAGAGCTAGCTTCCAGAATTTCCGAAATAATTGTAAGCTTTATTTGTCCCTGAAGTCTCGTTCAGCTGGAGACCCTGCTCAGCAGGTTAGGATTGTGATTTCCTTGCTCAGGGGTGACCCTCAAGATTGGGCCTTCTCATTGCCAGCAGGGGATCCTGCGTTACGCGATGTGGATGCGTTTTTTCTGGCCTTGGGCTTGCTTTATGAGGAACCTCATTTGGAACTTCAGGCAGAAAAAACTTTGATGGCACTATCTCAGGGGCAAGACGAAGCTGAAGTTTTCTGCCAAAAATTCCGTAAATGGTCTGTGCTTACTCAGTGGAATGAGTGCGCCTTGGCGGCAACTTTCAGAGAAGGTCTCTCTGATGCCGTTAAGGATGTTATGGTGGGGTTCCCTTTGCCTGCAGGTCTGAATGAGTCCATGACAATGGCTATTCAGATTGATAGGCGTCTGCGGGAGCGCAAACCGATGCACCATCTGGCGGTGTCTATGGAAAAGACGCCAGAAAGTATGCAGTGTGATAGAATTCTGTCCAGGAGCGAGCGACAGAATTTTAGACGGAAGAATGGATTGTGTTTCTATTGTGGGGATTCTACTCATGTTATATCGGCATGCTCTAGGCGTACAAAGAAGCTTGATAAGTCTGTTTCCATTGGCACCATTCAGTCTAAGTTTATTTTGTCTGTAACCCTGATTTGCTCTTTGTCATCCATTGCCACGGACGCCTATGTTGACTCTGGCGCCGCTCGGAGTCTTATGGATTGGTCCTTTGCCAATCGTTGTGGTTTTGATTTAGAGCCTTTGGAGACTCTTATTCCTCTGAAGGGGATTGACTCCACCCCATTGGCTAATAATAAACCACAATACTGGACACAAGTAACCATGCGTATCAATCCGGATCACCAGGAGATTATTCGTTTCCTGGTGCTGTATAATTTACATGACGATTTGGTACTGGGATTGCCATGGTTGCAGTCTCACAACCCAGTCTTGGACTGGAGAGCTATGTCTGTGTTGAGCTGGGGATGTAAGGGTATTCATGGGGACGTACCTTTGGTTTCTATTTCGTCGTCCATTCCCTCTGAAGTCCCTGAGTTCCTCTCTGATTATCAAGACGTCTTTGACGAACCCAAGCTTGGGTCGTTACCTCCGCACCGTGAGTGCGATTGTGCCATAGATTTGATACCGGGTTGTAAATATCCAAAGGGTCGTTTGTTTAATTTGTCTGTGCCGGAACATGCTGCTATGCGGGAATATATAAAGGAGTCTTTGGAAAAGGGACAAATTCGTCCATCTTCTTCTCCCTTGGGAGCTGGGTTTTTCTTTGTCTCAAAAAAAGACGGCTCTTTGAGACCATGTATTGATTATCGGCTTCTGAATAAGATCACTGTTAAGTATCAATACCCATTGCCATTGCTTACTGATTTGTTTGCTCGTATAGAGGGTGCTAAGTGGTTCTCTAAAATTGATCTTCGTGGGGCGTATAATTTGGTGCGGATCAGGCAGGGGGATGAGTGGAAGACCGCATTTAATACGCCCGAGGGCCACTTTGAGTATTTGGTCATGCCTTTTGGTCTTTCTAATGCCCCTTCAGTTTTCCAGTCTTTTATGCATGATATTTTCCGCGATTTTCTGGATAAATTTATGATAATATATCTGGATGATATTCTGATTTTTTCTGATGACTGGGACTCTCATGTCCAGCAGGTCAGGAGAGTTTTTCAGGTTCTGCGGTCTAATTCTTTATGTGTGAAGGGGTCTAAGTGCGTTTTTGGGGTCCAGAAAATTTCCTTTTTGGGGTATATTTTTTCTCCCTCTTCCATTGAGATGGATCCCGTCAAGGTGCAAGCTATTTGTGACTGGACTCAGCCCTCCTCTCTTAAGGGTCTTCAGAGATTTTTGGGCTTTGCCAACTTTTACCGCCGATTTATTGCTGGTTTTTCGGATGTCGTTAAACCACTGACTGATTTGACCAGACAAGGCGCTGATGTTGCTAATTGGTCCCCTCATGCTGTAGAGGCCTTTCAGGAGCTTAAGCGCCGTTTTGCCTCTGCCCCTGTGTTGCGTCAGCCTGATGTGAATCTGCCTTTTCAGGTTGAGGTTGACGCTTCGGAGATCGGAGCTGGGGCAGTGTTGTCGCAGAAAGGTTCCGACTGCTCCGTCATTAGGCCTTGTGCCTTCTTTTCTCGCAAATTTTCGCCCGCAGAGCGGAATTATGATGTTGGGAATCGGGAGCTTTTGGCCATGAAGTGGGCGTTTGAGGAGTGGCGCCATTGGCTCGAGGGGGCTAGGCATCAGGTGGTGGTATTGACTGACCACAAAAATTTGATTTATCTTGAGACTGCCAGACGCCTGAATCCTAGACAGGCGCGCTGGTCTTTATTTTTTTCTCGCTTTAATTTTGTGGTGTCATACCTACCGGGTTCTAAGAATGTTAAGGCAGATGCCCTTTCTAGGAGTTTTGACCCGGACTCTCCTGGTAATTCTGAACCCACAGGTATCCTTAGGGAGGGAGTAATTTTGTCGGCCGTTTTTCCTGATCTGCGGCGGTCCTTGCAAGAGTTTCAGGCGGATAGACCGGATCGTTGTCCGCCTGATAGACTGTTTGTTCCGGATGATTGGACCAGCAGAGTCATCTCTGAGGTACATTCTTCTGCATTGGCAGGTCATCCCGGAATTTTTGGTACCAGGGATTTGGTGGCAAGATCCTTCTGGTGGCCTTCTCTGTCACGAGATGTGCGAGTCTTTGTGCAGTCATGTGACGTTTGTGCTCGGGCCAAGTCTTGTAGTTCTCGGGCTAGCGGACTGCTGTTGCCCTTGCCTATTCCTAAGAGGCCTTGGACACACATCTCGATGGATTTTATTTCAGATCTGCCTGTTTCCCAGAAGATGTCTGTCATCTGGGTGGTCTGTGACCGTTTCTCTAAAATGGTCCATTTGGTTCCTCTGCCCAAGTTGCCTTCTTCTTCTGAGTTGGTTCCTCTGTTTTTTCAGAATGTTGTCCGATTGCACGGTATTCCTGAGAATATTGTTTCTGACAGAGGTACCCAATTTGTGTCTAGATTTTGGCGGGCATTCTGTGCTAGGATGGGCATAGATTTGTCTTTTTCATCTGCTTTTCACCCTCAGACTAATGGCCAGACCGAGCGGACTAATCAGACCCTTGAGACATATCTGAGGTGTTTTGTCTCTGCTGACCAGGATGATTGGGTTGCTTTTTTGCCATTGGCAGAGTTCGCCCTCAATAATCGGGCCAGTTCTTCCACCTTGGTGTCCCCGTTTTTCTGTAATTCGGGGTTTCACCCTCGATTTTCCTCCGGTCAGGTGGAATCCTCGGATTGTCCTGGAGTGGATGCGGTGGTGGAGAGATTGCATCACATCTGGGGGCAGGTTATGGACAATTTGAAGTTGTCACAGGAGAAGACTCAGCGTTTTGCCAACCGTCATCGTCGTGTTGGTTCTCGGCTTTGTGTTGGAGATTTAGTGTGGCTGTCTTCTCGTTTTGTCCCTATGAGGGTCTCTTCTCCTAAGTTTAAACCTCGGTTCATCGGCCCTTATAGAATATTGGAGATTCTTAATCCTGTTTCTTTCCGTTTGGACCTCCCTGCGTCCTTTTCCATTCATAACGTTTTTCATCGGTCGTTATTGCGCAGGTATGAGGTACCTGTTGTACCTTCTGTTGAGCCTCCTGCTCCGGTGTTGGTTGAGGGTGAGTTGGAGTACGTTGTGGAGAAAATTTTGGACTCTCGTGTTTCCAGACGGAAACTCCAGTATCTGGTCAACTGGAAGGGTTACGGCCAGGAGGATAATTCTTGGGTCAATGCATCTGATGTTCATGCTTCTGATCTTGTTCGTGCCTTCCATAGGGCTCATCCTGGTCGCCCTGGTGGATCTGGTGAGGGTTCGGTGCCCCCTCCTTGAGGGGGGGGTACTGTTGTGAATTTGGATTCTGGGCTCCCCCGGTGGCCGCTTGTGGAATTGGACTTGTCATCCTCTTTCCTGTTTCACCTGATTCCATCAGTAGTGGGTGTCGCTATTTAAGCTCATTTCTCTGGTGGTTTCTTGCCGGTCAACAATGTTATCTGATGCCTCTCAGTGCTTGTTCCTGCTTCTAGACAACTACTGATAAGTTGGACTTTTGTCCATGTTTTGTTTTGCCTATTTGTTCCAGTTCGCAGCTGAAGTTTTGTTACTGTGTCTGGAAAGCTCTCGTCGATCAGGGATTGCTACTCTGGCGTTATGAGTTAATGCCAGAGTTTAAGGTAATCTCTGGATGGTGTTTTGTTAGTATTTTTCTGCTGACCATGAAAGTATACTATCTGTCTTCTGCTATCTAGTAAGCGGACCTCAAATTTGCTAAGACTATTTTCCTGCTGCGTTTGTTGTTTCATCTGAACTCACCGTCATTATATGTGGGGGGCTACTGTCTTCTTTGGAATATTTCTCTAGAGGTGAGCCAGGTCTTATATTTCCCTCTGCTAGCTATTTAGGTCTTAGGCCAGAGCTGGGCATCTAGCGATTAATAGGAAATGCTACCTGGCTATTTCTAGTTGCGCGGCAGGCTTAGTTCATGGTCAGTATAGTTCCATCTTCCGAGAGCTTGTCCCTCTATAGGCTTGCTATGATCTCTGCCTGCAGAGATCATGACAATGTCCCTTGTGGAGACTTTCAGATATGCACTACTTCATAGCGGACCGCTCAGGACCAGAAAGGTTGAACAACCGGGCCTTAGGCAACTTAGCCCCAGGAATAAGATCGATGGCACAATCAAAAGTGTGGTGCGCTGGCAACCCCTCGGTCTGATTTTCAGAGAACACATCCACGATGTCCTTCAGGTACTCCAGATTACCCTCCAGACCGATGGACAACACAGACACAGAAATTAGACAGTTATTTTTACATTTAGGCCCCCATTTAACAATCTCCCAGGCCTCCCAGTCAATGACCGGATTATGACATTGCAACCAGGGGAACCCCAAGACCAACCCGGCAGGGTTGTCCAGAACAAAAAAGACTTAATAGGTAACAATGGAGCCTCACGATGCACCACTCCCCTCTCTCATAGCCTATGGTCCATACGGCTGGCCTGTGTCATAGCTTCTTCCAGAGAATGAGGTGGGGGATGCAGGGCTAGCACATCCTTTAAATGCTCGGACTGTCCCCTATGGAATAGTCCTCTGAGCGCCAAGTCATTACAAGACACTTCTGGTGCCCACCACCTGTACTCAGTATAGTACCACTCGGCAGAGAGCTTCCCCTGAGTGAGACCCACAATCGTGTCCTCAGCCAATCTCACTCGCTCGGGTTCATCGTAAATGAGACCCAAGGCCTTGAAGAACCAATCCACAGACAATCTCTCAGGGGAGGTAGGGGTAGGGAGAAAGCCTAGGACTGCGGGCCCTCACGTAACAAACACATCACTATCCCCACCCTTTGACTCTCGTCCCCTGAAGACCTAGGACTCAAGGAAAACAATAACTTGCAACTCTCCCTAAAGATCCTGAATTTAATTTTATCCTCAGAAAAGGTATCTGGTAATTTTACAGAGGGTTCAGGAGAAGAAAGGGAAACATTTGAGACAGCCCCATCCATACTGCCAGACGGAGAGGAGGCACCCCGAACAGCACTAACCGTATCCGCCAACTCGCTTTGTACCTGTCGGTGAGAAGCAACCAAAGCTCTTTGCTCCACCGACAGATTCTGCATCATTTTGGTCAGGTTAGCTACCTGATCTGACAGAGCATGGAGAGGATCCATATCAAAGGGAAAAACAAGTGCAGAATCTCCTTTAATGCTTTGGGTCCGTTATAATATAATGATGCTGCCTGGTGTCATAGAGAGGCAGCCTAAAAGGGCACAAGTGGGAGGGCAGGGAGAGGGAGGAATGAGGCACACAGTGCACACAGGACCTGAACTAGGCAGGTCACGTGATCACCTGCAGGGATGATGGGGCAGAGCTACCGTTTAAGAACGCAGGGTCTACCAAAAAACGCAGGACACAGAGTACTAAGACAGAGACATAGTCAAAAGACAAGCCGAGGGTTAGGAGCCAGACAGGAGCAAAGTACCAAGGGGGCAAAGCAGCAGAATAGTCAGAGACAAGCCAAGGGGTCAGAAAACCAGGACTGTTGTGAATTCTGCTCTTGGGTTCCTCCGGTGGTTGTTGGTAGTAATGCAGTTGTCCCTGGGTTGCAATCCTGGGCAGGTGTCCCTGCTGATTGCAGCTCTGACTGGGATATTTAGGTGTGCAGGATTCATTAGCCCTTGCCAGTTGTCCATTGTTCTTGGAGGTTTTGCATCTCTGTCTGGTTCCTCCTGCCCTGCTTCCAAATCAGCAAAGATAAGTGTCTGGTTTTGTTTCTACAGCACACATGCTGTGTGCTTTACAATTCAGTACTATTCAATGTTTTTTCTTGTCCAGCTTAGACTGTGTTTGGTTATTTCAGTCAAGTTGGATTCTCAGGAGATGCAGATATACATTCCATGTCTTTAGTTAGATGGTGGAATTTTTGTATTATCTGCTGTGGATATTTTTAGGGTTTTAATACTGACCGCTTAGTATTCTGTCCTATCCTTTCCTATTTAGCTAGTGTGGCCTCTTTTGCTAAATCCTGATTTCTGCCTGCGTGTGTCTTTCCTCTAATACTCACAGTCAATATTTGTGGGGGGCTGCCTATCCTTTGGGGTTCTGCTCTGAGGCAAGATAGAATTCCCATTTCCATCTATAGGGGTATTTAGTCCTCCGGCTGTGTCGAGGTGTCTAGGATGTGTTAGGTACACCCCACGGCTACTTCTAGTTGCGGTGACAGTTTAGGGTTTGCGGTCAGTACAGATTCCACCTACTCCTGAGAAAGTCTCATGCGGCTCCAAGGTCACCGGATCATAACAGTACAACTGGCCAACAATTAGTTAAATGCATCTCAGAAGAAGGGAAGAAAGAGCCATTTTTTTTTCTGTAGCCTGCTTTGTCTTTTCTTCCCTCTTTTTCTCTGGGTGGCTGAGGAGTCTTGTGCTAGCATGGATGTTCAGGGATTAGCTTCTCGTGTAGACCAGCTTGCTGCTAGGGTACAGGGTATTTCTGATTATATTGTTCAGACTCCAGTTTTAGAGCCTAAGATTCCTACTCCTGATTTGTTTTTTGGGGACAGGTCCAAATTTTTGAGTTTTAAAAACAACTGTAAACTGTTTTTTGCTCTGAGACCTCGATCCTCTGGTGATTCCATTCAGCAGGTTAAAATTGTCATCTCCCTGCTGCGTGGTGATCCTCAGGATTGGGCATTTTCCCTGGAATCTGGGAATCCGGCCTTGCTTAATGTAGATGCCTTTTTTCAGGCTTTAGGATTATTATATGATGAACCAAATTCTGTGGATCAAGCGGAGAAGACCTTGTTGGTCCTGTCTCAGGGTCAAGAAGCGGCAGAATTGTATTGTCAGAAATTTAGAAAATGGTCTGTGTTGACTAAATGGAATGATGATGCTTTAGCGGCAATTTTCAGAAAGCGTCTTTCTGAATCCGTTAAAGATGTTATGGTGGGGTTTCCCACGCCTTTCGGTCTGAGTGATTCTATGTCTCTGGCCATTCAGATTGATCAGCGTTTGGGAAGCGCAGAACTGTGCGCGCTGTGGCGTTGTCCTCAGAGCAGATGCCCGAGTCAATGCAGTGTGATAGGATTCTGTCTAGAACGGAACAACAGGGATTCAGACGTCAGAATAGGTTGTGTTTTTATTGTGGCGATGCTTCTCATGTCATTTCAGTCTGTCCTAGGCGTACAAAGAGGATCGCTAGTTCAATTACCATCAGTACTGTAAAACCTAAATTTTTATTATCTGTGTCCTTGATCTGCTCATTATCATCATTTTCTGTCATGGCGTTTGTGGATTCAGGCGCCGCCTTGAACTTAATGGACTTTGAGTTTGCCAGGCGTTGTGGTTTTCCCTTGCAGTCTTTGCAGAACCCTATTCCTTTAAGGGGCATTGATGCTACACCTTTGGCTAAAAATAAGCCCCAGTTCTGGACGTAGGTGACCATGTGCATGGCGCCAGCCCATCAGGAAGATTGTCGATTTCTGGTGTTGCATAATTTACATGATGCTATCGTGCTGGGTTTTCCATGGTTGCAGGCACATAATCCAGTGTTGGATTGGAAGTCTATGTCTGTGACTAGTTGGGGATGTCAGGGGGTTCATAATGATGTTCCTTTGATGTCAATCTCCTCTTCTTCCACTTCTGAAATTCCAGAGTTTTTGTCTGATTTTCAGGATGTATTCGATGAGCCCAAGTCCAGTTCCCTTCCACCGCATAGGGACTGTGATTGTGCGATTGACTTGATTCCAGGCTGTAAGTTTCCTAAGGGCCGACTTTTTAACCTGTCTGTGCCTGAACATACCGCCATGTGGAGTTATGTTAAGGAGTCTTTGGAGAAAGGACATATTCGGCCATCTTCTTCACCGTTGGGAGCAGGTTTTTTTTTTGTTGCTAAGAAGGATGGCTCCTTGATACCCTGTATTGATTATCGCCTCTTGAATAAGATCACGGTCAAGTTTCAATACCCTTTACCTCTGCTTTCCGATTTGTTTGCTAGGATTAAGGGGGCTAGTTGGTTTACTAAGATTGACCTTCGGGGGGCATATAATCTTGTTCATATTAAGCAGGGTGATGAATGGAAAACTGCGTTTAATACGCCCGAAGGCCATTTTGAATACCTTGTGATGCCATTCGGGCTCTCTAATGCTCCATCTGTTTTTCAGTCCTTCATGCACGATATCTTCCGGACTTATCTTGATAAATTCATGATTGTATATTTGGATGACATTTTAATTTTTTCCGATGATTGGGAGTCTCATGTGAAACAGGTCAGGATGGTATTTCAGATCCTTCGTGATAATGCTTTGTTTGTGAAGGGGTCTAAGTGTCTCTTTGGAGTGCAGAAGGTTTCTTTTTTGGGCTTTATTTTTTCTCCCTCATCTATAGAGATGGATCCGGTTAAGGTTCAGGCCATTCATGATTGGATTCAACCCCCATCTGTGAAGAGCCTTCAGAAATTTTTGGGCTTTGCTAATTTTTATCGCCGTTTCATTGCTAACTTCTCCAGTGTGGTTAAACCCTTGACCGATTTGACGAAGAAAGGCGCTGATGTGACGAATTGGTCCTCTGCGGCTGTCTCTGCCTTTCAGGAGCTTAAACGCCGATTTACTTCTGCCCCGGTGTTGCGTCAACCAGATGTTTCTCTTCCGTTTCAGGTTAAGGTTGACGCTTCTGAGATTGGGGCAGGGACCGTTTTGTCTCAGAGGGATCCTGTTGGTTCCCTGATGAAACCGTGTGCCTTCTTTTCCCGTAAGTTTTTGCCCGCTGAACGCAATTATATGTCGGCAATCGGGAGTTGTTGGCTATGAAGTGGGCGTTTGAGGAGTGGCGACATTGGCTCGAGGGAACTAAGCACCGTATTGTGGTCTTGACCGATCATAAAAATCTGATTTACCTCGAGTCTGCCAGGCGGCTGAATCCTAGACAGGCTCGACGGTCCTTGTTTTTTTCCCGTTTTGATTTCGTGGTCTCGTATCTTCCGGGTTCTAAGAATATTAAGGCTGATGCCCTCTCTAGGAGTTTTTTGCCTGATTCTCCTGAGGTCCTTGAACCGGTCGGCATTCTGAAAGAAGGGGTGGTCCTTTCTGCCATTTCCCCTGATTTACGACGGCCCGGGTTCTTCAGGAATTTCAGGCTCACAAACCTGACCGCTGTCCAGTGGGGAAACTGTTTGTTCCTGATAGATGGACTAGTAGATTGATTTCTGAGGTTCATTGTTCTTTGTTGGCTGGCCATCCTGGTATTTTTGGTACCAGAGATTTGGTTGGTAGGTCCTTTTGGTGGCCTTCTTTGTCACGGGATGTGCGTTCTTTTGTGCAGTCCTGTGGGACTTGTGCGCGGGCCAAGCCTTGTTGTTCCCATGCTAGTTGGTTGCTTTTGCCTTTGCTGGTCCCTGAGAGGCCTTGGACGCATATTTCTATGGATTTTATTTCCGATCTTCCGGTTTCCCAGAGGATGTCTGTCATCTGGGTTGTTTGTGACCGGTTCTCTAAGATTGTCCATTTGGTGCCTTTGCCTAAATTGCCTTCCTCTTCTGATTTGGTTCCGTTGTTTTTTCAGCATGTGGATCGTTTGCATGGTACTCCGGAGAATATTGTGTACGACAGAGGGTCCCAGTTTGTTTCTCGGTTTTGGCGGGCCTTTTGTGCTAAGCTGGGCATTGATTTGTCTTTTTCTTCCGCATTTCATCCTCAGACAAATGGCCAGACCGAGCGAACTGTTATGACCTGGTGGGTACGGAGCGGTACTGAGATGACCTGGTGGGCAAAACCAATCATGGACTCACTACGGAGCAGCACTGAAATGACCTGGTGGGTAAAACAAAAATAGGACTAGCTCTGAGGAGGTGGTAACTTTACTGACCGCAATCCCTACTCCTAACACCAACACTAGAAATAGCCGTGGAGCGTACCTAACTCTGCCTAGACGCCTCTGCACAGCCTAAGAACTAGCTACCCCTAAAGATGGAAACGGAAAGCTCTCTCGCCTCAGAGAAACCCCCAAAGGAAGATAGCCCCCCACAAATATTGACGGTGAGTGGAGAGGGAAATGACAAACTCAGAAATGAAACTAGATTTTTTAGCAAAGGAGGCCAACACTATCTAAATAGACAGAAATAGGATAGGTTGCTGTGCGGTCAGTATAAAAACTAAAAGTCCACGCAGAGTTTACAAAAATAACCACCACACCGACTCACGGTGTGGAGGGGCAAATCTGCGACCCCAGAGCTTCCAACTAGCCGGAATATTTCATAATGACAAGCTGGACAAAAGAGACATAAATTGAACTGAACAGAAGGTCATAAGCAGGGAAACACCCAAAAAGTAGCAGACTTATCTTAAGCTGAAAATGGACTGGCCAACAGAGAACTTCCAGGAAAGGACTGAATCCACAGGAAATACATTGACAGCTGGCATCCACTAAAGCCAAAAGCCCAGTTAAATAAAAAGGCCAGGAAACCGATCAGTGAACGCAGCTGCTAAGTTCCACTTGAAACCACCAGAGGGAGCCCAAGAGCAGAACTCCCAAAAATACCATTCGCAACCACAGGATGGAGCCCAAGAACGGAATTCACAACAGTACCCCCCCCTTGAGGAGGGGTCACCGAACCCTCACCAGAGCCCCCAGGCCGATCGGGATGAGCCAAATGAAAAGCACGTACCAAATCAGCAGCATGGACATCGGAGGCAAAAACCCAAGAGTTATCCTCCTGGCCATAACCCTTCCACTTGACCAAATACTGAAGTTTCCGCCTTGAAAGACGAGAATCCAAAATCTTCTCCACCACATATTCCAGCCCCCCCTCAACCAACACCGGAGCAGGAGGGTCAACGGAGGGAACCATGGGCACCACATATCTCTGCAACAAAGATCTATGGAACACATTATGAATGGAAAACGAAGCTGGAAGGGCCAAACGAAAAGACACCGGATTGATAATTTCCAAAATCCTATAAGGACCAATAAAACGAGGTTTGAACTTAGGGGAAGAGACCTTCATAGGAACATGACGAGAAGACAACCAGACCAAATCCCCAACCCGAAGCCGGGGACCAACGCACCAACGGCGGTTAGCAAAACGTTGAGCCTTTTCCTGAGATAATGTTAAATTGTCCACCACATGAGTCCAAATCCGCTGCAACCTGTCCACCACAGAATCCACCCCAGGACAGTCCGAAGACTCAACCTGCCCTGAAGAAAAACGAGGATGAAAACCGAAATTGCAAAAAAAAGGCGAAACCAAAGTAGCCGAACTAGCCCAATTATTAAGGGCAAACTCGGCCAACGGCAAGAAGGTAACCCAATCATCCTGATCAGCAGACACAAAGCATCTCAAGTAGGTTTCCAAGGTCTGATTGGTTCGCTCCGTCTGTCCATTTGTCTGAGGGTGAAACGCCAAAGAAAAAGACAAATTAATGCCCATTCTACCACAAAAGGACCGCCAAAACCTAGAAACAAACTGGGTACCTCTGTCAGACACAATATTCTCCGGAATACCATGCAAACGAACCACATGCTGGAAAAACAAAGGAACCAAATCAGAGGAGGAAGGCAACTTAGGCAAAGGTACCAAATGGACCATTTTAGAAAACCGGTCACAAACCACCCAGATGACAGACATCTTCTGAGATACAGGAAGATCGGAAATAAAATCCATGGAAATATGCGTCCAGGGCCTCTCAGGGATAGGCAAGGGCAAAAGCAACCCACTAGCACGAGAACAGCAGGGCTTAGCCCGAGCACAAATCCCACAGGACTGCACGAAGGAACGCACATCCCGTGACAAAGAAGGCCACCAAAAGGACCTGGCAACCAAATCTCTGGTTCCAAAGATCCCAGGATGACCAGCCAACACCGAACAATGGATCTCAGAAATCACCTTATTAGTCCATCTATCAGGAACAAACAATTTCCCCACAGGACAGCGGTCGGGTCTATCAGCCTGAAACTCCTGAAGCACCTGCCGCAAATCAGGGTAGATAGCAGAAAGAATCACCCCCTCTTTGAGAATACCAGCCGGCTCACGGACTCCAGGAGAATCAGGCAAAAAACTCCTAGACAAGGCATCAGCTTTCACATTCTTAGATCCCGGAAGATACGAGACCACAAAATCAAAACGGGAGAAAAACAAAGACCACCGAGCCTGTCTAGGATTCAAGCGCTTGGCCGACTCAAGGTAAATCAGATTCTTATGGTCGGTCAAGACCACAACACGATGCTTGGCTCCCTCAAGCCAATGTCGCCACTCCTCGAATGCCCACTTCATAGCCAACAACTCCCGATTGCCGACATCATAATTACGCTCAGCAGGCGAAAACTTTCTGGAGAAGAAAGCACACGGCTTCAACACAGAGCCATCAGAGCTTCTCTGAGACAGAACAGCTCCTGCCCCAATCTCAGAAGTGTCAACCTCAACTTGAAAAGGGAGAGAAACATCTGGCTGACGCAACACAGGGGCAGAAGTAAAACGACGCTTAAGCTCCTGAAAGGCCTCCACAGCCGCAGAGGACCAATTCACCACATCTGCACCTTTCTTGGTCAAATCGGTCAGAGGTTTAACCACAGTAGAAAAATTAGCAATGAAGCGGCGATAAAAATTAGCAAAGCCCCAACATTTCTGAAGGCTCTTCACAGATGTGGGCTGAGTCCAATCATAAATAGCCTGGACCTTAACAGGGTCCATTTCAATAGCCGAGGGAGAAAAAATGAACCCCAAAAAAGAAACCTTCTGAACTCCAAAAAGGCACTTAGACCCCTTCACAAACAGTGTATTAGCACGAAGAATCTGAAATACCATCCTGACCTGCTTCACATGAGTCTCCCAATCATCAAAAAAAAACAAAATATCATCCAAATATATAATCATAAATTTATCTAAATACTCCCGGAAAATATCATGCATAAAGGACTGAAACACAGATGGAGCATTAGAGAGCCCGAAAGGCATCACAAGATATTCAAAATGGCCTTCGGGCGTATTAAATGCTGTTTTCCATTCATCACCCTGCTTGATGCGAACCAGATTATACGCCCCTCGAAGGTCAATCTTGGTAAACCAGCTAGCCCCTTTAATCCGAGCAAACAAATCAGAAAGCAAAGGCAAAGGGTACTGGAATTTGACCGTGATCTTATTGAGAAGGTGATAATCTATACAGAGCCTCAAGGAGCCATCCTTCTTGGCAAAAAAAAAGAACCCCGCTCCCAACGGTGACGAAGATGGACGAATATGCTCCTTCTCCAAGGACTCTTTTACATAAGTCCGCATAGCGGTATGCTCTGGCACAGACAGATTGAAAAGTCGACCCTTAGGGAACTTACAGCCAGGAATCAAATTAATAGCGCAATCACAGTCCCTATGAGGAGGCAGAGGACTGGATTTAGGCTCCTCAAATATATCCTGGAAATCTGACAAAAACTCAGGAACCTCAGAAGAAGGGGACGAGGAAATTGACATCAGAGGAATGTAACTATGTATCCCCTGACAACCCCAACTAGTCACGGACATGGATTTCCAATCCAGCACTGGATTATGTACCTGTAACCATGGCCCAGTCCTGCGGGTCGCCTCGCAACAGAGAAATAATAATCTTCACCTGCTGAATGGGGTCACCAGAGGAACAGGGTCTCAGAGCAAAAAATAATCTGCAATTATTTTTAAAATTCAAAAACCTAGATCTATCCACAGAAAACAAATCAGGAATAGAAATTCTAGGCTCAGAAACAGGAGTTTGAACAACATAGTCTTGGATACTCTGTACCCTTGCAGCGAGATGATCAACATGCGCAGAGAGACCCTGAACCTCCATATCAGCACCAAGCTCCTGCACCATCCAAAAATCAAGGGGAAAAAAAAAGGACAAAACAAGCAACACACAAAAAAAAATGACTCAGAACTTTCTCTTCCCTCTTTTGAGATGCATTTAACACATTGTGGGCCAGCTGTACTGTTATGACCTGGTGGGTACGGAGCGGTACTGAGATGACCTGGTGGGCAAAACCAATCATGGACTCACTATGGAGCAGCACTGAAATGACCTGGTGGGTAAAACAAAAATAGGACTAGCTCTGAGGAGGTGGTAACTTTACTGACCGCAATCCCTACTCCTAACACCAACACTAGAAATAGCCGTGGAGCGTACCTAACTCTGCCTAGACGCCTCTGCACAGCCTAAGAACTAGCTACCCCTAAAGATGAATATCAAAGAAGAGGCAGCACTTCATTCCTTCCAAAAAGTATAGGATTTATTCAAATCCACATGTCAGTGCGACGTTTCAGCTCTACTGAGCTTTTTCTTTTTGACTAACCTTGATTTTCAGGCATCACAAGCTCTACGTGAGGATAAAAACATCATTATCAAACCCACTGGTAAAGGCGGAGCCATAGTCGTCATGGACAGGGCAGACTACATTAAAGAGGCTTACCGGCAACTCAATGATAGTTCAGTATATATTAGATGAAATAGAGACCCAACAGGGGATACACGCACTAATATATCATCTGTACTTATGACATACTTAGGCTTGGGAGTGATTGACTCTAAAACTAAGGATTTCCTAACTAAAGCAAACCCGGTGACACCTGTACTCTACCTACTTCCTAAGGTACACAAAAGCCTAATCAATCCACCTGGCTGACCAATTATTGCAGCCACGGACTCGATTTTATCCCCTATTTCCATATTTTTGGAAAAAATACTTACACCTTTGACGCAGAAATCTAAATCGTATTTACTCGACACCGGGGACTTTCTCAGGACATTACACACATTGGGCACTGTCCCTGGTAACTCCTATTTAATCTCCTTGGACGTGAAGGACCTTTACACGTCCATTCCCCATGACCGAGGCATTGACTGTGTCAGACGTCTATTGGCTACATCTGAATTGGATCACAATACCATCAATTTATGCCTTGAACTGTTAACAATTGTCCTCACTCAAAATTATTTTTTATTTGAGGACACCTACTACTTACAGGCACAAGGGACCGCCATGGGGTCCAACATGGCGCCCCCGTATGCTAACACATACATGACCACATTTGAGGAGGAAGTAGTATATCCCAATGCTCTCTTCAATACCCACTGTGTCACTTGGAAAAGATTTATAGACGATATTTTTTGCATATGGACGGGCTCATCCGATTCTCTTGATGAATTTTTTGCGATATTAAATCAATCATGGCTAGGTCTCTCCTTTACCATGACCAAAGATGAACACCAGGTCAGCTTCCTTTTGTTGTACAAGTGGCTGCCAATAAAAATTTGCATATCATTGAAAGTTGAGTGCCAAAGTTTACTTCATATAGCTTCTGGTTTGGGAACCTTCTTTGTGCACCTCCACAGCTGTGCCACGTTATTCCACATCATATGAGCTTACCCTTCCGTGTGCACGCTGTTCACTATGTCCTCACTGTTTTTTTCTTACAATCAGGAGTAGACTAATTCTATTCTCTCTAAGTCTAATTTGTCTAGCGATTTCCTCAAGGCCCCACCAAGGGAAACCAGAGTGTTATGATTTTCCCAATGGCAGGGAAATCAAAATAACAACGGACTAGCTCTCGGGTGATGGGAACTAAAGTGACCGTGACCTGAACCTGACACGACACTGGAAGTAGCCGGGGAGTGTTTCCTACGATGCCCTAGACACCACGCGCCAGCTGGAGATCTAACTACCCCTATCAGAGGAATATACAGGCCTGCCTTACCTCCAGAGATGAACCCCAAAAGGAGATAGCAGCCCCCCACAGATATTGACGGTGAGTCAAGAGGAAAAGACATACGTAGGATGAACAGCAGATTTAGCAAAGTGAGGTCCGCTTACTAGATAGCAGAAGTACAGGAAAGAGTCACTTCACGGTCAACTTCAAAACACTACTCAAAAACACCATCCTGAAATTACTTTAAAACTCCAGTGACAACTCATGCCACTGGAGTGGCAATTCCAGTCCACGAGAGCTTCCAGCTACAGAGAGTCACATTGCAAATAGCTGGACAAAATAGAATAAACTAGAAACAAAATTCAACTTAGCTGAACAGGATCTTGAGGCAGGAGAATGCAACAGAATGCTACTGATACATTGTTGGCCGGCATCAGACCAGCAGCCAAGCAGCCTTAAATAGGAAACTCCCCTAATGGGTGTCAACAGGTGATCAAGGATAGAAGAAGGCAAATAAGTGGCACTACCATAAAACACCACCGGGGGAGCCCACAAACAGAATTCACAACAGTACCCCCCCCTTAAGGAGGGGGCACCGAACCCTCACCAGAACCACCAGGGCGATCTGGATGAGCACTATGAAATGCACGAACCAAATCAGGAGCATGAACATCAGATGCTGTCACCCAAGAATTATCCTCCTGACCATAGCCTTTCCACTTAACCAGATACTGAAGTTTCCGTCTGGAAACACGGGAGTCCAAGATCTTTTCCACCACATACTCCAACTCACCCTCAACCAGCACAGGAGCAGGAGGATCAGCAGACGGAACAACCGGCACCTCATACCTCCGCAACAATGACCGATGAAAAACATTATGAATAGTAAAAGATGCTGGGAGGTCCAAACGAAAGGACACAGGATTGAGAACCTCCAGAATCCTATAAGGGCCGATAAACCGAGGCTTAAACTTAGGAGACGAGACCTTCATAGGAACAAATCGAGAAGACAACCAAACCAGGTCCCCAACACAAAGACGAGGACCGACACGCCGATGACGATTAGTGAACTGTTGAGTCTTCTCCTGGGACAACTTCAGATTGTCCACAACCTGTCCCCAAATCTGATGCATTCTATCAACCACAGCATCTACTCCAGGACAATCCGAAGACTCCAATTGACCGGACGAAAAGCGAGGGTGAAACCCTGAATTACAAAAAAATGGAGAAACCAAAGTGGCAGAACTGGCCCGATTGTTAAGGGCAAACTCTGCCAATGGCAAAAAATCAAGCCAATCGTCCTGATCAGCGGACACAAAACACCTCAAGTAAGTCTCCAAGGTCTGATTAGTACGCTCAGTCTGGCCATTAGTCTGAGGATGGAATGCAGACGAAAAAGACAAGTCGATGCCCATCCTGGCACAGAACGCCCGCCAAAATCTAGACACAAACTGAGTACCCCTGTCAGACACTATATTCTCAGGAATACCATGCAAACGCACAACATTCTGAAAAAATAGAGGGACCAGCTCAGAGGAGGAGGGCAATTTGGGCAAAGGTACCAAGTGAACCATCTTGGAAAAACGGTCACACACCACCCAGATGACGGACATCCTACGAGAAACAGGAAGGTCAGAAATAAAGTCCATAGAGATGTGCGTCCAAGGCCTCTTAGGAATAGGCAAGGGCAACAACAACCCGCTGGCCCGGGAACAGCAGGGCTTAGCCCGAGCACAAACATCACAAGACTGCACAAAAATACGTACATTTCGAGACAAGGAAGGCCACCAGAAGGACCTAGACACCAGATCCCTGATGCCAAAAATTCCAGGATGACCTGCCAACGCGGAAGAGTGAACCTCCGAAATAACTCTACTGGTCCAGTCATCAGGGACAAACAATCTACCAGGCGGACAGCGATCAGGCCTATCCACCTGAAACTCCTGCAAAGAGCGCCGCAGGTCTGGGGAGACAGCTGACAATATCACCCCATCCTTCAGGATGCCAGTAGGTTCGGAATCACCAGGCGAGTCAGGCTCAAAACTCCTAGAGAGGGCATCCGCCCTCACATTCTTAGACCCAGGCAGATATGAAACCACAAAGTTAAATCGAGAGAAAAACAACGACCAGCGTGCCTGTCTAGGATTCAGACGCCTGGCTGACTCAAGATAAATTAGATTTTTGTGGTCAGTCAAGACCACCACCTGGTGTCTAGCACCCTCAAGCCAATGACGCCACTCCTCAAATGCCCACTTCATGGCCAAGAGCTCCCGATTTCCAACATCATAATTTCGCTCAGCGGGCGAAAACTTTCGAGAGAAAAACGCACATGGTCTCATCACTGAGCAGTCAGGACCTTTCTGCGACAAAACTGCACCTGCTCCGATCTCGGAAGCATCTACTTCAACCTGGAACGGGAGCGAAACATCAGGCTGGCGCAACACAGGAGCAGAAGAAAAGCGGCGCTTAAGCTCCCGAAAGGCCTCCACAGCCGCAGAGGACCAATTAGCAACATCAGCACCCTTCTTGGTCAAATCAGTCAAAGGTTTAGCAATGGCAGAAAAACCCGCTATGAATCGGCGATAGAAATTAGCAAATCCCAAGAATTTCTGAAGACTCTTTAGAGAAGTAGGTTGTACCCAATCACAAATAGCCTGAACCTTAACAGGGTCCATCTCCATAGATGAAGGGGAAAAAATATATCCCAAAAAGGAAATTCTCTGAACCCCAAAAATACACTTTGAGCCCTTCACAAATAGAGAATTAGCTCGTAAAACCTGAAAAACTCTCCTGACCTGTTGAACATGAGATTCCCAGTCCTCCGAAAAAATCAAAATATCATCCAAATACACAATCATAAATTTATCCAGATATTCACGGAAAATATCGTGCATAAAGGACTGAAAAACGGAAGGGGCATTCGCGAGACCGAAAGGCATTACCAAATACTCAAAATGGCCTTCAGGCGTATTAAATGCGGTCTTCCACTCATCCCCCTGCTTAATCCGCACCAAATTATACGCACCACGTAGATCGATCTTAGTGAACCACTTCGCCCCCTTTATGCGAGCAAAAAGATCAGTCAGTAAAGGTAACGGATACTGGTATTTAACTGTAATCTTATTCAGAAGTCGATAGTCGATACAAGGTCTCAATGAACCATCCTTTTTACCCACAAAGAAAAACCCTGCCCCCAGTGGAGACAAAGAGGGGCGAATATGACCCTTTTCCAAAGATTCTCTGATATACTCCCGCATAGCAGTATGTTCAGGTACAGACAAATTAAACAAGCGACCCTTAGGAAATTTACTACCGGGAATCAACTCAATAGCGCAGTCACACTCTCTGTGAGGAGGGAGAGAATCAGTTTTAGGCTCCTGAAAGACATCATAAAAATCTGACAGAAATGCTGGGATCTCAGAGGGAGTAGATGAAGAAATGGGAACCAAAGGTGCATCCCCATGAATCCCCTGACATCCCCAGCTCAGCACAGACATTGATCTCCAGTCCAAGACTGGATTATGAATTTGTAACCATGGTAATCCAAGTACTAATACGTCATGTAGATTATATAACACAAGGAAACGAATAATCTCCTGATGGTCTGGGGACAGATGCATAGTCACTTGTGTCCAATATTGTGGTTTATTGCTAGCCAAAGGTGTAGAATCAATACCCTTTAAGGGAATAGAAACCTCCAGAGGCTCTAAATCAAACCCACAACGCTTGGCAAAGGACCAATCCATGAGACTCAGAGCGGCGCCAGAATCCACATAAGCATCCACAGTAACAGATGATAAAGTACAAATCAATGTCACGGACAAAAGAAATTTAGACTGCAAGGTACCCATAGAAAAAGATTTATCAACCTTTTTATCAACCTTCTTTATGCGTTTAGAGCATGCTGATATAACATGAGCTGGATCTCCACAATAGAAGCACAACCCATTTTTGCGCCTGTAATTCTGTCGTTCGCCTCTAGACAATACACTATCGCATTGCATATGCTCTGGTGCCTTTTCAGAGGTCACCGCCAAATGATGCACAGGTTTTTGCTCAGAAGATACCGCCATATGGTGCACAGGTTTTTGCTCAGAAGATACCGCCATATGGTGCACAGGTTTTTGCTCAAAAGATACCGCCATATGGTGCACAGATTTTTGCTCAGAAGATACCGCCATATGGTGCACAGATTTGCGCTCCCGTAAACGCCGATCAATCTGGATAGCCAATTTCATGGCATCATTCAGACCTGTAGGCACAGGGAACCCCACCATGACATCCTTCATGGCATCAGAGAGACCTTCTCTGAAATTAGCTGCTAGAGCGCACTCATTCCATTTAGTAAGCACCGACCATTTACGAAATTTTTGGCAGTATATCTCAGCTTCATCTTGCCCTTGAGAAAGAGCTATCAAGGCTTTCTCAGCCAAAATCTCTAAATTAGGTTCTTCATAAAGCAACCCCAAAGCCAGAAAAAACGCATCTACATTTAATAACGCAGGATCCCCTGGCGACAATGCAAATGCCCAACTTTGTGGGTCACCCCGCAATAGAGAAATAACAATTTTAACCTGTTGCGCAGGATCACCAACAGAGTGAGATTTCAGAGACAAAAACAATTTACAATTCTCTCTGAAATTCAAAAAATGGGATCTGTCTTCGGTAAAAAATTCAGGCATAGGGATCTTAGGTTCAGACATTGGAGCACGTATAACAAAATCTTGTAAATTCTGGACCTTTGTAGCCAGGTTATTCAGACCTGCAACCAAACTCTGTGGATCCATGATTCAAACAGGTGTAACCAAAGCCATTCAGAGATTAAGAGGAGAGGAAAAAAAAAACGGCTGAAGACTGCAGTTTAAGCAAGGAGTACAAATAAGCACTAAGGTGCACTTTCCAAACACAGAAGGAAAAAAAACCTTTTCATATCCTTTCCTGCTTTAGTGCATAGTTTTAACACATGTAGGCCGGCCAAACTGTTATGATTTTCCCAATGGCAGGGAAATCAAAATAACAACGGACTAGCTCTCGGGTGATGGGAACTAAAGTGACCGTGACCTGAACCTGACACAACACTGGAAGTAGCCGGGGAGTGTTTCCTACGATGCCCTAGACACCACGCGCCAGCCGGAGATCTAACTACCCCTATCAGAGGAATATACAGGCCTGCCTTACCTCCAGAGATGAACCCCAAAAGGAGATAGCAGCCCCCCACAGATATTGACGGTGAGTCAAGAGGAAAAGACATACGTAGGATGAACAGCAGATTTAGCACAGTGAGGTCCGCTTACTAGATAGCAGAAGTACAGGAAAGAGTCACTTCACGGTCAACTTCAAAACACTACTCAAAAACACCATCCTGAAATTACTTTAAAACTCCAGTGACAACTCATGCCACTGGAGTGGCAATTCCAGTCCACGAGAGCTTCCAGCTACAGAGAGTCACATTGCAAATAGCTGGACAAAATAGAATAAACTAGAAACAAAATTCAACTTAGCTGAACAGGATCTTGAGGCAGGAGAATGCAACAGAATGCTACTGATACATTGTTGGCCGGCATCAGACCAGCAGCCAAGCAGCCTTAAATAGGAAACTCCCCTAATGGGTGTCAACAGGTGATCAAGGATAGAAGAAGGCAAATAAGTGGCACTACCATAAAACACCACCGGGGGAGCCCACAAACAGAATTCACAACACCAGAGGAAGGGATCTCGAACGTGAGTCACGACACCTGGTCAATTTGGAATTACACTGTGCGACACTGTCGGAGTACCTCAGAGTGAATCGTATACCAAGAGGCCTTAGGGTACCTTTACGACCAACACTCTTCAGTGACTCTACCGCCTTTTGCTTGAAATTTGAGAAAATACTCAACAAGTGCTCATTCGATTTAATGACATTGACTGTTGAACATTTGCAAGGTGCCATCACTCAATCCAGCGCTACTATCAAAAACACTGAATCACAATTAGCCTCATCCAGCACAGCAGAGGAATTGGGCACCCTTAAAGCTAAAATACAGACTGTCATAGAGCAACATAAGAGGGACACTGAGAACAGAAAAAGGATTAAATTCCAAAGAGATTTAGAAGATAACGACAATAACCTCGTGTACCATTGGCGCAGTAATCTTGTTCCTCGCTCTGACCCCTCTAGGTTCAACCGCTACTCATCGAACGAAGCGTCATCATCAGGCTCGGTCACAGATAGAAGAGACAACCGTATCAACACGACCTGTCATTTTTTAGACCAAGGCAAACGGTACCCAAGAAGAAAAGGCCCCGTCGGAGCCAGCGGAGGAAGAAATCCAGACTTCTACAGAGTAACACGCTCCCAGGTACCAACTCTTTAGTTATTAACATTTCTTCAAGGACACTAAGCATTGCGGAACATAACTTCTTACAGAAGGGACTCTCATTTTGCCGTACTCCAAATTAAGTACGTTTGGACTTGACATGGAATTGCAACGATTTTATCGTCGTATCAGGTTATTGACACACTTTGCTAATGTTAATGATACACGTGTCGTTTTCCCTCCTTCACATCAAGCCCTCATCTCCATAGACCAACTTGGTCTCCACAATAAGAGCACATATCGTCCACCGTCAGGCTCACATGCGGTTGAAACCTTTATTGGCTTCATAGACAAAGCATTTACGCAACTTCGTCGGGATGCTGAGTCTGGCAGGTTTCATTTTTCCTCCAATTTGACTAACCTTGATTTTCAGGCATCACAAGCTCTACATGAGGAAATAAAACATCATTATCAAACCCGCCGGTAAAGGCGGAGCCATAGTCGTCATGGACAGGGCAGACTACATTAAAGAGGCTTACCGGCAACTCAATGATAGTTCAGTATATATTAGATTAAATAGAGACCCAAAAGGGGATACACGCACTAATATATCATCTGTACTTATGACATACTTAGGCTTGGGAGTGATTGACTCTAAAACTAAGGATTTCCTAACTAAAGCAAACCCGGTGACACCTGTACTCTACCTACTTCCTAAGGTACACAAAAGCCTAATCAATCCGCCTGGCCGACCCATTATTGCAGCCACAGACTCGATTTTATCCCCTATTTCCATATTTTTGGAAAAAATACTTACACCTTTGATGCAGAAATCTAAATCGTATTTACTCGACACCGGGGCCTTTCTCAGGACATTACACACATTGGGCACTGTCCCTGGTAACTCCTATTTGGTCTCCTTGGACGTGAAGGAACTTTACACGTCCATTCCCCATGACCGAGGCATTGACTGTGTCAGACGTCTATTGGCTACATCTGAATTGGATCACGATACCATCAATTTATGCCTTGAACTGTTAACAATTGTCCTCACCCAAAATTATTTTTTATTTGAGGACACCTACTACTTACAGGCACAAGGGACCGCCATGGGGTCCAACATGGTGCCCCCATATGCTAACACATACATGACCACATTTGAGGAGGAAGTAGTATATCCCAATGCTCTCTTCAAGACCCACTGTGTCACTTGGAAAAGATTTATAGATGATATTTTTTGCATATGGACGGGCTCATCCGATTCTCTTGATGAATTTTTTGCGATATTAAATCAATCATGGCTAGGTCTCTCCTTTACCATGACCAAAGATGAACACCAGGTCAGCTTCCTTTTGTTGTACAAGTGGCTGCCAATAAAAATTTGCATATCATTGAAAGTTGAGTGCCAAAGTTTACTTCATATAGCTTCTGGTTTGGGAACCTTCTTTGTGCACCTCCACAGCTGTGCCACGTTATTCCACATCATATGAGCTTACCCTTCCGTGTGCACGCTGTTCACTATGTCCTCACTGTTTTTTTCTTACAATCAGGAGGAGACTAATTCTATTCTCTCTAAGTCTAATTTGTCTAGCGATTTCCTCAAGGCCCCACCAAGGGATACCAGAGGAAGGGATCTCGAACGTGAGTCACGACACCTGGTCAATTTGGAATTACACTGTGCGACACTGTCGGAGTACCTCAGAGTGAATCGTATACCAAGAGGCCTTAGGGTACCTTTACGACCAACACTCTTCAGTGACTCTACCGCCTTTTGCTTGAAATTTGAGAAAATACTCAACAAGTGCTCATTCGATTTAATGACATTGACTGTTGAACATTTGCAAGGTGCCATCGCTCAATCCAGCGCTACTATCAAAAACATTGAATCACAATTAGCCTCATCCAGCACAGCAGAGGAATTGGGCACCCTTAAAGCTAAAATACAGACTGTCATAGAGCAACATAAGAGGGACGCTGAGAACAGAAAAAGGATTAAATTCCAAAGAGATTTAGAAGATTACGACAATAACCGCTTGTACCATTGGCGCAGTAATCTTGTTCCTCGCTCTGACCCCTCTAGGTTCAACCGCTACTCATCGAACGAAGCATCATCATCAAGCTCGGACACAGATAGAAGAGACAACCGTATCAACACGACCCGTCATTTTTTAGACCAAGGCAAATGGTACCCAAGAAGAAAAGGCCCCGTCGGAGCCAGCGGAGGAAGAAATCCAGACTTCTACAGAGTAACACGCTCCCAGGTACCAACTCTTTAGTTATTAACATTTCTTCAAGGACACTAAGCATTGCGGAACATAACTTCTTACAGAAGGGACTCTCATTTTGCCCGTACTCCAAATTAAGTACATTTGGACTTGACATGGAATTGCAACGATTTTATCGTCGCATCAGGTTATTGACACACTTTGCTAATGTTAATGATACACGTGTCATTTCCCCTCCTTCACATCAAGCCCTCATCTCCATAGACCAACTTGGTCTCCACAATAAGAGCACATATCGTCCACCGTCAGGCTCACATGCGGTTGAAACCTTTATTGGCTTCATAGACAAAGCATTTACGCAACTTCGTCGGGATGCTGAGTCTGGCAGGTTGCATTTGCCTTGAACTGTTAACAATTGTCCTCACCCAAAATTATTTTTTATTTGAGGACACCTACTACTTACAGGCACAAGGGACCACCATGGGGTCCAACATGGCGCCCCGTATGCTAACACATACATGACCACATTTGAGGAGGAAGTAGTATATCCCAATGCTCTCTTCAAGACCCACTGTGTCACTTGGAAAAGATTTATAGATGATATTTTTTGCATATGGACGGGCTCATCCGATTCTCTTGATGAATTTTTTGCGATATTAAATCAATCATGGCTAGGTCTCTCCTTTACCATGACCAAAGATGAACACCAGGTCAGCTTCCTTTTGTTGTACAAGTGGCTGCCAATAAAAATTTGCATATCATTGAAAGTTGAGTGCCAAAATTTACTTCATATATGATTATTATTACCCATGCTTGTGTTTTGAGGATATTGTTCTTCCCTTGAAACTAATATATCCAGGGCCGCATTTGCCACTAGGCACTTGAGGGCATGTGCCTAGGGCGCCAGGATGTGGGGGGCGGCACCTGAGCAATTTTTTTTTTTAAGTCCGGGGTCGGCCGCCCTAAAACCTTCTTGAAGACATCATACTCAACCTCCTCTAGCGGTGCCTGCAACTCCGATGGTCTCAGTGCTGGCAGCTCTTCCTGTGCTCAGCGGTCACATGGTACCGCTCATTAAGGTGATGAATATGGACACTACTCCACTCCCATAGGCATGGAGTGCATATTCATTGCTTTAATGAGCAGTTCCATGTGACCGCTCAACACTGGAAGGAGCTGCAGGCCACGGGACGAAGCAGGGAAGTGCAGAGACCGCGCCAGGAGGGTGAGTATAATGGGGAAGGGTGAGATATGCGATATTCACAGGTAGTGATGGCTACTTGCGGACATGTGCGGCACTTGCAGTTTTGCACTTGCAGTGAGATAAAAAAAACACTGCTGGCAGCGTTTTTTTCCCATTGCTGCCAGTACTGCATTTGCCGGATTGTGGCCAAACCCCAAGTGCCGCACATGTCCGCAAGTCCCATAGGGAATGAATGAGGCAGACCGCAGTGTTGCCGTAAGTGATCCATTAGGCGGCAGATGCGGAAAAGCAGCTGGATCTGCTGCAAAAGGCTACTTTCACATCAGCGATTTTTGCCAAAGTCACTGCCGATAGTGTCATACTCACCAAAGGGGGAGGCAGCACTAAAAGTGCCTAGGGCAGCATAAACTCTAAATACGGCTCATTTGATTGTTCCTGAAGTTTCCACTTTCTTCTATAAAGTAAATTAAAAAATGCAGCCTTGTTTTTCTATGACTGTAATAATTTGTAAGGGCAAGAAACTTTTAATAATAATATGGAAGTGTAACACAAATTAAAATTATCTCTTAAATATATAAATAAAGCTATGGTAGAAACTCCTTGAAAGATACACACTTGAGCAAATGTCAAATTTCATGACTACTGGGGTCTTCTGGTCTACTTAATAATAAGTTAAAGCTTTGCTTCTGAACAACATTAATTTCTTATCCTCATCTAAACACATCCTTATTTTTATTTGATGTCATCATGTTGCTAGGATGTGCATTACTCTTAAAAAAAGTATGTTGAAGTAATCAGTAAAATGGCATCTTCTTTAAGCAAATCAAAGGTTTAAACTGTGTAATGTCCTTTTTAAATTAACCTGTTTTAGTTGAACCTGAACACATTTATTGCTATAGCAAGCTTATTCTTATGTTTCAAGCAGTCTATATGAGCTAAGACTGTTTCACTGAATGTATCTGTGAAAGAAGAGAAGCTGTCATCAGGTTTTAGGCTCAGTTCACACCAGTATCTTTGAATGATGGATAAAAATTGAAGTCAAAGAACTCCATTGATAAAGAAATGGAATTTAAAAATTCAGGTGTAAAGAGAACCTACCACCTATGAACAGCTTTCACCACACTATGCCTTCAAAATACTTTTATAAAGTATATTTTCAATTCCTGAACCCTGCATGAATTATAAAAAGAAGTTTGATGTGTCCCCAAACTATTTGTAAATTAATCTACAAAGAGGGTTTGTTACCAGAGCAAAAGTGACTGTCATGATCCAGGATGAGGTTGTTCCTTTTCCATACTGGTCAGTTCAGGGTTGATTTAATTCGCCTCTCTCTGGTTCAGGAACGGCTATTTAGTGATGGTACATCCTGGGTTTGGTGTCAGTGATACTTCTGTTCACTCAGCTTGAGCAGCTGACCCAGGTTACTCTGCTATAATCGTTGTTCTTCTGTATGTGTGATCGTTACTGTGAATGACCTGGTTTGTTCCCTGACTTGTGCTTCCGTCTTCTGTTTTGGTACCATTCAGTTCTCTCTGGTTTCCTCACCCCTCGGCTCGGCCCTGACCACGCTCACGTCTTATCCTCCTGACCCCATGCTCACATCCAGCATTTTGACCCTCTTGCTTGTCACTGACAGCATTCTGTTCTCTCCCTCTCTGTACCGCAGCCTCGCTTCCATCTTGGTTGCTTGCTGGCTCTGCCTCCATTGTCTCTCCTGACACCGCGCTCTCTGCTCGGTCTCGGGTCCCGCTCACACTTCACATTGCGGCGTCTGCTCGACCTTCCGGTCTGCCTCCTCTGTCTGTCCTGCAGTGCCCCTAGGCAAAACCCCAGTTGCGTGTCATCACAGTGACCATCTCTTATTTTCCTTTCGCTGCTTCAGTGAGGATTCACACGCTCCCATCCCCATAGAATCTTGTGAGCATCACTCCTTTAGTAAAGATAAACAATAAACTTTGGTGGGACATAAAATATATGTGACAAGGTAAACAAGAGAAAAATGGTTAATCCACATTAGTATGAAAACATATATCTGCCAGACTTATAACAAGAAGACTGTTCAGAAGGACATGAATACACAAGAGAAAAAAACAGAACTAATAGGTCAAAGCGTAATTATCATAAAAAAAATCTTTATTCAAAATTTGGTGGCTTCAAAAGTGGCACTGCAAGAGATAGGTGCACACACATCACAATGATATATACAAGTAAAAAACTGCTTAAAAATTATTATAACTGGATGCTACCCCGGTAGGCAAAAAAATATATCCCATATGTGTCAGCAAGAAATGATATATAAGAATGCAATGCAATTATTTATTACTGTTAGTAAAAACCACTACAAGCGGGTAACTGATTCCAGCAGAATTATTTCTCAGGTGATGTAGATATAGGGAGTAGTGATGAGCGAATATACTCTTTACTCGAGATTTCCCGAGCACGCTTGGGGTCCTCCGAGTATTTTTTAGTGCTCGGAGATTTAGTTTTTCTTGCCGCAACTGAATGATTTACATCTGTTAGCCAGCATAAGTACATCGGGGGGTTGCCTGGTTGCTAGGAAATCCCAACATGTACTTATGCTGGCTAACAGATGTAAATAATTCAGCTGCGGCAAAGAAAACTAAATCTCCGAGCACTAAAAAACACTTGGAGGACCCCCGAGCGTGCTCGGGAAATCTCGAGTAACGAGTATATTTGCTCATCACTAATAGGGAGCGATATCTCAATAAATATATATATTCTCCAAGAAAGTAATATGAGAAGCTCCTGTAAGTACTTGTATAATGCACAAAATATATACGCTGTCAAAAACAGATGGTATTTATCAGAATACTAACAGAGACACATAATGACCATAGGGGAGAAAAACAATAGGACAAAGAAGAGAATGGTTACAGCATGGATCAAAGTAGAGGTTAAGTACCTGTAGGAGTAGTCCAGACAGTGCGTGTGGCGCCCACCCCGACGCGGCTTTCAGTTTGAGCATTCATCATGAGTGATGGAGTGAGCTCACCCTATACCTGGCAGGTAATTACTGTGTGTTACGACACCCATGGGTGGAATGGAGCTTGGCCCGTGACTGTTAGGCTGCCGTCACACTATCAGTATTTGGTCAGTATTTTACATCAGTATTTGTAAGCCAAAACCAGGAGTAGAACAATTAGAGGAAAAGTATAATAGAAACATATGCACCACTTCTGTATTTATCGCCCACTCCTGGTTTTGGCTTACAAATACTGATGTAAAATACTGACCAAATACTGCTAGTGTGATGGCAGCCTTAACCTGTTAAATGCTGCTGTTACACTCTGACAGTGGCATTATCAGTGCACCGGGGTGGGGGTGCGTCCTTCTATGCACCCATTGGCACTCCCATGACATGATTGCGGGACACGGATGGGTTGCTGTGATAGCCAGGGGTCTCCTCAAAGGAGACCGTGATTCTTACTGTATGAAGCACTACGGTGGTATTGTTGTATATAACAGAAGTGATCAGACAAGCGCAAGTTCAAGTCCCCTAAAGCAGAGGTGTCAAACTGCATTCCTCAAGGGCCGCCAACAGATCATGTTTTCAGGATTTCCTTGTATTGCACAGGTGATAATTTAATCACCTGCACAGAATGATTCCAGCACCTTGTGGAATGCTAAGGAAATCCTGAAAACATGACCTGTTGGTGGGCCTCGAGGAATGCAGTTTGACACCTCTGCTCTAAAGGGAATAAGTACAGTAAAAAGTAAAGAAAAAAGTTTTTTTTAAATATGAAAAAATAAAAATAAAGGTAATACACATATGTGGTATCACCGCCTCCAGAAAATCATATATATCTAATATAAAAATAATCATAATTCTTTTTTCAAATTACTAATTTTTTCACTATTAAAATAATAAAAAAAAACTGTACAAGTTTGGTATCACCGTACTAATACTGATGAGGAGAATCATATTGCTGGGTCACACAATGTACATCGTAAAAACAATTCCCCAAAACATATCACATTTTTTTGCAATTTCACCGCACTTGGAATTTATTTTACAGGTTTCCAGTACACTATGTGGTAAAATATCTGGTGTCACTCAAAAGTACAACTCATCTTGCAAAAAATAAGCCCTCATGAGTCTATGTGGACAGAAGAAATTAAAAACTTATGGCTCTTGGAGGGAGAGGAGGAAAAGATGAAAATGAATCAACGGAATTTTTTGTCAGGAAGGGGTTAATTGAGCATTATGAGTTTGGTTGCAAATCTGAATGGTATACACCTATTTATAATGGAAAATTCTCATTTTTTCAGTGACTGGAGTTCATTTCTATAATAATTTACTCCTCTTTTTTAGAGTCAATTATAAATGAATTTTTTGGCAATGCCTTCTCTCTGCTAAGCTTTACCCAAATTTAGAATGTGTATGAACCTGGTTTGTACTGGTGAAAAAAATGCGAAAAATCACAAATTTTATGTGCAATTATGAATTGACTTAAATTTTGCAGCATTTCAAGCAATTTTATTCTAGAGAACTGGTGAAATTGGCTTTATGTATTGAGACCACAGAGTAGAGTGTGTGAAGCGTTCCTCTTTGGTATCTATGACATTACCGGAAATACTGTAGGTGCTGTATTGGAGGATTTAACATCTCTTTGTTGTTTTAAGTTGTATTGTGAATTTTCCTATTTGTTTTATTAGTTATAAACTATTCAAATGATCTTGTGTGTAATACAGTTTCTTTGTATACCTTTTTGTTGGTGTGATTATTTTTGTTGACCATCCCCTAGAACGTTCATGGAGATATTTTTTAATATTGTTTATTGTTGGCATTTTATATACAAATTGATAATAATAATAATTGTAATGAATTATTATTATTACACAAGCAGATTTTTACTGGCAACTCTCCCTTCCGGCTCATAGAGGGGCTACCAAGTAGTGAGCTCTCTTTTATGATGTTCATTTGTGCTATTAGAACATTTGTTCAAAGGTTATTCTTGTGAGACAGATGCTTTCATTATCATATAATATCCGGTACATGCTAATCATTTAGTTATTTTTTTTGTCACTTTATTTATTTTTGAAGAGCATTATACAGAACCCACTTATTACTCTGTATTAAATTCCTGATTTAAGTCCTTATTTTCTTTCTGCTGTGAAAAAAATCTTGGTTTGGATGCCATGATAAGCATAATGTTCTGTCTTTTTTTAATGTGTTGAGGTCTTTAGAGATAATATCCGAAATCAATATTTCTTTTAAGATTTATGCCACTACAACATATTTGATATATTTATTTTTCTTTTCACTATGCAATTAAAATGTGTAATGGATGAAAGAATAATGAATTTCTAAGCAGACAACATCATGAATTTCAGAACAATTTATGAGTTAAAGACTGTACTTGGCTTTAATAAAAATGAAGAAAATGTGGAAGATCATTAATCACAGAGGAAATAACAAACAGACAAAAGGATGTGGTTGGATTCAAGTACACAGATGTCCGCATAAAAAAAATGGAAAATGTATAAAAGGTTTCTGTTTAATCCCATGTGTTCAGGAAGAGCATATTGTGGGTACAGATGTGGCGCATCTTTCTTACTCACCGTCTATTGATACAAGGGAGGGTCAATGTAAATATATGCAATTCCACTTCTGGATGGAGAATCAAAAGGGCTATGAATCATTAGTGTTAGGTAACAGGCATCAGTAAACGAGAATAAATGAGCCCAGGCAAAGTTATGTATGAACAATAAATGCTACTCAAGAGCCATTTAGGGACACACAAAAATGGAATGTAATGAAAATGTTGTGAACAGAAGGTTTCTAAATTGATCCTTATTATTCTATTAAAGAACAGCAGTGCTTGTATTTATGGCATTATAATTCTGGGACCAAGCATAAAACTAAATTGTATGAATATGCCGTATGGGGACGTCTAAATGTAATTGACTTTACAACATTTACAAATAGCACAGAGTATAATTCAGACACTTTATTTGTGCACTTTATGGTTGAGAACAAGCATATGTTAAATCCATGAGAGTTGTGAAAATCTTTCAAATAAAGACTGCAGGTGCCCTATGCTAGTAATACATTTCAAAGGGGATAGATTTACCCCAAATATTGCCTTATATCAGAGGTCCCCAACGTTTCTGACCTTGAGAGCCACATTCAGCTCTGAGAGAGGGTGGGGAGCCACATCCAGCCTTGAGAGAGGGTCGCGAGCCACATTCAGCTCCCGCCCCATCACAATAGTGGCAACCAAAGCCCCCATTACAGGCATAAAGGTTAACCAAAGCTTTTCCACAAAAATCACACCAAAGCAGTATACAAAGATCCAGGGGTTCCCACAATACCCCCATTCAGTATTCTCCTATAAAGCACTCCCAAGACACTGTCACATCCAGCTTCAAACATCTCCTCTGACAGGTGGTGACATCTTGTCTCCAGCGTACCATACTTATATAATCTCAAAACCCCTAAGACCAATATATGTGCGTCCAGATCCGCTCTTCTGTGCAGGGCTGCTCACAAAATTCATCATTTTCAGATTTGCTCTTCACACCTGTTTGCTAGAACTGGAGCTAATTCACCAAGCTGACAGACAGCCGCGAGCCACAATTCATGGGACCGCGAGCCACATGTGGCTCCCGAGCTACAGGTTGGGGACCCCTGCCTTATATTAACTCCTACCCTTGCACTATTTTCCCAAGCTCATATTCTGAATGCCAAATGAGGACTTGATTTTGTTGTGGATTAAAAAGTTAACTTTCAAGTGGCACCATTTAATTTACCATAAATTTATAGAAAAAGAAAATATGGGTTATATATTACATTTTTCTCTTGTTGGAAAAAAAAACGCTTGGTTTGTGATGCATAACTATTTTTCTGTTGATGAAACTATGAGTGGGCATTTTTTGTTTGAAGGAGAGTTATATTTTTTGCTTGCACCCTTTAGAGGTATATACAGTACAACTTTTCTATAAATTTTGGTTTTAGCATTCACTGAGTGGGATAAATAAGATATTATTTAATAATTAATAGTACAAAGTTTTACCCATGTGGGTAAAGCCATGCAAATTATTTTTAATTGATGATTTAAACTTTTATACTTAGTCATGGGCTGTTTAAAACCCTGGTATTTAAAAAAAACAACTTCTTTTTAGATTTTTTTTAATCCTATTTTATTCCTAGAGAACTAATGGGGCAGATATGGGGGGCTTTCATCAGGCAACCGATCAGCACTAGGACCTGAGGTGATAACACAACAGCCTGTGGTTACCCCTCTGTTATGTAGGTGCCATGATTAATTTAAACCACTGAATTTAATGGATTAAAATACCACAAGCAGAGTAATCTCCTATTTGCATTGTTGCAGACAAATGTCAGCTACTTAATCCAGTTGGCACTTTTCGCCTATAGACCTTTCTTCTGGGCCCACTCTCATTTGACAGGTGACATACAAGTATGTCCTTATCTGGAAATGGTTAATAAAAAGCAGTACTCACTGAGACATTATAATTTTTTAATTTTTTGCATTAAAGGGATACTCCAGGTAAAAAAAAGTGTTCATATTAAGAGATTTCAGATATCAAGGGGTTGGGAAAGCAGAGCACAGAAATACATTGAATATCATGTTCATTCTGGGATCATGGCTTGCATTACCAGCATAATAAATCACACCCTCAGATCTGTGACTGCATGGAATCATGCATGTTATCAAGAGGACTCTTTTTTAGAAGAGCCAGGAGTAGACCACACCCCCCATTATTGTCCCAGAATTGAGGAAGGAAGAGCACTCAGTTGTATTTCCATCACAGTGAATACTGTAGCTGTAGTTCTCAATAACAGATGGTGTAATGATTGACAGCAGCAGTATACATGAAAGGCTTTTTTCGTTTATGAAGATATAGTGATTTGAATAAAAAAATTTTTTATCTCCCTGGGTACCCCTTTAAGACAAGCATTAGTAATGTTATACTGTATTTAAATTGTCAGCTGTGGATACTCTAAGCTACAATGGGCTTGACACTAACTAGACAGGGATAAAGACAATCTGCTTTCTCTTAACCACCAGTCGGAATGTACATTCTCAGTCACATATCCTGGCTGCAAAATTCAAAATAATTAACATTTGGTGGCAACACAGATGATTTAGCAATAGTGTAGTCAAGAATGTCACCCAAAGTCCCAAAGACATCACCGGCAGAGCGGTCAAAATGTGAAAGAATGGAACAACAGATACCAGAAGGGTAATCTCATTAGTATGCTGGGAGCAATATCAAGGAACAAAACTGGGTTTAAGCTAAGGATCAAACATCAGTCAAGACCAGGTAGCAACATATCCAAGAGCCAAGAAAAAGTATAAACCTCAATCAACAGACAAGGCACGTTGATTGCCCTTTAAACAGCCAACCAAGCCGGACATCATCCCTGAGCACTAGTTACTTGAAAATCCAGAAATTCAAATTACAGAGTTACTGAATACCGCAGACAAACTGCCTAGTTACTATAAATTGTAGGCAGATTGCAGAGTTACTGAAGACCTTAGGCAGACTGGATACTCAAGGACTGGGAGCTGCAGGCAGACAGGAGCTATAATGGAGACCACAGATGGATAGTAGACAAAACTCATGAGTAACAAGAAAGTCCAAATACCATGGAAGCCGCAGGCTGCTAGGAGACCTCCTGGAACCCACCGGGCATGCAGCAGAGGTCCTAGAATACTGGGAGCAAGTAGCAGACAGAACTCTGGAGTAACTAGAAAGTCTGAAAACTATAGATGCTGCAGGCAGATAGGAGATGTCCAGGAGAAACTAGCCAATTAGCAGTAGTACAGAAAGCTGCAGACATGTAACTTAGGGACTGGAAATCACAGGTGTCTTGGAGACTGTGGATGAGAACTGTGCACAGAAAACTAATAGACATGCTAGGTGTGTTTTGGGAGATAAGGCCTAGGAAATAAACACATGGAAGCATGCCAGGCTACTTACAAAGCTTGATGTAGAACACATGAAAATCTAGCAGATTGGGGTGAGGGAAGCAAAGCACAGATCCAAAACAGGTGTATTTTTTGGATTATAAGATGCACTTTTTCTCAAATTTGGGAGGAAAATGGGGTGCGTCTTATAATCCAAATGTAGCTTAATGGGTATGGCTGCGGTAAAGCAAGGTCACTACTGCAGGAGACCAGCAACTGAAGGAGTGGGGTGATACTGCAGGCTCTGGGCTGGGGAGAGGAGATGTCCCAGAGCTGTGAGGCTGTAGGCCCTGGGATATCAGAAATTGTCGGTGGTGAGCAGAGTCCCCGCACTTCCCATTGATTTCCCCAATCTGTGCATGTGCTCCCTTCAGTGGTCATTTTCTTGAAGCTCACTGCATGGAAATCAATGGAAAGTGTGGGGACTCTGCTCACCGATGATATTTTCTGACAGCCCAAGGCCCGAACCCTTCAGTGCCGGAATACCCCCCTCCTCCCAAGCAATTATGCCATGTTCCTGAAGCAGCAACCCTGCCCCCTGTGACCCCGTTTCATCGCAGCTGACCCCCAGTAAGCTACCGTAAAATCGTACTATAAGACTCACAACCATTTTATGAAAAAAAAAAATTCCCCCAAAATTTGGGGTGTGTCTTATGGTCTGGTGCATCTAAAAGTCCACAAAATTTGGTATACATCTTTATTAATAGATAATTATACAGATAAATATAGCAAAAAAGGAAGTACAATAAAAGACTATATCCTGCAAAGTAAAACAATGTCAGTAAAAGGCGGAAACTTTAGGAGTGCTGGATAGGTAGCCCTAGTGAGGGGAGGGCGCACAGTCCCCCCGCAGCTCCAGCCGAACACCTCCGAAGGAGGACAGAAAAAGTGTCCACCTGATAAAGACGGTATTTCCGTTGAAATGCGTTGTGGCTTAAACCCCATTCTGGTGTCAGAGTTTCCTTTCGGCGCTCCATTGACCGAGTTTCACCCTTTTCCTATATCCTACAAAAGACCTAATTAACCCCTTTACCCCCAAGGGTGGTTTGCACGTTAATGACGGGCCAATTTTTACAATTCTGACCACTGTCCCTTTATGAGGTTATAACTCTGGAACGCTTCAATGGATCCCGGTGATTCTGACATCATTTTCTCGTGACATATTGTACTTCATGATAATGATGAAATTTCTTTGATATTACTTGCGTTTATTTGTGGAAAAAACGGAAATTTTGCAAAATTTTTAAAATTTTGCAATTTTCCAACTTTGAATGTTTATGCAATTAAATCACAGAGATATATCACACAAAATACTTAATAAGTAACATTTCCCACATGTCTACTTTACATCAGCACAATTTTGGAGCCAACATTTTTTTTGTTAGGGAGTTATAAGGGTTAAAAGTTGACCAGCAATTTCTCATTTTTACAACACCATTTTTTTTTAGGGATCACATCTCATTCGAAGTCATTTTGAGGGGCCTATATGATAGAAAATAACAAAGTGTGACACCATTCTAAAAACTGCACCCCTCAAGGTGCTCAAAACCATATTCAAGAAGTTTATTAACCCTGCAGGTGTTTCACAGGAATTTTTGGAATGTTTAAAAAAAAATGAACATTTAACTTTTTTTCACAAAAAATTTACTTCAGCTCCAATTTGTTTTATTTTACCAAAGGTAACAGAAAAAAATGGACCCCAAAAGTTGTTGTACAATTTGTTCTGAGTACGCTGATACCCCATATGTGAGAATCAGACTGCACTCAGATGTCATCTGAGTGCAGTCCTATTGGAATACCTGGGGTGGACCCGCAGATCCACGACAACGAACCTCCCAAGGGTGAGCTGACCAGGTAGACCACCCCCTATACAGGGAGTGTTAGGGGCAGACCCAAGGGAGACTATTGCCGCAGAAGCTGGAACCCGGAGACAGGTAGTAGGAAGTACAAGATAGAGAAGCTAGGCGCAGGACGGACAGCGTGAGGCAAGATGAAGTACAGTTAGGTAAGAGCTGGGAACCGGCGAGACCAAAGGAGAAATGCGAAGGGGAAGACACAAAGGAAGCAGGGCAGGACAGAGACACCAGACTACAGAGTATGGAGAGGACACTGGGAGGACTGGACTGGACGAGGAGACAAGGAAGCCTGGGTAAGGCAGAGAAGCTGAATTGGCTAAACAGAGCGGAGACTCAGAACAGGCAGTGCAAAGGCAATGGTGGACCTGAGTCACAGAAGCACAAATGACAGGCAAGGAGCAGAGGAAGGAATCACCTTATATACATGGAGTGCTGGAGGACTTCCGGGTCACGGTCCTCCAGGATCACAGAGAGGAGATACAGAGCGCCTGCAAATCAGAAAGAGGAAGTGCTGGAGTGGGCGGTGTGTGTTATGGACCTGGTGGTTAGGAGCACCTGGAATGACCTGATGAGTAAACTCAAAATCGGAACTAGCTCTGGGAAGTGGGAACTCTGCTGACCGCAAACCCTACTCCTATCACACACACTAGAAATAGCCGTGGAGCGTACCTAACTCTCCCTAGACGCCTCTTCACAGCCTAAGAGCTAACTACCCCTAAAGATAGAAATAGAAGCCTAACCTTGCCTCAGAGAAATTCCCCAAAGGTAAAGGCAGCCCCCCACATATATTGACTGTGAGTTAAGAGGAAAGTCACAAACACAGGAATGAAACAGGTTTTAGCAAAGGAGGCCAGACTTCACTAAATAGTCAGAGGATAGAAAAGGGAACTATGCGGTCAGCACAAAAGACTACAAAAAACCACGCAGAGTAAGCAAAAAGACTCCCCACACCGACTCACGGTGTGAAGGTGCCACTCTGCACCCCCAGAGCTTCCAGCCAGCAAGGGAATATCATGATAGCAAGCTGGACTAGAAATTAGCAGTACTAAGAAATATATTCAGGAAGCAGTAACAACAAATGAACTAGCAAAGACTTAGCTTCTGCTGGAGTAGACAGGTCCTCAGAGAAGTCCAAGAGAGATCTGAACCAATACTGAAACATTGACAGCTGGTATGAAGTAACGATCTATGTCATGATTCCCAATGGCAAGGAAACATCAGAACACAAAAATAACGGACGAGCTCTGGGTGATGGAATCTCGAGCTGACCGTGAGCTAAATCTACCACACAACTAATAGTAGCCAGGGAGCATACCTACGACTTCCTAAATGCCACGCGCCAGCCGGAGGACTAACTACGCCTGGTAGAGGAAGGAACAGACCTGGCTTACCTCTAGGGAAATACCCCAAAAGATGATAGCAGCCCCCCACATGTAATAACGGTGAGTTAAGAGGAAAAGACATACACAGTATGAAAGTAGATTTAGCAAAGAGAGGTCCACTTACTAGATAGCAGAAGGATACAAAAGAGGACTTCACGGTCAACTGAAAGCCCTTTCAAAAAACCATCCTGAAATTACTTTGACTCCTGTGTCAACTCATGACACAGGAGTGGCAATTTCAGCCCGCAAGAGCTTCCAGCTACAGAGAATAACAAAAACTGCAAACTGGACAAAAGATACAAAACAAAAGGACAAAGTCCACTTAGCTGATCAGCAGACTAGTAGCAGGAACATGCAACCAAAGGCTCTGGTTACAATGATGACCGGCAAGGAAATGACTGGAGAGCAAGGCTAAATAGGAAACTCCCAAACACTGATGGGAGCAGGTGAACTGAGACAGCAAAGCACACACAAGTCACCAGTACCACCAGCAACCACCAGGGGAGCCCAAAAAGTGGATTCACAACAGTACCCCCCCTTAAGGAGGGGGCACCGAACCCTCACGAGAACCGCCAGGGCGATCTGGATGAGCCCTATGAAAGGCACGAACCAAATCCGAGACATGAACATCAGAGGCAGTTACCCAAGAATTATCTTCCTGACCATAGCCCTTCCATTTAACCAGATATTGAAGTCTCCGTCTGGAAATACGGGAATCCAAGATCTTCTCTACAACGTACTCCAATTCACCCTCCACCAGCACAGGAGCAGGAGGTTCAGTAGAAGGAACCACCGGTACCTCATATCTCCGCAACAACGACCGATGGAATACATTATGGATAGCGAAAGATGCCGGGAGGTCCAAACGAAAGGACACAGGGTTAAGTATCTCCAAAATCCTATAAGGACCGATAAACCGAGGCTTAAATTTAGGAGAAGAAACCCTCATAGGGACAAAACGGGAAGACAACCACACCAAGTCCCCAACACGAAGGTGAGGACCAACACGACGACGGCGGTTAGCAAACTGCTGAGTCCTCTCCTGGGACAGTTCCAAATTATCCACCACTTGTCCCCAAATCCGATGCAACCGATCTACCACTGCATCCACTCCAGGACAATCCGAAGATTCAACCTGACCAGATGAAAAACGCGGATGAAACCCTGAATTGCAAAAGAAAGGAGAAACCAAAGTGGCAGAACTAGCCCGATTATTAAGGGCAAACTCTGCCAACGGCAGAAAGGCAACCCAATCATCCTGATCCGCAGACACAAAACACCTCAAATAAGTCTCCAAAGTTTGATTAGCTCGCTCCGTCTGGCCATTGGTCTGAGGATGGAATGCAGACGAAAAAGACAAATCAATGCCCAACCTGGCACAGACTGCCCGCCAAAATCTAGACACGAACTGGGTACCCCTGTCAGAAACGATGTTTTCCGGAATACCATGCAAGCGAACCACATTTTGAAAAAACAGAGGGACCAACTCAGATGAGGAAGGCAACTTAGGCAATGGCACCAAATGAACCATTTTAGAAAAACGGTCACACACCACCCAGATGACAGACATCTTCTGAGAAACAGGGAGATCCGAGATAAAGTCCATAGAGATGTGCGTCCAAGGCCTCTTCGGAATAGGCAAGGGCAACAACAACCCACTAGCCCTAGAACAACAAGGCTTGGCCCGAGCACACACATCGCAAGACTGCACAAAAACACGCACATCTCGAGACAGGGAAGGCCACCAGAAGGATCTAGCCACCAAATCTCTGGTGCCAAAAATTCCCGGATGACCTGCCAGAGTAGAAGAATGAACTTCCGAGATGACTCTACTGGTCCAATCGTCAGGAACAAACAGTCTACCAGACGGACAACGATCAGGTCTATCCGCCTGAAATTCTTGCAAAGCACGTCGCAGATCTGGGGAGACAGCAGACAAAACTACCCCATCCTTAAGAACACCAGCAGGTTCAGAATTCCCAGGAGAGTCAGGCTCAAAACTCCTAGAAAGAGCATCTGCCTTCACATTCCTAGAACGCGGTAAGTACGAGACCACAAAATTAAACCGAGAAAAGAACAACGACCAACGTGCCTGTCTAGGATTCAGGCGCCTGGCAGACTCTAAATAAATCAGATTCTTGTGATCAGTCAAAACCACCACCTGATGTCTGGCACCCTCAAGCCAATGACGCCACTCCTCAAATGCCCACTTCATGGCCAAAAGCTCCCGATTACCAACATCATAGTTTCGCTCGGCGGCCGAAAATTTTCGAGAAAAGAACGCGCAAGGTCTCATCACCGAGCAGTCGGAACTTTTCTGCGACAAGACCGCCCCCGCTCCGATCTCGGAAGCATCGACCTCAACCTGAAAGGGAAGAGAAACATCAGGCTGGCGCAACACAGGGGCAGACAAAAAGCAGCGCTTAAGCTCCCGAAAGGCCTCCACAGCAGCAGGGGACCAATTGGCAACATCAGCACCCTTCTTAGTCAAATCCGTCAGAGGTTTAGCAACGCCAGAAAAACCAGCTATAAATCGACGATAAAAATTAGCAAAGCCCAAGAATTTCTGAAGACTCTTCAGAGAAGTAGGCTGCGTCCAGTCATAAATAACCCGAACCTTGACAGGGTCCATCTCAATAGAAGAAGGGGAAAAAATGTACCCCAAAAACACACTTTGAACCCTTTACACACAAAGAATTCTCCCGCAAAACCTGAAAAACCCTCCTGACCTGCTGAACATGAGACTCCCAGTCATCAGAAAAAATCAAAATATCATCCAAATACACAATCATAAATTTATCCAAATATTCACGGAAAATATCATGCATTAAGGACTGAAAGACCGAAGGTGCATTAGAAAGGCCGAAAGGCATTACTAAATACTCAAAATGGCCCTCAGGCGTATTAAATGCGGTTTTCCACTCATCCCCCTGCTTAATTCGCACCAAATTATACGCCCCACGAAGATCAATCTTAGAGAACCACTTAGCCCCCCTTATGCGAGCAAACAAATCAGTCAGCAAAGGCAACGGATACTGATATTTGACTGTAATTTTATTCAGGAGTCGATAATCAATACAAGGCCTCAGAGAGCCATCCTTTTTAGAGACAAAGAAAAAAACGGCTCCTAAAGGTGATGAAGAAGGACGAATATGTCCCTTTTCCAGGGACTCCTTAATATACTCGCGCATAGCAGCATGTTCAGGTACAGATAGGTTAAACAAACGACCCTTTGGAAATTTACTGCCAGGAATCAGATCTATGGCGCAATCACAATCCCTGTGGGGAGGGAGTGAACCAATTTTAGGCTCTTCAAAAATATCACGATAATCAGACAAAAATGCCAGAATCTCAGAGGGAGTAGATGACGAAATGGACACCAAAGGTATGTCCCCATGAACCCCCCGACATCCCCAGCTTAACACAGACATAGCTTTCCAGTCAAGGACTGGGTTATGAGATTGTAACCATGGTAATCCAAGCACCAAAACATCATGTAAATTGTACAACACAAGGAAGCGAATCACCTCCTGATGGTCTGGAGTCATACGCATAGTCACTTGCGTCCAGAATTGTGGTTTATTACAAGCCAAAGGTGTAGAATCAATACCCTTCAGAGGTATAGGGACTTCCAGAGGCTCTAAATCAAACCCACAGCGCCTGGCAAAGGACCAGTCCATAAGACTCAGAGCGGCGCCAGAGTCCACATAGGCATCCACGGTAATAACTGATAATGAACAAATCAAGGTTACAGACAAAATAAATTTGGACTGCAAAGTGCCAATTGAAATAGACTTGTCAACCTTCCTAGTACGCTTAGAGCATGCTGATATAACATGAGCAGAATCACCACAATAGAAGCATAACCCATTTTTACGCCTATAATTCTGCCGCTCGCTTCTGGACATAATTCTGTCACATTGCATTTTCTCTGGCGTCTCATCAGAAGATACCGCCAAATGGTGCACGGGTTTGCGCTCCCGCAAACGCCGATCAATCTGAATAGCCATTGTCATGGACTCATTCAGACCTGTAGGCGCAGGGAACCCGACCATAACATCTTTAACGGCATCAGAAAGGCCCTCTCTGAAATTTGCCGCTAGGGCGCACTCATTCCACTGAGTAAGCACAGACCATTTACGAAATTTTTGGCAGTATATCTCAGCTTCATCTTGCCCTTGAGATAGGGCTATCAAAGCTTTTTCAGCTTGAATCTCCAAATTAGGTTCCTCATAAAGCAACCCTAAAGCCAGGAAAAACGCATCCACATTGAGCAACGCAGGATCCCCTGGTGCCAATGAAAATGCCCAATTTTGAGGGTCACCTCGCAGCAAAGAGATTACAATCTTAACCTGCTGGACAGGATCTCCTGAGGAGTGAGGTCTGAGAGAAAGGAATAATTTACAATTATATTTGAAATTCAGAAACCGAGATCTATCACCGGAAAACACCTCTGGTGTAGGGATTTTAGGTTCAGAAATAGGAGCATGTATAACAAAATCTTGTAAATTTTGAACCTTCGTAGCAAGATTATTTAAACCTGCAGCCAAACTCTGAGGATCCATCTTTAAACATGTGAGCTCAGAGCCATTCAAGGATTATAAGGAGAGAAAGGCAAAGGCTGTAATTAGAGCTGAAATACAACTGATCCAACTATGGAGCAAGCATAGGGGGAAAAAAAAAAAAAATCTACAGACTTCTTTTTTCTCTCCTTTCTTCTGCCAATAACTTTAACACAGTCCGGTCATACTGTCATGATTCCCAATGGCAAGGAAACATCAGAACACAAAAATAACGGACGGGCTCTGGGTGATGGAATCTCGAGCTGACCGTGAGCTAAATCTACCACACAACTAATAGTAGCCAGGGAGCATACCTACGACTTCCTAAATGCCACGCGCCAGCCGGAGGACTAACTACGCCTGGTAGAGGAAGGAACAGACCTGGCTTACCTCTAGGGAAATACCCCAAAAGATGATAGCAGCCCCCCACATGTAATAACGGTGAGTTAAGAGGAAAAGACATACACAGTATGAAAGTAGATTTAGCAAAGAGAGGTCCACTTACTAGATAGCAGAAGGATACAAAAGAGGACTTCACGGTCAACTGAAAACCCTTTCAAAAAACCATCCTGAAATTACTTTAAGACTCCTGTGTCAACTCATGACACAGGAGTGGCAATTTCAGCCCGCAAGAGCTTCCAGCTACAGAGAATAACAAAAACTGCAAACTGGACAAAAGATACAAAACAAAAGGACAAAGTCCACTTAGCTGATCAGCAGACTAGTAGCAGGAACATGCAACCGAAGGCTCTGGTTACAATGATGACCGGCAAGGAAATGACTGGAGAGCAAGGCTAAATAGGAAACTCCCAAACACTGATGGGAGCAGGTGAACTGAGACAGCAAAGCACACACAAGTCACCAGTACCACCAGCAACCACCAGGGGAGCCCAAAAAGCAGATTCACAACAGATCTAAGTGGAGTTAAATAGGGAAGCCAGTATAGCAATAAACGAGAGCAGCTGACAAAGCCAACCTCAGTGACCAGCAGTTCCGCTCAAAGCCACCAGAGGGAGTCCAAGAGCAGAACTAACCAAAGTACCATTCATGACCACAGGAGGGAGTCCGAGAATGGAATTCACAACAGGTGTGCACGCGCACCCGACGAGAACCAGAGAGCAGAGAATGAAGGAGAGGACGCGCGCCTGCAGGAGGAGCATGCCGCAGCAGGTAAGAAAGTGCGGAAGGAGTGGCCGTGACTAGTGTTGAGCGATAACGTCCGATACTTGAAAGTATTGGTATCGGAAAGTATCGGCTGATACCGGCAAAGTATCGGATCTAATCCAATACCGATACCCGATACCAATACAAGTCAATGGGACACCAAGTATCGGACAGGATCCTGTATGGTTCCCAGGGTCTGAAGGAGAGGAAACTGTCCTTCAGGCCCTGGGATCCATATCAATGTGTAAAAGAAAGAATTAAAATAAAAAATAGGGATATACTCACCTCTCCGACGCAGCCTGGACTTTACCGCCGTAACCGGGAGCCGTTGTACCTATGCCAATCACAAAGCAGTGACGTCACCTAAGGTCTTTCAAGCTCTTGAAAGACCTTAGGTGACGTCACTGCTTTGTGATTGGTCGTGTAGCGGTCACGCGACCGCTACGGACCAATCAGAGCGCCGTGACGTCATCTAAGGCCCTTCAAGCGCGCATTTTTAGGTACAACGGCTCCCGGTTACGGCGGTAAAGTCCAGGCTGCGTCGGAGAGGTGAGTATATCCCTATTTTTTATTTTAATTCTTTCTTTTACACATTGATATTAATCCCGATACCGATTCCCGATACCACAAAAGTATCGGATCTCGGTATCGGAATTCCGATACCTGCAAGTATCGGCCGATACCCGATACTTGCGGTATTGGAATGCTCAACACTAGCCATGACACCATATGTGGGGGTAAACCACTGTTTGGGCGCATGACAGAGCTCGGAAGCGAAGGAGCGCCATTTGACTTTTCAATGCAAAATTGACTGGAATTGAGATGGGACGCCATGTTGCCTTTGGAGAGCCCCTGATGTGCCTAAACATTGAAACACCCCACAAATGACACCATTTTGGAAAGTAGACCCCCTAAGGAACTTATCTAGATGTGTGGTGAGCACTTTGACCCATTAAGTGATTCACAGAAGTTTATAATACAGAGCCGTAAAACTAAAAAATCATATTTTTTCACAAAAATGATCTTTTCGCCCCCAATTTTTTATTTTCCCAAGGGTAAGAGAAGAAATTGGACCCCAAAAGTTGTTGTACAATTTGTCCAGAGTACGCTGATACCCCATATGTGGGGGTAAACCACTGTTTGGGCGCATGGGAGAGCTCAGAAGGGAAGGAGCGCCGTTTAACTTTTCAATGCCAAATTGACAGGAATTGAGATGGGATGCCATGTTGCATTTGGAGAGCCACTGATGTACCTAAACATTGAACCCCCCCCCAAAAAAATAATTTTTAGCCCCCAGCTTTGTATTTTTCCAAGGGTAACAGTTGAAATTAGACCCCAAACGTTGTTGTCCAATTTGTCCTGAGTACGCTGATACTCCATATGTGGGGGGGAACCACCGTTTGAGCGCATGGCAGAGCTCGGAAGGGAAGGAGCGCCATTTGGAATGCAGACTTAGATGGATTGGTCTGCAGGCGTCACATTGCGTTTGCAGAGCCCCTAATGTTCCTAAACAGTAGAAACCCCCCACAAGTGACCCCATATTGGAAACTAGACCCCCCAAGGAACTTATCTAGATGTGTTGTGAGAACTTTGAACCCCCAAGTGTTTCACTACAGTTTATAACGCAGAGCCGTGAAAATAAAAAATATTTTTTTTTCCACAAAAATAATTTTTAAGTCCCCAGTTTTGTATTTTCCCAAAGGTAACAGGAGAAATTGGACCCCAACAGTTGTTGTCCAATGTATCCTGAGTACGCTGATACCCCATATGTTGGGGTAAACCCCTGTTTGGGCGCACGGGAGAGCTCGGAAGGGAAGGAGCACTGTTTTACTTTTTCAACGCAGAATTGGCTGGAATTGAGATCGGATGCCATCTCGCATTTGGAGAGCCCCTGATGTGCCTAAACAGTGGAAACCCCCCAATTATAACTGAAACCCTAATCCAAACACATCCCTAACCCTAATCCCAATGGTAACCCTAACCACACCCCTAACCCTGACACACCCCTAACCCTAATCCCAACCCTATTCCCAACCGTGAATATAATCCAAACCCTAACTTTAGCCCCAACCCTAACTTTAGCCCCAACCCTAACTGTAGCCTTAACCCTAGCCCCAACCCTAACTCTAACCCTAGCCCTAAACCTTGCCCTAACCCTAACCCTAGCCCTAACCCTAACCCTAACCCTAGCCCTAACCCTAGCCCTAACCCTAGCCCTAACCCTAGCCCTAAACCTAACCCTAGCCCTAACCCTAACCCTAATGGGAAAATGGAAATAAATACATTTTGTAAATTTTTTAATTTTTCACTAACTAAGGGGGTGATGAAGGGGGGTTTGATTTACTTTTATAGCGGGTTTTTTAGCAGATTTTTATGATTGGCAGCCGTCACACACTGAAAGACGCTTTTTATTGCAAAAAATATTTTTTGCGTTACCACATTTTGAGAGCTATAATTTTTCCATATTTTGGTCCACAGAATCATGTGAGGTCTTGTTTTTTTGTGGGACGAGTTGACATTTTTATTGGTAACATTTTCGGGCACGTGACATTTTTTGATCGCTTTTTATTCTGATTTTTGTGAGGCAGAATGACCAAAAACCAGCTATTCATGAATTTCTTTTGGGGGAGGCGTTTATACCATTCCGCGTTTGGTAAAATGGATAAAGCAGTTTTATTCTTCGGGTCAGTACGATTACAGCGATACCTCATTTATATCATTTCTTTATGTTTTGTCGCTTTTATACGATAAAAACTATTTTATAGAAAAAATAATTATTTTGGCATCTCTTTATTCTGAGGACTATAACTTTTTTTTTTTGATGACGCTGTATGGCAGCTCGTTTTTTGCGGGATAAGATTATGTTTTCAGCGGTACCATGGTTATTTATATCCGTCTTTTTGATCACGTGTTATTCCACTTTTTGTTTGGTGGTATGATAATAAAGCGTTTTTTTGCCTCGCTTTTTTTTTTTAACGGTGTTCACTGAGGGGGTTAACTAGTGGGACCGTTTTATAGGTCGGGTCGCTACGGACGCGGTGATACTAAATATGTGTACTTTTATTGTTTTTTTTTTATTTAGATAAAGAAATGTATTTATAGGAACAATATATATATATTTTTTTGCATTTGTTTTTTTGGAATTTTTTATTTTTTTTTACACATGTGAATATTTTTTATTTACACTATAACATTGCCCCGGGGGGGGGGGGGGGGCATCATGTTATACTATAAGATCGCTGATCTGACACTTTGCTGTGCACTGTGTCAGATCGCCGACATGCACAGCTCCTGGCTTCCCGGGGCTTGCTCTGAGCAGGCGCTGTGAAGACACCTCCATGCAGGACCCGGATGCCGCGGCCATTTTGGATCCGGGCCTGCTGCAGGGAGGAGGAGGTAAGAGACCCTCAGAGCAACGCGATCACATCGCGTTGCTCCGGGGGTCTCAGGGAACCACGCAGTGAGCCCCCTCCCTGCGCGATGCTTCCCTATACCGCCGGAACACTGCGATCAAACATGCACAGCTCCTGGCTTCCCGGGGCTTGCTCTGAGCAGGTGCTGTGAAGACACCTCCATGCAGGACCCGGATGCCGTGGCCATTTTGGATCCGGGCCTGCTGCAGGGAGGAGGAGGTAAGAGACCCTCGGAGCAACGCGATCACATCGCGTTGCTCCGGGGGTCTCAGGGAACCACGCAGTGAGCCCCCTCCCTGCGAGATGCTTCCCTATACCGCCGGAACACTGCGATCATGTTTGATCGCAGTGTGCCAGGGGTTAAGGTGCCGGGGGCGGTTCGTGACCGCTCCTGGCACATAGTGCCGGATGTCAGCTGCGATAGTCAGCTGACACCCGGCCGCGATCGGCTGCGCTCCCCCCGTGAGCGCGGCTGATCGCTATGACGTACTATAGTCATAGTACATGATATCTGTAGTCAAGTAAATAAAAGTTCAAAATAATAGCAATACTGTATATGCATAAGGTAGCATATATATGCTTCCTCTGTTAGCAACTTCATGCCTTTTTTTAAAGCCCCGGATATCCCTTTTAATGTTCAGCTGTCATAGATTAACATACGGATATATTGTCACCATATGCATATATTGCCATTCTTTTGAACTCTAATTTACTTAATCTATGTATCTGAGCATATGTGAACCATAGCACTAAATTCAGACTATAGATATCATTTACTATACAATTTATGCATAGTCTTGGTTATTTCCCTGTCTTTCCTCTATATTAAGCCGACTGTCATTCAGCATGACACCAATAGTCCCGCCTTGTCAAAAGGAAGAGAAACTGTTGCTCTGTTGAATGGGAGCAGCTAAATCTCTGGCAGGAGCTGTCAGTGAAGGCAGTACAATAGACAGGCAGTTGTCCCTGTTACCACCTACATGCCTTTCTTTTTAAAATCACAGATATAACCCCTTCATCCAGAAGCCTGTTTTTTACTTCCTGACCAGGACAATTTTTACAATTCTGACCACTGTCACTTTATGTCACTTTGGAACACTTCCATGGATCCCACTGATTCTGAGAATGTTTTCTCGGGGAAAATTGTACATCACGATAATGGTAAAATGTATTTGTTATGACTTGTGATTATGACAAAAACTGAAATTTGGGAAACATTTTGAAAATTTCAAAAATGTTGCAATTTTCTAAATTTTAACTTTTATACCCTTAAATCGGAGAGTCATATCGCCCAAACATTTCCCACTTGTCTACTTTACATCAACACAATTTTTGAAACATCATTTTTTGTTAGGAAATTATAAGGGATAAAAGTTGACCAGCAATTTCTATTTTTTACAAAAAAATTTGCAAAACCATTTTTTTAGGGACCACATCACATTTGAAGTGACTTTGAGGGGCCTATATGACAGAAAATACCCAAAAGTGAAACCATTCTAAAAACAGAACCCCTCGAGGTACTCAAAACCACATTCAAGAAGTTTATTAACCCTTCAGGTGCTTCACAGGAATTTTTGGAATGTGGAAGGAAAAAATAAACATAAATGTTCCTTTAGACCTAATTTTTTACTTTCACAAGGGTAACAGGAGAAAATGGGCCATACATTTTGTTAAGCAATTTCTCCTGAGAATGCAGATACCCCATATGTAGGGGAAATCTACTATTTGTGCAAATGGCAGGGCTCAGAAGGGAATGAGCGCCATTTAACTTTTTGAATGTAAAATTTGCTAGCAAAATTAGCGGATGCCATGACATCTTGGGAGAGCCCCTGATGTGCCTAAACAGTGGAAACCCCCCAATAAGTGACCCTATTTTGGCAAATAGACCCCTTTGGGAACTTATCTAGGTGTGTATTGAATACCTTGAACCCCCAGGTGCTTCACAGAAGTTTATATCGTTAAGCCATGAAAATATAAAATCACATTTTTCCCGCAAAAATATTTTTTAGCTACAAATTTTGTATTTTCACAAGGGTAACAGGAGAAAATGGACTCCAAAATTGTTTTGCAATTTCTCCTGAGTTCACCGATACCCTATATGTCGTCGAAAACTACTTTTGAGGCACGGTGCCAAGCTCAGAAGGGATGTAGCACCATATTACAGTGCAGATTTTGCTGCACTGGTTTGAGGGTGCCATGTCTGTTGTGAATTCTGCTCTTGGGTTCCCTCCGGTGGTTGTTGGTAGTAATGCAGTTGTCCCTGAGTTGCAATCCTGGGCAGGTGTCCCTGCTGATTGCAGCTCTGACTGTGATATTTAGGTGTGCAGGATTCATTAGCCCTTGCCAGTTGTCCATTGTTCTTGGAGGTTTTGCATCTCTGTCTGGTTCCTCCTGCCCTGCTGCCAAATCAGCAAAGATAAGTGTCTGGTTTTGTTTCTACAGCACACATGCTGTGTGCTTTACAATTCAGTACTATTCAATGTTTTTTCTTGTCCAGCTTAGACTGTGTTTGGATATTTCAGTCAAGTTGGATTCTCAGGAGATGCAGATATACATTCCATGTCTTTAGTTAGATGGTGGAATTTTTGTATTATCTGCTGTGGATATTTTTAGGGTTTGAATACTGACCGCTTAGTATTCTGTCCTATCCTTTCCTATTTAGCTAGTGTGGTCTCTTTTGCTAAATCCTGATTTCTGCCTGGTGTGTCTTTCCTCTAATACTCACAGTCAATATTTGTGGGGGGCTGCCTATCCTTTGGGGTTCTGCTCTGAGGCAAGATAGAATTCCCATTTCCATCTATAGGGGTATTTAGTCCTCCGGCTGTGTCGAGGTGTCTAGGATGTGTTAGGTACCCCCCACGGCTACTTCTAGTTGCGGTGACAGTTTAGGGTTTGCGGTCAGTACAGGTTCCACCTACTCCTGAGAAAGTCTCATGCGGCTCCAAGGTCACCGGATCATAACAGTACAACTGGCCTACAATGAGTTAAATGCATCTCAGAAGAAGGGAAGAAAGAGCCATTTTTTCTGTAGCCTGCTTTGTCTTTTCTTCCCTCTTTTTCTCTGGGTGGCTGAGGAGTCTTGTGCTAGCATGGATGTTCAGGGATTAGCTTCTCGTGTAGACCAGCTTGCTGCTAGGGTACAGGGTATTTCTGATTATATTGTTCAGACTCCAGTTTTAGAGCCTAAGATTCCTACTCCTGATTTTTTTGGGGGGGACAGGTCCAAATTTTTGAGTTTTAAAAACAACTGTAAACAGTTTTTTGCTCTGAGACCTCGATCCTCTGGAGATTCCATTCAGCAGGTTAAAATTGTCATCTCCCTTCTGCATGGTGATCCTCAGGATTGGGCATTTTCCCTGGAATCTGGGAATCCGGCCTTGCTTAATGTAGACGCCTTTTTTCAGGCTTTGGGATTATTATATGATGAACCAAATTATGTGGATCAAGCGGAGAAGACCTTGTTGGTCCTGTCTCAGGGTCAAGAAGCGGCAGAATTGTATTGTCAGAAATTTAGAAAATGGTCTGTGTTGACTAAATGGAATGATGATGCTTTGGCGGCAATTTTCAGAAAGGGTCTTTCTGAATCCATTAAAGATGTTATGGTGGGGTTTCCCATGCCTTTCGGTCTGAGTGATTCTATGTCTCTGGCCATTCAGATTGATCGGCGTTTGCGGCAGCGCAGAACTGTGCGTGCTGTGGCGTTGTCCTCAGAGCAGATGCCTGAGTCAATGCAGTGTGATAGGATTCTGTCTAGAATGGAACAACAGGGATTCAGACGTCAGAATAGGTTGTGTTTTTATTGTGGCGATGCTTCTCATGTCATTTCAGTCTGTCCTAGGCGTACAAAGAGGATCGCTAGTTCAATTACCATCAGTACTGTACAACCTAAATTTTTATTATCTGTATCCTTGATCTGCTCATTATCATCATTTTCTGTCATGGCGTTTGTGGATTCAGGCGCCGCCTTGAACTTAATGGACTTTGAGTTTGCAAGGCGTTGTGGTTTTTTCTTGCAGCCTTTGCAGAACCCTATTCCTTTAAGGGGCATTGATGCTACACCTTTGGCTAAAAATATGCCCCAGTTCTGGACACAGGTGACCATGTGCATGGCGCCAGCCCATCAGGAAGATTGTCGATTTCTGGTGTTGCATAATTTACATGATGCTATCGTGCTGGGTTTTCCATGGTTGCAGGCACATAATCCTGTGTTGGATTGGAAGTCTATGTCTGTGACTAGTTGGGAATATCAGGGGGTTCATAATGATGTTCCTTTGATGTCAATCTCCTCTTCTTCCACTTCAGAAATTCCAGAGTTTTTGTCTGATTTTCAGGATGTATTCGATGAGCCCAAGTCCAGTTCCCTTCCACCGCATAGGGACTGTGATTGTGCGATTGACTTGATTCCAGGCTGTAAGCTTCCTAAGGGCCGACTTTTTAACCTGTCTGTGCCTGAACATACCACCATGCAGAGTTATGTTAAGGAGTCTTTGGAGAAAGGACATATTCGGCCATCTTCTTCACCGTTGGGAGCAGGTTTTTTTTTTGTTGCTAAGAAGGATGGCTCCTTGAGACCCTGTATTGATTATCGCCTCTTGAATAAGCTCACGGTCAAGTTTCAATACCCTTTACCTCTGCTTTCCGATTTGTTTGCTAGGATTAAGGGGGCTAGTTGGTTTACTAAGATTGACCTTCGGGGGGCATATAATCTTGTTCGTATTAAGCAGGGTGACGAATGGAAAACTGCGTTTAATACACCCGAAGGCCATTTTGAATACCTTGTGATGCCATTCGGGCTCTCTAATGCTCCATCTGTTTTTCAGTCCTTCATGCACAATATCTTCCGGACTTATCTTGATAAATTCATGATTGTATATTTGGATGACATTTTAATTTTTTCCGATGATTGGGAGTCTCATGTGAAACAGGTCAGGATGGTATTTCAGATCCTTCGTGATAATGCTTTGTTTGTGAAGGGGTCTAAGTGTCTCTTTGGAGTGCAGAAGGTTTCTTTTTTGGGCTTTATTTTTTCTCCCTTATCTATAGAGATGGATTCGGTTAAGGTTCAGGCCATTCATGATTGGATTCAACCCACATCTGTGAAGAGCCTTCAGAAATTTTTGGGCTTTGCTAATTTTTATCGCCGTTTCATTGCTAACTTCTCCAGTGTGGTTAAACCCTTGACCGATTTGACGAAGAAAGGCGCTGATGTGACGAATTGGTCCTCTGCGGCTGTCTCTGCCTTTCAGGAGCTTAAACGCCGATTTACTTCTGCCCCGGTGTTGCGTCAACCAGATGTTTCTCTTCCGTTTCAGGTTGAGGTTGACGCTTCTGAGATTGGGGCAGGGGCCGTTTTGTCTCAGAGGGATCCTGTTGGTTCCTTGATGAAACCGTGTGCCTTCTTTTCCCGTAAGTTTTCGCCCGCTGAACGCAATTATGATGTCGGCAATCGGGAGTTGTTGGCTATGAAGTGGGCGTTTGAGGAGTGGCGACATTGGCTCGAGGGAGCTAAGCACCGTATTGTGGTCTTGACCGATCATAAAAATCTGATTTACCTCGAGTCTGCCAGGCGGCTGAATCCTAGACAGGCTCGATGGTCCTTGTTTTTTCCCATTTTGATTTCGTGGTTTCGTATCTTCCGGGTTCTAAGAATATTAAGGCTGATGCCCTCTCTAGGAGTTTTTTGCCTGATTCTCCTGAGGTCCTTGAACCGGTCAGCATTCTGAAAGAAGGGGTGGTCCTTTCTGCCATTTCCCCTGATTTATGACGGGTTCTTCAGGAATTTCAGGCTGACAAACCTGACCGCTGTCCAGTGGGGAAACTGTTTGTTCCTGATAGATGGACTTGTAGAGTGATTTCTGAGGTTCATTGTTCTGTGTTGGCTGGCCATCCTGGTATTTTTGGTACCAGAGATTTGCTTGGTAGGTCCTTTTGGTGGCCTTCTTTGTCGCGTGATGTGCGTTCTTTTGTGCAGTCCTGTGGGACTTGTGCGCGGGCCAAGCCTTGTTGTTCCCGTGCTAGTGGGTTGCTTTTGCCTTTGCCGGTCCCTGAGAGGCCTTGGACGCATATTTCTATGGATTTTATTTCTGATCTTCCGGTTTCCCAGAAGATGTCTGTCATCTGGGTTGTTTGTGACCGGTTCTCTAAGATGGTCCATTTGGTGCCTTTGCCTAAATTGCCTTCCTCTTCTGATTTGGTTCCATTGTTTTTTCAGCATGTGGTTTGTTTGCATGGTATTCCGGAGAATATTGTGTCCGACAGAGGGTCCCAGTTTGTTTCTCGGTTTTGGCGGGCCTTTTGTGCTAAGCTGGGCATTGATTTGTCTTTTTCTTCTGCATTTAATCCTCAGACAAATGGCCAGACCGAGCGAACTAATCAGACTTTAGAAACGTATCTGAGATGCTTTGTGTCTGCTGATCAGGATGATTGGGTGGCTTTCTTGCCATTGGCCGAGTTTGCCCTTAATAATCGGGCTAGTTCGGCTACCTTGGTTTCGCCCTTCTTTTGTAATTTTGGTTTTCATCCTCGTTTTTCTTCGGGGCAGGTTGAGCCTTCTGACTGTCCTGGTGTGGATTCTGTGGTTGACAGGTTGCAGCAGATTTGGGCTCATGTGGTGGACAATTTGGTATTGTCTCAGGAGGAGGCTCAACGTTTTGCTAACCGTCGTCGGTGTGTTGGTTCCCGGCTTCGGGTTAGGGATCTGGTCTGGTTGTCTTCCCGTCATGTTCCTATGAAGCTTTCTTCCCCTAAGTTTAAGCCTCGCTTTATTGGTCCTTATAGGATTTCTGAGATTATTAATCCGGTGTCTTTTCGATTGGCCCTTCCGGCTTCTTTTGCTATCCATAATGTCTTCCATAGATCTTTATTGCGGAAATATGTGGTGCCCGTTGTTCCCTCTGTTGATCCTCCGGCCCCTGTGTTGGTTGATGGGGAGTTGGAGTATGTGGTTGAGAAGATTTTGGATTCTCGCTTTTCGAGGCGGAGGCTTCAGTACCTTGTTAAATGGAAGGGTTATGGCCAGGAGGATAATTCTTGGGTTTTTGCCTCTGATGTCCATGCTGTTCATTTGGTCCGTGCCTTTCATCTGGCTCGTCCTGATCGGCCTGGGGGCTCTGGTGAGGGTTCGGTGACCCCTCTTCAAGGGGGGGGTACTGTTGTGAATAATTTACATTGTTACCACCAAAATTATGTTAGCTTCTACTCTGAGCACTTACATCGGAATTTCCATCTAAATCTCCAGATGAAACTCCCGATGGATCCATTCACTATAATGAAGCAGCAGAGTTACTTTGGGTACTGTCTGGCCTCTGTTCAGTGGGGTCCTTCTTTTCAGAAGTGCACAAAACTGTCCGACAGCACTTTTATGCAGTCCTAAAAAGACGGAAACCTCCAGATCACAGGTCACATGATGTCCACAGTGCCTCTATCTGCCTCATTATAGGGAATCTCCAGCCGAGGGTTCTGTCTGATTCACGTATTTCAGAGATTTACATGGGATCCAAGAAGTTTCGTTTCTCCTTGCGGAGAGTGACATGTTGAGCATGTCGAGGTGAGGAGACTTAAAGCCGCAATGCTCCTCTGGGAAATATGCAAATTGTCTCTTCAGAGTGAAGAGGACTAGAACTCTAGTGCCACCTATTGGAAGTAGCAATCCTAACAGTCAATGTCAACCCTTTAACGAGCCTTGTCACATGACTTAGAATTAAAGCCAAACCAGAATCTCAATTTGCAGACACTATGTTTCAGGCTACTGCCCCTTGTCAGTGCAAAGTGGAGATCTGGTTTGGCTGAGTGAGAGGCGTCTGACCGGGATCCAAGAAGTATCGTTTCTCCTTGACTTAGGGATTCTGGTTTGACTTTTATCCTAGGTCATGTGACAAGGCTCGTTAAAGGGTCTATATTGACTGTTAGGATTGCTACTTCCAATAGGTGCCACTAGAGTTCTAGTCCTCTTCCTCTCTGATGAGACAATTTGCATATTTCCTAGAGGAGTATTGCGGCTTTGAGTTTCCTCACCTCGACATGCTTAACATGTCACTCTCCGCAAGAAGAAACGATACTTCTTGGATCCCGGTCAGACGCCTCTCACTCAGCCAAACCAGATCTCCACTTTGCACTGACGAGGGGCAGTACCCTGAAACACAGTGTCTGCAAACTGAGATTCTGGTTTGGTTTTTATCCTAAGTCATGTGACAAGGCTCGTTAAAGGGTTGACATTGACTGTTTGGATTGATACTTCCAATAGGTGGCACTAGAGTTCTAGTCCATTTTGAGATTTGCATGGAAACTCCAGTGTACGTGCTCAGCGCACAGCGCAGAATAAATGTCAGCCAAGCCTTACTGTGATCTTTGGGGGCTGGAATGAAAAAATCAACAGCATGTGAAGAATTGGTTTTTTTTTTTTACGCCATTCCTCGTGCGGTATAAGTGATTGAGCGACTTTATTCTTTGGGTCGGTGCGATTACAGCGATAACAGATTTATAACGAGCTTTTATGTTTGGCTGCTGTCACACACTAAAAAACTTTTTATTGTGAAAACTAGTTTTTGCATCACCACAGTTTGAGAGCTATAATTTTTCAGAGAGTAATATGATGGCTTGTTTTTTGAGGGATGAGCTGACGTTTTTATTGGTACCATTTTTGAGCGCATTACTTTTTTTTATTGCTTTCTATTCTGATTTTTGGGAGACAGAATGAACAAAAATCAGCAATTCAGGATTTGCTTTTTTTATATACCGTTCCGCTGATGGTGAAATTGGTAAGGCAGCTTTATTCCTCTGATCAGTACAATTACAGCGATATGCAATTTATATTTTTTTTAAGTTTTGGTGCTTTTACACAATAAAAACTATTTTAAAGTAAAAATAATTATTTTTACATCGCAGTATTCTGAGAGCTATAACTTTCCTATTTTTCTGCTGATGGAGCTTTTTAATGGCTTGATTTTTGTGGGACAACATGCCGTTTTCAGTGATACCATTTTTATATACATTTGTCTTTTTGATCGCATTTTATTGCGCTTTTTGTTTGGCAGTATGATTATACAGCATTATTTTTTGCCTCCTTGTTTATTTATGTTTTTTACGGTGTTTGCTGAAGGGGTTAACTAGTGGGACATTTTAATAGAGTGGATCGTTATGGACGCACTGATTCCAAATATGTGTACTTTTAATTATTTATTTTTTATTTCTATAAATAAATGTATTTATTGGAAAAATATTTGATTCTTTTTTTATTTGGGGATTTTGTAAAAAGTATTTTAACCCTTTTAAATATTTTTTTTTTAGTTTTTTACATTGTCTCAGTATGGGACATTACAGTACTACATCAGATCGCTGATCTAATGTTCTGCAAAGCAGAACATTGTAGCAGCATCTGACAGGCAGGGAAAGAGGCATCTCAGGTCCTGTTTTCTGCAGGCACTGTGATGCCACCTTCTCTGCAGGACTCAGAAGGACCCCGCGGCCTTCTTGGGGTCGGGGGCCTCTATGGAGACCATCAGACTCGCATCGCATTTCCTGATGGAAGTACGCAGGGAGCCCCCTTGACCAGTTTTGTCAGGAGGAATGGGCCCAAATTTTGACTTACTATTGTGAGAAGCTTGAGGAAGGATATATTAAACGTTTGACCTAAGTCATTCAGTTTAAGGGCGATGGTACCAAATACTAATAAGATGTATGTAAACTTTTGACTTTGCAGTAAGTAATAAAAATGCCTTAAAACATTCTCGCTCTCTCTCATTATTCTGACATTTGGCAAATATTAATAATTATGGTAATCCTAATTGACCGAAAACGGGAAAGGTTTATTCTGATTTTATGTCAGATATTGAGAAAAACATGCATATGTGTCTTTTTATATAGTCCATGGAAACTTCTGGTTTCAACTGTACATGTTTAACTGTTTGTGGACCGCCCATAGATTTTAAAAGTCTTGGTGGCCTTGCTCTTACACTGCAGTGATGTTTTGAAATGTCACTGCTTAAGAGTGCAGCTACACCTAATTGTGTAGCTGCAGAAGCAGGGTTTTGGCTATCACAGACAGTCAAAGTCTCCATAGAGAAGGAAAAGACTGCTTATTACCATCTGTGCCTTCTTCACTGCTATATACACAGAGCTAAACAAGCATTTGTGTATGCAGTAATAGGATGCACTCACAGCGTATCCTCCACCATACATAGACGTCATGTGATTGTAACGTGTGGGAGCAGGAGCTCCTTAGTCATAGGAGACCCAGACAGCACTGCTATGTAGCCATTGTAATTGGAGATAATATATTAGCTCCATTACAGTAATAAAGATGAAAGTAAAAATATTTTAATATTTAAATACCCCCGATTGGTTTTTTATGGGTGGCACATGTGAAAAATAAAAGAAATTGCTACTACTAACCCCATCCTCATAAAAACCTGTGTACAATGTTAGATGTATTTTATTGGTCCTGTGTGGTCATAACAAATATTTGTGGTCTCCCATCAGGCACATATGGGATGTGATTGGTTGGCAATTCCTGATGGAGCTGCCAGCATCAGCTCTTAGAGATTTGTGTGCCAAAGTGCATTCAACATGGCAGACCATTCCTCACATACTGTAATTGCGGGTCTTTCTTTGCATTACGCTCATACTCGGTCGTGAATAAATCGAAATGTTTTGAAAGTTTTATTTCCATTTTTTCATCATTTACATATCATTATTATATTTACCGATCCTGTGGTTTTGATAGTCCCTTTACTTTCACTCCTTGGTGTTGCCATTTTAACGTTGGGGAGTGTATTAGAGGCTACCTCCCTCTGGCCATTGGTCCTCCTGATGTGGCTGTAACAGCCAGAGACCTAACAGAGGCTCCCAGGCAGACTGAACAATGGCATCTTCTGATTAGGCCTGTTAAGTTGAAATTTCACTGTATCAGTGAAACACAGTAATATTATAAATACATAGCATTATGTGGTGATCAAGTTTGCTGATTCATGTTCTCTAGTAGTGGAAAAAAAAGAAAATTACTTTCAATATTGTTTCATAAAAAGTCACCTCTCCTCAAAAGTGTTAATTAAAAATGTAATTAAAACTAATTTTATTTGTTTAAAAATGTTTCATCATATGAAAATTAACATATTTAACACCATTGTGATTGTATTGACCCATAGAATAAAAATAAAAGATTACAAAAGAAGGATGGCAGATGTATCGTTAATTTTCAAATTCCACCTTTAACAAATGTGAATTACTAAACTGATAATATGACCCCCACAATGATACCAAGAAACCTACATCTATTCCACTAGTCCTCATATGACTGTGTTGTTGAATTATTATGCTCCTACAATGCCCCATAAATGCAAATAGGCATCATACTGTGCTTCCTGATTAAAAATTACCCGCACTGTGTCCCTTGACCATAAATGTGCTCCAATATGTGCCCCCTGCATAAACATATACTTCACACTGTTCCCCTGATTAACAAAAATTTCCAAAAGTTTACTCCTGAAAAACCAAATTCTCAAACTGACCGGTGAATAAAAAAAACTTAGGGTATAAATTGCGCTAAGTATCTTGTTTTTTTCCTATTTTCTACAGCAGGAATGGAAAATTCCAATTTCACATATTTCATGTTTACATTCTATAGCGTTACAGACTCAAAGTACAACTTTAATTGCTAGTTACAGTATATATGGAGGTGACTACCCTTAGTATGCACCTGTTCACAAAAGTTCTGTTTGGAAGTGATGTTCAGTCTTTGATATTTGTATGCATAGGCTCTTTGAGCGAGCACTCCACCCATCATCCCGTGGCTGTTTTAATCACAGCAGGATCCTAGCTACCCATAAAAATGTAGGCTATCAGCCCAAGAGAGAAAACACATTAGGTTAGGTTCCCAGCAAAGAGGATCGCCTTGTCGCGGCTGCTGGACATAGATGAAATTGCCAAGTTATGCGCTAAGTATCTTGTTTTTTTCCTATTTTCTAGAGCAGTAATGCAATTCTAATTTCAAATATTTCATGTTTACATGCTATAGCGTTACAGACTCAGAGGACAACTTTAATTGTTAGTTATAGTATATATGGAGGTGACTACCCTTAGTATGCACCTGTTCACACCAGTTCTGTTTGGAAGTGATGTTCAGTCTTTGATATTTGTATGCATAAGCTCTTTGAGCGAGCACTCCACCCATAATCCCGTGGCTGTTTTAATCACAGCAGGATCCTAGCTACCCATAAAAATGTAGGCTATCAGCCCAAGAGAGAAAACACATTAGGTTAGGTTCCCAGCAAAGAGGATCGCCTTGTCGCGGCTGCTGGACATAGATGAAATGGCCAAGTTATGCTCTAAGTATCTTCTTTTTTTCCTATTTTCTAAAGCAGTAATGCAATTCTAATTTCAAATATTTCATGTTTACATTCTATAGCGTTACAGACTGCAACTTTAGTTCGCTGGTTGGATGTGAATGTTAGATCGAATTGTTAGGAATCAATATTTTTGCATATACCTGTGCAATATCCTTTTAGAGCTTCCAGGAAAAAAAAATTAAACCTCTTAAAAAAAAGGTCAGATTCGTCATAGCAATGACAATTGTAGGCAACTGTCAGGTACTGTATAATTTGTGTCTCTTGACCGGGCTGGGAAGTGACAACTGATAAATGCAGACTATATGTGCAGTGAAGCAGTTGTCACTTTTTTATATCCTCAAGCCATTTCCCTCTGGTACTGTAGTACAAATTTCATTCATTCCACTGGATCTAGATTTATAGTATGGATTTTGTCCCTTGTTTGGCATAAACTTAAATTATACTGATGGATATTGCCATCAGAATAATAAACAAGGATATGTTGTTGCATCTTATAGACCTTGGCAATATGACGGTACTCTGGGATTAAATTGCACAAAATATTTCAGACATTTGTTCAATATATGTCAGGTTTATTGGCGCTGACCTGATTGTCAAAGCTCAGAAATCTTAATTTTAAATCCAGAAATATTTTTTCTATTTCACAGAAAATCAAAAGAAGGATTTGGCTAAAGCACATAAAAGGTTTTATCTCCCTGAGATTTTCTTGCCCACGTAGTATTTCTTAAAGCCATTCTTGGTAGTTATCCAACACTGTGAAATATGAAATATATTACAAATAAAAGAATTAAAATGCTACAAGCAATGCAATATATGAACGTTCTTCTTGTGATATGACCTCATTAACTACTCCAATTGAGATACTCTGAAATAAATGACAAGGAGGGATAGTGACAATTGGGTCAGTCCGAAGAAAAAAAAAAACTACACTATGTAATCTTACAGGAAAGAAATGGACTCTGCTAGGGACATTTTTACATTCAAACACAAATGCAGATAATCGTCTTGAAGGCAGAAAAAAAACAATATTTAAAGAAAGAGTTTTTATAAATTATTCAATCAATTGGAAAAAAATGTATCTTCAGATACTTAATTCATTCTATGTGTTTTTAACATGCCATCTTCAAACAACCCCAAAAATTGTTGTAGACAGAAAAACACAAAATGAATAAAATGTTAAATCATGCTGAAATTTTTTCACTACATATTCACACAACTTGTTTATTTTAGATATTTGTTTATTAAAACATTTTGTTGAAAACTTTCAATGAAGGTATGTAGTAAACAGTGACAGTGGAATTTATTATTAAATGCACAGCAAAACATCCTCAAACAACCAATTAAAAATCATTTGAATTAGTCTAGAAAGTAAAAGCAAGGATCTGACTGGCGGATATTATATTTTCTTATTCCAATAAATTATCTATATTTTCTAGAAAAATAATTAATTGCCTATAGTTTCTCAGGCCTAGGTACTGACCACTACTATAATGTTTGCATTTTTCCACCAATAGAACTGTAATGGGGTATTTTTTTATTTTTTTGGGAGGGGGCTGATTTGAAATTTTTATTTGCACCGCTTTGAGATACATAATATTTTTCGATCGCTTTCTATTTCAACTTTTGGGAAACAGGATGAAGCAAAAAAATATATTTTTAATTCGATTTTTTTAATGAAATATTAAAGGGTCACTGTCACCCCCCCCCCAGCCGTTATAAACTAAAAGAGCCACCTTGTGCAGCAGTAATGCTGCAGTCTAACAAGGTGGCTCTTAGTTTTTGATTCATTTATTACCTCAATAAAGCGTTTTAAAAATTGGCCACAAATACCAGATATTGTATCTGGAGGCGGTCCGAATCGTCCTCTATCAATCTCCCAACTGCCGTCACTCTTCTCTTCAGGGGCATGGTCGCCGCCCCCTGAGCACTGTTGCTTCTTAAATCCGGCACCTGCGCTGTGCGTGCCTGCCTGGGGCCCGCACTGTGTTATTCATTATGCACAGTGCGGGGCTGGGGTTCCTGGGCATGCGCACTGCGCTTGTCAGACGCTCCCCCGGTCCCCCGCCTTCCAGCATTGCCGGAATATACAGGTTTCATTGCCGACGTTTTGAACAGCCACAAAGAACAACGCTGGAAGGCGGGGGACTGGGGGAGCGTCTGACAAGAGCAGTGCGCATGCCCAGGAACCCCAGCCCCGCACTGTGCATAATGAATAACACAGTGCGGGGCGGGGATTCAGGAACAGGGTGGCCGCACTGCCCGCACAGGCGCAGTCAGGCGCCCTGCATTACTGCTGCACAAGGTGGCTCTTTTAGTTTATAACGGCTGGGGGGGGGGGGTGACAGTGGCCCTTTAACAAAAAATAAAAAGTCTGATTTTTAAACGTACCTTTTACTAGTTAGTTTATTAAAAGGAGGTCCATAACCTCCCCTCTAAATAAAGGGATAACTCTACATAGTATTCCCCTCCCATTAACCTCACTGATATATACTCATGATATGATGGAATATAATAATGTGTACTAAGTATGATATCTACAGTATGAAGAATTTTGGTTATGGATAGTGTTATAAATCTTTTGGGGATGACATAGTAAAATAATGATCAAAATAATCAGAATATTTAGATTATATATACCTTGACTATACATATGCCCCATTAATGGAAATGAGGTATTTTAGAGTGCTATGAAACTAAGTAATCCGGAACTAGATCTGGGGGATAGGATACAGCCTCCGGTGGAACGCATGCAAAGAACCCAGAAGTGGTCCGGATGAGGACATGCGTCTCATAAACCAGAAACGAAGCGCTCCGGTGGTATAATGAAAAATATACGTTCCAGGGACTGGAAGTGAGGTAATTGAAGCACTCTTGTGGTTCAACAAACCGGAAATGAATGCTTGAGATGCGGGAGAACTCATTACATGCGGAATATTACTACATTCAGAACGGGATGAGATCAGGGAATAATAACAGGTGAGAGATATAATTGGGATTAATCTATGTAAGTGTCCATACCCCTGTGTAGATGCTGTTACACATATGATGATGGATTACAGGGGTTCTAATTTTTTCACTAATGATGTATATTATTTAAAAGAGGTGGTGACCAATATGGATGCCACTGCCTTTTTCCCCTGACTGAAGGGAGATGTGGCCCAGAAACTTCTGACAAGGATTAATGTGCCAATTCCCTGATGAATCACTTTGCTGAAGAAAAGCGTCGGGAGGCACACAGGGTCAGTCCAGGGCTGGCTAGTGTTAGGGCTAGCTGTGGACTGCCCTTGTAAGGGTGGGAGTCATTTGAGGTACCAGGGTCAGCCAAAACTAGGGTCTGACAGTGACTATGTTGGGATCCAGACTCCATAATTTGCATAGAAAGGAGGAAAAAGGAAAAAAGGAAGGAAACAACAAATGGTGAGACTGTTGCATTTTTATTTTCTATATGGCACATGAGATGATATGTTACAGACAAATCCTCCTGATAGAAAGGTATATGTGAATAATATGGATGAGTTTTAACTCAAATTGATTGCCCCAGGTGGGCCTTTGGGTTCTATATTAGTTCATTGGAATACTTAAGTAGTAGAGAAGAGGGACCATTCGTCAAACTCAATTTGACAGGTGCCCCGCCCCTATCAAAGTGTATCAAAAGTGTGTAACCCCTCCCCTCCCTGTCTGTCAGCTGTCCCTCAGGCTGGCTACCAGCTTTTGATACAGTTTGATATTGTTAATTTGATACAGTGATTATTATCCCAGTATTGTTTTTTTTTTTATATTAGATTTTGATATTGTTAATTTGATACAGTGATTGCATTCTGTAATCAGGGCAGTGTGCTTTATTACCAATGGTATGTCTCTATCAAAAGACTACTTGGTCATTATATGTTGTATTAAGTTTACTCTTACTACACATTTAGAATGAAGCAGCGACAGCATAATTTTTCAGCGTGTCCAGGGGTTGTGTTAGGTGTGATAATAACCAGTTAGATGCTCGGGGTGGTTAACAGATAAAATAGCCACAAGCACAGAGACGCCCCACCCTGTACAGATAATGTCCATGCAAAGCGCGGCCAGATAACCACAGTCACACTTTGCAATGTTAGCTAATTCTCAACATTGCATGATAGTATAATTCTCAATATTATGAAAAATGACGGTCATTGTATGAGTTTTAAAAGACTTTATTAAAGTATGTATCAGACAGGCTGTAACAATTTTATTCTGCAGTAATCTGTTTAGTAAAAATTCAGCATTCTTTTTATTTATTTTTCCAGGCTGTAACATTTTTATTCTGCAGTAACCTGTTTAGTAAAAATTCAGCATTCTTTTTATTTATTATTCCAGGCTGTAACATTTTTATTCTGCAGTGACCTGTTTAGTAAAAATTCAGCATTCTTATTATTTATTATTCCAGGCTGTAACATTTTTATTCTGCAGTAACCTGTTTAGTAAAAATTCAGCATTCTTTTTATTTATTATTCCAGGCTTAACATTTTTATTCTGCAGTAACCTGTTTAGTAAAAATGCAGCACTCTTTTTATTTATTATTCCAGGCTGTAACATTGTTATTCTGCAGTAACCTGTTTAGTCAGCATGATATACAATAACATACAGCAGGGGTGAGTGTAATAAAAATACGAGCCTTAATAATAAAAAATGCTATCCCGCTGCCTGTTACAAGTGCTGCTCAGGGCGCTGACCACTACACATTTAGAATGAAGCAGTGACAGCATAATTTTTCAGCGTGTCCAGGGGCTATGTTTATTTTATATCCTATTAGATTTTCATATAATTTGTAGTTGCTTGTGAGTTTGAGTTGTTTGTGAGTTTGCCTCTGATTCTGCAGTAAACTGTTTAGTAAAAATTCAGTATTCTTTTTATTTATTATTCCAGGCTGTAACATTTTTATTCTGCAGTAACCTGTTTAGTAAAAATTCACCATTCTTTTTATTTATTATTCCAGGCTGTAACATTTTTATTCTACAGTAACCTGTTTAGTAAAAAATCACCATTCTTTTTATTTATTATTCCAGGCTGTAACATTTTTATTCTGCAGTAACCTGTTTAGTAAAAATTCAGCATTCTTTTTATTTATTATTCCAGGCTGTAACATTTTTATTCTGCAGTAACCTGTTTAGTAAAAATTCAGCATTCTTTTTATTTATTATTCCAGGCTGTAACATTTTTATTCTACAGTAACCTGTTTAGTAAAAATTCACCATTCTTTTTATTTATTATTCCAGGCTGTAACATTTTTATTCTGCAGTAACCTGTTTAGTAAAAATTCACCATTCTTTTTATTTATTATTCCAGGCTGTAACATTTTTATTCTGCAGTAACCTGTTTAGTAAAAATTCACCATTCTTTTTATTTATTATTCCAGGCTGTAACATTTTTATTCTGCAGTAACCTGTTTAGTAAAAATTCACCATTCTTTTTATTTATTATTCCAGGCTGTAACATTTTTATTCTGCAGTAACCTGTTTAGTAAAAATTCAGCATTCTTTTTATTTATTATTCCAGACTGTAACATTTTTATTCTGCAGTAACCTGTTTAGTCAGCATGATATACAATAACATACAGCAGGGGTGAGTGTAATAAAAATATGAGCCTTAATAATAAAAAATGCTATCCCGCTGCCTGTTACAAGTGCTGCTCAGGGCGCTGACCCCTACACATTTAGAATGAAGCAGTGACAGCATAATTTTTCAGCGTGTCCAGGGGCTATGTTTATTTTATATCCTATTAGATTTTCATATTATTTGTAGTTGCTTGTGAGTTTGAGTTGTTTGTGAGTTTGCCTCTGTAAGCTGTATTTTTCTGCCTGCAGGCCATAATGCTCAGCATGTGGTTACATTTTTATTCTACAGTAACCTGTTTAGTAAAAATTCACCATTCTTTTTATTTAATATTCCAGGCTGTAACATTTTTATTCTGCAGTAACCTGTTTAGTAAAAATTCAGCATTCTTTTTATTTATTATTCCAGGCTGTAACATTTTTATTCTGCAGTAACCTGTCTAGTAAAAATTCAGCATTCTTTTTATTTATTATTCCAGGCTGTAACATTTTTATTCTGCAGTAACCTGTTTAGTAAAAATTCACCATTCTTTTAATTTATGATTCCAGGCTGTAACATTTTTATTCTGCAGTAACCTGCTTAGTAAAAATTCAGCATTTTTTTCATATCTTTGGTTTATATGTCCCACAATTTCAGCGATCTCTTGATTTTTATCACAGTCGGTATTCACATATAATGCAAAATTGTGTCAAAATTGTGTTTTATAACACACCAGACCCATTTTACGGGTATATTATGTATATTCTGTGTTTTTGCAGCATTATTTGATAATGATGGTGACGACTAGCTTTAACGAATTGGACACTAGACATTCAACGTTACTTTGAAGTGTGCGAGCGACAGCATTTAAAAAAGATTCAGAATTTAAATTTTCCCGAGTTTGTTTTGTAGCGAAACTAGGGTCTAAAGTATCGTCACCTTCAAGCCTTAACTGTACAAAGTCACCAGGTTCAATGTACCTGATGATTCTATCCAGTAATGACTGAATGACATCATGAACAATATTAACGGCCACTACAAATGATTGTACAAGCTCCAAATTTACAAATCTAAAATGGTCTGTATGAATATGCGCGTTGAAATTGCGGGGCGGCCTTTGATGATGGTAAAAATGCTGTAAAACGTCTGAACGATCTACGATCAGTTCATTATTAGTTAATTTTTTCAACCCATAGCCAACCAAGCTTAGTCAGGTGGATTTAGATTTATTTAAATTCACAGGTGGTGTATGTACACATGCATGATTTAGTTTAAAATCATATAGTTCGGCGATAATGTCAGGTGTTGGAAATGCATTTATCAGTCTTTCATATGTATCACAGAAAGATTTTAGTTTGATCTGTGTGAGTTTGGTATGGATGTACTGAGCAGACATGGCAATAAACATTTTGACATGTTCATCATCCCACACAGGGCTCCCGGTGTAAGATGAATGTTCAGCAACTTTCTGTTTTTTATTTACACGACGAGGTGATACTGATCATTTCTTTAGAGGTAATACAATGCCGAAATCGCTAGAAGAGCCTGCAAGTGCAGTATCTGCAGTTGTGCTATTGGCTTCCTGAGGTTTACCGGGACCATCGTTCTGCGATGCAAATCTCTCTCTTGAAACATTCTTATATTTTTTATGTGAAATCTTGGGGCTTGGATTCCCGGAGTGTTTGGTTGTCACGTAGCTTTCCTCACGATCCACAACACAGATGGGCGAAAGAGGGGTTGTTCTCACAGCCACTTTAGCGCTTTGGGGGTGATTCTGTGCAGATCCATAATCACGCCGATGCAAAACTCGTGGATGAAGATCCGTTGTATCTAAAAGAAAAGATACAAGTGTCAGTTATCCACAAAACCGGTGTAAAATTGGAAAAGCTACACGCCGTTAGCTATCAATGAGCCTGCGTAATATTTGAAAAGTTAACTATGACAGCTATCCATGAAATCATAGTAACAATGTTTTGCATAAATCCAGTATAGAGCAGACCAGATATATACTTACAAGTATGAACCGGGAATTGCACCTCCGCAGCTACTGGTTTAACGGACGTCGCACTGTTCAAACTCGTTGAGACGGGGATATTCTCTTTTTCAAATAGAATTTTTCTGGCAACTAGTTTAGCAGATGTAAATAAAATATAACTATTAGTTAACACAGAATTGATTTTCTACACAAAAGTGAGAATCGTATGTATTTCAAGTGAACCATCACCTTTTCTTTTCTTGAGACACCTGCTTAACGAATTTCCACGGCTTTTAGGCGCGGCAGGTAGCGGCAAAATTACAGTGTTCTTGACATCTATGATCTTGACTTCTGAATCCAGATTGTCACATGGTTCGGGAACACACCAGTTTTCCGGCATATAGACCGATGGATATGTGTCAGTATCTGTATGAGAAATTGCACTTAGTTCGTGTTTACATACAATGGATTAAAGCAGCTGATACAGTATAATATAGTTTTACGGTATAACCCGTGTTTATGGTGTATTTGTTTTATTAATTTAACCGTATATTTATTATGACATAATTTGTGTAATACAATAGTTAATAGCTGTTAACACATCCTAACTACCGCATTCATCGCTTGAGGTATTTAACCGTGTATAAAGACTTATTATATATGTTTTGTTTAATATAGTCATATTTATACAGTAGGTGCATATTTAGTTGTGCTGTATAATATAGTTTTACTGTATAAACCATATTTGTGGTGTAAAATTAATACAGCAAGACTTATTCCGTATTACCTATGTTTTGCTTAGTATAAACGAATGGTGAATTTTTACTAAACAGGTTACTGTAGAATAAAAATGTTACAGCCTGGAATAATAAATTAAAAAAATGCTGAATTTTTACTAAACAGGTTACTGCAGAATAAAAATGTTACAGCCTGGAATAATAAATAAAAAGAATGCTGAATTTTTACTAAACAGGTTACTGCAGAATAAAAATGTTACAGCCTGGAATAATAAATAAAAAGAATGCTGAATTTTTACTAAACTGATTACTGCAGAATAAAAATGTTACAGCCTGTCTGATACATACTTTAATAAAGTCTTTTAAAACTCATACAATGACTGTCATTTTTCATAATATTGAGAATTATACTATCATGCAATGTTGAGAATTAGCTAACATTGCAAAGTGTGACTGTGGTTAGCTGGCTGCGCTTTGCATGGACATTATCTGTATAGGGTGGGGCGTCTCTGTGCTTGTGGCTATTTTATCTGTTAACCACCCCAAGCATCTAACTGGATATCACACCTAACACAACCCTTTGACACGCTGAAAAATTATGCTGTCGCTGCTTCATTCTAAATGTGTAGTAAGAGTAAACTTAATACAACATATAATGACCAAGTAGTCTTTTAATAGAGACATACCATTGGTAATAAAACACACTGCCCTGATTACAGAATGCAATCACTGTATCAAATTAACAATATCAAAATCTAATATAAAAAAAAACAATACTGGGATAATAATCACTGTATCAAATTAACAATATCAAACTGTATCAAAAGCTGGTAGGCAGCCTGAGGGACAGCTGACAGACAGGGAGGGGAGGGGTTACACACTTTTGATACACTTTCATAGGGGCGAAAGTATTCTGCTCCCTGGAACTTTTCAACCTTTTGGTGAAGAAACAACAAGTGGAACACAATTGTGAAGTTGAACGAAATTTATTGGTTATTTTAAATTATTGTGGAAATTCGAAAACTGAAAAGTGGGGCAAGCAATATTATTCGGCCCCTTTAACTTAATACTTTGCTGAGCCACCTTTTGCTGCGATTACAGCTGCAAGTCGCTTGGGATATGTGTCTATCAGTTTTGTACATCGAGAGATTGAAATTCTTGCCCATTCTTCTTTGGCAAACAGCTCGAGCTCAGTGAGGTTTGATGGAGATCGTTTGTGAACAGCAGTTTTCATCTCTTTCCACAGATTCTCGATTGGATTGAGGTCTGGACTGTGACTTGGCCATTCTAACACCTGGATACTTTTATTTGTGAACCATTCCATCATACCTCCCAACTTTCGAGGAAGGGAAAGAGGGACAAAGTCAGCGACGCGCGCAGTGTGATGCGGCAAATTTTAGGCCACACCTCTGACCACACCCATTTCACAACTAGTCACGCCCCTACCACACCCATTTAGCACTTCTGATCACAATGTTTCATAAACAATAATTATAAACAAAAAAAATATGGCCACACATGATGCTCCATACTGTATATTGGCCACACAGTGCCCCATACTGTATAATGGCCACACATGATGCTCCATACTGTATAATGGCTCCACATGATGCTCCATACTGTATATTGGCCACACAGTGCTCCAAACTGTATAATGGCCACACAGTGCTCCATATTGTATAATGGCCACACATGATGCTCCATACTGTATAATGGCCACACATGATGCTCCATACTGTATAATGGCCACACATGATGCCCCATACTGTATAATGGCCACATGATGCTCCATACTGTATAATGGCCACATGATGCTCCATACTGTATAATGGCCACACATTGTGCTCCATCTATATATATAATTGTCTAAGGGTTTTTCCGTCTGTCTGTCTGTCTTTCTGTCTGTCTGTCTGTCCTGGAAATCCCGCTTCTCTGATTGGTCGAGGCCGCCGGGCCTCGACCAATCAGCGACGGGCACAGCATGGCGATGATGATGTCATAAAGGTTGCCTCGACCAATCAGCGATGGGCACAGTCTGCCGCGAATTCGCCTCGACAAATCAGCGACGGGCACAGTATCGACGTAGATGTCATAATGGTTGCCATGGCGACGATGATGTCATAAAGGTTGCCTCGACCAATCAGCGACGGGCACAGTCTGCCACGAATTCTGGAATCATCATTGTCCATATACTACGGGGACATGCATATTCTAGAATACCCGATGCGTTCAAATCGGGCCACAGTCTAGTACTGTATAATATCCCCACATGATGCTTCATACTGTATAATGGCCACACATGATGCTGTGTACTATATAATGGCCACACATGACGCTCCATACTGTAAATTGGCCACACAGTGCCCCATACGGTATAATGGCCACACATGATGCTCCATACTGTATAATGGCTCCACATGATGCTCCATACTGTATATTGGCCACACAGTGCTCCATACTGTATAATGGCCACACAGTGCTCCATACTGTATAATGGCCACACATGATACTCCATACTGTATAATGGCTCCACATGATGCTCCATACTGTATATTGGCCACACAGTGCTCCATATTGTATAATGGCCACACAGTGCTCCATACTGTATAATGGCCACACATGATGCTCCATACTGTATAATGGCCACACATGATGCTCCATACTGTATAATGGCCACACATGATGCCCCACACTGTATAATGGCCACATGATGCTCCATACTGTATAATGGCCACATGATGCTCCATACTGTATAATGGCCACACATGATGCTCCATACTGTATAATGGCCATTGGCCACATTATGCTCCATACTGTATAATAGCCCCACATGATGCTTCGTACTGTATAATGGCCACACATGATGCTGCGTACTGTATGATGGCCACACATGATGCTCCATACTGTATAATGGCCACACAGTGCCCCATACTGTATAATGGCCACACAGTGCCCCATACTGTATAATGGCCACACATAATGCTCCATACTGTATAATGGCCACATTATGCTCCATACTGTACACTGTGTTCCAAATTATTATGCAAATAATATTTCCTCATATTTTCTCTAAATTACCTATCTGAATTGCAGTCATTGTTATTTTCCAGTCATCTACTATTCTAGTATAATTGCAATGTTTTGGAACAAACTGCCTATGAAAACAGTATCTTTTTAAAAAAAATAAACACTCAAAATGCATGTTCCAAATTATTATGCACAGCAGAGTTTTCAACCTTTTTTATTTTATTTTGAACAAAAAAATGGTCAATTGTGAAGTTATAAGCATTATTAGCTTATTACAAAATGAAATCAAACAGTTTTCAAGTGAAAACTTTATTCTAGGTGATGTTACATTTGCACATAGGACCCCTTGTTGGAAAGAAGCTTCTGAACTCTCTCGTCCATTGAATTTGTCAGTTTTTGGATGGTTTCTGCTTCAATTGTTTTGCATGTGGACAGAATACCCTCCCAGAGCTGTTGCTTAGATGTGATCTGCCTCCCGCCATCATAGACACTCCTTTTGATGATGCTCCAGAGGTTCTCAATGGGGTTGAGGTCAGGGGAAGATGGTGGCCACACCATAAGTTTGTCCTCTTTTATGCCCATAGCAGCCAGAGATGCAGATGTGTTTTTTGCAGCATGAGACGGTGCATTATTATGCATGAAAATGATCTTGCTGCGGAAAGCACGGTTCTTCCTCTTGAACCATGGCAGGAAGTGTTGTTTTAGAAACTCCACATAGATTATGGAGTTCATCTTTACCCCTTCAGGGATCATAAAGGGGCTGACAATCTCTCTCCCCATGATTCCAGCCCAAAACATTACTCCACCTCCTCCTTGTTGGCGCCTTAGCCGTGTTTTCATGGGGTGTCCATCAACCAGCCATCCTCCACTCCATCCATCTGGACCCTCGAGCGTTGTACGGCACTCATCGGTGAACAAAACTGTTTGGAAATCAGTCTTCATGTATTGTTTGGCCCACTGCTTGTGTGCAGTGGATAGAGGTGGTGGACAGGATGGCTTACGCACAGCTGCAAACCTCTGAAGGACCCTGCATCTTGTTGTTCTGGGGACGTTGGAGGCACCAGCAGCTTCAAAAACTTGGCTGCTGCTATGACAAGGCATTTTTGCAGCTGCTCTTTTAACCTTACGCAATTGCCTGTTGGAAAGGGTCCTCAATTTTTCCTTATCAGCACGCACACGTGTGTGCTGGGAATCAGCTACATACTTCTTGATTGTGTGATGATCACGATGAAGTGTCTTGGCAATGTTGATTGTAGTCATGCCTTGACCTAAATACTCCATAATTTGTTGCTTCTCAGCAGCCGACACATCCTTTTTCTTTCCCATTTTGGCAAAAAATGTAGGCTGCTTAATAATGTGGAACAGCCTTATTAAGTAGTCTTGCCTTTATTTGGACACACCTGCCAAACTAATGTGCACAGGTATCTGCAATTGCTTTCAGTGATATAAAGAGCCCTGACACACATCACCATCAATGAGTTTAAATGACAAACAAAAAAATTCTAACCTTATCACTCCTAAACTCTTTGTGCATAATAATTTGGAACACAGTGTATAATGGCCCCACATGATGCTGCGTACAGTATACTTGCCTCACGTGATGGTCCATACAGTATAATGGCCCCACATGATGCTTTGTACAGTATAATGGCCCCACACGATGCTGGGTACAGTATAATGGCCACACATAATGCTGGGTACAGTATAATGGCCCCTCACGATGCTCCATACAGTATAATGGCCCCACACAATGCTGGGTGCAGTATAATGGCCACACATGGTTACCCCACCCCCATCATTGCCTTCTCCATCACTACACACACACACACCTTTCACCGTGCTCCCTCACAGCAGCCGGCAGCTTCCACTCCCACGGCGCTGAATGGGGTCATCCAGCTGCGCCGCTGACTGCTCACGTCGCTGCAGCTGTGATACGCCACTGATAAAGACCTCCGTGTCTCCTGTGCCAGTCAGTGTCAGAGCGAGGAGCAATATCTGCTCCGATCCGACACAGCCAGCATCCGCTCCATACACCTCGTACACATGCGACTCCGCTCCATACACCTCGTACACACACGACTCCGCTCCATACACCTTGCACATGCGGCTCCGCTCCGTACACCTCGTACACACACGGCTCCGCTCCGTACACCTCATACACACACGGCTCCTCCCCATACACCTCGTACACACACGGCTCCACTCCATACACTTCGTACACACACGGCTCCTTTCCATACATCTCGTACACACACGGCTCCACTCCGCACACCTCGTACACACATGGCTCCGCTCCATACACCTCGTACACACACGACTGCTCTCCATACACCTTGCACATGCGGCTCCGCTCCGTACACCTCGTACACACACGGCTCTGCTCCATACACATTGCACACGCTGCTCCACTCCATATACCTCGTACACACGTGGCTCTGCTCTGTACACCTCGTACACACGTGGCTCTGCTCTGTACACGTCTTACACACACGACTCTGCTCCATACACCTTTCACATGCTGCTCCGCTCCGTACACCTCTTACACACAAGACTCTGCTCCATACACCTTTCACAAGCTGCTCCAATCAATACACCTCGTACACACACGGCTATGCTACATCCACACTGTAATTCACCTCCTGACCTCACACATACGCTTACCTTCCTCCAGCGCCATGACAATCAGCAGAGTCCTGTACACAGAGGTCCTCCCGATCATGTGACCCCCTGACTCCTCCCATCCTGTGACTTCATCACAGGTCCTGTGCGCACAGAGCAACCAATATGCTGCCCTGCGGATGCAGGGGCTCAGGGAGCTGACCAGGTGATATACACACCTCCCAAGCAGTGCGTGACAACTAATGTCCCACCCGGGATTGCGGGGCTGACTGTCAAAGTCGGGACAGTCCCGCTGGATCCAGGATGGTTGGGAGGTATGATTCCATTGTAGATTTTGCTTTATGTTTGGGATCATTGTGTTATTGGAAGACAAATCTCCCTCCCAGTCTCAGGTCTTTTGCAGACTCCAACAGGTTTTCTGCCATGATCCAAACAGGCAGGATCCAGGGTCCAGCGGGATCCATGGCCTGAGCAAACTGTCACGGATGTGGTTTGTGGAAGCACTGTGCCACGGACCGTGGAGAGCCTGGAGGGGCGTGACTAAGTGAACATCTGACTGTTCAATAGAGCCTCTGATGGTGAGGTTAGACTTGGCTTCCGATGAACGCCAGGTGCCACTCCAGGACAGACCAACAGATGCGCAGCAGCTGGACCCAGAGGATAGACTGGAGGAAGTGGCTGGCAGAGTATGATTTAGAATGCAGCAGACAGAGTTCGCATCAGAGAGTAGTAGACAGAGTTCACATCAGAGTGCAGCAGAGTTCGCAAAAGAGTGCAGCAGACTGAGTTCGCACCAGAGTGAAGCAGGCAGGATTTGCACCAGAGTGCAGCAGGCAGGATTTGCACCAGAGTGCAGCAGGGACAGATATGCAACCTTACACAACTTAGTAGAGAAAAAAAATCAGCTCACCATGTCTTTTATCTTGACCTCCTGTGTGATCACCAAACACCTTGCACGGACCAGGGTGAAGTAGCCACAATAAATCCAACAGAAAAGCAGGTGTGTCCAGCAAGTGGTGAAGGTAAAAAATAACTTAATGAAAATAAATTAAAAATATATCCATATATGGTATCCAGCGCTCAGTACACACTGGCTATAGAGCCTAATGACAATCTATGCATTTCGACCTGTGGTCTTAGTCATGTACTGTTAAGAGTGTAGCACACAATGCAGCCCCCAGTCGACAGGCCCATCAGGCATTTGCCAGAATTGCCAGATGGCCAGTCAGGCCCTAAGCTTCCTGAATACGTAGCACACTTTAATGCTTCTGTGGATCAGGGTTTCCTCCTATTAAGGAGTAAAACAGAAATACTCCACTAGATTTTCTCCAGAGAGTTCCTCTGTGTCAGCCTACTGGAAGAGAGAGAGAGATTCTCTCCTATATCCTTACTGTGCTTGCTTGCTTCACTGCTAGTCTGCTCAACTCCAAATAGCAACCATGGTTGTTGCATTTTGTTAACTAAACTCCACCCACAATCTTGGAGCTTAAAGGGACACTGTCACCTGAATTTGGAGGGAACAATCTTTAGCCATAGGGGCGGGGTTTTCGGGTGTTTGATTCACCCTTTCCTTACCCGCTGGCTGCATGCTGGCTGCAATATGGGATTGAAGTTCATTCTCTGTCCTCCGTAGTACACGCCTGCGCAAGGCAAGATTGTCATTGCACAGCTGGCACGTTGCAATGACATCAGAGGGAGATTGATGGGGAGGAAGCTCAAATGATGACCCTCTGCAATAAGATGTCAGATGCAAAGGGAGAATGAAGGGGGAGGGAGCATCAGTTGATGGCTCCCTATTCCATCTTTGCTTTTAAATGTATTGGCATCCATAAGCATATGGCAGTTTTAATCACAACAGGAGCCTACGTACCAATGTAAATGTAGGTTATCAGCCCTAGAGAGGAAACACATTAGGTTAGGTTCCAAGCAAAGAAGATCTTCTTGTTGTGGCTGCATAAATAAATTACCAGTTTAAGCTCTAAGTATCTTTATTTTTTCCTATTTTCTAAAGCAGTAATGCAATTCCAATTTCATATATTTCATGTCTACATGCTATGGCGTTACAGACTGCAATTTTATGTATTAGTTATCTATAAAGATGGCTACTCTTAGTTTGCACCTGTTCATACCTGTTCTGTTTGGAAGTGATGTTCAGTCTTTTGATTTTTGAAGTGCAAATCATCTATCTTAAAGGAACACAAACAGTGAAGGAGCAAATAGCAATCTCAATGCATAAAACAATACAGATCTTTTCAGGAAACAGTGCATCAATTTAAAGGCATACAGTGGCATATAAGTGTTTGGACACCCCTGGTCAAATTACTGTTATTGTGAGCACTTAAGCAAGTTGAAGATGAAATGATCTCTAAAAGGCCTATAGTTATAGACAGGGTTGGACTGGGGTGTCTGGGGCCCACCCTACAGCTATATGCAAATATCTGTCAGTCGTTATCCCCATTATAATAGAGCATCGACTGTAAAACACAGGGGACTCCAGCACATCTACTGTGCACCCCCATAACTGGAATGTAAAATTACGGTATTTTACATTAAAGGTTCTATGGTTAAAACAAGTTATCACCGATCCATGGGCTCCACAGGATAGGTGATTGCTTAGGTCCAACCATTAGAAACTACACCGATCGGAAGAATGGGGAAGTTTTATTCATGACAGGACACTTATCCCCATTTTAAAATTCAGCAGCAGTTCACATGTCTGACCGCAGCTCCATTCATTTTCTTTGGGGTTTCCAGAAAAAAAAAAAACCAGTAGAGCTCGCAGTCACAGAGTGGATGAATGGATCAGTGGTCAAGTCGGACATACCGCTCCAGTCTAATGGGGATAAAAGTTCCACATTCTGCGAACTGGGTCTCAGCAGTCAGACACACCACCACCAATCAATACCTTATCACTAATCCTGTGGAGAGGTGATTACTTTTCTCACAAGAGAATCCCTGTAAGTGCATCTCTGATGCTGTGATCCAAGTATCTAATCTCTAATGGAAATAAAGAATCTTCTCCTATCAGAGAGAACAGATGACTGCCATATACAACACAATCCGCTATACCAAGACCAATAATACCCCATACAGGGATGAAATGCCACCACACCATGAACAGATCATATGGTGACTGAATAATACCACATAATACCAGCATATAGGCACCAAATAACAACACATACAAGGAGAAATACCGCCACACCATAACTAGACTACATATTCCACCATAGTGACTGAATAATACCACATACAGGGGATAAATATCACCACACTGTGACCAGACCAGATATTACAATCACATAGTGACTGAATACTACAATACTATTCCTGCCCCCATATATCCATACTGCTGCCCCCTTATATCCATCCTGCTGCCCCACTTATATCCATCTTGGCCCTTTTTTCCTGCTCCCCATATATCCGTCCTGCCGGCCCCCTTATATCCATCCTGGTCCTTTTTTCCTGCTCCCATATAGCCATTCTGCCGTCCCCTTATATCCAACTTGGTCCCTTTTTCTTACTCCCCCCATATATCTATCCTGCCACCCCCCCTTAAATCCATCCTGGTCCTTTTTTCATGCTTTTCCCCCCATATATCCATCCTGCCACCCCCATTATATCCATCCTGGACCTTTTTTTCCTGCCCCCCCAATTATCCATCCTGCTGCCCCCCTTATATCCATCCTGGTCCTTTATTCCTGCTCCTCTCCATATATCCATCCTGGCCCCTTATCCTGGCTTCATAGAGAGACAGAGAGACAGACAGACAGAAGATTCCTCTTACCTTACTGCGCTCCCAGTGGCGGTATCCTCTTCCTCCTCTCTGCAGGTTGGCGCGCACATAGTAAAATGGCCGCCGACCTAGCAGAGGCCGGCGGCTGATGTGCTCCCGTCGCATGTGGCGCATGACAGTGACGCCATATGCCAGGGACGATGGGCGCACAATTGACAGCTACTATCGGGATGCACGCCGCAGCGGTTCAGGTAATGAATGTTGCATGCGTGCGCCCATGCCCCTACACTTTGTGCTTTTATAGGGCTTGTGCCCCTAAAAAACAGATTTTTTTCTTTCTTTCTTCTTCTTCTCCTCTCCTACCCCAGAGACAAGGGCACACCGGGGATTTCCCCGATACCCCGCCAGGCCAGTCCGACCCTGGTTATAGATGACACATTTACTTTGTATTTTAGGCAAAATATGTATATATATATATAGTCATCTTTTAACCCCTTTCTGTCATTAGACGTACTATTCCGTCCATGTGGGGTGGGCCCTACTTCCCAAGGACAGAATAGTACGTCCACCACGATCGGCCGCGCTCACGGGGGGAGCGCGGCCGATCGCGGCCGGGTGTCAGCTGACTATCGCAGCTGACATCCGGCACTATGTGCCAGGAGCGGTCACGGACCACTCCCGGCACATTAACCCCCGGCACACCGCGATCAAACATGATCGCGATGTGCCGGCGGTGCAGGGAAGCATCGCGCAGGGAGGGGGCTCCCTGCGGGCTTCCCTGAGCCCCCCGCAGCAACGCGATGTGATCGCGTTGCTGCGAGGGTCTTACCTCCCTCCCTGCCTGCTCCAGACCCGGATCCAAGATGGCCGCGGATCCGGGTCCTGCAGGGAGGGAGGTGGCTTCACAGAAGCCTGCTCAGAGCAGGCACTGTGAAGCAGCCTGCACTTCTCTCAGATCGGTGATCTGTCAGAGTGCTATGCAAACTAGCAGATCACCGATCTGTATTGTCCCCCCCCGGGGCAAAGTAAAAAAGTAAAAAAAAAAATTTCCAAATGTGTAAAAAAAAATAAAAAAAAATATTCCAAAATAATGAAAAAAAAATATATATATTATTCCCATAAATACATTTCTTTATCTAAATAATAAAAAAAACAATAAAAGTACACATATTTAGTATCGCCGCGTCCGTAACGACCCGAACTATAAAACTGGCCCACTAGTTAACCCCTTCAGTAAACATCGTAAGAAAAAAAAAAAAAAACGAGGCAAAAAACAACGCTTTATTATCATACCGCCGAACAAAAAGTGGAATAACACGCGATCAAAAAGATAGATATAAATAACCATGGTACCGCTGAAAGCGTCATCTTGTCCCGCAAATAACGAGCTGCCATACAGCATCATCAGCAAAAAAATAAAAAAGTTATAGTCCTGAGAATAAAGCGATGCAAAAATAATTATTTTTTCCATAAAATAGTTTTTATCGTATAAAAGCGCCAAAACATTAAAAAATGATATAAATGAGGTATCGCTATAATCGTACTGACCCGAAGAATAAAACTGCTTTATCAATTTTACCAAACGCGGAACGGTATAAACGCCTCCCCCAAAAGAAATTCATGAATAGCTGGTTTTTGGTCATTCTGCCTCACAAAAATCGGAATAAAAAGCGATCAAAAAATGTGACGTGCCCAAAAATGTTACCATTAAAAATGTCAACTCGTCCCGCAAAAAACAAGACCTCACATGACTCTGTGGACCAAAATATGGAAAATTTATAGCTCTCAAAATGTGGTAACGCAAAAAATATTTTTTGCAATAAAAAGCGTCTTTCAGTGTGTGACGGCTGGCAATCATAAAAATCCGCTAAAAAACTCGCTATAAAAGTAAATCAAACCCCCCTTCATCACCCCCTTAGTTAGGGAAAAATAAAAAAAATGTATTTATTTCCATTTTCCCATTAGGGCTAGGGTTAGGGCAAGGGTTGGGGCTAGGGTTAAGGCTACAGTTAGGGTTGGGGCTAAAGTTAGGGTTAGGGTTGGGGCTAAAGTTACGGTTAGGGTTTAGATTACATTTACGGTTGGGAATAGGGTTGGGATTAGGGTTAGGGGTGTGTCAAGGTTAGAGGTGTGGTTAGGGTTACTGTTGGGATTAGGGTTAGGGGTGTGTTTGGATTAGGGTTTCAGTTATAATTGGGGGTTTTCCACTGTTTCGGCACATCAGGGGCTCTCCAAACGCGACATGGCGTCCGATCTCCATTCCAGCCAATTCTGCGTTGAAAAAGTAAAACAGTGCTCCTTCCCTTCCGAGCTCTCCCGTGTGCCCATACAGGGGTTACCCCAACATATGGGGTATTAGCGTACTCAGGACAAATAGGACAACAACCTTTGGGGTCCAATTTCTCCTGTTACCCCTGGAAAAATACAAAACGGGGCTTGTCATGGTTCCCAATGGCAAGGGAACGTCAGAGAACTTAAATAACAGACTAGCTCTTGGGTGATGGAATCTCGAGCTGACCGTGAGCTAAACCTACCACACAACTAACAGTGGCCGGGTGACGTACCTACGTTTTATCCCTAGACGCCCAGCGCCAGCCGGAGAACTAATAGAGGAAAAAACAGACCTGGCTTACCTCTAGGGAAATTCCCCCAAAAAGGAGACAGAAGCCCCCCACATATATTGACGGTGAGTTCAGAGGAAAAGACATACGCAGTATGAAGGTAGGTTCAGCAAAGCGAGGTCCGCTTACTAGATAGTAAGAAGATACAATAGGGAACTTCACGGTCAGCTGAAAACCCTATTAAAATACCATCCAGAAATTACTTTAAGACTCATGTGTCAACTCATGACACCGGAGTGGTAATTTCGGCCCACAAGAGCTTCCAGCTACAGAAACATAACATAACTGTGAACTGGAACAAAAATGCAAACAAACTTAGGACTAAGAGTCCAACTTAGCTGATAGTAGTCTAGAAGCAGGAACATGCAACAGAAAGGCTCTGGTTACATTGATGGCCGGCACTAGAATAACTGAGCAGCAAGGCTAAATAGGATACTCCCATATCCTGATGGAAACAGGTGAACAGAGAAAGTGAAGCACACAAGTCCAGTACCACCAGTGACCACCGGGGGAGCCCAAAAACCAAATTCACAACAGTACCCCCCCCCTCAAGGAGGGGGCACCGAACCCTCACAAGAACCACCAGGGCGATCAGGATGAGCCCTATGAAAGGCACGGACCAAATCAGAGGCATGAACATCAGAGGCTGTCACCCAAGAATTATCCTCCTGACCGTAGCCCTTCCACTTGACCAGATACTGAAGTTTCCGTCTGGAAACACGGGAGTCCAAGATCTTCTCCACAACGTACTCCAATTCACCCTCAACCAACACCGGAGCGGGAGGCTCAACGGAAGGCACAACCGGTACCTCATACCTGCGCAATAATGACCGATGGAAGACATTATGGATAGAAAAAGATGCCGGGAGGTCCAATCGAAAGGACACAGGGTTAAGAATCTCCAAAATCTTATACGAGCCGATGAACCGAGGCTTAAACTTAGGAGAAGAAACCCTCATAGGGACAAAACGAGAAGACAACCACACCAAGTCCCCAACACGAAGACGAGGACCAACACGACGACGGCGGTTAGCAAAATGCCGAGTCTTCTCCTGGGACAACTCCAAATTGTCCACCACCTGTCCCCAAATCCGATGCAACCTATCCACCACAGTATCCACTCCAGGACAATCCGAAGACTCCACCTGACCAGAAGAAAAGCGAGGATGAAACCCCGAATTGCAAAAGAAAGGAGAAACCAAAGTGGCAGAACTAGCCCGATTATTGAGGGCAAACTCCGCCAACGGCAAAAAGGCAACCCAGTCATCCTGATCCGCAGACACAAAACACCTCAAATAAGTCTCCAAGGTCTGATTAGTTCGCTCAGTCTGGCCATTAGTCTGAGGATGGAACGCAGATGAAAAAGACAAATCAATGCCCATCCTAGCACAGAACGCCCGCCAAAATCTAGACACGAACTGGGTCCCCCTGTCAGAAACGATATTCTCCGGAATACCATGCAAGCGAACCACATTTTGAAAAAACAGAGGAACCAACTCGGAAGAGGACGGCAACTTAGGCAAGGGCACCAAATGAACCATCTTTGAAAAACGGTCACACACCACCCAGATGACAGACATTTTCTGAGAAACAGGGAGATCAGAAATAAAATCCATAGAGATGTGAGTCCAAGGCCTCTTTGGAATAGGCAAAGATAACAACAATCCGCTAGCCCGAGAACAACAAGGTTTGGCCCGAGCACAAACATCACAAGACTGCACAAAAACTCGTACATCTCGAGACAGAGAAGGCCACCAGAAGGACCTAGCCACCAAATCCCTGGTACCAAAGATCCCGGGATGACCTGCCAACGCAGAAGAATGAACCTCCGAGATGACTCTACTGGTCCAATCATCAGGAACAAACAGTCTACCAGGCGGGCAACGATCAGGTCTATCCGCCTGAAACTCCTGCAAAGCTCGTCGCAGGTCTGGGGAAACAGCAGATAATATCACCCCATCCTTAAGGATACCTGTAGGTTCAGAATCACCAGGGAAATCAGGGTAAAAACTCCTAGAAAGGGCATCCGCCTTCACATTTTTAGAACCTGGTAAGTATGAGACCACAAAATTAAACCGAGAGAAAAACAACGACCAGCGCGCCTGTCTAGGATTCAGGCGCCTGGCAGACTCAAGATAAATCAAATTCTTGTGATCGGTCAATACCACCACCTGATGTCTAGCCCCCTCAAGCCAATGACGCCACTCCTCAAAAGCCCACTTCATAGCCAAAAGCTCCCGATTACCAATATCATAATTTCGCTCGGCGGGCGAAAATTTTCGAGAAAAGAACGCACAAGGTCTCATCACGGAGCAATCGGAACTTTTCTGCGACAAGACCGCCCCAGCTCCGATCTCGGAAGCATCGACCTCAACCTGAAAAGGAAGAGTAACATCAGGCTGATGCAACACAGGGGCGGAAGAAAAGTGGCGCTTAAGCTCCCGAAAGGCCTCCACAGCAGCAGGGGACCAATCAGCAACATCAGCACCCTTTTTGGTCAAATCAGTCAAAGGTTTAGCAACATCAGAAAAACCAGTTATAAATCGACGATAAAAATTAGCAAAGCCCAAAAATTTCTGAAGGCTCTTAAGCGAAGAAGGTTGCGTCCAATCACAAATAGCCCGAACCTTGACAGGATCCATCTCAATGGAAGAGGGGGAAAAAATGTACCCCAAAAAAGAAATCTTTTGAACCCCAAAAATACACTTAGAACCCTTCACACACAAGGAATTAGCCCGCAAAACCTGAAAAACCCTCCTGACCTGTTGGACATGAGAATCCCAGTCATCCGAAAAAATCAAAATATCATCCAGATACACGATCATGAATTTATCCAAATATTCCCGGAAAATGTCATGCATAAAGGACTGAAAGACTGAAGGGGCATTTGAAAGGCCAAAAGGCATTACTAAATACTCAAAATGGCCCTCGGGCGTATTAAATGCGGTTTTCCACTCATCCCCCTGCTTAATTCGCACCAAATTATACGCCCCACGGAGATCAATCTTAGAGAACCACTTAGCCCCTTTTATTCGAGCAAACAAATCAGTCAGCAGTGGCAGAGGATACTGATATCTGACTGTAATTTTATTCAAGAGTCGATAATCAATACACGGCCTCAAAGAGCCATCTTTTTTAGATACAAAGAAAAAACCGGCTCCTAAGGGAGATGAAGAAGGACGAATATGTCCCTTTTCCAGGGACTCCTTAATATATTCTCGCATAGCAGCATGTTCAGGTACAGATAGATTAAATAAACGACCCTTTGGAAATTTACTGCCCGGAATCAGATCTATGGTACAATCGCAATCTCTGTGAGGAGGTAGTGAACCAAGCTTAGGCTCCTCAAAAACATCACGATAATCAGATAAAAATTCCGGAATCTCAGAGGGAATAGATGACGAAATGGAAACCAAAGGTACGTCCCCATGAGCCCCCTGACATCCCCAGCTTAACACAGACATTGCTTTCCAGTCAAGAACTGGGTTATGAGATTGTAACCATGGCAATCCGAGCACCAAAACATCATGTAGATTGTACAACACAAGGAAGCGAATCGTCTCCTGATGGTCTGGATTCATACGCATAGTCACTTGTGTCCAGTATTGTGGTTTATTACTAGCCAATGGTGTAGAGTCAATACCCTTCAGAGGTATAGGAACTTCCAGAGGCTCTAGATCAAACCCACAGCGCCTGGCAAAGGACCAATCCATAAGACTCAAAGCGGCGCCAGAGTCGACATAGGCATCCGCGGTAATTGACGATAATGAACAAATCAAGGTCACAGACAGAATAAACTTAGACTGTAAAGTGCCAATTGAAATAGACTTATCAACCTTTTTTGTACGTTTAGAGCATGCTGATATAACATGAGTTGAATCACCACAATAGAAGCACAACCCATTTTTTCGCCTAAAATTCTGCCGTTCGCTTCTGGACAGAATTCTATCACATTGCATATTTTCTGGAGCCTTCTCAGAAGACACCGCCAAATGGTGCACAGGTTTGCGCTCCCGCAAACGCCGATCAATCTGAATAGCCATTGTCATGGACTCATTCAGATCTGTAGGTGCAGGGAACCCCACCATAACATCTTTAATGGCATCAGAGAGACCCTCTCTGAAATTCGCCGCCAGGGCGCACTCATTCCACTGAGTAAGCACAGACCATTTACGAAATTTTTGGCAGTATATTTCAGCTTCATCTTGCCCTTGAGATAGGGCCATCAAGGTTTTTTCAGCCTGAATCTCTAAATTAGGTTCCTCATAAAGCAACCCCAAAGCCAGAAAAAACGCATCCACATTGAGCAACGCAGGATCCCCGGGTACCAACGCAAATGCCCAATCCTGAGGGTCACCCCGCAGCAAGGAAATTACTATCCTAACCTGCTGTGCGGGATCTCCAGCGGAGCGAGATCTCAGGGAAAGAAATAATTTACAATTATATTTGAAATTCAGGAAACGAGATCTATCCCCGGAGAAAAATTCTGGTATAGGAATTCTAGGTTCAGATATAGGAGCATGAATAACAAAATCCTGTAAATTTTGAACCTTCGTAGCAAGATTATTCAAACCTGTAGCCAAACTCTGAGGATCCATTTTAATCAGGTGAGATCAGAGCCATTCAAGGATTAGAAGGAGAGAGAGAGGCAAAGGCTGCAATTAGAGCAGAAATGCAACTGAGTCAACTATAGAGCAAGCTCAGAAGAAAAAAAAAATAAAAATCTGCAGACTTCTTTTTCTCTCCTTTCTTCTGCCAACGGTTTTAACCCTTGGCCGGCCATACTGTCATGGTTCCCAATGGCAAGGGAACGTCAGAGAACTTAAATAACAGACTAGCTCTTGGGTGATGGAATCTCGAGCTGACCGTGAGCTAAACCTACCACACAACTAACAGTGGCCGGGTGACGTACCTACGTTTTATCCCTAGACGCCCAGCGCCAGCCGGAGAACTAACTAACCCTAATAGAGGAAAAAACAGACCTGGCTTACCTCTAGGGAAATTCCCCCAAAAAGGAGACAGAAGCCCCCCACATATATTGACGGTGAGTTCAGAGGAAAAGACATACGCAGTATGAAGGTAGGTTCAGCAAAGCGAGGTCCGCTTACTAGATAGTAAGAAGATACAATAGGGAACTTCACGGTCAGCTGAAAACCCTATTAAAATACCATCCAGAAATTACTTTAAGACTCATGTGTCAACTCATGACACCGGAGTGGTAATTTCGGCCCACAAGAGCTTCCAGCTACAGAAACATAACATAACTGTGAACTGGAACAAAAATGCAAACAAACTTAGGACTAAGAGTCCAACTTAGCTGATAGTAGTCTAGAAGCAGGAACATGCAACAGAAAGGCTCTGGTTACATTGATGGCCGGCACTAGAATAACTGAGCAGCAAAGCTAAATAGGATACTCCCATATCCTGATGGAAACAGGTGAACAGAGAAAGTGAAGCACACAAGTCCAGTACCACCAGTGACCACCGGGGGAGCCCAAAAACCAAATTCACAACAGGGGCTAAAAAATAATTTTTGTGGGGGAAAAAAAAAAGATTTTTTATTTTCACGGCTCTGCGTAACACTTGGGGGTTCAAAGTTCTTACAACACATCTAGATAAGTTCCTTGGGGGTCTAGTTTCCAAAATGGGGTCACTTGTGCGGGGCTTCTACTGTTTAGGTACATTAGGGGCTCTGCAAACGCAATGTGACGCCTGCAGACCATTCCATCTAAGTCTGCATTCCAAATGGCGCTCCTTCCCTTCCGAGCCCTTCCATGCGTCCAAACGGTGGTTCCCCCCCACATATGGGGTATCAGCGCACTCAGGACAAATTGGACAACAACTTTTGGGGTCCAATTTCTCCTGTTACCCTCGGGAAAATACAAAACTGGGGGCTAAAAAAATAATTTTTGTGGGAAAAAATTTTTGTTTTATTTTTACGGCTCTGCATTATAAACTTCTGTGAAGCCCTTGGTGGGTCAAAGCGCTCACCACACATCTAGATAAGTTCCATAGGGGGTCTACTTTCCAACATGGTGTCACTTGTGGGGGGTTTCTACTGTTTAGGTACATTAGGGGCTCTGCAAACGCAATGTGACGCCTGCAGACCATTCCATCTAAGTCTGCATTCCAAATGGCGCTCCTTCCCTTCCGAGCCCTTCCATGCGTCCAAACGGTGGTTCCCCCCCACATATGGGGTATCAGCGCACTCAGGACAAATTGGACAACAACTTTTGGGGTCCAATTTCTCCTGCTACCCTCGGGAAAATACAAAACTGGGGGCTAAAAAATAATTTTTGTGGGAAAAAATTTTTGTTTTATTTTTACGGCTCTGCATTATAAACTTCTGTGAAGCCCTTGGTGTGTCAAAGCGCTCACCACACATCTAGATAAGTTCCTTAGGGGGTCTACTTTCCAAAATGGTGTCACTTGTGGGGGGTTTCTACTGTTTAGGTACATTAGGGGCTCTGCAAACGCAATGTGACACCTGCAGACCATTCCATCTAAGTCTGCATTCCAAATGATGCTCCTTCCTTTCTGAGCCCTCCCATGCGCCCAAACAGTGGTTCTCCCCACATATGGTGTATCATCGCACTCAGGACAACTTGGATAACAAATTTTGGGGTCCAATTTCTCCTGCTACCCTCGGGAAAATACAAAACTGGGGGCTAAAAAAATAATTTTTGTGGGAAAAAATTTTTGTTTTATTTTTACGGCTCTGCATTATAAACTTCTGTGAAGCCCTTGGTGGGTCAAAGCGCTCAAAACACATATAGATAAGTTCCTTAGGGGGTCTACTTTCCAAAATGGTGTCACTTGTGGGGGGTTTCAATGTTAAGGCACATCAGTGGCTCTCCAAACGCAACATGGCGTCCCATCTCAATTCCTGTCAATTTCGCATTGAAAAGTCAAACAGAGCTCCTTCCCTTCCGAGGTCTCCCATGCGCCCAAACAGTGGTTTACCCCCACATATGGGGTATCAGCGTACTCAGGACAAATTGGACAACAACTTTTGGGGTCCAATTTCTTCTCTTACCCTTGGGAAAATAAAAAATTGGGGGTGAAAAGATAATTTTTGTGAAAAAATATGATTTTTTATTTTTACGGTTCTGCATTATAAACTTCTGTGAAGCACTTGGTGGGTCAAAGTGCTCACCACACCTCTAGATAAGTTCCTTAGGGGGTCTACTTTCCAAAATGGTGTCACTTGTGGGGGGGGTTCAATGTTTAGGCACATCAGGGGCTCCCCAAACGCAACATGGCGTCCCATCTCAATTCCAGTTAATTTTGCATTGAAAAGTCAAATGGCGCTCCTTCGCTTCCGAGCTCTGTCATGCGCCCAAACAGTGGTTTACCCCCACATATGGGGTATCGGCGTACTCAGAACAAATTGTACAACAACTTTTGGGGTCCATTTTCTCCTGTTACCCTTGGTAAAATAAAACAAATTGGAGCTGAAATAAATTTTTTGTGAAAAAAAGTTAAATGTTCATTTTTATTTAAACATTCCAAAAATTCCTGTGAAGCACCAGAAGGGTTAATAAACTTCTTGAATATGGTTTTGAGCACATTGAGGGGTGCAGTTTTTAGAATGGTGTCACACTTGGGTATTTTCTATCATATAGACCCCTCAAAATGACTTCAAATGAGATGTGGTCCCTAAAAAAAAATGGTGTTGTAAAAATGAGAAATTGCTGGTCAACTTTTAACCCTTATAACTCCCTAACAAAAAAAAAATTTGGTTCCAAAATTGTGCTGATGTAAAGTAGACATGTGGGAAATGTTACTTATTAAGTATTTTGTGTGACATATCTCTGTGATTTAATTGCATAAAAATTCAAAGTTGGAAAATTGCGAAATTTTCAAAATTTTTGCCAAATTTCCATTTTTTTCACAAATAACCGCAGGTACTATCACAGAATTTTTACCAGTATCATGAAGTACAATATGTCACGAGAAAACAATGTCAGAATCACCAGGATCCGTTGAAGCGTTCCAGAGTTATAACCTCATAAATGGACAGTGGTCAGAATTGTAAAAATTGGCCCGGTCCATAACGTGCAAACCACCCTTGGGGGTGAAGGGGTTAAATTTCAAAAATTGCAAAAAGGAAAATGGGCCAATGCAAAAGTTTGGGCACCTTGCATGTTTAGTACCCTGTAGCACTCCCTTTTGAAAGTATCACGGTGAGGTTCTGATCAGGGAACTGTGATGGCCATTGTAAAACCTTCAGCTTGCGCCTTTTGAGGTAGTATTTTGTCGATTTTGACTTGTGTTTAGGACCATTATCCAATTGTAGGAACCATCCACTTTTCAATTTCAGCTTTTTACAGATGGTTTTATGTTTGCATCAAGAATTTGTTGAAATTTAATTGAATCCATTCTTCCCGCTACCCATAAAATGTTCCCCGTGGCAAAAATGCAACCTTAAAGCATGATTGTTCCACCCTCATAATTAATGGTTGGTGAGATATTCTTTCCCTGAAATTCTGTGCCCTTTTTTTTCCACACATATCTTTCATCATTCTTGCCAAAGAGTTCTATTTTAACCTCATCGGTTCACAGGACTTGTTTCCAAAATGCATCAGGCTTGTTTAAATGTTATTTTGCATACTTCTGAAGCTGAATTTTATGGTGACGATGCAGCAGATGTTTTCTTCTGATGACTCTTCATTGAAGGCCATAGTTGTGCAGGTGTCTCTGAACAATAGAACAAAGAAACACAACTCTAGAGTCTGCGAAATCTTTCTGAAGGTCTTTTGTAGTCAAGCAGAGGTTTGGATTTGCCTCTCTACAATTGTGTGAGATCTCACTGAAATTTTGCTTGGTCTTTCAGACCTTATCTTGACCTCCACTGTTCCTGTTAACTGCCATTTCTTAATTACATTTCAAATTGAGGAAAGGGCAACTTGAAAACGCTTTACTACCTTCTTATAACCTTCTCCTTCTTTGTGGGCCTCCTCCATTTTCATTTTATCCTTTGCTGCTGTGTTTTGGCACAAAGTTAGAGAATCTGGGTTTTTATAAAGATGGAAAATTTACATCAGCTAGCCTTTCATAACGATGATATTGAACAGGCCATAACCTTAAGAGGCTAGTTAAGGTCTCAAACTTTGGTCAAAGTTATTTGAGCATACAAATCTCCAAGGGTGCAAAAACTTTTGCAACTGACCATTTTCCTTTTTGAAATTTTTAAAATGAAAAAAAAAAATAAAATATATATATATATATATATATTGCTATTATTTTATTATTTAAAATGTAAAAAATTATTTTCTTTTGCCTAATATACACTCACTGGCCACTTTATTAGGTACACCTGTCCAACTTCTTGTTAACACTTAATTTCTAATCAGCCAATCACATGGCGGCAACTCAGTGCATTTAGGCATGTAGACATGGTCAAGACAATCTCCTGCAGTTCAAACCGAGCATCAGTATGGGGAAGAAAGGTGATTTAAGTGCCTTTGAACGTGGCATGGTTGTTGGTGCCAGAAGGGCTGGTCTGAGTATTTCAGAAACTGCTGATCTACTGGGATTTTCACGCACAACCATCTCTAGGGTTTACAGAGAATGGCCCGAAAAAGAAAAAAAATCCAGTGAGCGGCAGTTCTGTGGGCGGAAATGCCTTGTTGATGCCAGAGGTCAGAGGAGAATGGGCAGACTGGTTCGAGCTGATAGAAAGGCAGCAGTGACTCAAATCGACACCCGTTACAACCAAGGTAGGCCTAAGAGCATCTCTGAACGCACAGTGCGTCGAACTTTGAGGCAGATGGGCTACAGCAGCAGAAGACCACACCGGGTACCACTCCTTTCAGCTAAGAACAGGAAACTGAGGCTACAATTTGCACAAGCTCATCGAAATTGGACAGTAGAAGATTGGAAAAACGTTGCTTGGTCTGATGAGTCTCGATTTCTGCTGCGACATTCAGATGGTAGGGTCAGAATTTGGCGTAAACAACATGAAAGCATGGATCCATCCTGCCTTGTATGGAGCATCTTTGGGATGTGCAGCCGACAAATCTGCGGCAACTGTGTGATGCCATCATGTCAATATGGACCAAAATCTCTGAGGAATGCTTCCAGCACCTTGTTGAATCTATGCCACGAAGAATTGAGGCAGTTCTGAAGGCAAAAGGGGTCCAACCCGTTACTAGCATGGTGTACCTAATAAAGTGGCCAGTGAGTGTACAATGGAAGTTTTTGGCCTTTTGGAGATCATTTAATCATCAACTTGTTTAACTGTTCACAATAACAGGAATCTTGACCAGGTATGCCCAAACTTTTGCATGCCACTATATACTGTATCAAATGTACTTCACATTATAAAATATTAATATATTCTCCAATTTGGGGGCATAACATCTAAACAACATATATATAACAGTGAGCAGCTAACAACTGGAGTGAAACTCCACTCCACTGTTTTAACGCCTTTCTGTCATTGGACGTACTATTCCGTCCATGTGGGGTGGGCCCTACTTCCCAAGGACGGAATAGTACGTCCAGCACGATCGGACGCGCTCAAGGGGGGAGCGCGGCCGATCGCGGCCGGGTGTCAGCTGACTAACGCAGCTGACATCCGGCACTATGTGCCAGGAGCGGTCACGGACCGCCCCCGGCACATTAACCCCCGGCACACCGCGATCAAACATGATCGCGGTGTACCGGCGGTATAGGGAAGCATCGCGCAGGGAGGGGGCTCCCTGCGTGCTTCCCTGAGACCCCCGGAGCAAAGCGATGTGATCGCGTTGCTCCGAGGGTCTCCTACCTCCTTTCTCGCTGCAGGTCCCGGATCCAAGATGGCCGCGGCATCCGGGTCCTGCAGGGAAGGAGGTGGCTTACCGAGTGTCTGCTCAGTGCAGGCGCTGGTAAGCCTGCAGCCCTGTCAGTGAGATCGGTGATATGACAGAGTGCTGTGCACACTGTCAAATCACCGATCTGTGATGTCCCCCCCTGGGACAAAGTAAAAAAGTAAAAAAAAATGTCCACATGTGTAAAAAAAAGATAAAAAAAAAAAATCCTAAATAAATAAATAAATAAAAAAAATTATTCCCATAAATACATTTCTTTATCTAAATAAAAAAAAATCAAACAATAAAAGTACACATATTTAGTATTGCCGCGTCCGTAACGACCCCACCTATAAAACTACATAACTAGTTAACCCCTTCAGTGAACACCGTAAAAAAAAAAAAAAAAAAACGAGGCAAAAAACAACGCTTTATTCTCATACCGCCAATCAAAAAGTGGAATAACACGCGATCAAAAAGATGGATATAAATAACCATGGTACCGCTGAAAACATCATCTTGTCCCGCAAAAAACGAGGTGCCATATACCATCATCAGCAAAAAAATAAAAAAGTTATAGTCCTCAGAATAAAGCGATGCCAAAATAATTATTTTTTCTATAAAATAGCTTTTATCGTATAAAAGCGCCAAAACATAAAAAAATGATGTAAATGAGATATCGCTGTAATCGTACTGACCCGAAGAATAAAACTGCTTTATCAATTTTACCAAACGCGGAACGGTATAAACGCCCCCCCTAAAGAAATTAATGAATAGCTGGTTTTTGGTCATTCTGCCTCACAAAAATCGGAATAAAAAGCGATCAAAAAATCTCCCGTGCCCGAACATGTTACCAATAAAAACGTCAACTCGTCCCGCAAAAAACAAGATCTCACATGACTCTGTGGACTCAAATATGGAAAAATTATAGCTCTCAAAATGTGGTAACGCAAAAAATATTTTTTGCAATAAAAAGCGTCTTTCAGTGTGTGACGGCTGCCAATCATAAAAATCCGCTAAATAACCCGCTATTAAAGTAAATCAAACCCCCCTTCATCACCCGCTTAGGCTACGTTCACATTTGCGTTGTGCGCCACAGCGTCGGCGACGCAACGCACAACGCAGGAACACCGCATGCACAATGCATGCACAACGCTGTGTTTTGCGACGCATGCGTCCTTTTTTTGCTTGATTTTGTACGCACAAAAAATGTAACTTGCTGCGTCCTCTGCGCCATGACGCGTGCGCCGCATTGACGCATGCGTCGCAAAACGCAAGTGCAACGCATGTCCATGCGCCCCCATGTTAAATATAGGGGCGCATGACGCATGCGGCGACGCTGCGGTGCCCGACGCTGCGGCGCAGAACGCTAATGTGAACGTAGCTTTAGTTAGTGAAAAATTAAAAAAAATTAAAAAATGTATTTATTTCCATTTTCCCATTAGGGTTAGGGCTAGGGTTAGGGTTAGGGCTAGGGTTAGGGTTAGGGCTAGGGTTAGGGTTAGGGCTACGGTTAGGGCTAGGGTTAGGGCTAGGGCTTGGGTTAGGGCTACATTTAGGGTTGGGGCTAAAGTTAGGGTTGGGGCTAAAGTTAGGGTTTGGATTACATTTACGGTTGGGAATAGGGTTGGGTGTGTCTGGGTTAGAGGAGTGGTTAGGGTTACCGTTGGGATTAGGGTTAGGGGTGTGTGTGGATTAGGGTTTCAGTTATAATTGGGGGGTTTCCACTGTTTAGGCACATCAGGGGCTCTCCAAACGTGACATGGCGTCCCATTTCAATTCCAGCCAATTCTGCGTTGAAAAAGTAAAACAGTGCTCCTTCCCTTCCAAGCTCTCCCGTGCGCCCAAACAGGGGTTTACCCCAACATATGGGGTATCAGCGTACTCGGAACACATTGGAGAACAACTTTTGGGGTCCAATTTCTCCTGTTACCCTTGGGAAAATACAAAACTGGGGCTAAAAAATAATTTTTGTGGAAAAAAAAAATATTTTTTATTTGCATGGCTCTGCGTTATAAACTGTAGTGAAACACTAGGGGGTTCAAAGCTCTCACAACACATCTAGATGAGTTCCTTAGGGGGTCTACTTTCCAAAATGGTGTCACTTGTGGGGGGTTTCTACTGTTTAGGTACATTAGGGGCTCTGCAAACGCAATGTCATGCCTGCAGAATATTCCATCTAAGTCTGCATTCCAAATGGCACTCCTTCCCTTCCGAGCCCTCCCATGCGCCCAAACGGTGGTTCCCCCCACATATGGGGTATCAGCGTACTCAAGACAAATTGGACAACAACTTTTGGGGTCCAATTTCTCCTGTTACCATTGGGAAAATACAAAACTGGGGGCTAAAAAATAATTTTGGGGGGACATTTTTTAATTTTTTATTTTCACGGCTCTGCGTTATAAACTGTAGTGAAACACTTGGGGGTTCAAAGTTCTCACAACACAACTAGATAAGTTCTTTGGGGGGTCTAGTTTCCAATATTGGGTCACTTGTGGGGGGTTTCTACTGTTTAGGTACATTAGGGGCTCTGCAAACGCAATGTGATGCCTGCAGACCATTCCATCTAAGTCTGCATTCCAAATGGCGCTCCTTCCCTTCCGAGCCCTCCCATGCGCCCAAAAGGTGGTTCCCCCCCACATATGGGGTATCAGCGTACTCGGAACACATTGGAGAACAACTTTTGGGGTCCAATTTCTCCTGTTACCATTGGGAAAATACAAAACTGGGGGCTAAAAAATAATTTTGGGGGGAAATTTTTTATTTTTTTATTTTCACGGCTCTGCATTATAAACTGTAGTGAAACACTTGGGGGTTCAAAGTTCTCACAACACAACTAGATAAGTTCTTTGGGGGGTCTAGTTTCCAATATTGGGTCACTTGTGGGGGGTTTCTTGTTGTGAATTAGACTTTTTGGCTCCCTCTTGTGGTTACTAGTGATATGACTCTGGGATTGTCTTTCCTCAGTTTGGCACCCACCTGGGTCGTTAGTCCAGGGGAGTTGCTGTATAAGCTTCCTGGATCCTTAGTCCAGTGCCTGGCATCGTTGTAATCAGATCCTTTCTGTTTGCTCCTGTCTGCTGGTCCGGGTTCGTGCAAAATTAAGCTAAGTCCTGCTTCTTTGTTTTTTGGTTATTTGCTTGCTCTCATTTTTGTCCAGCTTGTACTAAATGTGATTCCTGACCTTGCTGGAAGCTCTAGGGGGCTGGTGTTCTCCCCCCGGGCCGTTAGACGGTTCGGGGGTTCTTGAATATCCAGCGTGGATATTTTGATAGGGTTTTTGCTGACCATATAAGTCATCTTACTATATTCTGCTATTAGCTAGTGGGCCTCTCTTTGCTAAATACCTAGCTCATTCTTACGTTTGTCTTTTCCTCTTACCTCACCGTTATTATTTGTTGGGGGCTTGTATCCAACTTTTGGGGTCTTTTCTCTGGAGGCAAGAAAGGTCTTTCTTTTCCCTTCTAGGGTAAGTTAGTTCTCCGGCTGGCGCGAGATGTCTAGAACCAACGTAGGCACGTTCCCCGGCTGCTGCTATTTGTGGTGCTAGGATTAGATATATGGTCAGCTCAGTTACCACTGCCCTATGAGCTGTTTTTTTGTGTTTGCAGACTTAGTAATTATTTCTGAGACCCTCTGCCATTGGGGTCATAACAGTATGCCAGGCCAACATTGAATGTTTAATGCATTGCTGAAGTGGGATTATAAGAAAGGAAATTCTGAGTTTTTTTTTTTTTTTCCTCTCTTCCTCCCCTTTACCTCTGAGTGGCTTGTGCTTGCTGCAGACATGAATGTCCAGACCTTGATTACAAGTGTAGACCAGCTTGCTGCTCGTGTGCAGGGCATACAAGATTTTGTTACCAGTAGTCCAATGTCTGAACCTAAAATACCTATTCCTGAACTGTTTTCTGGAGACCGATTTAAGTTTAGGAATTTCAGGAATAATTGTAAATTGTTTCTATCTCTGAGACCCCGTTCATCTGGAGATTCAGCTCAGCAAGTTAAAATTGTTATCTCTTTTTTACGGGGCGACCCTCAGGATTGGGCTTTCTCGCTAGCACCAGGAGATCCGGCATTGGCAAATATTGATGCGTTTTTTCTGGCGCTCGGATTGCTTTACGAGGAACCCAATCTTGAAGTTCAGGCAGAAAAAGCCTTGCTGGCTATTTCTCAGGGCCAGGATGAAGCTGAAGGGTATTGCCAAAAATTTCGGAAATGGTCCATGCTTACTCAGTGGAATGAGTGTGCTCTGGCCGCAAATTTCAGAAATGGCCTTTCTGAAGCCATTAAGAATGTGATGGTGGGTTTCCCCATTCCTACAAGTTTGAATGATTCCATGGCGCTGGCTATTCAAATTGACCGGCGTTTGCGGGAGCGCAAAACCGCTAATCCTCTGGTGGTGTTGTCTGAACAAACACCTGATTTAATGCAATGTGATAGAATTCAGACTAGAAATGAGCGGAAAAATCATAGACGTCAGAATGGGTTGTGTTTTTACTGTGGTGATTCTACACATGTTATATCAGCATGCTCTAAATGCCTAACAAGGGTTGTTAGTCCTGTCGCCATTGGTAATTTGCAACCTAAATTTATTTTGTCTGTGACTTTAATTTGCTTATTGTCTTCTTACCCTGTTATGGCGTTTGTGGATTCAGGTGCTGCCCTGAGTCTTATGGATCTGTCATTTGCCAAGCGCTGTGGTTTTGTTCTTGAACCGTTGGTAAATCCTATTCCTCTTAGAGGTATTGATGCTACGCCATTGGCGGAAAATAAACCGCAGTTTTGGACGCAGGTAACCATGTGCATGACTCCTGAACATCGGGAGGTGATTCGTTTTCTTGTTCTGCATAAAATGCATGATTTGGTCGTTTTGGGTCTGCCATGGTTACAGACCCACAATCCAGTCTTGGATTGGAAGGCAATGTCTGTGTCAAGTTGGGGCTGTCAGGGAATTCATGCTGATTCCCCGCCGGTGTCTATTGCTTCCTCTACTCCTTCGGAAGTTCCTGAGTATTTGTCTGATTATCAGGATGTATTCAGCGAGTCCAGGTCCAGTGCTCTGCCTCCTCATAGGGACTGTGACTGCGCCATAAATTTGATTCCAGGTAGTAAATTTCCTAAGGGAAGACTATTTAATCTGTCTGTACCTGAGCATGCCGCAATGCGTTCGTATATCAAGGAGTCTCTGGAGAAGGGGCATATCCGTCCATCCTCTTCCCCTCTTGGTGCGGGATTCATTTTTGTGGCCAAGAAGGATGGATCTTTGAGACCTTGTATTGACTATCGGCTTCTGAATAAAATCACTGTTAAATTTCAGTATCCTTTGCCTCTGTTGTCGGACTTGTTTGCCCGGATTAAAGGTGCCAAGTGGTTCACCAAGATAGATCTTCGTGGTGCGTACAACCTTGTGCGCATTAAGCAAGGAGATGAATGGAAGACAGCATTTAATACGCCCGAAGGTCATTTTGAGTACTTGGTGATGCCTTTTGGGCTCTCTAATGCTCCCTCAGTGTTTCAGTCCTTTATGCATGATATTTTCCGGAAGTATCTGGATAAATTTATGATTGTTTATCTGGATGATATTCTGGTTTTCTCTGAAGATTGGGACTCACATGTGGAGCAGGTCAGGATGGTGTTTCAGGTTTTGCGTGAGAATGCTTTGTTTGTTTAGGGCTCAAAGTGTCTCTTTGGAGTACAGAAGGTTCCCTTTTTGGGGTTTATTTTTTCCCCTTCTGCTGTGGAGATTGACCCAGTCAAGGTCCGAGCTATTCATGATTGGACTCAACCCACGTCAGTTAAGAGTCTTCAGAAGTTCTTGGGTTTTGCTAACTTCTACCGTCGTTTTATCGCTAATTTTTCTAGCGTTGTTAAACCTTTGACGGATATGACCAAGAAAGGTTCTGATGTTGCTAACTGGGCTCCTGCAGCCGTGGAGGCGTTCCAAGAGTTGAAGCGCCGGTTTACTTCGGCGCCTGTTTTGTGCCAGCCTGATGTCTCACTTCCCTTTCAGGTCGAAGTGGATGCTTCTGAGATTGGGGCAGGGGCCGTTTTGTCGCCTAGAGGCCCTGGTTGCTCGGTAATGAGACCATGTGCTTTCTTCTCTAGGAAGTTTTCGCCTGCTGAGCGGAATTATGATGTTGGCAATCGGGAGTTGCTGGCCATGAAGTGGGCATTTGAGGAGTGGCGTCATTGGCTCGAGGGTGCTAAGCATCGTGTGGTGGTCTTGACTGATCACAAAAATTTGATGTATCTCGAGTCTGCTAAACGCCTGAATCCTAGACAGGCCCGCTGGTCATTGTTTTTCTCCCGTTTTGACTTTGTGGTCTCGTATTTACCAGGTTCAAAGAATGTGAAGGCTGATGCTCTTTCAAGGAGCTTTGTGCCTGACTCTCCTGGAGTCGCAGAACCAGTTGGTATTCTTAAAGAGGGAGTTATCTTGTCGGCCATTTCTCCTGATTTGCGACGTGTGTTGCAGAGATTTCAGGCTGGTAGACCTGACTCTTGTCCACCTGACAGACTGTTTGTTCCTGATAAGTGGACCAGCAGAGTCATTTCCGAGGTTCAGTCCTCGGTGTTGGCAGGGCATCCGGGAATTTTTGGCACCAGAGATTTGGTGGTTAGGTCCTTTTGGTGGCCTTCCTTGTCACGGGATGTGCGGTCATTTGTGCAGTCCTGTGGGACTTGTGCTCGAGCTAAGCCTTGCTGTTCTCATGCCAGCGGGTTGCTCTTGCCCTTGCCTGTCCCGAAGAGGCCTTGGACACACATTTCCATGGATTTCATTTCAGATCTCCCGGTGTCTCAGGGCATGTCTGTCATCTGGGTGGTGTGTGATCGCTTTTCTAAAATGGTCCATTTGGTGCCTTTGCCTAAGCTGCCTTCCTCTTCCGATCTGGTTCCTGTGTTCTTTCAGAATGTGGTTCGTTTACATGGCATTCCTGAGAATATTGTGTCTGACAGAGGATCCCAGTTTGTTTCCAGGTTCTGGCGATCCTTTTGTGCTAGGATGGGCATTGATTTGTCGTTTTCGTCTGCCTTTCATCCTCAGACTAATGGACAAACGGAGCGAACTAATCAGACTCTGGAGGCTTATTTGAGGTGTTTTGTTTCGGCAGATCAGGATGATTGGGTGACCTTCTTGCCGTTGGCTGAGTTTGCCCTTAATAATCGGCCTAGTTCCGCTACTTTGGTTTCGCCATTTTTCTGCATCTCTGGTTTCCACCCTCGTTTTTCCTCGGGACATGTGGCGCCTTCTGACTGTCCTGGGGTAGATTCTGTGGTGGATAGGTTGCAGCAGATCTGGAATCATGTGGTGGACAACTTAAAGTTGTCACAGGAGAAGGCTCAGCGTTTTGCCAACCGCCGCCGCGGTGTGGGTCCCCGACTTCGTGTTGGGGATTTGGTATGGCTGTCTTCTCGATTTGTTCCGATGAAGGTCTCCTCTCCTAAATTTAAGCCTCGCTTCATCGGTCCTTACAAGATATTGGAAATCCTTAATCCTGTGTCCTTTCGCTTGGATCTTCCGGTGTCGTTTGCCATTCACAACGTGTTCCATAGGTCTTTGTTGCGGCGGTACGTTGTACCTGTGGTTCCTTCTGTTGAGCCTCCTGCTCTGGTGTTGGTTGAGGGCGAGTTGGAGTACGTGGTGGAGAAGATCTTGGATTCTCGTCTCTCCAGACAGAGGCTTCAGTATCTGGTCAAGTGGAAGGGCTATGGTCAGGAGGATAATTCCTGGGTGGTTGCCTCTGATGTGCATGCGGCCGATTTAGTTCGTGCCTTTCACGCTGCTCATCCTGATCGCCCTGGTGGTCTTGGTGAGGGTTCGGTGACCCCTCCTTAAGAGGGGGGGTACTGTTGTGAATTAGACTTTTTGGCTCTCTCTTGTGGTTACTAGTGATATGACTCTGGGATTGTCTTTCCTCAGTTTGGCACCCACCTGGGTCGTTAGTCCAGGGGAGTTGCTATATAAGCTTCCTGGATCCTTAGTCCAGTGCCTGGCATCGTTGTAATCAGATCCTTTCTGTTTGCTCCTGTCTGCTGGTCCGGGTTCGTGCAAAATTAAGTCCTGCTTCTTTGTTTTTTGGTTATTTGCTTGCTCTCATTTTTGTCCAGCTTGTACTAAATGTGATTCCTGACCTTGCTGGAAGCTCTAGGGGGCTGGTGTTCTCCCCCCGGGCCGTTAGACGGTTCGGGGGTTCTTGAATATCCAGCGTGGATATTTTGATAGGGTTTTTGCTGACCATATAAGTCATCTTACTATATTCTGCTATTAGCTAGTGGGCCTCTCTTTGCTAAATACCTAGCTCATTCTTACGTTTGTCTTTTCCTCTTACCTCACCGTTATTATTTGTTGGGTGCTTGTATCCAACTTTTGGGGTCTTTTCTCTGGAGGCAAGAAAGGTCTTTCTTTTCCCTTCTAGGGTTAGTTAGTTCTCCGGCTGGCGCGAGACGTCTAGAACCAACGTAGGCACGTTCCCCGGCTGCTGCTATTTGTGGTGCTAGGATTAGATATATGGTCAGCTCAGTTACCACTGCCCTATGAGCTGGTTTTTTGTGTTTGCAGACTTAGTAATTATTTCTGAGACCCTCTGCCATTGGGGTCATAACAGATTCTACTGTTTAGGTACATTAGGGGCTCTGCAAACGCAATGTGACGCCTGCAGACCATTCCATCTAAGTCTGCATTCCAAATGGCGCTCCTTCCCTTCCGAGCCCTCCCATGCGCCCAAAAGGTGGTTCCCCCCCACATATGGGGTATCAGCGTACTCGGAACACATTGGAGAACAACTTTTGGGGTCCAATTTCTCCTGTTACCATTGGGAAAATACAAAACTGGGGGCTAAAAAATAATTTTTTGGGGAAATTTTTTATTTTTTTATTTTCACGGCTCTGCGTTATAAACTGTAGTGAAACACTTGGGGGTTCAAAGTTCTCACAACACAACTAGATAAGTTCCTTTGGGGGTCTAGTTTCCAATATTGGGTCACTTGTGGGGGGTTTCTACTGTTTAGGTACATTAGGGGCTCTGCAAACGCAATGTGACGCCTGCAGACCAATCCATCTAAGTCTGCATTGCAAATGATGCTCCTTCCCTTCCGAGCTCTGCCATGCGCTCAAACGGTGGTTCCCCCCCAGATATCAGGTATCAGCGTACTCAGGACAAATTGGACAACAAAATATAGGGTCTAATTTCTCCTGTTACCCTTGGAAAAATACAAAACTGGGGGCTAAAAAATAATTTTTGTGGAAAAAAAAATATTTTTTATTTGCACAGCTCTGCGTTATAAACTGTAGTAAAACACTTAGGGGTTCAAATCTCTCACAACACATCTAGATGAGTTCCTTAGGGGGTCTACTTTCCAAAATGGTGTCACTTGTGTTTTTTTTTTTACTGTTTAGGTACATTAGGGGCTCTGCAAACGCAATGTGACGCCTGCAGACCATTCCATCTAAGTCTGCATTCCAAATGGCGCTCCATCCCTTCCGAGCCCTCCCATGAGCCCAAACGGTGGTTCCCCCCCACATATGGGGTATCAGCGTACTCAGGACAAATTGGACAACAACTTTTGCGGTCCAATTTCTCCTGTTACCCTCGGGAAAATACAAAACTGGGGGCTAAAATATAATTTTTGTGGGAAAAAATTTTTGTTTTATTTTTACGGCTCTGCATTATAAACTTCTGTGAAGCACTTGGTGGGTCAAAGTGCTCACCACACCTCTAGATAAGTTCCTTAGGGGGTCTACTTTCCAAAATGGTGTCACTTGTGGGGGGTTTCAATGTTTAGGCACATCAGTGGCTCTCCAAACGCAACATGGCGTCCCATCTCAATTCCAGTCAATTTTGCATTGAAAAGTCAAATGGCGCTCCTTCGCTTCCGAGCTCTGTCATGCGCCCAAACAGTGGTTTACCCCCACATATGGGGTATCGTCATACTCAGGACAAATTGTATAACATCTTTTGGGGTCCATTTTCTCCTGTTACCCTTGGTAAAATAAAACAAATTGGAGCTGAATTAAATTTTGTGTGAAAAAAAGTGAAATGTTCATTTTTATTTAAACATTCCAAAAATTCCTGTGAAACACCTGAAGGGTTAATAAACTTTTTGAATGTGGTTTTGAGCACCTTGAGGGGTGCAGTTTTTAGAATGGTGTAACACTTGGGTATTTTCTATCATATAGACCCCTCAAAATGACTTCAAATGAGATGTGGTCCCTAAAAAAAAATGGTGTTGTAAAAATGAGAAATTGCTGGTCAACTTTTAACCCTTATAACTCCCTAACAAAAAAAAATGTTGGTTCCAAAATGATGCTAATGTAAATTAGACATGTGGGAAATGTTACTTATTAAGTATTTTGTGTGACATATCACTGTGATTTAATTGCATAAAAATTCAAATTTGGAAAATTGCGAAATTTTCAAAATTTTCGCCAAATTTCCGTTTTTTTCACAAATAAACGCAGGTACTATCACAGAATTTTTACCACTATCATGAAGTACAATATGTCACGAGAAAACAACGTCAGAATCACCAGGATCCGTTGAAGCGTTCCAGAGTTATAACCTCATAAAGGGACAGTGGTCAGAATTGTAAAAATTGGCCCGGTCCATAACGTGCAAACCACCCTTGGGGGTGAAGGGGTTAAGGGCATAAAAATTCAAAGTTGGAAAATTGCGAAATTTTCGCCAAATTTCCATTTTTTTCACAAATAAACGCAAGTTATATCGAATAAATTTTACCACTAACATGAAGTACAATATGTCATGAGAAAACAATGTCAATCACCAAGATCAGTTGAAGCGTTCCAGAGTTATAACCTCATAAAGGGACAGTGGTCAGAATTGTAAAAATTGGCCCGGTCCATAACGTGTAAACCACCCTTGGGGGTGAAGGGGTTAAACAATGCAATCAGAAAAGTGCTGACAAAAATATGGCAAAAACAGAAAAAATAATATGTCTAAAGCAACAATTATCATCCACCAAATAAAATGGCAGCATGCCTGCCATTCAGTAATATAATTTAGGAGATATTGATCTTGTGATATGTTTGATTCTGTCTGACTATTTTTCAGTAAGGGAAGGGGAGGATTCTCTAACAGTCCTGACTGCAAATTCTGATACAGGTTCACAATGGCACAATGGCTCCTTTAAATAAATGAAGTTTAAAGCAACTAACTTTAAGATGCTTGATATCTTCTTCTGTTTAATGTCCACAGGCAGATGTGCTTAATTTCATTTATTAGCATTTTAAAAACAGTTCCATTGGAATAAGCCAGAAGGTAATTCACAATGTTTTTTTAGTCTTAAGAAATAAACAAACTTATTGCATATTTTATAGTCAGCACATTCTTTTCATGGACCCTTCAAGCATTCTTTTCTAGGTCTAGTACATTTCTTAATTAGGCCTTAAAAGTAATGCCTATGAACTTTGCTGTTCTGCGATATTTACATAGTGGAAGAAGTTATCAACAGTTAGAAACTATTCCATATGTTTCAAACAAAATGAAGGATTTGAAATTCACATTAAATTTAATTTATATTGAATTCTAGACATAACAGAAATGTAAAATATATGAATAAGAAGAAAATAAAAGCGCACTCACCAGTTTTGAACTATCAGGGCGGTTTATTCACATGTAATCATGCGGTGCAGGGAGGGTTTGTGAATACAAAGAGGATGACAGCTGTTTCGTGCTGGGTATGCACTTCAACAGATCCAATGACGAGTGAGAGGGAGAAAAGGCTTTTTGACTGAAAAGGTCTTAAAACCCCTCCCATTATTCACTTCATCATAATGGACAATTAGCCACTATCCGGAGAGAAAGTATAGTGAAACAGTGAAACATTTAAAACAAAATAAAAACATTTAACGGGTGATGAATGATAACATTTAGGAAGAAATATACTATAATACAATAACAATGAAAAAGAGATCTCTTACAAAAAAACCGACATATCTACTCTGTCATTGAACCCTATTGGTCCAGATGCATTTGCTCTTAAAATCCACCTTGCCTCATTGCGCAAAAGTATGCGATTTAAATTACCGCCATCCTGTGGTAGGGAAGTTTTCTCTATCCCTGCAAAGCGGAGCATTTTTATATCCCCCCCCCGTGTTGTTCATTCATATGTTTTATCAAATGGGGGACTCCTTTGCCAGTGCGCAATGAGTTCAGGTGTTCTCTGAATCGGACAAACATGGGGCGAATTGTTTTTCCAATATAGAAAAAATCACAAGGGCAATATAAAATATATCCCACATGGGTTGTTCTACATGAGATAAAGTTACGTACTGTATGCGTTATTGGGCCGATTTTTAAAGTGGTCCCTGTTTGATGTTGATCACAGTAATTACAATGCCCACATCGGAAATTTCCTTTGGGCGCAGTATTTTGGAGCCAATTTTTACAAGGTGAAGTTACTCGGTTTCGAACTATTAAGTCCCCTATATTTTTACTGCGGCGGCAGGCAAAGAGGGGACCCTTTTCTGTCATTTCCTTCAGCGCTGGGTCTTGGCAAAGAATTTGCCAATTTTTTCGAATTGCTGTTCTAATTTGTGCGTCCATTGGACCATATTTAAAGCAAAAAATGAATTTTTTATCATTTTTAGATGTTTTCTCTTTTTTATTATTATATGCTTTTGCTTGTTCCAGAGCTGAGTTCAAAACTGATTGAGGGTACCCTCTATCTCTGAACCTTCCATATAATTCTTGGGATTGTTTTTGAAAACTCTCATCATTGCTGTTTATTCTTTTCACTCGCAGGAACTGGCTATAAGGTAAGGCTTTTTTTACGTACATTGGGTGGGCACTGTTGAAGTGCAGTAAGGAATTACAAGAAGAGGGTTTGCGATGTACTTCTGTGTGTAAAATACCATCAATTACTTTTAAACACACATCTAAAAATGTCAATTCTTTACCTCCAAACTCATGGGTGAACTGCATGTTCATGGTGTTGGACAGCGCCAGGTATTCCACAAACTGTGTGAAAGAGGCCTGGTCACCGTCCCACACCACGAACATGTCGTCCACGAATCTCACGTAGAATTTTATGTGTCTGAGGTATGGATTTTTCATTGAATATAATATACCTTTCTTCAAATACAGACAGGAAGAGGTTTGCCAGGGTACAGGAGACTGGTGTACCCATGGCGGTACCTTCTACCTGTCTGTACCAAGTATTATCAAATTGAAAGGTATTGTTTTTTAATATAAAGGTCAAGCCTTCCCTTATAAATGAAATAGTATTTAGGTCTGTAGGAGTACTTTTCAAAATTTCTTGGATTGCCTCTACCCCCGCATCTTGTGGGATACGGGTGTAGAGGCTCTCCACATCTATTGATGCTAAAGAAAATCCCTCTTGCCAGTCAAAATCTCGCAGAGTCTTTAGAAAATGTTTAGTGTCTCTTACATATGCCGGTGTATCACACAATAAAGGACGCAAGAGCCAGTCCATGTAGGCTGATAGAGGTTCCGTTATCGAACCCACCCCGGAAATGATAGGGCGTCCTGGCGGTTCCTCTAGGGATTTGTGGATTTTCAGTAAATGGTACCTATGCGGTTTTCTCGGAAATTCCGGGAAAAGTTTTTCCGCTTGTGTTTTTGACATGGTACCATTCTCCACAAAAACTCTCAAAAGGGAACGCAGTGAGTTCTGAATTTTAAAAGTGGGATCCCCTTTCAATACTTCATAGGTTTTTCTATCTGAAAGTTGTTTTAAAGCTTCTTTCATATAAAGCTCTTTTTTAAGGAGAACAGTGTTACCTCCTTTATCTGCTCTGCGAACTATAATGTCCGGACGTTTTTGTATATCTTTTATAGCTTCTAATTCTGTTGGTTTCAAATTTATACCAATTTTATTGTATAGTATTGCTTCCACGTCCTTCACTACTTGAGACCGCAGTAGCGGGGAATGACAGAAATTTAATTGTTAATTTAACGGATTTTCCTTTGAATGAGGCACATGTGTCAGCCCTGTCAAAGGGTTTGAATTATTGCCTCCCAGAGGAATTTGATATAGTTGATTTTAAGATATATCTGTATAAGGCTGTAAGAAAAGTTCACCTATATAAAACATTTACGCAAAAAACAGGTGATAATAATAAAAAACAAAATGAGAATGAGAAAAAAATATTTTCTGCAGAACAATCTTGTAAAATGGGCCCCCTAGGTTTTTCATTACTAATGGATCCCTCAGAAAATGTACAACAAGAAGCGGAGTTATTGGTTAGTTTAACTAATGATTTATTACCAAACACAAGAATGCCCCCAACAAGGCCTTTTAGAAAAGGGGTTAAATCCACATATGTCCCTCCGGTATCCCCAGGAAACCTAATTGATGCCTTTGAGGCTCAAGTAGTGAAGGACGTGGAAGCAATACTATACAATAAAATCGGTATAAATTTGAAACCAACAGAATTAGAAGCTATAAAAGATATACAAAAACGTCCGGACATTATAGTTCGCAGAGCAGATAAAGGAGGTAACACTGTTCTCCTTAAAAAAGAGCTTTATATGAAAGAAGCTTTAAAACAACTTTCAGATAGAAAAACCTATGAAGTATTGAAAGGGGATCCCACTTTTAAAATATAGAACTCACTGCGTTCCCTTTTGAGAGTTTTTGTGGAGAATGGTACCATGTCAAAAACACAAGCGGAAAAACTTTTCCCGGAATTTCCGAGAAAACCGCATTGGTACCATTTACCGAAAATCCACAAATCCCTAGAGGAACCGCCAGGACGCCCTATCGTTTCCGGGGTGGGTTCGATAACGGAACCTCTATCAGCCTACATGGACTGGCTCTTGCGTCCTTTATTGTGTGATACACCGGAATATGTAAGAGACACTAAACATTTTCTAAAGACTCTGCGAGATTTTGACTGGCAAGAGGGATTTTCTTTAGCATCAATAGATGTGGAGAGCCTCTACACCCGTATCCCACAAGATGCGGGGGTAGAGGCAATCCAAGAAATTTTGAAAAGTACTCCTACAGACCTAAATACTATTTCATTTATAAGGGAAGGCTTGACCTTTATATTAAAAAACAATACCTTTCAATTTGATAATACTTGGTACAGACAGGTAGAAGGTACCGCCATGGGTACACCAGTCTCCTGTACCCTGGCAAACCTCTTCCTGTCTGTATTTGAAGAAAGGTATATATATTCAATGAAAAATCCATACCTCAGACACATAAAATTCTACGTGAGATTCGTGGACGACATGTTCGTGGTGTGGGACGGTGACCAGGCCTCTTTCACACAGTTTGTGGAATACCTGGCGCTGTCCAACACCATGAACATGCAGTTCACCCATGAGTTTGGAGGTAAAGAATTGACATTTTTAGATGTGTGTTTAAAAGTAATTGATGGTATTTTACACACAGAAGTACATCGCAAACCCTCTTCTTGTAATTCCTTACTGCACTTCAACAGTGCCCACCCAATGTACGTAAAAAAAGCCTTACCTTATAGCCAGTTCCTGCGAGTGAAAAGAATAAACAGCAATGATGAGAGTTTTCAAAAACAATCCCAAGAATTATATGGAAGGTTCAGAGATAGAGGGTACCCTCAATCAGTTTTGAACTCAGCTCTGGAACAAGCAAAAGCATATAATAATAAAAAAGAGAAAACATCTAAAAATGATAAAAAATTCGTTTTTTGCTTTAAATATGGTCCAATGGATGCACAAACTAGAACAGCAATTCGAAAAAATTGGCAAATTCTTTGCCAAGACCCAGCGCTGAAGGAAATGACAGAAAAGGGTCCCCTCTTTGCCTGCCGCCGCAGTAAAAATATAGGGGACTTAATAGTTCGAAACCGAGTAACTTCACCTTGTAAAAATTGGCTCCAAAATACTGCGCCCAAAGGAAATTTCCGATGTGGGCATTGTAATTACTGTGATCAACATCAAACAGGGACCACTTTAAAAATCGGCCCAATAACGCATACAGTACGTAACTTTATCTCATGTAGAACAACCCATGTGGTATATATTTTATATTGCCCTTGTGATTTTTTCTATATTGGAAAAACAATTCGCCCCATGTTTGTCCGATTCAGAGAACACCTGAACTCATTGCGCACTGGCAAAGGAGTCCCCAGTTTGATAAAACATATGAATGAACAACACGGGGGGGATATAAAAATGCTCCGCTTTGCAGGGATAGAGAAAACTTCCCTACCACAGGATGGCGGTAATTTAAATCGCATACTTTTGCGCAATGAGGCAAGGTGGATTTTAAGAGCAAATGCATCTGGACCAATAGGGTTCAATGACAGAGTAGATATGTCGGTTTTTTTGTAAGAGATCTCTTTTTCATTGTTATTGTATTATAGTATATTTCTTCCTAAATGTTATCATTCATCACCCGTTAAATGTTTTTATTTTGTTTTAAATGTTTCACTGTTTCACTATATTTTCTCTCCGGATAGTGGCTAATTGTCCATTATGATGAAGTGAATAATGGGAGGGGTTTTAAGACCTTTTCAGTCAAAAAGCCTTTTCTCCCTCTCACTCGTCATTGGATCTGTTGAAGTGCATACCCAGCACGAAACAGCTGTCATCCTCTTTGTATTCACAAACCCTCCCTGCACCGCATGATTACATGTGAATAAACCGCCCTGATAGTTCAAAACTGGTGAATGCGCTTTTATTTTCTTCTTATACATTACAGTGGAATTGTTTTTTTCAAAAGCAGCACCAAGGTGGAACCTATGCAGCGGTTTTTGGTTTATTTGACAAAAGGTATAGATGGTGCGATTTCATGCCTCTGGAGCAAAAAGGGTCTGGCGTATAGCGGCTGTGCGATAGCATTTTTTTTTTTTTTTTCTTTATTGTGGACTGTAAAATATATGAATGTATTCAAGATGCTCGGATAGGCTTGAACAGATCCTATGTCATGTACTAGTTCTCATTTGCAGTGAAAGCACTTCTTTCTCTAGAGTATATTGAGCGAGTTAATGTTATCCTTTCAGTAGAAAAATATTTTGTCATTTGTCACTTTTCTTATTGGCAACATATGACAAATCTTTGAGTTTATAATGATTTATGCTATGTAGTATATTTAAGGGAAGCACAAGCTCTTCCACCAAAGAAATGAAATAGCTTTTTTTTTATTAGTATAGCTTAAATACCATTTAGCTGTTCTTTTTGCTTAAATGGAATCTGACAGCAGGTTTTTGCTTTCATATTACATAGCAAAACCCAGTGACAGATTCTCTTTAAGCACTATTAGATTTTTTTTTACAGTTTTTTTTAATTTAATACAGCATAGGATCTAAAAACAAGGAACAATTATAAAATAATGACTTATAGTACTTGTTTACAAATTGCATTTTTACAGCATTTATTCTGTTCATTTTGCCATGGAAAAAAATGCAGCATTTTACAGTACCAAAAGCCAGCAAACCCCTGGGCCTGTTGATGTCAGTGACAATAAAAAAGCTATTACCCCACTTGCCACTGCACCAGGGTAAGTGGGAAGACTGAGGCTAAGCACCACATGTGACACATTTTATGGATGCGCCTGAGGGCTGATGTTGTTAGCCTGGGAGGAGAGTGTATATCCATGGCCCCTTCCCTGGCTATTAATATCAGCCGACAGCTGTCTGTTTAGCCTTTGCTGATTAGAATTTATAGTGGGACCCTAAGCCATTTTTTCTCTGGATTCCCTATAAACTAACCAGTAAAGGCTAAGCAAACAGCTGTGGGCTGTTAAGAATAGCCTGGGAACATTTACAGCTTATAATAGCCCCTTACCCAGATTATTAATATTAGCCCCTAGCAGTCGGCTTTCCCTCTACTGGTTATAAAAAATACGCTGGAGCCCACACTGTTTTAAATTAATTAATTACTCGATAGATATACACCGGCCGTGGACTACCATAAGCATCAGATTCACCTGATCTCGCTGATCGCAGGAAAAGCAGGCGACGATGATGAGAGCTACTTTCAGTGCCTGGGAACAGAGCGAACTGTACAGCTTTTTCCAGGTGCTGGTAGGTGTCACACAGATGACACACGGATGTCATCCATGTGCACTTGTGCAGCATGCATTTCATCTGTGGTGCTGGTTATAAATGGACATGTCTGCAGGTTTTTAACATGGACGCACGGTCAATGTGAAAAACCTGACATGTGCGTACCATCATTGAATATAATGGGTGTGCGTGTGTCCATATTTGAGGTCTGTAAAAAATGGATGCATAGCATACGGACATGAAAAAAGGACATGTGAAGGGGGCCTTAAGTGAAGAATATAGTGATGTTGCAGAATTTTAGGCAGCATTTCTTTAACAATTATCTAAACTAGGTTGCTTGCATTTTGTCATGGCATTTTTTGGTGCATTTGTTTACATATGCTTTTATAACAGTTTTTCAGCTGCCTGCTTTGTCTCTTTTTGGAATGTCATATTTTAAATAAAACTGCTTTATTTTGGAAGACTCCTGTTATTTAGCTTTGATGAAATGCTTAAGATTTTTTTTTACCTGAGGATTGTCCACATCTCATGTAAGGCTATGGAAAAAATGTGCATATAAAATTCAGCGTACATGCACTAAAAACGAATGGAGGACAACCATTAAGTTTTGCTAAGCCAAATATCAAGAATTATTAAAAAATTTAATTTAAAACATGACATACCAAAAAGAGACACAGACTGCTGCATCAAAATAAAGATAAAATACATAAAATGCATTAAAACAGCACACAAAAAACACCTGAGGTGTGTTTTTCAAATCCGCAACATGTCAATTTCTCTTGCGCGTACGCTGAGCTTTCTATGCGAAATTTCCTCATAGATAATCTTTGATTGCCGAAATTTCGCAGATAAGAAACGCACATGCACTTTTAGTACGTTTCTACTGTGGAAACGCATCAAAAGTGCATGTAATCCAGACCTAAGTATCACAATAAAAGTTTTTAAAAGCAAAAACACCGGGAAGTATAAAAATTAAAGTAGTTTTATTTGCAGTATGACACACCAAACATAGACAAAAAACGCAGCATCAAAAACAGGATAAAAACTCATGTTAAAAAGATGCAATGAAAAAACGCAAGTAACCTAATTTAAATAATAGGCGCAGAAATGGTGCAGAAATTTTACAATATCAAAAATGTACCAAAAGCTCATTGTGGGAACGTACCTTAACCCCTTAGGCCGGCGTCACACTAGGCGTATGAAAATACGGTCCGTTTTTTACGGCCGTAATACGCAGTAATTGTCCCAAAACACTGTTCTGTATTCAATGCGAGGATGCGATTTTTACGGACAAATTTATCCATGTGTCATCGGTATGGCTTCCGTACGGCGTTTTTTTCTCGCAGGCTTGCAAAATGGACATATCATGGATCCATCGGCTCAAATATTCTAAAAAACATATATACAGTCTATGTATATATATATATATATATATATATATATATATATATATATATATGTCAGTGAGACACACATGTATATATATATTTATATTTAATTCAGCGCTAGATAGCAGAAAAGGCTATTAATATCTGCCCTCTGTCACTGGCTTTCCCACTCTGGCGGAGAAAATTGCGCGGGAGCCCACGCCAATTTTTTCCGGGATTTAACCCTTTAATTTAATAGTTAGAGACTCCAAATTTTACACAGAGACAATTGTTACATTAGTAAAGAGGAATATGTAATAAAAGAAGGGATATGAGATGGTTTACTGTATGTAAACCATGTCTCATATCATGTCGGGTTTGTGAAGGAGAGAGCAAAAGCCGGCAATTGAATTACCGGCTTTTCTGCTATCTAGCGCTGAATTAAATATAGATATATTTATATGTGTCCCACTGACATATATATATATATATATATATATATATATATATATATATATATATATACCTATTCTACTCTCTATGTGTACACATTTATTCTACCTATTCTATTCTGTCAGTGTGATTTTACTGTACACCTCACTGAATTGCCGGCTTTTCTATAGAACACGGTGCGTATTTCTCGCAAGTCACACGCATGGTCTGTGTGTAATCCATAATTTTCTCGCCCCCATAGACTTTCATTGGCGGATTTTTTGCGCAAAATGTAGCATGCTGCGATTTTCTACGCCCGTAACATGCCGTATATTATGGATGCGTAATATACGGCAGATAGGAGCTGCCCCATAGAGAATCATTGGGCCATGTGCAATGCGTATTTTCTGGACGTATTTTCTGCGCTCATACGTCCGTAAAACTCGCTAGTGTGACGCCGGCCTAAGTGACAGAGCCAATTTGGTACTTAATGACCGAGCCAATTTTTACAATTCTGACCACTGTCACTTTATGAGGTTATAACTCTGGAAAGCTTTAACAGATCCCGCTGATTCAGAGATTGTTTTTTCATGACATATTGTACTTCATGATAGTGGTAAGATTTCTTCGATATTACTTGCGATTATTTATGAAAAAAAATGGAAATATGGCGAAAATGTTTAAAATTTAGCAATTTTCAAACTTTGAATTTTTATGCCCTTAAATCAGAGAAATATGTCACAAAAAATAGTTAATAAATAACATTTCCCACATGTCTATTTTACATCAGCACAATTTTGGAAACAATTTTTTTTTTTGTTAGGGAGTTATAAAGGTTAAAAGTTGACCAGCAATTTCTCATTTTTACAACACCATTTTTTTTTAGGGACCACATCACATTTGAAGTCATTTTGAGGGGTCTATATGATAGAAAATAACCAAGTGTGACACCATTCTAAAAACTGCACCCCTCAAGGTGCTCAAAACCACATTCAAGAAGTTTATTAACCCTTTACGTGCTTCACAGGAACTGAAACAATGTGGAAGGAAAAAATGAACATTTCACTTTTTTTGCAAAGATTTTATTCAGAACCATTTTTTTTATTTTCACAAGTGTAAAAACAGAAATTTAACCATAAGATTTGTTGTGCAATTTCTCCTGAATACGCTGATATACCATATGTGGGGGTAAACTACTGTTTGGGCGCACCGCAGAGCTTGGAAGTGAAGGAGCGCCGTTTGACTTTTTCAATGCAGAATTGGCTGGAATTGAGATTGGATGCCATGTCACGTTTAGAGAGCCCCTGATGTGCCTAAACAGTAGAAACCCCCCACAAGTGACACCATTTTGGAAACTAGACCCCTTAAGGAACTTATCTAGATGTGTGGTGAGCACTTTGAACCCCAAGTGCTTCACAGAAGTTTATAATGTAGAGCCGTGAAAATAAAAAAATCGCATTTTTTCTACAAAAATCATATTTTTGCCCCCAAATTTTTATTTTCACAAGGGTAACAGGAGAAATTAGACCACAAAAGTTATTGTTAAATTTCTCCTGAGTACGTCGATACCCTATATGTGGGGGTAAACCACTGTTTTGGCGCAGGGCAGAGCTCAGAAGGGAAGGAGCGCTGTTTTGGAATGCAGACTTTGATAGAATGGTCTGCGGGCGTTATGTTGCATTTGCAGAGCCCCTGATGTACCTAAACAGTAGAAACCCCCCCACAAGTGACCCCATTTTGGAAACTAGACCCCCCAAGGAACTTATCTAGATGTGTGGTGAGAACTTTGAATGCCCAAGTGCTTCACAGAAGTTTATAATGCAGAGTCGTGAAAATAAAAAATATATTTTTTTTCCACAAAAAAGATTTTTAGCCCCCAAGTTTTTATTTTCACAAGGGTAGCAAGAGAAATTGGACCCCAAAAGTTGTTGTCCAATTTGTCCTGAGTATGCTGGTACCCCATATGTGGGGGTAAACCACTGTTTGGGCACACGGCAGAGCTCGGAAGGGAAGGAGTGCCATTTTGGAATGCAGACTTTGATAGAATGGTCTGTGGGCGTTATGTTGCATTTGCAGAGCCTCTGATGTACCTAAACAGTAGAAATTCCCCACAAGTGACCCCATTTTGGAAACTAGACCCCCCAAGGAACTTATCTAGATGTGTTGTGAGAACTTTGAATGCCCAAGTGCTTCACTGAAGTTTATAATGCAGAGTCGTAAAAATAAAAAATATATTTTTTTCCACAAAAAAGATATTTTAGCCCCCAAGTTTTTATTTTCACAAGGGTAACAGGAGAAATTGGACCTGAAAAGTTGTCCAATTTATCCCGAGTACGCTGATGCCCAATATGTGGGGGTAAACCACTGCTTGGGCGCACGGCAGAGCTCAGAAGGGAGGGAGCACCATTTGACTTTTTGAGCGCAAAATTGGCTGTCGTGTTTGGAGAGCCCCTGATGTACCTAAACAGTGGAAACCCCACAATTCTAAATCCAACCCTAACCCCAACACACCCCTAACCCTAATCCCAACCCGATCCATAATCCTAATCACAACCCTAACGATAATCACAACCCTAACCCCAAAACAACCCTAATCTCAACCCTAACCTTAACCCTAATCAAAACCCTAAATCCAACACACCCGTAATCCTAATCTCAACCCTAACCTCATACCTAACCCTAATCCCAATACACCCCTAACCCAAATCCCAACCCTAACCTTAACCCTAATCCCAAACCTAACCCTAATCCCAAACGTAACCATGCCAACCCTAACCCTAATACCAACCATAATCCAAACCCTAACCCTAATCCCAACTCTAACCCTAACTTTAGCCCCAACCCTTGCCCTAACTTTAGCCCCAACCCTAACCCTAACTTTAGCCCCAACCCTAACCCTAGCCCTAACCCTAACTTTAGCCCCAACCCTAACCCTAGCCCTAACCCTAATTTTAGCCCCAACCCTAGCCCTAACCCTAACTTTAGCCCTAACCCTAACCCTAAATTTAGCCCCAACACTAACCCTAAATTTATCCCTAACCCTAGCCCTAACTTTAGCCCCAACCCTAGCCCTAAGGCTACTTTCACACTTGCGTCGTGTGGCATCCGTCGCAATCCATCGTTTTGGACAAAAAACGGATCCTGCAAATGTGCCCGCAGGATGCCTTTTTTGCCCATAGACTTGTATTGCCGACGGATGGCCACACGTCGTGTCCGTCGTGTTCTGGATCCGTTTTGTTTTGGCGGACCGTCGTCACAAAAAAAAGTTCAGTGTAAGCTTTTTTTTGTACGTCGCGTCCGCCATTTCCGCGCATGCGTGGCCGTAACTCTGCCCCCTCCTCCCCAGGACATAGACTGGGCAGCAGATGCATTGAAAAACTGCATCCGCTGCCCACGTTGTGCACAATTTTCACAACGTGCATTGGTACATTGGGCCGACGCATTGCGACGGCCCTGTACCGACGCAAGTGTGAAAGAAGCCTAACCCTAGCCCTAACCCTAACCCTAGCCCTAGCCCTAACCCTAAATTTAGCCCCAACCCTAACCCTAACCCTAAATTTAGCCCCAACCCTAACCCTAACCCTAACCCTAATTTTAGCCCCAACTCCTCTTTCCTGCTGGCCGGCAGATGGCAGCAGATGGCGGGCGCACTGCGCATGCGCCCGCCATTTTCTTTCCCGATGAAGAAGCCGGCAGACATGAGGGGACGCAGGAGGACCCAGGGACACCGGTAAGTATGATAGGGTCCCCGAATCCCCCTATTTCTCTGTCCTCTGATGTGCAATCACATCAGAGGACAGAGAATGACAGATCGTTTTTTTTTTTGCGACCGCCGGTAAACAGTTAATTACCGGCGATCGCAAAACAGGGGTAGGTAAAAACCGACCCCGATCATGTTCTTTGAGGTCTCGGCTACCCCCTGCAGCCGAGACCCCAAAGATCCTCTGGGTGCCGGCCGGCGGGCGCACTGCGCATGCGCCCGCCATTTTTTTGCCAGAAAAAGATGAAGGCACCCATCGGGAGCCACGAGGAGCACTGGGAGAGACAGGTGAGTATCGTGGGGCTATCGGGGACCCCATTTCTCTGTCCTCTGATGTGCGATCACATCGGCGGACAGAGAAATTAAAAGGGAAATTGCGTTTTTTTGTTTTTTTTTGTGATCGCCGGTAAACGGTTAATTCTTGGCGATCGCAACTCGGGGGTCGGTAAAAAACCCCCGAATCATGTTCTCTGGGGTCTCGGCTACCCCCAGCAACCAAGACCCCAGAGAAGATCCGGCTCTGGGGGGCTCTATTCACTTTTTCCACAGAGCCGTTAATTAACGATGCTGTGGTTTAAGTACCCTTAACTGCCGACGTTAAAAGGCGTATCGGGGGTCGTTAAGGGGTTAAAAAAAAAACCACTGTGTGTAAAGGTTCTCTATAGTTTTTTTTATTTTCATTCATGTTTTTTTTTTATTTACTAAATATGCATTTATAGATATTTTTTAGAGATTTGCTTATTTTCTTTTACACCCATTTATAATTGTCACTTTGTTACTGATAAGCATGAGGGATCCATAGTATATAGAAGATTTTGTAATTTTAAATATTAGAGGACTACAGTTGTCTTTTAAGACCTGTGGGGACATTATAATGATCTACACATAGATAATCGCCTACTGATTTGTTCAATTTCCTCAATTTATTAAAAGTGTTCATCCTCCATTTATTAGAATTGTAATAAGCTACACTATTTCCAATCCCTGTCAGCACTAATTACCTTGGAGCTTTTCAAATTTTTATTTTACCAACTGCAGTTAACTTGTTTATTCACAAAGTACATCTAAGCTATATAACTATTAAACTGGAGGCACAAAGTGTTGGTGTGTGAGACCTAAGCTGTGAAATTGCCTCACTCTTGATAGCCAGGTCTTGGTTCCCAAAATAAAATAAAGGGAACTTGAAAACAAAATGTACCCCTGTATGATACTGTAGTATATTTAAAAAAGAAATTTAATGTTGGGTATGTGAACCAGGACTAGTTCAGCACCTATGTCATACATTCCTGCCAACGACGGCATGATTGACATCTCAGCAGCAGAGAAAGCAGGGAGGAAGTCCAATAATGCAATATGCTGAAAAAACATGTAATATGTTGAAAAAGAAAATGGACAGCATCTCCAAAAATCATGCATTGATCTAATGCCGCTAGGCAAAAATATATATAACTGAACATGAGGTTCTTAGTTTAACATTCTGATCAGACTGTATGAAGCCCATTGCCATGTCACCACAAACCTCTCAGTGGGTCCCTATCACCCTAACGGAGTGGAATTGTGCACTGACCGCCGCAGCGACAATGCACTGACAGGGCGGTGGCCTAGTGCCTCACAGTGCCCATGCTGCAAGACTGAGTCTCCATGACTCTAGACCGCACCGCCCCACCAGCACAAAATCACAGCAACAATGGCCGCCACACAGCAACCACTTCAAAAGAAAATAGCATTAAAACTCACTTTCCTCAAGCTCTCCAGTGAGAGCAAAATGGGCTAGACAACTTTCTTTGCAGTCTCCTGCTAATTTAAAATCACCTGTGCCAAAAGGGAGGAGTGCACATCCAAAGAAAAAAAGACAGATCATGCAATATGCTGAAAAAGAGAATGGACAGCATCTCCAAAAATCATGGTGCCTCACAATGCCCATACTGCAAGACAAAGTCCCCATGACTCCAGACCGCGGAGCTCCATCAGCACAAAACCAGATCAATGTATGATTTTTGAAGGTGCTCTCCGTTCTCTTTTTCAAGATAAAAAGTGCAATTTCTCCTCCTCTTCTCATCCTGGGATATCAATTATGGCACTGTGGATGTGATACCAGCGCACTGCTGACATGAGTGACAGCAGTCCTGGACTACTCTTGGCACATTCACACATTACACATTTTTTTAAAACATATTGCTAATGTCCTTAAGCAAAAATACTTAGTCATAATAAAAGAAGGACCACGTTAAGTCCTCATATTCCCTACTGATGAATCAGACAAGTGCCCATAAACTGTAGATAGCTATGAGGTAAACTCTAGTTAAAGATATTCTCCACTTCTGGACAACCTCTGCTTAATTAATTCAGGATCCTAATTCTAGAAAAGAAAAACAATCTATAGTACTCCCCATAGCAGTGCCGTTCCAGTGATGTCAGTGTGGCACTCCGGGAGTCCAGTTGCCACAGTGGCATTGCTGCCCTCACAGGGGGTGATGTCATACCTGGAAACAGGGAGGGGTCCCATTACCAGGTAATACCAGCATCCAACACCTTTCCTACTCCAGACCAGAAGGGGGAGCTCTAACACTCGGTTTCATGGGAGCTTCCCTATAACTTCGGGCCTGCAGGCGGAGTTAGTTTATTGAGTAGTCTGAGAGTGAGAGGAGAGGGCAGAAGTCGAGGAGAACCTGGGGAGTGGAGCTGTAACCAGGCTCACTCCAGAACAGAGCTCTGACAAACAGTATGCCTGAGTCCTTGGCTGTGTGGGTGCTGTATGCCCCGACAACCAAATCTCGAGGGCAAGTGACTGCAAGTTCCCTGACCACACCGAACACCCAGAGGCACCACAGCAGACCAAGAGCCTGGGGCTACCAGATAAAAGGCAGTGCTCCTGAAAGGCTCACGCTGTCTGCCATACAGGTTAGAAGCAACACGCAGGAGAGGGACTTGTGCAGAGCTTCAGGCAGCAAGAACCTAACAGAATAGTGCAGAAGGAATGCCTCCAAACCCATCTGGCTAGGTGGATCCTAAGTTGCTTCCAGGCTGCTCGGGCCCCATCATCACCTGTTACCAGTGCCCCGGACCGCATCTGCAATTACCAAGTAAAGGTAAAGAATACTACAATCCTTGTGTCCTCCACTAATTTCCCGCACCCTCAGTCCTGCACCCCAACATCCACGATTCCTTTCAAAACTATACCGGTGGCCCTTGGGCCCCGCCCCACCTGTGGGGAACAGAACCATCCCAGCTGCATCACCATCGGCCCCAGCAGTTTCCTTAAGTAGCGTCGGCCCCTCATTACCGAACACCACAGGTGGCATCATGTTAAATCCCCTACAATCTTTCCCTCATTATTTTTATTGGATGCCCATGGCCACGGACCGGGTCACAGCTGCCGTGACAACCCCAGATGAGCCATCGGACCCAGCCTGAGTACCCCACTGCCCTAGCGGGCGCTCCATCAGCACAGCTGTTCCCAGAATGTAATTTGTTGTATCATGTGCCAGCTGTAGCCAGTGAGTGGCCGCCCCTTTGCCACCCCTCACAACCTGATGTACTAAGCATCGGACCTCAAGTATATAGTGACAAATACTGGGGTGAGTGAAAATGGAAAATCCTACTGCAGGTTCCCTTTAAAAATGGGAACTGGAAATTGAAAGGGTCATTGAAACTCAAATCAAAACAGATTATTATTTCTGTCTGTTGTTTTTCCTTTTATGCTGTTTACCTTGTTTAACTGGAAGAACAAATTAAATAACTCTTGTCTTTTATACTGTTGTGCTCAAAAGTTTACATACTCCGGCAGAATCTTTGCTTTCTTGACCTTTTTTCAGAAAATATGAATGATAACACCAAAACTTTTTCTCCACTCATGGTTAGTGGCTGGTTGAAGCCATTTGTTTTGGGTTGTCATTATGATTTGAAAAGAGAAAACACAGTAGTTTGACAATAGTTCACACATCCCATTTCTTAATACCGTGTATTGCCCCCTCTATCATCAATGACAGCTTGAAGCTTTTTGTGGTAGTTGTGGATGAGGTTCTTTATTTTCTCAGATGGTAAAGCTGCCCACTCTTCTTGGCAAAAAGCCTCCAGTTCCTGTAAATTCCTGGGTGTCCGGACTCTGAACATTTTTTACCTTTTGTGCATTACTGCCCTCTTCCAAGATGGCGTCTTTGGTCTCATGTGCACTGTGTCTTCCTGCTATAAAATTCCACCACAGCCTTCAGTCTGTGCTAGAGTATTCTGCCTTGCATCCAGCTCCTGACCTCTGATTACTCCCTGGCTATACACCTGCTCCTGTGAACCTGTGTGGTGATCCTGCTACTCTGCTCTGAGTTCCTGCTGCATACACAAGTCTCCAGTAATCCTCCTTCATCTGCTGCTCGTGTTTACTTCATCTGCATTTGCTGGACATGTAAGCTGCTGCTGCTTTGCTATAACCTGAGACTATTAACCAGGCCTCCCTGGTTGAGCTAAGATATGATTTGAACTGCCTATAAGCATATCTATCTGTGTCTGGACTAAGACAAGGATTTATTTGTGTCAAATATCCTCAAGAATAACTGTGCTTCATAGACTTTCTGCTTGATTGCATTTTTCTCTGAAGACTGCTAAGCTGCATTTATTATTTGCACCAAGTGTTGTGGACTTGAGTTTCTCTCTGCACCTGTTTGAATCACCGTGTGATAATATAGACTTTACCACTTATAAAACTGTGTCCTGTAGTTGTCTTGTTCCACGCAAAGAGTCTCCTGAGTTATCCCCTATAGTTATTACACTGGGCTGTCTAGCATGAACTGTGCATTTGAGATCTCCCCAGAGTGGCTCAATAGTATTGAGGTCAGGAGACTAAGATGGCCACTCCAGAACCTTCACTTTGTTCTGTTGTAGCCAATGACAGGTCGACTTGGCCTTCTGTTTTGGATCGTTGTCATGTTGGAATGTCCAAGTATGTCCCATTCGCAGCTTCCGGGGTGATGAGTGCAAATTTGCCTCCAGTATTTGCTGATAACGTGCTGCATTCATCTTTCTTTCACCTTTGACCAAGTTTCCTGTGCCTTTGTAGCTCACATATCTCCAAAACATCAGCGAGCCGCCTCCGGCGTTACAGTAGGAATGGTGTTCCTTTCATCATAGGCGTTGTTGACCTCTCTTCAAATGTAAAGTTTATGGTTGTGGCCAAAAAGTTCAGTTTTGGTCTCATCACTCCAAATTACCTTGTTCCAGAAGTTTTGAGGCTTGCCTCTGTGCTGTTTTGCATATTGCAGGTGAGATACTTTGTGTCATTTACGCACCAATGGCTTTCTTCTGGCGACTCGACCATGCAGCCCATTTTTCTTCAAATGCCTCCTTATTGTGCATCTTGAAACAGCCACATTGCCAGTTTTCAGAGAATCCAGTATTTCAGCTGATGTTATTTGTGGGTTTTTCTTTGCATCCTGAACAATTTTCCTGGCAGTTGTGGATGAAATTTTTGTTGGTCTACCTGACCGTGGCTTTGTTTTTACAGAGCGCCTGATTTTCCATTTGTTAATCACAGTTTGAACGCTGCTGACTGGCACTATCAATTCCTTGGATATCTTTTTGTATCCCTTTCCTGTTTAATATTGTTCAACTACCTTTACCTGTAGATCCATTGACAATTCTTTTGCTTTCACCATGACTCACAATCCAGAAATGTCAGTGGCTGGATGAAAGATGCAAGAGTCCGTCTTGATCCCACAAACTCACTCAGCTTTTATGTACACACACTGATTACAAGCAAACAGGTCACAGGTGAGGATATTACTTATAGTAGCCATTCAAACCCATTTGAGTCAACTTCTGTGCATGTTATCAGGCCAAAATCGCCAGGGTATGTGAACTTTTGATCAGGGTCATTTGGATGTTTTGGGTTCATCCAACCACTAACCATAAGAAAGTAAAAATTCTGCTGAGGTATGTAAACTTTTGAGCACAACTGTATTATGTTGATCATGCTTTCTATTTGCTTTAATCTCAGGCTATGTTACAGCCTCAAGAAAAAAGTACAGTCATTTAAAGGGCATCTGTCACTTAAGATAAACTCCCTAACCTGTCTATATGTTCATGCAGGTTGTAGGAAGTTGAATAAAATGTTATCTTGATATCAGCGATCCGATACCTTATTCTAGTTATACCCATCATTTTCTTAATATGTAAATGATCTGTTAAGATTTATGAGCCAGACATAGATCTCCCTGAGTATCTACCTCTAAAGATTAAAGTAGATGAATGTGGGCTTTACCAGTGTGAAACATGTAATGACTGACAATCTGCATTCCTGATCTAAAAGTCTTATACTGGTAACTCGCTCTCCTTTCATTTATAATAAGCTCTGGAGGCAGATTCTCAGGGAGATCTGTATCCGGCGAATAGATCTTAACAGCTCATTTACATATTAAGAAAAAACTGGATTAATATGGAATAAAACATCAAATCACAGATATCAATACACGATGTTCCAAATTATTATGCAAATTATATTTTTCTCAGATTTTCCTAAATGGTCGGTGCAAATGACATTCAATCTAATAAAAGTCTTCACCCGTTAGAGTATACATTGAATTTTATTGAAGAAACCTCCCAATGGTAACAGTATAATCTCCAAAATGAATAAAAACTCAAAATGCACTGTTCCAAATTATTAGGCACAGTAGAATTTCTAAACATTTGATATATTTTAAAGAACTGAAAATGCTCATTTGTGGAATTTGCAGCTTTAGGAGGTCACATTCACTGAACAAAAAAGCTATTTAACTCCAAAACATCCTAACAGGCCAAGTTACATGTTCACATAGGAACCCTTCTTTGATATCACCCTCACAATTCTTGCATCCATTGAACTTGTGAGTATTTGGAGAGTTTCTGCTTGTATTTCTTTGCATGAAGTCAGAATAGCCTCCCAGAGCTGCTGTTTTGATGTGAACTGCCACCCACCCTCATAGATCTTTTGCTTGATGATATTCCAAAGGTTCTCTATAGGGTTGAGGTCAGAGGAAGATGGTGGCCACACCATGAGTTTATCTCCTTTTATGCCCATAGCAGCCAATGAGGTATTCTTTGCAGCATGAGATGGTGCATTGTCATGCATGAAGATGATTTTGCTCCTGAAGGCATGTTTCTGTTTTTTCCAGTAATGAAGAAAAGAAAATCCGCACCGCTGCTTTTCATGAACCCATAAATCTTATATCACCATACAGCTGTATTATCAATGCCTTTAAGAAAACCATTCAGGCCATCTCGGGTGCTACATCCATAAACAAAACCATAGTCCAATGTTGAAAAGAAAAATGATGTGCACTCACCGGTCCCGTAAATTAGTTTCTCTTATTCGGACATATGGCAGTTACAGACAGGGAGAAACGTGTGGGTAAAAGGACGACAGCTGTTTCGCACCAATGTGCTTCTACAGGTCCCAACCTGTTTCTGCTTGTGAACACTGTTTAGGGGTGGTCAAATAGTAGGTTTATAAACAAAAGCAAGCCTTTGAAGGATCCTGCACCTTGAGGTTTGAAGGACTCCAGAGGCACTAGCAACTTCAAATATCTGTTTGCTGGTTTGTAATGGCTTTTTAGCAGCTGCTCTCTTAATCCAATGAACTTGCCTGACAGAAACCTTCCTCATGATGCCTTTATCAGCATGAACATGTCTGTGCTCAGATTCAACCACAAATCTCTTAACAGTATGATGGTCACGCTTAAGTTTTTGGGAAATATCTAATGTTTTCATCCTTTGACCAAGGCATTGCACTATTTGATGCTTTTCGGCAGCAGAGAGATCCTTTTTCTTTCCCATGTTACTTGAAAACTGTGGCCTGCTTAATAATGTGGAACATCATTTTTAAGTAGTTTTCCTTTAATTAGAATCACCTGGAAAACTAATTATCTCGTGTTTAAGATTGATTTCAGTGATCCATTGAGTCCTGAGACACACCATTCAAGAGTTTATTTGACAAACAAAACAATTAAATCTTTATGACACTTAAATCCAGTTTGCATAATAATTTGGAACGTGGTGTATATAATTTTAGACAATAGCAATTGGATACAATAAAACTTAACCTTTAATAGGTTCATTAAAAATATCATGAAAAATAGAAGAAAATGGGGGGAGGGGTACCCTAGTGATAAAAGTGCCCTGGTATCCAACACAGAAAAGGAAGACAAAAAAGCAAAAAAATCAAAAACACACAAAATGTACAAGCTGACAGCACTATTAATCCCTGAGCCAGTAAATGTCACAGTCAGAGAAATCAAGCAGATTTCCGTTTAAGTGGAAAATGAGGAAAAAGACTCTATTTAAACCACTTTCAAGAGAACCAAAATAGAAAAGGACCACCGATTGGATGAGTTGCAATATTTTATATGGTCAAGGTTGCATGCAAGGTATGTCCCTGTATGGGCTAATTCCCTCTCCACTACCATAAATGCGAACCTGTATCCAGTGGCGTAACTACAAAGTTATGGGCCCCGGTGCGAACTTCCAAATGGGGGCCCCCCACTGCAGCCCTGCCATACAATTCAATGTAACCCCCATAGAATACAATGCAGCCCCCCTCATAGTATAATGCAGCCCCTCCATATAGGGGCAGTGAGAAAGACACGAGCAAATGGTGACGAGGGGGCAGGGGAGAGGGCACAAGGGGATTAGGGGAGACAGGCACAAGGGTAACATAGGGGGGCTAGGGAGCAAGGAAGACAGGCACAAGGGGACACATGGGGGCTAGGAGGCAGGGGAGAAGGTTACAAGGGGACTAGTGGGCAAGGGAGACTGATACAAGGGGACAAGGGAGACTGACACAAGGAGACTAGTGGGCAAGGGAGCCTTACACAAAGGGCACACGGGGACAAGTGGGCAAGGGAGACTGACACAAGGGGCACAAGGGGACTAGTGGACAAGGGAGACTGGCACAAGGGGACACAGGGACTAGTGGGCAAGGGAGACTGACACAAGGGGACACATGGGGACTAGTGGGCAAGGGAGACTGATACAAGGGGACACATGGGGACAAGGGATACAAGCACAGGGGGACACACAGGGACAAGTGGGAAAGGGAGACTGACACACAGGGACTAGTGGGCAAGGGAGACTGACACAAACACAAGGGGACATAGGAGACTGACACAAGCACAAGGGGACAAAGGAGACAGGCACATGGGGACACACAGGGACTAATGGGCAAGGGAGACTGGCACACGGGGACAAGGGACACAAGCATAAGGGGACAAGGAAGACAGGCTCAAGGGGACACATGGGCCTCTGACCTGCCAGAGCCGCTTGCAGCGGCGACCGCTGCGACCGTGGTAGTTACGCCCCTGTCTCACACACACACACACACACTACAGATATCACACACACACATACTACAGATATCACACACACATACTACAGATATCACACACACACACACACACACTACAGATATCACACACACACACTACAGATATCACACACACACACTGCAGATATCACACACACACACACTACAGATATCACACACACACACTACAGATATCACACACACACACACACACACTACAGATGTCACACACACACACACTACAGATGTCACACACACACACACACTACAGATATCACACACACACACACTACAGATATCACACACACACTACAGATATCACACACACACATACTACAGATATCACACACACTACAGATATCACACACACATACTACAGATATCACACACACACTACAGATATCACACACACATACTACAGATATCACACACACACTACAGATATCACACACACATACTACAGATATCACACACACACACATACTACAGATATCACACACACGATACAGATATCACACACATACTACAGATATCACACACACACTACAGATATCACACACACACATACAGATATCACACACACACACACACACACACACACACACACACTACAGATATCAGACACACACACACCAGATACCAGCTTATATACACAACTCACAATCTCCTCTCTGGTACAGGGGTGGCTGATGTAAACCGGCTGCAGCTCCTCAGCTTCTCATGACTAAAGCGGCTCTGTCCCGCACCTCCCCCCTGCTCTCGCCTTCTGTCCCGGGGCTGCAGAGTGCAGAGCAGGAGAAGCTGTCTCACCGTGATGACTGGAGCTGCTTCCTGTCTCTCATGTGCCCCAGCTGCCTCCTCCCCCTAGATACGCCTCGGACTGTTGCCATGCAGGAGGAATCTCTGCCTATGGATTTAGAGTGTGATGTCAGAAAATCTCCCATAGGTTTAAAGTTCATTCTCTGTCCTCCGGAGTACACGCCTGCGTAAGGCAATCTTGGCGTGTACTATGGAGGACAGAGAATGAACTTCAATCCAATATTGCAGCCAGGATGCAGCCAGCGGGTAAGGAAAGGGTAAATCAAACACCCGAAAACCCCGCCCATATGACTGAAAATTGTTCCCTCCAAATTCAGGTGACAGAGTCCCTTTAAAGTCTAGGTGTCCCCATACTTGTATCCATAGAATGTGAGTGTATATACAGCTCTGGCAAAAATTAAGAGACCACCACATCAAAACCCTGTCATGGGCAGCCCAATCTCCAGACCTGAACTCCATTGAAAACCTCTAGAATGTAATTAAGAGGATGTTGGATAGTCACAAGCCATCAAACAAAGAAGAACTGCTTAATTTTTTGCACCAGAAGCAGTGTGAAAGATTGGTGGAAAGCATGCCAAGATGCATGAAAGCTGTGATTAAATATCATGGTTATTCCACAAAATATTGATTTCTGAACTCTTTCTGAGTTAAAACATTAGTATTGTTACTTCTAAATTATTATGAACTTGTTTTCTTTGCATTATTGCACCTTTTTTTTATTTTGACCATTTTTCTTTGTCAGAAAAAAAATACAAAATGTATTGCTTGGAAATTTGGAGACATGTTGTCAAAAGTCTATAGAATAAAAGAACAATTTACATTTTACTAAAAAATATACCTATAAAGAGAAAAATCGGACAAACTGAACAAAACTGCTAATACCCAAGAGAGGTTTAAATTAATGCATGTATCTCAATCATCTACAGGTTCCAGTCATCATAATTTTTTTTCTAGTTCAGGGTCCATTTTGTCAATTTCCGTTCATAAAATTATTGCTTATTTTGAAGCTGAAGACTATAAGACAAATCTAATAAACAATAAGATCCATACCAAGCTGATAAACTACATAGGGATTTGTCACATTGAGAAACTTTTTATTGATTTTTTAACATAAATCCTGTAGAACTAGAACCTTTTTTTAATTTTAGTATGTAGTGTGTGCCTCATATAACATGTCTAAAGTCTGCTAGTCTAATGAAGCTGTTACATGCGATCTATGGTCTTTAGCTATGCTTACAGATTTGTACTAGCTCAAGTGATTGATATTTGAAAATGTCGTGCATTGTTATGGTCCAACACACATAATAATGCAATATAAATCCATATAAATATTATATATTTGGAAAAGTCGGACACTTATTGATGAAAATCATCATATGCTTTCTTCTGTTTAAAAAAAATTATCCTATATTTTCCTAATATTGAGGCTTTTAAAAAATAGGTCATCCCCCACAGATCAGAGGCATAAAAAGTAAAAAAAAACCAAGACATTTATCTGAGTGTTTTTCATGGACACATGGTTAGGTTATAATGGGTGTGTACCGGATCCGTAAAAAAAATGGATACATGTGTAAGGGAAATGCAGACGTGTGAAGGAGGCCTCATATATAGAATTTATTTACATGTTTGTAAATCTGCAAGTTAACATTGGCATGCTGAGTCCTAAAGGTGTGTAATATGCACTCTGTTAGGATTTGCAAAAGTTTGGGCGACATGCATGATTAGCACCTAGTAGTACCCTCTTTTGCAAATATCACATCTTGTAAACACTTTTTTTTAAGCCAGCCAAGAGTCTTTCAAATTTTGTTTGAGGTATTTTCATCCTTTCTTCCTTGAAAAATTCTTCGAGTTCTATTTTTTAGGAATATGATTCCCTTGATCCTTTTACTATAATGTCTTGTGTTGACTCCAAGACTTGCCCTGCCTGAGTCCTTTACAATCTTCCTTTGTTCTGTACTACTATTAATTCTGGTGGAAAAATATTTTACTAAATGTTGTTGTATTATGTAATAATAAAGACCCTTTTGTATTCATTATAGACAGACTTTTTGACTTCATCTTTCTAAGTTTTCATGCATATTTATAGGAGTGTTCTGTCACGCTAATGATAATTTCTAGGTGGCTATTTGGCCTTTTATTAAAACTTTTGAGATGATTATTGCTCTGTTTGTTTCCCTTTAAAATTCTTCTACATTATCCCAAACTTCAGGTTTTTTTTACTTCCTAGCAGGAGGCAGCATTCTTATGCTGATACCTACTGGACACAATAATAATCTCCCTCCAAAACAAATGTGGCACCCCTGGAGTCCGGTTGCCAAAGTGGCATTGCCTCCCTCACAGGGAGTAATGTCATGCCTGGAAGCAAGGAGGGGTCCCCTTACCAGGTGTCAGTAGGACAGAAGTACAGCAGAACCTGGGGAGTGGAGCTGTGATAAAACTCACCCCAGAGCTGAGCACTATTAACCGGATACTGGAGTCCGTGGTTGCATGGGTACTGAAGTCTCGGCAGCTAAATCCAGAGGGCAGGCGACTGCAGGTCTCCTGACCCAATCTAATACCCAGCGGCACAGCAGCATACCAGAGGCTGGAGCTGACACAAAGGAGCACCACCTGTGATAGGCTCGAGCTGCCTGCTATGCAGGCAACGGTTTGTTTTTAAAAACAGAGAGAGACAATTAGCAGCAGGAGGGTGAGCTGTTAGGCAGCAAAGAAAAAGGGAGGACAGCGCAGAAGGAAGGCCTCTGTACCCACCTGGCCAGGTGTATCCAAAATTGCTTCCAGGCTGCCCAGCTCTCCATTATGATCTGTTACCAGTACCCTGGTCTATACTATCAACCATCAAGTAAAGGAAAAGAAAACTACAGTCCTTGTGTCCTCCAGTGATCTCTTGCATCCTGAGTCCTGCACTACAAGGTACACGAAGCCTGACATAAACAGAACCAGTAGCCCTGGGGCCCCGCTCCACCTGTGGGGAGCAGAACCATCCCAGCTGCGTCACCATCAGCCTCAGCGGTCTCCTTTAGCTGCGTCAGCCATTCATTGCCGTACACCACAGGTGGCATCACGTTAAATCCCATATACATATTCCCTATTTTATGGCACAGCCAGGGCCACGGAGTCAAGTCACGGCCCCCTGACTTCCCCAAAGAACTGTCTGACCCGGTTCCGAGTACCCCACGGCCCTGGTGGACATGTCACAAACAGGTTATAGTTATAACTTACTGAAGTAGCCTGTACTCATCCTTCTTCTCTCCATGGATTTTACACTTCTGATAGGAGCCAGAGGTCAGCAGATACAGCAACTTCTTCCACTGTTTTGATGCTCCTCCTATCAGTACAGCCAATAAAGCACATAAGCAGCCAAGCGGAATATCGGCTAAGAGACTGGCCCAGGGGGATCAAACCCAACTGCTTCAACCTCGTCCCAGGTAATGAAGACTCCCCTATAGGAGAATCATCACCAAGGGGCAGAACCTGTGCGCTCGTTGTCATATGACAAAGATATCACTACAGGTCTTTCACCTCTACTAGTCACAGTAATTGCACTTATAATGTAGGGCTGGCAGCATCTTGCTGATTGCTTACCTGTGCCTCATGCTACCAATAAGTCACATAGGTGGACATGTGGGTGCACAAACTTATATTCAGAGAGGTGCTGAGCTATAACAATTCTTAATTTTTGCATCCTGTACCCCACATTATCAAATGACCACACACTGTTTATTTGGCAGTGTAAGGCACAGGTAAACAATGGGGGCCACAAGAATTAAGAATGTTTTTAGACTGCTGAGAGGGTGCACTCCAAGGCCAAAAGCCCAGAGTGCGGATTACCAAGTGTTGTGCCTGAAATATGTTGGCTCCTAGGACAGTGATACATATCCCATCTGATGGCAGGGATGACTCTGCACTAACTTATCAGGATAAAGAAGAATCCATGTAGCCACTGTTCACACAGACTATCTTGCATGCAGCCCTCTCCATTGAAGTCAACAGAAATTAAAGGGATATTCAAGCAATCTGCTTGTAATATTGCTGAAATATAGTTCCTCATTCCAATGATGAGTGCACTTTGTGGGAGTTGTGCTGTAATGCATGTCTCCTCTTCTCCATCTTCATCTCAAAAGCAGGGGAAAATTTTGGGGCAAAATGCAGTAACTATATGAGGGTCCTATGCAGCTAGCGGATGTCCAGCTGTATGACTTCCTCATAAATGATGCACCCTGACACCCAAACAGAAAGATTTAGACACACAAATACAAAATAAATACATGAAGCATTGCAATTAGTTGTCATTTGTCAAACAATCATAATTTTATGTAAATTCACATGACACCAAAAATGGCACACCTCTGACTCATTGAGAGTCACCCACCCCCCCTCAGGTGAGGAAAACCCCCTGTGGAGGAAACCTCTAGAGAATCATGGCTGGAGGGCTGCCCTTTCCTTGGGCTTAGAGAGTCAGTACTGATATTTAACAGATATAACAGCAGAGTTTTAAAATTTGCACATTTTTTCAGATTTACAGAGAACAACATAACAAATATAGATTATAAATGTGAAAACTGGATGTGGGAGAGATTGGTCACCACATTGATTGCCAAAATGAATTTGCTTGAGCTGATTGCCTAGGTGGATGTACAATTTCTCCCTTACAGATCCAGGTCCACTTTTCAAGAGACTGTACACTTGGATACAGGGGTTTGTTAAAGATGAGCTCTAATAAGACAAAATATCCCCAACCCCCTTTCTCCTCCCACCTACCTATTTAAAGGGAAGGCACCACCAGTTTTCTTATAGTTTGTTTTTTTATTAAATCAAGCTTAAAATAGTAATTAAAATATATTAATGCAATGTTTGCAAACATTTCTATATGAAAAATATTAGATATTTTCTTACAAATATACTGTATATATATTTACCACTAGGGAGAGCATTTTCCATTTTAGACCTCAAGCAGCTATAGTAAGACTTACCAGCTTTACTGTTAACAGCAAAGTTGGGGCAGTAACTGCTGACATCACCATTTACCTCCCATTTTGGGTGGTCTAGTATCCCTGGGACAGAATGAAGAGTACCATCACAGGGCAGTGCCATTTTGTGGGCGACTGCCCTGTGATCTGATATCATCAGCAGTTACTGTCTCTCTCTTCCATCAGTCTCTCTCACCCAGATTACATGACTCTCTCACCCCCTCCACAATGTCTGGCCATTCACTGCAGCTTCTTATCTTACTGAGGGATTAATCACAGCTCCTGCCGAGCAGCTGACAGCTCCTATTCCGATAATGCTAATGGTACACTGTTCCTCCTTAATGTCTCTGCTATTCTTCCCGTACTTTTCTTCTGCATTATTCTCCTGCCAGCCTTCAATCTAGGATCTGTTCTGCTGAAAGCAGTACTGCTTATGTTAGCAGATCCAACGGCTCCATGAATATGGCAGCAGAACACTCCCACTACTGTGAATTGTGCAGCCCACAGAGGCATGCCCAGTTCACAGCAGTGACAGTTCTATTACAATAGATAAGGTTGTCATCCCTCTGCTATCTCCTATGACCATGGGGTGCCGTATTAAGATGATAGTGTCGTGCTGCTACAGTGAAAGCAAGATGTCAGCCTACAGTGCCTTCCTTAAACTCATAAAACACACAAAATACAGTATGTTTCAAATGCATTCAAAACTTGGTTATAACAGCATGTTATGCTACTTTACATTGATTTATTAATTATCTAAAAACGCGGTACCTTCCCTTTAACTTCCATAAAGTAATAGATCTGTCCATAATCACCCAAAGGAGACCTGCACTTTGAAGAAGGTCTCTATGGTCTGAGTTACAGAAAGGGATCCTGTGCTGTAGCCCCATTCTATTACCTTCATATTCCCTAGGGGCATCTAAAATGCAGACAACCCTTTTCCCTACTACAACCTACAAATTACACCAAGATAGGAACATTATATGGTGTGGTCAAGCTCAAGGTCCTCAGGTGCATCAATAATGGCGCTGATTAGGGTTGAGCGAAACGGGTCAGCAATTTTCAGAAGTCGCCGACTTTTGGCAAAGTCGGGTTTCATGAAACCCGACCCGACCCCTGTGTGGGGTCGGCCATGAGGTCGGCGATCTTCTGAATCTGGAATCGGAATTCCGATACCGATTCCCGATATGTTTAAGATATCGGGAATTGGTATCGGAATTCAGATTTAAGTGTAAAATAAAGAATTAAAATAAAAAATATCGCTATACTTACCCTCTGACGGGCCCTGGTACTAACCGGGAACCTTCCTTCCTTAGAATCAGCCTTCCAGGACCTTGCGGTGACGTCGCGGTGACGTCGCGGCTTGTGATTGGTCGCGCGGCCGCCCATGTGACCGCTCGCGTGACCAATCACAAGCCGCGACGTCACCGTGACGTCACCGAAGGTCCTGGAAGGGCTGATTCTTAGGAAGGAAGGCTGCCGGAACGAAGCCGAGGGTGAGTATATTCCTATTAGGTATATACTCACCCTCGGACACGCCCTGCTTCTTTCCGGCAGCCTTCCTTCCTAAGAATCAGCCCTTCCAGGACCTTCGGTGACGTCACGGTGATGTCGCGGCTTGTGATTGGTCGCGCGAGCGGTCACATGGGCGGCCGCGCGACCAATCACAAGCCGCGACGTCACCGCGACGTCACCGCAAGGTCCTGGAAGGCTGATTCTAAGGAAGGAAGGTTCCCAGTTAGTACCAGGGCCCGTCAGAGGGTAAGTATAGCGATATTTTTTATTTTAATTCTTTATTTTACACTTAAATATGGATCCCAGGGCCTGAAGGAGAGTTTCCGCTCCTTCAGACCCTGGGAACCATTGGAAACCCAATGCACTGCATTGGGTTTCGAGTTTCGGCCGACCCCAACCCCGACTTTTTTATAGGATCGGCCGATTTCACTCGACCCGACTTTTGAAAGTGTCGGGTTTCGTGAAACCCGACCCGATCCTATAAAAGTAAAGGTCGCTCAACCCTAGCGCTGATCATTGCAGTGCGCCCTTCTTTTATGGAATCTTCTTCATGGCATGTAATTATGATTTCATAGTAATCATAGTTACTACAGGGATTTAGTACTGATAAGGAAGGTAAGGATCAAGCTTCAGTCCATAAAATCCATAAAGTTTTATTGTTTCTTTTTAAAACATAGCAAGTACTACTGTATACACCTTAGCATAGGTATGAGTTGGGGATAAGTGGTGTGAGGAAAACACCGGACGCTTTTTGAACACTAGCTGTGTTCTTAGACTAGAATTTTGAAAATGTGTCCGGTGTTTTCCTCACACCTCTTATCCCCAACTCACACCTATGCTAAGATGTATGCAGTAGTGCTTGCTATGTTTTAAAAAGAAACAATAAATAATTTATAGATAATGACAATAATAACAATTTGCATGGATTTTATGGACTGAAGCTGGAGCCTTACCTTACTCAGACATATACATTGACTTCTGGCAGAGAAGTGATCCCTGTGCTTCCAGCACTGAAACTCACAGGGAGTTTCAGCCAAGGGTGAGCTGATACAGTCTTTTTTTTCAAAAACTATTTGATGCAGGCCCAAGTCACCATTGTCAATTTACTTTACCATAAAGGCATTTAAACTGAAATTGTTACCAAGCAGGCAACTGATCGTAGTGGCATTCCATAGACACCCAAGAAATAAATAATACGTGTAAAGGTGTTTTTTTCCATTTGATATATAACTCTGAGCTCCAAAGAGTGAGCTTATAGCTAAAATTTCAGAAATAATGTACATAAAAATGCATGCAGGTAATAAAATAATTATGTGCTGTGAGCAATTTTCTGGTATGCATTATTTTAAATGCATGATACATCATTAATGTGTTATAGGTTCAGATCATCCCTCTAGGACACCCACCCAGGGCAGTTTCAAGGAAATTTTGCCCACTGGGTGAAAAACCAAAATCCTCTATTTCCCTACAATCTAGCAATATACGTCAACCCATATTTTTTCTATACTTGGTCACGCTCCTCGAGACTCTTGCATATACAGTATGTCAGTCCCAACAAGAATTAAAATAAAAGTCAATTGCAGAAATAAGAAGTCAGACAGTCACAGACAAGTGTATGCTACTGGTATACAAAGATCAATATATCCAAGAATATCATATAGAGCGGCCCCCAGAAGCAGGACAGCGGGGTACTCGGTACCGGGTCTCTCGGTTCTAGAAATGTCACGGTGGCCCGACCCGGTCCGTGGCCCTGCTAAGGGGCGCCCAATAAAAGGTGTAGGTGATGGTGTTGGTTGCAGTAAATGACGAGGACACAGGGTTGCAGTCTCTTTACCTCTTTACTGAAGGCTTCGGCATCCACAATCCAGAGCACTGCTAACAGGGCTGGCTGAGACCGGCCGTTCCGAAGGCACATCCAGAGTTCCCTTTGCAGGTGGAAATCAGTAACCTTCCTACTAGCGCCTGTGTGTTGTAGTACCTCCCTGCTGAGCACCACAGGATAGTCCTCACAACTGTCGTGTATGTTTCTCTCCGTCCCCCAGATGATATGGCTAGGACGCACCCGTATGACGGGGTAGGCCTGGACTTATTTTATAGGGACCCTAGAGACGCCGCTCTCCCACATTCACCTCTGTTGTCTTCATTAGGTGTAAAAGGGGAGACAGCCAGCCTAGAGTTAACTGCCCTGCTGTAGTTCAGAGTAATGCGTAGAGCCTATTACTTCCTTGGCGTTCCGGCCGCCGGCTACGCGCCTCAGAAGGATGTTGCTGATCTTGGGGCACGACTCCTTCTGGTTTTATCTCCTTTGTGCTGTGATCTCGTTTCTCACTTCTCCACAATATACCTTGCTTCATGTCCTTTCTTAGGAGACTGCCGCTATAAGGTACAGGCACGGCTCCGTAACGATCTGTCATTTTGCTAGGCCTCTGTCAGGATCCCACCCCTGACAGGTCCTCTCTCAAACTCTCCCCAGCTGCTTTCTCTCTAACTTCCTATCCAACCCCCAGTTTTACCCAAGTGTGAGGAGTGGCCTAGTAGATAGGACTTTTTGCTCCCCCTGGCGGCCGGAGTGTGAAGTGTAATGTGTGACTGTGATACCTGGCAAGGTGAACTCTTTTAGTGCAATCAGACGTACCATCACTCCCCCTGGTGGAAGAGCGACGTTACTGCAACGACCAGACTCTGGGGTGCTGCACTCCCCCCCGTTAAATCCAGTACTCCCGGACTGGGAAAAGAAGAACAACAATACATGTTAGTAAAAGACATACAAATTTTTGAAATGCTATGAACAAGTAAATGCTATAAACAAGTAAATTTAACAGTGCTTCCCTTTTTGGGAGGTGAGGACACTTGAACGTTGTCAAAATCTTGGTCATGCACAGTTCATGACTCCCAGTTCAGTGGGTGCAACCTTGAAACAGCAGGGATCCCGGGTAAGCAAAGGGATCCCTTTTGAAAGCTTTGGAGCAATTCACTGTCCATTACTCCATTGTCCATTTTTAAATCTGTAACAAAGATATTTATACAAACATTTTCAACCAAATAGCAGCTATCGTTAATATTTCCAAGTTTTGTAGCGAAGTGGGGTTTGACTCTTGGTGCTACGGGTAGACCTCCGCAGTGCAGGGGTTGCTATTGACCTAACAGGGCCCGCTGCGCTTGCTATCGCTGGTGTAGTGCACTGTCTTCTAGCTACACTTCTAGTGAGTCTGGGTAGCACTGGTATGCTGGAGCTCTCAGGGTTACTGCTACTAATGGTGGGCATGGCAGATTCACCGATAGCAGAGGGAGGACTTGCCGGTTCAGCCGCTGGCATGGCATCCTCTGGTGGGGTCTGCTGTGATTGCGGTTCTGGATGATCTGGCATCACAGTTGGTTCTGGCAGCTTCAGCTGGCGAAACGTTAAAACAGGTACCACGATGGCCTGGTTTATTTGAGTCCAAGACTGGGGAAAATCACCAAGAACAGTGTGTATCATCTTCTCTTCTTCTACAGGTGGAGAGGCTCCTGGATCTGTTTCCCTCTCTCTCAACTTATCAGGGCATATTTTAAGGTGGTCTCTGGATATTGCTGTTGAGGTTTCTCCTCCATCTTTGCTGATGAGACAGACCTTCGTATTGTCAAAATCGGACGGCAGGATGGTGTACGGTTCCGCTTTCCATTGGTCGTCAAGCTTGTGTAACCTCCTCTTCCGTTTGAGTACTTGCTCACCAGGTGACAAGGGAATTGCAGGGGCATGCTGTGTTGTAGTCCCGTTCTTGCTTTTGTCTGGCTTGGGCTAGACTCCTTTCCACACATTCCTGTATTTTGCGGTACCTTTGCTGCCTTTCTGTATCCCAATCTGCATCTGGCGAGGTACCTTAAGTGGTTAGGACCCCCATGTCTAGATCAACAGGTAACTTGCTAGATCTTCCTCGCATCAGGTACGCTGGAGTGCAGTTGATGGAATTCACTGGGATGTGGTTGTACATGTCTATCAAGTCAGGCAACTTTGTTGGCCACAAGTTCCGTTCCTCCACAGGCAAGGTTTTCAGTAAGTCGATTACCACTTTGTTCATCTTCTCGCACATCCCGTTGGTTTGTGGATGGTACGGTGTGGTTCTGATCTTCTTACACCCGTACAGATTGCAGAACTCCTGGAACACCTCCGCTTCAAATGCTGGCCCTTGATCGGTCAGTACCTTCTCCGGGTACCCATGTGGTCTACAGAAGTACTGCTGGAAGGTTTTGGCATCCGTCATGGCCGTTAGATCTTTGACAGGCACAACTACCAGGAATCTAGAGTAGTAATCCACGATGGTAAGAGCGTAGACATAGCCTGACCGGCTAGGTGTTAGCTTCACATGATCTAGCATGACCAGTTCGAGCGGCCATTTGGTGATGATAGGCAGCAAGGGAGCCCGTTGGCTGTCACGGTCCTTCCTGCGTAGGCTACATGGGCCACACTCTCGACACCACTTTTCGATAGCTTTCTTCATGCCGATCCAGTAGAACCTCCCACGGAGTAGCCACTCCAACTTCCTCCATCCGAAGTGTCCTGCCCCATCGTGGTACGCTCCCAGAACCATTGGCGCATCTTGCCTTGGGACCACTATCTGCCATACCAATTCATGAGTGCGTGGGTCGATGCTTCTTCGGCACAGCTTACCATCGTGAATAAACAGTTTGCCTCTCCTCTTCCACAGCTGTTGTGCCTCTTGTGGATCATCCGGGCCGGGATGCAAACCTGCCTGCGTCAGGAGCTCTTTCACCCGACAGACTGCCGGGTCACCATCCTGGGTCTCTGCCCATCCGTGGTGGGGCAGGGGATTCAGCGTGGTGTTCTGCTTGCTCTTGTGCCTGTTCTCCACATGATGGGAACACTGGGTAGCCTTGGGGCGATGGAAAGCGGGCAGCTCTACCTCTTCAAGTGCCTCCGGGTCTTCTCCCATTTCTGGCAAGTTGGGCATCCAGGACAATGCATCGGCATTCGCATTCTTGTGCCCTGCCCGGTACTTGATGGTGAAGTCGTAATTGGACAGCCAGGCCATGCACCGCTGTTCCAAGGCACCGAGTTTTGCTGTGTCCAAATGTGTTAGTGGATTATTATCCGTGAAGACGGTGAATTTTGCTGAGACCTCTCCATCACTGCCCAAACGATGGTGAGGAATTCCAGCTTAAAGGAACTGTAGTTGTCAGGGTTCCTTTCAGTGGGACGAAGTTTCCTGCTGGCGTAAGCGATTACCCTCTCCTTGCCTTTCTGGACCTGGAACACCACGGCTCCCAGTCCCACGTTGCTGGCATCCATATATAGCACAAATGGTTGGTCATATTCAGGGTAGGCCAGCACCTCTTCTCCCATCAGCGCCAACTTTAAACAGGTGAAGGATCTCTCCAGCCCATCGTTCCAATCAAATGGGGTATTCTTACCCTTGGTTTTCTTGGATTGGCCCACCAACAGGTCTTGCAATGGCGCGGCCTTCTTGGTGAAGTCCTTGATAAACCTCCTGTAGTAGCCTGAGGAGACGCAGGGCAGGGTACTCGGAACCGGGTCTCTCGGTTCTAGAAATGTCACGGTGGCCCGACCCAGTCCGTTGCCCTGCTAAGGGGCACCCAATAAAAGGTGTAGGTGATGGTGTTGGTTGCAGTAAATGACGAGGACACAGGGTTGCAGTCTCTTTACTTCTTTACTGAAGGCTTTGGCATCCACAATCCAGAGCACTGCTAACAGGGCTGGCTGAGACCGGCCGTTCCGAAGGCACATCCAGAGTTCCCTTTGCAGGTGGAAATCAGTAACCTTCCTACTAGCGCCTGTGTGTTGTAGTACCTCCCTGCTGAGCACCACAGGATAGTCCTTACAACTGTCGTGTATGTTTCTGTTCTCTCTCTCCGTCCCCCAGATGATATGGCTAGGGCGCACCCGTATGACGGGGTAGGCCTGGAGTTATTTTATAGGGATCCTAGAGACGCCCCTCTCCCACATTCGCCTCCGTTGTCTTCATTAGGTGTAAAAGGTGAGACAGCCAACCTAGAGTTAACTGCCCTGCCATAGTTCAGAGTAATGCGTAGAGCCTATTACTTCCTCGGTGTTCCAGCTGCCGGCTACACGCCTCAGAAGGATGTTGCTGATCTTGGGGCACGACTCCTTCTGGTTTTATCTCCTTTGTGCTGTGATCTCGTTTCTCACTTCTCCACAATATACCTCGCTTCGTGTTTTTTCTTAGGAGACTGCCGCTATAAGGTACAGGCACGGCTCCGTAACGATCTGTCATTTTGCTAGGCCTCTGTCAGGATCCCACCCCTGACAGGTCCTCTCTCAAACTCTCCCCAGCTGCTTTCTCTCTAACTTCCTATCCAATCCCCAGTTTTACCCAAGTGTGAGGAGTGGCCTAGTAGATAGGACTTTTTGCTCCCCCTGGCGGCAGGAGTGTGAAGTGTAATGTGTGACTGTGATACCTGGCAAGGTGAACTCTTTTAGTGCAATCAGACGTACCATCACTCCCCCTGGTGGAAGAGCCACGTTACTGCAACGACCAAACTCTGGGGCGCTGCACATACAGTGATCATATAAGAATCAGATACTAGTTTAGCACAAGCAGTCTGCAGAATATTCTAATATACAATTCAAGAGAGTACAATAACTAACAAAATTCACAGCTCGTACCAGATCTGTAAATTAATTCAGATTCCAGATGCAAGTTTTGAAGGACTATTTACCAACTTTTTCTTGTTGAACTAAACACAAGCTGCAATAATGGCTGCATAGTTGAATAAAAAGCATTATTTTTCTTATTTTGTAATCTAAGTATTTGTTCCCTAATGATTTATTTTTCATGAAGTCCAAGTGGATGAAACCAGATAGTTTTCAGTGGGGGTGTTGACATGATGCTGCTGACCATTCATAAGCTGGCAGCAACACTTGAGGCCCCTTTCGCACGTACATGTTTCAGGTACATGTGATAACCATTTTTTTCACAAATCCCTCATGAACCCTTTATAATATATGATGCTGTACACATGTATGTTTTTTACTAGCAGCATGGATGACTAGGGCCAATACAAGTCTATGGGTTCATGTAAATCACGCACAGCACACAAATGGCATCTGTATATCATCCGTGTGCCGTCCATGTGCTGTATCTTATAGACATTGCAGTATAGGAGAAGATTTAGAATTGATTTTTCTATAGCCATAATGGAAAAAAATGGATGGCACACTGAGGACACACTGATGGCTCAATGATGGTACACTGATCCAAAACACTGACACCGATAGCTTTTTTTTACAGTACCGGTATTATACAGATGTGTGAAGGAGGCCTGAAAGAAGGCAGAACAGGTCACCACTAGTGTTGAGCATTCCGATACCGCAAGTATCGGGTATTGGCCGATACTTGCGGTATCGGAATTCCGATACCGGGATTCCGATACTTGCCGCGTATCGGATACCGGAATCGGAAGTTCCCAGATTCAAACTGCACAAATTCAGCCAATGAGAATGATTCCAAGTGTGGGCACATCCTGTTCAGCATGGAGGGCATGAAACTACTGGCAAGGCTGTGATTGGCTGCTGAAATGATGTCATGATGCAGTTTAAAAGTCGCTGGCGCCATTTTGCGCTCACTCTGCTGTGAATTCAGTTAGTGACAGGACGCTGTTTGCTGACTGAGGGCCAGTTTAGAGATAGCGATTTGCTTCTTTGTGCTTTTCCAAGGCTAATTTAGCAACCGCTGTGTTCACCTACTAATCACCTTGCTTTTGCCTTGTAGCGCTGTTTTCACAGCGATCTGCAAGGTCTGTGTGTGTGTGTGTGTGAGTGCAGCCCACTCTCTAGTCTGAGTGCAGCCACATAGGCCATCCATAGCTGGTTGTATTCAGTTCAGGGAGGGTGGTTCATTGCCTCATACTGTTCTTTTTTTTTTTTTTCCAAGTAGTGTAGTCTGCTGCTAATTTTTTCAAAAAAATTCTATTAGTGTCTTTCCACCCGTCTCCAGCTAACTTGTGGAAAAACACTACATAGGATAACGTAGAGGAGGGTTTTTGGGCCTTGCAGCGCTGTTTACGGCTGTCTGCACGGTCTCCGTGTGACTGCAGCTCGCCCTGTAGTCTGTGAGCAGCCATAGCCTGGTTGTCTCCAGCTCAGGGTTCTTCACTGCGTCATACCGCAAAATCAATTTTCATTTTGTTTTAAGTAGTGCAGGCTGCTGCACATTTTTTCAAAAAATTCCTATTAGTGTCTTTCCACCCGTCTCCAGCTAATTTGTGGAAAAACACTAAATAGGATAACGTAGAGGAGGGTTTTTGGGCCTTGCAGCGCCGTTTACGGCTGTCTGCATGGTCTCCGTGTGACTGCAGCTCGCCCTGTAGTCTGTGAGCAGCCATAGCCTGGTTGTCTCCAGCTCAGGGTTTTTCACTGCGTCATACCGCAAAATCAATTTTCATTTTGTTTTAAGTAGTGCAGGCTGCTGCACATTTTTTCCAAAAATTCCTATTAGTGTCTTTCCACCCGTCTCCAGCTAACTTGTGGAAAAACACTACATAGGATAACGTAGAGGAGTGTTTTTGGGCCTTGCAGCGCCGTTTACGGCTGTCTGCACGGTCTCCGTGTGACTGCAGCTCTATCTGTTGTCAGTTCAGCCCCCCAAAAATAAATAAATAATAAAGTTCACCAAACACACCAGTGACACCACTTTACATTTGTGTAGGCCACATTAGCTCATATTAAAGTCTAGTCCACACTTTAGAAAATTAGTGTTTCTTATACCTGTTAGGAGTTGTTCAGGAATAAGCACACAAAGCCGTTAGTACTTTTCTGCTTATCTTTATCAGTCAACCAAGATGAAGAAGGCAGTGAGTAAGGCACGTGGGCGTGGGCGTGGGCGCGGAGCAGGGAGGGGACGTGGGGATTCTGTGCCTGCTGCAGGCACCGGTGACTCATCAGCACCCACTTTCACCAGGGAACAGTCATTCATGCGCAGCTTTGTCGCAGAGCGCCGTACACCGCTGCTGAGTGAAGAACAAATTGAAGCCGTTGTCGGATGAATGGCAGCTAATGCATCAACTTCAATTAGTGCCACATCCTCTCAGACACAGAGCACTGGAGAGCAGCCATCTGTCTCTTCACCACCTGCCAAATTGCCCAGGCAGACAGAGAGCCCAGGACAGGAGCCGTCTCTACTTCTGTTCTCTGAATCTCTTGGCTTGGAAACAGGGGGCCAGCCAAGCAGCATTGGAGAAATGGAAGAAGAGGCAGGGTGCAGTGATGCCCAACAGCTTTTTCTCTCTGAGTCTGAAGAGGCGGGTGGGCCAGTGGCTCCGGTCACCACATCGCAGGCCGCATCAGCTGATGATGACACTCAGGTGCCACTTACTGGTGCGTGCTCTGCTGCTGAGACTACCCAGGAGGAGCAGTTGGGGGCAGAGTGTAGTGTAGATGATGAGGTCCTTGACCCATCTTGGCGTGAGGGACAGGAAGGTGGTGGGAGCAGCTCTGAGGAAGAGATTCCCCGTACGGCCCAAAGAGGGAGAGGGAGGGGGAAGACTGCGGATCCTGCAGCCTCCGCTTTGGCACACGTTAGGAGCATGTCTCTTCCAAAAGCCAAAAAGGGCGCTCCCAAGACTTGCAGTGCCTGGTCCTTTTTTGACACAGTTGCAGATGACATTTGCTATGTCAAATGCAAGGTGTGTCATCACAAAGTGAAAAGAGGGAAAAGTGTCAGCAACCTCAATACCACAAATATGTGGAAACATGTGCGCAACAGGCACGCGGCGGAGTTACAGAAACGCACTGAAGAGCTAGGCCAACCAACAGCGGCAGCTACCACCTCTTCAGCTCGTGTTGCCTCTTCCTCCAGCTCACACGCAGCTGGTTCGGCTTCCTCCCAGGATCGCCGTGGAAGAACCTCTGGCCCTGTTGTCCAGAGACCCGCTGTAATTCCACCCGCAGCACCACTTTCCCAGTCATCCACACACTCCCAGCCCAGTCTACAGCCATCGGTAGTACAGGCATGGGAGAAAAGGCGGCCTTTCTCGTCAAACCACCCACGAGCACAGGCTCTGACTGCAGGCATTGCCAAACTTCTGTCACTGGAAATGCTGTCATTCAGGCTGGTGGAGACTGACAGCTTCCGTGACTTGATGTCATTGGCAGTCCCACAGTACAATGTGCCCAGCCGCTTTTACTTCAGCAGGCAAGCCGTCCCTGCCCTGCACAAGCATGTGGAGGGACACATAAAACACGCGCTACTGAACGCCGTCAGTAGCAAGGTCCACCTCACCACCGATGCGTGGACCAGTCAACATGGACAGGGGCGATACCTTTCCCTCACTGCCCATTGGGTTAATGTCGTTGAGCCGGGTACAGATCGTGCGAGTGGCACAGGACGTGTCCTGCCCACTCCAAGGATTGCAGGAATCCATTCTGTACGTATTGACTCCTCCTCTTACACCAGTTCCTCAGAATCATCGCTGCAGGAGCTGTCACAGTCCACCTCCACATGGACCCGTGATGAACGTTTACCTGTTACGACCGACATGAGCACAGCCGTGGCCAAACGTCAACAGGCCGTCTTGAAATTAATTTATTTGGGGAATCGAAGCCACACAGCGCAGGAGCTCTGGAATGCCATCAAGCAGGAGAGCGATGTGTGGTTTGTGCCAGCGAATCTCCAGCCAGGCATGGTAGTGTGTGATAATGGCCGAAATCTGGTGGCAGCTCTGGGCCTCGGCAACCTCACTCACATCCCATGTCTGGCACATGTGCTCAATTTGGTAGTGCAGAGTTTTTTGAGGGACTATCCGGATCTTGATGCACTGCTGCACAAGGTCCGCCTAGAGTGTGCTCACTTGCGGCGTTCCAGCACGGCAAAAGCGCGCATTGTGGCTCTGCAGCGCCGACACCGCCTGCCGGAACATCGCATCATATGTGACCTACCTACCAGGTGGAATTCCACGTTACATATGTTGGAGCGGTTGTGTGAGCAGCAGCAAGCTGTAATGGAGTACCAGCTGCATCAGGCACAAAGAAGTCGCACTCCGCGCCGTACAGACTTCACAACCACAGAGTGGGCCACTATGAATGACGTCTGCCAGGTTTTGCGTCCCTTTGATTATTCCACGCGGATGGCGAGTGCAGATGATGCACTAGTCAGCATGACTGTCCCCCTTATCTGCCTGCTTGAAAAATCACTGCAAGCGCTAAGGGATGATGTTGTGGAAGAGGTGGAGGATGAGGATTCAGCATTTCCATCATCTTCTGGACAGTCAGCGCCACGTGGTTCCTCACAAACGCGTAGGCAGGGGACAGTTTGTGAGGAGGATGAGGAGGAGTCAATGGAGGAGGAAGACATCCGTCCAGAGGAGGGAGTTACACAATTGTCCAGTACTCAGTGTGTACAGCGAGGGTGGGGTGATGACGAGCGGGCAGAGATCACGCCTCCAGCAGGGGACAGCGTTTCTTGGGCAGTTGGCAGTCTGCAGCACATGGTGGATTACATGCTGCAGTGCCTGAGAAACGACCGCCGCATCGCCCACATTCTCAACATGTCTGATTATTGGGTGTTCACCCTCCTCGATCCTCGCTACCGGGACAACGTAGAAAGCCTCATCACACCGTTGAACCGGGAGCGAAAAATGCGGGAGTACCAAGACACACTGGTGAATTCCATCATCTTCTCCATTCCAACTGAGAGAAGTGCTGCTAGTGCATTCCAAAGCAGCTCAGTGCGTCCAGGCAGTGGTGGAGGCTCTGCACAAAGAGGGAGCAGAAGCAGTGCCTCTGCCCAAGGCAAGACCAGTATGGCCCAACTGTGGCACAGTTTTCTGTGCCCGCCACAAAAGTCTACACCATCACAGACGGCTCCAGTCAGCAGGAGGCAACGGTTCCGTCAGATGGTGACAGACTACATGTCTTGCCCTCTTGCTGTACTCCCAGACGGCTCTTCACCTTTCAAGTTTTGGGTCTCAAAGCTGGATACATGGCCAGAGCTAAGCCAGTATGCATTGGAGGTGCTGTCTTGCCCTGCGGCCAGTGTATTATCGGAACGTGTCTTTAGTGCTGCAGGTGGTGTACTAACTGACCGTCGCATGCGACTATCCTCCGATAACGTTGACCGGCTTACTTTCCTGAAAATGAACAAGGCCTGGATCTCACAGGAATTTGCCACTCCTCTTCCTGATTAAATAATTAGGTGACTGTCTACAGTATCCAGGTCTCCTGTTGTGTTCATCTTTCTACCACCTGAACTTAAATTCCTGGGCTCCAACACCGCCAGTTGAGGCTCAGAAGTGCCGTCTGCACAGTCAAAACATACGACCCAGTGTTAATGGGTTTCAGTAACGTCAGCTGATCCCCAGCTGTGTAGCCGGCAATGTGTCCTGTGACCGCCACGCTGACACAACAACTGAAATGTAAGGGAACCTGTCCCCCCCCCCAAGGCGTTTGTTACTGAAAGAGCCACCTTGTGCAGCAGTAATGCTGCACAAGGAAAAGGTAGCTATTTTTGTTTAGCTCCTTGCACACGCAGAACTTAACACTTATAAAATTTGTCCACTGATACCGTAAAACCGTCCCGGAGGTGGGACTTTCCTTCGTAATATGACGCAGCACAGCCGTCATTCCTACCCCCTTGGCGCCGTGCGCCGGCTCCTCAGCGTTGTTTGATTCCGTCCCGGAGCCTGCGCTGTTATGTTATCCCTTGGCCAGGCACACTTAACGCTGCCCATCTTCTGACATCATTTGGTGTCAGGCTGGCTGCGCCTGTGCGTCCGCGCTGGCCGAGAGCCCGCCTCGCAGTGTCTTCTGATTTAATCCCACTGGGGGCCTGAGATCCATGGACATGCGCAGTGCATATCTGAACCTCCGCCTCTCACTCATCTCCCTACGCCTTCTTCAGACTGTGCGCCGTCAGCTGATCCCTAATAGCATGCCACGGCCGTGACGCCGCACAGTCTGAAGAAGCCGTAGGGAGGGGAGTGAGAGGCGAGGATATGCACTGCGCATGGACACGGATCCCAGGCCCGCGGTGGGATTACATTAGACGACACTGCGAGGTGGGCTCTCGGCCAGCGCGGCCGCACAGGCGCAGCCAGCCTGACACCAAATGATGTCAGAAGACGGGCAGCGCTAAGTGTGCCTGGCCAAGGGATAACATAACAGCGCATGCTCCGGGATGGAATCAAACAACGCTGAGGAGCCGGGGAACGGCGCCAAGGAGGTAGGAATGACAGCTGTGCTGCGTCATATTATGAAGGAAAGTCCCACCTCCGGGACGGTCTCACGGTTTCAGGGGACACATTTTATAAGTGTTTAGTTCTGTGTTTGCAAGGAGCATCATGAAAAGAGCCACCTTTTCCTTTTGCATCTTTTGTGCTGCACAAGCTGGCTCTTTCAGCTACAAACGCCTTGGGGGGGGGGGGTTATAGGTTCCCTTTCGACTTTCTCCAATCAGGCTTCGGCCTACATTGTGTTCCTCTGCTTCTCCTGCTGTCCCTGGGCTCCAACACCGCTAGTTGTTGCCTGGTAGTGCTGTACGCACAGTCCCAACAGTCGCTCCTCTGTTATTGGGGTTCAGTAACGTCAGCTGTTCCCCAGCTGTGTGTGTGGCAATCCCTCCTATCTCCTCCACCTCCTCCTCCCCCTCCTGTCCCTGGGCTCCAACACCGCTAGTTGCCGTCCAGAAGTGCTGTCCGCACAGTTCCAACAGTCCCTCCTCTGTTATTGGGGTTCAGTAACGTCAGCTGTTCCCCAGCTGTGTGTGTGGCAATCCCTCCTATCTCGTCCACCTCCTCCTCCCCCTCCTGTCCCTGGGCTCCAACACCGCTAGTTGCCGTCCAGAAGTGCTGTCCGCACAGTCCCAACAGTCCCTCCTCTGTTATTGGGGTTCAGTAACGTCAGCTGTTCCCCTGCTGTGTGTGTGGCAATCCCTCCTATCTCCTCCACCTCCTCCTCCCCCTCCTGTCCCTGGGCTCCAACACCGCTAGTTGCCGTCCAGAAGTGCTGTCCGCACAGTCCCAACAGTCCCTCCTCTGTTATTGGGGTTCAGTAACGTCAGCTGTTCCCCAGCTGTGTGTGTGGCAATCCCTCCTATCTCCTCCACCTCCACCTCCCCCTCCTGTCCCTGGGCTCCAACACCGCTAGTTGTTGCCTGGTAGTGCTGTCCGCACAGTCCCAACAGTCCCTCCTCTGTTATTGGGGTTCAGTAATGTCAGCTGTTCCCCTGCTGTGTGTGTGGCAATCCCTCCTATCTCCTCCACCTCCTCCTCCCCCTCCTGTCCCTGGGCTCCAACACCGCTAGTTGCCGTCCAGAAGTGCTGTCCGCACAGTCCCAACAGTCCCTCCTCTGTTATTGGGGTTCAGTAACGTCAGCTGTTCCCCAGCTGTGTGTGTGGCAATCACTCCTATCTCCTCCACCTCCACCTCCACCTCCTGTCCCTGGGCTCCAACACCGCTAGTTGTTGCCTGGTAGTGCTGTACGCACAGTCCCAACAGTCCCTCCTCTGTTATTGGGGTTCAGTAACGTCAGCTGTTCCCATGCTGTGTGTGTGGCAATCCCTCCTATCTCCTCCACCTCCTCCTCCTCCTCCTGTCCCTGGGCTCCAACACCGCTAGTTGCCGTCCAGAAGTGCTGTCCGCACAGAGCCAAACACCTCGCCAATGTGTTAGTGGGGTTCAGCACCGCCAGCTGTTCCCCTGCTGTGTAGACGGCAACGTGTACTGCGACCGCCACGCAGGCACAACAAGTTAAATTTAAGGGAACCTGTCCCCCCCCCCCCCAGGCGTTTGTTACTGAAGGAGCCACCTTGTGCAGCAGTAATGAATGATGCAAAGGGAAAAAGTGCCTCTTTTCGTGGTGCTCCTTGCACATGCTGAACCTAACACTTATGAAAAGTGTCCCCTCCTACCGTGATACCGTCCGGTTGGTGGAACTTTCCTTTGTGATGTGACGCAGCACAGCCGTCATTCTTACCCCCTTGGCGCCGTGCGCCGCCTCCTCAGCGTTGTTTGAATCAGTCCCGGAGCCTGCGCTGTTAGGTCAGCCCTTGGCCATGCACACATTTTGCGCTGCCCGTCTTCTGACATCATTTGGTGTCAGGCTGACTGCGCCTGTGCGGCCGCGCTGGACGAGATCCCGCCTCGTACTGTCTTCTGATTTAATCCCACTGGGGGCCTGAGATCCATGGACATGCGCAGTGCATATCTGAACTTCCACCTCTCATTCATCTCCCTATGGCTTCTTCAGACTGTGCGGTGTCAGCTGGTCCCTAATAGCATGCCACGGCCGTGACACCGCACAGTCTGAAGAAGCCGTAGGGAGGGGAGTGAGAGGTGAGGATATGCACTGCGCATGGCCACGGATCCCAGGCCCGCGGTGGGATTACATTAGACGACACTGCGAGGCGGACTCTCGGCCAGCGCAGCCGCACAGGCGCAGCCAGTCTGACACCAAATGATGTCAGAAGACGGGCAGCGCAAAATGTGTGCATGGCCAAGGGCTAACCTAACAGCGCAGGCTCCGGGACTGATTCAAACAATGCTGAGTAGGCGGCGCACGGCGCCAAGGGGGTAAGAATGACGGCTGTGCTGCATCACATCACAAAGGAAAGTTCCACCTACCGGACGGTATCACGGTAGGAGGGGACACTTTTTATAAGTGTTAGGTTCAGCATGTGCAAGGACCATAATTAAAAGAGCTAAGTTTACCTTTTCCAGCATTAGTGCTGTACACGATGGCTCTTTCAGCTACAAACGCTTGGGGGGGGGGTTAAAGTTTCCCTTTCAACTTGCTCCAGTGCAGGCTTCGGCCTACACTCTAATCCCTCTCCTCCTCCTGCTGACCCTGGGCTCTAACACCGCCAGTTGGGGCCCAGATGTGCTGGCTGCACAGAGCCAAACACCAGCCAATGTGTCAGTGGGGTTCAGCACCGCCAGCTGTTCCCCTGCTGTGTAGCCGGCAATGTGTCCTGCAACAGCCACGCAGGCACAAGAACTGAAATTGAAGGAAACCTGTCCCCCCTCCCCCAGGCGTTTCTACGTTTTACAGCCAACTTGTACGACAGTAATGCTGCATGTGTGCAAGGTGGCTCAGAAACTTATTCGCCTTGCCCAGGTTGAACTGAACATGTCTAAAATGAGTCCTCTGCGACCATTAAAACATCCCTCAGGTGTGATTTTCCTTTGTATTGACACGCAACAAGCTCCTTGGTAGCGCTGCCCGTCTTCTGGCATCATTGTTTGGCTGCCTGCGCCTCTGCGGCCGCCCTGCCCCACACAACGCCCCTCGGTGTCTTATTTATTTGGACTGCGAGGGTGTGATTGATGGGCATGAGCAGTGCATAAGTTCGCCTGTCCCTCATCTCCTTCCGCCTTCCTCAGACTGTGCGGCTTCATGGCCGCGGCATGCGATAAGGGATCAGCTGACGCCGCACAGTCTGAAGCGGGTGTAAGGACCCGAGTGTGAGAGGCCAACATATGTACTGCGCCAGGCCATGAATCCCAGCCCCGCAGTGTTTTAACTATGTCAAGACACTGCGGGGCTGGGATTCATGGTCATCGCAAACCGCAACGGCCGACATTAAATGATGCCAGAAGATGGGCAGCGCTAACAGCGCAAGGCCAAGGGATAAAACGACAGCGCAGCAAATACAGCAAATGTACAGCAAATAACAACGCTCAGGAGGCTGCGCCCAGCACCAAGGTGGGATTCTTGACTTCTGTGCTGCGTCTCATTACGAAGGGAACTCGCGCCTCCAACACAGTTTGACTGTATAAAGGGCTAAATGTTATACGTGTTTCATTCAGCGTGTGCAAGGAGAAAAATTAAAAGAGCAACCTTTGACTTGTGCAGCACTACTGCTGCATAAGCTGTGGCTCTTCTACTTTGTAACACCTGAGGGGGGGTTAAAGGTTACCTTTAAAATTGGTTCAATTAGGCTTCGGCCTACACTCTGCTCCCCCTGCAGAGCCTGGGCTCTAACACCGCCAGTTGGGGCCCGGTACTGCTAGCTGCACAGAGAAAAACACCAGCCAATGAGTCAGTGGGGTTCAGCACCGCCAGCTGTTCCCCTGCTGTGTAGCCGGCATCGTGTCCTGCAACAGCCACGCAGACACAAAGCTGCCACCAGTGCAGGCTTCGGCCTACACTCTGCTCCCTCTCCTCCTCCTGCTGACCCTGGGCTCTAACACCGCCAGTTGGTGCCCGGTACTGCTAGCTGCACAGAGAAAAACACCAGCCAATGTGTCAGTGGGGTTCAGCATCGCCAGCTGTTCCCCTGCTGTGTAGCCGGCATCGTGTCCTGCAAAAGCCACGCAGACACAAGAACTGAAATTGAAGAGATCCTGTCGCCCCACCCCCAGGTGTTTGTATGTTTTACAGCCACCTTGTACAGCGGTAATGCTGCATGTGTGCAAGGTGGCTCATAAACTTATTCTCCTTGCACATGTGGAACTGAACACGTCAAAAATGTGTCCTCTGTGACCATTTAACCGTCCCGGAGGTGTGACTTTCCTTTGTAATGACACGCTGCAACCCCCTTGGTAGTGCTGCCCGTCTTCTGGCATCATTGTTTGGCTGGCTGCGCCTCTGCGGCCGCCCTGCCCCACACAACGCCCCTCGGTGTCTTATTTATTTGGACTGCGAGGGTGTGATTGATGGGCATGAGCAGTGCATATGTTCGCCTGTCCCTCATCTCCTTCCGCCTTCTTCAGACTGTGCGGCTTCATGGCCGTGGCATGCGATAAGGGATCAGCTGACGCCGCACAGTCTGTAGCAGGTGTAAGGACACGAGCGAGAGGCGAACCTATGTACTGCGCCAGGCCATGAATCCCAGCCCCGCAGTGTTTTAACTATGTAAAGACACTGCGGGGCTGGGATTCATGGGCATCGCGAACCGCACCAGCCGACATTAAATGATGCCAGAAGATGGGCAGCGCTAACAGCGCAAGGCCAAGGGATAAAACGACAGCGCAGACTCCTGTACAGCAAATAACAACGCTCAGGAGGCTGCGCCCAGCACCAAGGTGGGATTCTTGACTTCTGTGCTGCGTCTCATTACGAAGGGAACTCCCGCCTCCAACACAGTTTGACTGTATAAAGGGCTAAATGTTATACGTGTTTCATTCAGCGTGTGCAAGGAGAAAAATTAAAAGAGCAACCTTTGACTTGTGCAGCCCTACTGCTGCATAAGCTGTGGCTCTTCTACTTTGTAACACCTGAGGGGGGGTTAAAGGTTACCTTTGAAATTGGTTCAATTAGGCTTCGGCCTACACTCTGCTCCCCCTGCAGAGCCTGGGCTCTAACACCGCCAGTTGGGGCCCGGTACTGCTAGCTGCACAGAGAAAAACACCTCGCCTATGTGTCAGTGGGGTTCAGCACCGCCAGCTGTTCCCCTGCTGTGTAGCCGGCAACGTGTCCTGCAACTGCCACGCAGACACAACAGACCCAAAGCTGCCGCCAGTGCAGGCTTCGGCCTACACTCTGCTCCCTCTCCTCCTCCTGCTGACCCTGGGCTCTAACACCGCCAGTTGGGGCCCAGATGTGCTTGCTGCACAGAGCCAAACACCAGCCAATGTGTCAGTGGGGTTCAGCACCGCCAGCTGTTCCCCTGCTGTGCAGCCGGCAACGTGTCCTGCAAAAGCCACGCAGACACAAGAACTGAAATTGAAGGGATCCTGTCGCCCCACCCCCAGGTGTTTGTATGTTTTACAGCCACCTTGTACAGCGGTAATGCTGCATGTGTGCAAGGTGGCTCATAAACTTATTCTCCTTGCACATGTGGAACTGAACACGTCAAAAATGTGTCCTCTGTGACCATTTAACCGTCCCGGAGGTGTGACTTTCCTTTGTAATGACACGCTGCAACCCCCTTGGTAGTGCTGCCCGTCTTCTGGCATCATTGTTTGGCTGGCTGCGCCTCTGCGGCCGCCCTGCCCCACACAACGCCCCTCGGTGTCTTATTTATTTGGACTGCGAGGGTGTGATTTATGGGCATGAGCAGTGCATATGTTTGCCTGTCCCTCATCTCCTTCCGCCTTCTTCAGACTGTGCGGCTTCATGGCCGTGGCATGCGATAAGGGATCAGCTGACGCCGCACAGTCTGTAGCAGGTGTAAGGACACGAGCGAGAGGCGAACCTATGTACTGCGCCAGGCCATGAATCCCAGCCCCGCAGTGTTTTAACTATGTAAAGACACTGCGGGGCTGGGATTCATGGGCATCGCGAACCGCACCAGCCGACATTAAATGATGCCAGAAGATGGGCAGCGCTAACAGCGCAAGGCCAAGGGATAAAACGACAGCGCAGACTCCTGTACAGCAAATAACAACGCTCAGGAGGCTGCGCCCAGCACCAAGGTGGGATTCTTGACTTCTGTGCTGCGTCTCATTACGAAGGGAACTCCCGCCTCCAACACAGTTTGACTGTATAAAGGGCTAAATGTTATACGTGTTTCATTCAGCGTGTGCAAGGAGAAAAATTAAAAGAGCAACCTTTGACTTGTGCAGCACTACTGCTGCATAAGCTGTGGCTCTTCTACTTTGTAACACCTGAGGGGGGGTTAAAGGTTACCTTTAAAATTGGTTCAATTAGGCTTCGGCCTACACTCTGCTCCCCCTGCAGAGCCTGGGCTCTAACACCGCCAGTTGGGGCCCGGTACTGCTAGCTGCACAGAGAAAAACAGCAGCCAATGTGTCAGTGGGGTTCAGCACCGCCAGCTGTTCCCCTGCTGTGTAGCCGGCATCGTGTCCTGCAACAGCCACGCAGGCACAACAGACCCAAAGCTGCCACCAGTGCAGGCTTCGGCCTACACTCTGCTCCCTCTCCTCCTCCTGCTGACCCTTTGCTCCAACACTGCTAGTTGGGGCTCTAGGAAGACAAGCTTGAATAGGTCCCCATCCTGGTTCCAGCACCGTCAGCTGGTTCCGGGCAGAGCCTTTGGCTTAGGTGCCTCCTTCTGGGTATCTGAGTTCCACCAACGTCAGGTGGTCCTTGGTAGTGCTTTCAGCATGGGTACCTCCTGCTTAGTAACCGGGTTCCAGTAACGTCAGCTGGTCCTCGTTAGTTCCATTGGCTCTTGGACCTTCGGCTACCCATCCGGGTTCCAGTACCGTCAGCTGGTTCTCGGCAGTGTCTTTTGCTCTTGTACCTTCTGCTCCCCATCCTGGTTCCAGTACCGTCAGCTGGTTCCGGGCAGAGCCTTTGGCTTAGGTGCCTCCCTCTGGGTATCCGAGTTCCACCAACGTCAGGTGGTCCTTGGTAGTGCTTTCTGGCACGGGTACCTCCTGCTTAGTAACCGGGTTCCAGTAACGTCAGCTGGTCCTCGGTAGTTCCATTGGCTCTTGGACCTTCGGGTAGCCATCCGAGTTCCAGTTCCATCAGCTGTTTCTCGGCATTTTCTCAGCCTTCTTGTACCTTCTGCTACATTTCCAAGTTCAAGACCCTAAAGACGACGACCCGGAAGACCACCCCTAAGATGACGACGACACCAGAGACGACGACCACTGAGATGACGACGACCCTGGAGACGATGACCCTGAAGACCACCCCGATGACGACGACCCCGGAGACGACGACCCTGGAGACGACGACCCTGGAGACGACGACGACATGGGAGACCGAGAAGCAGAAGAACAAGAGGCTGCAGAACAAAGAGCAGAACATTAAGCATAAGACTAAATATCAGAGCAAAAGATATTATCTAAATTATAAGCAGAAGAAGACTAAGCAGTGTATGGGGGTGAGTCCATTCCTCCTCGTGGTGCCCCTGGATAAAGCCTGATGCTGCAGGCCAAACTGAACGCGGACAAATGTAACTCTTTTGTGACAGGCAGAACGGAAGGTGTAATCTTCAAACTTTTATAGATAACAACTACGGGAATGCCTGTCACAAATAAGAATATGATGAAGAAGTTGAATATGAAAAAGATAATAGTTAAATAAAAAGAATATGAACAATGTAAAAAAAAAAATTATAGGTAGAAGAAGAAGAAGATGAATAAGGTGAAGATAGTTGATGTCAAAGAAGCTGATGATGAGGATAATGAAGAAGAAAGTGGGAGAAGTAAAAAAGAAGGTGAAGGACGTGGAAGTAGTGAAACATCAATATCTGAAAAAAAAAAAAAAAAAAACCTAGTCAAAATCTTTCTAACGCCGAACGTCATAAAAAACCCCCCAAAAACCTGCTATTCTATTTGTTTGGGCTAAACCTCTGTGCCTTTAATGTCTCCGCCACCTCCCCCAATACATCCTACATTATTCTTAGTTGTTTTCCTTCATGTAGAATTTACCTACAAGGAAAGAAAGGGTTTATTTTAATTCCGATATTTTCGTCCCATTGACTTGCATTGGGATCGGGTATCGGTATCGGATTAGATCCGATACTTTGACGGTATCGGCCGATACTTTCCGATACCGATACTTTCCGATATCGGAAGGTATCGCTCAACACTAGTCACCACCATATCTTAGAGCACATTTCTTAGTGTGTAAAATGTATAATATTAGACAGTCCCGATCTACTGGAGATTCCCGCCACACTGGAGGAGCTCATAGCAGTATCAACTCGCATCGACCTTCGTTTTAACGAGCGAAGGTTGGAGTGAGTCCAGTGTAGGCAGAGGTTTCGGCTGGCTCCCACCTTTGCCAAACCACTGCAATCTTCGGTCCAGGCATCCGAGTCACATGAGGCCATGGATATGTCACGAGCGGGATCTAAGTCCCAGACCACCGGTGCACTTAAGGTCTGTCATGTTTGCCGGCAGTCAGGTCAGCTTGCCTCCAGGTGTTCTCAGCGGTCGGGAAAACATCAGCGTCTAGTGGTAGTCGGAGGAGGTACACTAGACACGGCGACGTTTTCCTCCAAATTATCCTTCAAGAGGACAATTACCATAGGCCCATCCACTCTTATGGTAGAGCTTTGCGTGGACTCCTAGGCGAAGGGCAATTTTATGTCATCTGCTTTCGCCCAATGACACGCAATACCCCTGGTGATGCTCACCAAACCTGTGACCATTTGAATGGTAAATGAGTCGACACTACCCTCACAGATTACACACCAAAAAATTCCATTCACTCTTTCCATGTCTCCATCTCATCAGGAGATTATTTCCCTACTAGTCATTCCCGAGGGAATTTAAGAGGTCTTGTTGGGGATACCATGGCTATGCTACCACTCTCCTCTCCTCATATAGAGTGGTCCTCAGGGAGAATTCTGGGATGGAGTAAAATTCTGTGGGGGTAGATGTCAGAGGGAGTGCGTTCAGGTTGCTACAACTGAGGTACCCGCAGATCTTTCCTCTCTCCCCAAGCACTATTGGCCCTATGTGGACGTGTTCTCCAAAAGGGCTGCGGAGACCCTTCCGCCTCACCACCCCTATGACTGTCCTTTTGACCTCTTGCCTGGTGCAGAGCCTCCCCGGGGTCGAGTCTATCTGTTATCTCTTCTGGAGACGGAGGCAATGTCCCAGTACATCCGAGAGAATCTGGCAAGAGGATTCATTTGGAAGTCAGTGTCACCTGCGGGGGCTGGGTTCTTCTTCGTGCAGAAGAATAGTGGAGAACTACGTCCATGCATAGACTACAGGGGTCTTAACACCATCACCGTTAAGAATAAGTACCCACTACCCATCCTTCCTTCTTCTTTTCCAAGACCTTCTCACCAGTGGAGAGGAATTATTCCATCGGGGACAGGGAGTTGCTAGCTATGAAGTTGGCTTTCTCGGAGTAGAGACACCTCCTGGAGGGGGCTCGCTTTCCCTTCAAGGTTTTTACAGACCACAAAAATTTGGTGTACTTACAGACAGCCCAGCGGCTAAATTCTCGCCAGGCCAGATGGTCCCTGTTCTTCTCCAGGTTCCATTTCACCCTCCATTTTCTCTCCGGGGAGAAGAACATTTGTGCCTACGCTCTCTACCGCTCCATAGTGTCATCATCATCAGCCTCGGCTTATTGTCCCTTCTGAGAGCCTGAGAACTGTGGCTCCGGTTTTGCTAGAGTCTGTGCCCCCGGATAAGACTTTTGTACCATCAAATTTGCGACCGGTGGCTCTCTCTTGGGCTCCGGGGGGTGTACATTTTGGGACCAAGAGGACATTTGAGCTTCTGGTGATGACATACTGGTGGCCACATATGGCACGTGACGTTGGGGATTATATTCGGGCGTGTGTCTCCTGCGCCGAGAATCGGTCTCCTTGGCAAAGACCTGCTGGGCTACTTTACCCCCTGCCGGTGGCAGACAGTCCCTGGGAGATGGTCGGGATGGACTTCGTGGTGGGCTTACCTAAGTCTCGTAGCTGCACCGTTATCTGGGTAGTCAACGATCATTTTTCCAAAATGGTGCACTTGGTGCAGCTTCCACGGTTACCTTCTGCACGGGCCTTGGTGGCGTTGTTCATTAAACATATTTTCTGTCTACATGGCATGCCTGACAAAATTGTCAGTGACCGGGGTCCTCAGTTCGCATCTCGGTTTTGGAGAGAGCTCTGTCATTTACTCAGCATTGAGCTGAATCTCTCTTCTGCATGCCATCCCGAGACGAATGGGTTGATAGAGAGGGCCAACCAGACTCTGGTGACATACCAGCGACATTTTGTCTCTGTTAGGCAGGATGACTTGGCATCTTTGCTACCTTGGGCGGAATTTGCTTTGAACAACGGCATAGCTGACTCTACTGGGCAGACTCCATTTCTCCTTAATTACAGCCAGCATCCCTGTGTGTCCCTGTGCCCATGCCCGTGTCATCCACTGATTCCAGGGTGGCAGACTGGGTAGTGGAGGCATGTGAAATTTGGGACCACACACAGGATGCCATTTGGGCCTCCAAGGAGAGAATGAGGGTTTCTGCCAATGCAAACCGGTGCCCCACTCCGACCTTTGCTTCTGTTGATTTAGTGTGGCTCTCCGCCCGTAACATCAGGCTGCGAGTTGAGTCCACTAAGTTTGCGCCTCGCTACATTGGTCCTTTCAAGGTTCTGGAACAGGTTAATCCTGTGGTCTACCGTTTGGCTAGTGTTCCGCGCCTTCGTATCACCGACACCTCTCATGTTTCCCTCTTAAATCCCGTCTATATATCCCACTTTTCCAAGTCATCTGCCAGGACATCGGGTTCATCCACGGATAAGTACAACGTGAACTCTATCTTGGGGTGCAAGGTGGTACGTAGCAAGAAGCACTATCTGGTGGACTGGAAGGGTCATCATGGCCTAGAGGACAGAACCTGGGAACCTGTGGAATACATTCGGGCTCCGCTGCTCATTGCAGCCTTTCAGCATAGCGAGGCTCAAGCAGGAGGGGGCCCTAGGAGAGTGGGTAATGTTAGGTGTCGAGTTCCCACCACTGCACAGGGGGAATCTCAAACCATGTCTGCTGCGGTCTCCCATTATCCTCCAGCCGCTGTGGAACCTGCTCAGCGGAGACATCGGTCCCAGCGTCTGGCTCAGCCTGATACTGTGCAAATGGTTACTGTTGCCTTTCCAGGCTCTTCCCTTGTAGCCAGCACTGGTCAGAGGCGAGCAGGATTTTTTGGGACTAAGTCCTGCTTTTCACGCACTGAGCATGCCCACGGGAGGACCTCTCATTGGAGGTCGGGGTCACACGCTCAGGCCCTGTTGCAGCTCCTGTTGGTCCACCAGGAAGGTCCTGTAGAGCTGCAACTATAAAAGGTTTGCATGGCCGCACCGCCGTGCGCTAGTATCAAATGTGTTTGGCTTATGCCAGTGGATACTATACCACTCTATATATATGTGGTGTGAGGCTGTAGCTTTGGGACTGTACACTCAGGCAGGCAGCTAGCGTCAGTGGGGGCAATTAGCCTTGGCTTAGCATCTGGTTCCTTCATGTGTGCGGGTAGCACAGAAGAGTTCCAGAGCAAGCACAACCCTTAGTTAGAGTAATAGTTTGTGTGCAGCGTGACTCTGTGAATCAACAGAGATCACTTCCAGTTCACACGGGGTGAAGCTTAACCCATGTATGAGCTTAGAGGTTATCTGCTTTTACTTTGCAGCAGATATCTCTGCACAGTGGACCCCGGACTTTGAACGCACCTTGTAGCTGCCTACGTATACTTGGTGCGTTCCGCTAGCCCTAACACACCCTGTCTTCCACACAGCCCAATCTCAGTAGCCGTGATTCTGGATCACATAATCCTCACCCTGATCCTCCCTTCCTCCATCCTGATTGCCTGGCGACAAGTGGTCCCACACTTGGACACTCCAAAGAGCTGTTCACATTTCCATTTATAGATTATGGTCTCTTGCCCTGCCCGTTTCATGAGGAGATTGCATGTAGTGATGCCCAAATATTTGAGCAGCCATGCTCCCAAGAAGGCAATGGTGGAAAAATTCAATTACTGGCACAAGAGGTGGATGATGATGAGACACAATTGCCAACAAGTGGTGTTGTTACGTCAGCAAGTCAGGAGGAGGACCAGGGCGTGGAAGTGGAAGAAAATGTGATGAGCGATGATGTCACTGACCCAACCTGGGAAGGTGACATGCAGAGCGAGGATACAGCACACAGGGGAAGGGATCTGCAGCACCACAACAACCTGGAACAGGCAGTGGGGTGGCCAGAGGCACAATGCAGGCAACTGTTTCCCAGAGCACCAACACAGGCGAAGTTGCCAAAACAAGGGTTAGGTATTCCAGTGTCTTGCACTTTTTAACAGACAGTCCAGGTAACCCAAAAAAGGCCATTTGCAGCATCTTCCATGTCAGCATCAGAAGGGGCACCACAACTACCAGCCTGACCACAACCAGCATGCTCAGGCACCTGCCTACTAAGGCCGAACATCAGAGATCAGTATCTGCGGGTGACTCCACTGCCTCTTCCTCTGTTCTACATGCAACCCAATCCTCTGCCCATGATGCAGGTGAAGATGACCCCCAACCTGCACCTGTAGTTGCACACTTGCAACAACTGTCAGCAACCACGTCCATGTCTTCGTACCATCGGAGAGTTCAATTTTCCCTACCTCAGTACATGGAATGCAAGTGTACATACGCAGCTACCCACCCACAATACTAAATGGCCTCATTTCCAAGCTGCTTGCCCTAGAAATGTTGACATTTAGGCATGTAGAGATGGAAGCTTTCCACAACTTCATGGTGATGGCTGTCCCTTGGTACTCGGTCAATAGTCGCCACTATTTCTCTTGGTGTGCCGTCCCTGCCTTACACAAGCATGTGTCACATAAAATCAGCCATACCCTGACCAATGCTACCAAAGTTACTGGGAAGGTCCATTTAACCACGGACACTTGGACAAGTGCTTGTGGCCAGCGACACAACAATTCCCTTACAGTACACTAGGTGAACATTATGGAAGCTGGGACCTAGCTTGAGTGCTCGACCAAGATGGTGAGCGGTGACGACGCCATAGTCAACATCACCATCTCGCTTCTGTGTCTACTAAAATACTCGATGCCTACAATTAAAGAGGAGGCTTTGCAGATGGAGCAAGTTGAGATGAAGCAAGATACTAATCTGGGTGATGCTACACAGCCCAGCCTCACCTCATCTTCTCAATGTGGATTATATGATAATGAGGAGGAACCGGAGCTGGTTGACTGCGCTACAGATGGTACTTCCCACACCAACTTCATCCCACATGTTCAACATGGATGACCTGAAGACAAGGAGGATAGGGAGTATGAGGAGGTGCACAAGGAGGAGGGCGAAGAGGAAAACATGGACAGTTTCCTCTTGGTGGAGACAGGGAAGTCTGAGCTGTTGACAGTCTGGCACACATGACCGAGTTTATGTTCCAAGGCCTTTCCCATGATCCTTGCTTTATATGTATTTTGGCCAATACTAATTACTGATTGGTCACCTATCTAGACCCATTATTCAAGTAGAACTTTATATCTCTCCTATCCACGGCAGAGAGGTCTAATAAAGTATTGCAGTACCAGAAAGCACTAGTTGAGCAATTATTAAAAAAATTCTGATCTAACAACGGTGGCTGCATAGGTCACAGTTGAGGGAGACACACCAAATTTAGCAGAGGCAGGGGAACACTATCAAAAGTCTGGGACAGTTTTCTCAGGCCCTCCCATCGCCCAGGACCTGATGTGCGAGGTACTCTGACAAGGAGAAAAAAGTTTTGGAAGATTCTAAAGTTGTACCTTTCAAACCGCACCTGCATCCAACTTGATTTCTCTATTCTCTACAACTATTGGGTATCCAAGCTAGATGCATGGCATGAACAGCTTTGAGATAATGGTCTGCCCTACTGCTAGCATTTTGTCACAGAGGTTTCATGGTGCCCCCGGGAGTATTGTAACTGATAGGTGCAATTGCCTGTATACGCTACAGGATTTTGTCATTTTTGTGTCATCATCCTCCTGCACCACCATATGCTGCCCTCATCAACAATTTTTAGAGGCCTACTTTGAACATTCTTTGATATATACAAATACCTCACAGGGGTAAAAGTTTTTCAGCCCAGTGCATGGGCAATACCAGTCTAGGATACTCACTTCTTAATAATGGGAAAAAATATTTTCTGACGCCCAACTTTACATCTCTTCAAAGCGGTACTTAGCTAGTGTAGGAGACCTACTCCTTAGTAATGAAAAAAATGCTTTTCTAAGGCTCCACCTTCTAGTTGAGGGAATATTTTTGGAAACCTAAAGAGCTGGTGGGTTCTATTAGTAATATATGATCCAGTGCCTTGTTGTGGCCTGTCAGGTGGTCGTCACATAGGGGGTTCTCACACTGCATATAGGATTTCACAGCCGGGACAGGACAGTTTAAACAGTAAGTACAAAAAATCCTGTTCTCCTCCAAATCACTCTGAGTAGATTCCAAACGCTCCACTATATTCCCCAGCAGGGTTGATGAAAAAACAGTCCTTGATGCTACTACATTAAATAAATAGATTTTTTCAGGACTAAAGGTACCGTCACATTAAGCGACGCTGCAGCGATAGCGACAGCGATGCCGATCGCTGCAGCGTCGCTGTTTGGTCGCTGGAGAGCTGTCACACAGACCGCTCTCCAGCGACCAACGATGCCGAGGTCCCCGGGTAACCAGGGTAAGCATCGGGTTGCTAAGCGCAGGGCCGCGCTTAGTAACCCGATGTTTACCCTGGTTACCAGCGTAAAAGTTAAAAAAAACAAACAGCACATACTCACCAGCGCGTCCCCCAGCCTCTGCTTCCTGACACTGACTGAGCTCCGGCCCTAACAGCACAGCGGTGACGTCACCGCTGTGCTTTCACTTTCAGTTTAGGGCCGGCGCTCAGTCAGTGTCAGGAAGCAGATGCTGGGGGACGCGCTGGTGAGTATGTGCTGTTTGTTTTTTTAACTTTTACGCTGGTAACCAGGGTAAACATCGGGTTACTAAGCGCGGCCCTGCGCTTAGTAACCCGATGTTTACCCTGGTTACCAGTGTAAAATATCGCTGGTATCCTTGCTTTTGCTGTCAAACACGGCGATACACGGCGACCTAGCGACCAAATAAAGTGCAGACCTTCTAGCAGCGACCAGCAATTTCACAGCGGGATCCAGATCGCTGCTGCGTGTCAAATACAGCGATATCGCTATCCAGGTCGCTGCAACGTCACGGATCGCTGGCGATATCGCCTAGTGTGACGGTACCTTTATTCAAATAGATTATATTCTGTTATAATAATACTACTGTTATCTGCACTTCGTCTATGGTGAGGTGTGGCAGTAGGGATAGCATATTATGGGCATCTAGTCAGTGATTATCACCTTCTAAATTATAATTCTTGCTGCTTCTTTTTTCCATGCATTCATTGACAGATTCATATTTTTATGGTGCCTTACAGCGCAAGAAAATCCTTCAAAGCTGGCAATGATGCTTGCACTTCTCCAGAGTTTGTTGCTGCCACATACAAGAAAAAGTCTTTTTAGGGCTGGTTCAAATCCCTTCTATATTCTACAATAATACCGTTCTTTTCTTCCATTCATCTACGGTGAGGAGTGGCAGTAGGTATAGCTTATGACAGGCATCTAGTCAGCAATTATTGTCTTACAAATTCTTAGCCTTGCTGCTGCTTTTTTTCCATGCATTCAGTGACAGATTCATGTTTTTTATGGTGATCTGTATTCTGAAATTCATCAAAGCAGGCAAAATTAACTGTTTTAATGTGTCCATTCACAGTTTCTCTGTAGTATCTGTATATAAGAGGTAGTGGTGTGAGACTTTACGCTAGTGGAGCTGGAATTACCACTTTGCCTCCAGTGATTTGTTTACATCTTTTTCACGGTGCTTCTTGAAGAATATTTGGGGTCATGGTCCTGTTGGAAGATCCATGACCTATGATGCAAACCCAGCTTTTTGACCCTTGGCACTACATTGCGAACCAAAATCCTTTGTGATATTTTACATTTCATGATGCCTTACACACAGTCAAGGCACCCAGGGCCAGAGGCACCAACACATCCTCAATATATCTTTGAACCACCAACATATTTGAGTGTAACTACTGTATTTTATTTGTAGGAATTATTCCATTTACAGTAAACAACAGAATAATGTTTTTTACCTAAAAGATCTGTCCACAAGATTCCTGCTGGGCCTCTATAAATAGTGGGGGCCGCCTGCTGGCAGGTCTATAAATTGTCAGAGATGCCTGCTGGCCCTCCAAATTTCAAACTCTATAGCATAAATCTGAAATAAAAAAAGTACCACCTCAGATGGATAAATTATATTGCAATAGTAAAGCATCTGCTGGCCCACCAAAAATGCTTAGTGAGGGTTGGCTGCTGACCCTCTAAAATTAGAGTGCGGGCCGCCTGATGGCCCTCTAACAATAGTGTGGGCTGACTGCTGGCCCTCTAACAATAGTAAGGGCCACTCCATGGCCCTCTATAAATAGTGATGGCCGCCTGATGGTCCTGCAAAAGAAAATTGTGACTTTCAGAATCACCACCATAAATTAAACAAGATGTGTGTTAGGGCTAGCGGAACGCACCAAATAATATAAAGGGAGATACGAGGTGCGTTCGCAGCCCGGGGTCCACCGTGCAGAGATGGAACCTGCTGCTGAGTAATGGCAGATGAACGCTTGCTCACACGTGGGTTACACCTCACCCAGTGTGAATGGAAGTGAACTCTGTTGCTTCACAGTTGCCAAATAAACTCTGCACCCTGTTAGCAGTCACAGGGTGCAGCTGAAAGATGCTGGTGGGATCCCTATAATTCACCTCCACTAAACTGGTGATTGGACTCGCTCTGACCCTCGGTGGCTTTTGAGTCCGCGCCTGAGGACGCCCTGAGTCAGATGCTGAGTCCAATCGGGAATTCCCACCCTACACTAACCGGTAGTTAGGACAGAACTAACTGAACATTTACCGCACAGAGTGCGTACAGCGCCGCTCTGGCGGACGCCACTATTCACCCTAACTAGGGTCAGGAAAGTGCACTGGTTGTGCACGGCACCGTACTGGCAGTCACTGCTAAAAGACACTGTTAGCTCGTGCCTTGTGCTGGATGGCACAGTCTGGCACTAGGTAGCTTAGTCAACCAATAACAATCAACAACACTGTTGAACGGTATGATTAAGGAGCTTTCACCAGAAACAGTCACACATCCACACAAACACAATTTCAGCTTTATACTAGCTCATGGCCGAGCGGCTACGCGAGCCTTTTATAGATGTAGCCTTCCGGGACCTTCCTAGTGGTCCAATCAGAGCCGCTCGGGTGTCCTCCGAGTATTTTTTAATGCTCTGAGTTTTAGTTTTTAGCGCCGCAGCTGAATGATTTACATCTGTTAGCCATCATAAGTACATGTGGGGATTCCCTAGCAACCAGACAACCCCCACATGTACTTATGCTGGCTAACAGATGTAAATCACTCAGCTGCGGCGCTAAAAACTAAAACTCCAAGCACTAAAAAATACTCGGAGTAACGAGTATATTCGCTCATCACTAGAGGTCGTCCCACGGGCATGCTCAGTAGATGAAAAGCAGGACTTAGTCCCTGGAACGTCTGCTCGCCGCTGATCACTGCTGGTTACAACGGCTAAACCTGGGTTGGCAGCTGTAACCAGACGCATAGTATCAGTTTGAACCAGATGCCGGGACCGACGTCTCTGCAGGGCAGTCTCCGCTGCGGCTGGGAAAGAATGGGAGACCGCAGAGGACATGGTTCGAGGTTCCCCCTGTGCAGCAGTGGGAACTTGACACCTAACATTGCCCCCCTCCTAGGGACCCCCCTCCTTGGGCCTCGCTATGCTCAAAGGCAGCAATGAGCTGAGGAGCCCAAATGTGCTCAAAAGGCTCCTAGGACCTGTCCTCTGGGCAATGACCCTTCCAATCCACCAGATAATACTTTTTGCCACATACCACCTTACACCCAACAATAGCATTCACCTCGTAATCGTCCGTGGATGAGCCCAAAATCCCGGCAGATGACTCGGAAAACCGGGACATGTGAACGGGTTTTAGGAGGGACACATGAAAGGTGTCGGTGATACCTAGGCGTGGAGGAAGGGCCAACTGTTAAACCACAGGGTTGACTTGTTCCAGGACCTTGAAGGGACCAATGTAGCTCAGGGAGGGACTCAACTGGCAGCCTAATGTTACGGGCGGAGAGCCACACTAAGTCACCAGGAGCAAAGGTCAAAGCGGGGCGCTGATGTGCATCGGCAGAGAACCTCATTCTCTCCACCGCCAAGTCTGCCACCCTAGAATTGGTGGATGACATGGGTATGGGCACAGGGACACACGGATGCTGGCCATAGTTAAGGAGGAATGGAGTCTGACTAGTGGAGTCGGCTATGGCATTGTTCAGTGCAAACTCCACCCACGGTAGCAAGGATGCCCAGTCATCCTGCCTGGCTGAAACAAAATGTTGCAGGTATGTGACTAGGGTCTGGTTGGCCCTCTCTACCAACCCATTAGTCTTGGGTTGATATGCTGAAGAGAGATTCAGCTTAATGCTGAGTAGACAACAGAGCTCTCTCCTGAACCGAGACGCAAACTGGGAACCCCGGTCACTGACAGTTTTGTCTGGCATACCATGTAGGCGGAAAACATGCTTTATAAACAACGCCGCCAAGGCCCTGCACAAAGGTAGCCGTGGAAGAGGCACCAAGTGCACCATTTTGGAAAAATGGTCGGTGACTACCCAGATAACGGTGCAGCTACGAGACTTGGATAAGCCCACCACAAAGTCCATCCCGACCATTTCCCAGGGCCTGTCTGCCACCAGCAGGGGGTAAAGTAGCCCAGCAGGCCATTGCCGAGGAAACTGATTCCTGGCGCAGGAGATACATGCCCGAATATAGTCTCCGACATCACGGGCCATATGCAGCCACCAGTACATCCTCGCCAGGAGCTCAGGTGTCCTCTTGGTCCCAAAATGTCCACCCATCCTGGATGAGTGGGCCCAAGAGAGAACCTCCGGTCGCAAATTAGGTGGAACAAAAGTCTTGCCCGGAGGCACAGACTCTAGCAAAACCAGGGCCACAGTTCTCAGGCTCTCTGAAGGGACAATAAGCTGAGGCTCCTCCTCCTCTGATGACACTAAGGAGAGGGAGAGAGCATTGGCACAAGTGTTTTTCTCCCCGGAGAGAAAATGGAGGGTGAAGTGGAACCGGGAGAAGAACAGGGACCATCTGGCCTGGCGAGAGTTTAGCCGCTGGGCGGTTTGTTAATATACCAAATTTTTGTGGTCGGTGAATACTTGGAAGGGATAGCGAGCCCCCTCCAGGAGGTGTCTCCACTCCGAAAAGGCCAACTTCATGGCTAGCAACTCCCTGTCCCCGATGGAATAATTCCTCTCCGCCAGTGAGACGGTCTTGGAGAAGAAGAAACAAGGATACTTCCGACCTTGAGCATTCTTCTGGAAGAGGACTGCTCCAGCACTGACGGAGGAAGCATCCACCTGTATGATAAATGGTTTATCAACATCGGGGCGATGTAAAATGGGAGCGCTAGCAAAGTGTGACTTGATAGAGAGGAAGGCCTTGGAGACCTCCTCGGACCACAATTTGGGATTAGCTCTCTTCTTGGTGAGGGCAACAAGGGGAGCTACCAAAGTTGAGAAGTGGGGAATGAACTGGCGATAATAGTTGATGAACCCCATAAAGCGCTGCACCGCTTTGAGAGAATGGGGTTCCTGCCAGTCCATCACAGCCTGTAGCTTGGCAGGATCCATGGCCAACCCCCGGGTGGAGATGATATAGCCCAGGAAAGGCAAGGACTCCTTCTCAAACACACACTTCTCCAACATGGCATAGAGGGAGTTTGCCCGTAAGAGGTCGAAAACTTTGCAAACATCTCTCCGGTGGGAGTCTATATTTGGAGAGTAGATCAGAATATCATCCAGATAGACTCTGACCGAGGTGGTGAGCATATCCCAGAAGATATCATTCACAAAGTCTTGGAAAACAGCAGGAGCATTACAGAGCCCGAAGGGCATCACCAGGTATTCATAGTGCCCGTCCCTGGTGTTAAATACTGTCTTCCATTCGTCCCCCTCATGGATGTGAATCAGGTTGCAAGCACCCCACAAATCAAGCTTAGTAAATACCCTCGCCCCCCGCAACCTATCGAATAGCTCAGATATAGTGGCAGAGGATACTTATTCTAAAAGGTTATGGCGTTAAGACCCCTGTAGTCTATGCAGGGAAGTAATTATACGTTCTTCTGCACAAAGAAGAAGCCAACCACTGCGGGTGACACTGACTTCCTAATGAATCCTCTTGCCAGATTCTCCTAGATGTACTGAGACATTGGCTCCATCTCCGGGAGAGATAACAGGTAGACTCGACCCCGGGGAGGCTCAGCACCAGGCAAGAGGTCAAAAGGACAGTCATAGGGGCGGTGATGCGGAAGGGTCTCCGCAGCCCTCTTGGAGAACACGTCTGCATAGGGCCAACTGTGCTTGGGGAGAGAGGAAAGATCTGCGGGTACCTCAGTAATAGCAACCTGAATGCACTCCCTCTGACATCTACCCTCACAAGATTCACTGCATCCCAAAATTCTCCCTGTGGACCACTCTATATGAGGGGAGTGGTACCATAGCCAAGGTATCCCTAACAGGACCTCATCAATTCCCTCGGGAATGACAAGTAAAGACATAATCTCCTGATGGGATGGCGACATAGAAAGAGTTAAGGTACCTTCACACTGAACGATATCGCTAGCGATCTGTGACGTTGCAGCGTCCTGGCTAGTGATATAGTTGAGTTTGACATGCAGCAGCGATCAGGATCCTGCTGTGCCATCGTTGGTCGGAGCATAAAGTCCAGAACTTTACTTAGTCACTGGACTCCCGCAGACATCGCTGAATCGACGTGTGTGACGCCGATTCAGTGATGTCTTCACTGGTAACCAGGGTAAACATTGGGTTACTAAGCGCAGGGCCGCGCTTAGTAACCCGATATTTACCCTGGTTACCAGTGTAAATTTAAAAAAAAACAAACACTACATACTTACATTCCGGTGTCTGTCCCCGGCGCTGTGCTTTCCTGCACTGTCAGCGCCGGCCAGCCGTAAAGCAGATTACAGCGGTGATGTCACCGCTGTGCTTTCCGGACGGCGCTCACAGTCAGTGCAGGAAAGCACAGCGCCGGGGGACAGACACCGGAATGTAAGTATGTAGTGTTTGGTTTTTTTTACATTAGCACTGGTAACCAGGGTAAACATCGGGTTACTAAGCGCGGCCCTGCGCTTAGTAACCTGATGTTTACCCTGGTTACCCGGGGACCGGCATCGTTGGTCGCTGGAGAGCTGTCTGTGTGACAGCTCTCCAGTGACCACACAGCGACGCTGCAGCGATCTCGATCGTTGTCTAGATCGCTGCAGCATCGCTAAATGTGACGGTACCTTAACTGTGATGGTCTGGTGTGTTATCTGTGAGGTCAGTGTTGACCCATTCATCACTCGTACAGTAACTGGTTTGGCGAGATCACCAGGGGTATTGCATGCCGTTGGCAAAGGCAGAAGACATGAAGTTGTTCTCCGCCCCAGAATCCATGCAAAGCTCTACCATATGAGTGGGTGGGACTATGGTAATTGTCCCCTTGAAGGACACTTTGGAGGGAAACATCGCCGTGTCTAGTGTATCTCCTCCTACAACCACTAGACGCTGACATTTTCCCAACCGCTGGGGACATTTTCTGGCATAATGACCCGACTCCTGGCAGACAGGACAGACCTTGAGTGCACAAGAGGTCCATGACTTAGACCCCGCTCGTGACACCTCCATGGTCTCGTGTGGCTCGGACGCCTGGACAGGAGATTCCAGAGGTTTGGTGAAGGTGGGAGCTAGCCAAAACCTCTGCCTACACTGGGCTCGCTCCAACCTTTGCTCATTAAAATGAAGGTCGATGCGAGTAGATATTTCTATTAGCTTCTCCAGTGTGGCAGGAATCTCCCTAGTGGCCAAGGTGTCCTTCACATGTTCAACCAGTCCCCTTCAGAATACAGGGATGAGGACTTTATCCGGCCGCTCCAGCTCAGGTGCGAAAATCCGGAAGTGGATAGCAAAATAGCTGATGATGGACGAACCCTGTGTCAATGCCAAGTTGGAGTGCCGTATCATGGGTGACACGAGGTCCCAAAAAGACCCGTTTCACAGTGCTCAAGAAACACAGAGCACTTTGCACCACATGATCGTCGCACTCCCACAGCGGCGTAGCCCACTCTGACGCCCTGTCCAACAGGAGGGATATAATAAATCCCACCTTAGCCGACTCCATGGGAAAACATGCAGCCAGGAGCTCAAGATGTATAGCACACTGGCTCATGAATCCCCGACACAGCTTATTGTCACCAGCAAACTTGTCTGGCAACGGGAGACAGGATAACGTCGGAGCAGTGGTGGCAGTGCACAATCTAGCTGCAGCCACTCTAGCAGCCTGAACAGCAACTGCGGTAACATCCATGGCCGATGTTGTGCACTCGAGAGCTGCCATCCTGCCCTCCAGCTGCTGGATGTACCCCTGTAGTCGCTGTTCGTCCGCCATTACTAGCCAGACCCTAGCGCTAGTATAATGTTAGGGCTAGCGGAATGCACCAAATAATATAAAGGGAGATATGAGGTGCGTTCCCAGCCCGGGGTCCATCGTGCAGAGATGGAACCTGCTGCTGGGTAACGGAGGATGAACGCTTGCTCACACGTGGGTTAGACCTCCCCCAGTGTGAATGGAAGTGAACTCTGTTGCTTCACAGAGTCGCCAAATAAACACTGCACCCTGTTAGCAGTCACAGGGTGCAGCTGAAAGACGCTGGTGGGATCCCTATAATTCACCCCCACTAAACTGGTGATTGGACTCGCTCTCACCCTCGGTGGTTTTTGAGCCCGCGCCTGAGGATGCCCTGAGTCAGATGCTGAGTCCAAGCAGGAATTCCCACCCTACACTAACCGGTTGTTAGGACAGAACTAACTGAACATTTACCACACCGAGTGCATACAGCGCTGCTCTGGCGGACACCACTATCCACCATAACTAGGGTCAGGAAAGCGCACGGCGTCGCACTGGCGGTCGCTGCTCAAGGACACTGTAAGCTCGTGACTTGTGCTGGATGGCACAGTCTGGCAATAGGTAGCTCAATTATCCAATACCAATCATCAACACTAAGGATGGGTATGATTAAGGATCTTTCGCCAGAAACAGTCATACATCCACACACACACACGATTTCAGTTTTATACTAGGGCATGCGAGCCTTTTATAGATGTAGCCTTCCAGGACCTTCCTAGTGGTCCAATCAAAGCCGCTACAGAACCTGAGCATGTGACCTCTGGCCTCCAATGAGAGGACATCTCACGGGCATGGTCAGTAGATGAAAAGCAGGACTTCATCCCTGGAATGTCTGCTAGCCACTGATCAATGCTGGTTAAAAAGGCTGAACCTGGTGTGGGAGCTGGAACCAGATGCACAGTATAAGCTTGAACCAGATGTTGGGACTGATGTCTCTGCTGAGCAGACTCCACTGCTGCTGGGGAAGAATGGGAGACTGCAGAGGACATGGTTTGAGATTCCCTCTGTGCAGCGGTGGAAACGCAACACCTAACAATGATCATGTCTCACACACCACGTGGGCAGTTAAGATTAGGGTTGAGCGAAACGGATCGGTCATTTTCAGAAATCGCCGACTTTTAGGCAAAGTCGGGTTTCATGAAACCCAAACCGATCCTAGTGTGGGATCGGCCATGTGGTACATGACCAGAGCGCCAAAGTCGCGTTTCGCATGACGCTGTTACCACCGTTTTTCATCCAATGAAGGAGGACGCAGAGTGTGAGCAGCGTGATGACATAGGTCTCTGTCCCCACCATCTTAGACAAGGGCATGGCAGTGATTGGCTTGCTGTCTGCGGCATCACAGGGGCTATAAAGGGGTGTGCACGCCGACCGCCATCTTACTTCTGCCGATCTGAGCATAGGGAGAGTTTGCTGCAGTTAGTCAGAAGCAGGGACAGAGTTAGGGAGGAAATATAAACCCCCAAACCGCTTGTGCTGGAGCGATTTTCACTGTCCCACACCACCTTTTTGTGCAGGGACAGTGGAGGTCGTATTTTAGTGCAGCAGCTGCATAGCTGTGTGCACGGTGCTGTGCAAACCAACTGCTTTTTTCAAAGCAAAAATCCTGTTGCTCCTTTCTGCACAGTTACCTGTCTTGTTTATTTGTCCACACTTTTTTGTTCTGAAGTCCTTTTAATTGCTGCCATACTTGTCCTGAGATTATTGTAGGGACTAGGGAGCGTGTTATTGCAGTAATTTTATTTTTATTTTTTTTTTAATAATAATTACAGCCACTTTCTGCCACGTTCATAGTGTTGTGTTATACCACTGGGCCAGAGTTGTGGTTCAGTGTCTCCCCCCAAAAGTGAGATAGTAATTCTCACACAGTTTATATTCTGCAGTACTGCTAGTGTGTTGTATATCAGGCAGCCACTTTCTGCCACGTTCATAGTGTTGTGTTATACCACTGGGCCAGAGTTGTGGTTCAGTGTCTCCCCCCAAAAGTGATATAGTATTTCTCACACAGTTTATATTCTGCAGTACTGCTAGTGTGTCATATATCAGGCAGCCACTTTCTGCCACGTTCATAGTGTTGTGTTAGGCTACGTTCACATTTGCGGTCAGCGCCGCAGCGTCGGGCGCCGCAGCGGCGCCGCATGCGTCATGCGCCCCTATATTTAACATGGGGGCGCATGGACATGCGTTGTGCTGCGTTTTGCGCCGCATGGCCGCAAGCGTTGGACGCAAGAAACGCTTCAAGTTGCATTTTTTTTGCGTCCAACTTTCGGCCAAAAAGGACGCATGCGGCGCAAAACGCAGCGTTTTAGCGTGCGTTTTGCCGCGTTTTTGTTTGCGTTGTGCGCTGCGGCGCCGACGCTGCGGCGCACAACGCAAATGTGAACGTAGCCTTATACCACTGGGCCAGAGTTGTGGTTCAGTGTCTCCCCCCAAAAGTGATATAGTATTTCTCACACAGTTTATATTCTGCAGTACTGCTAGTGTGTCATATATCAGGCAGCCACTTTCTGCCACGTTCATAGTGTTGTGTTATACCACAGGGCCAGAGTTAGGGTTCAGTGTCTCTCCCCAAAAAATGGAGATTCAAATTCTCACACAGTGTATATTCAGCTGTACTGCTAGTGCGTCGTATATCAGGCAGCCACTTTCTGCCACGTTCATAGTGTTGTGTTATACCACAGGGCCAGAGTTAGGGTTCAGTGTCTCCCCCCAAAAAATGGAGATTCAAATTCTCACACAGTGTATATTCAGCTGTACTGCTAGTGCGTCGTATATCAGGCAGCCACTTTCTGCCACGTTCATAGTGTTGTGTTATACCACAGGGCCAGAGTTAGGGTTCAGTGTCTCCCCCCAAAAAATGGAGATTCAAATTCTCACACAGTGTATATTCAGCTGTACTGCTAGTGCGTCGTATATCAGGCAGCCACTTTCTGCCACGTTCATAGTGTTGGGGTTCAGTGTCTCCCCCCAAAAGCAAGTCATCTTTCAGGCAAGCTACGTGTCAGCAGGGTAAGGTGGGGCAAAAGAATGTGAAATCCATGATTGGTTAATTTAAATGAAGGTTAGCTAATCAACATTTTTGGTAGCCAGACATGTCCTTTTTTCGGTCAGTATTGAACCAGCAGCACTGAACACTCTTTCTGAAAGCACACTGACAGCAGGGCAATCGAGGTCCTGTAATCCATATTCTGGCAATTCAGGCCAGGTGTCTAGTTTAGATGCCCAGTAATCAAAGGGGAATGACCTGTGAGGGAGAACATCAATAAGGGCGGAAAAGTAGTTTGTAACCATACTGGACAAATGCTGTCTCCTGTCACTTTGAATCGATGCAGCTGTCCCTGTCGTGTCAGCGGTCATTGCAAAATCATTCCACAACCTTGTCATAAAACCCCTCTGTCCAACGCCACTTCGGATTTCTGCACCTCTAGCACCTCTGCCATGTTGCCCCCTGCAGCTCGTGTGAGAACCATCACCGCCGCTGTGTGCTGGGAATGCCTGAACCAAACGGTCTACAAGAGTTGTTTGGTAGCCAATATTTGACCTAGGTTCTCATGTGGCATGATATTTTGCAGTTTTCCTTTATATCTTGTATCCATGAGGCAGGCCAACCAGTTGTCGTCATCGGTCATCATTTTAACAATGCGGGGGTCCCTTTTTAGGATACGCAAAGCATACTCAGCCATGTGGGACAATGTTCCAGGTGTCAATTAACTGTTTCTGCTGGGTTGAGGACCACTTTCTTGCAAATCAACATCACAAGTGTACCGCAATAAACCTGTACTAGACCTTGCAATGCCACCAGTTTCTATTGCCACCTGAGAATCATACTCCTCCATACATATTCATCCCCATCAATCATCCTCCTCCTCATCCTCTTCGTCCACCAATTTGTCCTGGACAGTTCCCTGAGCAGACAATGGCTGACTGTCATCAAGGCTTCCCTCCTCCTTGGCTGCAGACGCCTGCTCCTTAATGTGCGTCAAACTTTGCATTAGCAGACGCATAAGTGGGATGTTAATGCTTATGATGGCGTCGACCACTGCACACCAGACAACTCCATGTCTGCCATCCAAGTGCCTGCCCGTGTATCCTCCCACAAATTAATTACAGCACGCCTCTGTTCGCACAGCCTCTGAATCATGTGCAGTGTGGAGTTCCACCTTGTTGCTTGTTGTTGTCGATTATTAAGCGGTGCTGGGGAAGATTCAGCGATCGCTGATGGTTCAGCATACGGCTGGAGTGTATGGGCATCCGGCAGATGTGCTAGCAAAGTCTTCGCACCTTCAGGAGCAGGGCTGGTAACTTTGGATAATTTTTGAGGAAGCCCTGCACCACCAGGCAAGGTATGTGTTTCAGTTCTGAAAGGGCTATGGCAGTTATAAAATTCCTTTCGTTATCACTGAATACCTTGCCTGCCTCAAGATGTACACTGCCCAGCCATTACTGAGTTTGTTGCTGCAAGTACTCCACCAGTACTTCCGCGGTGTGTCTGTTGTCGCCCAAACACTTCATTTGAAACACAGCCTGCTGACACTTACCACTAGCTGTTCGATAATGAGACACCCCATGTGCAACACTGGCAGCTGCGGATGGAGTGGTAGGGCGACTGCGCTCTGTGCACGAGCTTTTGCTTCTGGAGGAGGAGGAGTGGCGAACGCCTTATGCCAACTGTTTCCTTAGACTGTAGGCTAGGCAGAACTGTCCCACTATGGCTGCCCCCTGTGGACCCTGCATCCTACACATTAACCCAGTGCGCCGTGATGGACACGTAACGTCCCCGGCCATGCCTACTGATCCATGCATCTGTTGTGAGGTGCACCTTTCCACTGACTGATTGCCTCAAGGCATGGACAATGCGGTCTTTGACATGCTGGTGGAGGGCTGGGATGGCTTTTCTCGCAAAGAAGTGGCGACTGGGTAGGTCATAGCGTGGTACTGCGTGGGCCATCAGGTCTTTGAAAGCTTCACTTTCAACCAAACGGTAGGGCATCATCTGTAATGAGATTAGTATAGCAATGTGGGCGTTCAAATCCTGTGTACGCAGATGAGAGGATGAGTACTTTCTTTTCCTAACGAGAGTCTCTTGTAGGGTGAGCTGGACTGGAGAGCTGCATATGGTGGAAATAGCGGTGGTGGTGGTGGACATGGCGGATTGAGAGAGAGTTTGTTATGGTATTCTTGTTGTTGGCCTACATACAGTCTTTCCTACCAATAACCTTGTGTTTTCCTGACTGCTTTGCCCTTACGAGGATACCTCTACATTTGCTGCTGGTGGTGTCCTAACTGGTGGGCTTACAGTGAGGGAAGCAATGTAACATTGCTGACTACCTTCATTCCGAGCAGGTGCACCAACGGTACGGGACGTTTGGTAGTTAGTCCAGGCTTGCAAGTGCATGCTGGTTAAATGTCTAAGCATGCACGTTGTATTTAAATTTTGAAGATTCTTCTCTCTGCTAAAGGTCTTTGAGCATTTCTTACAGATAAATTTTGACTGATCATTCTGATCTTGGTTAAAAAATTGCTACACTACACTCTTCCTACTATCGAAAACCTTTTCAGGCATTGTGCGCTGTGCTACTTTCACCGAATGGCCACGCTCTCCTAAAACTGTTTTTGTTTTACGCAAACATTTTTTGCCTGATACGGGCCTGCCAGATGACAGCTGTTGCAATGTAGTTGGCTGCTGCGGATCATCCTCCTCCGCTTCTGAGCTAGTGGCAGCGGCACCCTCTTCCCCCAATGGCTGCCAATCTGGGTCAACAACTGGGTCATCTATCACCTCCTCCTCAATGTCATGTGCACCTTCCTCAGTGTCACCGTGTAAGGTGCTATAGCGTTCGGGACAGGGCACCATAGTCTCATCAGGGTCACATTCTGGCTCAGTAAACTGCGAGGGCAATGTAGTGATCAGAGTCAATGGAACAGCATCACAATCTAGCTGTGGCTGGGCATCAGTGCACTCCATGTCCGATTCTTCTTGTAATTGGCAGTGTACAATTTCCCTTTCTAACCCAGGCACGGTATGTGTAAAGAGCTCCATGGAGTAACCTGTAGTGTCGCCTGATGCATCCTTCACTTTTGGTTTGGGAGAAGGACACAAGGAAACGTCTTTTTCCTGACCGGGAGCATCCACTGACGACTGGCTGCTCTTACATTTAGAACTTTTGGAAGAGAAGGCGAAAGAGCTAGAGGGTGAGTCAGCAAGGAAAGACAACACTTTTTCCTGCTTCTCCGGCTTTAAAAGCTGTTTTCCTACTCCCAGGTAAGGGAGCCTTTGAGGGCTTGTGTAGGCAGACGATGACGCTGGCTCAACACCTCCAGCCTTAGGTGCTACTGTGCTTTTGCCACTACCACGAGATGCAGCACCACCAGCACCATCAGTACCAGCTGGCAACGCCCGCCCATGGCCTCTTTCACCAGACTTCCTCATTTTTTGGGGGGAGACACTGAACCACAACTCATTTTACACCGTTGTAATATGAGGGGCCCTGTGCCAGTACCGCCGCCCACGAGAGAGTGTTCCCCCCAGCTTGAACAGTGCTCTACCACTTGTGTAGTCTGTGCGGTTAAAACCTTAAATGGCACTGCCAATACGAATTATTTGAAATGATAGATGATAGTTAAAATATACAGGGGCCCTGGCCTCCATTTAATATTTTGCGCCTACTACCACTGTCTTTATTATTTGGGCGTAATAACGGTGTCTGCCGCTGCTTCTTTTTTTTACTTCACTGAACAAAGCTGAACTTCAACTGTTGTCCCGTTTCAAATATTAAACTGCATTTGGCCTGCTTGTTGGGTTGGGGCCTACTAACGGTGTCTGCCGCTCCTTGGTGTTCTCCTGGTTTATTTTTCTTGCGCTTCAATCTTCAGGCTTTCGTTTAAATATTTTTTATATTAAACTGCATTTGGCCTACTTGTTGGGTTGGGCCTAGTAACATTGTCTGCTGCCGCCTCTTGTTTTCCTCTACTAAACAAAGCTGAGCTTGAAGCTTCAGGCTTTCGGCCTGTAACAACAATATGAAACTACATTTGGCCTAGTTCTTGGTTTGGGCCTAGTAACGTTGTCTGCTGCTGCCTCTTGTTTTCCTCTACTACACAAAGCTGAGCTTCAATCTTCAGGCTTTCGGCCTATATTTAGAATATGAAACTGCATTTGGCCTACTTGTTTGGTTGGGCCTACTAACGGTGTCTGCCGCTGATTGTTGTTCTCCTCCACTGAACAAACCAATGCCGCCTGTTTACTCCTGTTACCAATTTTTAACAGCTTTTAGCCTACTTTTTTTTATTTTGGGCCTATATCTGTGTTTCCTCCTCATTCCTGCCCATTACCCAGCCACTGCTAGATGAGTCTGCCGGTACATTGACCCAGACCACTACATTCCCCTTGCACTCTACATAGCCAGTATCTGACCCTGCAGAAAGTCTGGTTCCCCTTCCCGCATACTATACAACCTTACAAGGGGACAAAGAGGAAGGTGCAGGTTCCTTCAACAGGTGGGGGGGCATTCTCGTTGGCGACGTCACTGGTACAGGGCCCCTCATAGTACGCAAAAGTGTCTCTGCCAGTGGGAGGCGCCCCCGCCGTCAATCACAACGCCGTACTTTGAGGGGCCCTGTGCCAGTGGCAATGTGAACGAGTGTGCCCCCCCTGCTTGCTCAGGATCACAGCACTTGCAAAGTTGAAATACTTACCTCTCCCTTCTCCACCGCCGTGACGTGGTCCGCGTTTCCTGGGCCCACGAAAAACTTGAGCCAGCCCTACTCCCCCCACAACTGTTGCCAAATGACCCCAAAATTTTCAATGGCTAACTATTATTATAAGGTAAATTAAGATTGACAAGCTTAAGCAACAAGAATTGATGTTTTTGGCATTAAAATGGGCTGTATTGGTGTTTTCCTGTCCTCCACTCACTGCCGACTTTGATTCTCCATTGACTTGCATTGGGTTTTGTGTTTCGGTCGGATCCCCGACTTTTCGCAATAATCGGCCGATTTCACCCAACCCGACTTTTGACAAAGTCGGGTTTCGCGAAACCCGACTCGATCCTGAAAAAGTAAAAGTCGCTCAACCCTAGTCAAGATGATAACATTAAATTTCCTGTTTAATGTTTTTTCTAAATTTTTGCAAAAATGCAACAAAAACACTGCGTGTGAACATAGCCCAAGGTGTGGAGAAGCATTTTTTCCCTCTTATTTATTTTGCCTTATATACAAGTCATTATCCTGGAAACAATGTTTCTTAACTTTTTTTCCCATCAAATCCATTTCACCCCCCCCCCCCCTTCCCCATGCTGTTTCAATGAAATTTCAGCACTTTTTCTTTCATAATTTTTAGACCCCCTCCAAACCTTCGGGGGGTAGACTGCTGGAAAAATGCTCGAGTTTCCATTAACTTCCATTATACTCTTACTCTGGTCGAGCACACGAGCATTATGATCTGCTCAAGTTGAGTAACGACTTGAGTAACCTAGTATTTTAGTGCTCGCTCATCACTACCATCCAACTTTTCAGGATGAACATCGGCGTGATGTTGCTTACGCTTGTGTGACTGCAGCTTTAATCAATAGATCCCAAGAGGAGTAAGGGCCCTGCTAGCAAGCTTACAAACTATGAGAACTAACAATCTCTCGCTATGTGTTCTAAATCAGCACCCACCTTGACGTGGACATGGAGTCACTTATTCCGTGATAATATTTAATTGTCATACAGCATAAAACAGGCAGTGAAGATATTATACACACTAGGATCAAAGAGGGTACTAGTAGAGCCCAGGGGGCCACTATCTTCAATCACTGACACGTTTTCCTCCAGGCAATTCATCAAGCACATTCCTGGTACTATTTAAAACATTACCTATATGAATGCATTAAATATTATCAGGTGGCAAAATTCTTCCTCTCTCTGTTATTATCTGAAACCGAACCCCCACAGTGCATGAACCATTTGAAGACATACAACTTGAACACTTCTACTCATCTATTTGATACAAGACTGACTTTGCCTGACTTCTAACCCCTTTTGAAAGATTGTGTATTGCCCCCTCACGTCCCGCGCATGCTATTTGAGCTATTTATAGAGTACTACAGTGCAGTGTCTCAGTGGTTAGCACTGTTGCTTTGCATCGCAGGGTCTTGGGCTCAAATGCCACCAAGGAAAACCTCCTCAAGAGGTTTGTATGTTCTTCCTGTGTTTATGTGAGTTTTCATCCATACTCTGACAGAAAATTTTGATTGTAAGCCCCAGTGGGGTCAGATGATGTTTTCTGTAAAGTGCAGTGGAATGTAAAAGCGCTATATAAGCAATGCATAATAAATAATGCTACTTGAATCAACTCCCTCACTTTCATAAGGTATGGGAAAGTGAGCATCAACACAAGTTTACTACGGAACAATAGGCAAAATGCTTCAATCTGTCGCACAAATGAGAAACCAGTAATAAAATTTTATCCAGGTGGTACTGTGTTCCTATGGTTCTATATAAATGGTTCCCAGAGGTCTAAGATCATTTTGGGAAGGGTCATTCAGTTTTGTCAATAAGTGACCAGAAATGTGCTTACTAAGAGAGCCAGTGGTTATTTTATTATCTATGTTTCCTATATCTAGATTAGGTTATAGGCTATTACATCACCTTCTCCAGATTGCCAAAACAGTCATTCCGTGCCATTGGGAAACAACCGTATCCCCATCTTTGGAGGGATGGTTCTCAGAGAGAGCTTTGACATAACGTATGAAGGAACTATTGGCTCAATCCCAGGGTGAAATGAATATGTTTCCCAGGAATTCAGACTTCAGTCTTAGAGAGGTATTCACACTAGAGACGTTAGGAGTCGGACACATCAGTTTTGAGACCACCTTGTTGTTGGTTGATGGGCATGCATGAATTGGCCATACTATGTGCTAAGCATCTCATTTTCTCCTAGTATCCAGAAGCAGCGTTGCTATTCATATTTCAAATATTTCACATTGACAAGCTTTAGCACGACATAGTGCAGCTTTTTTTGTTTATTGTAATGAATATGTTTGTAACTAAATGATCTTACTGGGAGACCTTTCTCTTTTCCCCTCTTTATAAGAGTTTATTGAGATGTTTACTTCACAATTCCCTTTGCATTTTGTTTTCTCAGCAGAAAAAGACACCCTATCTCATTACCACTACAAATTTTTGCAGCTATTTTATTCTTATCCTTGCTTATTATGGATGTTCCTGACTTCTTGAAATTTCTAATACTCCCACAGCTGTGCTCAAAAGTTTACATACCCCGGCAGAATTTTTTCTCTCTTGGCCTTTTTTCAAAGAATATGAATGATAACACCAAAAAAAAATTCTCCACTCATAGTGGTTGGTTGAAGCCATTTATTGTCAAACTACTGTGTTTCCTCTTTTTAAACTATTATGACAACCCAAAACATTCAAATGACCCTGATCCCAAGTTTACTTACCCTGGTAATTTTGGCCTGGTAACATGCACAGAAGTTGACACAAATGGGTTTGACTGGATACTAAAGGTAACATCCTCACCTGTGACATGTTTGCTGGTAATCACTGTGGGTGCATAAAAGCTGAGTGAGTTTCTGGGATCCAGACAGACTCTTGCATCTTTCATCCAGCCACAGATGTTTCTGGATTGTGAGTCATAGGGAAAGCAAAAGAATTGTTAGCGAATCTATGGGAAAAGGTAGTTGAACTGTATAAAACAGGAAAGGGATACAAAAAGATATCCAAGGAATTGATAATGCCAGTCGGCAGCGTTCAAACTGTGATTAACAAATGAAAACTCAGGGGCTCTGTAAAAACAAAGCCACGGTCAGGTAGACCAACAAAAATTCTCAGGAAAACTGTTTGGGATGCAAAGAAAAACCCACAAACAATATTGGCTGAAATACAGGACTCTCTGAAAACTAGCGGTGTGGCTGTTTCAAGATGAACAATAAGGAGGCACTTGAAGAAAAATGGGCTTCATGTTGCAAAAGAAAGCCATTATTGCCCAAATGCCACAAAGTATCTCGCTTACAATACACAAAACAGCACATGGACAAGCCTCAAAACATCTGGAACAAGGTAATTTGGAGTGATGAGACCAAAATTGAACTTTATGGCCACAATCATAAACATCACATTTGGAGAGAGGTCAACAAGGCCTATGATGAAAGGAACACCATTCCTACTGTAAAGCATGGAGGTAGATCACTGATGTTTTGGGGATATGTGAGCTTCAAAGGCACAGGAAACGTGGTCAAAGTTGAAGAAAAGATGAATGCAGCACGTTGTTAGCAAATACTGGAGGCAAATTTGCAATGATCAGCCAGGAAGCTGTGCACGAGACGTAATTTGACATTCCAACATGACAACGATCCAAAACACAAGGTCAAATCGAACAAAGTGAAGAGTCCGATCCAAAACACAAGGTCAAATCGAACAAAGTGAAGAGTCTGGAGTGGCCATCTCAGTTTCCTGACCTCAATATCATTGAACCACTCTGGGGAGATCTCAAGTGCGCAGTTCATGAGAGACAGCCCAGGAATTTACAGGAACTGGAGGCTTTTTGCCAAGAAGAGTGGGCAGCTTTAAGCTGTCATTAATATTAGAGGGAGCAATACACGGTATTAAGAAATGTGGTATGCAAACTTTTGATCGGGGTCATTTAAATGTTTTGGGTTGTCATTATGATTTGAAAAGAGAAAGCACAGTAGTTTGACAATAAATGGCTTAACCCAACCACTAACCATGAGCGTAGAAAAAGTTTTGGTGTTATCATTCATATTCTCTGAAAAAAAGGCCAAGAAAGCAAAAATTTTGCCCAGGTATGTAATCTTTTGAGCACAAATGTATATTATAAAGTTCCTGGCTCCCCATGATCCGGTATCTTTTACCACGTCTATGTTCTCTCTCTGTATTCATTTTGAATCTAATGTATTCTTTTCTCTAATTGTTACCTGCATTTCAAGGTTATTTATATGATGAGACACATGTGGTTCACATATGGAAGTCCTATTATTATTATTTGTTGAAATGAAATGTTGTGAAGAATTTGTTCCATGGTATTGGATCTCATGAATCCTTTTCTTTTGCTTATTATTATATAATAGTAATAATTTTTATTTCTATAGTGCCAACCTATTCCTGCACTTTACATTTTAGAGGGGACTTGTACAGACACTACAGAATAAAAACAATTAGAAACACACAAAAAAACTCTTAGAGGATCATAAGAAATAAATCTAACTCTAAAGTACATATATCACAAAAGAAAATACCTCAAAAATTGCAAAAAGAGGTCTATCTCCTTATACTCTGCATAAGTCTCCAAGCATTTTGCACTTTACTTTTTCATGGACAACTTGTGCAATAGCCTTTTACTATATTAGTCCCTTTGGACATCTGATTATGGTGTACAGCTGTGCTACAATAGATTCCCGTGCACATGCACTTTATATGATTGTCGGGATTAACTATGCAATAAGCCGGTATATATTACTATATGTAAATTTACAATTAGCTACATTTTATGCAATATTTCATATAGTGTGCATAATTTATTTATTTATTATTATTTATTTTTTCATATATAGTGATTGAGTACCTTCCTATCCTGCTTGGTTAGCTAACTCTGATTAATGTTCATAAATACTGTATTCCATATAATAAAGATATTAATTTTTCTATAAGATACTCTGGATTTCACCTCTTTTTGCCATTTTTGAGGTCTTTTATTTTGTGATCTACTATATAAAGCTGAATGTGTGTATGTGTGTATGTGTGTATGTCCGGGATTAGCATCTGCACCGTTGCAGCTACATTCAAAAAATTTTGCACAGTCACACGACTGGACCCCGAGAGCGTCATAGGCTATGTTGTGAGGCAAAATTTTAACCCTGCTGGTTCCAATTCACCAAACAATTTTGCCCCTATTTACATAATGGGGAAAAAGTGAAAGGAAAAGTGTTGGAGGCATATTGACAGCAAGGAGGAGATGGCATACAGGTATATACTATATACAGGGGAGATGATATACACGCGTATACTATATACAGGAGGAGATGACATACAGGTATATACTATATACAGGGGAGATGACATACAGCTATATATTATATACAGGAGGAGATGACATACAGGTATATACTATACACAGAGGAGATGACATACAGGTATATACTATATACAGGGGAGATGACATACAGGTATATACTATATACAGGAGATGACATACAGGTATATACTATATACAGGGGAGATGACGTATAGGTATATACAGGAGATGACATACAGGTATATACTATATACAGGGGAGATGACATACATGTATATACTATATACAGGAGGAGATGACATAAAGCTATATATTATATACAGGAGGAGATGACATACAGGTATATACTATATACAGGGGAGATGACATACAGGTATATACTATATACAGGGGAGGTATATACTATATACAGGGGAGATGACTTACAGGTATATACTATATACAGGAGATGACATACAGGTATATACTATATGCGGGAGATGACATACAGGTATATACTATGTACAGGAGATGACATACAGGTATATACTATATACAGGGGAGATGACGTACAGGTATATACAGGAGATGACATACAGGTATATCCTATATGCAGGAGGTGACATACAGGTATATACTATATACAGGGGGATGACATACAGGTATATACTATATACAGGGGAGATGACATACAGGTATATACTCTATACAGGAAGAGATGACATACAGTTATATACTATACAGGGGAAATTACATACAGGTATATACTATATACAGGAGGTGACCTACAGGTATATACTATATACAGGGGGATGACATACAGGTATATACTATATACAGGGGAGATGACACACAGGTATATACTATATACAGGATAGATGACATACAGGTATATACTATATACAGGAGGTGACATACAGGTATATACTATATACAGGGGAATGACATACAGGTAAATACTATATACAGGGGAGATGACACACAAGTATATACTATATACAGGATAGATGACATACAGGTATATACTATATACAGGAGGTGACATACAGGTATATACTATATACAGGGGGACGACATACAGGTATATACTATATACAGGAGGAGATGACTTACAGGTATATACTCTATACAGGAGGAGATGACATACAGTTATATAGAGGGGAAATGACCTACAGGTATATACTATATACAGGAGCAGATGACATACAGGTATATACTGAGGGGAAAATAAGAGGTGTGAGGTGAAAATGAAGAGGTGTGAGTGCAAAAGGAGAGGAGTGAGGGGAAAATAGTGGAGTGATTGGAAAAAGACAGGTGTGAGGTCAAATTGACAGGTGTTGGGGGGGAAATGAGAGAAGTGAGGGGAGAAAATAAGAGGTGTGTGGTGGAAAATGAGGTGTGAGGGGGAAAATGAGGTGAGGGGGAAAATGAGGTGTGGGGGAAAATGAGAGGGGGGGAAAGGAGAGATGTGAAGGCAAAAATGAGAGGTGTAAGGGGGAAAATGAGAGGCGTGATGGGAAAATGAGAGAAGTGAGGTGCTATAACTAACAGTTAGTTACTATGCCTGGGCAATGCCAGGCTCTTCAGCTAGTATAGACTAAAGACAATCCAGAATAATAAATAACAGATACTAAAAGGAGTGAGGACTGTGCTTGCAAGCTTAGCGCTATGAGGAAGTAGGGAGAGGCAAAAGGTAAAAGAAAACAGTGGTTGTATTGTATGGTCCAGCCATCAATATGATAGAGTATTCACATAATACTGTATTGACCCGGTCACCACCAGAATGTTTACAAGTACAGACACAGAGAGCTATTAAGTGCATGGAGGGTGTGTGTGTGTGTGAACAGAAGCTACAAGGGTCCTGATTTTTAAGAAAATTTTACATGGACAAAACGGGGATAGTTAGATAAATGAAGCAAGGCGATAGGCCAGTCTGAAGAAATGTGTTTTTAGGCCAGGCTCAAAACTGGGTATTGAGGATTAATCAAATTCTTCTGATTCTTCAGAATTAGTGCAGTACACAAGAAGTCTTAAAAATGGGAGTGGAATTCGGACTAATGAAGATGTTAGTCTTAGGTCATTAGCAGAACGAAGGGCACGGGTAGGGTAGTGGACTGAGATGAGGGAAGAGATGGAAGGTGTTGCTGAACTATGGAGCACTTTGTTGGTGGGACTGTTTATGTTGAACTCTGTAGTGGATGGGCAACCATTGCAATGACTGGCACAGGGTAGAGACATCGGTGTAGTAGGTTGGAAAGAAATATGATCCTGGCTGCTGCATTTCGGACGGATTGGAGAGAGGAGAATTTAGTAAGAGGGAGATCAATTAGTAGAGCGTTTCAATAGTCCAGACAAGAATGAATCAGAGTAACAGTAACATTTTTTGTAGAGTCAAGGGTAAGAAAAGGTTGAACTCTAGAGATGTTTTTGAGGTATAGGTGTCATGAACAAGCAAGTGATCAGATTAGAGAGGTACCTAGGCTGATCCTTGAGAAGCCTTCACAGTAAGGGGAAGAGGAGAAGAAGAGGAGTCAGCAAAAGACACAGTGAAAGGGTGGTCAGAGAGGTAGGAGATTGGCCAGGAGAGAACAGTGTCTTTGAGGCCGAGAGAACAAAGCAAAGTGAAGAGGAGCTGGTGATCCACTGTGTCAAATGCTGCAGAGAGATCCAGGAGAATCAGCAGGGAATAGTGGCCATTATAATCAGTTGTTAGCAGATCATAACAGACTTTAATAAGGCCAGTTTCAGTAAAGTGTAAGGAGCGGAAACCCGGATTGCAAAGGGTCAAGAAGAGAGTTTGTGCGTGATAGTGAGAGATAGCAGATCAGACGGGACTGGACCAAGCGTTCCACAAGTTTAGAGATGAATGGAAGATTAAAGACAGTTCTGTAGTTTGCAAACCAGTTCTGGTCGTGGGATAATTTTTAAAGTAATGCTGGCGTGTTTAAATGAGGAGGTAAAGATACCAGATTAGAAAAAGGTTAAATATTTTAGCTAGGTGAGTGGTGACAGCTGGAGTGAGGGACTGGAGGAAATAAGTTTACTGATGCAGGTAGTAAGGAAAGAAGTCTTCAGTGACCAGTTCAAAGACTGAAACTGAGCTAGATGCAGTGCGGTAAGAAGGACAGTGCATGATATAAAGGGATTGGGAGACAATTTCCTGTCAGATATGGAATTTTTTTCTGTGAAATAATTGGCCAGATTGTCATTGGTGGGGGACCACACTTTTGGACTGAGGAGAGAATAAAAAGTGTCAAAGAGTCATTTAAGATTGTTGAATAGTGCGGTGTTAAGGGTGCTGAAGTATGTTTGTTTGGAGAGGTGAATGGCAGAGTTGTATGTTTTAAGCCTAAACTTATAATGGTTGAAATCTTCGGCTAGATTAGATTTTCTCCACAGACCTTTAGGGCACCTGGAACACTGCTGTAGAAAACATGTTTGCAGCCTGTGCCAGAGTTGTTGCCATCTGTGTCGAGTTGTTTTAAATGGTGGCGTTGCATCTTCATCCAGGGCACTTTGCAATGTTTCATTAAAATGTTTTAATACAGAATCAGGACATCAGAGGGAAGAGATTGGGGCCAATGATGGCTGTAAATTCTTCACAAGTTTCTGAGTATTAAAGACACATACAGTGGTGTGAAAAAGTGTTTGCCCCTTCCTGATTTCCTATTTTTTAGCATATTTGTCACACTGAAATGTTTCAGATCATCAAAAAAATTTAAATATTAGACAAAACTAACACAAGTAAACACAAAATGCAGTTTTTAAATGAAGGTGATTATTTTTAAGGGTAAAATAAATCTAAACCTACAGGGCCCTGTGCGAAAAAGTGATTCCTCAATCCCTTAAAACAGATTAAATGTGGAATACCACATCTTTGGGAAACTGACTTCAAATTCCCTAGCCACACCCAGGCCGGATTACTGCCACATCTGTTCTCAATCAAAAATCACTTAAATAGGACCTGCCTGACAAAGTGAAGTAGACCAAAAGACCTCAAAAGCCAGACATCATAACTAGTGTTGAGCGATACCGTCCGATACTTGAAAGTATCATATCGGAAAGTATCGGCCGATACCGGCAAAGTATCGGATCTAATCCGATACCGATACCCGATACCAATACAAGTCAATGGGACTCAAGTATCGGACGGTATCCCTGATGGTTCCCAGGGTCTGAAGGAGAGGAAACTCTGCTTCAGGCCCTAGGATCCATATTAATGTGTAAAATAAAGAATTAAAATAAAAAATATTGCTATACTCACCTCTCCGACGCAGCCTGGACCTCACCGAGGGAACCGGCAGCGTTCTTTGCTTAAAATGCGCGCGTTTACTTCCTTCCGTGACGTCACAGCTTGTGATTGGTCGCGTGCCGCCCATGTGGCCGCGACGCGACCAATCACAGCAAGCCGTGACGTAGTTTTCAGGTCCTCAATGCCTAATTCTAGGCATTCAGGATTTTAAAATTACGTTCCGGCTTGTGATTGGTTGCGTCGCGGTCACATGGGCGACGCGACCAATCACAAGCCGTGACGTCACAGGAGGCAGGAAACGCGCGCATTTTAAAATTACGTCACGGCTTGTGATTGGTTGCGTGCCGCCCATGTGACCGCGACGCGACCAATCACAGCACGTGACGTAATTTCAGGTCCTGAATGCAGTATTAGGCATACAGGACCTGAAATTACGTCACGGCTTGCTGTGATTGGTCGCGTCGCGGTCACATGGGCGGCAAGCAACCAATCACAAGCCGTGACGTAATTTTAAAATTCGCGCGTGTTTCCTGCCTCCCGTGACGTCACGGCTTGTGATTGGTCGCGTCGCCCATGTGACCGCGACGCAACCAATCACAAGCCGGAACGTAATTTTAAAATCCTGAATGCCTAGAATTAGGCATTGAGGACCTGAAAATTACGTCACGGCTTGCTGTGATTGGTCGCGTCGCGGCCACATGGGCGGCACGCGACCAATCACAAGCCGTGACGTCACGGAAGGAAGTAAACGCGCGCATCTTAAGCAAAGAACGCTGCCGATTCCCTCGGTGAGATCCAGGCTGCGTCGGAGAGGTGAGTATAGCAATATTTTTTATTTTAATTCTTTCTTTTACACATTAATGTTGTTTCGATACTGATACCCGATACCACAAAAGTATCGGATCTCGGTATCGGAATTCCGATACCCGCAAGTATCGGCCGATACCCGATACTTGCAGTATCGGAATGCTCAACACTAATCATAACGCGATGCAAATGCAGCGCCCCAGAGTCCTGGTCATTGCAGTACTGTGGCTCCGCCACTATGGGGAGCTATGGTGCGTCTGATGGCACTGAAGGAGTTCATCGGATCAGGTATCACAGACACCAATACATTTCACAGCCGGGCCTCCGGGGGGAGCTAAGGGTTCTATTCACTAGGCCACTCCCCACCATAGTGGGTAAACTGGGGGTCAGGCAGGAAGTTAGATCAGAAAGCTGACTGGGTTGGAACCAGGCAACACCTTGTGGCAGAGGGTGTTGTGGGGGAAGATACAGTAGGGTCTCTGTCAGGGGTGGGATCCTGACAGAGGCTTGGCAACAAGAACGAACGTAACGGGACCGTGCCTGCTCAGGATAGCGGCGGTGCCCAAGGAAGGACCAGAAGCGAGATAGATTGTGCTGAGTGAGAAACGAGATCAAGCAATAGGAGAATACCAGTAGGGGTCGTGCCGTAAGACCGAGGCAACACCCTACTGAGGCGCACTACCAGTGGCCGGAATGTCGAGGGAGTATTACAACATTCAGCTTCAAGCGATACTCCAAACAGCGGCAGGACAGTCAGTCTAAGGCGGGCTGTCTAACTTAAATCACCTATGCAGTCTTGGGGGGCAACTTGTGGAGAGGGGCGACTCTAGGGTCCCGGAAGAGCTCCGAGCCTACCCGTCAAACGGGTGCCGTCCCAACCAGAACATCAGGGAGGGACGGAGGATTAGCAGAACATCATCTAATCGAGTTGTGAGGGAACTTAAGAAACAGACACAACAGTTGTGGGGACTTTCTGTAAGCACAGCAGGGAAGGACCGCAACACATAGCACTAGAAGGAAGGCACAGATTTCCACCTGCTAAGAGGACTCTGGAGGTGCCATTGGACCGGCCGGACTTGCGCAGCCTGGTTATCCAGATTCTGGACTGAGGACCCAGAGATCTTCAGTAAAGAGGTAAAGAGACTGCAACCTGGTGTCCTCGTTATTTTCTGCACCGCACCACTACAGCTTCACCACCATCATCCGTCATACTTATCTATCACCGAACGCCCCTCGGCAGGGCCACGGACCGGGCCTAGCCACCGTGACAACCCTAGAGCAGAGACTCGGAGGCCCGGTACCGGGTACCCCTCGGCCCTGCGGCAGTGGGGGCGCTACAATTTGGCGTCACGAACAGGATCTACTTAAGCCTGAGGAATCAGGTCATGTGTGCCTTGGAACTGTGATTTATTGTGCTTGGACTGTACTTTATTGCAAAAGCTGTGTGTTGCCATTTACCGCCAAAAGTTCCCGCCAAAAGTCGCCGCCATTGCAGCGTCACAGGGAGCGCAGAGGAAGAAGAAGGGCGTGCCATGGGAGGAGACTACCAAAGCGGCACCAGAAGTAGCGACCGCTCCCTCCAACTCCTGCTGCGAGAGGACGACCTGCCCAGCAGCAGAGGAGAACCGCCCCCTGATTTGCAACGGCGGGAACGAGGTGAAGGAGGAGCCCAACCTCGGAGAAATGGCGGAGCCAGGTGCATGCGTTGCCGCCGAATGCCATACAGCGACGATGAGCAGCAAGTGCCCGAGCAACGGCGAGGTGATCCCGGCTTGCCCTCACCCATCAGAGGCGGACTCGCGTCCACCGCCGGTGAGGGACCTGAACTCCTTGGAGCCGCCAGTGGAGGAGCCGAGCCTACCTATCCCAGCCACGGAACCATGGAGGGCGGAGTTACATCAAGAGGTGACTCCGGAGGAGCCGCGGTCCGGGCTGCAGCCGATTCCAGTGCCCTTGTCAACGGACCGGAGCGACATCGGTGGAATCACATCAGGCGCAGGTATGGACGGCATCCCTACTCCCCTGGCCGATTCTGCTCTCCCGACCGATCCGGCTCCACTGACCGATCCCGCTCCTGTGACCGCTCCTCACCCCAGCAATAATCATTCCTTCTTGGTGGAGCGGGTCATCCTCTCCTCTAACGCGATGGGGAAGCTAGTGCCTCCGCTACCAACCAAGATGGGAGAACCCATAGATGTGGGCCTAGACGGGGTGATCCTCCGGTGGGACACCCCCTGGACCGGGCAAGATGGAACCCGGGAGGATGGCCTCACCCTTGCGGTACTTACCTGGGAACAGTATAAGCAATGTCTAATACAACACTGGAAAGATCGAGACGAGACCGAACAGCCTGACACACAACGTAAGAAGTCTGCGCCGGCAGGAAAGACGTGGTAAAGCGGGGAACTGTGCTGGCCTACCACCCGAAGAGGGGATGGGGCTCCATACAGGAACCGGGGCTACCAACTGATGTCTTTGTTACTAGCTACAACGTGAAAACCCCCTGCTGCAGTCGAGATGGTGACCCATTACAAAGGGGGATCAGGTGACCTACACCCGTCATCGGAATGCACAAGGATGGTGTGCCCGGAACGTTCGACGGTGTGAACCTGAGAGAGCGCCCCCTGTTGCCCCGATCATGACTGATCCCGATTTGCCAGATCTTGTTCCTATCACCACCGTACGCCTTGTAGCGGCTACTGAACTTGCAAGCAGGATTAGCCTTCAAATCCAGACACCGGCTGATCTGATGGCGCCTGAGAGACCAACTACCAGCATGGGTGCTGCCTCAGCCAGGGGTGGGGAACCACCTTCTGTACCGAAAGATGAGTAAGATAATACTACTCTTAAAATATGTACATAGTTTCTTAACTGTTTGTTCGTTTCCTGTTTTGCTGCTAAACCCGTTCAGGGTTAACTTTTAAACGGATTCCTTGTTGACCCGGGATCCCTATTGTTTTGTTTATTTTTCTGAGTTTTTGCACAAGTTTCCAGAACTGCCGCAATCATGAACAGTGCATGATACAAACTTTTTGTAAATAGTTTGCACCTTATTAAAGGTGCTCCCTACTGGTTTTACTTAAAGAAGGACTCTTTGTGAAGATACCACACTGGAACCTTTGCTGAGTATGGACTGGTAGCTTGAGAAGATATGCTACCTCATAGAGACTTGGTCCCCTCTTAAAGGGGATGTTCATTTGTTGCACTTAAATGGTGATATTGCTTTAAGACAGGTAGCAATAATGTTCTGACGAAAGAAAGTGATGATAATGTTTACATGAGAAAGTTATATGTTTCCAACTAGTTAATTGCAAAGAAAATGTTTGATAATGTTGATAGACAACGAGGATAGAAGGTGAACCCTGAGTCCTCCTAGGAGCCATATAGAAATGGCTCAGTGCTCTTAAACTGAAAGTAATGTTATGTTCTATACTGTGTATAGTGGTGGAAGGGCAGTAGGCCCGGGCTGAACAGGGCGGTCCTGCATAGAAAGGAGAGGCAGTAGGTCTGGTGCCGTTAGGACAGGCGGTCCTGCAGATTTAAAGAAGGAGAATGAAAAGTTAAAATTGCCTTATAATGTGATTATAAGAAGGTCTTTAGCGGATTCAGAGTGTACGTCCTTAAAGGCAATGTTAAATTATTGTTCAACAATTTTGCACTTAGTAGAATACCCGGTTGGGTAAAAGAAAGTTATTTATAGCATGTTGCTATGATATTTAACCATGTTTGTAACGTTCAAGCGTCCTCACCTCCCATAAAGGGAAGCTCTGTTTAAATATGCTTATTGTTATTGCACTCAACAAAACTGTATGTCTTTTTGCTAACTTGTATTGTTGTTTTCTTCCCAGTCCCGGAGTACTGTGTTTAACCAGAGGGGAGTGCAGCGCCCCAGAGTCCTGGTCGTTGCAGTACTGTGGCTCCGCCACTATGGGGAGCTATGGTGCGTCTGATGGCACTGAAGGAGTTCATCGGATCAGGTATCACAGACACCAATACATTTCACAGCCGGGCCTCCGGGGGAGCTAAGGGTTCTATTCACTAGGCCACTCCCCACCATAGTGGGTAAACTGGGGGTCAGGCAGGAAGTTAGATCAGAAAGCTGACTGGGTTGGAACCAGGCAACACCTTGTGGCAGAGGGTGTTGTGGGGGAAGATACAGTAGGGTCTCTGTCAGGGGTGGGATCCTGACAGAGGCTTGGCAACAAGAACGAACGTAACGGGACCGTGCCTGCTCAGGATAGCGGCGGTGCCCAAGGAAGGACCAGAAGCGAGATAGATTGTGCTGAGTGAGAAACGAGATCAAGCAATAGGAGAATACCAGTAGGGGTCGTGCCGTAAGACCGAGGCAACACCCTACTGAGGCGCACTACCGGTGGCCGGAATGCCGAGGGAGTATTACAACATTCAGCTTCAAGCGATACTCCAAACAGCGGCAGGACAGTCAGTCTAAGGCGGGCTGTCTAACTTAAATCACCTATGCAGTCTTGGGGGGCAACTTGTGGAGAGGGGCGACTCTAGGGTCCCGGAAGAGCTCCGAGCCTACCCGTCAAACGGGTGCCGTCCCAACCAGAACATCAGGGAGGGACGGAGGATTAGCAGAACATCATCTAATCGAGTTGTGAGGGAACTTAAGAAACAGACACAACAGTTGTGGGGACTTTCTGTAAGCACAGCAGGGAAGGACCGCAACACATAGCGCTAGAAGGAAGGCACAGATTTCCACCTGCTAAGAGGACTCTGGAGGTGCCATTGGACCGGCCGGACTTGCGCAGCCTGGTTATCCAGATTCTGGACTGAGGACCCAGAGATCTTCAGTAAAGAGGTAAAGAGACTGCAACCTGGTGTCCTCGTTATTTTCTGCACCGCACCACTACAGCTTCACCACCATCATCCGTCATACTTATCTATCACCGAACGCCCCTCGGCAGGGCCACGGACCGGGCCTAGCCACCGTGACAACCCCAGAGCAGAGACTCGGAGGCCCGGTACCGGGTACCCCACGGCCCTGCGGCAGTGGGGGCACTACACAAATAAATTCTGGAACAAATGAGAAGCAAAGTAATTAAGATATATCAGTTTGGAAAAAATTATAAAGCTATTTCTAAAGCTTTGGGATTTCAGCAAACCACAGTGAGAGCCACTATCCACAAATCGCAAAAAATATGGAACAATGGTGAATCTTCTCAGCAGTGGCCTGGCCGACCAAAATTACCCCAAGAGCGTGGTGACGACTCATCCAATAGGTCACAAAAGGCCACATAACAACATCCAAAGAACTGCAGGCCTCACTTGCCTCAGTTAAGGTCAGCATTCATGACTCCACCATAAGAAAGTGACTGGGAAAAAATGGCCTGCTTGACAGAGTTCCAAGACGAAAACCACTGCTGAGAAATAAGAACATAAAATCTCGTCTCAGTTTTGTCAGAAAACATGTTGATGATCTCCAAGACTTTTGGGAGAATACTCTGTGGACTGACGAGACAAAAGTTTAACTTTTTGGAAGGTGTATGTCCCATTACATCTGGCCTAGAAGTAACACAGAATTTCAGAAAATGAACATCATTCTAACAGTGAAATATGGTGGGGGTACTGTGATGGTCTGGGGCTGTTTTGCTGCTTCAGGATCTGGAAGACTTGCTGTTGTAAATGCAACCATGAATTCTGCTGTGTACCAAAAATCCTGAAGGAGAATGTCTGTCCATCGTCTGTTCATAACCTCAAGCTGAAGTGCACTTGGGTTATGCAGCAGGACAATGATCCAAAACACACCAGCAAGTCTACCTCTGAATGGCTTAAGAAAAACTAAATTAGAGACTTTGCAGTGGCCTACTCAAAGTCCCAACCTTAATCCGATTGAGATGCTGTTGCATGATCTTAAATTACAACAATTCTGCAATGATAATTGGGCTAAAATTCCTCCAGAGAGTTATAAAAGACTCCTTGCCAGTTATTGCAAATGCTTGATTACAGTTGTTGCTGTTAAGGGTGGTCCAACCAGTTATTAGGTTCAAGGGGCAATCACTTTTTCACACATGGCCCTGTAGGTTTGGATATATTTTTCCCTTAATACTAAAGACCTTCATATAAAAACTGCATTTTGTGATTACTTGTGTTATTTTTTGTCTATTATTTAAATATGTTTGGTGATCTGAAACATTTAAGTGTGACAAACATGCAAAAAAAACAACTTTTTAACACCACTGTACATCAATTCTATCTATTCTATTCTGAATTGTCACGCTGTGATTTTACTGTACTCAGTCGATGAAGTGTTCCGATTTTCTAGGAGATGGGTGCGTAAAAATCAGACGCCACATGCATGGTCCATATGCTATGCAATTTTTTTTCTCGCACCCATTGACTTGCATTCGATATATGAGGATAATCGCAGCATGCTGTGATTTTTTTTCTCTGAAGGCATTTTTTTTCTTTGCTGCAACAAACACTGCAAAACTGTGTATATCCTGCAAACGCAAAATGTAACTCTGTTGCTTCTATATACCTTTTTCACAATTAAACATGTGTTGACTAACTTTTTGCTGAAGATAAACTCAGTCAATTTATTGAGCTGGTTTGGAAATGTTGCTAAGATGGATTTGCAGTGAAAAAATTGATTACTTTACATTTGCACGCACTGAGAATATAACCCAAAGGAATAAAGAGAAAATCGTCTAAGTAACCGTCTGGAACACAAAAATATGCACATTATCGGGCAGAACAGAACTATGCTAATTTGCAAACTCTGGTAAAGTCAGTGAATGGAGAAATGAACAATACCTATTGAGGTTTCTCACCAAGAACACACTACAGCAGACTCTGACCTTGACAAAGCCTGAACAAAATGGTGATTTGAACACAGAATTTTCCCTTCACCTGTTAGCAGAAGCAAATATTGATGTATTGTGATGAAAATGTTATAGTGCTGGTACTATACATAAAATATAAGCGAGATAGATATAAAGCAAGAGAGTAGCAAACATATCTACTGCATTAATGCATAATGCATGTGTACTATTAGCATAGCCTATATGTACTTGTTTGACTGTAATGCAAAAAGCTTGGACTCTACGTAAGTGGGCAGACTATGTTGTATAAAAGTTCTGCCAAAGTAAGGCTAAGTGCACATTTGCATTCGGCAGCCCTGCGTAGGGCTGCGTACTTTTTCCTTTCATATCCGCACAGCTGCGCATGCGTCCTGTGTACCTATCTTTAACACTGGTTTCGCAGGGACATGCGTTTGTCTGTGGGTGCGTCATTTTGATGTGCCGTCAAATGCAACATGTTGCATTCCCATGCGGTCGGCGGGCACGTCAAAATGACACATGAGGACCCATCCCTAGACAAACGCATGTCCCTGCATACCCAATGTTAAAGATAGGTAGGCAGGACGCATGTGCAGCTGTGCGAATATGAAGGGAAAAATTACGCAGCCCTACGCAGGGTTGCAGAACGCAAATGTGCACTTAGCCTAAGAGAGGTCATTTTCATTCAATTTTATCTGGTATGAGTTGTTAACCGCTGAAATAACACTCTCAATCTCTGACAGGTGTTCACTATTTCACAAACTGGGAATCATTGGCGACCATGCTTTTAGCTAAGTAATGCAAAACAATTGTGTGGCAGCATATAGAATGAGGGATGAAATGAACACAGGTTCAAGTTGCAAAAGGTACTAAAAATAAAGGCACACTACTATATAGCTTCAAAAATAAGAAAACAAGACTATAAAAATTCAAATCACACCGTCTCTCTGTTAAAAAAAGGACTGTCATAAAACTAAGTAGAGACCCATAATATGGCTATAAACTGGAGACCGCTAGATTAACCTGAGACAAAAATTCAAATTTAAATGCCACAAAAAAATTTGTATTATTCACATTACCAATCATACAGTGCCAAGCCAACGTTTCAGCCATATGGCTTTTGTCAAGGTTATTATCTGTATGATAAGATGTGTTGATATGCTGGTTATGATGTAGACAGGGAGCAGGGACGTACTGCTGTGGTGACGAGGTGCCTCTTTTGAGCAAGTGACAGGTTCTCGTTAAGACATTTTTTCTAGAAGATAGCATTTAAAAAAGGGATCAAAACAGTAAAAACATCCAGTCACAAATAATGTTATTTACCAATTCCAAGCATATATCAGTAACATCCAGGTATACTTTATGGACACTGGGTGTTATTCATTTACAGCATTTTTACCACTATTTCACTGTAATATTGCAGAGACAACTTCTGAAATGTGAATTTAGGACTTTTCTGCAATATGTGAGGCCAGTCAGTATGTCCTCAATAAATGTTCAAGCTGTTCCGACTATTTCTTCTATCAGCACACCTTCTTTAAAGCCGTTAAAATCAAGTGCCTACTGTGTCATGTAATGTCAGGTTTAGTCCTCAAACTGAGTCTGACTTTTACCACATTCCTACTAGAGTTTGTCTTTGAAGTTTCAACAATCATTTATTGAATGTAAAAAATAAGGTTACACAATCAACTATTGAAGACCCACAGGGAGTAAACATAATAAAAAAGGAAAAACAAGTACAGTCATGAGAACCAAAAAAGAAAAGAAAAGGGCAACAGTTTACAATATACAATATAGACAATAATTAACTATCATCAAACAAAACATTATTAAAGATTATGGACTCCAGTTAGGTGGAAGCTATGTTGTCACATTTCGTCATATTTACCTCTACAGTCATTTAATAAAGCTTCTGTTTTTCATGCATCATAATTTTATTTATATTCTAATGGGCATCTTTTTTCAGTTATATAAATTATAATATTTATTTACACCACAGTTTAGCTATAAATATAGCTGAGTCAAAACAATTCTATAAAACGTGCTTTTCGCATTCCTGAAGGAGGACTACGGATGTCTGATTTGTCTGAAGGTGGGGAGACTAAAGCCAGTGCTGATTGGCAGCAGAGATCATATGACATAGTAAAAAAGGTGCTCATTGTATAATTGAGGTGCAGATTGGAGCACGGAGTTCTTCAGCCCAAATGCCACAATAGGAAAAATGGAAGGATGATTCCAGCCTCACGAACCAACAATATTTATTTGAATGTAGGTACAAAATGGATAACATGTTATCATTTTTGTAACATCTACTCATTTCAGGTGTCATGGCACCCTTAATCATGATGTCAAGATTCTATTGCTGGTGCACTTCAATAGTTCCCCGTTCCAGTCCACACATCTACTACATAATTGTCTAAGGGTCGCTTCCGTCTTTCTGTCTGTCCTTCTGTCCTTCTGTCTGTCTGTCACGGATATTCATTGGTCATGGCCTCTGTTTGTCATGGAAATCCCGGTCGTTGATTGGTCGCGGCAAAACGGCCACGACCAATCAGTGACGGGCACAGTCCGGCAGCAAAATGGCCGCTCCTTACTCCCCGCAGTCAGTGCCCGCTCCATACTCCCCTCCATTCAGCGCTCACACAGGGTTAATGGCAGCGGCAATGGACCGGGTTATGCCGCGAGTAACGCAATATACTACATGGGCTGTGCAATATACTATGTGGCTGTGCAATATACTACGTGGGCTGTGCTGTATTCTGTGTGGGCTGTGCAATATACTACGTGGGCTGTGCTGTATTCTGTGTGGGCTGTGCAATATACTACGTAGGCTGTGCAATATACTATGTGGGCTGTGCAATATACTACGTGGGCTGTGCAATATACTACGTGGGCTGTGCTACATACTGCAAGGCTGCGCAATATACTACGTGGGCTGTGCAATATACAATGTGGCTGTGCAATATACTATGTGGGCTGTGCTGTATTCTGCGTGGGCTGTGCAATATACTACATAGGCTGTGCAATATACTACGTGGCTGTGCAATATACTACGTGGGCTGTGCTATATACTGCATGGGCTGTGCAATATACTACGTGGGCTGGTCAATATACTACGTGGGCTGTGCAATATACTACGTGGGCTGTGCAATGTACTACGTGGGCTGTGCAATATACTGTGTGGGCTGTGCAGTATACTATGTGGGCTGTGCAATATACTACGTAGGCTGTGCAGTATACTACGTGGGCTGTGCAGTGTACTACGTGGGCTGTGCAATGTACTACGTGGGCTGTGCAATATACTGCGTGGGTTGTGCTATAAACTATGTGGGCTGTGCAATATACTACATGGCCTGTGTTATACACTACATGACCTGTGTTATACACAACGTGGCCTGTGCTATACACTATCTGGGCTGTGTTATACACTACATGGCCTGTGTTATACACTACATCGCCTGTGTTATACACTACGTGGGCTGTGTTATACACTACATGGCCTGTGTTATACACTACGTGGGCTGTGTTATACACTACGTGGGCTGTATTATATACTGCATGCGTGGGCTGTTATATACTTCGTGAGCTGTGTTATATGCTACGTGAGCTGTTATACACTCTGTGGGCTGTGCTATATACTACGTGGCTGTGCTATATACTCCGTGGGCTGTGTTATATACTACGTGGCTGTGCTATATACTCCGTGGGCTGTGCTATATACTCTGTGGGCTGTGCTATATACTACGTGGCTGTACTATATACTATGTGGCTGTGCTATATACTACGTGGCTGTGCTATTTACTACGTGGGCTGTTATATACTACATGGCCGGCCGCGAACAATCAGCGACAGGCACAGTCCGGCTGCGAATTGGCGTGGGATTTGAACCATGCTTCGCTAATTGGTCGCGGCCAGCCGAATCCTGTTTATTCAATGTATTATTCTAAAATCTTCATAAATAAACTACATACATATTCTAGAATACCCGATGCATTAGAATCGGGCTACCATCTAGTTGGCAACATAATTACATAGAATTAAGTTAAAATAAATAGACACTTACTTAAAATAAAAAAAACTTACTAGAAAGTGATACAAAATGAAAGAACACATTATTTAACCATTTCATTACATGCATTAACAGGCATAATATAAAACATTATGTGTGTAATGTATGCGGTATTGTAGAGATATAACTTGGTTAAGATTGCCTTAATGTAGAACATTGAATTTGTATTAGTTTGTAAACTTTTAGAAATCAATGGGTGTTTGGTGGGGGAAGGTTCTTAGTTAGTAGTGCAACATTATGCCCTAACACAAATTTAAAAGGAATCCATCAATACATTTGACCTAGCTAAACTATTAATATGGGAATACAGGTTACCGAATTTTTCGGATTATAAGACACACTTTTTTCCACAAAATTTTTGGGGAAAAATGGGGGTGCGTCTTATAATGCGGTTACACCTTACCGGCCGCAGGCTGGGATGAGGGGGTGTTTGGATGTGCAGTGCGGCGCACCGCAGTGGGTGTCCGGTACTGTGTGTGTCTGGTGCTGCGGGGGCTCTGCTAACGTCCTGTGAAAGCCTAGAGCCCATGCAGTTACTTGGTTTTCTATGTGGTGGACTGGACTCTGGGAAAATGGCTGCTGGCCAGGGGTGGCACATGCGCAGATGGAGATCTCCCAGAACTGGACACTAGCAGCGATGCGCCGCACCGCACAGCTTAACACCCCCTCATCCCAGCCTGCGGCCTGCAGCAATACTACACTCTTGCCTCCTCCAGCAGCGACCGGGGGACCCCGCTTTACTGCAGGTCACCACCCCCAGTAAGCAATAAGACACATGGATTATAAGAAGCACCACCTTTTTATTAAAAAACTTTTTTTCTTATTTTTCTCCTCAAAATTTGGGGTGCGTCTTATCTTATAAAGCAAAAAATATGGTATATAATGCTGAAAATAATCCTCCCTGTGTGTCTCATATCAGATGTGTTGTTGCTGAGAAATCATCGTTTATCACTTTGTAAAAAGACCTCTGCCAGGCTGTGGAAAGGATGTTGCCTGAAATATCTACATAGCTTATTTTACATGAAGGAGAGTTACCAGTGTGATGTGTAATTGTTACCAGTGTTACCAGTGTGATGGCCGCTCTCTGCTCTCCTGATCTCACTGCAGAGCTGTGTGTGATTATAACTGACACTATCTACAGGTTCCTCTCAGCTTTAGCTTCCATCTCACAAGCAGACAGGGTTGCTATATTGCTGCAATACAGCAGAGCCGAGAGAGAAGCAAAAAATGTGTTTGCAAGAAGACAAATTTAATTTTTCCTGTTCCGTGTTAGTTACTTTTCTGACTGGTAGCTCCTCCTTCATGTAAAATAAGCTCTGGAGGCAGAGTTATATTTTCAGACAATATCCTCCCCAGAGCCTGGAAGAAGTCATTTATATAAAGTGATAAAAGACGATTTCTCAACAACAACACATCTGATATGAGGCATGCAGTTAAGATTTTTTTCAGCATTTTATAACCTGTATGCCCTATTAATAGTTTAGATAGGTCAAATGTGGTGATAGATTCCCTTTAATCCAAACAACACCATTGTATTTCATTTGAAGATCCACCATGCTTCCCTCTTTTTTAGTATTAGGTTCCATATCAACTCCTCTCTTATGTTTTTTAATTTGTTCCACTCCACAAATTTTAAAGGATGGCAAATTACTATTATTACAATTAATAAAATGCTTGGATGCTTGTGACATATTTTTAGTGCTGTTCCAATTTTCTGAATCATAAAAATGTTCTTGAATGTGTGTTTTAAATTGTCGCTTAGTGTAACCAAAATATTTCAGTTTGCAAGCAACACATGGAATCATAGAGACTACATATGTTGAGTAGTGATGAGCGAATATACTCGTTACTTGAGATTTCCCAAGCACGCTCGGGTGACCTCCAAGTTTTAGAGCTCGGAGATTTAGTTTTTATTGCCGCAGCTGAATGATTTACATCTGTTAGCCAGCATAAGTACATGTGGGGATTCCCTAGGAACCAGGCAACCCCCACATGTACTTATGCTGGCTAACAGATGTAAATCTGCGGCAATAAAAACTAAATCTACGAACACTAAAAAATACTCGGAGGTCACCCGAGCGTGCTCGGGAAATCTTGAGTAACGAGTATATTTGCTCATCATTAATGTTGAGTTTTAATTTATGAATGTTTTTGAAAATTTTCAGTATAGTCATTCCTGAAGCTGAACTCATCCTTGTTTTCCCATCGTGTGACATAACAGTGTCACATGAGCCCCGGAAGAGACAGTCCCAACACTGCTAGAACAGCGGCAACATTGAAATACAAACACTGAATATGGTCTTTCTCCCACTGAGAGGGTCAAAAGAAAGGGTTCTGTCAACTCAACAGATAATATTTGCTTATATAAAATGATACAACGTGAACTAGTAATAAAAATAGAAATGCAGTCGGTTAAATCAACTCATAAAAAAATTATACGACAAACTATAAACAAATTAACATAAGTTCTGCATACCTGTGGCTTGGTCTCTTAGAATAGTTTCCTGCCAGGATGTTGGAGTAGGGGTGCATAAATTGAGCAATGGGAACTGAGCCTCGCTAGGGAGCTTGAAAGGGTTCTATGTCTCACCTGCAGACACTATTAATATAAATGGTATATGGTAGGTGGGGGAACAGGTTACAGATTTATCATTAGAGCCTGGTACTTTAAGCTATACCCTAAATTTCCTGTAGTGAATTCAATGCACCCTAATCTGAAATTATAGAAAACTGATGAAGACTATATAGACTTTCTTCAAAACCCATGTATCAGAGAACTGTTGCAATATGTTATTAAATGTTATGAGTAAATTAAAATCTAATTGTTGTGAGGTGTGAGTTAAGACATATGTATTAAAATCATTTTTCTAGCATAGAAAAAAAACAAAATGGAACAGTAGAGAGCTCAATCACTAATAATGCTATTGCAGAAAGCCAAGAATATATTGCTAGTATCCAGGTTTGATCTATGGACACCATATTTCATCATTTACAGTATTTGTACCAGTATCTTGCTGTAATATTGCACAAGTAACTACTGAAAATGTGAACTTATAACTGTTCTGCAATATTCAAGGCCAGTATGTCCTCATCTCCATTTTTTCAGGGTTTCATTTGCAATTCTTTCATATATAAATTGAAATGAATGGTGTATAATATAAAATCAAAATCCCATGCAGGTGAAATTTGTGTTTTGTTATATATTTTAATATACAAGTACCGTATATGGTAAACACATCTTCATTATGCTGACAGCTTTAGGTGACATTAATATATAAAATAAACAAATTAACAAATAAATATATTACTAAATATATTTATTGCAAAATAATATTGTGTTTTCTCGGTTTTATAATTGTATCTGTTTCTTTTCAAATTAAAGCAATTGCTGGCTCATAACTTTAGCTAGAATAAATTACCTTTAAGTGGGTTTAAAGGCTGCTGGTTATGTAGTGCAAGAGCCATGCAGAATGAATACAGTTGGTATTTCCTACCCCCGGTTGGCACATAAAGGAGAAGGTGACAGCTGCTTGCATGTAGACAAATAAATTAGGAAACCGTGTATGCATATGGGATAGATTGGCAATATAAGAAATCCGGTTATCTGAAAGATTAATACTGAATAAGATACGACAGTATATCAATAAAGGACACTTAAATGAATGTTAATCAGGCTCTCAAAGGACACTGAGAAAAACTTCAATCAAGTTTTCAAATTTCATTTTCATGGCAAAAAAAAAATTGTCAGAGATGTTACACAATAGATAGACTTATCTGTCATCTTCTAGAGATCTTGACCTTCACTGTTGCTCCATTGGACAGATATCTGCAGACATTATGGCATTCTTCTAACAGTTTTATTCATTTAACCCCTTTACCCCCCAAAGTGGTTGGCATGCTAATTACCAGGCCAATTTTTACAATTCTGACCAGTTTCACTTTATGAGGTAGTAACTCTGAAATGCTTCAATGGATCCCAGTGATTCTCAGATGCTTTTCTCGTGATATACAGTGGGTACGGAAAGTATTCAGACCCCTTTAAATTTTTCACTCTTTGTTTCATTGCAGTGATTTGGTAAATTCAAAAAAGTTCATCTTTTTCTCATTAATGTACACTCTGCACCCCATCTTGACTGAAAAAATGTTCCCGAGTGAAAATTGCAAATTGCCGTTGTAGTGGCCAGTATGCTGCCGTCACCAGTAAGTTATGCCCTGCTCATGCCTCTGGAGACATGCAAGTTAGGCAGCCTCTCATTGCTTCAGAAATGCTAAATATGTGGATGCTATATGTGATTTAGGTACACCATGTGGCTCAGACGTGAGGGGGTAATTAGATTTGGGAGTGCTGAATATCTTTTGAGGGGAGAAGAGCCATTTTGCTTTTCCAGAGCCTTTGTACTACCGGTAACGTGGAATCCCCCTATATTTCTATAACATATGACAGACCTGAGTGGGGGCTTCCTTTTTTTGTGAATTGAGTTAAAACTTTTATTGGGAACATTTTATATAACGTTTGGGATCACATTTATCTGGCGCTCTATGCTGAGCAATTACTTTGGGGTGTCCATCTAAATCTCCGAGTGACATGATTCAGATGAAACCCCTATGGATCCATTCACTATAGTGAGGCAGCAGAGTTACTATGGACTCCGTCTGGCCTCTATTCAACGCTATCCTTTTCAGAAGTGCGCAAAACTGTAGCAGACGGCACTTTTATGAAATCCTAAAAGGACAGACACCGCCGGATCACAGGTCCTACGGCATCCACAGTGCGTCCATCTGCCTCATTATAGGGAATCTTTAACTGGGGGTTCCCTCTGAATCACGTATTTCAGAGATTTACACGGAAAGCTCGGTGTAAGCGCTTAGCGCAGATCACAGGATAAATGTGCGCTGAGCCTTACTGCAATTGAGTTTGGCTGAACTGGAGTTCAAACTTTGATTTGGTATCTGAACTTGACCCCGAACCACATAGAAGTCAATGGCGACCGGAACTTAGTTGCTTTTAAATGCCTGTAAAATGGTTATAGTAAGGGCTAAGGGGCTGCAAAAGTAAGCAAAATGGGGCTAAGAGCAGGACAAGTGACCTTTGAACAAATTTAGATGGTAAAATTAATTAAAATAACATAGAATAAAAAAAAACAACTACCGCGAAGGAGGCAGGTCTAAGTCTGACAGAGGCACTGCATAAGGCCTTCATGCCCTCGCCCCTCTCTTAAGTGACCCTGTGGGTTGCCTTGGGTGCGGTGGGACACAAGGCAGGGTGGTCGTGGTGTCCTCTGGAGGCCATTCACCTCCCACTCCCTGTGCAAGGGTTGTTTTCTGTATACATGCTGCTTCAGAACCTGCATGCACAGTTAGCTGCTCTCCCTTCCGACCACCCCCTGTGGCGTACAGGCTCCGTTCAATTGTGACCATGGTACAACATCAAAGGAAGGCAGTCAAGCAAAATAAGTTCTCCTCAACTGAGTCAGCAGTTGATGTTGCTGGACAAACTAGCCATCTATGACAATTTAGAGCCTCTACTTTAATGAGCATCTTTTGGAGGGCAAATCTGGTGCCAGCAGCCACAGTAAATCAAGCTCCAGTAGAGTACACTAAAGCTTCCCACCACTACCACGCACACACAGATGGTACAGTGAAACTGCGACTGGTCATTAAATTAGTTAATCTTACCTGCATGGCTGCTCAGTGGTTAGCACTGCAGTCTTGCAGCGCTGGGGTCCTAGGTTCAAATACAACCAAGGACAACATCTGCAAGAAGTTTGTATGTTCTCCCCGTGTTTGCGCAGGTTTCCTCCACGTATTCTGGTTTCCTCCCACACTCTAAAGACATACTGATAGGGAATCTACTGTAGACTGTGAGCTCCAATGGGGGCAGTGCTAATAATGTCTGTAAAGTGCTGTGGGTAGTGACCCTTTATAAATGAGTAAAATAAGTAAATAGATTTCTCACTACAGAGCACCGTAAAAAAACATTAATCTGTCGAAGAATGTATGGAAAAAAGCTACCCAGATATGGACTGTGTAAGAGATGTATGTGAAGAGAATAAACACTCATTTCCATCAGATGATACCAATATGAGACAACAAGAAACACAACAAGCACACATATTCTAATATGGAGTACCATAGAAGAAAAGAAGTGAAAAAGAGTATCATATAAATGATCTAGGACTATGGGAATAAGAAAGACAACAAGATGGCAAAAAGCAAGAATTTGATGGCCACAGCCATGTCCATGTCCCTTATTTGATGCTCTCATCATTTTTTCAAGTGGTTTTTAGGCAAAGTACTCCCGCAAACACGGTTACAGATTAGAAAAATTTATTTTATGCACAGTACTGTCAGAGACATGAATGCATAAGAGTAGAAAGAATTGTTTGTATGCAAAGTATTATCGGACATAGGTACATAAGAGTGGAAAAAATTGTTTTTATGCACAGTACAAGGGATGAGCAAACTCAAGCTGTAAAACCAAACCCAGAACACAGACTTTTAACAAGATATACGGTTTGCTGTTTGATGAAAGACTGCAGCTCAGCCAATCAACAAGCTTTTAGGCTGTGGGCACTTTCCTGAGCCATCACAGCCATGCCAAGTACTCGCGCTCAGCTTCCTCGTGATGTTCTGCTGCTGTTATGAGGGTTTCGTAAGTGGCTTTGTCTCAAGCCTGGAGACTGGCCAAGGCAGCTTGAAGGAGTGTATCCGAGCCTGCCTTGCTGGGGGGATGGACAGGTGGTGAGAGACCAACTCTGGGACTGATCACCGGCGACTCTCGGCTGGACTTTCCCTCTGAACAACATCGTCTTCCACCTCCTCCCCACTGTCCGTAGCATTGGCCATCTCCCTGGCTCTGCCCTTTGTGCCACTTGCCATTCTTGCAATCTTTGGCCACTGACACAGAGCTGCAACCTGATGCACCCACACACCTTTCAGTATTTGCACACAGACTGCCTAGTGCTGAGCTGATCTGAAGACCCCAGCAGCAAAAAGCTACTGCTGGCAGTCTTTAGTGTCTGGGAGTGTGGGTCCCACACTCACTCACACTATTATCTCGATCCCACCTTGCTGACACATCTTGTGAAGGTTGGCACCAGAGAGATCACACAGAATGCCTCCTCTGCCACCACATGTGATTACACTATTATGTCAGTGAAATCATGTGGTATGGTCTCTGCACTTGCACCAAGGTGACATTTCGCACCCCCTATGTCAGCTTAGTGCAGTTTCAGACACACCCCTTGTCCACACAGGTCCAGGAAGGCAGGGAAGTGAGAGGATGTGGCCCACAAAGTCACTGACTGGGTACTACACTTACTCACAACCCTGACTGGCTAAAAGGCCCCTTTCACTAGCACAGAAACAGAGCACTGCCAGCCCAGTAGGACTTCCACCAATTCCGTTAAATGGACATGTGGATTCATGGATCAAGATAAAAGAGCAGCCCAAGGTTAAATTATCTACTTAATTACCTTAAGGGAGCACTAGACACTAGACAATACACTATATACAGGATAGTCACACATATACAATGGTCAAATTTTCAAGTACAGATAATGGTAGGCCAAAAGATATAAGCAGAATATATATCAATTACCAGGTGATGTTAGACAATGAATGGGCTGGGCCACAGGGGGCAGGGGCTGCCAGTTGTTTTCTTGTTCCATTCTCAGCACATTACTCAATGCGGCCCTGCACTTTCGAAGTGAACACTGTCCTTTATCCTCTTTGAGTCACTCCCCTCCTACCCTCTAGGCTGGACCTCAATCCCCTCTCCTTGCCTTCTGCAACCAAAAACTCCAAAACCTACAGTATGAAAGATCATAACTCATTTCTGGACAGTCCTAGGGCATCGGTTATGGTGCCATTTGATCCAGTTGGGCCCCCACTATGCATTAAGACCAAACACAGCTTTTCTATCTGGTTTTTACTAGCTGTTCTCTGTTTCACCATACCCCTGAGTGGTAAGATGGGGCTAGACCTAGCAAAGCGCTCGGCATGTTCTGGGGATCTCGAAAATGTATCCAGTGTGTGACCAGGACATATGGTAAGTCCATTTTCCTTATGAATTCATAGCTGACTAAACAAAGCAGTTAGACTGCATGGTTTGGATCCACATGGCAAGAAGCCTCTTGTTCTGCTCTGAGCTGGCTCAAGATGTAATACCTGTCACTCATAGAGTTTGAGGCTTGATCCTCCTGCTGAGATAGCTGCACTCTGAATGGGTTTTCATAATCACATGCAAGATAGGATACAAATGATGGGCATGAAATTATATCTCCGATATTCTTCACACTGCCATGTCCACCTCTTCCTCCACTTGGACCTATGTCTCCATCTAGATTGCTAGTTTTAGTTTTGTTAATTCTAGGTTGTTTTAAGTCAATTCCATAAAAAATAAAAAACAAACAAAACAAATTGAAAAGAAGAAAAAAAATACAAAAAAATGCAAAAAAACCCAGTGTTAGATTACTCTCCATTGCCTCTTCCACCTATAGCGGCACGTCTACTTCTTCATCCACTTAGACCTATTCATGCTGGTTCTAGATTGCTAGTTTTAGTTTTGTTAATTCTAGGTTGTTGTAAGTCAATACAATAAAAAAATTAAAAAAAAAACACTGAAGAAAAGAAAAAAGTACAAAAAACACAAAAAAACTCTCTGGATTACTCCTCCCTTCCCTCTTCCACCCACACCACCACGTTTACTTCTACTTCCTCTTCCACTTGGACCTCCGCCTCCCGGTTCAAGATTATTATTTTTAGTCATTTTCCTATACAAATTTGTATGCAGGTGCATAAGAATAGAAAAAAATAGTTTTTGCGCAGCGTATTATCTCAGACATGGATGTATAAGAGTAGAAAAATGTGTTTTTGCTCACAGTACTATAGGAGACATGGATGCATAAGAGTATAAAAATGTGTTTTTTATGCACAGTACAATCAGACAAAAGTGCATAAGAGTAGAACTTTTTTTAAGGAATTGACTTAAAAGAACTGAGAATTAGCAAAACTAAAAATAACAATCTAGAACCAGGAGGCATAGGTTCAAATGGGGGAGGAGGTGGACATGATGGTGTAGGTGGAAGAGTCAACAGTAGATTAATCCAACGTTGTTTTGTGTGTTTGTTTTTTGGAGGGGTGGTTGTTTTTTTTCTTGTTCTTTTATTTTTTGGTTACTTTTTTAGGGAACTGACTTAAAGGCACAGTATTCCCACAGACGGGGTGCACAGTACACACAGAGACTATTGGCACACTACTCCCACAGGCAGTGGAGCAGAGGACACACAGAGGCTTTTTGGCATAGTACTCCCACAAGAAGGAGTACAGAGTACACACACAGGCTTTTTGCACAGTACTCTCACAAGCGCCTGGTGCAGATTACGCAGAGACTTTTTGGCACAGTACTTCTACGTGCAGGGGTGCAGAGAACACATAGAGGCTTAAAGGCACAGTACTTCCACAGATATGGGTGCTGACTGAGTACACACAGAGGCTTTTTGTCACAGTACTCCCACTAAGACATGTGCAGAGTACACACACAGAGGCTTTTTTGCAGAGTGCGCACACACAAAGTCTAATAATGTCCCTCATTCCAGCTGCGTCCTGTCCCTACATTAATCAGAGCAGAATTGTAGTTGTTATGATCTGGTAACCTTGGAGCCGCATGAGAGACTTTCTCAGGAGAGGTGGTACCTGTACTGACCGCAAACCCTAAACTAACACCGCAACTAGAAGTAGCCGTGGGATGTACCTAACACGTCCTAGACATCTCGACACAGCCGGAGGACTAAATACCCCTATAGATGGAATTGGGAATTCTATCTTGCCTCAGAGCAGAACCCCAAAGGATAGGCAGCCCCCCACAAATATTGACTGTGAGTATAAGAGGAAAGACACACGCAGGCAAAAAAACAGGATTTAGCAAAAGAGGCACTTCTAGCTAAATAGAAAAGGATAGGACAGAATTCTAAGCGGTCAGTATTAAAATCCTAAAAATATCCACAGCAGATAATACAAATATTCCACATCTAACTAAAGACATAGAAAGAATATCTGCATCTCCTGAGAATCCAGCATGACTGAAAAATTCAAACAAAGTCTAAGCTGGACAAAAATACTATAAATTGCACTGAATTGCAAAGCACACTGCATGTGTGCACAGAGACAAAAAACCAGACACTTATCTTAGCTGAATTTGGCAGCAAGGCATGAGGAGCCAGAGAGAGATGCAATCCCTCCAAGTACAATGGACAACTGGCACAGAGTCATGGATCCAGCACACCTAAATACCTAATAGAGCTGCAATCAGCAGAAACACCTGCCCGGATTACAACCCCAAGACAACTGCACTACCACCAACAACCACCGGAGGGAGCCCAAGAGCAGAATTCACAACAGTACCCCCCCTTGAAGAGGAGTCACCGAACCCTCACCAGAGCCCCCAGGCCGATCAGGACGAGCCAGATGAAAGGCACGGACCAAATCAGCAGCATGGACATCAGAGGCAAAAACCCAAGAATTATCCTCCTGGCCATAACCCTTCCATTTGACAAGGTACTGAAGCCTCCGCCTCGAAAAGCGAGAATCCAAAATCTTCTCAACGACATACTCCAACTCCCCATCAACCAACACAGGAGCAGGAGGATCAACAGAGGGAACAACGGGCACCACATATTTCCGCAATAAAGATCTGTGGAAAACATTATGGATGGCAAAAGAGGCCGGAAGGGCAAAACGAAAAGAGACCGGATTGATAATCTCAGAAATCCTATAAGGACCAATAAAGCGAGGCTTAAACTTAGGGGAAGAAACCTTCATAGGAACATGACAGGAAGACAACCAAACCAAATCCCCAACCCAAAGCCGGGAACCAACACACCGTCGACGGTTAGCAAAACGCTGAGCCTCCTCCTGAGACAACACCAAATTGTCCACCACATGAGCCCAAATCTGCTGCAACCTGTCAACCACAGAATCCACACCAGGACAATCAGAAGGTTCAACTTGCCCCGAAGAAAAACGAGGATGAAAACCAAAATTACAAAAGAAGGGCGAAACCAAGGTAGTCGAACTAGCCCGATTATTAAGGGCAAACTCGGCCAATGGCAAGAAAGCCACCCAATCATCCTGATCAGCAGACACAAAGCATCTCAAATAAGTCTCCAAAGTCTGATTAGTTCGCTCGGTCTGGCCATTTGTCTGAGGATGAAATGCGGAAGAAAAAGACAAATCAATGCCCAGCCTAGCACAAAAGGCCCGCCAAAACCTAGAAACAAACTGGGAACCTCTGTCAGACACAATATTCTCCGGAATACCATGCAAACGAACCACATGCTGAAAAAACAATGGAACCAAATCAGAAGAGGAGGGCAATTTAGGCAAAGGCACCAAATGAACCGTCTTAGAAAACCGGTCACAAACCACTCAGATAACCGACATCCTCTGGGAAACTGGAAGATCTGAAATAAAATCCATAGAAATGTGCGTCCAGGGCCTCTCAGGTACCGGCAAGAACGCACATCACACGACAAAGAAGGCCACCAAAAGGACCTACCAACCAAATCTCTGGTACCAAAAATACCAGGATGGCCAGCAAACACAGAACAATGAACCTCAGAAATCACTCTACTAGTCCATCTATCAGGAACAAAGAGTTTCCCCACTGGACAGCGGTCAGGTTTGTCAGCCTGAAATTCCTGCAGAACCCATCGCAAATCAGGGAAAATGGCAGAAAGGACCACCCCTTACTTCAGAATGCCGACCGGCTCAAGTACCTCAGGAGAATCAGGCAAAAAACTCCTAGAGAGGGCATCAGCCTTAATATTCTTAGAACCCGGAAGATACGAAACCACAAAATCAAAACGGGAGAAAAACAGGGACCATCGAGCCTGTCTAGGATTCAGCCGTTTGGCAGATTCGAGGTAAATCAGATTTTTATGATCAGTCAAGACCACAATACGGTGCTTGGCTCCCTCAAGCCAATGTTGCCATTCCTCGAACGCCCACTTCATAGCCAACAACTCCGATTGCCGACATCATAATTGCGTTCAGCAGGCGAAAACTTATGGGAAAAGAAAGCACACGGTTTCATCAAGGAACCATCAGAATTCCTCTGAGACAAAACGGCCCCTGCCCCAATCTCAGAAGCGTCAACCTCAACCTGAAACGGAAGAGAAACATCTGGCTGACGCAACACCGGGGCAGAAGTAAATCGGCGTTTAAGCTCCTGAAAGGCAGAGACAGCCACAGAGGACCAATTCGTTACATCAGCGCCTTTCTTCGTCAAATCGGTCAGGGGTTTAACCACACTGGAGAAGTTAGCAATGAAACGGCGATAAAAATTAGCAAAGCCCAAAAATTTCTGAAGGCTCTTCACGGATGTGGGCTGAATCCAATCATGAATGGCCTGAACCTTAACCGGATCCATCTCTATAGATGAAGGAGAAAAAATGAAGCCCAAAAAAGAAACCTTCTGCACTCCAAAGAGACACTTAGACCCCTTCACAAACAAAGCATTATCACGAAGGATCTGAAATACCATCCTGACCTGTTTCACATGGGACTCCCAATCATCGGAAAAAATTAAGATGTCATCCAAATATACAATCATGAATTTATCAAGATAATTCCAGAAGATATCATGCATGAAGGACTGAAAAACAGAAGGAGCATTAGAGAGCCCGAATGGCATCACAAGGTATTCAAAATGGCCTTCGGGCGTATTAAGCGCAGTTTTCCATTCGTCACCCTGCTTAATACGAACAAGATTATATGCCCCCCGAAGGTCAATTTTAGTAAACCAACTAGCCCCCTTAATCCTGGCAAACAAATCGGAAAGCAAAGGTAAAGGGTATTGAAACTTGACCGTGATCTTATTCAAGAGGCGATAATCAATACAGGGTCTCAAGGAGCCATCCTTCTTAGCAACAAAAAAAAATCCCGCTCCCAACGGTGAAGAAGATGGCCAAATATGGCCTTTCTCCAAAGACTCCTTAACATAACTCCGCATGGCGGTATGTTCCGGCACAGACAGGTTGAAAAGTCGGCCCTTAGGAAACTTACAGCCTGGAATCAAGTCAATAGCACAATCACAGTCCCTATGTGGTGGAAGGGAACTGGACTTGGGCTCATCGAATACATCCTGAAAATCAGACAAAAACTCTGGAACTTCAGAAGAGGAGGAAGAGGAGATTGACATCACAGGAACGTCATTATGAACCCCCTGACAACCCCAACTAGTCACAGACATAGACTTCCAATCCAGCACAGGATTATGTATCTGCAGCCATGGAAAACCCAGCACAATAGCATCATGCAAATTATGCAACACCAGAAAATGACAATCTTCCTGATGGGCTGGCACCATGCACATGGTCATCTGTGTCCAAAACTGGGGTTTATTTTTAGCCAAAGGTGTAGCATCAATGCCCCTTAAAGGAATAGGGTTCTGCAAAGACTGCAAGGGGAAACCACAACGCCTGGCAAATTCAAAGTCCATTAAGTTCAAAGCGGCGCCTGAATCCACAAACGCCATGACAGAAAATGACGACAATGAGCAGATCAAGGTCACAGATAACAGAAATTTAGGTTGTACAGTTCCGATGGTAACCGAACTAGCGATTCTCTTTGTACGCTTTGGGCAGACTGAAATGACATGAGAAGCATCGCCACAATAAAAACACAACCTATTCTGACGTCTGAATCCTTGTTGTTCCGTTCTAGACAGAATCCTATCACACTGCATAGGCTCAGGCATCTGCTCTGAGGACAACGCCACAGCGCGCACAATTCTGCGCTCCCGCAAGCGCCGATCGATCTGAATGGCCAGAGACATAGAATCACTCAGACCAACAGGCATGGGAAACCCCACCATAACATCTTTAACAGATTCAGAAAGACCCTTTCTGAAAATTGCCGCCAAAGCATCCTCATTCCATTTAGTCAGCACAGACCATTTTCTAAATTTCTGACAATACAATTCTGCCGCTTCTTGACCCTGAGACAGGGCCAACAAGGTCTTCTCCGCTTGATCCACAGAATTTGGTTCATCATATAATAATCCTAGAGCCTGAAAAAATGCATCTACATTAAGCAAGGCCGGATTCCCAGATTCCAGGGAAAATGCCCAATCCTGAGGGTCGCCACGCAGCAGGGAGATGACAATTTTAATCTGCTGAATGGGATCACCAGAGGAACGAGGCTTCAGAGCAAAAAACAATTTACAGTTGTTTTTAAAACTCAAAAATTTGGACCTGTCCTCAAAAAACAAATCAGGAGTAGGAATCCTAGGCTCTAAAAGCAGAGTCTGAGCAATATAATCAGAAATACCTTGTACCCTAGCAGCAAGCTGGTCTACACGAGAAACTAATCCCTGAACATCCATGCTAGCACAAGACTCCTCAGTCACCCAGAGGAAAAGAGGGAAGAAAAGACAGAGCAGGCTACAGAAAAAAAAATGGCTCTTTCTTCCCTTCTTCTGAGATGCATTTAACTCATTGTTGGCCAGTTGTACTGTTATGATCTGGTAACCTTGGAGCCGCATGAGAGACTTTCTCAGGAGAGGTGGTACCTGTACTGACCGCAAACCCTAAACTAACACCGCAACTAGAAGTAGCCGTGGGATGTACCTAACACGTCCTAGACATCTCGACACAGCTGGAGGACTAAATACCCCTATAGATGGAATTGGGAATTCTATCTTGCCTCAGAGCAGAACCCCAAAGGATAGGCAGCCCCCCACAAATACTGACTGTGAGTATAAGAGGAAAGACACACGCAGGCAGAAAAACAGGATTTAGCAAAAGAGGCACTTCTAGCTAAATAGAAAATGATAGGACAGAATTCTAAGCGGTCAGTATTAAAATCCTAAAAATATCCACAGCAGATAATACAAATATTCCACATCTAACTAAAGACATAGAAAGTATATCTGCATCTCCTGAGAATCCAGCATGACTGAAAAATCCAAACAAAGTCTAAGCTGGACAAAAACACAATAAATTGCACTGAATTGCAAAGCACACTGCATGTGTGCACAGAGACAAAAAACCAGACACTTATCTTAGCTGAATTTGGCAGCAAGGCATGAGGAGCCAGAGGAGATGCAATCCCTCCAAGTACAATGGACAACTGGCACAGAGTCATGGATCCAGCACACCTAAATACCTAATAGAGCTGCAATCAGCAGAAACACCTGCCCGGATTACAACCCCAAGACAACTGCACTGCCACCAAAAACCACCGGAGGGAGCCCAAGAGTAGAATTCACAACAGGTAGTGGCATCTGTGATACGGCATTCATACAGGTCAGGTCACATGGTGCACAAGCCAATCACAGCCATGCCAATACTTAGCTGTAATGGCTCTGGAAGTGCCCACAGTCTAAATGCTTGTTGATTGGCTGTACTGCAGTCTTTCAAGAAACTTTATTTGGCATCCAAACCCGAACAGTAAACCGGACATCCGGTAAATAGTCTGTGTTCGAGGGTTGGTAACGGGGTTCGTTCATTCCTAGCCCCAATTTCAGTTAAAAAAAACTGTGCCTTAAAGGACAATTTTCATGGCACAGCATCAATCTGGTTACTAGTGTGTATTATTCTTAATGCCAGATGTACTGTTCGTTTGCTCAGTAGGTTTTAAACATGAGCCAATGTTTTATGTGAGTCTGTCCATCGACCCTTGTTGCATGTTAATTTTTGAAATGCCTGATAATTATGAGTGCAAGTCTTCATAACTTGGAGAACAAATGTGTTGTCTAACTGAACAATTGAACATTGAAGGACTACCTTTCCCCACCTTCCTCCTATCCTGTGGGAGAATGCCCTGAATGAGAGCTGTGCAACATAAAAGGGGGGCTGCATATATCTCCTGACATCAGGACATCAGCTGAAGAACTACAGTATGGCCCCAGGTGATGGAATACCGATCTGCTCCACTGCCCATTAGTTTACACACAAAAATGTTTGGAGAACCCAGGTTGGGATAATGAGGTCACCTGGCCACACACCTCACTTTGCTAGGTCTGCTTGCTAGACTTGTTGCTACCTCCATTCTGTGTGCCTGCCAAAAGTGGTGTGCTACTGGTTGGGGTAGTTGGCCATGGATGCCCCGATGTCACAAAGGTTCTATTCCCAGCCAGTGAAAGGATGAGACTCATTCATTTGTACCATCTTGTGTACTCGCGGGCAATGTACTATATATTGTTGACTGTTGGTGATCCAAGAAAGTATTACTGCAGTGTGTTACTCTCACACTAGTTTTGTCTGATCAGTTTTCTGCCCATGAGAAATGGAGAACAGGTGTTTACGGGGATGTACAATTCCATCCATGTGACCTGGGAATTAATTCCCAGGAATGGAATAGTATGTCTAATCGATCAGCCGCGCTCAATGGGGGAGCGCAGCTGATCGCGCCCGGGTGTCAGCTCATTCTCACAGCTGACACCCGGCACTAAGTGCCAGAAGCGGTCACGCACCGCTCCCAGGACTTTAACCCAGGAACACTGCGATCAAACATGATTGCAGCGTTCTGGAGCCGGCACAGGGGCTGTCAGCAGGGTCCCAATTGCTGCAATGGAAACCTGATGTCGTCCGGGTCTCCAGAGCTGAGAGACTTCCTGTCATGCGCAGTGCATGTCAGGGTGTCAGGGAGTCTCTAAGGTCAGTGTGTAGAATCAGCAGCGCTGACAGCTTCTATAGCATGCAGATCGGAATGCTATAGAAGCAATCAGCCTGCACAAAATGATTGTGCCATAGTGGGACAAAAGTAAGGATGGATTAAAAAATTTTTTTAAATAATTGTACAAATATATTTAAAATAAAAATAATAATAAATCAATATTTATTATATCAATAAATAAATATTTACATGAAAAAAATCTAAACAATAAAAGTACACATATTTAGTATTGCCGTGTCCGTAACAACTCAACCTATAAAACTGTCCCACTAGTTAACCCCTTTAGTGAACACCATTAAAAAAAAAAAAAAAAAAAGGCAAAAAAAATGCTTTATCATCAAACTGCCAAACAAAAAGTGGACTAACACGCGATCAAAAAGACGGATATAAATAAACATGGTACAGCTAAAAACATCATCTTGTCCCGCCAGAAACAAGCCACAATACAGTTTCATCACTGGAAAAATAAAAAAGTTATAGCTCTCAGAATAAAGTGATGCAAAAATAATTATTTTTTATAGAAAATAGTTTTCATTGTATAAAAGCGCCAAAATGTAAAAAATTATATAAGTGAGGTATCGCTATCATTGTACTAACCTGAAGAATAAAACTGCATTATTAATTTTACCACACGTGGAATGGTATAAACGCCCCCCCCCCAAAGAAATTCATAAATTGCTGGCTTTTGTTCATTCTGCCTACCAAAAATCGGAATAAAAAGCAATCAAAAAATGTAATTTCCCAAAAAATGGTACCAATAAAAACGTCAACTCGTCCCACAAAAAACAAGACCTCACATGACTGTGGGCAAAAATATGGAAAAATTATAGCTATCAAAATGTGGTGATGCAAAAAATATTTTTTGCAATAAAAAGCGTCTTTTAGTGTGTGACAGCTGGCAAACATAAAAACACGATATAAAAACCCACTATCAATAGTAAATCAACCCCCCCTTTATCACCCCTTTAGTTATTTCCATTTTCCCATTTGGGTTAGGATTAGGGTTGGGGCTAAAGTTAGGGTTAGAGTTGGTGCTAAATTTAGGGTTAGGGTAGGGGCTAGAGTTGAGGTTAGGGTTTTGATTACGTTTAAGGTTGGGATTAGGGTTAGGGTTGGGAATAGGGTTAGGAGTGTGTCAGGGTTAAGGGTGTGGTTAGGGTTATGGTTAGGGTTGGGATTAGGGTTAGGGGTGTGTTGAGGTTAGGAGTGTGTTGGGGTTAGGGTTGTGGTTAGGGTTAGGGTTGTTTTTTTGGGTTCGGGGTGTGGTTACGGTTATGGCTAGGGTTGGGATTAGTGTTAGGGGAGTGTTGGGTTTAGGGTTGGAGTTAGAATTGGGGAGTATCCAATGTTTAGGCACATCAGGGGCTCTCCAAACGCGACATTGCTTTTGATCTCAATTCCAGCCAATTCTGCATTGAAAAATTAAAATGGTGCTCCTTCCCTTCCGAACTCTGATGCGAGTCCAAACAGTGGTTTACCCCCACATATGGGGTATCAGCGTACTCAGGACAAATTGCAGAACTAATTTTGGGGTCCAATTTCTCCTGTTACCCTTGTGAAAATACAAAATTGGGAGCTAAAATATCATTTTTGTGGAAAAAAATGATTTTTTATTTTCACGGCTTTGCGTTATAAACTTTAGTGAAACAAAGTTCTCACAACACATCTAGATAAGTTCCTTGGGGAGTCTGGTTTCCAATATGGATTCACTTGTGGGGGGTTCTACTGTTTAGGTACATCAGGAGCTCTGCAAACGCAACGTGACGCCCGCAGACCATTCCATCAAAGTCTGCATTCCAAAACAGCGCTCCTTATCTTCCGAGCTCTACCATGAGCCCAAACGGTGGTTCCCCCCACATTTGGGGTATCAGCATACTCAGGACAAATTGCATAACAATTTTGGGGTCCAATGTCTCCTGTTACCCTTGGGAAAATACAAAATTGGGGGTTAAAATTTTATTTTTGTGGAAAAAAATGATTTTTTTATTTTAACTACTCTGCGCTTAGTGAAACACTTGGGGGATCAAAATTCTCACAGGACATCTAGATAAGTTCCTTGGGGGGTCTAATTTCCAATATGGGGTCACTTGTGGGGGGTTTCTACTGTTTCGGTACATCAGGGGCTCTGCAAATGCAACATGACACACACAGACCATTCTATCAAAGTCTGCATTCCAAAATGGTGCTCCTTCCCTTCCGAGTTCTGCCATGATCTCAAACAGTGGTTCCCCCCCACATATGGAGTATCAGTGTACTCAGGACAAATTGCACAACAACTTTTGGGGTCCAATTTCTCCTGTTACCCTTGGGAAAATACAAAATTGTGGGCTAAAAAAATCATTTTTGTGGAAAAAAAAATATTTTTTTATTTTCACGGCTCTACATTATAAACTTTAGTGAAACAATTGGGGGTTCAAAGTGCTCACCACAAATCTAGATAAAATCCTTGGGTGGTCTAGTTTCCTAAATGGGGTCACTTGTGGGGGTTTCCACTGTTTAGGCACATCAGGGGCTCTCCAAACGCGACATGGCGTCTGATCTCAATTCCATCCAATTATGCGTTGAAAAAGTCAAACTGTGCTCCTTCCTTTCCGAGCTCTGCCATGCGCCCAAACAGTGGTTTACCCCCATATATGGGGTGTCAGCATACTCAGGACAAATTGCACAACTTTTGTCAGCCAATTTCTCCTGTTACCCTGGGGAAAATAAAAAATTAGGGGTAAAAAATCATTTTTGTTGAAAAAATATGATTTTTTATTTTTATGGCTCTACATTATAAACTTCGGAGAAGCACTTACGGTTCAAAGTGCTCACCACACATCTAGATATGTTCCTTAGGACGTCTACTTTCCAAAATGGTGTCACTTCTGGGGGTTTGCACTGTTTAGGCACATCAGGGGCTCTCCAAACACGACATGGCATCTGATCTCAATTCCAGCCAATTTTGCATTGAAGAGTCAAACGGCGCTCCTTCCCTTCTGAGTTCTGCCATGTGCCTAAACAGTGGTTTACCCCCACATATAGGGTATCAGTGTACTCAGGACTAATTGCTCAACAACTTTTGGGGTCCAATTTCTCGTTACCCTTGGGAAAATAAAACATTGGGGGTAAAAAGATAAGTTTTGTGAAAAAAATATGATTTTTTATTTTTACGGCTCTACATTATAAACTTCTGTGAAGCACTTGGGGATTCAAAGTGCTCACCACTCATCTAGATAAGTTCCTTAGGGGGTCTACTTTCCAAAATGGTGTCTCTGCCATGCACCCAAATAGTGGTTTACCCCCACATATGGGGTATCGGCGTTCTCGGGACAACTTGTTCAACAACTTTTGGGGTTCAATTTCTCCTGTTACCCTTTGGTAAAATAAAACAAATTGGATCTGAAGTAAATTTTTTGTGAAAAAAAGTTTAATGTTTTTTTAAACATTCCAAAAACTCCTTTGAAGCACCTGAAGGGTTAATAAACTTCTTGGAAGTGGTTTTGAGCACCTTGAGGGGTGCATTTTTTAGAATGGTGTCACTTTTGGGTATTTTATATCATATAGACCCCTCAAAGTGACTTCAAATGTGATGTGGTCCCTAAGATTAAAATGGTGTTGTAAAAATGCGAAATCGCTGGTGATCTTTTAACCCTTACAACTCCCTTACAAAAAAATTTGGTTCCAAAATTGTGCTGATGTAAAGTACACATGTGAGAAATGTTACTTATTAAGTATTTTGTGTAACATATCTCTGTGATTTAATTGCATAAAAATTAAAAGTTGAAAAATTGCAAACCTTTCAAATTTCTGTCAAATTTAAATTTTTTTCACAAATAAACGCAAGTCATATCAAATAAATTTTACCACTGTCATGAAGTACAATATGTCACGAGAAAACATTGTCAGAATCACCGGGATCCATGGAAGCGTTCCAGAGTTATTATCTCATAAAGTGACAGTGGGCAGAATTGTAAAAATTGGCCTGGTCATTAACATGCAAACCACCCTTGGGGGTTAAGGGGTTAAATACAGTCAGGCCAGCGGAGGAGAGCACCCACTGACCCTCTTGTCTGCACAACAAGGGGCTAGTTATAATTTTTTTATTTGTTTTTTTGCTCCTTCCTGATCCATGTGAACACAGCCAAAGTTTGCTTGATTTCTTGATTTACATAAATCGAATTCCCCAAATTTTGGATTTCTTGAATGCATACTGTACATTTTGGGAACTTTTTATGAATTTGATTAGTTTGGAATCTCTTCGCTCATTCTTCGGTGATAAATAATCAAATAGAGAAATTTTTAGACTTGAATGTTCTTTGTGAAGATAAACGAATACTGTATGTCTCCTAGAGAATCTATTGCATTTCAGTCTGTATATTCCAGCAATGTCTGCATGGAGAGGCATAGAATTATGAAACCTCATAATTTCTCCATATCCTCCACTGCCATCATCAGCATATGTCACAAACGCACTCAGATAATATTATTTGGGTGTCGGATAGACTTATATGGGTACGCGTGAGCTGAGACTCGACTGAGTCTCGGTGCCAATCACAGCATGCTGCGATTGTTGTCGCATGCTGATTCAGCTTGAGAACAAAATCGCATATGTAAGCTAGCCCATAGAGTAACACTGGGCCGAGTGCTATGCGATGTTTGATCGCATAGCACTTGGCTGTATTGTATGGTAGTGTGACTCCAGCCTAAAGGATAATGTGGAAGGAGACAGTAAGTTAGGGGGGTTGAGAAATCTTCGGTGACATGGGTTATTGCAGGCTGTAAGCTTTCTTGAAGAGATGGGTTTTAAAGTTCCATATGAAAGTTCTGAATGTGGTGGACATCAGGTGAGTTGGGGTACAGAATTTCAGAGGACTGGGGATACTCTGGAGAAGTCTTTGAGGTGATTAGGAAAGGAATGTACAAATGTGGACTATAGAAGGAGGTCTTGGAAGGACAGAGATTTTATGTGGGAAGATATTGGGAGATTAGTACAGAGATTCATGGAGGAGACAGATGACTCAGCAGAAGACCATGTGAATGGATAATTATACACGCCTTACTAAAGCCAAAATTGCCCAGTCTGTGCTCAGGTATATGCCCAGACTCTAGAAGAGCGTAACTATATTTAAAATAAGCATAGCATTTGGTTGATTTCTTATAGCATTTTAGGCTTGGTGTATGTATTGTCATGTTTATAGGATCTGTTATTCTGAAAGGTAATATCAATGGGCTGTTTATTTGCAGTTAGTCATTATTATTATTACTTCCAAGAGATATTAATGCTTTAGCTTTGTGCTGTGCTATATTCTTAGTAATACATTTGTACATTTTATATATGTGACCAGCCTATACCTTTTATTACATAAATTACAACCCAGGTTTACAAAGATTTTTATTTTTACCATACTGTAATGAGGTTCTGAGCTCTATTTATTTTATACTGGGATCATTACTGTGAATGCCCAGTTTTCTTCGGTCTATACATTTCTGGAGGGGAAGGCTGCTCAGTTTAGGGACTCTGTTATTAGCACAATCATTTTGCAGATGTATTGCTTGGCACTGCAGGGGAAGTGCATGTTTTATTGCAACGTACTTTAGCAGTTGAAGCTGATTGCTGGAATTGTCTGGTGCCAGACTCACAGCAATCAACTGGAGGGAAAGCTTAATTTTAAAAATAACACGTTGTTATGGTATCGCTTTCATTTTTGTACTTTAGTTTGTCCCTGGAAGACTTAAAATGGCAGACTGGTGAACGCAGATAGATAAAGGCCCCTGTGCAAAAGCAGTATATAGGCCCTTTGCAGTCCAATAGCTCATCATAATGCACAATCACACATGTTTTGGAGGTGAAAATAGGAGTTATGAAAATCACCTATTTCTTGTCCCTAATGGAAATCTTATATACTTTATTTCTATAGCAAATATTCCGTTTAAAGTTGAGCTACATTATGTAATAATGTAGTGAGGTACAATAGAAGACAAATAAAACAAAGTCCATCTGGCTTGCTAGCAGGCACAAAGTTGTACATATGGCTTAAGCCTAAAGGAGAAGCCATTGTGCATAACCATGCTTTTTTTACACATCTTTTTCCTTCTTTGGTATATTTTTTTTATTCACTCTATAAATTATTGGTCTAAACGTAGATTTAAGAATTCTGACAATGAATTTTGTATTAGTAATTAAATTCAGCATGACAACATCTTTCTGGAATGCACAGATGTTTTTAAAGGTTGTTTAATACCCTTGGGCGCTCTTTCTTTGTACAGACTCATGCACCTAATACTTAATTTCTGTTACGGATCTGCAACACAGGGTTAAGGTAGAAGGGGGAAAACTGACCCTGCACTATGACTAGGCTGAAACCCTACGATGGAGTGGGCGATCCATTCCTTGCGAATAGACCCACCGACGATCCTAGGTTAATCTCAAGCGAAGACCTATAGATAAGGAGAAGGGGTATCCTAAAAGAACTTAAGACTGGGTACAAAAACGGGTCACCTCCTAGTAGAAAACACAGAGAAGGCTGCAGAAACCAATAGAAAACAGAAACTAAGGCTAGCAGAACCAGAGGTACCAGCACTGTACAAATAACACACACAGAAGACAAAGCAAAAAGCACCAAGCTAGAGCTCAATCAGATTAACACTGTTGTCCAGCAAGGACTGGGGGGCAGGTGCTGGTTAATAAAGAGTGATACAAACACCTGACCGAAGACAAACCCAGCACCAGAGGAAAAAGACCAGCAGCCAGAACTCCACAAGAAAATGGCGGATAGTAACAAACTAAACAGATTCTAACAGTACCACCCCTTTAACGAGGATCCCCCGGATCCTCTAGGCTGGGCCTTATTCGGAAATCTCCTGTGAAAAGCCTTAATCAACCTTGAGGCTGAGACATCCACAGCTTTTACCCAGGAATTGTCCTCGGGACCAAAATCCTTCCAGGACACAAGATACTGTAACCCTCCTCTATGCCACCTGGAATCAAGAATGCGTGAAATCTCAAACTCGCAGTCCTCATCAATTGGCGAGGACGGCTGCCGAATTGACAAGACAATGTGAACCAATTTGAAAGGTCCTACAAACTTCGGCCCCAACTCTTTAGAAGGGATCTTCAAACGCAGATTCCTAGAGGACAACCAAAACCATGTCCCCAACAACAAACCTCGTCTCCCTTCTACTCTTGTCAAAAAATTTCTTAGACCTCCCATTAGCCTGTTTAAGATTATGGCGCACACTGGTCTAAACCCTTTCCAAATTTCCAGAAAAACTCTCCTCCTCAGGCACTGCTGCCTCAATCCTCGAAAAAGGACCGAAAGATGTATTCTTCCCAGTACAACAATAGAAAGGAGAACACCCAGCCGAAGAAGACGCATGATTATTGAGAGCAAACTCGGCTAATGGTAGATATTCTGACCACATCTCCTGATTGTCCACTACAAAACATCTCAAAAACTGCTCAACATTCTGGTTCTTCCTCTCAGTCTGTCTATTAAACTGCGGATGATAGCCCGACGAAAATGACAAACATTAAGTCTGTTGCAAAAGGCACGCTAAAAGCGAGCCACAAACTGTGGTCCCCTATCGGAGACAATGTCCGTGGGAACACTATGGAGTCTGACAATCTCTTTCACAAATGCCCTGGCAAGTGTCTTAGCGCAGGGTAATTTATTGAACGGGTCCAGATGACACATCTTACTAAACCAGTCCACAACGAGCCAGATAACAGAAAAACCCTCAGAGACTGGCAGGTCGGTGATAACATCCATTGCAAGATGCGTCCATGGAGAACTGGGAACCTCTAACAGGCAAAGCAACCCTGCCGCCGGAGAATGAGAAGCCTTAGACCTAGCGCACACGGTACACTGACGCACCGACTTGACAATTTCTCTTAGTCACCCCGGCCACCAGAAACTCCGACTGATCAACTTTCTTGTTTCGGCAATCCCTGGATGACCCGCCAAACAAGACTAATGACATTCCGTAAACAAAGCTCTCCTCAGGGCTTTAGGCACAAATAATTTCCCATATGGAGTGTTAGTTGGTGCCGCATCCTGGGCTTTAAGAATGCTATTTTCCAACTCAGAACCTAATGCTGCCATGACCACCCCTCTCTGCAGAATAGATTCTTCCTTTTCAGTATTAACCGCTGGGGAGACAAAGCATCAGCTTTAACATTTTTTGTCCCAGGGATATAAGTCACAGAGAAATGGAACCGGGCAAAAAACAATGCCCAACTAGCTTTACGGGCATTCAAGTGTTTAGCAGCACCCAGGTAGATCAGGTTCTTATGATAAGTAAAGACTTGTATAGGATGTCGGCGCCCTCCAAAAAATGTCACCAATGCTCAAACGCAAGCTTAATAGCTAGCAATTCTCGGTTCCCAACATCGTAGTTAGGCTCCGCCTCTGAAACTTTATTAGAAAAGAAAGCACAGGGATGCACCCCATCCTCCCCCTCCTGGGACAGAACAGCCCCCACTTCTACTGATGAGGCGTCCACCTCCACCAGAAAGGGCTTAGTCTCATCTGTCTGGAACAAAACGGGAGCAGAGCTAAACCTCTCCTTGAGATGCTCAAAAGCCTTAACAGCCTCAGGGGACCATTGGACAGTATTGGAACCCTTCTTAGTAATATCAGTAAGGGGTTTTGCGATAACAGAAAAATTCCTTATGAATTTTCTACAATAATTAGCAAACCCCAAAAATCTCTGAATCGACTTCAAGCATTCAGGTTTAGGCCACTGCAATACCGCCTGAACCGTAACCGGGTCCATCTCAAGACCATCACTGGAAACAAAGAACCCAAAAAAACTAATTTTCTGTACCGCAAACTCGCATTTCTCCAGTTTAGCAAAGAGTGTGTTTTCTCTCAGAATCTGCAGAACCTCACGGACTCTCTGCCAATGCGACTCTAGATTGGGCGAATTGATCAAAATATCATCCAAATAAACAATCACACTGCTACCGATCAACAACCTCAGGATGTCGTTAATGAAATTTTGAAAGAACGCTGAAGCACTTGTAAGGCTGAAAGGCATAACTAGACACTCAAAATGATCTTCCGGGGTATTTAAGCTGTCTTCCATTCATTGCCTTCTTTAACCAGCAGCAAATTAAATGCCCCACGGAAATCGATCTTAGAGAACCACTTGACTCCAACTAATTTGTTAAACAAAGGGTAAGGATTGCGCTCAGTGATCTTATTAATTTCCCTGAAATCCAGACATGGCCTAAGACCCACATCTTTTTTTTTTGACAAAAAAAAATGCCACTGCCACAGGGGACTTAGAGGGTCTTATATGACCTGCAGCAAGACTAATCTGCAGGTATTCCTTTAAGGCCTCCCTCTCGGGAATCATCAGATTAAATAAACGACTCTTAGGGAGAGTTGCACCTGGGACAAACTCAATAGCGCAATCGTAATCTCTATGATGTGGGAGAGCTTGTGACTCCACTTCTGAAAAGACTTCCCAGAATTCCTGAATAGCTTCAGGTAGCTCTTTTTTCACAACAGCAGCAATGTGTACATCACAACATTTCCCATAACACTCCTGACCCCACGATCTTATCGTACTTGACGACCAGTCCAGTACAGGATTGTGCATTTTTAACCAGGGTAACCCCAGGACAACTGGAAAAGGCAATTTATCAAGTACAAACAAATCTAATGATTCCTGGTGCTCCATATTTACAGTGAGTTGGACCCGGTGACCTTTCAAGAAATGCACCCATGCTTTAGAGGAGTGTTATCAATCGCCACTACAGGAAAACGGCATGATAAAGGTACAGAATCAATCTTATACTTGTCTAGAAATTGTTGATTAATCAAATTAAGTGCAGAACCACAGTCCACCATCCAGGGCCGTATTTGCCACTAGGCACTTGAGGGCATGTGCCTAGGGCACCAGGATGCGAGGGGGGCACACTTGAGCAAGTTTTTTTCTTTCTTTTTTTTATTTTATAAAAGTCCAGGGTCAAGTGCCCACCCCCCCTCCTCCCTTCTTCCCTCCTTCTCCCCCCTCCCTGAAGACATCATACTCACCTTCCTCCAGCGGTGGCTGCAACTCTGTCTCAGCGCCAGCAGCACTTCCTGTCTTCAGCGGTCACGTGGTACCGCTCATTAAGGTGATGAATATGCACATATTAATCACCTTAATGAGCGGTACCACGTGACCACTCATACAGGAAGGAAGACGCTGCAGAGATGCCGGAAGTTCTGCGCCATGCAGTGAGAAAAGGGTGAGTATGACAGGAGGATGGGGGAGCTATGCACGCAGGGTGGGAGGATAGGGGAGCCATGCATGCAGGGTGGGAGGATGGAGGAGCCATGCACACAGGTGATGAGGATGGAGGAGCCATGCATGCAGGGTGGGATGGGGGAGCCATGCACGGAGGTTGGGAGGATGGGGGTGCCATGCACGCAGGGTGGGAGGATGGGGGAGCCATGCACACAGGAGAGGAGAATGGAGGAGCCATGCACGCAGGGTGGGAGGATGGGGGAGCCATGCACGCAGGGTGGGAGGATGGGGGAGCCATGCACGCAAGGTGGGAGGATGGGGGAGCCATGCACGCAGGGTGAGAGGATGGAGGAGCCATGCACGCAAGGTGGGAGGATGGGGAGCCATGCACACCGGGTGAGAGGATGGAGGAGCCATGCACGCAGGGTGGGAGGAAGGGGGAGCCATGCATGCAGGGTGGGAGGATGGGGGAGCCATGCACACAGGAGAGGAGGATGGAGGAGCCATGCACGCAGGGTGGGAGGATGGGGGGAGCCATGCAAGCAGGGTGAGAGGATGGAGGAGCCATGCATGCAGGGTGGGAGGATGGGGGAGCTATGCACGCAGGGTGGGAGGATGGGGGAGCCGTGCACACAGGGTGGAAGGATGGAGGAGCCATGCACGCAGGGTGAGAGGATGGGGGAGCCATGCAAGCAGGGTGAGAGGATGGAGGAGCCATGCATGCAGGGTGGGAGGATGGAAGAGCCATGCACTCAGGGTGGGAGGATAGAGGAGCCATGCACGCAGGGTGTCAGGTGTTGTGAATTTGGATTCTGGGCTCCCCCGGTGGCTACTGGTGGAATTGAACTGGTGTCTTCATCTTCTCTGTTCACCTGTTCCCATCAATACATGTGGGAGTCGCTATATAACCTTGCTGCTCTGTTAGTTGCTTGCCGGTCATCAATGTTATCAGAAGCCTCTCTGTGCTTGTTCCTGCTCCTAGACAACTACTAGATAAGTTGGACTCTTGTCCATGTTTGTTTTTGCATTTTGTTCCAGTTCACAGCTGTAGTTTCGTTACTGTGTCTGGAAAGCTCTTGTGAACGGGAATTGCCACTCTGGTGTTATGAGTTAATGCCAGAGTTTTAAAGTAATTTCTGGATGGTGTTTTTGATAGGGTTTTCAGCTGACCATGAAAGTGTCCTTTCTGTCTTCTGCTATGTAGTAAGTGGACCTCAAATTTGCTAAACCTATTTTCATACTACGTTTGTTATTTCATCTCAACTCACCGCCAATACATGTGGGGGGCCTCTGTCTCCTTTCGGGGTATTTCTCTAGAGGTGAGTTAGGACTAATATTTTCCTCTGCTAGCTTTATTTAGTCCTCCGGCTGGGCTGGGCATCTAGAATCAACGTAGGCATGCTACCCGGCCACTGCTAGTTGTGCGTTAGGTTTAGTTCATGGTCAGCTCAGTTCCCATCTTCCAAGAGCTAGTTCCTATATATGCTTATGCTATGTTCTCTTGCCATTGAGATCATGACAGTTTGACCGGCCCGCAAAGTGTTAATTGTTTGGGCTGAAGCAGGAGAAAAAGAAGTGTTGAAGGGAAATTTTTTTTTTTTTCTCCCCTCAGAGTTTTGCTGCCTAGCCCTTAATTGCTGTCTAGCTGCTTCTTACCTCCTCTTAACCCTTGAATGGCTCTGTGTCCACCTGTTTGTAATGGATCTTCAGAGTGTAACTGCAGGTTTGAATAATCTCGCCACGAAGGTACAAAATTTGCAAGATTTTGTTTGTCATGCACCTGTATCTGAGCCGAGAATTCCTTTGCCGGAATTTTTCTCGGGAAATAGATCCGGGTTTCAGAATTTTCGAAATAATTGCAAATTATTTTTGTCTCTGAAATCTCGCTCTGCCGGAGACCCTGCACAGCAGGTCAGGATTGTGATTTCCTTGCTCCGGGGCGACCCTCAAGACTGGGCTTTTTCATTGACACCAGGGGATCCTGCGTTGCTCAATGTGGATGCGTTTTTTCTGGCCTTGGGGTTGCTTTATGACGAACCTCATTTGGAGCTTCAGGCAGAAAAAACTTTGATGTCCCTATCTCAGGGGCAAGATGAAGCGGAAATTTACTGCCAAAGATTCCGTAAATGGTCTGTGCTTACTCAGTGGAATGAGTGCGCCCTGGCGGCGACTTTCAGAGAGGGTCTCTCTGATGCCATTAAGGATGTTATGGTGGGGTTCCCTGTGCCTGCGGGTCTGAATGAGTCCATGACAATGGCTATTCAGATCGATAGGCGTTTGCGGGAGCGCAAACCAGTGCACCATCTGGCGGTGTCCACTGAGAAGTCGCCAGAGAGTATGCAGTGTGATAGAATTCTGTCCCGAAGCGAGCGGCAGAATTTTAGACGGAAAAATGGGTTGTGTTTCTATTGTGGTGATTCTACTCATGTTATATCAGCATGCTCTAAGCGCACTAAAAAGCTTGGTAAATCTGTTTCCATTTGCACCTTACCGTCTAAGTTTATTCTATCTGTGACCTTGATTTGCTCTTTGTCATCTATTACCACGGACGCCTATGTCGACTCTGGCGCCGCTTTGAGTCTTATGGATTGGTCCTTTGCCAAACGCTGTGGGTATGATTTAGAGCCTTTGGAGACTCCTATTCCTCTGAAGGGGATTGACTCCACCCCATTGGCTAATAATAAACCACAATACTGGACACAAGTAACTATGCGTATTAATCCGGATCACCAGGAGATTATTCGCTTTCTGGTGCTGTATAATCTACATGATGATTTGGTGCTAGGATTGCCTTGGCTGCAATCTCACAACCCAGTCCTCGACTGGAGAGCTATGTCTGTGTTGAGCTGGGGATGTAAGGGGGCTCATGGGGATGTACCTGTGGTTTCCATTTCATCATCCATTCCCTCTGAAATTCCTGAGTTCCTGTCTGACTATCGTGACGTCTTTGAAGAATCCAAGCTTGGTTCGTTACCACCGCACCGAGAGTGCGATTGTGCCATAGATTTAATTCCGGGTAGTAAATACCCAAAGGGTCGTTTATTTAATCTGTCTGTGCCTGAACATGCTGCTATGCGAGAATATATAAAGGAGTCCTTGGAAAAGGGACATATTCGTCCATCGTCATCTCCCTTAGGAGCCGGTTTTTTCTTTGTGTCAAAAAAAGACGGCTCTTTGAGACCATGTATTGATTATCGGCTTTTGAATAAAATCACTGTTAAATATCAATACCCATTGCCGTTGCTGACTGATTTGTTTGCTCGCATAAAGGGGGCCAAGTGGTTCTCTAAGATTGACCTTCGTGGGGCGTATAATTTGGTGCGAATCAGGCAGGGGGATGAGTGGAAAACCGCATTTAATACGCCCGAGGGCCACTTTGAGTATTTAGTGATGCCTTTTGGTCTTTCTAATGCTCCGTCAGTTTTCCAGTCCTTTATGCATGATATTTTTCGCGATTATTTGGATAAATTTATGATTGTGTATCTGGATGATATTCTGATTTTTTCGGATGACTGGGACTCTCATGTCCAGCAAGTCAGGAGGGTTTTTCAGGTTTTGCGGTCTAATTCTTTGTGTGTGAAGGGTTCTAAGTGTGTTTTTGGGGTACAGAGGATTTCCTTTTTGGGATATATTTTTTCCCCCTCTTCCATTGAAATGGATCCTGTCAAGGTTCAAGCTATTTGTGATTGGACGCAGCCCTCTTCTCTTAAGAGTCTTCAGAAATTTTTGGGCTTTGCTAACTTTTATCGTCGATTTATTGCTGGTTTTTCGGATATTGCTAAGCCATTGACCGATTTGACTAAGAAGGGTGCTGATGTTGCTGATTGGTCCCCTGATGCTGTGGAGGCCTTTCGGGAGCTTAAGCGCCGTTTTTCCTCTGCCCCTGTGTTGCGTCAGCCTGATGTTGCTCTACCTTTTCAGGTTGAGGTCAACGCTTCTGAGATCGGAGCTGGGGCAGTGTTGTCGCAGAAAAGTTCTGACTGCTCCGTGATGAGGCCTTGTGCCTTCTTTTCCCGTAAATTTTCGCCCGCTGAGCGGAATTATGATGTTGGGAATCGGGAGCTTTTGGCCATGAAGTGGGCTTTTGAGGAGTGGCGCCATTGGCTTGAGGGGGCCAGACATCAGGTGGTGGTATTGACTGACCACAAAAATTTGATTTATCTTGAGACTGCCAGGCGCCTGAATCCTAGACAGGCGCGCTGGTCATTATTTTTCTCTCGGTTTAATTTTGTGGTGTCATACCTACCGGGTTCTAAGAATGTTAAGGCGGATGCCCTTTCTAGGAGTTTTGAGCCTGACTCGCCTGGTAACTCTGAGCCCACAGGTATCCTTAAGGATGGAGTGGTATTGTCAGCCGTTTCTCCAGACCTGCGGCGGGCCTTGCAGGAGTTTCAGGCGGAGAGACCTGATCGTTGCCCACCTGATAAACTGTTTGTTCCTGATGATTGGACCAGTAGAGTCATCTCTGAGGTTCATTCTTCTGCGTTGGCAGGTCATCCTGGCATTTTTGGTACCAGGGATTTGGTGGCAAGGTCCTTCTGGTGGCCTTCCCTGTCACGAGATGTGCGAGGCTTTGTGCAGTCTTGTGACGTTTGTGCTCGGGCCAAGCCTTGTTGTTCTCGGGCTAGTGGATTATTGTTGCCCTTGCCTATTCCTAAGAGGCCTTGGACGCACATCTCGATGGATTTTATTTCAGATCTGCCTGTTTCTCAGAAGATGTCTGTCATCTGGGTGGTGTGTGACCGTTTTTCTAAGATGGTCCATTTGGTTCCTCTGCCCAAGTTACCTTCTTCTTCCGAGTTGGTTCCTCTGTTTTTTCAAAATGTTGTTCGTTTGCATGGTATTCCTGAGAATATCGTTTCTGACAGAGGGACCCAATTCGTGTCTAGATTTTGGCGGGCATTCTGTGCTAGGATGGGCATAGATTTATCTTTTTCGTCCGCTTTCCATCCTCAGACGAATGGCCAGACCGAGCGGATTAATCAGACCCTGGAGACATATCTGAGGTGTTTTGTGTCTGCTGACCAGGATGATTGGGTTGCTTTTTTGCCATTGGCGGAGTTCGCTCTCAATAATCGGGCCAGCTCTGCCACTTTGGTGTCCCCGTTTTTCTGTAATTCGGGGTTTCATCCTCGATTTTCCTCTGGTCAGGTGGAATCTTCGGATTGTCCTGGAGTGGATGCTGTGGTGGAGAGATTGCATCAGATCTGGGGGCAGGTGGTGGACAATTTGAGGTTGTCCCAGGAGAAGACTCAGCTTTTTGCCAACCGCCACCGTCGTGTTGGTCCTCGGCTTTCTGTTGGGGATTTGGTGTGGTTGTCTTCTCGTTTTGTCCCTATGAGGGTCTCTTCTCCTAAGTTTAAGCCTCGGTTTATCGGCCCGTATAAGATATTGGAGATTCTTAACCCTGTTTCCTTCCGTTTGGACCTCCCTGCATCCTTTTCTATTCATAACGTTTTTCATCGGTCATTATTGCGCAGGTATGAGGTACCGGTTGTGCCTTCCGTTGAGCCTCCTGCTCCGGTGTTGGTTGAGGGTGAGTTGGAGTACGTTGTGGAGAAAATCTTGGACTCTCGTGTTTCCAGACGGTGACTCCAGTATCTGGTCAAGTGGAAGGGATACGGCCAGGAGGATAATTCTTGGGTGAATGCATCTGATGTTCATGCCTCCGATCTGGTTCGTGCCTTTCATAGGGCCCATCCTGATCGCCCTGGTGGTTCTGGTGAGGGTTCGGTGCCCCCTCCTTGAGGGGGGGGTACTGTTGTGAATTTGGATTCTGGGCTCCCCCGGTGGCTACTGGTGGAATTGAACTGGTGTCTTCATCTTCTCTGTTCACCTGTTCCCATCAATACATGTGGGAGTCGCTATATAACCTTGCTGCTCTGTTAGTTGCTTGCCGGTCATCAATGTTATCAGAAGCCTCTCTGTGCTTGTTCCTGCTCCTAGACAACTACTAGATAAGTTGGACTCTTGTCCATGTTTGTTTTTGCATTTTGTTCCAGTTCACAGCTGTAGTTTCGTTACTGTGTCTGGAAAGCTCTTGTGAACGGGAATTGCCACTCTGGTGTTATGAGTTAATGCCAGAGTTTTAAAGTAATTTCTGGATGGTGTTTTTGATAGGGTTTTCAGCTGACCATGAAAGTGTCCTTTCTGTCTTCTGCTATGTAGTAAGTGGACCTCAAATTTGCTAAACCTATTTTCATACTACGTTTGTTATTTCATCTCAACTCACCGCCAATACATGTGGGGGGCCTCTGTCTCCTTTCGGGGTATTTCTCTAGAGGTGAGTTAGGACTAATATTTTCCTCTGCTAGCTTTATTTAGTCCTCCGGCTGGGCTGGGCATCTAGAATCAACGTAGGCATGCTACCCGGCCACTGCTAGTTGTGCGTTAGGTTTAGTTCATGGTCAGCTCAGTTCCCATCTTCCAAGAGCTAGTTCCTATATATGCTTATGCTATGTTCTCTTGCCATTGAGATCATGACAGTCAGGACTCTGAACATTTTTTACCTTTTGTGCATTACTGCCCTTTTCCAAGATGGCGTCTTTGGTCTCATGTGCACTGTGTCTTCCTGCTATAAAACTCCACCCCAGCCTTCAGTCTGTGCTAGAGTATTCTGCCTTGCATCCAGCTCCTGACCTCTGGTGACTCCCTGGCTGTATACCTGCTCCTGTGAACCTGTGGGGTTATCCTGCTACTCTGCTCTGAGTTCCTGCTGTATACACCAGTTCCAGTAATCCTCCTTCATCTGCTGCTCGTATTTACTTCCATCTGCATTTGCTGGATATGTAAGCTGTTTCTGCTCTGCAAGAACCTGAGTCTATTACCCAGGCCTCCCTGGTTGAGCTAAGATATTATTTGAACTGCCTTATAAGCATATCTATCTGTGTTTTGGACTAAGCAAGGACTTATTCGTCTCAAGAATAATTGTGCTTCACAGACTTTCTGCGTGATTGCATTTTCCTCTGAAGTTTCCTATAGACTGCTGAGCTGCATTTAATATTTACACCAAGTGTTGTGGACTTGAGTTTCTCTCTGCACCTGTTTGAATCACCGTGTGATAATATAGACTTTACCACTTATAAAATTGTGTCCTATAGTTGTCTTGTTCCATGCAAAGAGTCTCCTGAGTTATCCCCTATAATTATTACACTGAGATAGACAAACAAGGGGAACACTTATCTTGAGTTTAGTCAGAGAGGTAACATCAACGTTCTCCAAACAACAAAGAGGAAGGTACCCGACTGATATAGCTCCAAGCCTCAACAGGGGGAAATGGAAATATCACCAGCAATTCCTAGAAACAGAGAGGCAATCTATAAACACACAGTCCAGATGTGTCAATTAGAGCCTGGGGAGGTTGCCACTGGGTCGAAGAGTCAGAAGCATTAGAAAGGTGTCTGCTAAGATAACCGCAGAGACGTTCTGCAGCCAGATGCGTGCGACTGTCTGCAGTCTCAGACACACACGTGACATTATCACACACGACTAGTGTTGAGCATTCCGATACCGCAAGTATCGGCCGATATTTGCGGTATCGGAATTCCGATACCGAGTTCCGATATTTTCCGTATATCGGATACTGGAATCGGAAGTTCCCAGAATTCAAACTGCCCGAATTCAGCCAATGAGGACTGATTAGAAGTGTGGGCACCTCCTGTTCTGCATGGTGGGCATGGAAGTACTGGCATGGCTGTGATTGGCTGCTAAAATGATGTCATGATGCACTATAAAAGTCGCTGCCACCATTTAGGGCTCACTCTGCTGTGAATTCAGTTAGGGACAGGACGCTGTGTTCTGACTGAGGGCCAGTGTAGAGATAGCGATTTGCTTCATTGTGCTTTACCCAGGCTAATTTAGCAACCCCTGTGTGAGAACCTTGCTTTTGCCTTGCAGCGCTGTTCACAGCTGTCTGCAAGGTCTCTGTGTGAGTGCACATCGCTCTGTAGTCTGTGTGCAGCCACAGCCGGTTGTATTCAACTCAGGGTGCGTCACTGCCTCATACCGTTCTATCCATTATCCTTTTTTGCTATTAGTGAAGCCTGCTGCACTTTTTTTCAAATATTTCCTATTAGTGGCTTTCCACCCGTATCCAGCTACATTGTGGAAAAACACTACATAGGATAACATAGAGGAGGTTTTTTTGGCCTTGCAGTGCCGTTTACAGCTGTCTGCACGGTCTCCGTGTAAGTGCACATCGCTCTGTAGTCTGTCCGCAGCCACAGCCGGTTGCAGTAAGCTCAGGGTGCGTCACTGCTTCATACCATTAAATCCATTGTCCTTTTTTGCAATTAGTGCAGCCTGCTTCAAATTTTTTCAAATATTTCCTATTAGTGGCTTTCCACGCGTATCCAGCTAACTTGTGGAAAAACACTACATAGGATTACATTGAGGAGCTTTTTTTGGCCTTGCAGAGCCGTTTATGGCTGTCTGCACGGTCTCTGTGTGAGTGCACATCGCTCTGTAGTCATTTCTGCAAAAAAAAATAATAATAATAATAAAGTTCACCAAACACAGCACTTTACAGTTGTGTAGGCCACATTAGCTCATATTTAAGTCTAGTCCACACTTTAGAAAATTAGTGTTTCTTATACCTGTTAGGAGCTGTTCAGGAATAAGCACACTAAGCCCTTAGTACTTTTTTGCTTATCTTTATCAGTCAACCAAGATGAAGAGGGCAGGGAGTAAGGCACGTGGGAATGGGCGTGGGTGTGGAGCAGGGAGAGGACGTGGGGATTCTGTGCCTGCTGCGGGCACCGGTGACTCATCATCACCAGTTTCAGCAGGGAACAGTTCTTCATGCGCAGCTTTGTTGGAGATCACCGTACACCGCTGCTGCGTGAAGAACAAATTGAAGCCATTGTCGGATGGATGTCAGCTAACACGACTTCAATTAGTGCCACATCCTCTCAGGCACAAAGCACTGGAGAGCACCCATCTGTCTCTTCACCACCTGCCAAATTGCCCAGGCAGTCAGAGAGACCAGGACAGGAGCCATCTCTACTTCTGTTCTCTGAATCTCTTGGCTTGGAAAGAGGGGGCCAGCCAAGCAGCATTGGAGAAATGGAAGAAGAGGCAGTGTGCAGTGATGCCCAACAGCTTTGTCTCTCTAACTCTGAAGAGGCGGGTGGGCCAGTACCTCCGGTCACCACACCGCAGTACGCATCTGATGATGAGACTCAGGTGCCACTTTCTGGTGCGTACTGTGGTGCCGAGACTACCCAGGAGGAGCAGTTGGTGGCAGAGGGTAGTGTAGATGATGAGTTCCTTGACCCATCATGGCGTGAAGTACAGGAAGGTGGTGGGAGCAGCTCTGAGGAAGAGATTCCCTGAACAGGCCAAAGAGGGAGAGGGAGGGGGAAGACTGCGGTTCCTGTAGCCTCCACTTCAGCACCCGTTAGGAGCATGTCTTTTCCAAATGCCAAAACGGGCGCCCCCAAGACTTGCAGTTGCAGATGACATTTGCTTTGTCAAATGCAAGGTGTGTCATCAGAAAGTCAAAAGAGGGAAAAATGTCAGCAACCTCAATACCACAAATATGCGCACACATGTTCGGACCAAGCACGCGGTGGAGTTACAAAAACACACTGAAGACCTAGGCCAACCAACTGCGGCACCTACCACCTCTTCAGCTCGTGTTGTTGCCTCTTCCTCCAGCTCACACACAGCTGGTTTGGCTTCCTCACAGGATCGCCATGGAAGAACCTCTGGCACTGTTGTCCAGAGACCACAGTAATTCCACCCGCAGCACCACGTTCCCAGTCATCCTCACATTCCCAGCCCAGTCTACAGCCATCGGTAGCACAGGCATGGGAGAAAAGGCGGCCATTCTCAGCAAACCACCCCCGAGCACAGGCTCTGAATGCTGGCATTGCAAAACTAATGTCCCTTGAAATGCTGTCATTCAGGCTGGTGGAGACTGACAGCTTCCGTAACTTGATGGCATTGGCAGTCCCACAATACAATGTGCCCAGCCGCTTCTATTTCAGCAGGCAAGCCATCCCTGCCCTGCACAAGCATGTGGAGGGACACATAAAACACGCGCTACTGAACGCCGTCAGTAGCAAGGTCCACCTCACCACCGATGCGTGGACCAGTCACCATGGACAGGGGCGATACCTTTCCCTCACTGCCCATTGGGTTAATGTTGTTGAGCCAGGTACAGATCGTGCGAGTGGCGCAGGATGTGTCCTGCCAACTCCAAGGATTGCAGGAATCCAGTCTGTCCATATTGACTCCTCATACACAAGTTCCTCAGAATCATCGCTGCAGGAGCCGTCACAGTCCACCTCCACATGGACCCGTGAACGTTTACCTGTTACGACCGACATGCGCACAGCTGTGGCCAAACGTCAACAGGCCATCATGAAATTAATTTCTTTGGGGAATCGAAGCCACAGCGCAGGAGCTCTGGAATGCCATCAAGCAGGAGAGCGACGTGTGGTTTGTGCCAGCGAATCTCCAGCCAGGCATGGTAGTGTGTGACAATGGCTGAAATCTGGTGGCAGCTCTGGCCCTAGGCAACCTCACTCACATACCATGTCTGGCACACGTGCTCAACTTGGTCGTGCAGAGTTTTTTGAGGGACTATCCGGATCTTGATGCACTGCTGCACAAGGTCCGCCTAGAGTGTGCTCACTTGCGGCGTTCCAGAATGGCAAGATCGCGCATTGCAGCTCTGCAGCGCCGATTCCGCCTTCCCAAACATCGCATCATATGTGACCTACCCACCAGGTGGAATTCCACATTACATATGTTGGAGCGGTTGTGTGAGCAGCAGCCAGCAGTAATGGAGTACCAGCTGCATCAGGCGCAAAGAAGTCGCACTCCGCGCCGTTCAGACTTCACAACCACTGAGTGGGCCACTATGAAGGACGTCTGCCAGGTTTTGCATTCCTTCGATGATTCCACACGGATGGCAAGTGTTATGATTGAACTGGTGGTTAGGAGCACTAGAAATGACCAGATGAGCAAACTAGTAATACAGGACGAGCTCTGGGAAGTGGGAGCTCTGCTGACCGCAAGCCCTAATCCTATCACAACAACTAGAAATAGCCGTGGAGCGTTCCTGACTCTGCCTAGACGCCTCTTCACAGCCTAAGAGCTAACTTCCCCTAAAGATAGAAAATACAGCCTACCTTGCCTCAGAGAAATCCCCCAAAGAAATAGGCAGCCCCCACATATATTGACTGTGAGTTAAGATGGAAGTCACAAACACAGAAATGAAACAGGTTTCAGCATAGGAGGCCAGGCTTAACTAAACAGACTGAGGATAGAAAAGGTATCTTTGCGGTCAGCATAAAACACTAACAAAAAACCACGCAGAGTGTGCAAAAGAAACCACCGCACCGACTCACGGCGCGGTGGTGCCACTGTGCATCCCAGAGATTCCAGCTAACAGAACAAAATCATGATAGCAAGCTGGACAAAAAAACAATGATAACAAATAAGCTAGTAGAAACTTAGCTTTTGCTGAAGTAGACAGGTCATCTGAAAGATCCAAGAGAACTGAACCAGTACTAGGACATTGACAGCTGGCATCAAGTAACGATCTGAGTGGAGTTAAATAGAGCAGCCAGCCAAGGCCTCAACGAGATCAGCTGGAGAATGAATCTCAAAACCAGCAGCTCCACTCACAGCCACCAGAGGGAGTCCATGAACAGAACTCGCCGAAGTACCATTCATAACCACAGGAGGGAGCTCGAGAACAGAATTCACAACAGGCGAGTGCAGATGATGCACTAGTCAGCATGACTGTCCCCCTTATCTGCCTGCTTCAACAGACACCACAAGCGCTAAGGGATGATGTTGTAGAAGAGGTGGAGGATGAGGAGTCACCAATTCCATCAGCTTCTGGACAGTCAGCGCTACGTGGTTCCTCACAAAGGCCTAGGCAGGGGACAGTTTGTGAGGAGGATGAGGAGGAGTCAATGAAGGAGGAAGACATCGGTCCAGAGGAGGGAGTTACACAATTCTCCAGTAGTCAGTGTGTAGAGCGAGGGTGGGGTGATGCAGAGCAGGCAGATATCACGCCTCAAGCAGGGGATAGCGTTTCTTGGCCAGTTGGCAGTCTGCAGCACATGGCTGATTACATGCTGCAGTGCCTGAGAAAGGACCACCGCATCGCCCAAATTCTGAACACAGCTGATTATTGGGTGTACACCCTCCTAGATCCTTGCTACTGGGACAACTTACAAAGCCTCATAACACCGTTGAACCGGGAGCGTAACATGCAGGAGTACCAAGACACACTGGTGAATTCCATCATCTTCTCCAGTCCAAGTGAGAGCAGTGCTGCTAGTGCTTTACAAAGCAGCTCAGTGCGTCGAGGCAGTGGAGGAACCTCTGCACAAAGAGGGAGCAGAATCAGTGCCTCAGCACAAGGCAAGACCAGTATGGCCCAACTGTGGCACAGTTTTGTGTGCCCGCCACACATGTCTACACCATCACAGATGGCTCCAGTCAGCAGGAGGCAACGTTTCCATCAGATGGTGACAGACTACATGTCTTGCCCTCTTACTGTACTCCCAGACGGCTCTTCCCCCTTCAAATTTTGGGTCTCTAAGCTGAATACATGGCCAGAGCTAAGCCATTATGCATTGGAGGTGCTGGCTTGCCCTGCTGCTGGTGTATTATCGGTACGCGTCTTTAGTGCCGCAGGTGGTGTACTAACAGACCGTCGCATGCGACTATCCTCCGATAACGTTGACCGGCTTACTTTTCTTAAAATGAACAAGGCCTGGATCTCGCAGGAATTTGCCACTCCTCTTCCAGATTAAAAAATTGGTTGGCTACAGTATCCAGGTCTCCTGTTGCGTTCATGTTTCTACCACCTGAACTGTAATCCCTGGGCTCCAACAATGCCAGTTGATCAGTTGATGCTCAGAAGTGCAGGCTGTACAGTCAAAACACATGACCCAGTGTTATTGGGTTTCAGTAACGTCAGCTGATCCCCAGCTGTGTAGCCAGCAATGTGTCCTGTGACCGCCATGCTGACACAACTACTGAAATTTAAGGGAACCTGTCCCCCCCCCAGGCGTTTGTTACTGAAAGAGCCACCTTGTGCAGCAGTAATGCTTCAGAAGGAAAAGGTAGCTCTTTTAGTTTAGCTCCTTGCACACGCAGAACTTAACACTTATTAAATGTTTCCCCTCACACCGTGAGACCATCCCGGAGGTGGGACTTTCCTTTGTAATGGGACGCAGCACAGCCATCATTCCTACCCCCTTGGTGCCGTGCGCCGCCTCCTCAGCGTTGTTTGAATCTGTCCCGTAGCCAGCGCTGTTGTTATGTTATCCCTTGGTCATGCGCACTTACCGCTGCCCATCTTCTGATATCATTTTTTGTCAGGCTGCCTGCGCCTGTGCGGACGCGCTGCCCGAGATTCCGCCTCACAGTCTCTTCTGCTTTAATCACACTGCGGGCCTGGGATCCATGGGCATGCGCAGTGCATATCTTCACCTCAGGCTCTCACTCATCTCCCTCTGCCTTCTTCAGACTGTGCGCCGTCAGCTGATTCCTAATAGCATGCCACTGCCGTGACGCCACACAGTCTGAAGAAGCCGGAAGGAGGGGAGTGAGAGGCGAAGATATGCACTGCGCATGCCCATGGATCCCAGGCCCGCAGTGTGATTAAATCAGAAGAGACTGCGAGGCAGAATTTCGGGCAGCGCGTCCGCACAGGCGCAGCCAGCCTGACACCAAATGATGTCAGTAGACGGGCAGCGCTAAGTGCGCATGGCCAAGGGATAACATTACAGCGCAGGCACCGGGACAGATTCAAACAACGCTGAGGAGGTGGTGCACTGCACCAAGGGCGTAGGAATGACGGCTGTGCTGCGTCCCATTACGAAGGAAAGTCCCACCTCCGGGACGGTCTCACGGTATCAGGGGACACATTTTCTAAGTGTTTAGTTCTGCGTTTGCAAGGAGCATAATTAAAAGAGCCACCTTTTCCTTTTGCATACTTAGTGCTGCACAAGCTGGCTCTTTCAGCTACAAATGCCTTGGGGGGGGTTAAAGGTTACCTTTCAACTTTCTCCAATCAGGCTTCGGCCTACACTCTGTTCCTCTGCTCCTCCTTGATTCCCTGGGCTCCAACACTGCCAGTTGCTGCCCGGAAGTGCTGTCTGCACAGTCAACAGTTGCTCCTCTGTTATTGTGGTTCAGTAACGCCAGCTGCTCCCCTGATGTGTTGCGGCAATACCTCCAGCCTGCTCCTCTTGCTGTCCCTGGGCTTCAACACCACCAGTTGCTGCCTGGAAGTGCTGTCTGCACAGTCAACAGTTGCTCCTCTGTTATTGGGGTTCAGTAACGCCAGCTGCTCCCCTACTGTGTTGCGGCAATACCTCCAGCCTGCTCCTCCTGCTGTCCCTGGGCTCCAACACCGCCAGTTGCTGCCCGGAAGTGCTGTCTGCACAGTCAACAGTTGCTCCTCTGTTATTGTGGTTCAGTAACGCCAGCTGCTACCCTGCTGTGTTGCGGCAATACCTCCAGCCTGCTCCTCCTGCTGTCCCTGGGCTTCAACACCACCAGTTGCTGCCTGGAAGTGCTGTCTTCACAGTCAACAGTTGCTCCTCTGTTATTGGGGTTCAGTAACGCCAGCTGCTCCCCTGCTGTGTTGCGGCAATACCTCCAGCCTGCTCCTCCTGCTGTCCCTGGGCTCCAACACTGCCAGTTGCTGCCCGGAAGTGCTGTCTGCAGAGTCAACAGTTGCTCCTCTGTTACTGGGGTTCAGTAACGCCAGCTGCTCCCCTGCTGTGTTGCGGCAATACCTCCAGCCTGCTCCTCCTGCTGTCCCTGGGCTTCAACACCACCAGTTGCTGCCTGGAAGTGCTGTCTGCACAGTCAACAGTTGCTCCTCTGTTACTGGGGTTCAGTAACGCCAGCTGCTCCCCTGCTGTGTTGCGGCAATACCTCCAGCCTGCTCCTCCTGCTGTCCCTGGGTTTCAACACCGCCAGTTGATGCCCGGAAGTGCTGTCTGCACAGTCAACAGTTGCTCCTCTGTTATTGGGGTTCAGTAATGCCAGCTGCTCCCCTGCTGTGTTGCGGCAATGTGTCCTGCGACCGCCACGCTGACACAACTACTGAAATTTAAGGGAACCTGTCCCCCCCAGGCGTTTGTTACTGAAAGAGCCACCTTGTGCAGCAGTAATGCTGCACAGAGAAAAGGTGCCTCTTTTCTTTGTGCTCCTTGCACACGCTGAACCTAACACTTATGAAATGTGTCCCCTCACACCGTGTAACCGTCCCAGAGGTGGGACTTTCCTTCGTAATGGGATGCAGCACAGCCATCACTCCTACCCCCTTGGCGCCATGGGCCGCCTCCTCAGCATTGTTTGAATCTGTCCCGTGGCCTGCGCTGTTATGTTATCCCTTGGCCATGCGCATTTAGCGCCGCCCGTCTTCTGACATCATTTGTTGTCAGGCTGCCTGCGCCTGTGCGGACGCGCTGCCCGAGATTCTGTCAGTGGGGTTCAGTAACGTCAGCTGATCCCCTGCTGTGTAGCCAGCAACATATCCTGCAAACGCCACACAGACACAACAGACACTAAGCTGCCTCCAGTGCAGGCTTCGGCCTACACTCTGCTCCTCTGCTCCTCCTTGATTCCCTGGGCTCTAACACCGCCAGTTGGTGCTCGGAAGTGCTGGCTGCACAGAGAAAAACACTCGCCACTGTGTCAGTGGGGTTCAGTAACGTCAGCTGTTCCACTGCTGTGTAGCCAGCAATGTGTCCTGCAAACGCCACGCAGACACAACAGACACTAAGCTGCCTCCAGTGCAGGCTTCGGCCTACACTCTGCTCCTCTGCTCCTCCTTGATTCCCTGGGCTCTAACACCGCCAGTTGGTGCTCGGAAGTACTGGCTACACAGAGAAAAACACTCGCCTCGCCACTGTGTCAGTGGGGTTCAGTAACGTCAGCTGATCCCATGCTGTGTAGCCAGCAACGTGTCCTGCAAACGCCACGCAGACACAACAGACACTAAGCTGCCTCCAGTGCAGGCTTCGGCCTACACTCTGCTCCTCCTTGATTCCCTGGGCTCTAACACCGCCAGTTGGTGCTCGGAAGTGCTGGCTGCACAGAGAAAAACACTCGCCACTGTGTCAGTGGGGTTCAGTAACGTCAAAAGTTTCCCTGCTGTGTAGCCGGCAACGTGTCCTGCAAATGCCACGCAGACACAACAGACACTAAGCTGCCTCCAGTGCAGGCTTCGGCCTACACTCTGCTCCTCTGCTCCTCCTTGATTCCCTGGGCTCTAACACCGCCAGTTGGTGCTCGGAAGTGCTGGCTGCACAGAGAAAAACACTCGCCTCGCCACTGTGTCAGTGGGGTTCAGTAACGTCAGCTGTTCCCCTGCTGTGTAGCCAGCAACGTGTCCTGCAAATGCCACGGAGACACAACAGACACTCAGCTGCCTCCAGTGCAGGCTTCGGCCTACACTCTGCTCCTCCTTGATTCCCTGGGCTCTAACACCGCCAGTTGGTGCTCGGAAGTGCAGGCTGCACAGAGAAAAACACTCGCCTCGCCACTGTGTCAGTGGGGTTCAGTAACGTCAGCTGTTCCCCTGCTGTGTAGCCAGCAACGTGTCCTGCAAATGCCACACAGACACAACAGACACTAAGCTGCCTCCAGTTCAGGCTTCGGCCTACACCCTGCTCCTCTGCTCCTCCTTGATTCCCTGGGCTCTAACACCGCCAGTTGGTGCTCGGAAGTGCTGGCTGCACAGAGAAAAACACTTGCCACTGTGTCAGTGGGGTTCATTAACGTCAGCTGTTCCCCTGCTGTGTAGCCAGCAACGTGTCCTGCAAATGCCACACAGACACAACAGACACTAAGCTGCCTCCAGTGCAGGCTTCGGCCTACACTCTGCTCCTCTGCTCCTCCTTGATTCCCTGGGCTCTAACACCGCCAGTTGGTGCTCGAAAGTGCTGGCTACACAGAGAAAAACACTCACCTCGCCACTGTGTCAGTGGGGTTCAGTAACGTCAGCTGATCCCCTGCCGTGTAGCCAGCAACGTGTCCTGCAAACGCCACGCAGACACACCAGACACTAAGCTGCCTCCAGTGCAGGCTTCGGCCTACACTCTGCTCCTCTGCTCCTCCTTGATTCCCTGGGCTCTAACACCGCCAGTTGGTGCTCGAAAGTGCTGGCTACACAGAGAAAAACACTCACCTCGCCACTGTGTCAGTGGGGTTCAGTAACGCCAGCTGTTCCCCTGCTGTGTAGCCGGCAACAAGTCCTGCAAACGCCACGCAGACACAACAGATATTAAACTGCCTCCAGTGCAGGCTTCGGCCTACACTCTGCTCCTCCTTGATTCCCTGGGCTCTAACACCGCCAGTTGGTGCTCGGAAGTGCTGGCTGCACAGAGAAAAACACTTGCCACTGTGTCAGTGGGGTTCATTAACGTCAGCTGTTCCCCTGCTGTGTAGCCAGCAACGTGTCCTGCAAATGCCACACAGACACAACAGACACTAAGCTGCCTCCAGTGCAGGCTTCGGCCTACACTCTGCTCCTCTGCTCCTCCTTGATTCCCTGGGCTCTAACACCGCCAGTTGGTGCTCGAAAGTGCTGGCTACACAGAGAAAAACACTCACCTCGCCACTGTGTCAGTGGGGTTCAGTAACGTCAGCTGATCCCCTGCCGTGTAGCCAGCAACGTGTCCTGCAAACGCCACGCAGACACACCAGACACTAAGCTGCCTCCAGTGCAGGCTTCGACCTACACTCTGCTCCTCTGCTCCTCCTTGATTCCCTGGGCTCTAACACCGCCAGTTGGTGCTCGGAAGTGCTGGCTGCACAGAGAAAAACACTTGCCTCGCCACTGTGTCAGTGGGGTTCAGTAACGTCAGCTGTTCCCCTGCTGTGTAGCCAGCAACGTGTCCTGCAAATGCCACGGAGACACAACAGACACTCAGCTGCCTCCAGTGCAGGCTTCGGCCTACACTCTGCTCCTCCTTGATTCCCTGGGCTCTAACACCGCCAGTTGGTGCTCAGAAGTGCAGGCTACACAGAGAAAAACACTCGCCTCGCCACTGTGTCAGTGGGGTTCAGTAACGTCAGCTGTTCCCCTGCTGTGTAGCCAGCAACGTGTCCTGCAAATGCCACACAGACACAACAGACACTAAGCTGCCTCCAGTGCAGGCTTCGGCCTACACCCTGCTCCTCTGCTCCTCCTTGATTCCCTGGGCTCTAACACCGCCAGTTGGTGCTTGGAAGTGCTGGCTGCACAGAGAAAAACACTTGCCACTGTGTCAGTGGGGTTCATTAACGCCAGCTGTTCCCCTGCTGTGTAGCCGGCAACAAGTCCTGCAAACGCCACGCAGACACAACAGATATTAAACTGCCTCCAGTGCAGGCTTTGGCCTACACTCTGCTCCTCTGCTTCTCCTTGATTCCCTGGGCTCTAAGGGTACCTTAACACTAAGCGACTTTGCAGCGAGAACGATGACGATCCGTGATGTTGCAGCGTCCTGGTTCTCATTGTGTTTGACACGCAGCAGCGATCAGGATCCCGCTGTGATATCGCTGGTCGGAGCTAGAAGTCCAGAACTTTATTTCGTCGCTGATCACCCGCTGTCACTTGTAACCAGGGTAAATATCGGGTTACTAAGCGCAGAGCCGCGCTTAGTAACCCGATATTTACCCTGGTTACCATTGTAAAAGTAAAAAAAAAAATACCACTACATACTCACCTTCTGATGTCTGTCATGTCCCCCGGCGTCCACAGGGTTATGCGCTGCTGCCGAGAGCTCCTGCACTGACTGTGTCAGCGCCGCCCGGCCGTAAAGCAGAGCACAGCGGTGATGTCACCACTGCTGCCGGCTCTGACACATTCAGTCAGTGCAGGAAGCTCTCGGCAGCAGCGCGTAACCCTGTGGACGCCGGCGGGGTACGTGACAGACATCAGAAGGTGAGTATGTAGTGTTTTTTTTTAACTTTTACAATGGTAACCAGGGTAAATATCGGGTTACTAAGTGCGGCCCTGCACTTAGTAACCCAATGTTTACCCTGGTTACCCGAGTACTGCAGGGGGACTTCAGCATCGTTGAAGACAGTTTCAACGATGCCGAAGTCGTTCCCCTGATCGTTGGTCGCTGGAGAGAGCTGTCTGTGTGACAGCTCCCCAGCAACCACACAACGACTTACCAACGATCACGGCCAGGTCGTATCGCTGGTCGTGATCGTTGGTAAGTCGTTTAGTGTAACGGTAGTGGTAACACCACCAGTTGGTGCTCGGAAGTGCTGGCTGCACAGAGAAAAACACTCGCCACTGTGTCAGTGGGGTTCAGTAACGTCAGCTGTTCCCCTGCTGTGTAGCCAGCAACGTGTCCTGCAAACGCCACGCAGACACAATAGACACTAAGCTGCCTCCAGTGCAGGCTTCGGCCTACACTCTGCTCCTCTGCTCCTCCTTGATTCCCTGGGCTCTAACACCACCAGTTGGTGCTCGGAAGTGCTGGCTGCACAGAGAAAAACACTTGCCACTGTGTCAGTGGGGTTCAGTAACGTCAGCTGTTCTCCTGCTGTGTAGCCAGCAACATGTCCTGCAAACGCCACGCAGACACAACAGACACTAAGCTGCCTCCAGTGCAGGCTTCGGCCTACATTCTGCTCCTCTGCTCCTCCTTGATTCCCTGGGCTCTAACACCACCAGTTGGTGCTCGGAAGTGCTGGCTGCACAGAGAAAAACACTTGCCACTGTGTCAGTGGGGTTCAGTAACGTCAGCTGATCCCCTGCTGTGTAGCCAGCAACGTGTCCTGCAAACGCCACGCAGACACAACAGACACTAAGCTGCCTCCAGTGCAGGCTTCGGCCTACACTCTGCTCCTCTGCTCCTCCTTGATTCCCTGGGCTCTAACACCACCAGTTGGTGCTCGGAAGTGCTGGCTGCACAGAGAAAAACACTTGCCACTGTGTCAGTGGGGTTCAGTAACGTCAGCTGTTCTCCTGCTGTGTAGCCAGCAACATGTCCTGCAAACGCCACGCAGACACAACAGACACTAAGCTGCCTCCAGTGCAGGCTTCGGCCTACATTCTGCTCCTCTGCTCCTCCTTGATTCCCTGGGCTCTAACACCACCAGTTGGTGCTCGGAAGTGCTGGCTGCACAGAGAAAAACACTTGCCACTGTGTCAGTGGGGTTCAGTAACGTCAGCTGATCCCCTGCTGTGTAGCCAGCAACGTGTCCTGCAAACGCCACGCAGACACAACAGACACTAAGCTGCCTCCAGTGCAGGCTTCGGCCTACATTCTGCTCCTCCTTGCTTCTCTGGGCTCTAACACCGCCAGTTGGTGCTCGGAAGTGCTGGCTGCACAGAGAAAAACACTCGCTACTGTGTCAATGGGGTTCAGTAACGTCAGCTGTTCCTTTGCTGTGTAGCCGGCAACGTGTCCTGCAAACGTCATGCAGGCACTACAACAAAAATTAAAGAGAACCTGCCCCCCAGGCGTTTGTAACTAAAAGAGCCACCTTGTGCAGCACAAATGCTGCATTTGGACAAGGTGGCTCTTTTTGTTATACTCATTGCACACGCAGAAATAAACACTTATAAAATGTGTCCCCTGATACCGATTACCTGTCCTGGAGGTGTGACTTTCCTTCGTAATGACACGCAGCAACCCCCTTGGTGGCGTGCGCCGCCTCCTCTGCGTTGTTTGAATCTGTCCCGTAGCCTGCACTGTTATGTTATCCCTTGGCCATGCACGTTTAGCGCTGCCCGTCTTCTAACATCATTTGTTGTCAGGATGGCTGCGCCTGTGTGACTGCCCTGCCCAAGATCACGCCCCGCATTGTCTTATTTATTCTCACTGCGGGGCTGGGATTCATGTGCATGCGCAGTGCATATCTTTGCCTCTCACTCATCTCCTTCCGCCTACTTCAGACTGTGCAGCTTCACGGCCGTGGCATGCGATAAGGGATCAGCTGACGCCGCACAGTTTAAAGCAGGCGTAACGACATGAGTGAGAGGCGAAGATATTAACTGCGCAAGGCCATGAATCCTAGCCCCGCAGTGTAAATACATCAGAAGAAACTGCGGGGCTGGGATTCATGGGCATGCGCAGTGCATATCTTCGCACCTCACTCATCTGCTTCCGCCTTCTTCAGACTGTGCGGCTTCACGGCCGTGGCATGCGATAAGGGATCAGCTGACGCCGCACATATTTACTGCGCAAGGCCATGAATCCCAGCCCGGCAGTGTGAATAAATCGGAAGACACTGCGGGGCTGGGATTCATGGGCATGCTCAGAAACAGCGCATGGCCAAGGGATAACACAACAGCGCAGACTCCGGAACACAAAAAAACAACACTCAGGAGGCTGCGTCCAGCACTAAGGGGTATTTTTTACAGCTGTGCTTCGTCTCATTAAGAAGGAAAGTCCCGCCTCCGAGACGGTTTCACGGTATGAGGGGCAAAATTTTAGAAGTATTTCATTCAGTGTGTGCAAGGAACATAATTAAAAGAGCCACCTTTTCCTTGTGCAGCATTACTGCTGCACAAGGTGGCTCTTCTACTTACTAATGCCTGGGGGGGTTTAAAGGTTCCCTTTCAATTTGCTCCAATTAGGCTTCGGCATACTCTCTGCTCCTCCTGCTGACCCTGGGCTCTAACACCTCCAGTTGGTGCTCGGAAGTGCTGGCTGCACAGAGAAAAACACCCGCCACTGTGTCAGTGGGGTTCAGTAACGCCAGCTGTTCCCCTGCTATGTAGCTGGCAATGTGTCCTGCAAACGCCACGCAGACACAACAGATATTAAACTGCCTCCAGTGCAGGCTTCGGCCTACACTCTGCTCCGCTCCTCTGCTCCTCCTGCTGACCCTGGTGTTATGGACTGGTAATTTAGGAGCGACATGTGACTAGCTCTGGGCAGGTGGTAACTATACAGACCGCAGTCCCTGATCTTAACACAACACTAGCAGTAGCCGTGGAATGTTCCTGTCACTCCCTGGACATCTCATCACAGCCGGAGAACTAGCTACCCCTAAAGGTAGAAACAGGAAAGCTATCTTGCCTCAGAGAAAATCCCCAAAGGATAGGACAGCCCCCCACAAATATTGGCTGTGAGAGGAGAAGGAAATGACATACGAAGTATGAAACAAGATTTAGCAAAGGAGGCCAATTCTAGCTAGATAGACAGTAAGGAAAGAAACACTGTGCAGTCAGTAATAAAAACTAGAAAAAGTCCACCGCAGAGATATGCAAAAATCTCCACACCTGACTAAAGGTGTGGAGGGCAAAATCTGCAGCCCAGAGCTTCCAGTTTAGCTAAATAGATACATACTGATAAGCTGGACAAATTAACAAAACATAAATGTGCTGAAAAATAAGTCCACAACAAGTGGACTGCAAAAGGACAAGCAAGGACTTATCTTTGCTGAACGGGTCAGAGTGTCAGGGAAATCCAAGAGCCGTGCCTCCAGGCATGAACAATTGGCAACTGACATTGATTGAGGGATAAAGCCAGACTAAAATAGCCGTGCAGAAAGAAGATCAGTGGAAGCAGCTGCTGATACTAAATCCAAGAAGCAGCTATACCACTCAAAACCACAGGAGGGAGCCCAAGAGCAGAATTCACAAAAGTGCAACTTACAACCACCGGAGGGAGCCCAAGAGCGGGATTCACAACAGTACCCCCCCTTTAGAAGGGGTCACCGAACCCTCACCAGAGCCCCCAGGCCGATCAGGATGAGCCAAGTGAAAAGCACGAACCAAATAGGCGGTATGGACATCGGAGGCAACCATGCAAGAATTATCCTCCTGGCCATAACCCTTCCACTTGACAAGATACTGAAGCCTCCGCCTCGAAAAACGAGAATCCAAAATTTTTTCAACTACATATTCCAATTCCCCCTCAACCAACACCGGGGCTGGAGGATCAACAGAGGGAACCACAGGTACCATATATCTCCGCAACAACGATCTATGGAAAACATTGTGGATGGCAAAAGAGGCTGGAAGGGCCAAACGAAAAGATACTGGATTGATAATCTCAGAAATCTTATAAGGACCAATAAACCGAGGCTTGAACTTAGGGGAAGAAACCTTCATAGTGTAGGGATTCCACTCACTCAGGTGCGACGGCTGACACTCAGGAGGCACGTTCCTTTACAGTTCACAGGGTTTGTTACGTCATAAACCACATGGAAAAATAACAGCAAACAAAATACCCTTAAGTTCAGGAAAAGCATAACAAAGTGTCCAGTCCACCAGGCTCAGTCCTGTAGCATTAACACACTCAGGAGGGTTTCACCTCCACACATGTCCCCTGTGTTAAGCATTTGCCTGTCTTATATAGAGCTAACCACACCCAGTAACTCATCACATGATTAGCCATGTGGTCTGACATCACCACAGGTCCTGGAACACACATATATACATGGTTATATACAACAAAGAAATACTCTGGGCTACATTACAGCAACAAGGCACTTATGTGGCACATACCTCCTGTTGACTACACACCCTTTAGCCATGCTACATAGCTCCCCCCTCTGCCTAAAGCCGTGGGGCTTGGCACTTTTCCCCACTAAACAAGGGATTCTTGATAGGGCATCCGCATTACCGTGCAGCTTTCAGGCCCTATGTTCCACATGGAAACTGAAGTACTGCAGGGCTAAGAACCAACGGGTGACCCTAGCATTTCTACCCTGTGTTTCCCTCATCCATCTAAAGGCCCCATCACACATAGCGAGATCGCTAGCGAGATCGCTGCTGAGTCACTAGTTTTGTGACGCAACAGCGACCTCAGTAGCGATCTCGCTATGTGTGACACGTACCAGCGATCAGGCCCCTGCTGTGAGATCGCTGGTCGTGTCGGAATGGCCTGGACCGTTTTTTGGTCGTTGAGGTCCCGCTGACATCGCTGAATCGGTGTGTGTGACACCGATCCAGCGATGTCTTCACTGGTAACCAGGGTAAACATTGGGTTACTAAGCGCAGGGCCGCGCTTAGTAACCCGATGTTTACCCTGGTTACCAGCATAAATGTAAAAAAAACCAAATAGTACATACTCACCATCTGATGTCCGTCAGGTCCCTTGCCGTCTGCTTCCTGCTCTGACTGAGATCCGGCCGTACAGTGAGAGCAGATCACAGCAGTGACGTCACCACTGCGCTCTGCTCTCACTGTACGGCGGCACTCAGTCAGAGCAGGAAGCAGAAGGCAAGAGACCTGACGGACATCAGATGGTGAGTATGTACTGTTTGTTTTTTTGTTAACCAGGGTAAACATCGGGTTACTAAGCGCGGCCCTGCGCTTAGTAACCCGATGTTTACCCTGGTTACCCGGGTGCTGCAGGGGGACTTCGGCATCGTTGAAGACAGTTTCAACGATGCCGGAGTCGTTCCCCTGATCGTTGGTCGCTGGAGAGAGCTGTCTGTGTGACAGCTCCCCAGCGACCACACAGCGACAAAACAGCGACGCTGCAGCGATCAGCATCGTTGTCTGTATCGCTGCAGCATCGCTGTGTGTGACGGGGCCTTTAGTGGGGCATGGTCAGATATCAATCTGAATTTACGACCCAGCAGATAGTACCGTAACGTATCCACCGCCCACTTTATGGCCAAACACTCTTTTTCCACGACTGAGTAGTTCTTCTCAGATGAGGACAGCTTTCTACTCAGATAGAGGACAGGATGCTCCTCCCCATGTAGCTCTTGGGAAAGGACTGCTCCTACCCCAACATCTGAGGCATCTGTCTGAAGAATAAATTCTTTATTAAAGTCTGGGGCCATCAGAACGGGCTGCTTACATAGAGCCCTTTTCAACTCTTGGAAGGCTGACTTTGTCTCTTCGGACCATTTAACCATAACTGATTTTGTCCCCTTTAGCAGATCCGTCAGAGGCGCAGCCACTGTGGCGAAGTTCGGGATGAACCTCCTGTAATATCCCACGATTCCCAGAAAGGCTTTAACTTGCTTTTTGGAGAGTGGTTTCGGCCATGTTTGGATTGCCTCCACTTTCCTGATTTGGGGCTTTATTTCTCCACGACCCACTATATAGCCTAGGTATTTAGCTTCTTCCTTACCCAAGGCACACTTCTTCGGGTTTATTGTAAACCCCGCCTCTCTTAGAGCATCAAACACTGCTTGGACTTTCTCCAGATGACTCTCCCAGTCTGGGCTAAAGATGACGATATCATCTAGGTATGCAGCAGCGTAGGCCTTATGGGGTGCAAGGACTCTATCCATAGCCCTCTGGAAGGTCGCCGGAGCTCCCTGTAGGCCAAACGGCATCCGGACATACTGGAAGCATCCATCAGGTGTCGAAAAGGCCGTCTTCTCCTTGGCTTCCTGTGCCATGGGGATCTGCCAATACCCCTTTGTCAAGTCCAAGGTGGATATATATCTGGCGTGCCCAAGCCTTTCGATGAGCTCATCAGCGCGGGGCATGGGATAAGCGTCAAATTTGGAGACCTCATTCAACTTCCAATAGTCGTTGCAAAACCTCCATTCTCCATCAGGTTTTGGGACCAGGACAATTGGGCTCGACCAACCGCTCTTGCATTCCTCGATGACGCCAAGCTTCAACATACGCTCCACTTCCTTGGAGATAACTTCTCGACGAGCCTCAGGAATACGATAGGGCTTCACGTTCACCCGCACATGTGGCTCTGTTAGGACCTCGTGCTCTATGACCTTCGTGTGTCCTGGCAACTCTGAAAACAGGTCCCTGTTTTTCTGGAGTAACTCCCGGCACTGCTGTTTCTGGGACTTCGATAGCGTCTCCGCTATAGTAACCGCTCCAACCTCACCTTCTGGGTTGCTTAACAACGATGGAGATACTGTCGGCTCTCTATCTTGCCACGGCTTGATAAGGTTGACATGGTATACTTGGAATGGTTTCCGTCTTCCTGGTTGGTGAATTTTATAATTTACTTCACCAAGTTTCTCGACAACCTCATATGGCCCTTGCCATTTGGCCAAGAACTTGCTCTCCACCGTCGGAACTAACACAAGAACTCGGTCTCCCGGATTGAACTGCCTCACTCTTGCAGACCGGTTGTAGACTCTGGCCTGAGCTTCTTGTGCCTGGAGTAGGTGTTCTTTCACAATAGGCATCACCTTTGCAATCCTCTGCTGCATCAGGGCCACATGCTCAATGATGCTTCTGTGGGGCGTGACTTCGGCTTCCCAGGTTTCCTTGGCTATATCCAGGAGTCCTCGTGGATGTCGGCCATATAGAAGCTCAAACGGTGAGAATCCTGTGGAGGTCTGTGGAACTTCACGAATGGAAAACATCAGGTAGGGTAAGAGACAATCCCAGTCTCTACCATCTTTCTCTATAGCTTTTCTCAGCATGCTCTTCAGTGTCTTGTTAAATCTCTCGACAAGGCCATCTGACTGGGGATGGTACACCGTGGTCCTCAACTGGGAGATTTTCAGGGCTTTGCACAACTCCCTCATCACTTTGCTCATGAAAGGTGTCCCCTGGTCAGTCAGGATCTCCTTCGGCAGACCTGTCTGGGAAAAGACATGGACCAACTCGCAGGCTATACTCTTCGAGGAAGAATTTCTCAGAGGAATTGCCTCAGGATAGCGTGTGGCATAGTCCAGGATGACTAATATATACTGATGGCCCCGGGCTGATTTAACTAAGGGACCGACCAAGTCCATGGCAATTCTCTCGAACGGCACCTCAATAATGGGCAGGGGCACAAGGGGGTTCCGGAAATGAGGAGTGGGAGCAGTTAGCTGACATGTAGGGCAGGACCTGCAGTAGTTCACTATTTCCCGGTGACACCCAGGCCAATAGAACCTCTGCACAACCCGTTCCTGCATTTTTTCCACCCCTAGGTGTCCACCCAAGATGTGTGAATGGGCCATGTCCAACACCTTCCGTCTATAAGGACCCGGCACTAGCAACTGCTCTACCAACTCCTCCCTTATTTTCGTGACCCGGTACAACAACTCCCCACTCATCAGAAAATGGGGAAATCTTGTGTCTGCCTCCGGCTCCTGTACCACCCCGTCAATAACTGTGACATTATTAAAGGCTTCCCTCAGAGTGGGGTCCCTATGTTGGGCAGTCCCAAAATTTTCACCGGTAACCTCTAACTCCATAGTGTCAGATGCAGGGGATACTTCCTCCTCATCCCCAAACAGCACACAAAAAGGAAACCTATCTGTCTCTGGGTGTGGTGACACCCTTCCAGGGTTCACTGGTTCCCTACTCTTGCTAGGGAGCTCAGAACCTTTTCCCCACAAATCCCAAAACAGACAGAAATCCCGGCCAATAATTATAGGGTGCAACAAGTCTTGCACGACGCCGACTATGTGGGACTCAGTGCCACATGCCGTTTCAATGTCCACCCTGGCCAAAGGGTAGTCCTTGGCATCACCATGTGTGCACCACACGCCGACCTTCTTTCCCGGGAGCAGGTGGAGAGGGAAAGTGGCCCTCACAAGGGTCACTAAGCTCCCTGAGTCTAACAGCGCCGTTGCTGCTCGACCGTTCACCCTTACGGTACACGCTTGAGGTCCCTCGTTGGGCGGAGAGTTCACACTGCAGGCTGGATACGCATAGTATGAACAACGGCGTCCCATGCTGCAGTCCATCTGCTCAGTGGTCTGGGAACAACGGGCAGCTATATGTCCTGGCCCGTGGCACCTCCAGCAAATAATATCACCCGTAGGGACCTTGGGCACCACCTCCCCCACCCTTTGTGACCTTGGACGCGCCAGCCCATTTTGGGACTCAGCAGCTTTCTGGGACCCCCAGTACGGCACGGGCTGCCTCCCAAAGGAGCCTTCCATCCCTTGGTATCTCTCGACCAGTCCGATCAGTTCGTCGGCATTCTGGGGATCACCCTGGGCAACCCAAGTCTATATGGACCTCGGGAGGGAATGCACAAACCGATCCATCATCACTCGTTCCACCATCTGTGCAGGTGTACATGACTCTGGCTGCAGCCATTTCTGGACCAGGTGCAACAGATCAAACATTTGAGAGCGAGGCGGTTTGTCCCGGTGATAGGCCCAGCTGTGAACTCGCTGTGCCCTGACAGTCAGTGTCACCCCCAAACGTGCGAGAATCTCGACTTTCAATTTGTGATACTCTTTGGCATCCTGCAAGGTCAAATCATAGTACGCCTTCTGGGGTTCTCCCATCAGGTATGGCGCCAGTACCTCTGCCCACTGCTCTGGCGAGAGTTTTTCCCTCTCAGTGACCCTCTCAAATACCGTCAGGAAGGCCTCAACATCATCCCCGGGGGTCATTTTCTGCAATGCGCGTCTTACCGTCTTCCGGACGTGGGTGTCATCAGCCAGACCTGGGGTTGGGTGTTGTGATTTTGCTTTTTGCTCCCTCTAGTGGTCATTAGTGATTTGACTCTGGAGCGTCTGTCTTTTCCTATATCCTCACCTGGGCCGTTAGTTCAGGGGCGTTGCTATATAAGCTCCCTGGACCTTCAGTTCAATGCCTGGCATCGTTGAAATCAGAGCTAATCTGTTGTGCTCTTGTCCTCTGATCCTGGTTCCTGTTTTTCAAGCTAAGTCTGCTTCTTTGCTTTTTGCTTTTGTTTTGTTTGGTATTTTTGTCCAGCTTGTTCCTACCTGTATCCTGACCTTTGCTGGAAGCTCTAGGGGGCTGGTGTTCTCCCCCCGGACCGTTAGACGGTTCGGGGGTTCTTGAATCTCCAGCGTGGATTTTTATAGGGTTTTTGTTGACCAGATAAGTTATCTTGCTATATTCTGCTATTAGTAAGCTGGCCTCTCTTTGCTGAACCTGGTTCATTTCTGTGTTTGTCATTTCCTCTTACCTCACCGTTATTATTTGTGGGGGGCTTGTATCTTGCTTTGGGGTCCCTTTCTCTGGAGGCAAGAGAGGTCTTTGTTTTCTTCTCCTAGGGGTAGTTAGATTCTCCGGCTGGCGCGAGTCATCTAGCGATCACCGTAGGCATGATCCCCGGCTACTTCTAGTGTTGGCGTTAGGAGTAGCTATTTGGTCAACCCAGTTACCACAGCCCTATGAGCTGGATTTTTGTATCTTGCAGACTTACACGTTCCTCTGAGACCCTGTCCACTGGGGTCATAACAGTATGCCAGGCCAGTATTAAATGTTTAATGCATTGCAGAAGTGGGATTATAAGAAAGAAAATTTTGAGTTTTTTTTTTCCCTCTCTCATTTTTTTTTTTCTTTTCCCCTTTACCTCAGAGTGGCTTAAGCTTGCTGCAGACATGAATGTCCAGACCTTGATTACAAGTGTGGACCAGCTTGCCGCTCGTGTGCAGGGTATACAAGATTATGTTACCAGAAATCCTAGGTCTGAACCCAAGATTCCGATTCCTGAACTGTTTTCAGGAGACCGATTTAAGTTTAGGAATTTCAGGAATAATTGTAAATTATTTTTGTCCCTGAAACCTTGTTCGTCTGGAGACTCTGCTCAACAAGTAAAAATTGTTATTTCATTCTTACGGGGTGACCCTCAGGATTGGGCTTTTTCGTTGGCGCCAGGAGATCCGGCATTGGCTGATATTGATGCGTTTTTTCTGGCGCTCGGTTTACTTTATGAGGAACCCAATCTTGAGATTCAGGCAGAGAAAGCCTTGCTGGCTATGTCTCAGGGCCAGGACGAGGCTGAGGTGTATTGCCAAAAATTTCGGAAATGGTCCGTGCTGACACATTGGAACGAGTGTGCACTGGCCGCTAATTTTAGAAATGGCCTTTCTGAGGCCATTAAGAATGTTATGGTGGGTTTTCCCATTCCCACAGGTCTGAATGATACCATGTCCCTGGCTATTCAAATTGACCGGCGGTTGCGGGAGCGCAAAACCGCAAATTCCCTCATGTTGTTGTCTGAACAGACACCTGATGTGATGCAATGTGATAGAAAAACCGCAAATTCCCTCATGGTGTTGTCTGAACGGACACCTGATTTGATGCAATGTGATAGAATCCTGACTAGAAATGAGAGGAAAATTCATAGACGCCGGAATGGCTTGTGCTACTACTGTGGTGATTCTACACATGTTATCTCAGCATGCTCTAAACGTATATCTAAGGTTGTTAGTCCTGTCACCGTTGGTAATTTGCATCCTAAGTTTATTCTGTCTGTAACTTTGATTTGCTCACTGTCATCTTATCCTGTCATGGCGTTTGTAGATTCAGGTGCTGCCCTGAGTCTTATGGATCTCTCATTTGCTAAGCGCTGTGGTTTTATTCTTGAACCATTAGAAAATCCTATCCCTCTTAGGGGTATTGATGCTACGCCATTGGCAGAAAATAAGCCGCAGTATTGGACACAGGTTACCATGTGCATGACTCCTGAACACCGCGAGGTGATACGTTTTCTCGTTCTACATGAAATGCATGATTTGGTTGTTTTGGGGCTGCCATGGTTACAGACCCATAATCCAGTCCTTGACTGGAAGGCTATGTCAGTGTCTAGTTGGGGCTGTCGTGGTATTCATGAGGATTCCCTGCCTGTGTCTATTGCTTCTTCTACGCCTTCGGAAGTTCCGGAGTACTTGTCTGATTATCAGGATGTCTTTAGCGAGTCCAGGTCCAGTGCATTGCCTCCTCATAGGGAATGTGACTGTGCAATAGATTTGATTCCAGGCAGTAAATTTCCTAAGGGAAGACTGTTTAATCTGTCTATACCTGAACATACCGCTATGCGTTCATATATCAAGGAGTCTCTGGAGAAAGGACACATCCGTCCGTCTTCTTCCCCTCTTGGTGCGGGATTCTTTTTTGTGGCTAAAAAGGACGGATCTTTGAGGCCTTGTATTGACTATCGGCTTTTAAATAAGATCACTGTCAAATTTCAGTATCCTTTGCCGCTGTTGTCTGACTTGTTTGCCCGGATTAAAGGTGCCAAGTGGTTTACCAAGATAGACCTTCGTGGTGCGTACAACCTTGTGCGCATTAAGCAAGGGGATGAATGGAAAACCGCATTCAATACGCCCGAAGGTCATTTTGAGTACTTGGTGATGCCTTTTGGGCTCTCTAATGCCCCTTCAGTTTTTCAGTCCTTTATGCATGACATTTTCCGGAACTATCTGGATAAGTTTCTGATCGTTTATCTGGATGATATTCTGTTTTTTTCTGATAATTGGGACTCGCATGTGGAGCAGGTCAGGATGGTCTTTAAAATTTTGCGTGAAAATTCTTTGTTTGTCAAGGGCTCAAAGTGTCTTTTTGGTGTACAGAAGGTTCCCTTTTTGGGGTTCATTTTTTCCCCTTCTGCTGTGGAGATGGACCCAGTCAAGGTCCGAACTATTCTTGATTGGACTCAGCCCTCGTCAGTTAAGAGTCTTCAGAAGTTCTTGGGTTTCGCTAACTTCTACCGTCGTTTTATCGCTAACTTTTCTAGCATTGTGAAACCTTTGACGGATATGACCAAGAAGGGCTCCTGTTGTGAAATTGGATTTTGGGCTCCCCCGGTGGCCGCTGGTGGAATTGAACTGGTGTGCATCATCCTCTCTGTTCACCTGTTTCCATCAGGATGTGGGAGTCGCTATTTAGCCTTGCTCCTCTGTCACTTCCATGCCGGTCAACATTGTAATCAGAAGCCTTTCTGTGCATGTTCCTGCTGCTAGACAACTCCCAGCTAAGTTGGACTTAGTCCTTGTTTGTTTTTGCATTTTGTTCCAGTTCACAGCTGTAGTTTCGTTTCTGTGTCTGGAAAGCTCTTGTGATCTGAAATTGCCACTCTGATGTTATGAGTTAATACTAGAGTCTTAAAGTAATTTCAGGATGGTATTTTGATAGGGTTTTCAGCTGACCATGAAAGTGCCCTTTCTGTCTTCCTGCTATCTAGTAAGCGGACCTCAATTTTGCTAAACCTATTTTCATACTACGTTTGTCATTTCATCTAAAATCACCGCCAATATTTGTGGGGGCCTCTGTCTGCCTTTCGGGGAAATTTCTCTAGAGGTGAGCCAGGACTATATTTTCCTCTGCCAGGATTAGTTAGTCCTCCGGCCGGCGCTGGGCGTCTAGGGATAAAACGCAGGCTACGCTACCCGGCTACTGTTAGTTGTGCGGCAGGTTTAGTTCATGGTCAGTTTAGTTTCCATCCTTCCAAGAGCTAGTTCGTATGTTTGCTGGGCTATGTTCTCTTGCCATTGAGAACCATAACAGTTTGACCGGCCATAAAGGGTTAAATTAATTGACAGAGAAAGGAGAGAAAAGAGAAGTCTGCTGAAGATTTTTTTTTTTTTTTCTCAGTTCTGAGTGTGCTTGTAATTGAATCTCTTGCAAGTCTGCCTATATTGCAGCCTTTCTCTCTCTCTCTCCTTCTAATCCTGGAATGGCTCTGTGTTCACCTGTTTAAAATGGATATTCAGAGTTTAGCTGCAGGTTTGAATAATCTCACCACGAAAGTTCAAAACTTACAAGATTTTGTTGTTCATGTTCCTATATCTGAACCTAGAATTCCTTTGCCTGAATTTTTCTCGGGGAATAGATCTTGCTTTCAAAATTTCAAAAATAATTGCAAGTTGTTTTTGTCCCTGAAATCTCGCTCTGCTGGAGATCCTGCTCAGCAGGTCAGGATTGTGATTTCTTTGCTCCGGGGCGACCCTCAGGATTGGGCTTTTGCATTGGCTCCAGGGGATCCTGCGTTGCTCAATGTGGATGCGTTTTTTCTGGCCTTGGGGTTGCTTTATGAGGAACCTCAGTTAGAACTTCAGGCGGAAAAGGCCTTGATGTCCCTATCTCAGGGGCAAGACGAAGCTGAAATATACTGCCAGAAATTCCGTAAATGGGCTGTGCTTACTCAGTGGAATGAGTGCGCCCTGGCGGCGAATTTCAGAGAGGGTCTCTCTGATGCCATTAAGGATGTTATGGTGGGGTTCCCTGTGCCTGCGGGTCTGAATGAGTCCATGACAATGGCTATCCAGATCGATAGGCGTCTGCGGGAGCGCAAACCTGTGCACCATTTGGCGGTGTCTACTGAGAAGACGCCAGAGAATATGCAATGTGATAGAATTCTGTCCAGAAGTGAACGGCAGAATTTTAGACGAAAAAATGGGTTGTGCTTCTATTGCGGTGATTCAACTCATGTTATATCAGCATGCTCTAAGCGTACTAAGAAGCTTGATAAGTCTGTTTCAATTGGCACTTTACAGTCTAAGTTTATTCTATCTGTGACCCTGATTTGTTCTTTATCATCTATTACCGCGGATGCCTATGTCGACTCTGGCGCCGCTTTGAGTCTTATGGATTGGTCCTTTGCCAAACGCTGTGGGTATGATTTGGAGCCTCTTGAAACTCCTATACCCCTGAAGGGGATTGACTCCACCCCATTGGCTAGCAATAAACCACAATACTGGACACAAGTAACTATGTGGATTAATCCGGATCACCAGGAGATTATTCGCTTTCTTGTGCTGTATAACCTACATGATGTGTTGGTGCTTGGAATGCCATGGCTGCAATCTCATAACCCAGTCCTTGACTGGAAAGCTATGTCTGTGTTAAGCTGGGGATGTAAGGGGACGCATGGGGACGTACCTGTGGTTTCCATTTCATCATCTATTCCCTCTGAGATTCCTGAATTCTTGACTGAATATCGTGACGTTTTTGAAGAACCTAAGCTTGGTTCATTACCTCCGCACCGGGAGTGCGATTGTGCCATAGATTTGATTCCGGGTAGTAAATACCCTAAGGGTCGTTTATTTAATCTGTCTGTGCCTGAACATGCTGCTATGCGAGAATATATAAAGGAGTCCTTGGAAAAGGGACATATTCGTCCTTCGTCATCTCCCTTAGGAGCCGGTTTTTTCTTTGTGGCTAAGAAAGATGGCTCTTTGAGGCCGTGCATTGATTATCGGCTTTTGAATAAAATCACGGTTAAATATCAATATCCGTTGCCACTGCTGACTGATTTGTTTGCTCGCATAAAGGGGGCCAAGTGGTTCTCTAAGATAGATCTTCGTGGGGCGTATAATTTGGTGCGAATTAAGCAGGGGGATGAGTGGAAAACCGCATTTAATACGCCCGAGGGCCACTTTGAGTATTTGGTGATGCCTTTTGGTCTTTCAAATGCCCCTTCAGTCTTTCAGTCCTTTATGCATGACATTTTCCGTGATTATTTGGATAAATTTATGATTGTGTATCTGGATGATATTTTGATTTTTTCGGATGACTGGGACTCTCATGTCCAGCAGGTCAGGAGGGTTTTTCAGGTTTTGCGGTCTAATTCCTTGTGTGTGAAGGGTTCTAAGTGCGTTTTTGGGGTTCAAAAGATTTCCTTTTTGGGATATATTTTTTCCCCCTCTTCCATCGAGATGGATCCTGTCAAGGTTCAGGCTATTTGTGATTGGACGCAACCCTCTTCTCTTAAGAGTCTTCAGAAATTTTTGGGCTTTGCTAACTTTTATCGTCGATTTATTGCTGGTTTTTCTGATGTTGTTAAACCATTGACTGATTTGACTAAGAAGGGTGCTGATGTTGCTGATTGGTCCCCTGCTGCTGTGGAGGCCTTTCGGGAGCTTAAGCGCCGCTTTTCTTCCGCCCCTGTGTTGCGTCAGCCTGATGTTGCTCTTCCTTTTCAGGTTGAGGTCGACGCTTCTGAAATCGGAGCTGGGGCGGTTTTGTCGCAGAGAAGTTCCGATTGCTCCGTGATGAGACCTTGTGCTTTTTTCTCGCGTAAATTTTCGCCCGCCGAGCGGAATTATGATGTTGGGAATCGGGAGCTTTTGGCCATGAAGTGGGCTTTTGAGGAGTGGCGTCATTGGCTTGAGGGGGCTAGACATCAGGTGGTGGTATTGACTGACCACAAAAATCTAATTTATCTTGAGTCCGCCAGACGCCTGAATCCTAGACAGGCGCGCTGGTCGTTGTTTTTCTCTCGGTTTAATTTTGTGGTGTCCTACCTGCCGGGTTCTAAGAATGTTAAGGCGGATGCCCTTTCTAGGAGTTTTGAGCCTGACTCCCCTGGTAATTCTGAACCTACAGGTATCCTTAAGGATGGAGTGATATTGTCTGCCGTTTCTCCAGACCTGCGGCGGGCCTTGCAGGAGTTTCAGGCGGATAGACCTGATCGTTGCCCACCTGGTAGACTGTTTGTTCCTGATGATTGGACCAGTAAAGTCATTTCTGAGGTTCATTCTTCTGCGTTGGCAGGTCATCCTGGAATCTTTGGTACCAGGGATTTGGTGGCAAGGTCCTTCTGGTGGCCTTCCCTGTCTCGAGATGTGCGAGGCTTCGTGCAGTCTTGTGACGTTTGTGCTCGGGCCAAGCCTTGTTGTTCTCGGGCTAGTGGATTGTTGTTGCCCTTGCCTATCCCGAAGAGGCCCTGGACGCACATCTCGATGGATTTTATTTCGGATCTTCCTGTTTCTCAGAAGATGTCTGTCATCTGGGTGGTGTGTGATCGTTTCTCTAAGATGGTCTATTTGGTTCCCCTGCCTAAGTTGCCTTCTTCTTCCGAGTTGGTTCCTCTGTTTTTTCAAAATGTGGTCCGTTTGCATGGTATTCCGGAGAATATCGTTTCTGACAGAGGTACCCAATTCGTGTCTAGATTTTGGCGAGCATTCTGTGCTAGGATGGGCATAGATTTGTCTTTCTCGTCTGCTTTCCATCCTCAGACTAATGGCCAGACCGAGCGGACGAATCAGACCTTGGAGACATATTTGAGGTGTTTTGTGTCTGCAGATCAGGATGATTGGGTTGCTTTTTTGCCTTTAGCGGAGTTTGCCCTCAATAATCGGGCCAGTTCTGCCACCTTGGTGTCTCCCTTTTTCTGTAATTCGGGGTTTCATCCTCGATTTTCTTCTGGTCAGGTGGAATCTTCGGATTGTCCTGGAGTGGATGCTGTGGTGGAGAGGTTGCATCAGATTTGGGGGCAGGTAGTGGACAATTTGAAGTTGTCCCAGGAGAAGACTCAGCTTTTTGCCAACCGCCGGCGTCGGGTTGGTCCTCGGCTTTGTGTTGGGGACTTGGTGTGGTTGTCTTCTCGTTTTGTCCCTATGAGGGTTTCTTCTCCCAAGTTTAAGCCTCGGTTCATCGGCCCGTACAAGATATTGGAGATTCTTAACCCTGTGTCCTTCCGTTTGGACCTCCCTGCATCTTTTTCTATTCATAATGTTTTTCATCGGTCATTATTGCGCAGGTATGAGGTACCGGTTGTGCCTTCCGTTGAGCCTCCTGCTCCGGTGTTGGTTGAGGGCGAGTTGGAGTACGTTGTGGAAAAAATCTTGGACTCCCGTGTTTCCAGACGGAAACTCCAGTATCTGGTCAAATGGAAGGGATACGGTCAGGAGGATAATTCTTGGGTGACTGCCTCTGATGTTCATGCCTCCGATTTGGTCCGTGCCTTTCATAGGGCTCATCCTGATCGCCCTGGTGGTTCTGGTGAGGGTTCGGTGCCCCCTCCTTGAGGGGGGGGTACTGTTGTGAAATTGGATTTTGGGCTCCCCCGGTGGCCGCTGGTGGAATTGAACTGGTGTGCATCATCCTCTCTGTTCACCTGTTTCCATCAGGATGTGGGAGTCGCTATTTAGCCTTGCTCCTCTGTCACTTCCATGCCGGTCAACATTGTAATCAGAAGCCTTTCTGTGCATGTTCCTGCTGCTAGACAACTCCCAGCTAAGTTGGACTTAGTCCTTGTTTGTTTTTGCATTTTGTTCCAGTTCACAGCTGTAGTTTCGTTTCTGTGTCTGGAAAGCTCTTGTGATCTGAAATTGCCACTCTGATGTTATGAGTTAATACTAGAGTCTTAAAGTAATTTCAGGATGGTATTTTGATAGGGTTTTCAGCTGACCATGAAAGTGCCCTTTCTGTCTTCCTGCTATCTAGTAAGCGGACCTCAATTTTGCTAAACCTATTTTCATACTACGTTTGTCATTTCATCTAAAATCACCGCCAATATTTGTGGGGGCCTCTGTCTGCCTTTCGGGGAAATTTCTCTAGAGGTGAGCCAGGACTATATTTTCCTCTGCCAGGATTAGTTAGTCCTCCGGCCGGCGCTGGGCGTCTAGGGATAAAACGCAGGCTACGCTACCCGGCTACTGTTAGTTGTGCGGCAGGTTTAGTTCATGGTCAGTTTAGTTTCCATCCTTCCAAGAGCTAGTTCGTATGTTTGCTGGGCTATGTTCTCTTGCCATTGAGAACCATAACAGGCTCCGATGTGGTTAATTGGGCTCCTGCTGCCGTGGAGGCTTTCCAGGAGTTGAAACGTCGGTTTACTTCGGCGCCTGTTTTGTGCCAGCCTGATGTCTCGCTTCCCTTTCAAGTTGAGGTGGATGCTTCAGAGATTGGAGCAGGGGCCGTTTTGTCGCAGAGAGGCCCTGGTTGCTCTGTTATGAGACCTTGCGCCTTTTTCTCTAGGAAGTTTTCGCCTGCGGAGCGAAATTATGATGTGGGCAATCGGGAGTTGTTGGCCATGAAATGGGCATTTGAGGAGTGGCGTCATTGGCTCGAGGGTGCTAAGCATCGTGTGGTGGTCTTGACTGATCACAAAAATCTGATGTATCTCGAGTCTGCTAAACGCCTGAATCCTAGACAGGCCCGCTGGTCATTGTTTTTCTCCCGTTTTGACTTTGTTGTCTCGTATTTACCAGGTTCAAAGAATGTGAAGGCCGATGCTCTTTCCAGGAGCTTTGTGCCTGATGCTCCTGGAGTCGCTGAACCTGTTGGTATTCTTAAGGATGGTATTATCTTGTCAGCTATTTCTCCAGATCTGCGACGTGTGTTGCAGAGATTTCAGGCTGATAGGCCTGATTCTTGTCCACCTGACAGACTGTTTGTGCCTGATAAGTGGACCAGCAGAGTCATTTCCGAGGTTCATTCCTCGGTGTTGGCAGGTCACCCAGGAATTTTTGGCACCAGAGATCTGGTGGCCAGATCCTTTTGGTGGCCTTCCTTGTCTAGGGATGTGCGGTCATTTGTACAGTCCTGTGGGACTTGTGCTCGAGCTAAGCCTTGCTGTTCTCGTGCCAGCGGGTTGCTCTTGCCCTTGCCTGTCCCTAAGAGACCTTGGACACATATCTCCATGGATTTCATTTCTGATCTTCCGGTGTCTCAGGGCATGTCTGTTATCTGGGTGATATGTGATCGCTTCTCCAAGATGGTCCATTTGGTTCCTTTGCCTAAACTGCCTTCCTCTTCCGATCTGGTTCCTGTGTTTTTCCAGAACGTGGTTCGTTTGCACGGCATCCCTGAGAATATTGTGTCAGACAGAGGATCCCAGTTCGTTTCCAGATTCTGGCGATCCTTTTGTAGTAGGATGGGCATTGACTTGTCGTTTTCGTCTGCTTTCCATCCTCAGACTAATGGACAGACGGAGCGAACTAATCAGACTTTGGAGGCTTATTTGAGGTGTTTTGTCTCTGCTGATCAGGACGATTGGGTGACCTTCTTGCCGTTAGCTGAGTTTGCCCTTAATAATCGGGCTAGTTCCGCCACCTTGGTTTCGCCGTTTTTCTGCAACTCTGGTTTCCACCCTCGTTTTTCTTCGGGTCATGTGGAACCTTCTGACTGCCCTGGGGTGGATTCTGTGGTGGATAGGTTGCAGCGGATCTGGAATCTTGTGGTGGACAACTTGAAGTTGTCACAGGAGAGGGCTCAGCGCTTTGCCAACCGCCGCCGCGGTGTGGGTCCCCGAGTACGTGTTGGGGATTTGGTGTGGCTTTCTTCCCGCTTTGTTCCTATGAAGGTTTCCTCTCCCAAATTTAAACCTCGTTTTATTGGTCCTTACAAGATATTGGAAATTCTTAATCCTGTATCCTTTCGCCTGGATCTTCCTGTGTCGTTTGCTATCCACAACGTGTTTCATAGGTCCTTGTTGCGGCGGTACGTTGTGCCTGTGGTTCCTTCTGCTGAGCCTTCTGCTCCGGTGTTGGTTGAGGGCGAGTTGGAGTACGTGGTGGAGAAGATCTTGGATTCTCGTCTCTCCAGGCGGAGGCTTCAGTACCTGGTCAAGTGGAAGGGCTATGGTCAGGAAGATAATTCCTGGGTGGTCGCCTCTGATGTTCATGCGGCCGATTTAGTTCGTGCCTTTCACGCCGCTCATCCTGATCGCCCTGGTGGTCGTGGTGAGGGTTCGGTGACCCCTCACTAAGGGGGGGGTACTGTTGTGATTTTGCTTTTTGCTCCCTCTAGTGGTCATTAGTGATTTGACTCTGGAGCGTCTGTCTTTTCCTATATCCTCACCTGGGCCGTTAGTTCAGGGGCGTTGCTATATAAGCTCCCTGGACCTTCAGTTCAATGCCTGGCATCGTTGAAATCAGAGCTAATCTGTTGTGCTCTTGTCCTCTGATCCTGGTTCCTGTTTTTCAAGCTAAGTCTGCTTCTTTGCTTTTTGCTTTTGTTTTGTTTGGTATTTTTGTCCAGCTTGTTCCTACCTGTATCCTGACCTTTGCTGGAAGCTCTAGGGGGCTGGTGTTCTCCCCCCGGACCGTTAGACGGTTCGGGGGTTCTTGAATCTCCAGCGTGGATTTTATAGGGTTTTTGTTGACCAGATAAGTTATCTTGCTATATTCTGCTATTAGTAAGCTGGCCTCTCTTTGCTGAACCTGGTTCATTTCTGTGTTTGTCATTTCCTCTTACCTCACCGTTATTATTTGTGGGGGGCTTGTATCTTGCTTTGGGGTCCCTTTCTCTGGAGGCAAGAGAGGTCTTTGTTTTCTTCTCCTAGGGGTAGTTAGATTCTCCGGCTGGCGCGAGTCATCTAGCGATCACCGTAGGCATGATCCCCGGCTACTTCTAGTGTTGGCGTTAGGAGTAGCTATTTGGTCAACCCAGTTACCACAGCCCTATGAGCTGGATTTTTGTATCTTGCAGACTTACACGTTCCTCTGAGACCCTGTCCACTGGGGTCATAACAGTTGGGGCACTCGTCTTGCCCTGGATGGCAGTTGCCAGAAGCTGCATCTGCTCCCATTGCTCCTGCTGGCTCTGTTGCATCTGCTGCTGTTGCTCCTGCTGGCTCTGCCGTTGCTCCTGCTGGCTCTGTTGTATCTGCTGCATCAACAGCCTGTTGGTCTCTTGCTGTACCTGCTGCCGTTGCTCCTGCTGTGATTGCAACTGGACCAAGTGTTTCAGCAGTTCCTCCATTTTCCCCGGCTTGCTTACAACAGACTTCAACCAGGATATTCAATAACAGACTTTCGTCTCCGCTGGGAACGCTGACCGCACGTCTACCACCAATTGTAGGGATTCCACTCACTCAGGTGCGACGGCTGAGACTCAGGAGGCACATTCCTTTAAAGTTCACAGGGTTTATTTCGTCATAAACCACATGGAAAAATAACAGCAAACAAAATACCCTAAAGTTCAGGAAAAGCATAACAAAGTGTCCAGTCCACCAGGCTCAGTCCTGTAGGGTTAACACACTCAGGAGGTTTTCACCTCCACACATGTCCCCTGTGTTAAGCATTTGCCTGTCTTATAAAGAGCTAACCACACCCAGTAACCCATCACATGATTAGCCATGTGGTCTGACATCACCACAGGTCCTGGAACACACATATATACATGGTTATATACAACAAAGAAATACTCCGGGCTACATTACAGCAACAAGGCACTTATGTTGCACATACCTCCCGTCGACTACACACCCCTTAGCCATGCTACAATAGGAACATGACGAGAAGATAACCAGACCAAATCCCCCACACGAAGCCGAGGACCAACACACCGACGGCGGTTAGCAAAACGCTGAGCCTTTTCCTGAGACAACGTCAAATTGTCTACCACATGAGTCCAAATCTGCTGTAACCTGTCCAACACGGAATCAACACCAGGACAATCAGAAGGCTCAACCTGCCCTGAAGAAAAACGAGGATGGAAACCAAAATTACAAAAAAAAGGCGAAACCAAAGTAGCCGAACTGGCCCGATTATTAAGGGCAAACTCGGCCAACGGCAAGAAAGCCACCCAATCATCCTGATCAGCAGACACAAAGCATCTCAAATAGGTTTCCAAGGTTTGATTAGTTCGCTCAGTTTGGCCATTTGTCTGAGGATGGAACGCCGAAGAAAAAGACAAATTAATGCCCATCCTAGCACAAAAGGACCGCCAAAACCTGGAGACAAACTGGGAACCTCTGTCAGACACAATATTCTCCGGAATGCCATGCAAACGAACCACATGCTGAAAAAACAATGGAACCAAATCAGAGGAGGAAGGCAATTTAGACAAAGGTACCAAATGGACCATTTTAGAGAACAGGTCACAAATCACCCAGATAACAGACATCCTCTGAGACACAGGAAGATCCAAAATAAAATCCATGGAAATATGCGTCCAGGGCCTCTCAGGGACAGGCAAAGGCAAAAGCAACCCACTAGCGCGGGAACAGCAAGGCTTAGCCCGGGCACAGGTCCCACAGGACTGCACAAAAGAACGCACATCCCGCGACAAGGAAGGCCACCAAAAGGACCTAGCAACCAAATCCCTGGTACCAAAAATCCCACGATGACCGGCCAACACAGAACAATGGACCTCAGAAATTACCTTACTTGTCCATCTATCAGCAACAAACAGCTTCCCCACAGGACAGTGGTCAGGTGTATCAGCCTGAAATTCCTGAAGCACCCGCCGTAAATCAGGGGAGATGGCAGAAAGAATCACCCCTTCTCTAAGAATGCCAACCGGCTCAAGAACTCCAGGAGAATTAGGCAAAAAACTCCTAGAGAGGGCATCTGCCTTAACATTTTAAGATCCCGGAAGAAACGAGACCACAAAATCGAAACGGGAGAAAAACAGGGACCATCGAGCCTCTCTAGGGTTCAGCCGCTTGGCCGACTCGAGGTAAATCAGATTCTTATGATCGGTCAAGACCACAACGCGGTGCTTGACTCCCTCAAGCCAATGTCGCCACTCCTCAAATGCCCACTTCATAGCCAACAAATCCCGATTGCCGACATCATAATTGCGTTCCGCAGGCGAAAACTTTCGGGAGAAAAAGGCACATGGTTTCATCAAGGAACCATCAGAATTCCTCTGTGACAAAACGGCCCCTGCCCCAATCTCAGAAGCGTCAACCTCAACCTGAAAAGGAAGAGACACATCAGGCTGACGCAAGACGGGGCAGAAGTAAATTGGCGCTTAAGCTCCTGAAAGGTCTCCAGAGCCTCAGAGGACCAATTTGCCACATCAGCGCCCTTCTTCGTCAAATCGGTCAGGGGCTTAACCACACTAGAGAAGTTGGCAATGAAACGGCGATAAAAATTAGCAAAGCCCAAAAATTTCTGAAGGCTCTTCACAGATGTGGGTTGAACCCAGTCATGAATGGCTTGGACCTTAACAGGATCCATTTCTATAGACGAAGGAGAAAAAATAAACCCCAAAAAAGAGACCTTCTGGACCCCAAATAGGCACTTAGACCCCTTCACAAATAGAGCATTATCACGAAGGATCTGGAATACCATCCTGACCTGCTTCACGTAAGACTCCCAATCATTGGAAAAAATCAAAATATCATCCAAATACACAATCAAGAATTTATCAAGATAATTGCAAAAAATATAATGCATGAAGGACTGAAATACAGAAGGAGCATTAGAAAGCCCGAAAGGCATCACCAGGTATTCAAAGTGGCCTTCGGGCATATTAAATGCAGTTTTCCATTCGTCACCCTGTTTAATACGAACAAGATTATACGCCCCTCGAAGGTCAATCTTGGTAAACCAACTAGCCCCCTTAATCCGAGCAAACAAATCAGAGAGCAAAGGTAAAGGGTATTGGAATTTGACCGTGATCTTATTAAGAAGGCGATAATAAATACAGGGTCTCAAGGAGCCATCCTTCTTGGCAACAAAAAAGAATCCTGCTCCCAATCGTGACGAAGACAGCCGAATATGCCCCTTCTCTAAAGACTCTTTAACATAGCTCCGCATGGCGGCATGCTTTGGCACAGACAGATTGAAGAGTCGGCCCTTAGGGAACTTACAGCCAGGAACCAAGTCGATAGCACAATCACAGTCCCTATGAGGAGGAAGGGAACTGGACTTGGGCTCATCGAATACATCCTGGAAATCTGACAAAAATTCAGGAACATCAGAAGAGGGGGAAGAGGAAATTGACATTAAAGGAACGTCACTATGTACCCCTTGACAACCCCAACTAGTCACAGACATCGATTTCCAATCCAACACTGGATTGTGTACTTGTAACCATGGAAAACCCAGTACAACAACATCATGTAAATTATGCAACACCAGAAAACGACAATCTTCCTGATGTGCTGGAGCCATGCACATAGTCAGCTGAGTCCAATACTGAGGTTTATTCTTGGCCAACGGTGTAGCATCAATACCCCTCAAAGGAATAGGGCTCTGCAAAGGCTGCAAAGAAAAACCACAGCGCCTGGCGAAGTCTAAGTCCATTAAGTTCAGGGCAGCGCCTGAATCCACAAATGCCATGACAGAGAAAGATGACAATGAGCAAATCAGGGTCACAGACAGGAGAAATTTAGGCTGTACAGTACTAATGGTAACAGATCTAGCGACCCTCTTAATACGCTTAGGGCAATCAGAAATAGCATGAGCAGAATCACCACAGTAAAAACACAGCCCATTCTGACGTCTGTATCCCCTCTGTTCCGCTCTAGTCAGAATCCTATCACATTGCATAGGCTCAGGATTCTGTTCAGAGGATGCTGCCATATGGTGCACCACTTTGCGCTCGCGCAGGCGCCGATCAATCTGAATGGCTAGGGACATAGATTCGCTCAAACCAACAGGCGTGGGGAACCTCACCATAACATCTTTAAGGGCTTCTGAAAGACCCTTTCTGAAAATTGCTGCCAGAGCATCCTCATTCCATTTAGTGAGCACAGACCATTTTCTAAATTTCTGGCAGTACAATTCTGCCGCTTCCTGACCCTGACACAGGGCCAAAAGTGTTTTCTCAGCATGCTCTACAGAGTTAGGTTCGTCATACAATAATCCGAGCGATTGAAAAAATGCATCTACATTAAGCAATGCCGGATCCCCTGACTCAAGGGAGAATGCCCAGTCCTGAGGGTCACCACGCAGCAGAGAAATAACTATTTTAACTTGCTGAGTGGGGTCACCAGAGGAACGGGGTTTCAGAGCAAAAAACAATTTGCAATTATTTTTAAAGTTCAAAAACTTAGATCTATCCCCGTAAAACAAATCTGGAGTAGGAATTCTAGGCTCTAAGGCTGGAGTCTGAACAACATAATCTTGGATACTCTGAACTCTTGCAGCAAGCTGATCCACATGAGAAAACAAACCCTGAACATCCATGCCCGCATCCAAATCCTGAATCACCCAGAGATTAAGAGGAAGGAAAAAGACAAAACAGACTAAAGAAAAAAAAATGGCTCAGAACTCTTTTTCTTTTCCTTCTTTTGAGATGCATTCAACTCATTTTTGGCCAGTTGCATTGTTATGGACTGGTAATTTAGGAGCGACATGCGACTAGCTCTGGGCAGGTGGTAACTATACAGACCGCAGTCCCTGATCTTAACACAACACTAGCAGTAGCCGTGGAATGTTACTGTCACTCCCTGGACATCTCGTCACAGCCGGAGAACTAGCTACCCCTAAAGGTAGAAACAGGAAAGCTATCTTGCCTCAGAGAAAATCCCCAAAGGATAGGACAGCCCCCCACAAATATTGGCTGTGAGAGGAGAAGGAAATGACATACGTAGTATGAAACAAGATTTAGCAAAGGAGGCCAATTCTAGCTAGATAGACAGTAAGGAAAGAAACACTGTGTGGTCAGTAATAAAAACTAGAAAAAGTCCACCGCAGAGATATGCAAAAATCTCCACACCTGGCTAAAGGTGTGGAGGGCAAAATCTGCAGCCCAGAGCTTCCAGCTTAGCTAAATAGATACATACTGATAAGCTGGACAAATGAACAAAACATAAATGTGCTGAACAATAAGTCCACAACAAGTGGACTGCAAAAGGACAAGCAAGGACTTATCTTTGCTGAACGGGTCAGAGTGTCAGGGAAATCCAAGAGCCATGCCTCCAGGCAAGAACAATTGGCAACTGGCATTGATTGAGGGATAAAGCCAGACTAAAATAGCCGAGCAGAAAGAAGATCAGTGGAAGCAGCTGCTGATACTAAATCCAAGAAGCAGCTATACCACTCAAAACCACAGGAGGGAGCCCAAGAGCAGAATTCACAAAAGTGCTACTTACAACCACCGGAGGGAGCCCAAGAGCAGAATTCACAACACCCTGGGCTCTAACACCGCCAGTTGGTGCTCAGAAGTGCTGGCTGCACAGAGAAAAACACCCGCCACTGTGTCAGTGGGGTTCAGTAATGCCAGCTGTTCCCCTGCTGTGTAGCCGGCAACATGTCTGTTGTGAATTCCGCTCTTGGGCTCCCTCCGGTGGTTGTAAGTGGCATTTTTGTGAATTCTGTTCTTGGGCTCCCTCCTGTGGTTTTGAGTGGTATGGCTGCTTCTGGGATTTAGCATCAGCAGCTGTTTTCACTGATCGTCTTTCTGGCTCAGCTATATTAGTCATGCCTGTTCCCTCATTCAATGCCAGTTGTCAATTGTTCCAGCCTGGAGTCACGGCTCTTTGGATTTCCTCGACACTCTGACCAGTTCAGCAAAGCTAAGTCCTTGCTTGTCCTTTTGCAGTTCACTTGTTGTGGACTTTGTTGTTCAGCACTTTCTATGTTTTGCTCATTTGTCCAGCTTATCAGGATGAACCTATTCAGCTAAGCTGGAAGCTCTGGGCAGCAGAGTTTGCCCTCCACATCTTTAGTCAGGTGTGGAGATTTTTGCATTTCTCTGCGGTGGACTTTTTCTAGTTTTTATTACTGACCGCACAGTGTTCTGTCCTGTACTAATTCTATCTAGCTAGAAGTGGCCTCCTTTGCTAAGTCTTGTTTCATACTACGTATGTCATTTCCTTCTCCTCTCACAGTCATTATTTGTGGGGGGCTGTCCTATCCTTTGGGGATTTTCTCTGAGGCAAGATAGCTTTCCTGTTTCTACCTTTACGAGTAGCTAGTTCTCCGGCTGTGACGAGGTGTCCAGGGAGTGACAGGAACATCCCACGGCTACTGCTAGTGTCTGTGTTAAGATCAGGGACTGCGGTCTGTATAGTTACCACGTGCTCAGAGCTAGTCGCATGTCGCTCCTACATCACCAGACCATAACAGTACAACTGGCCCGAAATGAGCTGAATGCATCTCAAAAGAAGGAAAAGAAAAAGAGTTCTGAGCCATTTTTTTTTCTTTAGTCTGTTTTGTCTTTTTCCTTCCTCTTAATCTCTGGGTGATTCAGGATTTGGATGCGGGCATGGATGTTCAGGGTTTGTTTTCTCGTGTGGATCAGCTTGCTGCAAGAGTACAGAGTATTCAAGATTATGTTGTTCAGACTCCAGCCTTAGAGCCTAGAATTCCTACTCCGGATTTGTTTTACGGGGATAGATCTAAGTTTTTGAACTTTAAAAATAATTGCAAATTGTTTTTTGTTCTGAAACCCCGTTCCTCTGGTGACCCCACTCAGCAAGTTAAAATAGTTATTTCTCTGCTGCGTGGTGACCCTCAGGACTGGGCATTCTCTCTTGAGTCAGGGGATCCGGCATTGCTTAGTGTAGATGCATTTTTTCAATCGCTCGGATTATTGTATGACGAACCTAACTCTGTAGAGCATGCTGAGAAAACACTTTTGGCCCTGTGTCAGGGTCAGGAAGCAGCAGAATTATACTGCCAGAAATTTAGAAAATGGTCTGTGCTCACTAAATGGAATGAGGATGCTCTGGCAGCAATTTTCAGAAAGGGTCTTTCTGAAGCCCTTAAGGATGTTATGGTGGGGTTCCCCACGCCTGTTGGTTTGAGCGAATCTATGTCTCTGGCCATTCAGATTGATCGGCGCCTGCGCGAACGCAAAGTGGTGCAACATATGGCAGCGTCCTCTGAGCAGAGACCTGAGCCTATGCAATGTGATAGGATTTTGACTAGAGCGGAACAGAGGGGATACAGACGTCAGAATGGGCTGTGTTTTTACTGTGGTGATTCTGCTCATGCTATTTCTGATTGCCCTAAGCGTATTAAGAGGGTCGCTAGATCTGTTACCATTAGTACTGTACAGCCTAAGTTTCTCCTGTCTGTGACCCTGATTTGCTCATTGTCATCTTTCTCTGTCATGGCATTTGTGGATTCAGGCGCTGCCCTGAACTTAATGGACTTAGAATTTGCCAGGCGCTGTGGTTTTTCTTTGCAGCCTTTGCAGAGCCCTATTCCTTTGAGTGGTATAGATGCTACACCGTTGGCCAAGAATAAACCTCAGTATTGGACTCAGCTGACTATGTGCATGGCTCCAGCACATCAGGAAGATTGCCATTTTCTGGTGTTGCATAATTTACATGATGTTGTTGTACTGGGTTTTCCATGGTTACAGGTGCACAATCTTGTGCTGGATTGGAAATCGATGTCTGTGACTAGTTGGGGTTGTCAAGGGGTACATAGTGACGTTCCTTTGATGTCAATTTCCTCTTCCCCCTCTTTTGATGTTCCTGAATTTTTGTCAGATTTCCAGGATGTATTTGATGAGCCCAAGTCCAGTTCCCTTCCTCCACATAGGGACTGTGATTGTGCTATCGACTTGATTCCTGGCTGTAAGTTCCCTAAGGGCCGACTCTTCAATCTGTCTGTGCCAGAGCATGCCGCTATGTGGAGCTATGTCAAGGAGTCTTTAGAGAAGGGGCATATTCGGCCGTCTTCGTCACCATTGGGAGCGGGATTCTTTTTTGTTGCCAAGAAGGATGGCTCCTTGAGACCCTGTATTGATTATCGCCTTCTTAATAAAATCACGGTCAAATTCCAATACCCTTTACCTTTGCTCTCTGATTTGTTTGCTAGGATTAAGGGGGCTAGTTGGTTTACCAAGATTGACCTTCGAGGGGCATATAATCTTGTTCGTATTAAACAGGGTGACGAATGGAAAACTGCATTTAATACGCCCGAAGGCCATTTTGAATACCTGGTTATGCCTTTCGGGCTTTCTAATGCTCCTTCTGTATTTCAGTCCTTTATGCATGATATTTTCCGCAATTATCTTGATAAATTCTTGATTGTGTATTTGGATGATATTTTGATTTTTTCCAATGATTGGGAGTCTCATGTGAAGCAGGTCAGGATGGTATTCCAGATCCTGCGTGATAATGCTCTATTTGTGAAGGGGTCTAAGTGCCTATTTGGAGTTCAGAAGGTCTCTTTTTTGGGGTTTATTTTTTCTCCTTCATCTATAGAAATGGATCCTGTTAAGGTCCAAGCCATTCATGACTGGATTCAACCCACATCTGTGAAGAGCCTTCAGAAAGTTTTGGTCTTTGCTAATTTTTATCGCCGTTTCATTGCCAACTTCTCTAGTGTGGTTAAACCCCTGACCGATTTGACGAAGAAAGGTGCTGATGTGACAAATTGGTCCTCTGAGGCTGTTGAGCTTAAACGCCGATTTACTTCTGCCCCTGTCTTGCGTCAGCCGGATGTTTCTCTTCCTTTTCAGGTTGAGGTTGACGCTTCTGAGATTGCGGCAGGGGCCGTTTTGTCATAGAGGAATTCTGATGGTTCCTTGATGAAGCCATGTGCCTTCTTTTCCCGAAAGTTTTCGCCTGCGGAACGCAATTATGATGTCGGCAATCGGGAGTTGTTGGCTATGAAGTGGGCATTTGAGGAGTGGCAACATTGGCTTGAGGGAGCCAAGCACCGCATTGTGGTCTTGACCGATCATAAGAATCTGATTTACCTCGAGTCGGCCAAGCGGCTGAACCCTAGACAGGCTCGGTGGTCCCTGTTTTTCTCCCGTTTTGACTTTGTGGTCTCATATCTTCCGGGATCTAAGAATGTTAAGGCGGATGCCCTCTCTAGGAGTTCTTTGCCTGATTCTCCTGGAGTCCTTGAGCCGGTTGGCATTCTTAGGGAAGGGGTGATTCTGTCTGCCATCTCCCCTGATTTGCGGCAGGCACTTCAGGAATTTCAGGCTGATAAACCTGACCGCTGTCCTGTGGGGAAGCTGTTTGTTCCTGATAAATGGACAAGTAAGGCAATTTCTGAGGTCCATTGTTCGGTGTTGGCCGGTCATCCTGGGATTTTTGGTACCAGAGATTTGGTTGCTAGGTCCTTTTGGTGGCCTTCCTTGTCGCGGGATGTGCGTTCTTTTGTGCAGTCCTGTGGGACTTGTGCCCGGGCTAAGCCTTGCTGTTCCCCCACTAGTGGGTTGCTTTTGCCTTTGCCTGTCCCGGAGAGGCCTTGGACGCATATTTCCATGGATTTTATTTCGGACCTTCCTGTGTCCCAGAGGATGTCTGTTATCTGGGTGGTTTGTGACCGTTTCTCTAAAATGGTCCATTTGGTGCCTTTGCCTAAATTGCCTTCCTCCTCTGATTTGGTTCCATTGTTTTTTCAGCATGTGGTTCGTTTGCATGGCATTCCGGAGAATATTGTGTCTGACAGAGGTTCCCAGTTTGTTTCCAGGTTTTGTCGGGCCTTTTGTGCTAAGATGGGCATTCATTTGTCTTTTTCTTCGGCGTTCCATCCTCAGACAAATGGCCAAACTGAGCGAACTAATCAAACCTTGGAAACCTATTTTAGATGCTTTGTGTCTGCTGATCAGGATGATTGGGTGGCTTTCTTGCCGTTGGCCGAGTTTGCCCTTAATAATCGGGCCAGTTCGGCTACTTTGGTTTCGCCTTTCTTTTGTAATTTTGGTTTCCATCCTCGTTTTTCTTCAGGGCAGGTTGAGCCTTCTGATTGTCCTGGTGTAGATTACGTGATGGACAGGTTACAGCAGATTTGGACTCATGTGGTAGACAATTTGACGTTGTCTCAGGAAAAGGCTCAGCGTTTTGCTAATCGTCGTCGATGTGTTGGTCTTCGGCTTCGTGTGGGGGATTTGGTCTGGTTATTCTCTCGTCATGTTCCTATGAAGGTTTCTTCCCCTAAGTTCAAGCCTCGGTTTATTGGTCCTTATAAGATTTCTGAGATTATCATTCCAGTGTCTATTCGTTTGGCCCTTCCAGCCTCTTTTGCCATCCACAATGTTTTCCATAGATCTTTGTTGCGGAGATATGTGGTACCCGTTGTTCCATCTGTTGATCCTCCTGCCCCGGTGTTGGTTGAGGGGGAGTTGGAATATGTGGTTGAGAAAATTTTGGATTCTCGTTTTTCGAGGCGGAGGCTTCAGTATCTTGTCAAGTGGAAGGGTTATGGCTAGTGTTGAGCGATACCGTCCGATACTTGAAAGTATTGGTATTGGAAAGTATCGGCTGATACCGGCAAAGTATCGGATCTAATCCGATACCGATACCCGATACCAATACAAGTCAATGGGACTCAAGTATCGGACGGTATCCCTCATGGTTCCCAGGGTCTAAAGGAGAGGAAACTCTCCTTCAGGCCCTGGGATCCATATCAATGTGTAAAAGAAAGATTTAAAATAAAAAATAGGGATATACTCACCCTCCGACGCAGCCTGGACTTTACCGCCGTAACCGGGAGCCGTTGTACCTAAGAATGCGCGCTTGAAGGGCCTTAGATGAGGTCACTGCGCTCTGATTGGTCCGTAGCGGTCGCGTGACCGCTACACGACCAATCACAAAGCAGTGACGTCACCTAAGGTCTTTCAAGCTCTTTGAAATACCTTAGAAGACGTCTGCAGCTTCTGATTGGTCGCGTAGCGGTCGCGTGACCGCTACGCGACCAATCACAAAGCAGTGACGTCTTCTAAGGTATTTCAAGCGCTTGAAGGCTGCCGGAAAGAAGCCAAGGGTGAGAATATTCCTATTAGGTATATACTCACCCTCGGACGCGCCCTGCTTCTTTCCGGCAGCCTTCCTTCTTAAGAATGAGCGCGTGAAGGACCTTTCGATGACGTCACGGCTTGTGATTGGTCGCGGCGGCCCACGTGACCGCTCAGCGACCAATCAAAAGCCGTGACGTAATTCTCATGTCCTATATTCCTAGAATGAGGAATTTAGGACCTGAAAATTACGTCACGGCTTTGTGATTGGTCGCTGAGCGGTCACGTGGGCGGCCGCGACCAATCACAAGCCGTGACATCATCGAAAGGTCTTTCAAGCGCCATTCTTAGGAACGGAAGATGCCGACACAAAAGATGAAACAGACAAGGTCCTAAAAAAGGGGATCACCACAACAAGGATATGGCAAAAAAATATATACACAGCTTTATTGAAATATATATATACAAACAAGGGTAACAAACACATAGACATATAAAAACACTTAAAAAGCATACAAATGCTATACACAACAGCCCCTAATACGGCCTGTCATGATCTCCATGGCCAGAGAACTAGCATAAGCCTCTATAGGAACAAGCTCTTGGAAGATGTAACTATACTGACCATGAACTAAACCTACCGCATCATCTAGAAGTAGCCAGGTAGCATGTCCTACTTTTTATCCCTATATGCCCAGCGCCGGCCGGAGAACTAAATAATGCTAGCAGAGGGAAATATAAGACCTGACTCACCTCTAGAGAAATGCCCAAAAAAAAGGAGACAGAAGCCCCCCACATATATTGGCGGTGATATGAGATGAAACAACAAACGCAGCAGGAAAATAGTTTTAGCAAATTTGAGGTCCGCTTTCTAGATAGCAGAAGACAGAAAGCATACTTTCATGGTCAGTAGAAAACCCTAACAAAACACATCCAGAAATTACTTTAGGACTCTGGCATTAACTCATAATACCAGAGTGGCAATTCCTGATCAACAAGAGCTTTCCAGACACAGTAACGAAACTGCAGCTGTGAACTGGAACCAAAATACAAAAACAAAACATGGACGAATGTCCAACTTATCTAGTAGATGTCTGGGAGCAGGAACAAGCACAGAGAGGCTTCTGATAACATTGTTGACCGGCAAGCATCTAACAGAGAAGCCAGGTTATATAGCGACACCCAGATCTAATCAGAACAGGTGAACAGGGAAGATGATGTCACAAGTTCAATTCCACCAGTAGCCACCGGGGGAGCCCAGAATCCAAATTCACAACAGTACCCCCCCCTCAAGGAGGGGGCACCGAACCCTCACCAGAACCACCAGGGCGATCAGGATGGGCCCTATGAAAGGCACGAACCAGATCAGAGGCATGAACATCAGATGCAGTGACCCAAGAATTATCCTCCTGGCCATATCCCTTCCACTTGACCAGATACTGGAGTCTCCGTCTGGAAACACGGGAGTCCAGGATTTTTTCCACAACGTACTCCAACTCACCCTCAACCAACACCGGAGCAGGAGGCTCAACGGAAGGCACAACCGGTGCCTCATACCTGCGCAATAACGACCGATGAAAAACGTTATGAATAGAAAAGGATGCAGGGAGGTCCAAACGGAAGGAAACAGGGTTAAGAATCTCCAATATTTTATACGGACCGATGAACCGAGGCTTAAACTTAGGAGATGAGACCCTCATAGGGACAAAACGAGAAGACAACCACACCAAATCTCCAACACAAAGCCGAGGACCAACACGACGGTGACGGTTGGCAAAAAGCTGAGTCTTCTCCTGGGACAACTTTAAATTGTCCATCACCTGCCCCCAGATATGATGCAATCTCTCCACCACCGCATCCACTCCAGGACAATCCGAGGATTCCATCTGACCGGAGGAAAATCGAGGATGGAACCCCGAATTACAGAAAAACGGGGAAACCAAGGTGGCAGAGCTGGCCCGATTATTGAGGGCGAACTCCGCCAATGGCAAAAAAGCAACCCAATCATCCTGGTCAGCAGACACAAAACACCTCAGATATGTCTCCAGGGTCTGATTAGTCCGCTCGGTCTGGCCATTAGTCTGAGGGTGAAAAGCAGACGAAAAAGACAAATCTATGCCCATCCTAGCACAAAATGCCCGCCAAAATCTAGACACAAATTGGGTTCCTCTGTCAGAAACGATATTCTCAGGAATACCATGCAAACGAACAACATTTTGAAAAAACAGGGGCACCAACTCGGAAGAAGAAGGCAATTTGGGCAGGGGAACCAAATGAACCATCTTAGAAAAACGGTCACACACCACCCAGATGACAGACATCTTCTGAGAAACAGGCAGATCTGAAATAAAATCCATCGAGATGTGTGTCCAAGGCCTCTTAGGAATAGGCAAGGGCAACAATAATCCACTAGCCCGAGAACAACAAGGCTTGGCCCGAGCACAAACGTCACAAGACTGCACAAAGCCTCGCACATCTCGTGACAGGGAAGGCCACCAGAAGGATCTTGCCACCAAATCCCTGGTACCAAAAATTCCAGGATGACCTGCCAACGCAGAAGAATGCACCTCAGAGATGACTTTACTGGTCCAATCATCAGGAACAAACAGCCTATCAGGCGGACAACGATCCGGTCTATCCGCCTGAAACTCCTGCAAGGCCCGCCGCAGGTCTGGAGAAACGGCTGACAAGATAACTCCCTCCTTAAGAACACCTGTGGGGTCAGAGTTGCCAGGTGAATCAGGCTCAAAACTCCTAGAAAGGGCATCCGCCTTAACATTCTTAGAACCTGGTAGGTACGATACCACAAAATTAAACCGAGAAAAAAATAATGACCAGCGCGCCTGTCTAGGATTCAGGCGCCTGGCGGTCTCAAGATAAATCAAATTTTTGTGGTCAGTCAATACCACCACCTGATGTCTGGCCCCCTCGAGCCAATGGCGCCACTCCTCAAACGCCCACTTCATGGCCAAAAGCTCCCGATTCCCAACATCATAATTCCGCTCAGCGGGCGAAAATTTACGGGAAAAGAAGGCACAAGGCCTCATCACGGCGCAGTCAGAACTTTTCTGCGACAACACTGCCCCAGCTCCGATCTCAGAAGCGTCGACCTCAACCTGAAAAGGAAGAGTCACATCAGGCTGACGCAACACAGGGGCAGAAGAAAAACAGCGCTTAAGCTCCTGAAAGGCCTCCACAGCATCAGGGGACCAATTAGCAACATCAGCACCCTGTCTAGTCAAATCGGTCAATGGCTTAACGACATCCGAAAAACCAGAAATAAATCGACGATAAAAGTTGGCAAAGCCCAAAAATTTCTGAAGACTTTTAAGAGAAGAGGGCTGCGTCCAATCACAAATAGCTTGAACCTTGACAGGATCCATCTCAATGGAAGAGGGAGAAAAAATATATCCCAAAAAGGAAATTCTCTGAACCCCAAAAACGCACTTAGAACCCTTGACACACAGAGAATTAGACCGCAAAACCTGAAAAACCCTCTTAACTTGCCGGACATGAGAGTCCCAGTCATCTGAAAAAATCAGAATATCATCCAGATACACTATCATAAATTTATCCAAAAAATCGCGGAAAATATCATGCATAAAGGACTGGAAGACTGAAGGGGCATTAGAAAGACCAAAAGGCATCACCAAATACTCAAAGTGGCCCTCGGGCGTATTAAATGCGGTTTTCCACTCATCCCCCTGCCTGATCCGCACCAAATTATACGCCCCACGGAGATCAATCTTAGAGAACCACTTGGCCCCCTTTATGCGAGCAAACAAATCAGTCAGCAACGGCAATGGGTATTGATATTTAACCGTGATTTTATTCAAAAGCCGATAATCAATACATGGTCTCAAAGAGCCGTCTTTTTTTGACACAAAGAAAAAACCGGCTCCTAAGGGAGATGACGATGGACGAATATGTCCCTTTTCCAAGGACTCCTTTATATATTCTCGCATAGCAGTATGTTCAGGCACAGACAGATTAAATAAACGACCCTTTGGGTATTTACTACCCGGAATTAAATCTATAGCACAATCGCACTCACGGTGCGGAGGTAGTGAACCAAGCTTGGGTTCTTCAAAGACGTCACGATAGTCAGACAGGAACTCAGGGATTTCAGAGGGGATAGATGATGAAATGGACACCAAAGGTACGTCCCCATGAGTCCCCTTACATCCCCAGCTCAACACAGACATAGCTCTCCAGTCTAGGACTGGGTTGTGAGACTGCAGCCATGGCAATCCCAGCACCAAATCCTCATGTAGATTATACAGCACTAGAAGACGAATAGTCTCCTGGTGATCCGGATTAATACACATAGTCACTTGTGTCCAGTATTGTGGTTTATTATTAGCCAATGGGGTGGAGTCAATCCCCTTCAGAGGAATAAGAGTTTCCAAAGGCTCTAAATCATACCCACAACGATTGGCAAAGGACCAATCCATAAGACTCAAAGCGGCGCCAGAGTCGATATAGGCGTCAGTAGTAATAGATGACAAAGAGCAAATCAGGGTCACAGACAAAATAAATTTAGACTGTAAAGTGCCAATGGAAACAGATTTATCAAGCTTTTTAGTACGTTTAGAGCATGCTGATATAACATGAGTAGAATCCCCACAATAGAAACACAACCCATTTTTCCGTCTAAAATTCTGCCGCTCGCTTCTGGACAGAATTCTATCACACTGCATGCTTTCTGGCGTCTTCTCAGTGGACACCGCCAGATGGTGCACTGGTTTGCGCTCCCGCAGACGCCTATCGATCTGAATGGCCATTGTCATGGACTCATTCAGACCCGCAGGCACAGGGAACCCCACCATAACATCCTTAATGGCATCAGAGAGACCCTCTCTGAAAGTAGCCGCCAAGGCACACTCATTCCACTGAGTAAGCACAGACCATTTACGGAATCTTTGGCAGTAAATTTCAGCTTCATCTTGCCCCTGCGATAGGGACATCAAAGTTTTTTCTGCCTGAAGTTCCAAATGAGGTTCCTCATACAGCAAGCCCAAGGCCAAAAAAAACGCATCCACATTGCGCAACGCAGGATCCCCTGGTGCCAATGCAAAAGCCCAGTCTTGAGGGTCGCCGCGGAGCAAGGAAATCACAATCCCAACCTGCTGTGCAGGGTCTCCAGCAGAACGAGATTTCAGGGACAAAAATAGCTTACAATTATTTCTAAAATTCTGAAAGCTAGATCTATTCCCTGAGAAGAATTCCGGCAAAGGAATTCTCGGCTCAGATACCGGAGCATGAATAATAAAATCTTGCAAATTTTGTACTTTCGTGGTGAGATTATTCAAACCTGCAGTTACACTCTGAAGATCCATTATTAACAGGTGAACACAAAGCCATTCAAAGATTATAAGGAGAGAGAAAAAAAAGAAAGACTGCAGCATAGACAGACTGGCAAGTGATCCAATTAAGAGCACAGAAAAAAAAAAAAAAAAAAAAAAAAACTCTCAGCAGACTTCTTATTTCTCTCCTTTCTCAGCCAAGGATTTTAACCCTTTAGTGGGCCGGTCAAACTGTCATGATCTCCATGGCCAGAGAACTAGCATAAGCCTCTATAGGAACAAGCTCTTGGAAGATGTAACTATACTGACCATGAACTAAACCTACCGCATCATCTAGAAGTAGCCAGGTAGCATGTCCTACTTTTTATCCCTATATGCCCAGCGCCGGCCGGAGAACTAAATAATGCTAGCAGAGGGAAATATAAGACCTGACTCACCTCTAGAGAAATGCCCAAAAAAAAGGAGACAGAAGCCCCCCACATATATTGGCGGTGATATGAGATGAAACAACAAACGCAGCAGGAAAATAGTTTTAGCAAATTTGAGGTCCGCTTTCTAGATAGCAGAAGACAGAAAGCATACTTTCATGGTCAGTAGAAAACCCTAACAAAACACATCCAGAAATTACTTTAGGACTCTGGCATTAACTCATAATACCAGAGTGGCAATTCCTGATCAACAAGAGCTTTCCAGACACAGTAACGAAACTGCAGCTGTGAACTGGAACCAAAATACAAAAACAAAACATGGACGAATGTCCAACTTATCTAGTAGATGTCTGGGAGCAGGAACAAGCACAGAGAGGCTTCTGATAACATTGTTGACCGGCAAGCATCTAACAGAGAAGCCAGGTTATATAGCGACACCCAGATCTAATCAGAACAGGTGAACAGGGAAGATGATGTCACAAGTTCAATTCCACCAGTAGCCACCGGGGGAGCCCAGAATCCAAATTCACAACAACGGCCGTACCCCACATAGGACTCGAGTCATGTACATATGATGTAATTACCTAGAACCAAATTGCTAATAGAATGAAAGAAATAGGCCAAGCTACCTAGGCACTCCCCTGGGTACTGCAAATGGAAACAGACCACTAATAGTGTGAATGCAAAATAGCAAAAGTATAAAGCCCACATAGACATACAAATCCCTGCACTGCAAGTGCTAGATAAGGGAGACACATGCACAAACCTGCCTAACATGTAGAGACGACAGGTGTGTACATTACGCTACATAAATGTCAAGCAGCAAAAAATATAACAGCATAGTGCCTCAATAGCATGTGACCAACAATCTAACATGCCACTATACAGAAAAATAGCACCAAGATAGTGTGAGCTGTAGAGATAGCATATTACCCAGGGCACATGATGCCCAAGCCTATAGCGCCTGGAAAAAGAGTCCTAATGTGGGCTACAAGGAGACCCAACGCGTATCGCCACCACACCGGGCAGCTTCATCAGGGGTAATCTAAAGACTAAGTGCTTGCCCCTTATATAGCAAATAAATGAAAAGCATTACCATAATCAGCTGTGCTGCTGCTAGATCGGCCGCATGGAGTAGTATGAGTCACACCAACATGGAGAATCTCCCCCATCTGAGCATGCTCCGGCATCGAACGCTGATTGGTATGAAAATACAGTTGCCGGGGAGACAAGAAAAGCTTCCAGAGTTTAACCCTTCGGTATGAGGGAGCCACTACATGCATCGCGCTGCAATGTCATCCATAGCTGCAGCAAATGCAAGTGCCGGCTGGCACATACCGATCAGATGTCAGTGTCACACATGTGCAGCCTGGAGCAATGCTGGGATCGCTCTACACAGGCTCCTATGTCGCATATTAATGAATGCCCAAACCGAGTAATCCAGGCAATCAAAGCACACAAAATCGTTTGAAAATAGAGGTGCCCACACAGTATAAGACATAATGTATCCACCATATTGGCTATGCAAAAAACCATAGGATACCAGTAGGATGAATGAGCGCAAATTACGCTACATAAATCCAACCAGTTAACCACCAATAACCCATATGTTCCGAAACTGCGTAACGATCGCACAGCGCATGCTCCTGCGCCGCATAGTGATAGAAACCTGCAAAGAATATCAGGACTGTCAAGACGCATTAAGATGAGCCAAATACACTGTATGAGCTGTCATACTGCCAATAAAGTATGTGAGTGCTAATGCCATGAGAGGGAACCGCTCCATGCACAACGCTACGATGCCACCCATAGCTGCAGCAAGTACAAGCGCCAGCTAGCACATACCGATCAGATGCTGTTGCCACATAAGTATAGCCTGGAGCAATACTGAGATCGCTCTACACAGGCTCCTGCGTAGTATAATATGAAATACCCAAAGTAACCCAGGCCATCAGGATGCCATTCAGTGAGCACTTCAAAGTAGAAGTGTCCACACAGTGTAGAACACATCCACTGCAGTGACTGTGCAGGAATGCAATAAAACACCAATCGGATGAATGCATACAGCCACCGCTACATAACTAACCAGTTAACCCCTCATGTCCTGTGTGTTCAGGAGCAGCGTAACAATCGCACTGCGCATACTCCTACGCCGCATAGGTTTAGGAGCCTGTATAGAATAACCAGGACTATCAAAACGCTTTAGATGGACCCTATTTGCTGTAGGGTTACAACCTAACCCCATAGAATGAGAAATACACTAACGCACATGAACTTACAACGATATTACAATGGAAGGTACACAGTGGACAAGAAACTCACAGACTATCAAAGGTATAGTTGAGGTGCCAAATATTAGAGGGCATTTACAGTAAACCCCACAACTATACCCGAAAGGCCTTATTAAGTGTAGTGGCACAGGGGAGCCAATCTGAATACCCGAATATCCTGGCCCTAAGATGAAAAACAGTGGTACACTTGGGGATTAGAGAACACAAAGACCCCCTATAGATATACAGTACCTCATAAAGGAGTAATCCTTATTGCGCCCACCAACATATACTCATGAATACAGGGACAGAAAAACGTAGATACCATAGTAGAGACTCATATTGCCCCCTGCAACCACAAACACCATGGGTAGTACAGAAAGACATATAGGTCGCTATAGTGGATAACCTGTCCCTGTATTCATGAGTATATGTTGGTGGCCTCAACTATACCTTTGATAGTCTGTGAGTTTCTTGTCCACTGTGTACCTTCCATTATAATATCGTTGTAAGTTCATGTGCGTTAGTGTATTTCTCATTCTATGGGGTTAGGTTGTAACCCTACAGCAAATAGGGTCCATCTAAAGCGTTTTGATAGTCCTGGTTATTCTATACAGGCTCCTAAACCTATGCGGCGTAGGAGTATGCGCAGTGCGATTGTTACGCTGCTCCTGAACACACAGGACATGAGGGGTTAACTGGTTAGTTATGTAGCGGTGGCTGTATGCATTCATCCGATTGGTGTTTTATTGCATTCCTGCACAGTCACTGCAGTGGATGTGTTCTACACTGTGTGGACACTTCTACTTTGAAGTGCTCACTGAATGGCATCCTGATGGCCTGGGTTACTTTGGGTATTTCTTATTATACTACGCAGGAGCCTGTGTAGAGCGATCTCAGTATTGCTCCAGGCTATACTTATGTGGCAACAGCATCTGATCGGTATGTGCTAGCTGGCGCTTGTACTTGCTGCAGCTATGGGTGGCATCGTAGCGTTGTGCATGGAGCGGTTCCCTCTCATGGCATTAGCACTCACATACTTTATTGGCAGTATGACAGCTCATACAGTGTATTTGGCTCATCTTAATGCGTCTTGACAGTCCTGATATTCTTTGCAGGTTTCTATCACTATGCGGCGCAGGAGCATGCGCTGTGCGATCGTTACGCAGTTTCGGAACATATGGGTTATTGGTGGTTAACTGGTTGGATTTATGTAGCGTAATTTGCGCTCATTCATCCTACTGGTATCCTATGGTTTTTTGCATAGCCAATATGGTGGATACATTATGTCTTATACTGTGTGGGCACCTCTATTTTCAAACGATTTTGTGTGCTTTGATTGCCTGGATTACTCGGTTTGGGCATTCATTAATATGCGACATAGGAGCCTGTGTAGAGCGATCCCAGCATTGCTCCAGGCTGCACATGTGTGACACTGACATCTGATCGGTATGTGCCAGCCGGCACTTGCATTTGCTGCAGCTATGGATGACATTGCAGCGCGATGCATGTAGTGGCTCCCTCATACCGAAGGGTTAAACTCTGGAAGCTTTTCTTGTCTCCCCGGCAACTGTATTTTCATACCAATCAGCGTTCGATGCCGGAGCATGCTCAGATGGGGGAGATTCTCCATGTTGGTGTGACTCATACTACTCCATGCGGCCGATCTAGCAGCAGCACAGCTGATTATGGTAATGCTTTTCATTTATTTGCTATATAAGGGGCAAGCACTTAGTCTTTAGATTACCCCTGACGAAGCTGCCCGGTGTGGTGGCGATACGCGTTGGGTCTCCTTGTAGCCCACATTAGGACTCTTTTTCCAGGCGCTATAGGCTTGGGCATCATGTGCCCTGGGTAATATGCTATCTCTACAGCTCACACTATCTTGGTGCTATTTTTCTGTATAGTGGCATGTTAGATTGTTGGTCACATGCTATTGAGGCACTATGCTGTTATATTTTTTGCTGCTTGACATTTATGTAGCGTAATGTACACACCTGTCGTCTCTACATGTTAGGCAGGTTTGTGCATGTGTCTCCCTTATCTAGCACTTGCAGTGCAGGGATTTGTATGTCTATGTGGGCTTTATACTTTTGCTATTTTGCATTCACACTATTAGTGGTCTGTTTCCATTTGCAGTACCCAGGGGAGTGCCTAGGTAGCTTGGCCTATTTCTTTCATTCTATTAGCAATTTGGTTCTAGGTAATTACATCATATGTACATGACTCGAGTCCTATGTGGGGTACGGCCGTATTAGGGGCTGTTGTGTATAGCATTTGTATGCTTTTTAAGTGTTTTTATATGTCTATGTGTTTGTTACCCTTGTTTGTATATATATATTTCAATAAAGCTGTGTATATATTTTTTTGCCATATCCTTGTTGTGGTGATCCCCTTTTTTAGGACCTTGTCTGTTTCATCTTTTGTGTATGCTCATATGTCTCAGGTCCTGGTGGTATCCCATGATCCGTGGTGCCCCCTTTCCATTATATGCAAACGGAAGATGCCGATTACGGATTTTACACTTAAATATGGATTCCGATACCGATTTCCGATATCGCAAACATATCGGAACTCGGTATCGGAATTCCGATACCAGATTCAGAAGATCGCCGACCTCATGGCCGACCCCACACAGGGGTCGGGTCGGGTTTCATGAAACCCGACTTTGCCAAAAGTCGGCGACTTCTGAAAATGGCCGACCCGTTTCGCTCAACCCTACTCCACACCTTTAGTCAGGTGTGGAGAATTTTGCTTTTCTCTGTGGTGGACTTTTTCTAGTTTTTATTACTGACCGCACAGTGTTCTGTCCTGTACTAATTCTATCTAGCTAGAAGTGGCCTCCTTTGCTAAGTCTTGTTTCATACTACGTATGTCATTTCCTTCTCCTCTCACAGTCATTATTTGTGGGGGCTGTCCTATCCTTTGGGGATTTTCTCTGAGGCAAGATAGCTTTTCTGTTTCTACCTTTAGGGGTAGCTAGTTCTCCGGCTGTGACGAGGTGTCCAGGGAGTGACAGGAACATCCCACGGCTACTGCTAGTGTCTGTGTTAAGTTCAGGAACTGCGGTCTGTATAGTTACCACCTGCTCAGAGCTAGTCGCATGTCGCTCCTACATCACCAGACCATAACACATGTCCTGCAAATGCCACGCAGACACACCAGATACTAAACTGCCTCCAGTGCAGGCTTCGGCCTACATTCTGCTCCTCCTGCTTACCCTGGGCTCTAACACCGCCAGTTGGTGCTCAGAAGTGCTGGCAGCACAGAGAAAAACACCCGCCACTGTGTCAGTGGGGTTCAGTAATGCCAGCTGTTCCCCTACTGTGTAGCCGGCAACGTGTCCTGCAAACGCCACGCAGACACACCAGATATTAAACTGCCTCCAGTGAAGGCTTCGGCCTACACTCTGCTCCTCTGCTCCTCCTGCTGACCCTGGGCTCTAGCACCTCCAGTTGGTGCTCGGAAGTGCTGGCTGCACAGAGAAAATCACCCGCCACTGTGTCAGTGGGGTTCAGTAACACCAGCTGTTACCCTGCTTTGTAGCCGGCAACGTGTACTGCAAACGCCACACAGACACACCAGATATTAAACTGCCTCCAGTGCAGGTTTCGGCCTACACTCTGCTCCTCTGCTCCTCCTGCTGACCCTGGGCTCTAACACCGCCAGTTGGTGCTCGGAAGTGCTGGCTGCACTGAGAAAAACACCCGCCACTGTGTCAGTGGGGTTCAGTAATGCCAGCTGTTCCCCTGCTGTGTAGCCGGCAACGTGTCTTGCAAACGCCACACAGACACAACAGATATTAAACTGCCTCCAGTGCAGGCTTCGGCCTACACTCTGCTCCTCTTGCTGACCCTGTGCTCTAACACCACCAGTTGGTGCTTGGAAGTGCTGGCTGCACAGAGAAAAACACCCGCCACTGTGTCAGTGGGGTTCAGTAACGCCAGCTGTTCACCTGCTGTGTAGCCGGCAACGTGTCCTGCAAACGACACGCAGACACAACAGATATTAAACTGCCTCCAGTGCAAGCTTTGGCCTACACTCTGCTTCTCTACTCCTCCTGCTGACCATGGGCTTTAACACCGCCAGTTGGTGCTCAGAAGTGCTGGCTGCACAGAGAAAAACACCCGCCACTGTGTCAGTGGTGTTCAGTAACGCCAGCTGTTCCCCTGCTCTGTAGCGAGCAACGTGTCCTGCAAACGCCACGCAGACACAACAGATATTAAACTGCCTCCAGTGCAAGCTTTGGCCTACACTCTGCTTCTCTACTCCTCCTGCTGACCATGGGCTTTAACACCGCCAGTTGGTGCTCAGAAGTGCTGGCTGCACAGAGAAAAACACCCGCCACTGTGTCAGTGGTGTTCAATAACACCAGCTGTTCCCCTGCTGTGTAGCCGGCAACGTGTCCTGCAAACGCCACACAGACACACCAGATATTAAACTGCCTCCAGTTCAGGCTTCGGCCTACACTCTTCTCCTCCTGCTGACCCTGGGCTCTAACACCGCCAGTTGGTGCTCAGAAGTGCTGGCTGCACAGAGAAAAACACCCGCCACTGTGTCAGTGGGGTTCAGTAATGCCAGCTGTTCCCCTGCTGTGCAGCCAGCAACGTGTCCTGCAAACGCCACGCAGACACAACAGACACTAAGCTGCCTCCAGTGCAGGCATCAGCCTACACTCTGCTCCTCTTGCTGACCCTGGGCTCTAACACTGCACAGTTGGTGCTCGGAAGTGCTGGCTGCACAGAGAAAAACACTTGCCACTGTGTCAGTGGGGTTCAGTACCGTCAGCTGTTCCCCTGCTGTGTAGCCGGCAACGTGTCCTGCAAATGCCACACAGACACAACAGATATTAAACTGCCTCCAGTGCAGGCTTTGGCCTACACTCTGCTCCTCTGCTCCTCCTTGATTCCCTGGGCTCTAACACCGCCAGTTGGTGCTCGGAAGTGCTGGCTACACAGAGTAAAACACTCATCTCACCAGTGTGTCAGTGGGGTTCAGTAACGTCAGCTGTTCCCCTGCTGTGTAGCCAGCAACGTGTCCTGCAAACGCCACACAGACACAACAGACACTAAGCTGCCTCCAGTGCAGGCTTCGGCCTACACTCTGCTCCTCTGCTTCTCCTTGATTCCCTGGGCTCTAAGGGTACCTTAACACTAAGCTACTTTGCAGCGAGAATGATGACGATCCGTGATGTTGCAGCGTCCTGGTTAGCGATCTCGTTGTGTTTGACATGCAGCAGCGATCAGGATCCCGCTGTGATATCGCTGGTCGGAGCTAGAAGTCCAGAACTTTATTTCGTCGCTGATCACCCGCTGTGTTCACTTATAACCAGGGTAAATATCGGGTTACTAAGCGCAGAGCCACGCTTAGTAACCCGATATTTACCCTGGTTACCATTGTAAAAGTTAAAAAAAAAAAAACACTACATACTCACCTTCTGAAGTCTGTCAGGTCCCCCGGCGTCCACAGGGTTACGAGCTGCTGCCGAGAGCTCCTGCACTGACTGTGTCAGCGCCGCCCGGCCGTATAGCAGAGCACAGCGGTGATGTCACCGCTGCTGCCGGCGCTTACACATTCAGTCAGTGCAGGAAGCTCTCGGCAGCAGCGCGTAACCCTGTGGACGCCGGCGGGGGACGTGACAGACCTCAGAAGGTGAGTATGTAGTGGTTTTTTTTAACTTTTACAATGGTAACCAGGGTAAATATCGGGTTACTAAGCGCGGCCCTGCACTTAGTAACCCGATGTTTACCCTGGTTACCCGGATGATGCAGGGGGACTTCAGCATCGTTGAAGACAGTTTCAACGATGCCGAAGTCGTTCCCCTGATCGTTGGTTGCTGGAGAGAGCTGTCTGTGTGACAGCTCCCCAGCGACCACACAACGACTTACCAATGATCACGGCCAGGTCGTATCGCTGGTCGTGATCGTTGGTAAGTCATTTAGTGTAACGGTACCTTAACACCGCCAGTTGGTGCTCGGAAGTGCTGGCTGCACAGAGAAAAACACTCGCCACTGTGTCAGTGGGGTTCAGTAATGCCAGCTGTTCCCCTGCTGTGTAGCCGGCAACGTTTCCTGCAAATGCCACGCAGACACAACAGATATTAAACTGCCTCCAGTGTAGGCTTCGGCCTAAACTCTGCTCCTCTGCTCCTCCTTGATTCCCTGTGCTCTAACACCACCAGTTGGTGCTCGGAAGTGCTGGCTGCACAGAGAAAAACACTTGCCACTGTGTCAGTGGGGTTCAGTAACGTCAGCTGTTCTCCTGCTGTGTAGCCAGCAACATGTCCTGCAAACGCCACGCAGACACAACAGACACTAAGCTGCCTCCAGTGCAGTCTTCGGCCTACACTCTGCTCCTCTGCTCCTCCTTGATTCCCTGAGCTCTAACACCGCCAGTTGGTGCTCGGAAGTGCTGGCTACACAGAGAAAAACACTCGCCACTGTGTCAGTGGGGTTCAGTGACGCCAGCTGTTCCCCTGCTGTGCAGCCGGCAACGTGTCCTGCAAACGCCACGCAGACACACCAGATATTAAACTGCCTCCAGTGCAGGCTTCGGCCTACACTCTGCTCCCCTGCTCCTCCTGCTGACCCTGGGCTCTAACACCGCCAGTTGGTGCTCGGAAGTGCTGGCTGCACAGAGAAAAACACCCGCCACTGTGTCAGTGGGGTTCAGTAATGCCAGCTGTTCCCCTGCTATGCAGCCGGCAATGTGTCCTGCAAATGCCACGCAGACACACCTGATATTAAACTGCCTCCAGTGCAGGCTTCGGCCTACACTCTGCTCCTCTGCTCCTCCTGCTGACCCTGGGCTCTAACACCGCCAGTTGGTGCTCGGAAGTGCTGGCTGCACAGAGAAAAACACCCGCCACTGTCAGTGGGGTTCAGTAACGCCAGCTGTTCCCCTGCTGTGTAGCCGGCAACGTGTCCTGCAAACACCACGCAGATACAACAGACAATAAGCTGCCTCCAGTGCAGGCTTCGGCCTACACTGTGCTCCTCTGCTCCTCCTTGATTCCCTGTCTCTAACACCGCCAGTTTGTGCTCGGAAGTGCTGGCTGCACAGAGAAAAACACCCACCACTGTGTCAGTGGGGTTCAGTAATGCCAGCTGTTCCCCTGCTGTGTAGCCGGCAACATGTCCTGCAAACGCCACGCAGACACAACAGACACTAAGCTGCCTCCAGTGCAGGCTTCGGCCTACACTCTGCTCCTCTGCTCCTCCTTGATTCCCTGGGCTCTAACACCTCCAGTTGGTGCTCAGAAGTGCTGGCTACACAGAGAAAAACACTCGCCACTGTGTCAGTGGGGTTCAGTGACGCCAGCTGTTCCCCTGCTGTGCAGCCGGCAACGTGTCCTGCAAACGCCACGCAGACACACCAGATATTAAACTGCCTCCAGTGCAGGCTTCGGCCTACACTCTGCTCCCCTGCTCCTCCTGCTGACCCTGGGCTCTAACACCGCCAGTTGGTGCTCGGAAGTGCTGGCTGCACAGAGAAAAACACCCGCCACTGTGTCAGTGGGGTTCAGTAATGCCAGCTGTTCCTGTTGTGAATTAGACCTTTTTGGCTCCCTCTTGTGGTTACTTGTGTTATGACTCTGGGATTTCCTTCCCTCAGTCTGCACCCAGCTGGGTCGTTACTTTAGGGGTGTTGCTACATAAACCTCCTGGAACCTTAGTCCAGTGCCTGGCATCGGTGTTATCAGACACATTCTGTTTGCTCCTGTTTGCTGGTCCTGGTTCGTGCAAAATTAAGCTAAGTCTTCCTTCTTTGTTTTTTGGGTTATTTGTTTGCTATCATTTTTGTCCAGCTTGTACTAAATGTGATTCCTGACCTTGCTGGAAGCTCTAGGGGGCTGGTGTTCTCCCCCCGGGCCGTTAGACGGTTCGGGGGTTCTTGAATTTCCAGTGTGGATATTTTTGATAGGATTTTTTGCTGACCATATAAGTTATCTTTCTATATTCTGCTATTAGCTAGTGGGCCTCTCTTTGCTAAATACCTAGCTCATTCTTATGTTTGTCTTTTCCTCTTACCTCACCGTTATTATTTGTGGGGGGCTTCTATCCAACTTTTGGGGTATTTCCTCTGGAGGCAAGAAAGGTCTTTCTTTTCCCTTCTAGGGGTAGTTAGCTCTCCGGCAGGCGCGAGACGTCTAGGACCAACGTAGGAACGTTCCCCGGCTGCTGGTATTTGTGGTGCTAGGATTAGTTATATGGTCAGCCCAGTTACCACTGCCCTATGAGCTGGTTTTCTGTATTTACAGACTTAGCATTATTCCTGAGACCCTCTGCCATTGGGGTCATAACATGTTCCCCTGCTATGCAGCCGGCAATGTGTCCTGCAAACGCCACGCAGACACACCTGATATTAAACTACCTCCAGTGCAGGCTTCGGCCTACACTGTGCTCCTCTGCTCCTCCTTGATTCCCTGGGCTCTAACACCGCCAGTTGGTGCTCGGAAGTGCTGGCTGCACAGAGAAAAACACCCACCACTGTGTCAGTGGGGTTCAGTAATGCCAGCTGTTCCCCTGCTGTGTAGCTGGCAACGTGTCCTGCAAATGCCACGCAGACACAACAGACAATAAGCTGCCTCCAGTGTAGGCTTCGGCCTACACTCTGCTCCCCCTGCTGACCCTTGGCTCAAACACCGCTAGTTGGGGCTCTAGGAAGACAATCTTGAATGGGTCCCCCTGGTTCCAGTATCGTCAGCTGGTTCCGGGCAGAGCCTTTGGCTTAGGTGCCTCCTTCTGGGTATCCGAGTTCCACCAAAGTCAGGTGGCCCTTGGTAGTGCTTTCTGGCACGGGTACCTCCTGCTTAGTAACCAGGTTCCAGTAACGTCAGCTGGTCCTTGGTAGTTTCATTGGCTCTTGTACCTTCGGCTACCCATCCGGGTTCCAGTACCGTCAGCTGGTTCTCGGCAGTGTATTTTGCTCTTGTACCTTCTGCTCCCCATCCTAGTTCTAGTACCGTCAGCTGGTTCCAGGCAGAGCCTTTGGCTTAGGTGCCTCCTTCTGGGTATCCGAGTTCCACCAACGTCAGGTGGTCCTTGGTAGTGCTTTCTGGCACGGGTACCTCCTGCTTAGTAACCGGGTTCCAGTAACGTCAGCTGGTCCTCGGTAGTTCCATTGGCTCTTGGACCTTCGGGTATCCATCCGAGTTCCAGTTCCATCAGCTGGTTATCGGCATTTTCTCAGCCTCCTTGTACCTTCTGCTACATTTCCAAGTTCCAGACCCTAAAGACGACGACCCGGAAGACCGAGAAGCAGAAGAACAAGAGGCTGCAGAACAAAGAGCAGAAGAACACTAAGCACAAGACTAAACATCAGAGCAAAAGATATTACCTAAATTATAAGCAGAAGAAGACTAAGCAGTGTATGGGGGTGAGTCCGTTCCTCCTCGTGGTGCCCCTGGAAAAAGCCTGCTGCTGCAGGCCTAACTGAACGCGGACAAATCCTGTTGTAACTCTTTTGTGACAGGCAGAATGGAAGGTGTAATCTTCAAACTTTTATAGATAACAACTACAGGAATGCCTGTCACAAATAAGAATATGATGAAGAAGTAGAATATGAAGAAGAATAATAGTTTAATAAAAAGAATATGAATGTAACAAAAAAAAAAATAGGTAGAAGATGAAGAAGAAGATGAATAAGGTGAAGAAGAAGTTGATGTCAAAGATGCTGCTGCTGAGGATGATGAAGAAGAAAGTGTCAGAGAAGTAAAAAGGAAGGTGAAGGGCATGGAAGTAGTGAAACATCAATATCTCACAAAATAAAAAAAATCTTAACATAGTCAATATCTTTGTAACTCCAAACGTCTTAAAAAAAAAAAATTAAAATTCCTGCTATTCTATTTGATTGGGCTAAACCTCTATGCCTTTAATGTCTCCGCCACCTCCCCCAATACATCCTACATTATTCTTAGTTGTTTTCCTTCATGTAGAATGAACCTACAAGGAAAGAAAGGGTTTATTTTAATTCTGATATTTTGGTCCAATTGACTTGCATTGGTATCGGGTAGGGTTGAGCGACTTTTATTTTTATAGTATCGGGTCGGGTTTCACGAAACCCGACTCTCTCAAAAGTCGGGTCGAGTGAAATCGGCCGATCCTATAAAAAAGTCGGGGTCGGGGTCGGCCGAAACACGAAACCCAATGCAGTGCAATGGGATACTATGGTTTCCAGGGTCTGAAGGAGAGGAAACTCTCCTTCAGGCCCTGGGATCCATATTAATGTGTAAAATAAAGAATCAAAATAAAAAATATTGAAATACTCACCCTCGGACACGCCCTGGTACTAACCGGCAGCCTTCCTTCCTAAGAATGAGCGCGTGAATGACCTGCGGTGACGTCGCGGCTTGTGATTGGTTGCGTGAGCGGTCACATGGGCGGTCACGCGACCAATCACAAGCCGCGACGTCATCTAAGGTCCTTCACGCGCTCATTCTTAGGAAGGAAGGCTGCCGGTTAGTACCAGGGCGAGTCCGAGGGTGAGTATATCAATATTTTTTATTTTGATTCTTTATTTTACACTTAAATATGGATTCCGATACCGATTCCCGATATCGCAAACATATCGGAACTCGGTATCGGAATTCCGATACCAGATTCAGAAGATCGCCGACCTCATGGCCGACCCCACACAGGGGTCGGGTTTCATGAAACCCGACTTTGCCAAAAGTTGGCGACTTCTGAAAATGGCCGACCCGTTTCGCTCAACCCTAGTATCGGGTATCGGTATCGGAAATAGCCGATATTTTTTTAATATCGGCCGATCCAATCCGATACCGATACTTTCCAATATCGGAAGGTATCGCTCAACACTACACACGACCATACCTGCATGGATATTCAGCTGCAAAAGCCAAAAGTTCTGTCTAGTCTTTTATTCCTTCAAGGAACTTTGCCGCAGTGTGTGGTTTGTCTCCTAGACAAATTAGCTTCAACAGAATCTGTTGCTGCATCGATAAGGCAGTGCTGCAGAGCTTCCAGCTTCTGCAGTGTCCGGAAAACCTTCCACGAATAGCCTCTGGACACTCAGGATCAGACTTCTCAGGATAAGAAGTATGAAATAAATGCACCAGCCTGGGGGCATTCATCTCTGATGCCGAGACCCACATCCTTTCCTCTGGGCCATAACAATTCCAGTGGCCAAGTATTGTAGGGAACAACGTTGGAGGCGAGAATCTGCAATCCTCCAAATCTGAAACTCTAGGTTTCCATCAACCATTATTGGGTGTGGTAGTAGGGGTGAGGGCTAAAGAGATTCCACATATTTCTTGAGCAAAGACCTATGGAAGACATTGTGGATCTTAAGAGTCTGACTTCCATACCAAGAAAGATCTTTGAACAAATTATTAAACAACATGTATGTAAGTACCTGGATAAGAATGAAGTGATTAACCAGAGTCAGCATGGGTTTGTAACTAATAAGTCATGTCAGACTAATTTGATTTCCTTCTATGACAGAATCACTGACTGGGTGGATAAGGGAAATGCTGTAGATATAGTATATCTTGACTTCAGCAAAGCGTTTGACAAAGTATCTCACACGATCCTTATTGAAAAAATGACTGAGTATGGAATGGACAAGGCAACTGTAAGGTGGATTCATAACTGGCTTAGTGATCGGACCCAATGGTGGTTGTAAATGGCTGCACATCAAGTTGAAAGAATGTCTCAAGTGGGGTACCACAGCTGTTATGGACTGGTAATTTAGGAGCGACATGCGACTAGCTCTGAGCAGGTGGTAACTATACTGACCGCAGTTCCTGATCTTAACACAACACTAGCAGTAGCCGTGGGATGTTCCTGTCACTCCCTGGACACCTCGTCACAGCCGGAGAACTAGCTACCCCTAAAAGGTAGAAACAAGAAAGCTATCTTGCCTCAGAGAAAATCCTCAAAGGATAGGACAGCCCCCCACAAATATTGACTGTGAGAGGAGAAGGAAATGACATACGTAGTATGAAACAAGATTTAGCAAAGGAGGCCACTTCTAGCTATATACATAGTAAGGAAAGAACACTGTGCGGTCAGTAATAAAAACTAGAAAAAGTCCACCGCAGAGATATGCAAAAATCTCCACACCTGACTAAAGGTGTGGAGGGCAAAATCTGCAGCCCAGAGCTTCCAGCTTAGCTGAATAGATCCATACTGATAAGCTGGACAAATGAGCAAAACATAGAATGTGCTGAACAATAAAGTCCACAACAAATGGACTGCAAAAGGACAAGCAAGGACTTATCTTTGCTGAACTGGACAGAGTGTCAGGGAAATCCAAAAGAACAGTGGCTCCAAGCAGGAACAATTGACAACTGGCATTGATTGAGGATAAGGCCAGACTAAAATAGCCGAGCCAGAAAGACGATCAGTGGGAGCAGCTGCTGATGCTAAATCCAAGAAGCAGCTATACCACTCAAAACCACAGGAGGGAGCCCAAGAGCAGAATTCACAAAAGTGCTACTTACAGCCACCGGAGGGAGCCCAAGAGCGGAATTCACAACACACAGCGTTCTGTCCTGGGCCCTGTATTGTTCAACATTTTTATCAATGATTTAGATGAAGGAATTGAGGATACACTGATTAAATTTGCTGATGACACAAAGCTAGGAGGGATAGCTAATACTAAGGAAAAGAGAGAGAAGATTCAAAAAGATATAAATAAACTGGAGCAGTGGGCAACAACTACCAGAATGGTTTTTAACAAGTAAAAATGCAAAGTACTACATCTGGGCAATAAAATGAAAAATACATATACAGAATGGGAGGAATAGGGCTAAGCAACAGCACATGTGAAAAAGACTTGGGTATACCAATAGATCATAAACTGAACATGAGTCAACAGTGTGATGCAGCAGCAAAAAAGGCAAATGCAATTCTGGGATGTATTAACAGAAGCATACAGTCTAGATCATGTGAAGTCATTATTGCCCTCTACTCCTCTTTGGTCAGACCTCATTTGGAATACTGTGTCCAGTTTTGGGCACCACATTTTAAAAAAGACGTCAAAAAACTAGAGCAAGTTCAAAGAAGAGCGACCAGAATGGTGACCGGTCTGCAAACCATGTCATATGAGGATCGGTTACAGGGTCTGGGAATTTTTAGCTTGCAAAAAAGAAGACTGAGAAGAGACTTAATAGCAGTCTACAAATATATCAAGGGCTATCACATTGTAGAAGGATCATCTTTATTCTCATTTGCTCAAGAAAAGACTAGAAGCAATGGGAAGAATCTGAATGGGAGGAGACACAGATTAGATATTAGAAAAAACTTTTTGATAGTTAGGGTCAGCGGCGTATCTAGGGGGGGCAGCCGGGGCATGTGCCCAGGGCACAGCCGACAGGGGGGTGCCATCGGGCCGCCTGATGCGCGATCCAAGGAGGAGGCTCCCCGTCGGCGGCATTCTGCCGCCCCCACACTGAAGTTCTGCTGTTCTCTGAGCCGGCTGTAAAACTGACAGCTGGCTCACAGAAAGTGCTGCGCCGTCAGTTCCCGGGAATTTGTAGTGTACTGGGCGGCGTCTTCAGTACACTTGAACAAAGTCCTGACCACCCCCGGCACTTCCTGCTCAGTGAAACGCCAGCAGCGTAATCATCAGGTCATATGATCACGCACGCTGCTGATGTTACTCACAAGCTCACAAGCTCTTCATAGGCGATAACGCAGGACACAGCGTTGTGGTTGGTGGTAAGACACAAAAGAATTTAAGGACAGCATGGGGACAGAAGTCACAGGACAGCATGGGGGCAGAAAGCTGAAGACAGCATGGGGGCAGAAAGCTGAGGACAGCATGGGGGCAGAAAGCTGAGGACAGCATGGGGGGAGAAAGCTGAGGACAGCATGGGGGCAGAAAGCTGAGGACAGCATGGGGGCAGAAAGCTGAAGACAGCATGGGAGCAGAAAGCTGAAGACACAGCATGGGGGCCGAAAGCTGAGGACACAGCATGGGGGCAGAAAACTGAGGACAGCATGGGGGCAGAAAGCTGAGGACACAGCATGGGGGCAGAAAGTTGAGGACACTGCATGGGGCAGAAAGCTGAGGACACAGCATGGGGGCCGAAAGCTGAGGACACAGCATGGGGGCAGAAACCTGAGGACACTGCATGGGGGCTGAAAGCTGAGGACACTGCATGGGGGCAGAAAGCTGAGGACACAGCATGGGGGCAGAAAGCTGAGGACACAGCATGGGGGCAGAAAGCTGAGGACAGTATGGGGCAGAAAGCTGAGGACAGCATGGGGGCAGAAAGCTGAGGACAGCATGGGGGCAGAAAGCTGAGGACAGTATGGGAGGATAAAGCTGAGGACAGCATGGGGGAGAAAGCTGAGGACACTGCATGGGGGGAGAAAGCTGAGGATAGTATGGGGGGAGAAAAGTGAGTGGACACAGAATAGAAACTGAGTAGTGGGGGCGTAGCATGGAGGGACAGTATAAGGGCACAGCCAGGAGGGGACAGTATACCAAGGAGGGGGAGTGTTATGAGAGAGTACAGTATAAATACTGGGGACAGCATGGGGGCAGAAAGCTGAGGACACAGCATGGGGGCAGAAAGCTGAGGACACTGTTTGGGGGCAGAAAGCTGAGGACACTGCATGGGGGCAGAAAGCTGAGGACACAGCATGGGGGCAGAAAGCTGAGGACACTGTTTGGGGGCAGAAAGCTGAGGACACTGCATGGGGGCAGAAAGCTGAGGACACAGCATGGGGGCAGAAAGCTGAGGACACAGCATGGGGGCAGAAACCTGAGGACAGCATGGGGGGAGAAAGCTGAAGACAGCATGGGGGAGAAAGCTGAGGACAGCATGGGGGAGAAAGCTGAGGACAGCATGGGGGGCAGAAAGCTAAGGACACTGCATGGGGGCAGAAAGCTGAGGACACTGCATGGGGGCAGAAAGCTGAGGACACAGCATGGGGGCAGAAAGCTGAGGACAGCATGGGGGCAGAAAGCTGAGGACAGCATGGGGCAGAAAGCTGAAGACAGCATGGGGGCAGAAAGCTGAGGACAGCATGGGGGCAGAAAGCTGAAGACAGCATGGGGGCAGAAAGCTGAAGACAGCATGGGGGCAGAAAGCTGAAGACAGCATGGGGGCAGAAAGCTGAAGACAGCATGGGGGCAGAAAGCTGAGGACAGCATGGGGGCAGAAAGCTGAGGACAGCATGGGGGGAGAAAGCTGAGGACAGCATGGGGGGAGAAAGCTGAAGACAGCATGGGGGGAGAAAGCTGAGGACAGCTTGGGGGCAGAAAGCTGAGGACAGCATGGGGGCAGAAAGCTGAGGACAGTATGGGAGGATAAAGCTGAGGACAGCATGGGGGACAAAGCTGAGGACAGCATGGGGGCAGAAAGCTGAGGACACTGCATGGGGGCAGAAAGCTGAGGACACTGCATGGGGGCAGAAAGCTGAGGACACAGCATGGGGGCAGAAAGCTGAGGACAGCATGGGGGCAGAAAGCTGAGGACAGCATGGGGCAGAAAGCTGAAGACAGCATGGGGGCAGAAAGCTGAGGACAGCTTGGGGGCAGAAAGCTGAAGACAGCATGGGGGCAGAAAGCTGAAGACAGCATGGGGGCAGAAAGCTGAGGACAGCATGGGGGCAGAAAGCTGAGGACAGCATGGGGGGAGAAAGCTGAAGACAATGCATGGGGGCAGAAAGCTGAGGATACAGCATGGGGGCAGAAAGCTGAGGACACAGCATGGGGGCAGAAAGCTGAGGACACAACATGGGGCAGAAAGCTGAGGACACTGCATGGGGGCAGAAAGCTGAGGACAGTATGGGGGCAGAAAGCTGAGGACACAGCATGGGGCAGAAAGCTGAGGACACAGCATGGGGGCAGAAAGCTGAGGACAGCATGGGGCAGAAAGCTGAGGACACAGCATGGGGGCAGAAAGCTGAGGACACAGCATGGGGCAGAAAGTTGAGGACACTGCATGGGGCAGAAAGCTGAGGACACAGCATGGGGGCAGAAAGCTGAGGACAGCATGGGGGCAGAAAGCTGAAGACAGCCTGGGGGCAGAAAGCTGAAGACAGCATGGGGGCAGAAAGCTGAAGACAGCATGGGGGCAGAAAGCTGAAGACAGCATGGGGGCAGAAAGCTGAAGACAGCATGGGGGCAGAAAGCTGAAGACAGCATGGGGGCAGAAAGCTGAGGACAGCATGGGGGCAGAAAGCTGAGGACAGCATGGGGGGAGAAAGCTGAGGACAGCATGGGGGCAGAAAGCTGAGGACAGCATGGGGGCAGAAAGCTGAGGACAGCATGGGGGCAGAAAGCTGAGGACAGCATGGGGGCAGAAAGCTGAGGACAGCATGGGGGCAGAAAGCTGAGGACAGCATGGGGGCAGAAAGCTGAGGACACTGCATGGGGGCAGAAAGCTGAGGACAATGCATGGGGGCAGAAAGCTGAGGACACAGCATGGGGGCAGAAAGCTGAGGACACAGCATGGGGGCAGAAAGCTGAGGACACAGCATGGGGGCAGAAAGCTGAGGACACTGCATGGGGCAGAAAGCTGAGGACACAGCATGGGGGCAGAAAGCTGAGGACACAGCATGGGGGCAGAAAGCTGAGGACACTGCATGGGGGCAGAAAGCTGAGGACAGTATGGGGGCAGAAAGCTGAGGACACAGCATGGGGCAGAAAGCTGAGGACACAGCATGGGGGCAGAAAGCTGAGGACAGCATGAGGCAGAAAGCTGAGGACACAGCATGGGGGCAGAAAGCTGAGGACACAGCATGGGGCAGAAAGTTGAGGACACTGCATGGGGCAGAAAGCTGAGGACACAGCATGGGGGCTGAAAGCTGAGGACACAGCATGGGGGCAGAAAACTGAGGACAGCATGGGGGCAAAAAGCTGAGGACACAGCATGGGGGCAGAAAGTTGAGGACACTGCATGGGGCAGAAAGCTGAGGACACAGCATGGGGGCAGAAAGCTGAGGACACAGCATGGGGGCAGAAAGCTGAGGACACAGCATGGGGGCAGAAAGCTGAGGACACAGCATGGGGGCAGAAAGCTGAGGACAGCATGGGGGCAGAAAGCTGAGGACACAGCATGGGGGCAGAAAGCTGAGGACAGTATGGGGCAGAAAGCTGAGGACAGCATGGGGGCAGAAAGCTGAGGACAGCATGGGGGGAGAAAGCTGAGGACAGTATGGGGGCAGAAAGCTGAGGACACAGCATGGGGCAGAAAGCTGAGGACACAGCATGGGGGCAGAAAGCTGAGGACAGCATGGGGCAGAAAGCTGAGGACACAGCATGGGGGCAGAAAGCTGAGGACACAGCATGGGGCAGAAAGTTGAGGACACTGCATGGGGCAGAAAGCTGAGGACACAGCATGGGGGCAGAAAGCTGAGGACAGCATGGGGGCAGAAAGCTGAAGACAGCCTGGGGGCAGAAAGCTGAAGACAGCATGGGGGCAGAAAGCTGAAGACAGCATGGGGGCAGAAAGCTGAAGACAGCATGGGGGCAGAAAGCTGAAGACAGCATGGGGGCAGAAAGCTGAAGACAGCATGGGGGCAGAAAGCTGAGGACAGCATGGGGGCAGAAAGCTGAGGACAGCATGGGGGGAGAAAGCTGAGGACAGCATGGGGGCAGAAAGCTGAGGACAGCATGGGGGCAGAAAGCTGAGGACAGCATGGGGGCAGAAAGCTGAGGACAGCATGGGGGCAGAAAGCTGAGGACAGCATGGGGGCAGAAAGCTGAGGACAGCATGGGGGCAGAAAGCTGAGGACACTGCATGGGGGCAGAAAGCTGAGGACAATGCATGGGGGCAGAAAGCTGAGGACAGCATGGGGGCAGAAAGCTGAGGACACAGCATGGGGGCAGAAAGCTGAGGACACAGCATGGGGGCAGAAAGCTGAGGACACTGCATGGGGGCAGAAAGCTGAGGACAGTATGGGGGCAGAAAGCTGAGGACACAGCATGGGGCAGAAAGCTGAGGACACAGCATGGGGGCAGAAAGCTGAGGACAGCATGAGGCAGAAAGCTGAGGACACAGCATGGGGGCCGAAAGCTGAGGACACAGCATGGGGGCAGAAAACTGAGGACAGCATGGGGGCAGAAAGCTGAGGACACAGCATGGGGGCAGAAAGTTGAGGACACTGCATGTGGCAGAAAGCTGAGGACACAGCATGGGGGCAGAAAGCTGAGGACACAGCATGGGGGCAGAAAGCTGAAGACAGCATGGGGGCAGAAAGCTGAAGACAGCATGGGGGCAGAAAGCTGAAGACAGCATGGGGGCAGAAAGCTGAGGACAGCATGGGGGCAGAAAGCTGAGGACAGCATGGGGGGAGAAAGCTGAGGACAGCATGGGGGCAGAAAGCTGAGGACAGCATGGGGGCAGAAAGCTGAGGACAGCATGGGGGCAGAAAGCTGAGGACACAGCATGGGGGCAGAAACCTGAGGACAGCATGGGGGCAGAAAGCTGAGGACAGCATGGGGCAGAAAGCTGAGGACACTGCATGGGGCAGAAAGCTGAGGACAATGCATGGGGGCAGAAAGCTGAGGACACAGCATGGGGGCAGAAAGCTGAGGACACAGCATGGGGGCAGAAAGCTGAGGACACAGCATGGGGGCAGAAAGCTGAGGACACTGCATGGGGGCAGAAAGCTGAGGACACTGCATGGGGGCAGAAAGCTGAGGACAGTATGGGGGCAGAAAGCTGAGGACACAGCATGGGGCAGAAAGCTGAGGACACAGCATGGGGGCAGAAAGCTGAGGACACAGCATGGGGGCAGAAAGCTGAGGACAGCATGGGGCAGAAAGCTGAGGACACTGCATGGGGGCAGAAAGCTGAGGACAATGCATGGGGGCAGAAAGCTGAGGACACAGCATGGGGGCAGAAAGCTGAGGACACAGCATGGGGGCAGAAAGCTGAGGACACAGCATGGGGGCAGAAAGCTGAGGACACTGCATGGGGGCAGAAAGCTGAGGACAGTATGGGGGCAGAAAGCTGAGGACACAGCATGGGGCAGAAAGCTGAGGACACAGCATGGGGGCAGAAAGCTGAGGACAGCATGAGGCAGAAAGCTGAGGACACAGCATGGGGGCAGAAAGCTGAGGACACAGCATGGGGCAGAAAGTTGAGGACACTGCATGGGGCAGAAAGCTGAGGACACAGCATGGGGGCCGAAAGCTGAGGACACAGCATGGGGGCAGAAAACTGAGGACAGCATGGGGGCAAAAAGCTGAGGACACAGCATGGGGGCAGAAAGTTGAGGACACTGCATGGGGCAGAAAGCTGAGGACACAGCATGGGGGCAGAAAGCTGAGGACACAGCATGGGGGCAGAAAGCTGAGGACACAGCATGGGGGCAGAAAGCTGAGGACAGTATGGGGCAGAAAGCTGAGGACAGCATGGGGGCAGAAAGCTGAGGACAGCATGGGGGGAGAAAGCTGAGGACAGCATGGGGGCAGAAAGCTGAGGACAGCATGGGGGCAGAAAGCTGAGGACAGCATGGGGGCAGAAAGCTGAGGACACAGCATGGGGGCAGAAACCTGAGGACAGCATGGGGGCAGAAAGCTGAGGACAGCATGGGGCAGAAAGCTGAGGACACTGCATGGGGGCAGAAAGCTGAGGACAATGCATGGGGGCAGAAAGCTGAGGACACAGCATGGGGGCAGAAAGCTGAGGACACAGCATGGGGGCAGAAAGCTGAGGACACAGCATGGGGGCAGAAAGCTGAGGACACTGCATGGGGGCAGAAAGCTGAGGACAGTATGGGGGCAGAAAGCTGAGGACACAGCATGGGGCAGAAAGCTGAGGACACAGCATGGGGGCAGAAAGCTGAGGACAGCATGAGGCAGAAAGCTGAGGACACAGCATGGGGGCAGAAAGCTGAGGACACAGCATGGGGCAGAAAGTTGAGGACACTGCATGGGGCAGAAAGCTGAGGACACAGCATGGGGGCCGAAAGCTGAGGACACAGCATGGGGGCAGAAAACTGAGGACAGCATGGGGGCAAAAAGCTGAGGACACAGCATGGGGGCAGAAAGTTGAGGACACTGCATGGGGCAGAAAGCTGAGGACACAGCATGGGGGCAGAAAGCTGAGGACACAGCATGGGGGCAGAAAGCTGAGGACACAGCATGGGGGCAGAAAGCTGAGGACACAGCATGGGGGCAGAAAGCTGAGGACAGTATGGGGCAGAAAGCTGAGGACAGCATGGGGGCAGAAAGCTGAGGACAGCATGGGGCAGAAAGCTGAGGACAGTATGGGGGGATAAAGCTGAGGACAGCATGGGGGGAGAAAGCTGAGGACACTGCATGGGGGGAGAAAGCTGAGGATAGTATGGGGGGAGAAAAGTGAGTGGACACAGAATAGAAACTGAGTAGTGGGGGCGTAGCATGGAGGGACAGTGTAAGGGCACAGCCAGGAGGGGACAGTATACCAAGGAGGGGGAGTGTGATGAGAGAGTACAGTATAAATACTGGGCCCTCTAGGGGGACACAGTGTGAGAGGACAGTGTGAAGAGGGGACTGGTATAGAAAGGAGAGGTCAGTGTGTAGAGCATGTACCATAAGAGGGACAGTGTGGGGGTCATATTTTGTGCAGACAATATAGTGAGGGGCAATTTGTTATTCATGAGCATTATAATGACACTTGTATCTTTAAGGGCATCATGTGGAGATTTGCTGTAGAAGAGCGGAGAAGATGGAAGTCTGCAGAGACGGCTGTGGATGAGAAAACTCATCATGGGGTCTGGACAAGATGAAGAAAAGAAGAACGACTCCAGAGGCGACGTCATCTATCAGGTACCTGGATGTAAATGTTATTTGTGATACTGACTAACTCTCATGTTTTTATTTACGTTAGGAGCATTAAAGGGAATGTCCAGGTTTGTAATGAGTCTGCAGTCATTCTTTGTGACTGCAGACTTCTGACTTCTCACAGTGCGCACTGCACGCTGTCAGGATTCTCTCATGCTGAGGATTTACATTAATGCGGTCACATGCTGACTAGACATATGTGGCCTCAGTCAATAAAAATGAACTGAGTGAGGCCGGGCACGTCTAGTCGGAATGTTGCCAGAAGTATACAAATCACATGCTTGGGCTGACATGACTGTCCACCGGCAAGGGAGAATCCTAAAAGTGTGCAGTGCATTAGTTGTGAGAATTCAGAAGCCTGCGATGTCAGGATTCAGCTCTGCAGGTTCCAGTAGTCGTCACATGGACACTTCACTCATATGCGATTTTCATACTTGTGGTCCTGTGACATCGAGCTTCTCGTCGTCCTGCTTCTCTCAGTTTTTCACTGAATATTGAGAGCATTAGGGAGAGGAGATCGTGGGTATATGACTAAGGCCGGAGACACACTGGTGCGAGATACGGCCGAGTCTCGCTGGTTAAAAGCAAGCTGTGGCACCTGCACTCCGGAGCGGAGCGTGCGGCTCCATGTATTGCTATGCAGCTGCACTCTCCGCTCCGGAGTGCAGGTGCCACAGCTTGCTTTTAACCAGCGAGACTCGGTCGTATCTCGCACCAGTGTGTCTCCGGCCTAAGTGTGAAAATCCCATATGTCCGGGGGGGGGGGGGGGGGCGCCAAACTGAATTCTTGACCCGGGTGCCAGAAACCCTAGATACACCTCTGGTTAGGGTGATCAATGAGTGGAACAGGCTGCCACGAGAGGTGGTGAGTTCTTCTTCCATGGAAGTTTCTATACAGAGGCTGGACAGACATCTGTCTGCGATGATTTAGTGAATCCTGCTTTGAGCAGGGGGTTGTGCCAGATAACCCAGGAGGTCCCTTCCAACTATACCATTCTATGATTCTATGATTCTAGGTATGAAACCTGTTCAGGGGGGTTCCCTGGGTGGATAACGTCACTCAGATAGTAGCCACAGATGCAAGTCCCACAGGATGGGGAGCCTGACTGGGTAGGGAAGTGATCTAGGGAATATGGACTGAGACTGAGAAAAACTTGTCTTCCAATATTAAAGGGTTTGCTAGCTACAGAACCGGCCGTGAGTTCCTTCTATCCCTACAGGGCCAGAGTCTCAAGATCATCTAGGACTATCGAGTATCTTTGACTTTTGTAAACTGCAAGGAGGGAACTATGTCAAAAACATTGATGAGAGTAACAGATTGTCTCTTTCAGATACTGGAGAAGCATCTCCTTTCCATGCCGGCCCTTCATATAAGAGGGAAGGACAAATCCAAGCAGCAATCCTCTGAGACAGGGGGAAAGGCTACTGGATCAAGATGTCTTCACAGATATAGTCTAGAGGTTGGGCCTACTAGTGGTACGTCTGTTTGCCATAAAACTAAACCGGAAAGTAAGGGAGTTCTGCTCCCTGAACCCCAGGGAAAATTCTTTGGCCGTGAACACTCTCCTGATTCCCTGGAATTTCAGGCATTCCTCCAGTTTCACTGATTTCCATGGCTGTAAGAAAAAATCATGGAAAATAACGTGAGAAACATCTTGATTGCCACCTTCTGGTACAAGAGTCCTTGGTTCTCGTGCTTGAGAAGGATGTTGGTGTCAGATCCGTGGGTTTTATGGGTAATTCTGAACCTCATTATCCAAGGGCCAACTTTCCATCCACAAGTAACCTGCCTCCACTTGACGGTATGGAACTTGAAAGGCCACTATTAGAAAGAGGTTTTCTGCCAATGTCATGTCTATGCTGCTTCAGATTAGTAAACCAGTCAGAACTCGGATATATGCTACAACCTGGAAAAGGTTTTTATCCTTCTCAGGTTCTAGAGTGGAAGAGGGGTCACCAATACGAAAGATTTTGGAGTTTAAAGGTACACGTCTCAGCTCTCGGGGCCTTGTAAAGTTGCAAATTAGCAGGTAACTATTGGGTATCAAGATTCATAAAAGCCTTTTTAAGATCTAGACCCATTTCAAAGATAAACTTGGTACCATGAGATTTAAATGTTGTACTGACATCCTTAATTGACACACCATTTGAACAGATAGATTCAGCAATCCTCAAAATTCTTTCTATCAAAACAGCACTGTTAGTAACATTAACAGCTAGGAGAGTTAGTGATATCCAGGCCCTTTCCATAGCCCCACTACTGACCCAGATCCTAGATGACAGGCCGGATCCAGTTTAGAAATATAAAAAAAATCTTTATTACCACAATCGAACAACATAGGTAGACATTAAGAAATGTGCAAAAAAGGAACACCAGGAGTTGGCGTAACCCTCAGTACAATATACTGTATAAATATCACATCACTTTAAATACAAATTAATAAACCGTAAGGAACTACAATAGGGGTTAGTTTAAGCGAGAGCATGTCCCCACACATCATCAGCAAAGTAAACTCCAATCCCATGTGGTATCACCATCGCTCAAGTGGGCCTGATCAACATCAAAACTCAATCCCCTAAAGCCCCAACTGTACAACTAAGGCCATCTCATAAGCCTACCAAGTGTGGGGCAAAGGTAGCCTTACCCAAGTACTGGATGCACCCATGTGTGGGGACATGCTCTCGCTTAAACTAACCCCCATTGTAGTTCCTTACGGTTTATTTATTTGTATTTAAAGTGATGTGATCTTTATATATTGTACAGAGGGTTACACCAACTCCTGGTGTTCCTTTTTTTGCACATTTCTTAATGTCTATCTATGTTGTTTGATTGTGGTAATAAAGATTTTTTTGATATTTTTATAAAAACTCCTTTAGTCCTCCTTGTTTTGATGATTGTCTATGGAGTGGCAATGAAGTAGATAGGGGATATTGATCCTACTTATCTAATAATGAGTCTGGGTATTTATGCATTTATCATCGCTGTGCTGCAGAGGCAGCAATGACACTGGGGAACTCTATCTTGGAGCAAAAGAGTTACTATAAAGTGGGTAGATGCAATGTTGCTGTGTCCACATTATGGGGCAGTGTAAGAGGAAGTAGTATGGGTGTGAGTGGACCATATGGAGAAGTGCAGGCATAGTATGGAGAAGTCGGGGCATAGTATGCAGAAGTGAGAGCATGAGGGACAATATGGAGAAGTAAGGTTGAAGTGTCCGAGGGCAAAGCCGCCCATGCATATCCATGATCTGGCCCAGCAAAATCTCCACACTCAGATTCCATCTTAACAAACTATCTTTACTGTTATACATTTTTCTTAACACAGCAGAACACAATAATAGACAATACAAAGTATGCTTATTCACAGAAATAACGTGTAATAACAAACTATCCCTCACTGTCCCTATCCACACGTTACCAGTTCCTTTGCTCCAAGAGGTTATCTTCCCACGTCGCAGGCCTGTCTGTCACTGCAGGGAGACGCTCCGGCCGAAGAGAAAAACAGGGATTAAACAAACTCTGTCTCTCAGGTCCAGACTGTAGTCCTTGGGGTTCAGCAGGTAAGGGTGGAATGTTCGGCCTCTCAACAGAGGACCCGCTTACAGTTCATAGGCTCCAGAATCTGTGAATATGTCACCGCTGAGTGCTCCGCAGTGTGGGAGCTGGGAACAATCTGGATGTCAGCTTCCAAGAGAGAGAGGTCATCCAGGCAATCTTTTATATCGCATCTACAGGAGGACCCCAGCACACACAGACTTCTCTCTGCACCCAAAAGTTTCCTGGGCTCTCTCTTTTCCTCCCCTTCCTGTTCACATGACACAACAGGGGGAAGTTTAGCCAATACAGTTTGCTTCTCTGTAATCACATTCGGCATAGGTATCACTTCTGGCCATACGGGGGCAGTGTCTGTCACAGATTCTATGTCAATGATAACAGAACAGTCACAGCCGGCCAGCTCACTACACGCCCCCCCACTCAATGGTTGGCAGTCCCTGTCAACGACTGACTCCAGGGCGGCGATGGCTGTGGAGGTTGTAGGACCCGGCTGTGAAGAGGGCCACACATATTGGTCTCTGTAGGACTGTCCCGGGGGCACTCCTGCGGTGGTCCTCGCTGTCCGCCTAACGGGTGCTAGTCTCTCTCCCCGATCAGTCACCCCACTCTCCGCCCCAGTCGGTAAGTCAGTCGAGGAGGTAAGGGGTTCAGACGCGTCAGTCAGGCGAGCAGGGGTAGGGATGTCTTCCACCTCTACATCCCCGGTATCGGTGTCTCCCACAGTATTAGTGATATCCGTCTCTCTAGGCATTATAGGAGGGGAGTCAGGCTGAGAAAGACAGGGGCGCAACATGTTATGGTGCAGGGTGCGGAGGCTGCCGCTGTCTTCGCCTTGTACTTGGTAGACGGGGCCACCAGGGTACGGGTGTCCAATTATTCAATAGACTTCGGTCTCCCACTTGGGCTGGAGTTTTCCTTGCGGTTTCTTTATACGAACTAGGACTAGTTGACCCACACTCAGTAGGTCTTCTTGTACTGGAAGTGGATCAGCGTGGACCTGGTCCTGGATCTGCTGTTCCACCAGCCGGTAGACAGTTTCCATCCTTTGACGGTGTGCTTGTAGCCAGGAAGGATAGGTACCACAGGTGTCTTCATCAGAGTTAGACAGGTGTAGCTCATGGATGCCTTTGCCTGGGCAGCCAAAAAGGAGGGTGTAAGGCGTGTATCTGGTGACAGAATGGACTTGATTGTTATAGGCCCACAGCAGTTCTGGGAGGAATCGAGGCCAGTCGGGCTTTTTGTCTTCTGCTAAGGTTCGGATCAGTTGTAAGAGGGTCCGGTTGAAACGTTCACACGCGCCATTCCCTTGTGGATGATACGGGGTGGTCCTGGACTTCTTGATTCCATACATCTGCTGAAGTTCTTCAATGACTCGCCCTTCGAAACACGCCCCATGATCAGAGTGCAGCCACTCCGGACACCCGTAGACCCGAACGAAGTGTTGACAGATGGCCTGTGCAGCTGATTCGGCAGTCTGATCTTTGGTAACGACAGCGACGGCGAATTTCGTGAAGTGGTCCACCATCACCAGACAGTACTGGTAGCCACTATTCGCCGTTCCGATCAACAGATAGTCCACCATCAACAACTCGAGGGGCCTGGATGTGCTAATAGTCTTGACGGGTGCACGCTGCTCAGTAGACTTGTGGAGTTCACATGTATGACATCTTAGGCAGACGTTTTCAACCAGCTTACGGAGTCCTGGGCAAAAAATGAATTGCTGGGTCCACCAGAGGGTCTTGTCTATGCCGAAGTGGCCGTTCCTTCTGTGGGCTTCAGCCACCATCTCATGGGCTAGCTGCACCGGGACGACAATCTGCAAACATTCTTCCAGCATATGGGATAAAAGGGCCCTGCGATACAAGACTCCATCCTTCACGATCAGCCGATCCCATTGGGCAAGTAGGGCAGAGGCCCTGGTTGATAGTCGGGCCCTTACTTCGGAGGGTGGTTTCTCTTGTGTCTTCACGTACTGTTTCAGTAAGACGTGTTCAGGGTCTCGATCTTAAAGCTTGGCCCATTCTTGTTGGGACAGGGGGGACCCCACTACGGCTTCGATCCCGCCTACAGCATTCTGGCGGCCATCTTCTATTTGTTTAGCTAGCTGGGCAAAGTCGTGTAGTTCATCTTCCTCCAACTCTTCATCCCGGTCCCCCACTGGCGGGGATGATGTCACTCTGGAAAGGCTGTCAGCATTCTGATTCTCCGTCCCCGCTCTGTATTTAATTTTGTATTGGAATCTAGAGAACCTTGCCATCCAGCGCTGTTCCATTGCCCCTAGTTTGGCATTTTCTAGGTGGGCAAGAGGATTGTTGTCTGTCACGACCAGCACCTCCGCCCCCATCAGGTAGCCAGCAAATTTCTCTGTCATAGCCCAGGTCAGGGCCAGGAGTTCCAGGCGGAAAGAGCTGTAGTTGACGGGGTTCTTTTCGGTGTCACGGAGGGATCTACTGGCATAGGCTATTACACGTTCTTTGTTATCTTGGACTTGGGAGAGGACCGCCCCGAGACCTTGAAGGCTGGCATCGGTGTATAACTGGAACGGCAATGTGTAGTCTGCATATGCCAGAATAGGGGGTGATGTCAGAGCAGCTTGAAGCGCCCGGAAGGATTTTTCTTGGTCGGGCCCCCAGCTGATGCGTCGTCCTCTGGGACTGTTCGCAGTCCCTCGGAGGGTCTCATGCAGTGGTTCCGCAAGCCGGGCAAAGTCCTTGACAAATCGGCGGTAATAGCCCGCTAGCCCCAGGAAAGCCTGGACTTCTTTGATGGTAGTTGGTTGTGGCCACTCTCGGACAGCTGCTATCTTCTCTGGAGAGGGTTGGACACCTTCGGCCGAGATCCGGTGTCCCAGGTAATCGATCTCCTGCTGGAATAGACGGCACTTGCTGGGCTTCAACTTCAAGCCGTGTCTCTTCAAGCGCTGGAACACTTTGCCAAGCTTGTAAAGATGATCCTCAAAGGTGGCGGAGTATACCACGATGTCATCAAGGTATATCAGCGTGAATTCGAAGTTGAAATCTCCCAGGCAGCGTTCCATCAGTCTCTGAAAAGTCCCTGGTGCGTTACTCAAGCCGAATGGCATCCGGTCAAACTCGTACAGGCCCATGGGAAGGATGAAGGCGGTTCTCTGTCCTTCTCACTCATGGGGACCTGCCAATATCCACTGGCCAAGTCTAGAGACGAAAAATATTTGGCCTTTTTCAGGGCGGTCAGTGACTCTTCGATCCGGGGGAGTGGATAGGAGTCCCAGATCGTGCAAGCGTTCAACCGACGGTAGTCTATGCAAAATCTCAGGGATCCATCTTTCTTTTTGACTATCACCACGGGTGCAGCCCATGGGCTCTGGCTCTCCCGTACCACTCCGGCGTGTAGCATAGATTCTAAGAGGCTTTTCACCTCCTGGTATTGTTGAGGTGGTATTTGTCGGTACCTCTCGCGAATAGGGGCAGTATCGCCCGTGGGAATCCTGTGTTGGATACTGGTGGTGTACCCGAAGTCGGTGTCATGCTTTGCAAAGGAGTCTTGGTGTTCTCGCAGTAGTTTCTCCATTTGAGACACTTCCTGTTTGGTGTACTGGGATGGGTCCAGTTGCACTTTTTCTAGTAGTTTTCGCCCAATGTCTTCATCATCTGCTTGAGCATTTATGGCTGAGACAGTTACCGTCCAGCCATCTTCTGTAGACGGGGTGAATTGTAAGGGTCCCATGGGGTTCACTTCTGTGGGTAGAGCATATACTCTGGCAAGTTGCGTGCAAGCTTCAAGGGCCACACCTACGTCTGCGGTGTTGTTCAGCCTGACAGGGACTCTTCCGTTCCTCACGATGGCTAGGGTGCGGGCGACTAGTGGGTTTAGCTTACTCCCACTTGGAGCCCTCGGCTCGATTAACACTTCAACTCCTTCAAGCTGTCGGTTGGTGTTAAGAGGTAGGGAAATGACTGTCTCTTTTTCAGCGGGCAAAGTAATCCGGGTACAGCGGGGCACTTTAATGGCTGCTAGAGGTAGTTGTTCCTTTGCCATCTGTTGAAGTCCAACGGTCCGGATTACGCGCTGGAACGCCAGACGAGTCGGTTTATGTTTGGTAACTTTCTGCCAGTACTTGGGCCCTTTTCTTGTCGACAGCATAAGATCCAGGTCTTTCAAGATATTCATTCCGATTATTACTGGGGTCTCGGAGCCGAAGCCTTCCTTGACAATGACGATTCCTCGTTTCCCTTGGTCTTGTCCGCAGGCCTTCGTATCCATCCAGGCGACTCCGGTTACTGGAATGGGTAGGTTATTAGCCGCAATTATCTTAATGGTGGTATCTGGATCACAAGCGGTTCTTGGTTTGAGGTACTTTTCATAAAACTGTTCAGAGATCGTGGTCACTTGCGACCCAGTGTCCATCAATCCTTGCACTGCAACTCCCTCCAGAATAACTTCAAGTGTAGGACTACTTGAGGCAAGAGTATTCCGCTGCTGGCTCTGTTTTTCTACACCCCATTCTCTGTCCCCCCCTGCTGCTCGAACCTCAGCTGCAGGGGTGTCTAGTTTAACGGCGGCCATTGTGGTGAGACCTGGCGTGGTGGCTCTGCTCGTGGATGTAGCTGATATTCTGTTCGTCGTGGTAACTGATGGTTTGTTCGTTGAGGACAACGATTTGCCCTATGGCGAGGGTCACTCACCACATGACCAACACAGTCCCGCGGGACGGCTAGGTTGCATCCGCTGGTCTCTCTGTCGTTCTAGTGTTAACTGTGACACCTGTTGCTGTAAATCTGCTACCATCTGTTTCAGCTCCTCAGTGTCACTGTTGGGCTGTTTAATGTCTAATATGGATCTGCACGCAGCGCTTTGAGTCCCCACATCCATGACGGGTCCCCTAGAACGTTCTATGGCTTCCTGCTTGACTTCAGCCAAGGTGAGAGTCGGCGTCATCCGAATCAAGTCCTGTAGCGTACGGTTAAGGTACTGGTCTCTCAGCCCTATAACGAATTGGTCTCTCAGTACCAGGTCACGAGGAGCTATATTACCCAGTTGTTCCCCTTTTGCACAGACTTGTTCAAGGAGTACCTGAAGGGCATTTGCATATTGGGGAATGTCCTCCCATTCAAGCTGTGTCCGTCTAAAGAACAGGTATCGCAGTGTTCCCTGGTACGTATATACTAAAAGAGACCACCTCATATATAAATGTAGTGAGACACCAGAGGGGATAATACCTTCACACTCATATATATACCGATAGAGAGACACCAGAAGGAGCAATTCCCAATATAACAAATTGTATTGAATCTAAAATAGTAATCACATATAGCAAATATCATATAAGAGTAGTTACAAGAGATACAAATCAGGTGGTGAAACCACCCACGACCCGGTGACCGCAGAAGTAAAAGAACAGAAGCAACAGGACTCTAATATCCAGACCATAAATCAAATATCATGGAGTGCCATACCACAGATAGTGGGCCTGGGTAAGAACATTGTGCACATATGCCTGAGAATATACACAAATAACAACATAGGCCTAAGAAGATGTCAGGCTGGATGCCCCAAAAGAAATAACTATGATGCCTAAATAATGGAGCCCCAACCCACTATTGCACATGTCCCAATGGCCTCAGATAGCCGCACTAGTCCCAATAAGATGCATGTGATGTGGTGGGCACATAATACCTGTAGTCATCGTGGTCTAAGTACGGTCCTGTCGCGTTGAAAACCTCGACGCGCGTTTCACCACACCAACGGTGGCTTCGTCAGGAGGTAGATAAGCGTCGCTAGTGAGTCCCCTTAAATACTGGAGGAGAAATGGTGTGATTACCTCCAGCCTTGTGCGGCGCGCCTCCGCCATGATGCGACACGCCAGTGGAGAGCGGCGCTCAAGGTGCGCGTCATCACGTCACGTGGCCAGGTCATGTGACCAGACCCGCGACCATGGCAACGCGTCACCCCAATAGAGCGCCACCCACCACCGCGCGAAGCAGCGCATGCGCAGTGCGCGCTCAGGCTGGAAGAAGAATAGAAGAAAATAGGCTAGTACACACTACAAACCAGGAAAAAAGAAGACAGAGAAAAAGAAAGAAAGAAAGAGAGCGGGAAAAGAAGAGAGGAGGGGAGTGCTGGTACCCGTAGGTATACAACATGGTACTCTCCCACAATGGGACCCTTAACGGACAAAAAGTATGTTGTGTTTAAGCCCTGTAACCGAAAGAAAATTCATGGTATGGACCGTATATTCACACCGCCTAGATAGTCTAATTGTTATAATAGTAACCACACCATATGTTATTTAACAGATTGTGTGTCCCCAAAACATTGCCTAAACAGGGAAATTAAGGTGGTGCTTACTATTAAATCGTAAATATACATGCCTAATCCCCAAGGAGGTAAGAACTGCAAAAAGTACAATTAACTCCATGTTAATAAGACCATAATAGGTATATCCCAATAGGAGTAGTCTGTCCTTATACTGGGCCATAATATACAATTGCAGTTAATCCCATGATTTGTTATATAAGGGGTCAGAAGACCAAATACTGGTGCAGCCAAGAGGCCAAATCGGCCCCATAGCCTCCACCACAAAGGTCCAAGACATGTATGGACCACAAAATAACATCTTACAACACGACCAAGTATTATCCGGGCCATAATAAATAAATCACAACAAACATTCTGTCCTTGTACTGGGTCATAGTATTCAGCTGTAGTTGGTCCAAATTCTTCCCATGCAGGGCAACAAGTCCATCCGATGGTTTCAACCAGAAGTCTCCTCGACTCCATAAATTCCACCCAGGGTCCGAAACAATGTATAAGCCCCAATACATAGTTACGTAGTGTGACTAAAAATAAAATGAAAAAAGTTAAAATCAAGAACCACAAACACACAATAAAATTTGCGCTTACTTCTTAAATAAAGGACTTGAAGCTTAACGCCTCATTGAGGCCTTTCGGGGCCACTGTATCGAGGCAAACCATCCATTTGGTTTCCCTCTGAAGGAGTTCCTTTTTATAATTGCCTCCTCGGATGCCCAATTGCACCCTATCTATGCCCTTCACCTTAAACAATTTAGGATTGCTGTTGTGGTGGACACGGAAATGTTTCGGTATGGTTTTTAAGATGGACAGATCATCATGAGCCCCTGCAGCATTCCTGATATCCCTAGCATGTTCCAAAATCCTAACCCTCATTTGTCGGGTAGTCATCCCGATATATATTAATCTGCACGGGCAGTATGCATAATACACCACCATATCCGTGGTACAGGAAATGTGATGTGTGATCCTATATGACCTAGAGGCATCACTATTATTGAATGTGAAGGACCTCTCGACGTACTGACATGCAGAGCAGTCACCACATCGAAAGGACCCCCAAATCGGACCTGCACGTGCAGAAAAATGGGACTTCTGTACTGCCACGTAATGACTACGTGTCAGTAAGTCCCTTAGATTTTTTGACCATCTCCACGTCACCAAGGGGTGGTCGGGTAGGCAGCTGCTGAGGTCATCAGCTCACAAGATGGGCCAGTATTTGCACAAGATGTCCATAATGTTGGTCCATCTCGAATTAAAAGTAGTGACTAGTCTGACAGAATCGTCGTGTTGTTTATGCACCTTCCTTTTAACCAGCAATTCATCCCTCTGTGTCCCTACAGCTCTCCTATACCCTTTCCGTATGTATTTGTGGTTGTAACCACGTTGCTGTAAGTGCCTCGTGAGAGTGCCTGCCTGATTCTGGAACTTAGTATCATCAGAGCAGATGCGTCTCATACGGAGGAATTGCCCCACCGGTATCACCCTAGTCACCTGGGGATGGTGTGCCGACGAGGCATGAAGGAGGGCATTTACCGCCGTGTTCTTACGATAAACATCAGTAGTCAAATATCCACTCTCGTCTATTTGTATCAAGACGTCAACAAACTCCACTTCATGCTTACTGTATTTGTAGGTAAGCTTGATATTGTATGGATTACACAGGTCAACAAAAAAAATTTTTTTTTCTGGTGTCCAAAATATTTTAATGAATTTGGGGTATTTTTGGGGTGCTGATTCTGAATATGCTATCAGTTTTGCCAGATTGGCTCAAGTTTTTGACATTTTTGGTATCTTATTTATAGCACTTGTTGGTAAATGCGACGCATCATCTCATTAATTTCTTTGGATTAGTACTTGAACTGAGCAGTTCTCAATATAGTTTTGTGTTAATTAGTGTTCTAAAAGTTTGTTCATAGCTTGATTTTTGCACTAACTTTATGTTGTTGTCTGTTTTCCAGTGAAAAGCATGAACTCATCAAGAAGAAGTTGTCTTAACGATCCAGACTCATTCTGTTACATTTGTGGTGAATACACACTGCCAAAACATAGAAGAAACATAACAGACTTCGTAAAAAAAAGTGTATTTTGCCTATTTTGGGGTTATGCTTGGGGACCAAGACAAGTTTTGGGCACCACACATAGTGTGCAAAGCATGTATCGAATTATTACGAAAATGGAGCAAAGGACAAAGAAAAAGCTTCAAATTTGGTGTTCCAATGGTGTGGAGAGAGCCAAAAAATCATCATGATGACTGTTATTTCTGTGCAGTGCAAGTGCAAGGATTCAATAAGCATAAGAAACGAAAATGGGAGTAACATGGAATCTGCAAGAAGGCCTGTCCCTCATTGTGAAGATGTGCCTGTACCTGTATTTACCATAAATAACAGTCATCATGATGATTTTTTGGCTCTCTCCACACCATTGGAACACCAAATTTGAAGCTTTTTCTTTGTCCTTTGCTCCATTTTCGTAATAATTCGATACATGCTTTGCACACTATGTGTGGTGCCCAAAACTTGTTTTGGTCCCCAAGCATAACCCCAAAATAGGCAAAATACACTTTTTTTACGAAGTCTGTTATGTTTCTTCTATGTTTTGGCAGTGTGTATTCACCACAAATGTAACAGAATGAGTCTGGATCGTTAAGACAACTTCTTCTTGATGAGTTCATGCTTTTCACTGGAAAACAGACAACAACATAAAGTTAGTGCAAAAATCAAGCTATGAACAAACTTTTAGAACACTAATTAACACAAAACTATATTGAGAACTGCTCAGTTCAAGTACTAATCCAAAGAAATTAATGAGATGATGCATCGCATTTACCAACAAGTGCTATAAATAAGATACCAAAAATCTCAAAAACTTGAGCCAATCTGGCAAAACTGATGACATATTCAGAATCAGCACCCCAAAAATACCCTAAATTCGATGAAATATCTTTGGCACCAAAAATGCTGTTGACCAGTGTTATCATTTAGATCAGTCATAAATGAAATCAGTGATGTTTCGGAACCCTGCCATATAAACAGTATATCATCGATATACCTGGACCATGAGACCACGGCAGAGAAGTCCCCCATTTCATAGACCACCTCTTTCTCCCACAGCCCCAGGAACAAATTCGCGTATGAGGGTGCGCAAGTTGCCCCCATCGCTGTTCCCTGGAGCTGTAGGAAAAATCTGTCCTTAAATGTAAAAAAATTATGAGTCAAAATAAATCTCAAAAGGTCCAGAATGAAGATAATCAAATAATCATCTAAATTGGTCATTTCTAGGAAGGACCTCGATGCCGTGATCCCATGGTCGTGGAATATCGATGTATATAGTGACTCGACGTCACAAACCACTAGAAACATGTCTCGTTCTAATTGTATGTTGTTTAGACATGTCAAAATATCTGTGGTGTCCTTGATGAAGGAAGGCAGGGTTTCTACACAGCGCTGAAGGTAAAAATCAACAAAACGGCAAATGGCCTCATTGATGCCCCCTATCCCCGAGACGATAGGGCGACCCGGTGGGTCATCCCTATCTTTGTGAATTTTAGGTAATAGGTAGAACGTTGGAACCGCCGGCATATCAGTAACCAGACCCTCCAACATTCTACCCGTGATGATACCTTCCTGACAAGCACGCTGTAACATATCATCAAGCTCCATCTTAAACGGAACTAATGGGTTGCTGTCAAGTCTCATGTAACACTGTTTATTGTGTAGTTGTCGGAAATAGTGTTGAGCATTCCGATACTGCAAGTATCGGGTATCGGCCGATACTTGCTGTATCGGAATTCCGATACCGAGATCCGATATTTTTGTGATATCGGGTATCGGTATCGAAACAACATTAATGTAAAAATGTGTAAAAGAGAGAATTAAAATAAAAAATATTGCTATACTCACCTCTCCGACGCAGCCTGCACCTTACCGAGGGAAGCGGCAGCGTTCTTTGTTTAAAATTCGCGCTTTTCTTTCCTTTACGTGAGTCCCGGCTTGTGATTGGTTGCGTGCCGCCCATGTGACCGGGACGCAACCAATCACAGCAAACCGTGACGTAATTTCAGGTCCTTCAGGATTTTAAAATTACGTTCCGGCGTTGTGATTGGTTGCGTCGCAGTCACATGGGCGACGCAACCAATCACAAGCCGTGACGTCACGGGAGGCTGGACACGCGCGCATTTTAAAATGGGCGCGTGTCCAGCCTCCCGTGACGTCCCGGCTTGTGATTGGTTGCGCCGCGATCAACCAATCACAAGCCGGGAGGCTGGACACGCGCCCATTTTAAAATTTTAAAATGCGCGCGTGTCCAGCCTCCCGGCTTGTGATTGGTTGACCGCGGCGCAACCAATCACAAGCCGGGACGTCACGGGAGGCTGGACACGCGCCCATTTTAAAAAGCGCGCGTGTCCAGCCTCCCGTGACGTCACGGCTTGTGATTGGTTAATGGCGGCCATGTTGCCGGGACGCGGACCAATCACAGCAAGCCGTGACGTAATTTCGTCACGGCTTGCTGTGATTGGTCCGCGTCCCGGCAACATGGCGCCGTGACCAATCATAAGCCGGGACGTCACTGGAGGCTGGACACGCGCGCTTTTTAAAATGGGCGCGTGTCCAGCCTCCCGTGACGTCCCGGCTTGTGATTGGTTAATGGCGGCCATGTTGCCGGGACGCGGACCAATCACAGCAAGCCGTGACGTAATTTCGTCACGGCTTGCTGTGATTGGTCCGCGTCCCGGCAACATGGCCGCCCTGACCAATCACAAGCCGGGACTTCACGTAACCAAGTAAAAGCGCGAATTTTAAACAAACAACGCTGCCGGTTCCCTCGCTGAGGTCCAGGCTGCGTCGGAGAGGTGAGTATAGCGATATTTTTTATTTTAATTCTTTCTTTTACACATTTATATGGATCCCAGGGCCTGAAGGAGAGTTTCCTCTCCTTCAGACCCTGGGAACCATCAGGAATACCGTCCGATACTTGAGTCCCATTGACTTGTATTGGTATCGGGTATCGGTATCGTATTGGATCCGATACTTTGCCGGTATCGGCCGATACTTTCCGATACCGATACTTTCAAGTATCGGACGGTATCGCTCAACACTAGTCGGAAAGCCTCGCGCTCATACATAGCACAAGGCCAGATCACAACATTTCCCCCTTTATCTGCAGGTTTGATGACCACCTGTTTAAGATTACGTAGTTCCCCAATAGCTCTATTTTCCAGGGAGGTTAGGTTATATGAAAGTCTGTCCTCTGGAATTTGCTCCATGTCTCTCTTTACCAATTTTAAAAAAATATCCACATTGGAGCAGGTACCTGGAGGGGGGAAATGTTGCGATCTGGGGTGCAGATACGTTGGAAAGCGCGGGTCCTCCGGTGCAGCCTGTTCAGCAAGTAGCGCCTCCAAATCTGCCAGGGCCTGTTGTTCTGTATCAACAGGAGAAATAGTTTTAGATTGGTTAATGAAAAAATTTTTAAAAGAAAGTTTTCTGGCAAAAAGCTCAAGATCCTTCACCATGGTGAAGTAATTAAACCTAGCTGATGGTGCAAAAGACAGGCCTTTTTCCAACACCCGGTTTTGTGCAGGGGTTAGTGATCTTTCAGATAAATTAATTACCTGCAAATTTAACGCCCTCTCCTGTTCTGTCTTTTGTGGTAGGTGCGTGTACGCATTGGAGGGAGTGGGGTTACGGGTGTATTGGAGATGTTTTCGATCCTGTTTCCCTCTCCAACCCCACTCCTTCTTCCTAAAAAATGTTCTCCACATTGTTCCTCAGACAGAGATGATGTTATTGAAGATGAACGTGATGCAGTTCTAGAGTGTGTCTTTTTGTATTGCCCCCTATATACCCTATTCGACGAATAGTCTTGTACGTCACGTTGAAATTTCCGGACCTTAGTAGCTTGTATTTCTTTTTCCCATTTAATGAGGTCACCCTCTAGATCCTTATCAAATTTAGCACAATCCTCCACTGTCAATGAGGATTGAATTTTAGTTTTCAGGATATCAATCTCACTCTCCACACTTTCTAAAGCTTTCCGGTCAGAGCCGATCAACAATTCCAGCAGGGTGAGTGAACATTTAGTAAGAGTTTCCTCCCATCTGCTGGAGAAGGTGGGATCACTAACATCCAATGTAGGATAGATTTGGATCCTCAAACCCCTCGGGACAATGTCCTTTTGGAGATAATTTTCTAAGGCCACCTTATTCCACCACAACTTAGTTCGTTTTTTGAGCAAATCCTTAATTTTAAGCTTCAAGTCCTTAACATCACTGCTTTCAATATCTGCGTCCACCTTGTTACCAAATAGAGATCCTAACTGTGGGATCCAGTTTTTGTCACGCTTTCTAAAATCCATGTACTCTGTATTAGAGGCATCTGAAACACAGACAAAATATGAATATATACTAAAAGAGACCACCTCATATATAAATGTAGTGAGACACCAGAGGGGATAATACCTTCACACTCATATATATACCGATAGAGAGACACCAGAAGGAGCAATTCCCAATATAACAAATTGTATTGAATCTAAAATAGTAATCACATATAGCAAATATCATATAAGAGTAGTTACAAGAGATACAAATCAGGTGGTGAAACCACCCACGACCCGGTGACCGCAGAAGTAAAAGAACAGAAGCAACAGGACTCTAATATCCAGACCATAAATCAAATATCATGGAGTGCCATACCACAGATAGTGGGCCTGGGTAAGAACATTGTGCACATATGCCTGAGAATATACACAAATAACAACATAGGCCTAAGAAGATGTCAGGCTGGATGCCCCAAAAGAAATAACTATGATGCCTAAATAATGGAGCCCCAACCCACTATTGCACATGTCCCAATGGCCTCAGATAGCAGCACTAGTCCCAATAAGATGCATGTGATGTGGTGGGCACATAATACCTGTAGTTATCGTGGTCTAAGTACGGTCCTGTCGCGTTGAAAACCTCGACGCACGTTTCACCACACCAACGGTGGCTTCGTCAGGAGGTAGATAAGCGTCGCTAGTGAGTCCCCTTAAATACCCTGGTACGTAGTAGGCCCATAGGTCTTTTCCAGTACCCGCACCAAATCCTCCAACGCACGCTGCCCCCTGACCGTCTCCAGTCTGACTGTCGTCCATGCCTCCCCCTCTAGCGTCAGTACCGCCATTTCTGCCAAGGTCTTAGGGTCAATATTATACATTTCTCCCAGTATCCGCACTTGTTCCGCCCACTCTGGTACGGGGTAGTTTCGCCCGCCAAACTTCCTGACCAGGTTTACAATGGACACCGGCGGCGGTTTCTGACTGTACACTGGGCCTGGGTGGGAATCTTGCTGGGCACAGATCCTGCCGACTACTCCAGATGAAGTGTCCGAGGGCAAAGCCGCCCATGCATATCCATGATCTGGCCCAGCAAAACCTCCACACTCAGATTCCATCTTAACAAACGTATCTTTACTGTAAGGGTACCGTCACACAGTGGCATTTTTATCGCTACGATGGCACGATTCGTGACGTTGTAGCGATATCGTTACGATCTCGCAGTGTCTGACACGCTACTGCGATCAGGCACCCAGCTGAGAATCGTACGTCGTAGCAGATCGTTTGAAACTTTCTTTCGTCGTTGGATCTCCCGCTGTCATCGCTGGATTGTTGTGTGTGACACCGATCCAACGATGCGTTCGCTGGTAACCAGGGTAAACATCGGGTTACTAAGCGCAGGGCCGCGCTTAGTAACCCGATGTTTACCCTGGTTACCAAAAAAAACAAACCGTACATACTCACCATCTGATGCCCGTCAGGTCCCTTGCCGTCTGCTTTCCGCTCTTACTGTCTGCCGGCCGGAAAGTGAGAGCAGATCACAGCGGTGACGTCGCCGCTGCGCTCTGCTCTCACTGTACGGCCGGATCTCAGTGAGAGCAGGAAGCAGACGGCAAGGGACCTGACGGGCATCAGATGGTGAGTATGTACTGTTTGTTTTTTTTTACTTTTACGCTGGTAACCACGGTAAACATCGGGTTACTAAGCGCGGCCCTACGCTTAGTAACCCGATGTTTACCCTGGTTACCCGGGGACTTCAGCATCGCTCCAGCGCCGCGATTGCAACGTGTGACCGCAGTCTACGACGCTGGAGCGATACTCATACGACGCTGCGACGTCACGAATCGTGCCGTCGTAGCGATGTAAATGGTACTGTGTGACGGTACCCTTATACATTTTTCTTAACACAGCAGAACACAATAATAGACAATACAAAGTATGCTTATTCACAGAAATAACGTGTAATAACAAACTATCCCTCACTGTCCCTATCCACACATTACCAGTTCCTTTGCTCCAAGAGGTTATCTTCCCACGTCGCAGGCCTGTCTGTCACTGCAGGCAGACGCTCCGGCCGAAGAGAAAAACAGGGATTAAACAAACTCTGTCTCTCAGGTCCAGACTGTAGTCCTTGGGGTTCAGCAGGTAAGGGTGGAATGTTCGGCCTCTCAACAGAGGACCCGCTTACAGTTCATAGGCTCCAGAATCTGTGAATATGTCACCGCTGAGTGCTCCGCAGTGTGGGAGCTGGGAACAATCTGGATGTCAGCTTCAAAGAGAGAGAGGTCATCCAGGCAATCTTTTATATCGCATCTACAGGAGGACGCCAGCACACACAGACTTCTCTCTGCACCCAAACGTTTCCCGGGCTCTCTCTTTTCCTCCCCTTCCTGTTCACATGACACAACAGGGGGAAGTTTAGCCAATACAGATTGCTTCTCTGTAATCACATTCGGCATAGGTATCACTTCTGGCCACACGGGGGCAGTGTCTGTCACAGATTCTATGTCAATGATAACAGAACAGTCACAGCCGGCCAGCTCACTACAAGGTCACCATATGGAGAACTTGGGACGCAGTATGAAGAAGTGGAGGACAGTAAAGGGAAGTGGGGGGGCAGTATGGAGATTGGATGTTGACTGGCAACAACCTTACCATTGTTAATAAAGTCCTCCCATTTAACTTTTTTATTCATTAAATGTTTATATATATGCATGTAATGTTGTGCAGTGTATTAATATACTCACCTACTACTGATCTCTCCTGTGTGTGGCACCGTTCTTCTCTGCTTCTTTGACATCACGGCTCTGCAGCCTGGGTAACGCTGCAGCTCTTAGGCTACTTTCACACTTGCGCTTACCTGATCTGCGGAGGTCTGCGGACTTCCTCTGTGAAGTCCCGCCCTCGGCCGCACCTCCGCCGCTAGCTCCGCCTACTTCTGCATGCGGCCAGCATGCGACCTCCGTACCTATCTTTAACATTAGGTACGCAGGTCGTGCTGCTGTATGCGGATGCTGCCGCATGCGTCGTTTTGACGATGCGGCGACCAGCGTAGGACGCAGACTGTAGCATTTTTTTTTCCGCATCGTCAAAACGACGCATGCGGCAGCATCCGCATACAGCTGCATGACGCGTACCTAATACAGACGCGTACCTAATGTTAAAGATAGGTACGGAGGTCGCATGCGGCCGCATGCAGAAGTAGGCAGAGCTAGCGGCGGAGGTGCGGCCGAGGGCGGGGCTTCACGGAGGAAGTCCGCAGCCTGCCGCAGATCAGGTAAATGCAAGTGTGAAAGTAGCCTTAATGATGAGGCTCCATAGGATTTCATTGTAAAAGAGACTGCTTGCTCACGCATAGAGCACAGGAAGAGCTAGTCACAATTGCAGTGACGTTACTCAAGCAGAAAAGATCAGCACTCTCCACCACAGAAAGAAGCCGTAGTTGAGCATATTAATACTCTCACAGTACATTACATGCATATATAAGCACATTTAATAAGACTATGAGTGCCTATTTATATACATACCGGGAGTAAGTTTATGTGATACAAATGTATAGGCTGCTGACCTGACATTGTAAGGCTGGTTTCACACTTGCGTTTTTTGCCGCTGCGTTTTAGCGCTAAAAAACGCATGTGTTTTTTTCTATACTTAACATTAAAAACGCATGCGTTTTTGCATGCGTTTTTTGCATGCGTTTTGACGCGTTTTTGGCAACGCATGCTTTTTTTATGCATGCGTTTAGTTGCAGAAATGCAACCTGTAGTAATTTCTAGCGGCGTTTTTTTGCCGCAAAAATGCATGCGTTTTTTCGCGGCAAAAAAATGTATTGCTGTCTATGTAAACGCATGCGTTTTTAAGCACATGCATTTGTGTTGTGAATTTGGTTTCTGGGCTCCCCCGGTGGTTACTGGTGGTACTGAACTTGTGTGCTTCATCTCCTCTGTTCACCTGTTTCCATCAGGATGTGGGAGTTTCTATTTAGCCTTGCTCCTCAGTCATTTCTATGCCGGCCAACAATGTTACCAGAAGCCTTTCTGTTGCATGTTCCTGCTCCTAGACTACTATCAGCTAAGTTGGACTTGTAGTCCTAAGATTGTTTTGCATTTTTGTTCCAGTTCTCTGTTTTTGAATATTTCTGAGGCTGGAAGCTCTTGTGAGCTGAAATTGCCACTCTGGTGTCATGAGTTTATATTAGAGTCTTAAAGTAATTTCAGGATGGTGTTTTGAAAGGGTTTTCAGCTGACTGTGAAGTTCCCTTTTCTGTCTTCCTACTATCTAGTAAGCGGACCTCAATTTGCTAAACCTATCTTCATACTTCGTATGTCATTTTCCTCTAAAATCACCGACAATATATGTGGGGGCTACTGTCTGCCTTTTGGGGAAAATTTCTCTAGAGGTAAGCCAGGTCTGTATTTTCCTCTGCTAGGGTCAGTCAGTCCTCCGGCTGGCGCTGGGCGTCTAGGGATAAAACGTAGGCACGCTACCCGGCTACTGTTAGTTGTGCGGTAGGTTTAGCTCACAGTCAGCTCGAGTTCCCATCTTCCAAGAGCTAGTCCTTTTGTATGCTTTACTACGGTCTCTTGCCATTGAGAACCATGACACATTTGCATGCGTTTTTAAACGCATGCGTTTCTATAGAAAAACACAAGAAAACACAAGAAAAAACAAGAAAACCCTATCCCTAACCCTAACCTTAGGGTTACTAGGGATCCTAACCCTAACCCTAACCCTAAGGTTAGGATCCCTAGTAACCCTAGGGATCCTAACCCTAACCCTAGGGATCCTAACCCTAACCCTAACCCTAGCTAGGGTTAGGATCCCTAGGGTTAGGGTTAGGGTTAGGATCCCTAGGGTTACGGTTAGGGTTAGGATCCTAACTCTTAGGGTTAGGGTTAGGATCCCTAGGGTTAGGGTTAGGGTTAGGATCCCTAGGGTTAGGGTTAGGGATAGGGTTAGGATCCCTAGGGTTAGGGTTAGAGTTAGGATCCCTAGGGTTACTAGGGATCCTAACCCTAACTCTAACCCTAACCCTAGCTATTTCTGTTTATAGTGAGTTTTCTAGTTGATTTTGATGATTGACAGCTGTCACACACTTGTCATCATGCGTTTCAAAAACGCAGGAAAAAACGCTTGTAAACGCGTCAAAACGCCGCGTTTTTTTATCACATGCAAAAACGCATGCGTCTAAAAAACGCAGCATTTAAACGCGTTTACATGCGTTTTTGCACCAAATGCGTTTGCGTTAAAAACGCTGCGTTTTTAAACGCAAGTGTGAAACCAGCCTAATTGATGGCTGTACTAAACTTAGTGCAGCTTTCATGTACTGATAGTTGTGTAGGGGATGCAAATGTGTATATTGTTCCCTCTTCTCCCCAACCCCTTTAAGTATGTCTTATTGATGTGTTCGTGCACAGTGGCACTGCCACACATAAAGTGTAATGTCACCGTGTACAAGAGCATTGCTATACTGATGTATATTGCTCTGTATTCATATATATGTTTGCCATGCACACTTTATGTTAGGGAAAGTTTGTTCCTGGGCCTAGTATAATGATAGGGGCGTAGTGTCCATAGTCAGCCATTAGAGGGGGGCACTGTTACATCTAGTTAGAGTAGGAGGGGCACAGTGTATAAGTATAGTGTAGCTTCCTGCTTTTAGTGAGTTGGAGTCAGGGCCTGAGCACTCGTGCAGCTCACAGGGCTGTCTGTCCAGAAGTCGCTGTGCCCCGCAACATTTAAGAAGGGGCCCAGCATAGATCAGCTGCAAGGAAAGGATTCCTCTAGGAGGAAAAGAGAACAGAAGGGTTGCAGATGCAGCTGAAGGAAGTCTGTCCCCATAGAGCAAGAAGACAGGTCAGCACGGTCACTACACACGAGATGTGGCACGAGATCTTTGCCTGGGCGGCAGTACTTAAAACAGGAGTGAAGCGGTATAGGACTCCCCCATGTGAGGCAAGAATTCCGGATGGAATAGATTCTGCGGAACTGAAAGAAGCGGTCTGACCCGGGGCTGAATATGGAGAAGGAAAAGACAGATCAGGGACAGAGAAAAATGTGTTGTGTGCGTTACCTGAAGTGCCTGTAATTGATCAAGCTGTGCTGAGTAAAGATTGTTGTTGAAGTTAACCCGGAGTGTGTCTCTTTTATTCCGGAGCCATCTGTGAGGAAACCATCCCCATACCGGGCAAGTACAGATGGTGCAGAAACCCAGCACAGAGGTAACACAGCGGAGAAAAGTGAACTTTTATGGGGGAACGGGCCAGGGAGCCATACAAGGATTACTGTCGGCCATGACTATCACTCTATCACCCCCTGGCCCTTCCTTCAGTTGTTCTGATCATTTACACATGTATTAATAGATGACTGGTCAGAGGTTGTCACCCAGTTGAGGTGGTCACTAGTGATGAGCGAGCACTAAAATGCTCGGGTGCTCGTTGCTTGGGTCGAGCAGACTGGTATACTCGGGTACTCGGCCAGAACAACGAGCCCAATGTAAGTCTATGGGAGACCCGAGTATTTTTACCGCGATCCCCCCAGGGGTCCTTTTAAGGTCTTAAAATGTCTGAAAATCATGGAAACACTGCTCAAATGACGCAGGAACATCATGGGGATTTCCCCTGGAAGCATTCCTGACCCCTAGTTCACAGCTTTAAATAATGTTTTCCAAGATTCATGCCATTTTTCCCGGTGCCACAAAAAACACACTGAAACTAAACCAAAACGGATTTTGCTGGGAAATATGTTAAGGTACATCCTTTGCAGGTTAATGACTTGCCTGTAAGGCCAAATATTTAACCCCAGACTGAAAATTTCCTCCCCCACTTAGGCTTAGTTCAGATGCAGCCTTTTTGAAGCGTTTTAACTTTAACATTGCTTTGAACCACTACAAATGCATTCACTGGGAAATGTCATTGTAACTTTTAACAACTCTAGCTGGCCATGTGGTGTGTGACACTTAAGCAGACCCATCTTCTTTCATTTATGAAGGAGGGACTCTTAAAGTCACAGAGCCTATTTTTACTGATGCATCAGGCAGCATTAATCTTCTTAAAGGGCCATTATTAAACAGTGGGTCTCCTAAACTGTTGTAGCCTATGCTGTGAGTGGATAGGCTGTCAAGAATTATGACGCACCACAATACCCCTTTGATAAGATATCCAGGAGGGCCTCCTGAAAAAAATGTTGCATTGAATGCAAGGCCTGACCTGCTACCAATTCATATCCACCCCAATAAGCCTTGTAACCCACATACTGGATGGTCACCGCTGTGCTTTCGCTTTACGGCCGGCAGTCAGTCAGTGCGGGAAGCAGACGGCAAGGGATCTGACGGACACCGGAATGTAAGTATGTACTGTTTGGTTTTTTTTACATTTACACCGGTAACCAGGGTAAACATCGGGTTACTAAGCTCGGCCCAGCGCTTAGTAACCCGATGTTTACCCTGGTTACCCGGGGACTTCGGCATCGTTGGTCACTGGAGAGCTATCTGTGTGACAGCTCCCCAGCGACCACACTACGACTTACCAATGATCACGGCCAGGTCGTATCGCTGGTCGTGATCGTTGGTAAATCGTTTTGTGAGACGGTACCCTAAGAACTGTTTGTGAAGCGAATAAACACACATTTCTCAAGATTGTATCACTATGAGCATTGTCTGTTACATCTGTAAATGTTTTACAAGAAATGCAGCTATGTGATTGTCTGAATGCATTCGGTATACAGCATTTTAATCTGGATTCCAAATAGTCATTTGTATATTCGCCATTTGCACATTTGAGGCAGCCAAAGTTATGGCTCTCAAGGAGAGAAACTTATATAGTGGACAAAGAAATATTTGTAATGAACTACTGAGCCAAACTAACAGCATTGCTTTATCAAATTTATATGAAGTGTACTGTGTCCAATGTGAGCAACCAGGCAACACAAAAAGGAGCTTTTCAAGTGAGCTCTTTAAGGTACACAAATGTTATGAAGTCTTTGCCAACAAGGATGTGATTTCACCAATGGGGGGTACCTTTTATAAAAATATACTATTGCCATTACAGCCCCCCTTGCTCAAAATTCTGTGGCCTATAAAAGTACAGAACATGTTCACCCAGGTCATGTCATTGGGGATAAGGAAGAGACACTGCAGGAAACAGAGTTAATGTAGGGGTGTGGGTCTCTGAGACTTGTAATGGAGGGCATGAGCTGACAAACAATTCCCCAATGTGGGGTCCTTTTTTACTAAATAAAATAGTGCCATCACATCCCCCTTGCCCAAAATTCACCATACAGAGCAGGTTCTGCGCACTGCAGTGCCAAAATGTTCACATCCTGTTGTGGTCAGAGCAAATAACAGCTGATCAGTGATTTTGCCAGGTATAGGACCTCAACTGAGCTAATATTGTAACTGAACAAACCCATTAAATAATACTGTCCTTGCTACAAATTCTATTTCCATGGAAAGAAACCACATACAGTATATAGAAGTCTTTGTGGCTCTTGTTTCAAAATAAAAATAAACAACGCAGAATTACTATAGCTACTGGGAGATTAATTACTGGAAATCCATCTTCATTATTATTACTATTACCATCTTCATTACTGCATCTACAGCAATAGATGCCTGCAGGGCTTTAGAATACATGCTCCAGATGCTAATCACAACTTTTACTTTATGGAAGCTAAATATTAGATTTTATACAACATAAAAAGAAGATAAACCATTAACAGGTTAGAAATATGTAAAATGTATACTATTATACAGCAGTAAGAAATGTTATATAATATATAGATAAATAAATAAAAAATAACATTATAATAAAAAATAACTATTATAGGCGTTGCACAGTTTTCTCTATTGATTTATATCACCTACCGAGGAACTCATATACTGTAATTACATAACCATGTAATATACTGTAGATGGATTGGTAAATTTAGGTTAATAAAAGTTTGGTAGATTAATGATGGGATTAATCAAAATGTCTGTATTATTGCTCTCTACACTGTGTGCACAATTATTACCTGAGTAGTTTGACTATATCATAATTTGTATGCAGATTAGACAACTCCAACCTGCATAAATTTGAATGATAATTAGTTTAAAGGTTATGGGGTGATGTATATTTGTGTAATGAGGGAAATAGTGACCTAGGGATATCACCACCCATTATCAAGGTGTGCAGAATTATTAGGCAGCTTGTTTTCCTCAGGCAAAATGGGCCAAAAATTTATTTGACACTGAAGAAGTCAAAAATTGTTAAAAGTCTTACAGAGGCATGAAAAACCTATAATATGACACACAACGTGTATAATATAAACAATTCATATGTTATTAATAAAGTATATCACAAATCATTACACATTGAATTGAAAAGGGGGAGAAAACAACCCACTACTCATGCTTCTGTATGAGATAACATTAGGTAATATCCTACAAGTGAAATGCTTGTTGTAAGGTTTGTACCAGTCACTTACACTTTATTTCTATGAGCATCTACTCAAAAATAACACATTCTTAAAAGGCAAATAAAAAAGTAAAAAAAAAGAAAACAACCCGACAAAGAACTCGGACAAATATAATAAATGTGGATAAAAATGCACAGGAGGTGGGTAAAAAAATGAAAAAATGTGAATAATCACAGTATGGCATCATCCAACAACACAGTCGCAAAAAAAAGTGTTGCAAAAAAAAGACGCAGATTAGGCTACTTTCACACTTGCGTTTTATGTTTTCCGTCGATGTGCAGTTGAATGAGAGAGAGAGAGTGAGAGAGAGAGAGAGAGACTTTTTACGGATCTGAAAATCCTTCCGAGCGGATCTGAAAATCCTTCCGGGCATGCTCAGAAGGGAAAAACTGGATCCGTCGCTGGATTCCTGTGTGTGACGGTCAGCGACGGATCATGCGTCCATAGGCTTCCATTGTAGCCGACGACGGGCAGCGCAGGATGCGTCGCTGACCGATTTTCCGACGTGCACAAAAAACGTTACAATGAACGTTTTCTCTGCACGATGGACCGCTATTTTACGACGGATCCAGTGCACGACGGATGAAACGGATGGCCATCCGTCACAATCCATCGCTAATACAAGTCTATGGGAAAATGCAGGATCCTGCAAATTTTAAAATGACGGATCTGAAAAGATGGAAGTGTGAAAGAGGCCTTACCTGTCAAAGATTTGAGAAGAATCAAACGTGAAGCAACCAGGAACCCATTAGCCTCCAGTGCTGTCATATTCAAGAACTGTAACCTCCCAGGTGCCGAGAAGTACAAAGTGTTCATTGTTCAGAGATATGGCCGAGATAAGTAAGGCTGAAACACAACCACCAATGAACAAGACACAGAAGTGAAAACAAAAAGACTGGGCCAAGAAATATGTGAAGGTAGGTTTTCCAAAGGTATTATGGACTATTGAGATGATAGTGAGTCTTAATGGACCAGATGGATTGGCCCATGGCTAGACCAGTAAAGCGCATAGACCTCCAACTCGGACACAGATAAGGTGGAGGTGGGTTATTACTATGCCCTGGTATTATTACTGTAAATATGAGCTGGTTGGGCCTTTTCGAGTTGAAAATGAACTCATAATCAACTTTCAAATCTTCCGCTCGTTTTTAGAAGACATCTTCTGCAAGTAGTGATAGAGAAAAAAGTGTGCATCTTTCAAGAAAGGGGAAGATACCGGAAGAGAGAAAGGTTGAATATTTTTGTTAGGTAAGAGATGACAGCAGGGGAAAGGGAGTGGAGGAGATATGACGGAATGGGGTCACTGGTGCAAGTGGTCGGGTGAGAAGATGCAAGGTGTCTGATTACTTCTTCTTCTGTAACTGGTTCAAAGTCAGAGAGTGAACTAGATGCAATGGGGGAGGGGGGAAAGTGCATATTATGAAGGGATTGGGAGATAATATCCTGTCGGATGTGGTCAATTTTTTCTTTGAAGTAATTGACCAGATCGTCAGCGCGGAGATCCGTGGTTGGAGCCTGCACTCTTGGGTTGAGTAGGGAATGAAAAGTGTCAAAGAGACATTTAGGGTTATTGAACAGTGAGGTGATGAGGGTATTAAAATAGGTTGTTTGGAGAAGTGAAGGGCAGAGTTGTATGTTTTAAGCATGAACTTATAATGGATGAAATCTTTGGGTAGATTAGATTTTCTCCACAGACGTTCAGCACACCTGGAGCACAGCTGCAGGAAACGTGTTTGCAGCGTGTGCCACGGTTGTCGCCATCTGTGCCGAGTTGTTCTATGTATAGAAGGTGCAATTTCATCCATGGCACTTTGCCGGGTTTCATTGTAATGCTTCAGTGCAGATGGAGGAGATAGGGGCCAATGAGGACTGCAAGTTCTTCAGAAGTTTCTGAGTGTTAATGGCCTGTATGTTTCTATAAGTGTGCAAAGTAGGGGTGACCTGAGCGAGATGGCAGTTCTTGATAGAGAATGAAAGAAAGTTGTGGTCAGAGAGCGGGAGAAGGGATTTTGTGAAATCGTCCACTAAGCAAAGCCGGGAGAAGACCAAGTCGAGGGAGTTACCGTCTTCATGCGTTGGAGAGTTAGTATGCGAGAGACCGAAAGAGGAGGTTAGAGATAAAAGGTGAGAAGCAGATGGGGAGAGGGAAAAAGCAATGGGGATGTTGAAATCACCCATGATATGGGTGGGGATGTCACACAAGAGAAAGTGTGGAAGCCAGGTGGCAAAGTGATCCAGGAACTGATGAGAGGGGCCAAGAGGACCATACACCACCGCCACTCGCATGGTGAAGGGGATGTAGAGTCTGACAGCATGGACTTCAAAAGAAGGGAAGACAAGTGAGGGTATTTGGGGATAACTTGGTACATTTCGTTGATAGGAGCAGGCCAACGCCTCCACCTACTCTGTTGTCCAATCTTGGGGTATGAGAAAAGTGTAGTCCACTATATGAAAGAGCAGCAGCAGAGGTGGTGTCAGACTGCTGGATCCAGGTTTCAGTAGGAGCCAGGAGGTTAAGAGAATTAGAAAGGAGGAAGTCATGGATGAAAGGGAGTTTATTACACACAGAGTGAGAATTCCAAAGAGCACAATTGAAAGAGGCAGAAGGCATGCATGGGATATTAATAAGGTTACAGGGATTTCTGAGTAGCAGTTGGGAGGTTAGACTTGCTATAACATGGGGGGGCCAGGGTTGGGAAGGATGTCTCCAGTGCCTAGGAGAAGGAGGATAGAAAGAATGAGCAGATGGTTAAGTGATTTGTGAGAGCGTCTCTTGTGTTGGATGGTGGGACTGAATGGATCTGCGCTGTTAAGCAATGTGAGCAGAGCGTGAGTGCTATACATAGGAGAGGAAAGGACTAAGAGGCCGATATGTATAGAGTGTAAAGAGTTAATGCTAGGGCGGTGAATGTGAGTGAATGCAGCAGCCAGGATATAATTTATACAAATGCATATTGTGAATATTTGTTCTGTTCCAAAGGAACAGGGAATAGATTTATGTAATTGTCTTACCTGTCTCCTGCCCTGTCTAACTGCCATGTTGTAACTGCCAGTACTTTGATAAATGTACTTCGATTAAATGTGCACGAATAAAAGTGCACAAATGCTCTCCTGCACGAATGCTTCCCCAAACTATGTCTAAATTTATAGGAGGCTAGCTCTTAGATCTTACTTTTTTTCTCTCCTTAGCTATCAAACTAAGTTGAGACAGCAGGACACAATAAATGTAGTGAACAGATAAACAAATGTCCAGGCCTTCATGGATCATAAATCACTTTGAAAACAGTTATATGCCTCTCTGCATAAGGGACAAGCAGAAGTAAGTTCAATAGCTATATACAAAAACAAATGCTTGCTAATATGGCTTGCAAATCTAGACACATGCAGGATTCAATGGCGGAGATAGAATGAGTTAGATACCATTCAGGCAGCTTGCTGACATTGAATGCAGTGAAAACACATGGAAGGTAGTTCAGTTCAGAGGTTGAATGATATGACTACCATTCCGATTGCTTGCGGACATTGAATGGAGTGAAAAGACATGCGAGGTAGTTCAGTTAAGAGGTTCAATGATATGATTACCATTCAGGTTGCTTGCTGACATTGAATGGAGTGAAAAGACATGCAAGGTAGTTCAGTTCAGATTCACAAGATAATCTTGTGGCTATAATACCTTTTAATGGCTAACAAAAATGAAATAAATGCTGCCAAGCAAGCTTTCGAAACTTCTTGTGTCCCTTCCTCAGGTGTGGCACAACAAAGATTCTGAAGAAACACAAATATATGCACAAACAAAGAAAAGAGAGGCATGGTATGAATAAATAAGCAAACTTAGCTCAGAGAATCAGTCCTTAATTGGATTAGATTAGTGGTGTGAAAGTTTTAGTCCCAATATCCAAGTATGATCAGAGGTCTAGTGCCCTCAAGGATAGATTCCTCAGATTCTCTGGTGAGTCATGAATTCTCCTTACAGATGTAGTCCTGTGTGGATGGTATCAAAGACTCCCAAACTCTATGATATTTTTGTGATATAACCCCTTCATGACATGCACAGTACATGTACAGCGCATGTCGGCTCTCCCTCTTTGATGTGGGCTCCGGCGCTGAGCCCACATCTTTTCAGTCACATGTGAGCTGATTTCAACAGCTGACATGTTCCCCTAACTGTTGCGAGTTGAATCATGATCTACCCGTGGATGTTAACATGTTAAATGCTGCTGTCAATCATGTACAATGCCAGTTTGGTTGTTATAAGTAGAGATGGGAGGACACCTGGATGTTCAGGGTCCGGCTGGATCAGGCGAATAGTTACAAAAAGTTTGGGTTCGGGTACTAGAACACCACAGTACTGCACCTCCCTCTTCTCCTCCTGCTGTGCCTGCCTTGTCTCTGACATACTCACCACCACAATTAGAAAAAAAACTTGGCACTCAATTGGTAGTGTAGTCAAGCTACACTACCTATTGAGTGCCAAGTTTTTTTTCTAATTCTGGATATTTGGGGCTGGATACCCTACTTGAGCACCTCCCCTCCTTCAGTGTATGAGTGCCGTGTTCTACTACCTCATACTCACCACCACAGTCCTGCACCCTGTCCTCATTTTCCTGCAGCTATGCAGGGTCTGCACACTGCTCCCAGATCCCTGAGCACAGTGCTTATAGCGCGTGAGGTACTGGCTTCTTAAAGGGGCAGTGCATGCTGTCCTAAAGTGTACCCAGCCAAAGGCTAGGGAGCACTCATTATTTAAGGCACCTCCACCAGGTGTGAGGTGTATGTGGAATATTGTAAGTGTGTTCCTAACATCCTTGTCAGTTCTCAGATCCCAGTGCTCAGCAGCCTGTCTATCAGCTGTGCCCACCTGATTGTCTATCAACCAATCCAGCCTGCACCTGCTAGTGCCCATCTTATCAGCTTTTCCAATCAGCACCCGTGGTATCCGTCTTCTTACTCTGTCAGCCTGCATTTATTGGACATTCCCTCGCTGCCATCTACCCAAAGTCAGTCCTGGAGTAGCGCCTGGACTACCTCCCTTGTCTCTCTTTGGATCTCAGTATCATATGCTGCTGCATATCCATGGTCATATTGGGTGAGGCTCCTAGTCACTCCCCTCCAGTTTTTCCTTGGGCTCTGACACAGTGGTTCCACCACCAGGCTGTTATATGTTATATACAGAGCTCCTGTGTATAATGGCACTTCTGGTAATACTAGTATTGCGGGTGTTTTTTTATTAATGATCAGTATTGTAGTATTCGTTCACTATGTGGTGGCAATAAGTGATCTAGTCAAGGAGTGACAGCATTTGTCCCTTGTAGGTGGTATTATTCGGTCACTATGTGGTAGTAATATGTGGTCTGGTCATGGTGTGGCAATATTTTGTACCCCTTGTATGTAGTATTATTCATTCACTATATGGTGGTGATATGTGGTCTGATCATGATGTGATGGTATTTGTCGCTTGTGTGTGGTATTAGTCATTCACTAAGTGGTGATAACAAGAGATCTGGCCATGGTGTTTTTTCCTTGCATACAATGTTATTGTTCATTTTACAAAATGTATGTGACATATGCAGCACCCCCAGGTAACCGGTTGCTGCAGTGATGTTGCCTTCCCTTCGGGGAGGGTGATGTCACGCTTGGAGGCAAAGGGGATCCTATCTATCAAGTAAGGTACTCGCATTCAACACAATCTGAATCCAGGCCAGGAGGGGGAGCTCAGGACACGGATTCAGGGGAGCTCCCTTGCACTTGATGTATCCTGGTCTGGAGGAGGAGCCAGTCAGTCTGAGAGAGTCTGAGAGAGACAGTGTAGGAGACAGTTGGTATCCAGTAGCTGACGGACGTCTGGAGCAGACATGGGGGCCAAGCAGCCACGAGGGAGCTGCTACCCCTGGAAAGAGAAGCAGAAGGAGAGTTGAATTGTGGAGGAGCTTAAAGGAAGGAAGCATAGAGGAGGAAAGGGCTCAGGAGTGGAACAGCGGAAGGACACCCTCAGAGTCAGAGCACAGAAGCCGGGTAGCGGGAGCCCGAGGTCTTGTTGTTCTCCAGGACGGGTGACAAAACCGCATGGCAAAGCACTATATGTCAATTGCCCGTAACAAGTCTGAGGTGAAGCAGTAACCGTGGGAGCCGGGTCATCTAAGAGATCCTATAAACAGGCTCAAACTGCCTATCGTACAGACATCTGTCTTAGGACAGGAGAGAGGGGACTTGTACTGAGCTTCAAGCAGCAGGGACCTAATTAACTATGGCGCTAGCAGGAAAGGCTTATGGACCTCACCTGGTAAAGGGATCTCTTATTGCCTCCAAGCCGGCCGGACCACAGCTACCCTGTACTTGGTACCCTGGACTGAGGACTACTACTAACATCAGTAAACCAGGTAAAGACTTGCAAACCTGTGTCCTTTGTGTTTTTATCGGCTTACACCATCTTGAAATACACCTGGGAAGCCCTGGGGACCCCGCTTCACCTGTGGGAAGCATTACCATCTTGCTGCAACAATATCACCCCAGAGGACCCCTTTAAGCAGCATTGGTCCCTACTGACCGAACACCACAGCTGGCGTCACAAACATAGACATTACAAATGGCGGATAATGGCAAATGAGTTTTAATGGGGATACAGTAAATGTCAATGAAAAAGACCTGGGTGTATGGGTGGATGACAAACTCACATTTAGTGGCCAGTGTCAGGCAGATACTACAAAAGGCAAATAAAATAATGGGATGCATTAAAAGAGGCATAGATGCTCACGAGGAGAACATAATTTTACCTCTAGTACTCACTAGTTCGACCACATTTAGAATACTGTGTACAGTTCTGGTCTCCGGTGTATAAGAAAGACATTGCTGAACTAGAGCGGGTGCAGAGAAGAGCGACCAAGGTTATTAGAGGTCTGGGGGGACAGCAACACCAAGATAGGTTATTACTCTTGGGTCTATTTAGCTTAGAAAAACGAAGGCTAAGGGGTGATCTTATTTTAATGTATAAATATATGAGGGTATAGTACAAAGACCTTTCTGATGATCTTTTTAATCATAGACCTGAGACAGGGACAAGGGGGCATCCTCTACGTCTGGAGGAAAGAAGGTTTAAGCATAGACGTGGATTCTTTACTGTAAGAGCAGTGAGACTATGGAACTCTCTGCCATATGATGTTGTAATGAGTGATTCATTACTAAAATTTAAGAGGGGACTGGATACCTTTCTTGAAAAGTATAATGCTACAGGTTATATATACTAGATTCCTTGATAGGGCGTTGATCCAGGGAACTAGTCTGATTGCCGTATGTGGAGTCGGGAAGGAATATTTTCCCCAATGTGGAGCTTACTCTTTGCCACATGGGTTTTTTTGCCTTTCTCTGGATCAACATGTTAGGGCATGTTAGGTTAGGCTATGAGTTGAACTAGGTGGACTTAAAGTCTTCCTTCAACCTTAATAACTGTTACTATGTTACACACAGCCCCTCATCACCCCCAATTCCCCACACAGCCCCTCATCATCCCCAACTCCCCACACAGCCCCTCATCACCCCTCAATTCCCCACACAGCCGCACATCATCACCCAATTCCCCACACAGACCCTCATCCTCCCATTTTCCACACAGCCCTCATCATCCGCCCCCATTTCCCATACAACCCCTCATCACCCCCAATTCCCCACACAGCTGCTCATCACGCAATTCCCCACACAGACCCTCATCATCCCCCCTATTCCCCACACAGCCCCTCATCATCCCTCCATTCCCCACACAGTACCTCATCATCTTCCCTATGCAGCTCCACTCAAGTAACATCAACCCCTTTCCAATATTCCATCCTCAGAGTACTCACACTGAGTCCTGGGTCCTCATTCCCATTTGTACAAGGGTCCATGGCGCAGCCCCTCAGTCCTCTCCTCACACAGCTCCATGGTGCAGCCCCTCGGTCCTCTCCTCACACAGCTCCATGGTGCAGCCCCAAATTTTCCACTTCTCTTCTCCAGCAGCCTCAGCAGCTTCCTGCTCTCAGGTCTTCACTGGACTGAAGGAGGCCCTTCTGGTGACATCATTGCCTCAAAATATGAACTCCGTTCAAGTCCCTGCCATCATAGCTTCAATTGTACTCGTGTAAGATGCGAGTACAATTGAACACTGGGAGCCGGATCTTGCTCCATTCCATTGGCAAATCAGCAAAACAATTCATATTTATTGCTATGGGAACAAGCCCGCACTCGTCACCTAACTCATCCCAAAAGGATCCCATTACATTCTCAAGTATATCCTTGTACATGGTAGCATTCATATTTCTTTCAATTCTATGCAGAGGGTCAATGGCAGATGCAGAAAAGCAGCCCCAAACCATGACACTGACACCATCATGTTTCACTGTAGGTGTGTGGAACCTTACATCTTTATGTTTTCCAATTGGGAGGTATACATAGTGCTTTCCATCACTACCAGACAGATTTAACTTGGATTCATCCAACTAAAACTCTTTAGACTCATCTTACTCTTTCAATTGGCTGTGTTCTTTGGCAAATTCAAGTTGGACCTTCCGGTTCTTTGCGGAGATGAAAGGCTTCTTGACTGGAACTTGTGCATTAAACCTTACTTCTCTTAGCCGTCTAACCACAGTTTGGAGACTCACTTTGATCCCATATTCCTTGTTCATTTCATGTGAAATCTGTACATCACTTTTATCTGATACTGACTTTTTCAAGCTTGGAGGAATTTTTCTGTGGTCGTCCACTTCTAGGTTTGTCAGCTATTCCATAACCTTTTTCTTTATAATAAATGACATTTGACTCTGAGAACAGTTGAATTCCATAGTTACCTCTTTTTGGATTTTGCCTGACTTCATCCTCAGAATAATAAGTTTCCTGACATCTGGGGATAAATTTTGCTTTGTCTTTGCCATGTTTCAACCTAAAAACACACAAACAAAAAGAAAATTTCAATTACCCATGACTACACAAAAATTTGATTACCCATGACAAATATGCAAACCATTTGGCCCAGGAAAAGCAGAAAACTAAAACATAAAAGGGATAAAACAATATTAAACACAATTTTTATACTGTTGTCATACTCGTTAGTAGGGTGTGAAATGAGACATGTAGCTAAACGCCCCCTGTCTTCTTTAAGAAAAAGAGGCTGTAAAGTTGTAACCTTTTATTGCTTGTAGATTTGACAGGAAAGGGTGAAACTATGAGATGCAATAACAAGAGCATTTCAGAATATATAACTGCACAATGCATAAAATACAGATAGTCTGCAATACACAGCAACAAGAGGTAATACACAAGCTGATGATTACCTATTTAATACAGCAAACATTCTTACAAACACAGGACTGTAACATAGATAGTGACTCACCAACTATGCTTAGAGCAGGCTGCTTACAAGGAGCATGCAGAAAAACGTGTGATCTGGTTTCTCATACAAGAACAATGGCTGCTGTTCCCTTCACAGTGTCATAATAAGACCACAATGCAACAGGAGCAATCCCACAATACCCTATGAACTTCCCATAACACATTGCAAACTAAACTAAAATGCATACATCAAAACCGCCAACAGATGGTGCTGTTACCCTACAATATAAAAATACACGAATGATTAATATACATAGAAAATACATTGTCTGTGATATTTGAGACACAAAAAAAAACCTGAACTTTTAGACAGCAATTATATTGCTGGACAGAACAATTTTCATCCTTATAGCTGACAACCATTTCCCTCCAATTTACTAAAAATCACCAGGAAAATGGCATCACAACAACCAGACAGACGTAATCACACTTTAAAAAAGAATCAAAACTTTTGGTCGCTACTGTACATGTACAGCACTGGCAAAAATTAAGAGACCACTGCAAAATGTTCAGTTTGTCTGATTTTTCTCTTTATAGGTATATTTTTGAGTAAAATGTAAATTCATTTATTCTATAAACTCCTGAGTCCTGACATGTCTCCAAATTTACAAGCAAAAAATTTTGTATTTTTTTCTGAAAAAGAAAAATGGACAAGATTAAAAACAAAACAAAACAGTGCTTTCAAATCTCAAATAATGCAAAGAAAACAAGTTCATAATTATTTAGAAGCAACAATACTAATGTTATAGCTCAGGAAGAGTTCAGAAATCAATAGTTTGTGGAATAACCATGATTTTTAATCACAGCTTTCACGCGTCTTGGCATGCTTTCCACTAGAGTTGAGCGACTTTTACTTTTTTCGGATCGAGTCGGGTTTCGCGAAACCCGACTTTGTCAAAAGTCGGGTCGGGTGAAATCGGCCGATTATTGCTAAAAGTAGCGGGCCCACTGAAACACGAAACCCAATGCAAGTCAATGGGGAATCAAAGTCGGCAGTGAGTGGAGGACAGGAAAACACCTACAGTGCCCATTTTAATGCCAAAAACATCAATTCTTATTACTTAAGCTTGTCAATCTTAATTTACTTTATAATAATAGTTAGGCATTGAAAACGGGGGGTCATTTGGCTAAAGTTGTGGGGGGGTAGGGCTGGCTCAAGATTTTCGTAGGCCCAGGAAACGCGGAATACGTCACGGCGGTGGAGCAGGGAGAGGTAAGTATTTCAACTTTGCAAGTGCTGTGATCCTGAGCAAGCAGGGAAGGCCCACTCATTCGTAGGAAGGTGCAGATGAAAGTGCAGGTTCCTTCATCAGGTGGGGGGCATACTCGTTTGCGATGTCACTGGCACAGGGCCCCTCATAGTACGGTGGTGTGTTTGATGGCGGGTGGTGCCTCCCACTGGCAGAGACACTTTTGCATTCTATGAGGGGCCCTGTGCCAGTGACGTCGCCAACAAGTATGCCCCCCCACCTGATGAAGGAACCTGCACTTTCATCTGCACATTCCTCTTTGTCCCCGTGTAAGGTGGTATAGTATGCGGGAAGGGGAACCTGACTTTCAGCAGGGTCAGATTCTGGCTGTGTAGAGTGCAAGGGGAATGTAGTGGTCTGAGTCAATGTACCAGCAGACTCATCTAGCAGTGGCTGGGCAATGGGCAGGATGAGGAGGAAACACAGTTAGTAGGATCAAATAATAAAGTGGGCTAAATGCCGTTCAAATGTGGTAACAGGACTAAACAGGCGGCATTGCTTTGTTCAGTGGAGGAAAACTGTAATGAGTGGCAGACACAGTTAGTAGGCCCAAATAATAAAGTGGGCTAAATGCAGTTCAAATGTGGTAACAGGACTAAACAGGCGGCATTGCTTTGTTCAGTGGAGGAAAACTGTAATGAGTGGCAGACCCAGTTAGTAGGCATAAATAATAAAGTGGGCTAAATGCAGTTCAAATGTGGTAACAGGACTAAACAGGCGGCATTGCTTTGTTCAGTGGAGGAAAACAGTAATGAGTGGCAGACACGGTTAGTAGCCCCAAATAATAAAGTGGGCTAAATGCAGTTCAAATGTGGTAACTGGACTAAACAGGTGGCATTGCTTTGTTCAGTGGAGGAAGACTGTAATGAGTGGCAGACACAGTTAGTAGGCATAAATAATAAAGTGGGCTAAATGCAGTTCAAATGTGGTAACAGGACTAAACAGGCGGCATTGCTTTGTTCAGTGGAGGAAAACAGTAATGAGTGGCAGACACGGTTAGTAGCCCCAAATAATAAAGTGGGCTAAATGCAGTTCAAATGTGGTAACAGGACCAAACAGGCGGCTGTTATGGACCTGGTGGATAGGAGCACCCGAAATGACCTGATGGTTAAAATGGAAAAACCTGGGACAAGCTCTGAGGAAGTGGTAACTCTACTGACCGCAATCCCTAATCCTATCACACACACTAGAAATAGCCGTGGAGCGTACCTAACTCTCCCTAGACGCCTCTACACAGCCTAAGAGCTAACTACCCCTAAAGATAGAAATAGCAGCCTACCTTGCCTCAGAGAAATTCCCCAAAGTAAAGGTAGCCCCCCACAAATATTGACTGTGAGTTAAGAGGAAGTAACAAACACAGGAATGAAACAGATTTTAGCAAAGGAGGCCGAATCTTCTCTAGACAGACAGAGGATAGGAAAGGGAACTATGCGGTCAGTAATAAAAACTACAAAAACCACGCAGAGTGTGCAAAAACACCTCCACACCGACTCACGGTGTGGAGGTGCAGCTCTGCACCCCCAGAGCTTCCAGCTAGCAAGGAAATATCATAATAGCAGGCTGGACTGAAACATAGCATGTACTGAGAAATATTTTCAAAAACCAATGAACAGCAAATGAACTAGCGAGGACTTAGCTTCTGCTGGAGTAGACAGGTCATCTGAGAAATCCAAGAGAGATCTGAACCAGTACTGAGACATTGACAGCTGGCATGGACTAACGACCTGGGCAGAGTTAAATAGGGAAGCCAGCAGAAGCAATAAACGAGAGCAGCTGAGAAATCCAACCTCAAAGATCAGCAGTTCCACTCAAAGCCACCAGAGGGTGTCCAAGGACAGAACTCACCAAAGTACCATTCACGACCACAGGAGGGAGCCCGAGAATGGAATTCACAACAGGCGGCATTGCTTTGTTCAGTGGAGGAAAACTGTAATGAGTGGCAGACACAGTTAGTAGGCCCAAATAATAAACTGGGCTAAATGTCTGCCAAAAAATTGTTCATAAACAGGTGGCATAGCTAGGTACAGGGGTGGGCTCCTCTGCTGAGTAGCAGACAGTGGTTGTAGGCGCAAAGTATTAACCGGTCTAAATGGAGGCTAGGGCCCCTGTATATTTTAACTATCATCTATCATTTCAACAAATTCAATTTGTATTGGCAGTGCCATTGAAGGATTTAACAGCACAGACTACACAGTGGTGGAGTAGGGAGAGGTAAGTATTGCAAGTGGTAGAGCTGGGGGGGAACACTCTCTCGTGGGCGGCGGTACTGGCACAGGGCCCCTCATATTACGACGATGTGTCTGACATTGGTTGTGCACCACCACCGTCAGAGACACTTCATTGTACTATGAGGGACCCTGTGCCACAGCCGTCGCCCAAGAGTGGGCCCAACCACCAGTCCAGGCAAACGGTCCTCGCACGGGTGCTTGCGCCAGGTGGTGACCACGGCCCTGTGGGGGGAGTCAGCCCATTTAGGGAGGTATAAAAATGGCCTATGGTGGACATTCAGCAGCTGCAAATGGAGGAATTGGAGAAGTCAGTAAGAGGAGGCCAAAAGCAAGACATTTTTCAGGCAAGCTACGTGTCAGCAGGGGAAGGTGGGTCAAAATAATTTGAAATCCATGATTTGTTCATTTTAATGAAGGTTAGATCATCAACATTTTGGGTAGCCAGACATGTCCTTTTTTCGGTCAGTATTGAACCAGCAGCACTGAAGACTCTGATAGCACACTAGCAGCAGGGCAAGCGAGCTCCTGTAATGCATATTCTGCCAATTCAGGCCAGGTGTCTATTTTAGATGCCCAGTAATCAAAGGGGAATGACCTGTGAGGGAGAGGGAGGAAAAGTAGTTCGTAACCATACTGGACAAATGCTGTCTCCTGTCACTTTGAATCGATGCAGCAGTACCTGTCGTGTCAGCGGTCATTGCAAAATCACTCCACAACCTGGTCATAAAACCCTTCTGTCCAACGCCACTTCGGATTTGTGCACCTCTAACACCTCTGCCATGTTGCCCCCTACGGCTCGTGTGAGAACCGTCACCGCCGCTGTGTGCTGGGAATGCCTGAACCAAACGGTCAACAAGAGTTGCTTGTTTGGTAGCCAATATTTGCTCAAGGTTCTCATGTGGCATGACATTTTGTAATTTTCCTTTATATCATGGATCCAGGAGGCAGGCCAATCAGTAATCGTCATCGGTCATCATTTTGATAATGCGGGGGTCCCTTTTTAGGATATGCAAGGCATACTCAGCCATGTGGGCCAATGTTCCAGGTGTCAATTCACTGCTTGTGCTGGGTTGAGGAGCACTTTCTTGCAAATCAACATCACTTGTGTCCCGCAAAAACCCTGTACCTGACCTTGCAATGCCACCAGTTTCTATTGCCACCTGAGAAGTATCCTCCTCCCATAAATATTCATCCCCATCATCCTCATCCTCCTCTTCATCCGCCACCTCGTCCAGGAGAGTTCCCTGAGCAGACAATGGCTGACTGTCATCAAGGCTTCCCTCCTCCTCGGCTGCAGACGCCTGCTCCTTAATGTGCGTCAAACTTTGCATCAGCAGACGCATTAGTGGGATGCTCATGCTTACGATGGCGTCGTCTGCACTTACCAGCCATGTGCATTCCTCAAAACACTGAAGGACTTGACAGAGGTCTTGTAGCTTCAACCACTGCACACCAGACAACTCCATGTCTGCCATCCAAGTGCCTGCCCGTGTATGTGTATCCTCCCACAAATTAATTACAGCACGCCTCTGTTCGCACAGCCTCTGAACCATGTGCAGTGTGGAGTTCCACCTTGTTGCAACGTCGATTATTAGGCGGTGCTGGGGAAGATTCAGCGATCGCTGATGGTTCTGCATACGGCTGGAGTGTACGGGTGACCGGCGGCTGTGCGAGCAAAGTCTTCGCACCTTCAGGAGCAGGGCTGGTAACTCCGGATAATTTTTGAGGAAGCACTGCACCACCAAGTTCAAGGTGTGAACCAGGCAAGGTATGTGTTTCAGTTCTGAAAGGGCTATGGCAGCCATAAAATTCCTTGCGTTATCACTGACTACCTTGCCTGCCTCAAGATGTACACTGCCCAGCCATGACTGAGTTTGTTGCTGCAAGTACTCGGCCAGTACTTCTGCGGTGTGTCTGTTGTCACCCAAACACTTCATTTGTAACACAGCCTGCTGACGCTTACCACTAGCTGTTCGATAATGGGACACCTCATGTGCAACACTGGCAGCTGCAGATGGATTGGTCATGCGACTGCGCTCTGTGGACGAGCTTTCGTTTCTGGAGGAAGAGGAGGAGGGGTGGCGAACGCCTACAGCCAACTGTTTCCTAGACCCTGGGCTAGGCAGAACTGTCCCACTATGGCTGTCTCCTGTGGACCCTGCATCCACCACATTAACTCAGTGCGCCGTGATGGACATGTAACGTCCCTGGCCATGCCTACTGGTCCATGCATCTGTTGTGAAGTGCACCTTTCCAGTGCATGGACAATGCGGTCTTTGACATGCTGGTGGAGGGCTGGGATGGCTTTTCTCGAAAAGAAGTGCCGACTGGGTAAGTCATAGCGTGGTACTGCGTAGGCCATCAGGTCTTTGAAAGCTTTGCTTTCAACCAACCGGTAGGGCATCATCTCTAACGAGATTAGTATAACAATGTGGGCGTTCAAACCCTGTGTACGCGGATGAGAGGATGAGTACTTTCTTTTCCTAACGAGAGTCTCTTGTAGAGTGAGCTGGACTGGAGAGCTGCATATGGTGGAACTAGCGGGGGTGGTGGTGGACATGGCGGATTGAGAGAGGGTTGGTGATGGTATTCTTGATGTTGGCCTACATACAGTGCTTCCTACCAATAACCTTGTGATTCCCTGACTGCTTTGGCCTTGCGACGATACCTCCACATTTGCTGCTGGTGGTATCCTAACCTTTGGGCTTACAGTGAGGGAAGCAATGTAGCGTTGCTGACTACCTTCATTCTGAGCAGGTGCGCCAACGGTACGGGACGTTTGGTAGTTAGTAGGGTTGAGCGAAACGGATCGTTCATTTTCATAAGTCGCCGACTTTTGGCAAAGTCGGCGTCTCATGAAACCGAGCCGATCCCTGTGTGGGGTCTGCCATGCGGTACGCGACTTTTGCGCCAAAGTCGCGTTTCAATGACGCTAAAAGCGCCATTTCTCAGCCAATGAAGGTGGACGCAGAGTGTGGGCAGCGTGATGACATAGATCTCAGTCCCCACCATCTTAGAGAAGGGCATTGCAGTGCTTGGCTTGCTTTCTGCGGCGTCACAGGGGCTATAAAGGGGCGTTCCCGCCGACCGCCATCTTACTGCTGCTGATCTGAGCGTAGGGAGAGGTTGCAGCAGCTTCTTCGGAAGCAGGGATAGTGATAGGCAGGGTACATAAAGCTACAAACCGCTTGTGCTGTAGCGATTTCCACTGTCCAACACCACCTTTTGATTGCAGGGACAGTGGAAGCTACATTTTTTTTTCCTCAGCGCTGTAGCTCATTGGGCTGCACTAGAAGGCTCCCTGACCCTGATAGCTGCGTTGCTGTGCCTGTGTGTACGCCGCTGTGCAAACCAACTGCTTTTTTCAAAGCACAAATCCTGTTTTTCCTTCCTTTCTGCACAGCTATCTTGTGTGTTTGTCCACACTTTTGTGTGCAGCAGTCCTTTTTATAGCTGCCTGCCATACTTTTCTGAGATAACTGCAGGGAGATAAATATTGGCAAGTCTGCCTCTGTGCCATTGCTGTGTGTGGTATCTGTCTCTCATTGTGTGGCACCGAAAACACTGTGTAATACTTGGCCTTTTTTTTTTGGGGGGGGGGGTACATTCTCCCTTTTCCAAAAAAAAAATTAGTGGGAGATAAATATTGGCAAGTCTGCCTCCGTGCCATTGCTGTGTGTGGTATCTGTCTCTCATTGTGTGCCACCGAAAACACTGTGTAATACTTGGCCATTTTTTTTTTTTTTGCTAAATTCTCCCTTTTCCCCCCAAAAAAATTAGTGGGAGATAAATATTGGCAAGTCTGCCTCCGTGCCATTGCTGTGTGTGGCATCTGTCTGTCATTGTGTGGCACCGAAAACACTGTGTAATACTTGGCCATTTTTTTTTTTTTGCTACATTCTCCCTTTTCCCCAAAAAAAAATTAGTGGGAGATAAATATTGGCAAGTCTGCCTCCGTGCAATTGCTGTGTGTGGCATCTGTCTGTCATTGTGTGGCACCGAAAACACTGTGTAATACTTGGCCATTTTTTTTTTTTTGGGTACATTCTCCCTTTTCCAAAAAAAAAATTAGTGGGAGATAAATATTGGCAAGTCTGCCTCCGTGCCATTGCTGTGTGTGGTATCTGTCTCTCATTGTGTGCCACCGAAAACACTGTGCAATATGTTGTGTATCTGCTTTTTGGGCTCCCCTGGTGGTTGCTGGTGGTACTGGTGACTTGTTTGCACTTTGCTGCTTCTGTTCACCTGCTTCCATCAGTGTTTGGGAGTTTCCTATTTAGCCTTGCTCTCCAGTCATTTCCTTGCCGGTCATCATTGTAACCAGAGCCTTCGGTTGCATGTTCCTGCTACTAGTCTGCTGATCAGCTAAGTGGACTTTGTCCTTTTGTTTTGTACCTTTTGTCCAGTTTGCAGTTTTTGTAATTCTCTGTAGCTGGAAGCTCTTGCGGACTGAAATTGCCACTCCTGTGTCATGAGTTGACACAGGAGTCTTAAAGTAATTTCAGGATGGTTTTTGAAAGGGTTTTCAGTTGACCGTGAAGTCCTCTTTTGTATCCTTCTGCTATCTAGTAAGTGGACCTCTCTTTGCTAAATCTACCTTCATACTGTGTATGTCTTTTCCTCTAAACTCACCGTCATTACATGTGGGGGGCTGCTATCATCTTTTGGGGTATTTCCCTAGAGGTAAGCCAGGTCTGTTTCTTCCTCTACCAGGCGTAGTTAGTCCTCCGGCTGGCGCGTGGCATATAGGAAGCCGTAGGTATGCTCCCTGGCTACTGTTAGTTGTGTGGTAGATTTAGCTCACGGTCAACTCGAGTTTCCATCACCCGAGAGCTCGTTCGTTACTTATATGTTTCTTACGTTCCCTTGCCATTGGGAACCATGACAGTATGACCGGCCTGTGTTAAACTTATTGGCAGAAGAAAGGAGAGAAAAAAGAAGTCTGTAAATTTATTTTTTTTTTCTCCCTTTTTCCTCTATGCTTGCTCCATAGTTGGATCAGTTGTATTTCAGCTTTAATTACAGCCTTTGCCTTTCTCTCCTTATAATCCTTGAATGGCTCTGAGCTCACCTGTTTAAAGATGGATCCTCAGAGTTTGGCTGCAGGTTTAAATAATCTTGCTACGAAGGTTCAAAATTTACAAGATTTTGTTATACATGCTCCTATTTCTGAACCTAAAATCCCTACACCAGAGGTGTTTTCCGGAGATAGATCTCGGTTTTTGAATTTCAAATATAATTGTAAATTATTCCTTTCTCTCAGACCTCACTCCTCAGGAGATCCTGTCCAGCAGGTTAAGATTGTAATCTCTTTGCTGCGAGGTGACCCTCAAAATTGGGCATTTTCATTGGCACCAGGGGATCCTGCGTTGCTCAATGTGGATGCGTTTTTCCTGGCTTTAGGGTTGCTTTATGAGGAACCTAATTTGGAGATTCAAGCTGAAAAAGCTTTGATAGCCCTATCTCAAGGGCAAGATGAAGCGGAGATATACTGCCAAAAATTTCGTAGGTGGTCTGTGCTTACTCAGTGGAATGAGTGCGCCTTAGCGGCAAATTTCAGAGAGGGCCTTTCTGATGCCGTTAAAGATGTTATGGTCGGGTTCCCTGCGCCTACAGGTCTGAATGAGTCCATGACAATGGCAATTCAGATTGATCGGCGTTTGCGGGAGCGCAAACCCGTGCACCATTTGGCGGTATCTTCTGAAGAGACGCCAGAGAAAATGCAATGTGACAAAGTTATGTCCAGAAGCGAGCGGCAGAATTATAGGCGTAAAAATGGGTTATGCTTCTATTGTGGTGATTCTGCTCATGTTATATCGGCATGCTCTAAGCGTACTAGGAAGGTTGACAAGTCCATTTAAATTGGCACTTTACAGTCCAAATTTATTTTGTCTGTAACCTTGATTTGTTCATTATCAGTTATTACCGTGGATGCCTATGTGGACTCTGGCGCCGCTCTGAGTCTTATGGACTGGTCCTTTGCCAGGCGCTGTGGGTTTGATTTAGAGCCTCTGGAAGTCCCTATACCTCTGAAGGGTATTGATTCTACACCTTTGGCTTGTAATAAACCACAGTTCTGGACGCAAGTGACTATGCGTATGACTCCAGACCATCAGGAGGTGATTCGCTTCCTTGTGTTGTACAATTTACATGATGTTTTGGTGCTTGGATTACCATGGTTACAGTCTCATAACCCAGTCCTTGACTGGAAGGCTATGTCTGTGTTAAGCTGGGGATGTCGGGGGGCTCATGGGGACACTCCTATGGTGTCCATTTCGTCATCTATTCCATCTGAGATTCCGGCATTTTTGTCTGATTATCGTGATATTTTTGAAGAGCCTAAGATTGGTTCACTCCCTCCTCACAGGGATTGTGATTGCGCCATAGATCTGATTCCTGGCAGTAAATTTCCAAAGGGTCGTTTGTTTAACCTATCTGTACCTGAACATGCTGCTATGCGCGAGTATATTAAGGAGTCCCTGGAAAAGGGACATATTCGTCCTTCTTCATCACCTTTAGGAGCCGGTTTTTTCTTTGTCTCTAAAAAGGATGGCTCTCTGAGGCCTTGTATTGATTATCGTCTCCTGAATAAAATTACAGTCAAATATCAGTATCCGTTGCCTTTACTGACTGATTTGTTTGCTCGCATAAGGGGGGCTAAGTGGTTCTCTAAGATTGATCTTCGTGGGGCGTATAATTTGGTGCGAATTAAGCAGGGGGATGAGTGGAAGACCGCATTTAATACGCCTGAGGGCCATTTTGAGTATTTGATAATGCCTTTCGGCCTTTCTAATGCACCTTCTGTCTTTCAGTCCTTAATGCATGATATTTTCCGTGAATATTTGGATAAATTTATGATTGTGTGCTTGGATGATATTTTGATTTTTTCTGATGACTAGGAGTTTTGAGCCTGACTCTCCTGGGAATTCTGAACCTGCTGGTGTCCTTAAGGATGGAGTTGTTTTGTCTGCTGTCTCTCCAGATTTGCGACGTGCTTTGCAAGAATTTCAGGCGGATAGACCTGATCGTTGTCCGTCTGGTAGACTGTTTGTTCCTGACGAGTGGACCACTAGAGTCATCTCGGAAGTTCATTCTTCTACTCTGGCAGGTCATCCGGGAATTTTTGGCACCAGAGATTTGGTGGCTAGATCCTTCTGGTGGCCTTCCCTGTCTCGAGATGTGCGTGTTTTTGTGCAGTCTTGCGATGTGTGTGCTCGGGCCAAGCCTTGTTGTTCTAGGGCTAGTGGGTTGTTGTTGCCCTTGCCTATTCCGAAGAGGCCTTGGACGCACATCTCTATGGACTTTATCTCGGATCTCCCTGTTTCTCAGAAGATGTCTGTCATCTGGGTGGTGTGTGACCGTTTTTCTAAAATGGTTCATTTGGTGTCATTGCCTAAGTTGCCTTCCTCATCTGAGTTGGTCCCTCTGTTTTTTCAAAATGTGGTTCGCTTGCATGGTATTCCGGAAAACATCGTTTCTGACAGGGGTACCCAGTTCGTGTCTAGATTTTGGCGGGCAGTCTGTGCCAGGTTGGGCATTGATTTGTCCTTTTCGTCTGCATTCCATCCTCAGACCAATGGCCAGACGGAGCGAACTAATCAAACTTTGGAGACTTATTTGAGGTGTTTTGTGTCTGCGGATCAGGATGATTGGGTTGCCTTTCTGTCGTTGGCGGAGTTTGCTCTTAATAATCGGGCTAGTTCTGCCACTTTGGTTTCTCCTTTCTTTTGCAATTCAGGGTTTCATCCGCGTTTTTCATCTGGTCAGGTTGAATCTTCGGATTGTCCTGGAGTGGATGCGGTGGTGGATCGGTTGCATCGGATTTGGGGACAAGTGGTGGATAATTTGGAATTGTCCCAGGAGAGGACTCAGCAGTTTGCTAACCGTCGTCGTCGTGTTGGTCCCCACCTTCGCGTTGGGGGCTTGGTGTGGTTGTCTTCCTGTTTTGTCCCTATGAGGGTTTCTTCTCCCAAATTTAAGCCTCGGTTCATCGGTCCTTATAGGATTTTGGAGATTCTTAACCCTGTTTCCTTTCTTTTGGACCTCCCGGCATCTTTTGCTATCCATAATGTGTTCCATCGGTCGTTGTTGCGGAGATATGAGGTACCGGTGGTTCCTTCTACTGAACCTCCTGCTCCTGTGCTGGTGGAGGGTGAATTGGAGTACGTCGTAGAGAAGATCTTGGACTCCCGTATTTCCAGACGGAGACTTCAATATCTGGTTAAATGGAAGGGCTATGGTCAGGAAGATAATTCTTGGGTAACTGCCTCTGATGTTCATGCCTCGGATTTGGTTCGTGCCTTTCATAGGGCTCATCCAGATCGCCCTGGCGGTTCTTGTGAGGGTTCGGTGCCCCCTCCTTGAGGGGAGGGTACTGTTGTGTATCTGCTTTTTGGGCTCCCCTGGTGGTTGCTAGTGGTACTGGTGACTTGTTTGCACTTTGCTGCTTCTGTTCACCTGCTTCCATCAGTGTTTGGGAGTTTCCTATTTAGCCTTGCTCTCCAGTCATTTCCTTGCCGGTCATCATTGTAACCAGAGCCTTCGGTTGCATGTTCCTGCTACTAGTCTGCTGATCAGCTAAGTGGACTTTGTCCTTTTGTTTTGTACCTTTTGTCCAGTTTGCAGTTTTTGTAATTCTCTGTAGCTGGAAGCTCTTGCGGACTGAAATTGCCACTCCTGTGTCATGAGTTGACACAGGAGTCTTAAAGTAATTTCAGGATGGTTTTTGAAAGGGTTTTCAGTTGACCGTGAAGTCCTCTTTTGTATCCTTCTGCTATCTAGTAAGTGGACCTCTCTTTGCTAAATCTACTTTCATACTGTGTATGTCTTTTCCTCTTAATTCACCGTTATTACATGTGGGGGGCTGCTATCATCTTTTGGGGTATTTCCCTAGAGGTAAGCCAGGTCTGTTTCTTCCTCTACCAGGCGTAGTTAGTCCTCCGGCTGGCGCGTGGCATATAGGAAGCTGTAGGTATGCTCCCTGGCTACTGTTAGTTGTGTGGTAGATTTAGCTCACGGTCAACTCGAGTTTCCATCACCCGAGAGCTCGTTCGTTACTTATATGTTTCTTACGTTCCCTTGCCATTGGGAACCATGACAGCAATACTTGGCCATTTTTTATTTTTTTTGCTAAATTCTCCCTTTTCCAAAAAAAAAATTAGTGGGAGATAAATATTGGCAAGTCTGCCTCCGTGCCATTGATGTGTGTGGCATCTGTCTCTCATTGTGTGGCACCGAAAACACTGTGTAATACTTGGCCATTTTTTTTTTTTTGCTACATTCTCCCTTTTCCCCCCAAAAAAATTAGTGGGAGATAAATATTGGCAAGTCTGCCTCCATGCCATTGCTGTGTGTGGCATCTGTCTCTCATTGTGTGGCACCGAAAACACTGTGTAATACTTGGCCATTTTTTTTTTTTGGGTACATTCTCCCTTTTCCCAAAAAAAAATTAGTGGGAGATAAATATTGGCAAGTCTGCCTCCGTGCCATTGCTGTGTGTGGCATCTGTCTCTCATTGTGTGGCACCGAAAACACTGTGTAATACTTGGCCATTTTTTTTTTTGGGTACATTCTCCCTTTTCCAAAAAAAAAATTAGTGGGAGATAAATATTGGCAAGTCTGCCTCCGTGCCATTGCTGTGTGTGGTATCTGTCTCTCATTGTGTGCCACCGAAAACACTGTGCAATACTTGGCCATTTTTTTTTTTTTGCTAAATTCTCCCTTTTCCAAAAAAAAAATTAGTGGGAGATAAATATTGGCAAGTCTGCCTCCGTGCCATTGCTGTGTGTGGCATCTGTCTCTCATTGTGTGGCACCGAAAACACTGTGTAATACTTGGCCATTTTTTTTTTTTTTTGGGGTACATTCTCCCTTTTCCAAAAAAAAATTAGTGGGAGATAAATATTGGCAAGTCTGCCTCCGTGCCATTGATGTGTGTGGCATCTGTCTCTCATTGTGTGGCACCGAAAACACTGTGTAATACTTGGCCATTTTTTTTTTTTTTTGCTACATTCTCCCTTTTCCCCCCAAAAAAATTAGTGGGAGATAAATATTGGCAAGTCTGCCTCCATGCTATTGCTGTGTGTGGCATCTGTCTGTCATTGTGTGGCACCGAAAACACTGTGTAATACTTGGCCATTTTTTTTTTTTTGGGGTACATTCTCCCTTTTCAAAAAAAAAAATTAGTGGGAGATAAATATTGGCAAGTCTGCCTCCGTGCCATTGCTGTGTGTGGTATCTGTCTCTCATTGTGTGCCACCAAAAACACTGTGTAATACTTGGCCATTTTTTTTTGGGGGGGGGTACATTCTCCCTTTTCCAAAAAAAAAATTAGTGGGAGATAAATATTGGCAAGTCTGCCTCCGTGCCATTGCTGTGTGTGGCATCTGTCTCTCATTGTGTGGCACCAAAAACACTGTGTAATACTTGGCCATTTTTTTTTTTTGCTACATTCTCCCTTTTCCCCAAAAAAAAATTAGTGGGAGATAAATATTGGCAAGTCTGCCTCCGTGCCATTGCTGTGTGTGGCATCTATCTGTCATTGTGTGGCACCGAAAACACTGTGTAATACTTGGCCATTTTTTTTTTTTTTGCTACATTCTCCCTTTTCCCAAAAAAAAATTAGTGGGAGATAAATATTGGCAAGTCTGCCTCCGTGCAATTGCTGTGTGTGGCATCTGTCTGTCATTGTGTGGCACCGAAAACACTGTGTAATACTTGGCCATTTTTTTTTTTTTGGGTACATTCTCCCTTTTCCAAAAAAAAAATTAGTGGGAGATAAATATTGGCAAGTCTGCCTCCGTGCCATTGCTGTGTGTGGTATCTGTCTCTCATTGTGTGCCACCGAAAACACTGTGTAATACTTGGCCCTTTTTTTTTTTTGGCTAAATTCTCCCTTTTCCCAAAAAAAAATTAGTGGGAGATAAATATTGGCAAGTCTGCCTCCGTGCCATTGCTGTGTGTGGCATCTGTCTGTCATTGTGTGGCACCGAAAACACTGTGTAATACTTGGCCATTTTTTTTTTTTTTTTGGGGTACATTCTCACTTTTCCCAAAAAAAAATTAGTGGGAGATAAATATTGGCAAGTCTGCCTCCATGCCATTGCTGTGTGTGGTATCTGTCTCTCATTGTGTGCCACCGAAAACACTGTGTAATACTTGGCCATTTTTTTTTTTTTTTGCTAAAGTCTCCCTTTTCCAAAAAAAAAATTAGTGGGAGATAAATATTGGCAAGTCTGCCTCCGTGCCATTGCTGTGTGTGGCATCTGTCTGTCATTGTCTGGCACCGAAAACACTGTAATACTTGGCCATTTTTTTTTTTTTTTGCTAAAGTCTCCCTTTTCCCAAAAAAAAATTAGTGGGAGATAAATATTGGCAAGTCTGCCTCTGTGCCATTGCTGTGTGTGGCATCTGTCTCTCATTGTGTGGCACCGAAAACACTGTGTAATACTTGGCCATTTTTTTTGGGGGGGGTACATTCTCCCTTTTCCAAAAAAAAAAATTAGTGGGAGATAAATATTGGCAAGTCTGCCTCCGTGCCATTGCTGTGTGTGGTATCTGTCTCTCATTGTGTGCCACCGAAATCACTGTGTAATACTTGGCCATTTTTTTTTTTTAGGGTAAATTCTCCCAGAAAAAAAAATAAAAATAGTGGGAGATTAAGATTGGCATTTCTGCTTGAGTGCTGGTCCTGTGTGTGCCATCTGTCTCAAATTATTGGGGCACAGAAAACCTAGTGTGTAACACTGGGCCTGATTTTCCTTTCAGTGTCAGGCACCTATAAAGGTATATATAAATCCTACAGAAGTTTGAGTTCACCTGATAAGTTGTTTTACAGTAACAAATAGCGTTACTTTGGTTACGTTTTGCAAACAATGAGGAAGTCTAGTGGAAGAGGTCGTGGCCGTGGGCGGTCATTGTCAGCTGGTAATGATGGTAGTGGTGGTGGAGCATCAGGTGGTCGTGGTAAAAGCAGTACAGCACCTAAGTCTCGAGTTGTTGAGCCAGGTTCGTTGTCTGGCTACATAAGGCCTCGAACGCTCTCTTTTCTGGGAGTAGGAAAACCACTTTTGAAGCCGGAGCAGGAGGAACAAGTATTGGCTTTCATTGCTGACTCTGCCTCTAACTCTTTCGCCTCCTCCTCGGAAAGTGCCAAATGTCAGAGCAGTGCATTGTCAGTGGATGCTCCCGGTCAGGAACAAGTCGCTTCCTTGTGTCCTTCACTAAAAACAACAGTGAAGGATGCGTCAGTCGACACAACAGGTTACTCCATGGAGCTCTTTACACATACCGTTCCTGGGTTACACAGTGAAACAGTTAACAGGCTATGCCCATTAGAAGTTGAATCGGACATGGAGTGCACAGATGCACAGCCACAGCCAGATTACTATGCTGTTCCTTTGACTCAGACCAGAACATTGCCCTCGCAGTGTACTGAGGCAGAATCAAAACCAGCGGAGACTATGGTGCTCCGTCACGAACGCAATACCACCGGCTTACACGGTGACACAGACGAAGTTGCACACAACATAGAAGAGGAGGTCATAGATGACCCAGTTGTGGACCCCGATTGGCAGCCATTGGGGGAACAGGGTGCAGGCGGCAGTAGTTCTGAAGCGGAGGAGGAGGAGCCGCAGCAGGCATCAACATCACATCAGGTTCCATCTACCGGGCCCGTATCTGGCCAAAAACGCGTGGCAAAACCTAAACCAGTTGGAGGACAGCGTGGCCATCCGGTTAAAGAAGCTCAGTCTGCAATGCCTGAAAAGGTATCCGATAGTAGAAAGAGTGCAGTCTGGCATTTTTTTAAACAACATCCAAATGATCAGCGCAAAGTCATCTGTCAAAAATGTTCAACTACCTTAAGCATAGGTCAGAATCTTAAAAGTCTAAATACAAGTTGCATGCATAGACATTTATCCACCATGCATTTGCAAGCCTGGACTAACTACCAAACATCCCTAAAGGTTGCAGCACCCTCGGCCAATGAAGCTAGTCAGCAACGCTACATCCCTTCCCTCCCTGTAAGCCGACCATTTCCCACACCACCTGCAGTATCTGTGCAGCTTTCGTCGCCAGGCCAAAGCAGTCAGGGAATCACCAGGTTAGTAGTAGGAAACACTGCATGTAGGGCACCGGCAAGAATACCATCTCCAACCCTCTCTCACTCACCCATGTCCACCGGCACCACCGCTAGTTCCACGATCTCCAGCTCTCCAGTCCAGCTCACCCTACATGAGACTCTTGTTAGGAAAAGTAAGTACTCATCCTCGCATCCACGTACACAGCGTTTGAACGCCCACATTGCTAGACTAATCTCATTAGAGATGATGCCCTACCGGTTAGTTGAAAGCGAAGCTTTCAAAGCGCTGATGGACTACGCTGTACCACGCTACGAGCTACCCAGTCGGCACTTCTTTTCTAGAAAAGCCATCCCAGCCCTCCAACAGCATGTTAAAGACCGCATCGTCCATGCACTCAGGCAGTCTGTGACTACAAAGGTGCACCTGACAACAGATGCATGGACCAGTAGGCATGGCCATGGACGTTACGTGTCCATCACGGCACACTGGGTGAATGTGGTGGATGCAGGCTCCACAGGGGACAGCAATATTGGGACAGTTCTGCCTAGCCCACGGTCAAGGAAAGAGTTGGCTGTAGGCGTTCGCCCCCCCTCCTCCTCTTCCTCCTCCTCCTGCAGAAGCGAGAGCTCGTCCACAGACCGCAGTCGCACATCCACTCCATCCGCAGCTGCCACTGTTGCACACCAGGTGTGCCATTATGGGACAGCTAGTGGCAAGCGTCAGCAGGCTGTATTGGCAATGAAGTGTTTGGGCGACAACAGACACACAGTTCTGTCCGAGTTCTTGCAGAAAGAAACTCAGTCATGGCTGGGCACTGTACATCTTGAGGCAGGCAAGGTAGTGAGTGATAACGGAAGGAATTTCATGGCTGCCATAGCCCTTTCCCAACTGAAACACATTCCTTGCCTGGCTCACACCTTAAACCTGGTGGTGCAGTGCTTCCTGAAAAGTTATCCGGGGTTACCCGACCTGCTCCTCAAAGTGCGCAGACTTTGCTCGCATATCCGCCGTTCGCCTGTACACTCCAGCCGTATGCAGAACTATCAGCGTTCTTTGAACCTTCCTCAGCATCGCCTAATCATCGACGTTGCAACAAGGTGGAACTCCACACTGCACATGCTTCAGAGAGTGTGCGAACAGAGGCGTGCTGTTATGTATTTGTGGGAGGATACACGGGCAGGCAGTTAGATGGCAGACATGGAGTTGTCAAGAGTGCAGTGGTCGAAGCTACAAGACCTGTGTCAAGTCCTTCAGTGTTTTGAGGAATGCACACGGCTGGTTAGTGCAGACAACGCAATAATAAGCATGAGCATCCCCCTAATGCGTCTGCTGATGCAAAGTTTGACGCACATAAAGGAGCAGGCGTCTGCAGCCGAGGAAGAGGAAAGCCTTGATGACAGCCATTGTCTGGTCAGGGCCGTGTAGAGGACGCAGTAGCGGGCGAAGGGGAGGAGGAGGACGAGGAGGATGATGGGGATGAGTACTTTTTTAATGAGGAAGCTTCTCCTGGGCCAACAGAAATTAGTGGCGTTGCAAGGCCGGGTTCTGTTTTTGTAAGGGAGACAAGTGACGTAGATTTGCCTGTAACTGCCCCTCAAACCAGCACAACCGCAGATTTGCCAACTGGAACTTTGGCCCACATGGCGGATTATGCCTTACGTATCCTCAAAAAGGACCCACGCATTATTAAAATGATGAGCGATGACGATTACTGGTTGGCCTGCATCCTTGACCCTCGCTATAAAGGCAAATTGCAAAATATTATGCCACATGAGAACCTCGAACAAATATTAGCAACCAAACAAGCTACTCTTGTAGACCGTTTGATTCAGGCATTCCCAGCACACAGCGCCGGTGATGGTTCTCACACGAGCTGCAGGGGGCTACAGGGCAGAGGTGTTAGAGGTGCACAGATCAGAAGTGGCGTTGGACAGAGGGGTTTTCTGACCAGGTTGTGGAGTGATTTTGCAATGACCGCAGACAGCACAGGTACTGCAGCATCTATTCAAAGTGACAGGAGACAACATTTGTCCAGTATGGTTACTAACTATTTTTCAGCCCTTATTGATGTTCTCCCTCAACCGTCATTCCCATTTGATTACTGGGCATCCAAATTAGACACCTGGCCTGAATTGGCAGAATATGCTTTGCAGGAGCTTGGTTGCCCAGCAGCTAGTGTGCTATCAGAAAGAGTATTCAGTGCTGCTGGTTCAATATTAACCGAAAAAAGGACTCGTCTGGCTACCCAAAATGTGGATGATCTCACCTTCATTAAAATGAACCACTCCTGGATTTCAAATTATTTTGCCCCACCTTTCCCGGCTGACACCTAGCTTTCCTATAAAAAGGTCTTGCTTGTGGACTGGTCTTACTGAGTGTTAAAATCTCTTAATTTGCAGCAGCTGTTTGACCAGCATACGACATGTTTACACATCCCCCAATGGGAAAACTCCCCCCACGGGGCTGTTGTCTCACTCTCGACACTTGGCGCAAGCACCCGTTAGTTACAGTGCTGTTTGTCAGAAGAGGTGGGTGTGCTCGCTTTTGGTCGACGGCACTGCCACTGGGTCCCTCATAGTACAATGTAGTGTCTCTGGCGGTGGTGGTGCGCACCCAACGTCAGACACACCGTTGTAACATGAGGGGCCCTGGGGCAGTACCGCCGGCCACAAGAGAGTTCCCCCCCCAGCTCAAACTGTGCTCTACCACGTGCCAAATTATCTCGCACAGCTCCACCAATGTTTAGTCTATGCGCTGACATCATTCAATGCCAGGCACTGACAATCAATACCAATTTGTTGACATCTATGATGATAGTTACAGTAGTCTGGGTCAGTGTCCTATATTGACATCAGTAAATACTAATTTACTGCCAAATTACTTTGTCATAAACTCTGCAGATGAGCCCACCCCTGTACCTAAGCATGCCACCCTTTTTTTTATTTATAGTTGTTTTGCGAGACATTAACATCTATTTATTTTTTGGGAGTACTAACTGTGTCAGACACTTCTTGCAATACTCCTCCACTGACCACAATGCTGCCTGCCTGTGTATCCATGTAACCGATTTAAAACTACCATGCCTGCCTGTTTGTTATTTTAGGCCTTTGATAGCCTGTCTGCGGCCCCTACTTGCAATACTCCTCCACTGACCACAATGCTGCCTGGAGTGCCTGCCTGTGTATCCATGTAACCGATTTTAAACTGCCATGCCTGCCTATTGTTTGTTATTTTAGGCCTTTGATAGCCTGTCTGCGGCCCCTACTTGCAATACTCCTCCACTGACCACAATGCTGCCTGGAGTGCCTGCCTGTGTATCCATGTAACCGATTTTAAACTGCCATGCCTGCCTATTGTTTGTTATTTTAGGCCTTTGACAGCCTGTCTGCGGCCCCTACTTGCAATACTCCTCCAATGACCACAATGCTGCCTGCCTGTGTATCCATGTAACCGATTTAAAACTGCCATGCCTGCCTATTGTTTGTTATTTTAGGCCTTTGTTAGCCTGTCTGCGGCCCCTACTTGCAATACTCCTCCACTGACCACACCAATGCTGCCCGTGTACCCCTGGAACCTATTTAAAAGTTCATAGAGCCTAGTTATATATTTTATTTACTATTAATAAGGCCATGATGGACTACGCTGTACCACGCTACAAGCTAACCAGTCGACACTTCTTTTGCGAGAAAAGCCATCCCAACCCTCCACCAGCATGTAAAAGACCGCATTGTCCATGCACTCTGGCAATCTGTGAGTACAAAGGTGCACCTGACAACAGACGCATGGACCTGTAGGCATGGCCACGGAAGATTACGTGTCCATTAAGGCGCAATGGGTTAATGTGGTGGATGCATGGTCCACAGGGGACAGCCTACTAAGTCTGTCTGCAGTCCCTAATTCAAATTGTCCTCCACTGTCTAAATCGGAGCTTCCACCTTCTGGCTTTCGGCCTATAGTATCAGAAATTAAACTGCATTTGGCCTTCAACTTTGGTTACAGCCTACTAATGGTGTCTGTCCCTGCCTGGTGTTTGTCCTCAACTGAATAAAGCTGAGCTTCAACCTTCTGGCTCTCATTAACTGCTGTGTTTTTAAAAATTGGTGGTTAGGGCCTACTAACGGTGTCTGCCCCTCCCTGGTGTTTGCCCTCAACTGAATAAAGCTGAGCTTCCACCTTCTGGCTTTCGGCCTATAGTATCAGATATTAAACTGCATTTGGCCTTCAACTTTGGTCACGGCCTACTAACGGTGTCTGCCCCTCCCTGGTGTTTGTCCTCAACTGAATAAAGCTGAGCTTCAACCTTCTGACTCTCATTAAGTGCTGTGTTTTTAAAAATTGGTGGTTAGGGCCTACTAACGGTGTCTGCCCCTCCCTGGTGTTTGCCCTCAACTGAATAAAGCTGAGCTTCCACCTTCTGGCTTTCAGCCTATAGTATCAGATATTAAACTGCATTTGGCCTTCAACTTTGGTTACGGCCTACTAACGGTGTCTGCCCCTGCCTGGTGTTTGTCCTCAACTGAATAAAGCTGAGCTTCAACCTTCTGGCTCTCATTAAGTGCTGTGTTTTTAAAAATTGGTGGTTAGGGCCTACTAACGGTGTCTGCCCCTCCCTGGTGTTTGCCCTCAACTGAATAAAGCTGAGCTTCAGTCTTAGGCTTTTGGCCTAAAGTATCAGATATTAAACTGCATTTGGCCTATTAGTGTGTTTGGGCCCTTAAAACAATGTCTGCTGCTCCTGGGTTTGCTACTCCACTGAACAAAGCAATGCCGCCTGTTTAGTCCTGTTACCAATTTTGAACTGCATTTAGCCTACTTTATTCTTTGGCCCTATATCTGTTTCCTCCTCATCCTGCCCATTGCCCAGCCACTGCTAGATGAGTCTGCTGGTACATTGACCTAGACCACTACATTCCCCTTGCACTCTACACAGCCAGAATCTGACCCTGCTAAAAGTAAGGTTCCCCTTCCCACATGTTATACCACCTTACATAGGGACAAAGAGGAAGGTGCAGATGAAAGTGCAGGTTCCTTCATCAGGTGGGGGGGGCATACTCGTTGGCGACGTCACTGGCACAGGGCCCCTCAGAGTACGCAAAAGTGTCGCTGCTGGTGGGAGGCGCCCCCGCCGTGCAAACACACCGCTGTACTTTGAGGGGCCCTGTGCCAGTGCCAATGCGAACAAGTGTGCCCCCCTGCTTGCTCAGGATCACAGCACTTGCAACGTTGAAATACTTACCTCTCCCTGCTCCACCGCCGTGACGTAGTCCACGATTCCTGGGCCCACTAAAACCTTGAACCAGCCCTACCCCCCACAACTTTTGCCAAATGACCCCCAAGTTCCATTGAACAACTATTATTATAAAGTTAATTAAGATTGACAAGCTTCAGAAACAAGAATGGATGTTTTTGGCATTAAAATGGGCACTGTAGGTGTTTTCCTGGCCTCCACTCACTGCCGACTATGCTTCCCCATTGACTTGCATTGGGTTTCGTGTTTCAGTCGATCCCCGACTTTTAGCGATAATCGGCCGACTGCACTCGACTCGACTCTGGACAAAGTCAGGTTTCACAAAACCCGACTTGATCTTTAAAAAATGAAAGTCGCTCAACCCTAGTAGTTAGTCCAGGCTTGCAAGTGCATGCTGGTTAAATGTCTAAGCATGCACATTGTATTTAAATTTTTAAGATTCTTCCCTCTGCTAAAGGTCTTTGAGCATTTCTTACAGATAACTTTTGACTGATCATCCGGACCTTGGTTAAAAAATTGCCACACTACACTCTTTCTACTATGGAATACCTTTTCAGGCATTGCACACTGTGCTACCTTCACCAGATGGCCACGCTGTCCTAAAACTGTTTTTGTTTCGACAAACGTTTTTTGTTGTGAATTTGGTTTTTGGGCTCCCCCGGTGGTCACTGGTGGTACTGGACTTGTGTGCTTCACTTTCTCTGTTCACCTGTTTCCATCAGGATATGGGAGTATCCTATTTAGCCTTGCTGCTCAGTTATTCTAGTGCCGGCCATCAATGTAACCAGAGCCTTTCTGTTGCATGTTCCTGCTTCTAGACTACTATCAGCTAAGTTGGACTCTTAGTCCTAAGTTTGTTTTGCATTTTTGTTCCAGTTCACAGTTATGTTATTTTTCTGTAGCTGGAAGCTCTTGTGGGCCGAAATTGCCACTCCGGTGTCATGAGTTGACACATGAGTCTTAAAGTAATTTCGAGATGGTATTTTACTAGGGTTTTCAGCTGACCGTGAAGTTCCCTATTGTATCTTCTGGCTATCTAGTAAGCGGACCTCGCTTTGCTGAACCTACCTTCATACTGCGTATGTCTTTTCCTCTGAACTCACCGTCAATATATGTGGGGGGCTTCTGTCTCCTTTTTGGGGGAATTTCCCTAGAGGTAAGCCAGGTCTGTCTTTTCCTCTATTAGGGTTAGTTAGTCCTCCGGCTGGCGCTAGGCGTCTAGGGATAAAACGTAGGTACGCCACCCGGCCACTGTTAGTTGTGTGGTAGGTTTAGCTCACGGTCAGCTCGAGATTCCATCACCCAAGAGCTGTTCTGTTATTTATGTTCTCTGACGTTCCCTTGCCATTGGGAACCATGACAGTATGGCCGGCCCAGTGTTAAAACCGTTGGCAGAAGAAAGGAGAGAAAAAGAAGTCTGCAGATTTTTTTTTTTTTTTTTTTTTTTTCCTCTGAGCTTGCTCTATAGTTGACTTAGTTGCATTTCTGCTCTAATTGCAGCCTTTGTCTCTCTCTCTCTCCTTCTAATCCTTGAATGGCTCTGATCTCACCTGATTAAAATGGATCCTCAGAGTTTGGCTACAGGTTTGAATAATCTTGCTACGAAGGTTCAAAATTTACAGGATTTTGTTATTCATGCTCCTATATCTGAACCTAGAATTCCTATACCAGAATTTTTCTCCGGGGATAGATCTCGTTTCCTGAATTTCAAAAATAATTGTAAATTATTTCTTTCTCTGAGATCTCACTCCGCTGGAGATCCCGTACAGCAGGTCAGGATAGTAATTTCCTTGCTGCGGGGTGACCCTCAAGACTTTGCATTTGCATTGGCACCCGGGGATCCTGCGTTGCTCAATGTGGATGCGTTTTTTCTGGCTTTGGGGTTGCTTTATGAGGAACCTAACTTAGAGATTCAGGCTGAAAAAGCCTTGATGGCCCTATCTCAAGGGCAAGATGAAGCTGAAATATACTGCCAAAAATTTCGTAAATGGTCTGTGCTTACTCAGTGGAATGAGTGCGCCCTGGCGGCGAATTTCAGAGAGGGTCTCTCTGATGCCATTAAAGATGTTATGGTGGGGTTCCCTGCACCTACAGGTCTGAATGAGTCCATGACAATGGCTATTCAGATTGATCGGCATTTGCGGGAGCGCAAACCTGTGCACCATTTGGCGGTGTCTTCTGAGAAGGCTCCAGAAAATATGCAATGTGATAGAATTCTGTCCAGAAGCGAACGGCAGAATTTTAGGCGAAAAAATGGGTTGTGCTTCTATTGTGGTGATTCAACTCATGTTATATCAGCATGCTCTAAACGTACAAAAAAGGTTGATAAGTCTATTTCAATTGGCACTTTACAGTCTAAGTTTATTCTGTCTGTGACCTTGATTTGTTCATTATCGTCAATTACCGCGGATGCCTATGTCGACTCTGGCGCCGCTTTGAGTCTAATGGATTGGTCCTTTGCCAGGCGCTGTGGGTTTGATCTAGAGCCTCTGGAAGTTCCTATACCTCTGAAGGGTATTGACTCTACACCATTGGCTAGTAATAAACCACAATACTGGACACAAGTGACTATGCGTATGAATCCAGACCATCAGGAGATGATTCGCTTCCTTGTGTTGTACGATCTACATGACGTTTTGGTGCTCGGATTACCATGGTTACAATCTCATAACCCAGTCCTTGACTGGAAAGCAATGTCTGTGTTAAGCTGGGGATGTCAGGGGGCTCATGGGGACGTACCTTTGGTTTCCATTTCGTCATCTATTCCCTCTGAGATTCCGGAATTTTTATCTGATTATCGTGATGTTTTTGAGGAGCCTAAGCTTGGTTCACTACCTCCTCACAGAGATTGCGATTGTACCATAGATCTGATTCCGGGCAGTAAATTTCCAAAGAGTCGTTTATTTAATCTATCTGTACCTGAACATGCTGCTATGCGAGAATATATTAAGGAGTCCCTGGAAAAGGGACATATTCGTCCTTCTTCATCTCCCTTAGGAGCCGGTTTTTTCTTTGTATCTAAAAAAGATGGCTCTTTGAGGCCGTGTATTGATTATCGACTCTTGAATAAAATTACAGTCAAATATCAGTATCCTCTGCCACTGCTGACTGATTTGTTTGCTCGAATAAAAGGGGCTAAGTGGTTCTCTAAGATTGATCTCCGTGGGGCGTATAATTTGGTGCGAATTAAGCAGGGGAATGAGTGGAAAACCGCATTTAATTCGCCCGAGGGCCATTTTGAGTATTTAGTAATGCCTTTTGGTCTTTCAAATGCCCCTTCAGTCTTTCAGTCCTTTATGCATGACATTTTCCGTGAATATTTGGATAAGTTTATGATCGTGTATCTGGATGATATTTTGATTTTTTCGGATGACTGGGATTCTCATGTCCAACAGGTCAGGAGGGTTTTTCAGGTTTTGCGGGCTAATTCCTTGTGTGTGAAGGGTTCTAAGTGTATTTTTGGATTCAAAAGATTTCTTTTTTGGGGTACATTTTTTCCCCCTCTTCCATTGAGATGGATCCTGTCAAGGTTCGGGCTATTTGTGATTGGACGCAGCCTTCTTCTCTTAAGAGCCTTCAGAAATTTTTGGGCTTTGCTAATTTTTATCGTCGATTTATAACTGGTTTTTCTGATGTTGCTAAACCTTTCACTGATTTGACCAAAAAGGGTGCTGATGTTGCTGATTGGTCCCCTGCTGCTGTGGAGGCCTTTCGGGAGCTTAAGCGCCGCTTTTCTTCCGCCCCTGTGTTGCGTCAGCCTGATGTTACTCTTCCTTTTCAGGTTGAGGTCGATGCTTCCGAGATCGGAGCTGGGGCGGTCTTGTCGCAGAAAAGTTCCGACTGCTCCGTGATGAGACCTTGTGCGTTCTTTTCTCGAAAATTTTCGCCCGCCGAGCGAAATTATGATATTGGTAATCGGGAGCTTTTGGCTATGAAGTGGGCTTTTGAGGAGTGGCGTCATTGGCTTGAGGGGGCTAGACATCAGGTGGTGGTATTGACCGATCACAAGAATTTGATTTATCTTGAGTCTGCCAGGCGCCTGAATCCTAGACAGGCGCGCTGGTCGTTGTTTTTCTCTCGGTTTAATTTTGTGGTCTCATACTTACCAGGTTCTAAAAATGTGAAGGCGGATGCCCTTTCTAGGAGTTTTGAGCCTGATTCCCCTGGTGATTCTGAACCTACAGGTATCCTTAAGGATGGGGTGATATTATCTGCTGTTTCCCCAGATCTGCGACGGGCTTTGCAGGAGTTTCAGGCGGATAGACCTGATCGTTGCCCGCCTGGTAGACTGTTTGTTCCTGATGATTGGACCAGTAGAGTCATCTCGGAGGTTCATTCTTCTGTGTTGGCAGGTCATCCCGGGATCTTTGGTACCAGGGATTTGGTGGCTAGGTCCTTCTGGTGGCCTTCCCTGTCTCGAGATGTACGAGTTTTTGTGCAGTCTTGTGATGTTTGTGCTCGGGCCAAACCTTGTTGTTCTCGGGCTAGCGGATTGTTGTTATCTTTGCCTATTCCGAAGAGGCCTTGGACTCACATCTCTATGGATTTTATTTCTGATCTCCCTGTTTCTCAAAAAATGTCTGTCATCTGGGTGGTGTGTGACCGTTTTTCAAAGATGGTTCATTTGGTGCCCTTGCCTAAGTTGCCTTCCTCATCCGAGTTGGTTCCTCTGTTTTTTCAAAATGTGGTTCGCTTGCATGGTATTCCGGAGAATATCGTTTCTGACAGGGGGACCCAGTTCGTGTCTAGATTTTGGCGGGCGTTCTGTGCTAGGATGGGCATTGATTTGTCTTTTTCGTCTGCGTTCCATCCTCAGACTAATGGCCAGACTGAGCGAACTAATCAGACCTTGGAGACTTATTTGAGGTGTTTTGTGTCTGCGGATCAGGATGACTGGGTTGCCTTTTTGCCGTTGGCGGAGTTTGCCCTCAATAATCGGGCTAGTTCTGCCACTTTGGTTTCTCCTTTCTTTTGCAATTCGGGGTTTCATCCTCGTTTTTCTTCCGGTCAGGTGGAGTCTTCGGATTGTCCTGGAGTGGATACTGTGGTGGATAGGTTGCATCGGATTTGGGGACAGGTGGTGGACAATTTGGAGTTGTCCCAGGAGAAGACTCGGCATTTTGCTAACCGCCGTCGTCGTGTTGGTCCTCGTCTTCGTGTTGGGGACTTGGTGTGGTTGTCTTCTCGTTTTGTCCCTATGAGGGTTTCTTCTCCTAAGTTTAAGCCTCGGTTCATCGGCCCGTATAAGATTTTGGAGATTCTTAACCCCGTGTCCTTTCGATTGGACCTCCCAGCATCTTTTTCTATCCATAATGTCTTCCATCGGTCATTATTGCGCAGGTATGAGGTACCGGTTGTGCCTTCCGTTGAGCCTCCCGCTCCGGTGTTGGTTGAGGGTGAATTGGAGTACGTTGTGGAGAAGATCTTGGACTCCCGTGTTTCCAGACGGAAACTTCAGTATCTGGTCAAGTGGAAGGGCTACGGTCAAGAGGATAATTCTTGGGTGACAGCCTCTGATGTTCATGCCTCTGATTTGGTCCGTGCCTTTCATAGGGCTCATCCTGATCGCCCTGGTGGTTCTTGTGAGGGTTCGGTGCCCCCTCCTTAAGGGGGGGGTACTGTTGTGAATTTGGTTTTTGGGCTCCCCCAGTGGTCACTGGTGGTACTGGACTTGTGTGCTTCACTTTCTCTGTTCACCTGTTTCCATCAGGATATGGGAGTATCCTATTTAGCCTTGCTGCTCAGTTATTCTAGTGCCGGCCATCAATGTAACCAGAGCCTTTCTGTTGCATGTTCCTGCTTCTAGACTACTATCAGCTAAGTTGGACTCTTAGTCCTAAGTTTGTTTTGCATTTTTGTTCCAGTTCACAGTTATGTTATTTTTCTGTAGCTGGAAGCTCTTGTGGGCCGAAATTGCCACTCCGGTGTCATGAGTTGACACATGAGTCTTAAAGTAATTTCGGGATGGTATTTTACTAGGGTTTTCAGCTGACCGTGAAGTTCCCTATTGTATCTTCTGGCTATCTAGTAAGCGGACCTCGCTTTGCTGAACCTACCTTCATACTGCGTATGTCTTTTCCTCTGAACTCACCGTCAATATATGTGGGGGGCTTCTGTCTCCTTTTTGGGGGAATTTCCCTAGAGGTAAGCCAGGTCTGTCTTTTCCTCTATTAGGGTTAGTTAGTCCTCCGGCTGGCGCTAGGCGTCTAGGGATAAAACGTAGGTACGCCACCCGTCCACTGTTAGTTGTGTGGTAGGTTTAGCTCACGGTCAGCTCGAGATTCCATCACCCAAGAGCTGTTCTGTTATTTATGTTCTCTGACGTTCCCTTGCCATTGGGAACCATGACAGTTTTTGGCCTGATACGGGCCTGCCAGATGACAGCTGTTGCGATGTAGATGGCTGCTGCAGATCCTCCTCCTTCGCTTCTGAGCTACTGGCAGCGGCACCCTCTTCCCCCAATGGCTGCCAATCTGGGTCAACAACTGGGTCATCTATCACCTCCTCTTCAATGTCATGTGCACCTTCCTCTGTGTCACCGTGTAAGGTGCTATAGTGTTCGGGATGGGGCACCATAGTCTCATCAGGGTCAGATTGTGGCTCAGTACACTGCGAGGGCAATGTAGTGATTTGAGTCAATGGAACAGCATAATAATCTAGCTGTGGCTGTGCATCAGTGCACTCCATGTCCGATTCATCTTGTAATGGGCAGTTAACAATTTCCCTTTCTAACCCAGGCACGGTATGTGTAAAGAGCTCTATGGAGTAACCTGTAGTGTCGCCTGACACATCCTTCACTTTTGGTTTGGGTGAAGGACACAAGGAAACATCTTGTTCCTGACTGGGAGCATCCACTGACGACTCGCTGCTTTTATATTTGGAACTTTCTGAAGAGGAGGTGAAAGAGCTAGAGGCTGAGTCAGCAAGTAAAGCCAAAACTTTTTCCTGCTGCTCTGGCTTTAAAAGCTGTTTTCCTACTCCCAGATAAGGGAGCCTTCGAGGCCTTGTGTAGCCAGATGATGACGCTGGCTCAACACCTCCAGCCTTAGGTGCTATTGTGCTTTTGCCACTACCACCAGATGCACCACCACCACCACCACCATCAGTACCAGCTGGCAACCACCACCCACGGGCTCTTCCACCAGACTTCCTCATTTTTTGGAAAATCTAACCAAAATAACAACCGTTATATGGTAATGTAAAACAAGGTAGAAGGTGTATATAAACTTGTTGAGAATTTAAATCTCCCTTTTTTTGTGGGAGACTGAATCAAAACTCAGGCCCTGTGCATAAAACAACACAATGTAAGTGGCAGAAAGTGGCTGGCTGATATACGACAAACTAACAGGACTGAAGTATATCCACTTTGTGAGAATTTGTATCTCACTTTTTTTGGGAGACTGAACCAAAACTCAGGCCCAGTGTATAAAACAACACAATGTAAGTGGCAGAAAGTGGCTGGAAGATATATGAAAAAATACAAGGACTGTAGTACAATTTCAATCTTCCTACAATGATCTCAGGACAACAGGACAAATATGGCAGCATTAAAAAGGACTGCTGAACACAAAAGTGTGGACAAATAAACAAGATAATTGTGCTGAAAGGAGCAACAGGATTTTTGCTTTTAAAAAAGCAGTTGGTTTGCACAGCAGTGTGCAAACAGCAATGCAGCTATCAATGCAGCTATATTATAAGGCAGCCTAATAAGCTCTGTCTGATGCACAAAAATATAGCCTCCACTGTCCCTGCAAAAAAAAGGTGGTGCTGGACAGTGGAAATCGCTACAGCACAAGCAGTTTGGGGGTTAATCTTCCCTCCCTAACTATATCCCTTCTTCTGATGAAGCTGCGGCAACCTCTCCCTATGCGAAGATCGGCAGAAGTAAGATGGCGGTCAGCGTGCACGCCCCTTTATAGCCCCTGTGACGCTGCAGAAAGCAAGCCAATCACTGTCATGCCCTTCTCTAAGATGGTGGGGACCGAAACCTATGTCATCACGCTGCCCACACTCTGCGTCCTCCTTCATTGGCTGAAAAATGGTGCTGAAAGCATCATATGAAACGCGACTTTGGCGCTCAGATCGCCGACCTCATGGCCGATCCCACACTAGGATCGGGTCGGGTTTCATGAAACCCGACTTTGCCGAAAGTCGGCGATTTTTGAATTTGTCCGATCCATTTCGCTCAACCCTACTTTCCACCAGTCTTTCACACTGCTTCTGGCGCACAAATTTAAACAGTTTTTCTTTTTTTGAAGGCTTGTGACTATCCATCATCCTCTTAATTACATTCCAGAGGTTTTCAATGGGGTTCAGGTCTGGAGATTGGGCTGCCCATGACAAGATTTTGATGTGGTGGTCTCTTAATTTTTGCCAGAGCTGTATAAAAGAAAAAATGTTCAGGTTTTGCAACTGATTTGATAGTGAAATTTAACAACCATACATGCCAGACCATACTGCTGGCACTTGCCACAAAATTAAATTCTGTACATATACCTTTCTGATAGCTAAGTATTTTACAGTTCCATATATTGACTACTTTGTTTTACAAGGAAGGGGGGATACATTGAAAAACAAACAAAACAAAAAAGGTTAGGGTTTATTAACTGTATAACTGTATAACTGATATAACGATACCTATAACCCTGTATGTAACCCCTTTCTCATGTACAGCACCATGGAATTAATGGTGCTATATAAATAAATAATAATAATAATAATAATAATAATAATAATAGTGTCAATAAAAAACAGCAAAAAATATAAAAAGATTTGAACGTTACAGGTTTCAGAACATGGCGACACAAGCAAAGTTGTTGTTTTTTTACAAATCCAATTTTTTTCACCACTTTAAAAAAATGTACTAGTTTACTATCAACATATTTGAACTAACCTGGAACATCATATTGCCATTAGTGATAGGCGAGCACTAAAATGCTCGGGTGCTTGTTGCTCAGGTCGAGCAAATTGGAATACTTGAGTACTCGACCCAAGCAACGAGCCCAATGTAAGTCTATGGGAAACCTGAATATTTTTACCTCGATCCCCCCCGGGGGTAAAAAAAAAAATCAGAAAATGATGGAAACACTGCTCAAATGACACAGGAACATCATGGGGATCGCCCCTGTAAGCATTTCTGACTCCTAGGTCACAGCTGTAAGCAAGGTTGTCAGAGTTTCACGCTATTTTTACAGGTGCACCAACAAACATACAAAAACAAAACCAAAATGGATTTTGCTGGGAAATATGTTAAAGTACATCCTTTCCAGACTAATGACTTGTATATAAGGCAAAATAATTAACCAGACCAAAATGTTCCTCCACCACTTGGGGTATGTTCACACGCAGCGCTTTTGATGCGTTTTTCAACTTTAACATTGTTTTCAACCAATACAAATGCATTCACTGGGAAATGTCATTGTAACATTTAACAACCCTAGCTGGCCACGTGTTGTGTGACACATGAGGAGACACATCTTGTTTCATTTCTGAAGGAGGGACTCTTAAAGTCACAAAGCCTATTTTTAGAGGGGCATCAGGCGGCATTAATATACTTAAAGGGCCATTATTAAAAAGTGGGCCTCCTATGCTGTTATTGCCTATGCAGTGAGTGGCTGGGCTGTCAAGAATAACAACACACCCCAATACCCCTTTCATGAGAGGTACAGGAGGGCTTGCTGAAAAAAATATTGCATTGAATGCAAGGCCTGCCCTGCTATAAAGTCATATGAACCCCAAGAATCCTTTGAACCCAGGTACTGGATGACCACAGGAAAATACACTTCACATTATTCAGTTGGTCCTGCCATACTGTTTCCTTATGCATTGAATGCAAGGGCCACCTTGACCCAAATTTGCATGCAACACAATCCCTCCTAGGAAGAAACATGGAGGAGGGCCTCATAAATAAATCTGTCCCATTAAAAAGGAGCGGGTCTCCTAGACTCGTAATGCCCATAAACTAAGTGCATGAGCTGACAAACATTTCCCCATGGGGGGTAAATTTTAAAAAAATATTTTATGTGCATCATAGACACCCTTGCCAAAAATTGGACTAGATGTAGCAGCACGGAACACATTAACCCTGGTGATCTAGTGGCGGCGGATGATGAGACATTGAGGAAGGCCTCATTAAAAACTAGGCCCAATTTAAAGGAGCGGGTCTCCTACACTTGTACTGCCTATACACTAAGTGCATGGGCTGATAAACATTTCCCCCTGGGTGAGTAAAAAATGGTTTGGTTTAAAATTATTTATGGGCATCATAAAAACACCCATTCACAAAAAATGAGTGACTTTTGCATCACGGAATACATTCACCCTGGTGTTCGTATCGTTGTGGATGATGAGGATGAGGATAAGGAGGAGGATAACACCAAACAGACCAAATCAGGAAGCATATACCCATGTGTTGTGAAGAGGTGCATGAGAATACACCTCCACAAAAAAGACAATGTATTTCAGGTTATGTTTTGCTGTTTTCATTCGCTGGTGTACAGAAGTCTTGCCCAATCCAGCCCTTGTTCATTTTTATAAGAGTCAGTTTGTCAGCATTTTCAGTTGGCAGGCGGATGAGCTTATCTGTTATAATTCCACCAGTGGCACTAAAAACCTGCTCTGACAGAACGCTAGCAGCAGGGCAGGCCAGGACCTCCAAGGCATAGAGAGCCAGTTCATGCCACGTGTCCAGCTTGGATACCCAATAATTAAAAGGCACAGAGGAATCACAGAGGACGTTTGTACGATCTGCAAGGTACTCCCTCAGCATCTTCCCAAACATTGCACTTCTTGTGACAGCTCCCATTATGACTGATGCGGCACAATGGGAGAGTCTGAAAAAACTGTCCCAGAACTTTGCCATTGCTCCCCTGTCTGTGCTGGATTGTACTTCTGTCTCTCTCGCTTCGACTCCTTGGTTTTACAACAAACTCTGATGTCTGCTGCCGGCGTTCTCAGATGGGAATTTTTTTAGTAATTCCTCTACAAGGGCCCTCTGGTACTGCAACATTTTAGTACACCTGTCTGCCTCTGGAAGAAGAGATTGAAAGTTCTCCTTGTAGCGTGGGTCTAGAAGTGTCACCAACCAGTAATGAGTGTCACCGAAAATTGTTATAATGCGAGGGTCACGGGAAACGTAGCGCAACATAAAGTCAGCCATGCGTGCCAGACTGCTAACAGGCAAGACTTCTGTGTCCTCACCAACAGAACAATTGACCATGCTGTCCTCCTCCTCCTCATCCTCCTCCTTCTCCCTGTCCTCAGGCCATCCACGCTGAACAGACGGTATGACAGCTGTGCTTGTAGTACCATCTATAGCGCATGAAAGTAACTCCTGTTCTTCCTCCTCCTCTTCATTATCTACCAATGCTTGTTGGGATGACATGATGCTGGGCTGAGTGTAATCACCCTGTATGGTTCCTTGCTCCATATCCTCGTGCTCCACCTGCAATGCATCCTCTTTATTTGTGAGCAGAGAGGTTTGAAGAATGCAGAGAAGCGAGATGGTGATGCTAATTATGGCGTCATCACCGCTCACCATCTTGGTGCAGTCCTCAAAGTTTTGACATCCATGTCAAGTCCTGAGGTCTTATGTGTGGAGTCTGAACTGAATAACGATGACCTTGTTGATGCTGGTAGTCAACAACTGCCCTCTTCTGCTCACCAATCCTTTCCAACATATGCAATGTAGAGTTCCAATGCGTGGGGACTTCGCACACCATACGGTATGCTGGAAGTTGCAAATGCTGCTGAAGCACGGCAAGGGTGGCTGAAGCTGTAGCTGAATTTCTAAAATGGGCAGACAGGCGATGTACTTTCACTAGCAGATCCTGCAGCTCTGAATAGCTTTTGAGAAAATGTTGAACCACGAGGTTAAGCACATGGGCCAGACAAGGTATGTGTGTGAGCTCACCTTGCCTCAGAGCCACCACCAGGTTCCGACCATTGTCACACATGACCATGCCTTGCTGTAGGTTCAGCAGTGTCATCCAAATATCTGACTGCTCTTTCAGCGCTGTCCACAACTCTTCAGCATTGTGCAGTTTGTCACCTAAGCAGATTAGCTTCAGCACAGCCTGTTGCCGCTTGGCTGAGGCAGTGCTGCAGTGCTTTCAGCTTCTGACTGATGTGCTCACTTCAGAGATGGAAGCTGAAGAGTAGGAGGTGGAGGAGCTGCAGACTGTGGGGGCAACCCTGATTGATGTTGGGCCTGCAATCCTCGGCGTGGGGAGGATGTATTCCATCCCAAGGTCCGACATGGAGCTTGGGGTTTGGCCCACAAAGTCGGGTGCTTTGCTTCCATGTGTCTGATCATAATGGTGGTGGTCAGGCTGGTAGTTTTGCTACCCCTGCTGATGCGGGCATGGAAGGTGCTGCAAATGGCCTGTTTGGGGTTATCGTCAGAGTCTTTAAAAAATAACCAGACTCGGGAAGATCTAACAGTTGGAATGGCAACTTCCCTCATGTTGGTGTTATGGGGAACGGATGTACGCCTTCTGCCTGTTACCACCACACTACTTCTTCCTGTCTGTTGGGGTGCTATGCCTTCCCCATGTGTGCTGCTTTCTGCGCTCTGCATGTCCTCCTGCAAGGTTGAGTCAGTTACAATGTCATCCACCACCTTATCTTCCACATCCGCACCCTGCTCCTCCTCCTGACATTCTGGCAATTGTGTCTCATCATTTTTCACCTCTTGTGGCACTTTCCCACCATCGCCTTCGTGTGACCGTGGCTGTTCAAATCTTTGGGCATCGCTACATGCGATCTCATCTGCCCCCACTTCAAGTTGACTGGCCGAGAGTCCGGAATCTTTGAAGAGAAAACTGAACAGCTCTTCGAAGTGTCCAAGTGTGGGATCAGTTTCAATATGTGGCCTGTGTTTTTTTTTAATTTTTTAACAACAAAATACTGTATAGACCAAGGCTAGCAGACCAAAAAATGCAATGTATGCCAGCAAAGCAAGGATTTTGACAACACAGATACACCGTGCGTCTAACGGAGATAACAGACTGTTTAAATATGTGGCCTTTTAAAAAAAAAAAAATTACCACAAAATACTGTATAGACTAAGGCTAGCAGACTAAAGAATGCAATGTGTGCCTGAAAAGCAAGGATTTGGACACCACAGATACACCAGGCGTCTGAAGGAGATAACAGACTGTTTCAATATGTGGCCTTTTTTTTTTTTTTAACCACAAAATACTGTATAGACCAAGGCTAGCAGACCAAAAAATGCAATGTATGCCTACAAAGCAAGAATTTGGAGACCACAGATAGACCAGGTGTCAGACGGAGATAACAGACTGATCAAAATGTGGCCTTGATTTTTGACACTAAAAAAACAAAATTGAAGTACTAAACTTGTAAAATATTTAGCGCAATGGTGTGCGATGCGTGTGGCGTACAAATCACAGTGATAAATATAAGAACTGTAGCTAAATATTTTTGGGCCAGCTACAGATTTTTGGGCAGCAAAATGGTGTCCAAAAATGTTGTATGCCACTCCAAAAAATAATGTAGTACCAAAAGAAAAAAAAAAAAAAGCCCAGATTTTTCTGCGCACTCACATATGATGCCTGGAATTTTATTTTTTTTTTAAATTGTTAGATTTTCACGCTCTTGTATTGCAATGACCTGGCTGTAGTATGCAGTGTGACCAAGCAAATAAATGTAGAAAAAAGGGGGCTATGGATTGCTTTGTAATAAAATTAGCAGGTATAAGGTGCAAAAAAATAATTGCCATGGATTCCTGCAGCTATGTATATATAGGATACTCAGCAGCAGACAGGAACGGAGCTTTTTGAGGTATGCAGTGAGATCTATATACTCACATACAGTGCCTGCTTGCCTTGCACTGATGTGGATATGTGCACATAGACTCCCCTGCCTACCTAGCGCTGCAATCTATGTACCCCCGAATTAGCCCTAAAAAGGACTTTTGGTTTATCAGAATTTGTGAATTGAACACTAGCAGACCCATACTACCTAATAAAAGTAAGAATCTGACCCTATCTCAGCAGCAGCTCTCCATACACTAGAAGAGTCCAGAGCAGAATGTGGTGAGCAGGGCGGCGCCAGGTCTCTTATACACCTGATGACGCTGTGTGGCCAGCCAATCACTGTAATACCACAACAAAGATGGCTGCGGTATTACAGTGCATGGCAGACAATCCCTGCATGCTGATTGGTGCTCTAAAAGCGCCAAAATTAAGGAGGAGACCCAAGCTCCCGCTGAATAATCCTGGATATACTCGGTGCTCGCCAAGTACACTGAGCATAGTGATACTCAGGCAAGTACCGAGTAGTGTCGAGAACGTTCGCTCATCACTAATTGCCAGATTATTTTTACAGCACAATAATTTTCATAAAATCAATACCCAAGAAACAATTGCAGAACTACTCAATTTTACTATATTTGGAATTTTTTTTCCTATTTTCCAGTACATTAAAAAATAAAATGAATGGTCACAACTACAACTTATCTATCTAAAAAACAAGCCAAAATATGAGTTATGATTCTTGGAATCATGCAATACAGCATACAGTACATATATGCACAGGAAGGCAAGATATTTTATTTTTAATATTTTAAAAACAAATTATTTTTTATATTACTAAAGGGGGTGGTAAGAACAGCAGTCGTCATGTTATTTTGCTTGTATTGGCTTTTCTGTGGATGGAAAAATTCTGACACCACTGCGGCCTCTCTGGGCATGCTCAGTATACCAATGAAGCCAGGGATCATACACCCAGCTTTATTCAATACTGCATGGTCAGGTTAACATTGCATGAGTAAGATTTACAAAGATCCATACGTGACACCGCTCTAACAAATTATGTAAAATCACATGATTAGTGGGATGATTAGTCTGAGGATAACAGACTTGTCAGTCATTAGCATATCACTAGATAAATTCTATAAATAACTATAGGATTATTTATACATCAAGAAGCCACCAAAAGATGCTTGCTTGAAATTTAGATAAGACATGGAGGTGGTTTGGGGGACTTGGGTAAGCTGTTGTGTTTCCTTTAAAAACTGTTTATTAAGCAAATTAAAAATAAAGAAACAATGCAAAATCTGTACATACAGTATCCTTCTACCATTGGGTTATTTGTATTAGGTAACATGTAAACGTCAGATAATACAAGGTAGGCCATCCAGAATAAGAGATGTATTCTGCCACCAATGTATGTAAGTGAGATGTGCCTGAAGATCTCGGTACAAGGAATGGTAGATAGGTTACTCGCTATCCTTATCTCTCTCTTGACTGACTAGCTGCACATAGATGATCCAGGAAGGAAGATGTAGTGGACTAACTTTAAGGTAGCTTATTCACAGTACCTTGACGAATGATGAAGTTGAAATGTCTAGGAGATGATTATGAGGTAGAAGATGGAGGTTGGAGGCTAGAAGATACAGGTAACAGCAGAACCCTCAGCTCTGATGCATGCTTCTACCAAGATGGAACTGACCAACAAACAAATATGTGAGGAAGACGATAGGAGAGGTTACAGAGAGAGATGCATAATGGATGTTAAAGCTACAGTACATGAGAACATATAACAACAACGGCCAGTAGATGGCAGCAAAGAACACAAACACAAGATGATTTTTGTATAAACTTTCTCTATTCTAACCAACAGTGAGAATCATAAATAGAATAACTGTATGAAAAATTGGCATAATGTTATAAAAATTAAGTGTGAATGCACCCATAGACTATTCATACATTTGCAGTGTATGTCAGTAGTATACATCAGCAAATACAGTATCTTTCACATACACCTGTATACCACTGTATAGTGTGAGGGGTTGCCACGCTTAGCTGCTTCCTCAGGTAGACACAGGAACATTTTGAAACACCTGCTGGTTTATTGAAGTCAGTGTACACCAAGGCAAGGTTCAGAAAACAAAAACAGAGCCTTCCTGGCTTAACGGAAAGCAAATAAAGTATAACAGAGTCCTTTTCTCTGCAGGTTTCAACCTGCAGACACCTGGCAATGTCCTCCGCTCCTCCATGGAGCTCCATGGGAGTACCTCCTCTCCCAAGACACCACCCATACTGTCTCTCATGTCCAGGTATTTAACCAGGAACATGTGATAATCGCATGATTGTAACATCACAGCATGTCCTGCTAGTACACATGCTGGTGTCGGCTTTGCAGGAAGAGATATGGTGAGCATTCTCCCTCCCACACTATGAGTGCTCACATAATATCAGCCCATGTATGCAGCTTTCCTTAACACTCCGAACACTTAGTGTGCCGGAGGAAAAGTATCCTGGTTTCATACCACTGACGCCAACATGCGCAGTGACACATATCTCCCCTCGTACACTGTGCCAGTGACCCTGTCACAATAGATATACATTGTCATATATTGCTTACCTATTCTAACAGCAGATTACCACAAGAGAGAAGGGTATGGGTAATGAATAATAATTCTCCTCTCTTTTGCATGCAATCCTGAGGCTCGAGAAATTGCAGCAAACACTGCACCATTACTATTTATGAATCCAGTCATAGACCATTAGTTTGGGAAGAATCTCTAATGCTAATATTTTATGATGCTGGTAGTGGTATAGTGAAGTGCATTCACTGAAAGTGATATAGTGAGAAGCATTAGGTTTCTTATGGATGCAATTCATTTTTTATTTACTGTAGTGGAAAAGTGCATGTTATGTCAAGAGGTTGCGTAAGTCAAGTATAATCAAAGGTGACACAACTGCTTAACAATGTCTATTTCAACGGCTTATGCCTTCCGCTGAATAACCGAATAACCGAATAATGTGTCACCTCGCTGCATATGGTATGTTAGCTTACAGAAGCTTTTAACATTTTACATACTAAAAATAGCCAAGGACTGCAGGCAAAATAACTGTTTTTTATTGTGCAAGGAAACCCCAGTGATTAATATTTATGCAGGATAATCTAGGATTATAAAATGAAAATATATGTTCCAAACTTTTCATCATTAGCTACATTTTATTTCTTTTTAGACAGAATCTTTCAGAAGAACCATTAAAATGTAAATGCTTTATTTTTATATGTCACACATATATGCCACAACAGGGCAGACAAAGTACGCCTGCGCCGCAGCCGCGGCGTGAAGACCAGAAGAGGACATCATGGAATGAAGATGGGAGGCTCTGGACTGGACCTGAGACAACCATCGGACCCGGACCACAGCGGGACCACCCCTGGGTGAGTATAATCTAACCTCTTTTTCTCCTCTTTTAGGTAACATCGGGGCTTGTCTACAGAATTACAGAATGCTGTAGATAAGCCCCTGATGACGGTGAGCTTACCTCACCATCGATTTTGAGGGTGACAGGTTCCCTTTAAGTGCATTGAGGTGACTTGGTAAATTTGAGTAGGGTTCATATCCAATCTACTCCTTTCACCTCACTAATATCACCGCAAGCATGAGAAAGTTCTCATGCTCAAGATGCCCTCGTAAAGTCATCGGACTTCAGAGCCAATTCACTCAGGTCAACTCAATGACGTCAGCGAGAGCGCCGTAAGAACTTTTCCCAAACTTTGATAACCAAGAAACGCTAATTATACAGCTGTGAGATGATATTAATAGTCTGGGATGTTTCATGGGTATTACCCCTTTCCCTGGCTATAAACATCTGCCACCAGCTGTTTGTTTTCCCTCTGCTGGTTAATAAAATGTTGGGAAATCCTAAGCTATCTTTTTCAGAAAATAATTAATTTTGTAAAAAAATACATGTACAGTAAGCTTTACAAGCACTGTACTAATTATATGTGTCACTGATATCCTCATATCTACCGAATTGTTTGGACTATAAGACACACCTAGGTTTTAGAGGAGGAAATTAGAATAAAAATTTGAAGCAAAAAATGTGGTCAATTCTTTACTAATATCCCCTATCCTGGTATATACATCTCCCCAATCCAGGTATACATGGCCCCCTCATTCCTATCCTGGTATGCATGGCCTCCTCATCCCGGTATGCATGGCCCCCTCATCCCTATCCTGGTATGCATGGCCTACTCATCCCCATCCTGGTATGCATGGCCTCCTCATCCCCATCTTTGTATGCATGGCCCCCTCATTCCTATCCTGGTATGCATGGCCTCCTTATCCCTACCCTGGTATGCATGGCCTTCTCATCCCCATCCTGGTATATATGACTCCTCATCCCTATCCTGATATGCATGGCCCCCTCATCCCCATCCTGGTATGCATGGCCCCCTAATCCCTACTCTGGTATGCATCGCTTCCTCATCCCCATCCTGGTATGATTGGCCCCCTCATCCCCATACTGGTATGCATGGCCTTCTCATTCCCATCCTGATATGGATGGCTCTATCATCTCCATCCTGGTAGGCATGCCCCCCTAATCTCTAGCCTGGTAGGCATGGCTTAGTCATCCCTAACCTGGTAGGTATGACCTCCTCATCCCTATCCTGGCATGCATGGCCCCCTCATCCCCATCCTGGTACGCATCGCCCTCTCATCACCATACTGATCTGCATGGCCTCCTCATCCCCATCCTGTTATGCATGGCCCCCTAACCTGGGAGGCATGGCCCCCTCATCCCTAGCCTGGTAGGCATGGCTCTGTCATCCCTAGCCTGGAAGTCATTGTCCCCCTCATCCTTTTCCTGGTAAGCATGGTCCCCCTCATCCCTATCCTGCTATGCATGGCCCCCTCATCATTATCCTGGTATGCTGGACCCCCTTCTTTGTCCTGGTATGCATGGCCCCATCCCCATCCTGGTATATATGGCCCCCCATCCCCATCCTGGTATGCATTGCCCCATCAGAAAAACAATACTGGTATGCATGGCCTTCTCATTCCCATCCTGGTATGGATGGCTCCATCATCTCCATCCTGGTAGGCATGGTCCCCTAATCTCTAGCCTGGTAGGCATGGCTTAGTCATCCCTAGCCTGGTAGGCATGACCTCCTCATCCCTATCCTGGCATGCATGGCCCCCTCATCCCCATCCTGGTACGCATCGCTCTCTCATTACCATACTGATCTGCATGGCCTCCTCATCCCCATCCTGGTATGCATGGCCCCCTAACCTGGGAGGCATGGCCCCCTCATCCCTAGCCTGGTAGGCATGGCTCTGTCATCCCTAGCCTGGAATTCATTGTCCCCCTCATCCTTTTACTGGTAGGCATGGTCCCCCTCATCCCTATCCTGCTATGCATGGCCCCCTCATCATTATCCTGGTATGCAGGACCCCCTTCTTTGTCCTGGTATGCATGGCCCCATCCCCATCCTGGTATATATGGCCCCCCATCCCCATGCTGGTATGCATTGCCCCCATCAGAAAAACAATAAAAGAAACAAACCATTCTACTTACTATATTTTTCGGACTATAAGACGCACCCAGGTTTTAGAGGTGGAAAATAGGGAAAAAAATATTTGAAGCAAAAAATGTGGTAAAATATTTAAGAACATAAATAACATACTATTATATGTGGTGTCATTATATATAATAGTATGTTATTATGTTGGATGCTGCAGGTAGAAGATGGAGCTGCGGGACCAGTGTGGTGGCTGTAAAGTACATTATGAAGACGCTGGAGGGTGAGTATAAGAATGGGGGCACAGGGCTTATATTTAAATCACCACTCCAGCACTGAAAAGTGACACTGGAGTGCTTCTTTAAGATCCCATGGGAGAACTATAACTCCCAGCATGTCCTGCAGATCCTATGACATGCTGGGAGTTATAGTTCACCACAGGAGTGTCAGAGTGCTTCATTGTGTGTTGTAAAGACTAACCTTTTTATTCTTAGTTGTTCAGGCTGTGCAGGTCCTGCAGTCAGCCAGCAACACTGTAGTGAGGTAAAAAGCTGGAGCATCCCATGACCGCACAGAGTCCTCCCTCTTGTTTCAGTGTCTGAAGGACCTGTGATGACATCAGAAGAGGGAGGGCTCTGTGCTGTCATGTGATGTTCCAGCCCGCCCACTTCATGACCTCACACAGGTCCTTATGCGGCAGCACTCAGCATTCAGCACAGCCCAGGCAGGTATGCAGTAATCTCTCCTCTGCCCCCCTGCTGCTGCCCCCTACTCCACCGGACACATGATCTCCCCAGCTGCTGCAGGAATCCTGCGCTGCGGAAGCCATGTGTCCCTGTTTAAGTGAAGGAATATTCATTTGCTGCTCCCACTCACTGCTCAGCGCTGACAGGTGGGCGGGGAAGCAGCTAATGAATATTCACTGCACTTTAATCATCGGGACCATGGGGTTTCCCCAGCCCTGCAGCCAGGCAGCTGGGACATTTTTCTGCCTCCTGTGAATGGGATCACAGTGGATCCCACTGCTGCTGCCCCCTCCCCACATGTTACATCTGGACCATAAGACACACCCACACTTTCCTCCCAAATTTGGAGGGAAACAAGTGCGTCTTATGGTCCGAAAAATACGGTACCTTCCCTTAGCAGATTAACATACAATGATAAAATAACATTGGTCTGAATGCAATCCGATTTTTAATTGCAAGTCCTAAAATGCAATAACAGGCGACCAAAACATCGTATCTCCCCCAAAATAGTATCAATAAAAATGTCAGCTCTGCGCATAAAAAATAAGCTCTCACCCAGCCATATATCCTAAAGAATTGAGACACTACAGGTCTCAGAAAATGGCGCCTTTTTTTTCTTACCAGCTTTGGATTTTTTTTCACCATTTAAATAAAAAAGAATCCATATATGTTTGGCATCTGCATACTCATTCTGACCTGGAGAATCATAATGTTAAAAATTTTAGTTTTAGCATTTAGTGATCTGCACTTTTTTTTTGCAATTTCATTGCACTTCAAATTTTTTTTCTGTTTTCCAGAACACTATATGGTAAAATTGAGGGTGTTGTTCAAAACATAACTCATCCCGCAAAAAACAAGCCCCCACACAGCCATACTGACAGGAAAATAAAATAGATATGGCTCTGGGAAGAAGGGGAGCAAAAAACAAAAATGCAAAAACTCAAAATCACAAGGTTGTGAAAGGGTTAATGAATCAAGTAAAAATTGTTTAAAATTATAAGAAAAACTAAAGACTTAAAAACTAACTTTTCTGTTTGTAAAAATGACCAAAAATCATTACAAATGTTACATAATAGTACAGCTACAACTATAAAGATCCATACTATAAAGCAACAATTTTTTTTATCTTGAACTGTAAGCACCTTAATAAAAATATCTAAAACCAATACTAGAATTGCTGTTTTTTGTTCAATCTACCTACCAAAAAGTGGTTTTAAAAGTTGTCAAATAGTCATATATAGTGCCCCAAAATGTTACAAATGAAAACTTCAGCTTATTTTATAAATTGCAAGCTCCCACACAACTGCATAGATGGAAAAAATATAAATATTTTTAGTCTAGGAATAAGGCAACACAAAAATATGCTAACGTTAAAATGAAAAAACTATAATAAAATTATTTTCTTTCCTAATACTTTTTCAGGAAAAGTAATACAATGCCAAAGAGAATTTGAATATACACAGACTTTGGGCAAAATGAGGTAATTTGCTGAAGAATCTATGTGATACCTAGGAATATTTGTTTGTCCCACCGCTCAGCGGGCCTGCACATTTCATGTATCTCATATGGCCATACAAAATGAAACACTGGCATCGTGTATGGATTAAAATGTCTGAACCAGCTTTCCTACCAGTGTTTAGAGAATCATCCTTGATTACAAATCAAAACTTAATTAGATCATTTTTATGCAAATTTTAAATGTGCAGCTTATTCACTCAGACTCGAGCACACTAGAAGCGTTCAGTAAGTCTCAGATTAAACCTTTTATAAGTCACCAGAGTATGCATGGGTACATTGCTGACTATAAAAGATGCACTGAAATAAAATTTCAAAAGTTACATAGAATTATAAAATTAAAAAGTCAGTAAACTATTTTTAACAATTACAGCTATGACCTACCTACTGGATGAAGTCTAAGGCTATGTGCACACGTAGGAAGGGTCCTCTGCGGGTTCTCCCGCAGCGGATTTGATAAATCTGCAGGGCAAAACCGCTGCGGTTATCCCTGCAGATTTATCGCGGTTTGTCTTGCTGTTTCCGCTGCGGGTTTACTCCTGCACTTGTTTTACTATTGATGCTGCATATGCAGCATCAATAGTAATGTTAAAAATAATAAAAAAAATGGTTATACTCACCCTCCGACGTCCCGATCTCCTCGGCGCTGCACACGGTGGTCCGGTTCCAAAGATGCTATGCGAGAAGGACCTTCGTGACGTCACGGTCATGTGACCGCGACGTCATCGCAGGTCTTGCTCGCATAGCAACCCTGCGACCAGATGGCCGCGTGCAGCGCTGAGAGGCGGGAGAACTTCAGGGGCCATCAGAAGTTGAGTATATCATTATTTTTTATTTTAATTCTTTTTTTTTTTTTACACAAATATGGTTCCCAGGGCCTGGAGGAAAGTCTGCTCTTCTCCACCCCAGGTACCATCCGCACATGATCCGCTTACTTCCCGCATGGTGGGCATAGCCCCATGTGGGAAGTAAGTGGATCAATGCATTCCTATGTGTGCAGAATCGCCGCGATTCCGCACAAAGAAGTGACATGCTGCGGATTGTAAACCGCTGCGTTCCCACGTGGTTTTTTCTGCAGCATGTGCACTGCGTTTTCGGTTTCCCATAGGTTTACATTGAACTGTAAACTCATGGGAAACTGCTGCGGACCAACAGCTGCAGAAACGCTGCGGATAGACAGCAAAATCTGCAATGTGTGCACATACCCTAAGGGTTCGCTCACATAGTTACATAGGTTGAAAAAAGACGTAGATCCATCAAGTTCAAACTTTCTCCACCAAATGTTCGTTTTTTCACTGAATTAACTTTAACTCCCAATGTTATGTGAATCATCCAGATCTTTTTTAAAAGCTATTATAGTGTCTGCCACAAGTACCTCTTGTTGTAGGGAATTTCACATTCTGACTGATCTAACTGTAAGGCTGTGTGCACACGTAGCAGATTTTTTGCGTTTTTTCGCTATAAAAACGCTATAAAACCGCGAAAAAAATGCTACCATTAAGCATCCTATGTAATAGAATGCATTCCGCATTTTTTGTGCACATGCTGCATTTTTTTCCTGAGCGGAATCGCATTCCAGAAAAAAACGCAGCATGTTCATTAAAATTGCAGAATCGCGGCGATTCTGCACCCATAGGAGTGCATTGATCTGCTTACTTCCCGCACGGGGCTGTGCACACCATGCGGGAAGTAAGCAGATCATGTGCGGTTGGTACCCAGGGTGGAGGAGAGGAGACTCTCCTCCACGGACTGGGCACCATATAATTGGTAAAAAATAAAAGAATGAAAATAAAAAATAGCGATATACTCACCTTCGATGTCCCCCGCAGTCTTCCGGCCTCTCCGCTGCATGCTGCCGCCTCGGTTCCTATAGCTGCTGGGCGGTGAAGGACCTGCGATGACGTCACGGTCTTGTGATTGGTCGCGAGAGGCCGCATGTGACCGGTCACGTGACCAATCACAAGACCGTGACGTCATCGCAGGTCCTTCACCGCCCAGCAGCTATAGGAACGGACGCCGCTGAGGTCTGCAGGTGAGTATAACCATGTTTTTTATTTTTTTTATTATTTTTTAACATTCTACCTTTTACTATAGATGCGGCATAGGCAGCATCTATAGTAAAAAGTTGGTCACACTTGTCAAACAGTATGTTTGACAAGTGTGACCAACCTGTCAGTCAGTTTTCCAAGCGATGCTACAGATCGCTTGGAAAACTCTAGCATTCTGCAAGCTAATTATGCTTGCAAAACGCTAGTTTTCTGCGGGTATATGCATGCTAATTCTGCATGCGATATACCCGCGGCAGAAGGGGCAGAATTGCCACGGAAATTTCCGTGTCAATTCTGCAACGTGTGAACTCAGCCTAAAGAACCTTTTCCTATTTAGCTGTCGGAATCGCCTTTCTTTCACTCTTAATGAGTGCCCCCTGGTATGGTCCTTGGAAGGACAAAATCATGCGCCTGTCCTTTGTACTGACCTCACAAATATTTATACATGTAAATGAGATCCCCTCTGAGGCGTCTTTTTTCTAAGCTAAACAAGCACAACTTTTCCAACCTCTCATCATTAGTGTTGAGCGATACCTTCCGATATTCGGAAATATCGGGATCAGATTGGATCGGCCGATACCGGAAATGAATGCAAGTCAATGGGACACAAATATTGGAATGAAAATAAGCCCTTTCTTTCCTTGTACATCCTGTTCCAGAGGAAGCAAGAGTGTGGGCTTTGTGTGGGCGGAGACTGCGTGTCTGTGTGGGACCGTAGGGGGTCTGTGCGGGCCTGCTGGGGGCCTGTACGGGCCTCTCAGGGGTCTGTGCGGGCTGCCAGGGGTCTGTGTGGGCATGCCGGGGGTCTGTATGGGCCTCTCGGGGGTCTGTGCAGCCTGCTGGGGGTCTGTACGGCCCTCTCGGGGGTCTGTGCGGCCTGCCGGGGGTCTGTACGGGCCTCTCGGGGGTCTGTGAGGCCTGCCGGGGGTCTATGTGGGTGTGCAGGCATCGTCCGATGGGACTACAAGTCCCATCGGGCTATGCCTGCTACAGTGGCAGTGATCGACACATTAGCCAATGATGGGACAGTAGTATTCCCATCATCCGGCTAATGTGTTGAATGTAAAACAAAAAAAATACATACTACATACAACATACATACTACATACATAATACATACTACATATATACATACAACATACTACATACATACTACATACATACTACATACATTCATATAACATACTACATACAACATACATACAACATACATACAACATGCTACATAGATACATACATACAACATACATACATACTACATACATACAACATACTATATACTACATACATACATACATACAACATACATACTACATACATACAACATACTATATACTACATACATACATACATACTACATACATACAACATACATACAACATACTACATACATCCATACAACATACATCCATCCATACAACATACATACTACATACATACTACATACATGCATACAACATACATACAACATACATACAACATACATCCATACAACATACATACATCCATACAACATGCATACAACATACATACAACATACATACATACTACATGCATACTACATACATACAACATACTACATACATACTACATACATGCATACTACATAGTACATACATACTACATACATACTATATACATACTTACATACTACATACATACTATATACATACTACATACATACATGCAACAAACATACTACATACATACTACATACATACAACATACATACATACTACATACATAAATACATACTACATTCAACATACTACATACATACATACTACATACTACATACAATACATTCATACATTACATGCAACACATACATATAGACATACAGTACATATAACATAGATTACATACTCACCATCACTTGTCATTTTGATCCCCGAAGCCAGTGTCATCTATAAAAAATATGAAAATAACAAACAACCAATATACTCCCTGATCCGCAGAAATCCACGAGTGTCCCACAGCGATCTCTGTTGTGAATTCCGTTCTTGGGCTCCCTCCAGTGGTTGTAAATGGCACTTTTGTGAATTCTGCCCTTGGGCTCCTTCCGGTGGTTTTAAGTGGAACTGCTGCTCCTTGGATTTAGCTTAGCAGCTGCTTCCACTGATCGTCTCTCCTGCTCTGCTCTTTAGCCTGGCTCTGATCTTCAGCCAGTGCCAGCTGTCAATGTTTCTTGGTTGGATTCAGATCTCTCCTTGGATTTCCTTGATTGTCGGTCCTGTTCAGCAAAGATAAGTCCTTGCATGTTCATTTGTTGTCTTCTTGCTGTGGACTTAATCATTCAGCTCATTTTATGTTTGCTCTAGTCCAGCTTGTCAGTATTCAATATTCAGTTAAGCTGGAAGCTCTGGGGAAGCAGATTTGCCCTCCACACCGTTAGTCAGGTGTGGAGACTTTTTGTAAACTCTGTGATGGATTTTTCTAGCTTTTAATGCTGTCCGCACAGTACCCTTTCCTATTCTGTCTATCTAGTTAGAAGTGGCCTCCTTTGCTAAATCCTGTTTTCATTCTGTGCATGTCATTTCCCTCTTCACTCACAATCCATATTTGTGGGGGGCTGTCTGTCCTTTGGGAACTCTCTCTGAGGCAAGATAGCTTTCCTGTTTCCATCTTTAGGGGTAGCTAGTTCTCCGGCTGTGACGAGATGTCTAGGGAGTGAAAGGAACATTCCACGGCTACTTCTAGTGTTGTGTTAGGTTCAGGAACTGCGGTCAGTAAAGATACCATCTCCTCAGAGCTCGTCCCATGTTGCTCCTTAACCACCAGGTCATAACAGATCTCCCATGGAGAACGGCAGCATCAGCTGATGCGACCGTTCTCTAGGGGCTCCAGGAACACAATGATGGGAGGAAGGTATTCTTCCGCACTGTATTCCTCCGCCGCTGTAAAAAAAATTGTCCCTAGTCTCACTTTTGGCATTGCTGTGTGAGAAATTTTCCCACGCAGCAATTGCCATAAAGTGAGACTCTGAACTCTAGTAACCTCTCAGTGATACACTGCAAGAGCCATTGTCTCCTGTCAGTGTGTCACTGAAGGTCCTATAGAGCAGTGACATCACCCGATGTCACTGTTCTATAGGGGAGATCGTCGTGGGACACTCGTTATTAATTGGACTACAGCGGACAGGTAGTATATGGTTTATTATTTTACTTTTTTTGCAGGCGCTGAAGTATGGTAAGTATGGTTAAATGAAGAATATTAAAATACTTTTTTCCTAATGTGTGTGTATTTTATTAACCATTTACTAGTATTGGATTAATAATGGATAAGCATCTTATTGACGCCTCTCCATTATTAATCCGGCTTCATGTCACCTTACAATAGCAAGGTGACATTAACCCCTTATTACCCCATATCGCACTGCTACATGGGAGTGGGAAGAGAGGGGCTAAGTGCCGGAATTGGTGATTCTTACAGATGCGCCATTTCTGGGGCGGCTGCGGATGGGTATTTGTAGCCGGGGGGGCCAATATCCATGTCCCCTCTCTAGGCTTTGAATATCAGCCCGCAGCTGTCTGCGTAGCCTTTCTGGCTATAAAATATAGGGGGACCCCACGTCATTTTTTTTGGGGGGTCCCCCTATTTTAATAGTCAGCAAAGGCTACACAGACAGCTGCGGGCTGATATTCACAGCAGGCTACCAATATTGGCCCCCGGCCATCGGCTTTCCCCCTCTGGCACAGAAAATTGCGCGGGAGCCTACGCCGTATTTTTCCATTTTTTTAAATTAAACGCTCATTAAGGCCTCTTTCACACTTGCGTCGGTATGGGTCCGTCGCTATGCATCGAGCCGACGTACTGACGCACATTGCGAAATTTGTGCTCGACGTGGGCAGTGGATGCAGTTTTTCAACGCATCCGCTGCCCATTCTGAAGTCCGGGGAGGAGGGAGCCGTGTTTCAGCGCGCATGCGCGGTAGAATATGGCGGATGCGACGGACCAAAAAACGTTCACTTGAACGTTTTTTCGTGCCGATGGTCTGCCAAAACATGACAGATCCGTTGCACGACGGACGCGATGTGTGGCGATCCGTCGCTAATACAGGTCTATGGGTAAAAAACGCATCCTGCGAGCACATTTTTTCCCAAAACGACGGATTGCGACGGATTGCTAAAAACGCAAGTGTGAAAGTAGCCTTAGAAACATCGGCCTTTCTATTATATATCTATGGATATATCTATCTAAGATATATTTATAGATAGATATATCTATAGATACATAGATGTATCTATCCATATATCTGGCTGCTTTCACACATCAGGGTTTTGCCGTCAGACACAATCCGGCGAGTATGAAAAAAAGAGATCAGTTTTTTCTGCCGGATCCGGTTTTTTTTCATAGACTTGTATTAGCGACGGATCGTGACGGATGGCCACATGTCACGTCCGTCATGCAACGGATCCGTTGTGTTTTGGCGGACTGTCGGCACGAAAAAACGTTCAAGTGAACGTTTTTTGGTCCGTCGCATCCGCCATTTTCTACCACGCATGCGTGGCTGAAACGCCACCCCCTCCAGCGGCATATCTAGGGGGTGCAGCCGACAGGGGGGCGCCATCAGGCCACCTGATGCGTGATCCAAGGAGGAGGCTCCCCGTCGGCGGCATTCTGCCGCCCCCACACTGTGATTCTGCTGTTCTCTGAGTCGGCTGTCAAACTGACAGCCGGCTCACAGAAGGTGCTGTGCTTCAATTCCCGGTGATTTGTACTGGGCGGCGTCTTCAGACACGAGTACACTTGAACAAAGTCCTGACCGCCCCGACACTTCCTGCTCAGTGAAACGCCAGCAGCGTAATCATCAGGTCATATGATCACGCACGCTGCTGACGTCACTCGCAGGCTCTTCATAGGCGATAACACAAGACTAAGTGCTCGGGGTAATGGAGCTGAAGACACCAAAGAATTTAAGGATAACATGGGGACAGAAGTCTGAGGACAGCATGGGGGGAGAAAGCTGAGGACAGCATGGGGGGAGAAAGCTGAGGACAGCATGGGGGCAGAAAGCTGAGGACCGTATGGGGGCAGAAGTCTGAGGACAGCATGGGGCAGAAAGCTGAGGACATAGCATGGGGGCAGAAAGCTGAGGACACAGCATGGGGGCAGAAAGCTGAGGACAGCATGGGGCAGAAAGCTAAGGACACAGCATGGGGAGAAAGCTGAGGACAGTATGGGGCAGAAAGCTGAGGACTGCATGGGGGGAGAAAGCTGAGGAGAGTATGGGGGCAGAAAGCCGAGGACAGCATGGGGACAGAAGTCTGAGGACAGCATGGGGGCAGAAAGCTGAGGACCGCATGGGGCAGAAAGCTGAGGACAGCATGGGGACAGAAGTCTGAGGACAGCATGGGGGCAGAAAGCTGAGTAGAGCATGGGGCAGAAAGCTGAGGACAGCATGGGGACAGAAGTCTGAGGACAGCATGGGGGCAGAAATCTGAGGACAGCATGGGGCAGAAAGCTGAGGACACAGCATGGGGGAAGAAAGCTGAGGATAGCATGGGGCATAAAGCTGAGGACAGCATGGGGACAGAAGTCTGAGGACAGCATGGGGGCAGAAATTAGAGGACAGCATGGGGCCAGGGCCGGTTTTAGACAAATTGGGGCCCTAGGCAAAAGTTTAAAATGAGGCCCCCAATGCTCACATATTGCACCATGACGCTCAAACATCTTGGTTGCATTTATATGCGTTGAGTTCAGACCGTTCAATGCGCGTGATCAACAATATTGAAGTCGTTTGACTCTTGTTTCTCGCCTCTTTACACCGTCTGAGGAAGAATGATGGGGACAGAACACTAGTAGATCAATCTGTCTCCATACAGTATCATGTAATAAGCAGCAGGGCTGTGTATATATAAACTCTAGTCTGTTCAGCCAGTATTTAAAAATGTGCATGGCACACACACACACACACACATACATGGCACGCACTTCTACATACACATACATACATGTACATGGCACACACATACACACATACATGGCACGCACTTATACACACACATGTCACGCACTTATACACAGACACACATAAATGTCACGCACTTATATACACACATATGGCATGCACTTATATACACACACATACATGGCATGCACTTATACACACACACACATACATGGCATGCACTTATACACACACATATACATGGCATGCACTTATACACACACATACATACACATATGGCACGCAACTATACACACACACATGGCACGCACTTATACACACACACGGCATGCACTTATACACACACACATACATACACATATGGCACGCACTTATACACACACATGGCACGCACTTATACACACACACACTTGGCACGCACTTATACACACACATATACATGGCATGCAGTTATATACACACATATGGCACGCTCTTATACACACACACATGCCATTCACTTATACACACACACATGGCACGCACTTATACACACACACATGACACACACTTATACACACACACATGACACACACACATACACGGCACACACATGCTGCACAACAAATGCACATTTGACACATGTGATTCACATAAACACATACACATAGCTCACAGATACTTATACACACACATAAGTCACGCACTTATACACAGACACACATATATGTCACGCACTTATACACTCACATATACATGGCATGCACTTATACACACACATATACATGGCACAACAGAAGTCTGAGGACAGCATGGGGGCAGAAATCTGAGGACAGCATGGGGCAGAAAGCTGAGGACACAGCATGGGGGGAGAAAGCTGAGGACAGCATGGGGCAGAAAGCTGAGGACAGCATGGGGACAGAAGTCTGAGGACAGCATGGGGGCAGAAATCTGAGGACAGCATGATGGGGCTGAAAGCGGAAGACACTGCATGGGGGGAGAAAGCTGAGGACAGTATAGGGGCAGAAAGCTGAGGACAGCATGGGGGCAGAAAACTGAGGACACTGCATGGGGGCAGAAAGCTGAGGACAGTATGGGGGGCAGAAAGCTGAGGACACTGCATGGGGGCAGAAAGCTGAGGACAGTATGGTGGCAGAAAGCTGAGGACACTGCATGGGGGCAGAAAGCTGAGTACAGTATGGGGGCAGAAAGCTGAGGACACAGCATGGGGGAGAAAGCTGAGGACAGTATGGGGGCAGAAAGCTGAGGACACTGCATGGGGGCTGAAAGCTGAGGACAGTACAGGGGGCAGAAAGCTGAGGACAGTATGGGGGAGAGAAAGCTGAGGACAGTATGGGCCCATGGGGGAAGAAAGCTGAGGACAGTATGGGGGCAGAAAGCTGAGGACAGCATGAGGGCAGAAAGCTGAGGACAGCATGGTGGCAGAAAGCTGAGGACAGCATGTGGCAGAAAGCTGAGGACAGCATGGGGCAGAAAGCTGAGGACAGCATGGGGCAGAAAGCTGAGGACAGCATGGGGGCGGAAAGCGGAGGACACTGCATGGGGGGAGAAAGCTGAGGACAGTATGGGGAGAGAAAGCTGAGGACAGTATGGGGCAGAAAGCTGAGGACAGCATGGGGACAGAAGTCTGAGGACAGCATGGGGGCATAAAGCTGAGGACAGCATGGGGCAGAAAGCTGAGGACACTGCATGAGGGAGAAAGCTGAGGACACTGCATGGGGGGAGAAAGCTGAGGACACTGCATGGGGGGAGAAAGCTGAGGACAGTATGGGGGAGAAAAGTGAGTGGGCACAGAATAGAAACTGAGTAGTGGGGACGTAGCATGGAGGACAGTGTAAGGGCACAGCCAGGAGGGGACAGTACACCAAAGAGGGGGAGTGTGATGAGAGAGTACAGTATAAATACTGGGCCCTATAGGGGGGGACACAGTGTGAGAGGACAGTGTGAAGAGGGCCCAGGATGGAAAGGAGAGGTCAGTTTGAAGAGCATGTACCATAAGAGGGACAGTGTGGGGGTCATATTTTGTGCAGACAATATAGTGAGGGGCAATTTTTTATTCAGGAACATTATAATGACACTTCTATCTTTAAGGGCATCATGTGGATATTTGCTGCAGAAGAGCGGAGAAGATGGAAGTCTGCAGAGACGGCTGTGGATGAGAAAAATCATCAGGGGGTCTGGACAAGATGAAGAAAAGAAGGAGAACGACTCCAGAGATGACGTCATCTATAAGGTACCTGGATGTAAATTTTATGTGTGATGCTAACTAACTCTCATGTTTTTATATAGGTTAGGAGCATTAAAGGGAATGTCCAGGTTTGTAATGAGTCTGCAGTCATTCTTTGTGACAGCAGACTTCTGAATTCTCACAGTGCGCACTGCACGCTGTCAGGATTCTCTCGTGCTGGGGATTTACACTAATGCGGTCATGTTATGCTGACTAGACATGTGTGGCCTCACTCAATGAAAATAAACTGAGTGAGGCCGGACACGTCTAGTCAGAATGTGGTCAGAAGTATACAAATCACTTGTACTGACTAGTGTTGAGCGATACCATCCGATACTTGAAAGTATCGGTATCGGAAAGTATCGGCCGATACCGGCAAAGTATCGGATCTAATCCGATACCGATACCCGATACCCATACAAGTCAATGGGACACCAAGTATCGGACGGTATCCTGTATGGTTCCCAGGGTCTGAAGGAGAGGAAACTCTCCTTCAGGCCCTAGGATCCATATCAATGTGTAAAAGAAAGAATTAAAATAAAAAATAGGGATATACTCACCTCTCCGACGCAGCCTGGACTTTACCGCCGTAACCGGGAGCCGTTGTACCTAAGAATGCGCGCTTGAAGGGCCTTAGATGAGGTCACTGCGCTCTGATTGGTTCGTAGCGGTCGCGTGACCGCTACGCGACCAATCACAAAGCAGTGACGTCACCTAAGGTCTTTCAAGCGCTTGAAATACCTTAGAAGACGTCCGCAGCTTCTGATTGGTCGCGTAGCGGTCGCGTGACCTCTACGCGACCAATCACAAAGCAGTGACGTCTTCTAAGGTATTTAAAGCGCTTGAAAGACCTTAGGTGACGTCACTGCTTTGTGATTGGTCGCGTAGCGGTCATGCGACCGCTACGGACCAATCAGAGCGCAGTGACCTCATCTAAGGCCCTTCAAGCGCGCATTCTTAGGTAAAACGGCTCCCGGTTACGGCGGTAAAGTCCAGGAGCCGCCGGAGAGGTGAGTATATCCCTATTTTTTATTTTAATTCTTTATTTTACACATTGATATTAATCCCGATACCGATTCCCGATACCAGAAAAGTATCGGATCTCGGTATCGGAATTCCGATACCCGCAAGTATCGGCCGATACCCGATACTTGCGGTATCGGAATGCTCAACACTAGTACTGACATGACTGTCCACCAGCAAGGGAGAATCCTAAAAGTGTGCATTGCATTCGCTGTGAGAAGCCTGCGATGTCAGGATTCAGCTCTGCAGCTTCCAGTAGTCGTCACATGGACACTTCACTCATATGTGACTTTCATACTTGTGGTCCTGTGACAACGAGCTTCACTTCTGCTTCTCTATTTTTCACTGAACATTGAGAGCATTAGGGAGAGGAGCTCGTGGCTACATGACTAAGTGTGCAAATCACATATGTCCGGGGGGGTGCCAAACTGAATTCTTGCCCCGGGTGCCAGAACACCTAGATACGCCTCTGGCTCCCTCCTCCCTGGACTTCAGAATGGGCAGAAGATGCATTGAAAAACTGCATCCGCTGCCCACGTCGTGCACAAATTTCACAACGTGCATCGGTACGTCGGCCCGACGCATAACAACAGACCCGTACCGATGCAAGTGTGAAAGAGACCTTAATGAGCATTTAATTAAAAAAAAAAAACAGAAAAAAACGGCTCCCACGCAATTTTCTGCGCCAAAGGGGGAAAGCCGACGTCCGGGGGCCAATATTTGTAGCCTGCTGTGAATATCAGCCCATAGCTGTCTGCGTAGCCTTTACTGGCTATTAAAATAGGGGGACCACCCAAAAAAATGATGTGGGGTCCCTTTATATTTTATAGCCAGAAAGGCTACGCAGACAGCTGCGGGCTGATATTCATAGCCTAGAGAGGGGCCATGGATATTGCCCCCCCCCCCGGCTACAAATACCAGTCCGCAGCTGCCCCAGAAATGGAGCATCTGTAAGATGCGCCAATTCCGGCACTTAGCCCCTCTCTTCCCACTCCTGTGTAGCGGTGGGATATGGCGTAATAAGGGGTTAATGTCACCTTGCTATTGTAAGGTGACATTAAGCCGGATTAATAATGGAGAGGCGTCAATAATACGCCTCTCCATTATTAATCCAATACTAGTAAATGGTTAATAAAACACACACACAGGAAAAAAGTATTTTAATATTCTTCATTTAACTATACTTACCTTACTTCAGCGCCTGCAGAAAAACCTAAAATAATAAACCGTATGCTACCTGTCCGCCGTAGTCCAATTAATAACGAGTGTCCCACGACGATCTTCCCTATAGAACAGTGACATTGGGTGATTTCACTGCTCTATAGGACCTTCAGTGACACACTGACAGGAGACAATGGCTCCTGCAGTGCATCACTGAGAGGTTACTAGAGTTCAGAGTCTCACTTTATGGCAGTTGCTGCGTGGGAAAATTTCTCACACAGCAATGCCAAAAGTGAGACTAGGGACTATATTTTTTACAGTGGCAGAGGAATACAGTGCGGAAGGATACCTTCCTCCCGTCATTGTGTTCCTGGAGCCCATAGAGAGCGGTCGCATCAGCTGATGCTGCCGTTTTCCACTGGAGATTGTCGTGGGACATTCGTGGATTTCTGCGGATCAGGGAGTATATTGGTTGTTTGTTATTTTCATATTTTTTACAGATGACACTGGCTTTGGGGATCAAAGTGACAAGTGATGGTGAGTTTGTACTTTATGTTATATGTACTGTATGTCTATATGTATGTATTGTATGTAATGTATGAATGTATTGTATGTAGTATGTATGTAGTATGTGTGTAGCATGTTGTATGTATGTATGTAGTATGTATGTAGTATGTACAGTGGGGCAAAAAAGTATTTAGTCAGTCAGCAATAGTGCAAGTTCCACCACTTAAAAAGATGAGAGGCGTCTGTAATTTACATCATAGGTAGACCTCAACTATGGGAGACAAACTGAGAAAAAAAATCCAGAAAATCACATTGTCTGTTTTTTTATCATTTTATTTGCATATTATGGTGGAAAATAAGTATTTGGTCAGAAACAAACAATCAAGATTTCTGGCTCTCACAGACCTGTAACTTCTTCTTTAACCCCTTCACCCCCAAGGGTGGTTTGCACGTTAATGACCGGGCCAATTTTTACAATTCTGACCACTGTCCCTTTATGAGGCTATAACTCTGGAACGCTTTGACGGATCTTGGCGATTCTGACATTGTTTTCTCGTGACATATTGTACTTCATGTTAGTGGTAAAATTTATTCGATATAACTTGCATTTATTTGTGAAAAAAACGAATATTTGGCGAAAATTTTGAAAATTTCGCAATTTTCCAACTTTGAATTTTTATGCCCTTAAATCACAGACATATGTCACGCAAAATACTTAATAAGTAACATTTCCCACATGTCTACTTTACATCAGTACAATTTTGGAACCAAAATTTTTTTTTGTGACGGAGTTATAAGGGTTAAAAGTTGACCAGCAATTTCTCATTTTTACAACACCATTTTTTTTTAGGGACCACATCTCATTTGAAGTCATTTTGAGGGGTCTATATGATAGAAAATACTCAAGTGTGACACCATTCTAAAAACTGCACCCCTCAAGGTGCTCAAAACCACATTCAAGAAGTTTATTAACCCTTCAGGTGTTTCACAGGAATTTTTTGAATGTTTAAATAAAAATGAGCATTTAACTTTTTTTCACACACAATTTATTTCAGCTCCAATTTGTTTTATTTTACCAAGGGTAACAGGAGAAAATGGACCCCCAAAGTTGTTGTACAATTTGTCCTGAGTACGCTGATACCCCATATGTGAGGGTAAACCACTGTTTGGGCGTATGGCAGAGCTCGGAAGGAAAGGAGCGCCATTTGACTTTTCAATGCAAAATTGACTGGAATTGAGATGGGACGCCATGTTGCGTTTGGAGAGCCCCTGATGTGCCTAAACACTGAAACCCCCTACAAGTGACACCATTTTGGAAAGTAGACCCCCTAAGGAACTTATCTTGATGTGTGGTGAGCACTTTGACCCACCAAGTGCTTCACAGAAGTTTATAATGCAGAGCCGTAAAAATAAAAAATCATATTTTTTCACAAAAATGATCTTTTTGCCCCCAATTTTTTATTTTCCCAAGGGTAAGAGAAGAAATTGGACCCCAAAAAATGTTGTGCAATTTGTCCTGAGTACGCTGATACCCCATATGTGGGTGTAAACCATTGTTTGGGCGCATGGCAGAGCTTGGAAGGGAAGGAGCGCCATTTGACTTTTCAATGCAAAATTGACTGGAATTGAGATGGGACGCCATGTTGCGTTTGGAGAGCCCCTGATGTGCCTAAACATTGAAACTCCCTACAAGTGACACCATTTTGGAAAGTAGACCCCCTAAGGAACTTATCTAGATGTGTGGTGAGCACTTTGACCCACCAAGTGCTTCACAGAAGTTTATAATGCAGAGCCGTAAAAATAAAAAATCATATTTTTTCACAAAAATGATCTTTTTGCCCCCAATTTTTTATTTTCCCAAGGGTAAGAGAAGAAATTGGACCCCAAAAAATGTTGTGCAATTTGTCCTGAGTACGCTGATACCCCATATGTGGGTGTAAACCATTGTTTGGGCGCATGGCAGAGCTTGGAAGGGAAGGAGCGCCATTTGACTTTTCAATGCAAAATTGACTGGAATTGAGATGGGACGCCATGTTGCGTTTGGAGAGCCCCTGATGTGCCTAAACACTGAAACCCCCTACAAGTGACACCATTTTGGAAAGTAGACCCCCTAAGGAACTTATCTTGATGTGTGGTGAGCACTTTGACCCACCAAGTGCTTCACAGAAGTTTATAATGCAGAGCCGTAAAAATAAAAAATCATATTTTTTCACAAAAATGATCTTTTCGCCCCCAATTTTTTATTTTCCCAAGGGTAAGAGAAGAAATTGGACCCCAAAAAATGTTGTGCAATTTGTCCTGAGTACGCTGATACCCCATATGTGGGTGTAAACCATTGTTTGGGCGCATGGCAGAGCTTGGAAGGGAAGGAGCGCCATTTGACTTTTCAATGCAAAATTGACTGGAATTGAGATGGGACGCCATGTTGCGTTTGGAGAGCCCCTGATGTGCCTAAACATTGAAACTCCCTACAAGTGACACCATTTTGGAAAGTAGACCCCCTAAGGAACTTATCTAGATGTGTGGTGAGCACTTTGACCCACCAAGTGCTTCACAGAAGTTTATAATGCAGAGCCGTAAAAATAAAAAATCATATTTTTTCACAAAAATGATCTTTTTGCCCCCAATTTTTTATTTTCCCAAGGGTAAGAGAAGAAATTGGACCCCAAAAAATGTTGTGCAATTTGTCCTGAGTACGCTGATACCCCATATGTGGGTGTAAACCATTGTTTGGGCGCATGGCAGAGCTTGGAAGGGAAGGAGCGCCATTTGACTTTTCAATGCAAAATTGACTGGAATTGAGATGGGACGCCATGTTGCGTTTGGAGAGCCCCTGATGTGCCTAAACACTGAAACCCCCTACAAGTGACACCATTTTGGAAAGTAGACCCCCTAAGGAACTTATCTTGATGTGTGGTGAGCACTTTGACCCACCAAGTGCTTCACAGAAGTTTATAATGCAGAGCCGTAAAAATAAAAAATCATATTTTTTCACAAAAATGATCTTTTCGCCCCCAATTTTTTATTTTCCCAAGGGTAAGAGAAGAAATTGGACCCCAAAAAATGTTGTGCAATTTGTCCTGAGTACGCTGATACCCCATATGTGGGTGTAAACCATTGTTTGGGCGCATGGCAGAGCTTGGAAGGGAAGGAGCGCCATTTGACTTTTCAATGCAAAATTGACTGGAATTGAGATGGGACGCCATGTTGCGTTTGGAGAGCCCCTGATGTGCCTAAACATTGAAACTCCCTACAAGTGACACCATTTTGGAAAGTAGACCCCCTAAGGAACTTATCTAGATGTGTTTTGAGAGCTTTGAACCCCCAAGTGTTTCACTACAGATTATAACGCAGAGCCGTGAAAATAATTTTTATTTTTTTTCTCAAAAATGATTTTTTAGCACCCAGCTTTGTATTTTTACAAGGGTAACAGAATAAATTGGACCCCAAAATTTGTTTTCCAATTTGTCCTGAGTACGCTGATACCCCATATGTGGGGGGGAACCACTGTTTGGGCGCATGACAGAGCTCGGAAGGGAAGGAGCGCCATTTGGAATGCAGACTTAAATGGATTGGTCAGCAGCCGTCACGTTGCATTTGCAGAGCCCCTGATGTACCCAAACAGTACAAACCCCCCACAAGTGACCCCATATTGGAAACTAGACCTCCCAAAGAACTTATCTAGATGTGTTTTGAGAACTTTGAACCCCCAAGTGTTTCACTAAAGTTTATAGCGCAAAGCCGTGAAAATAAAAATTCTTTTTTTTTTTCACAAAAATGATTTTTTAGCCCCCAGTTTTGTATTTTCACAAGGGTAACAGGATAAATTAGACCCCAAAAGTTGTTGTCCAATTTGTCCTGAGTACGCTGATACCCCATATGTGGGGGGGAACCACTGTTTGGGTGCATGACAGAGCTCGGAAGGGAAGGAGCGCCATTTGGAATGCAGCCTTAAATGGATTGGTCTGCAGGCGTCACGTTGCATTTGCAGAGCCCCTGATGTACCCAAACAGTACAAACCCCCCACAAGTGACCCCATATTGGAAACTAGACCTCCCAAGGAACTTATCTAGATGTGTTGTGAGAACTTTGAACCCCCAAGTGTTTCACTACAGTTTATAACGCAGAGCCGTGAAAATAAAACATCTTTTTTTTCCCACAAAAATGATTTTTAGCCCCCCAAATTTTTATTTTCCTAAGGATAACAAGAGAACTTGGACCCCAGAAGTTGTTGTTCAATTTGTCCCGAGTACGCTGATAACACATATGTTGGGGTAAACCCCTTTTTGGGCGCACAGGAGAGCTCGGAAGGGAAGGAGCACTGTTTTACTTTTTCAACGCAGAATTGGCTGGAATTGAGATTGGACGCCATGTCGCGCTTGTAGAGCCCCTGATGTGCCTGGACAGTGGAAACTCCCCAATTCTACCTGAAACCCTAACCCAAACACACCCCTAACCCTAATCCCAACGGTAACCCTAACCACACCCCTAGCCCTGACACACCCATAATTCTAATCCCAACCCTAATCCAAACGTAAATGTAATCCAAACCCTAACCCTAACTTTAGCCCCAACCCTAACTTTAGCCCCAACCCTAACTTTACCTCCAACCCTAGCCCTAACCCTAACCCTACCCCTAACCCTAACCCTAAACGTGACTGAAATACGTGGCACTGAAATACGTGGCACTGAAATACGTGGCACTGAAATACGTGGCACTGAAATACGTGGCACTGAAATACGTGGCACTGAAATACGTGATACGTGGCACTTAAATACGTGGCACTGAAACACGTGGCACTGAAATACGTGATACGTGGCACTGAAATACGTGGCACTGAAATACGTGGCACTGAAATACGTGGCACTGAAATACGTGGCACTGAAATACGTGGCACTGAAATATGTGATACGTGGCACTGAAATACGTGGCACTGAAATACGTGGCACTGAAATACGTGGCACTGAAATACGTGGCACTGAAATACGTGGCACTGAAATACGTGGCACTGAAATACGTGATACGTGGCACTGAAATACGTGGCACTGAAATACGTGGCACTGAAATACGTGATACGTGGCACTTAAATACGTGGCACTGAAACACGTGGCACTGAAATACGTGATACGTGGCACTGAAATACGTGGCACTGAAATACGTGGCACTGAAATACGTGGCACTGAAATACGTGGCACTGAAATACGTGGCACTGAAATACGTGATACGTGGCACTGAAATACGTGGCACTGAAATACGTGGCACTGAAATACGTGGCACTGAAATACGTGGCACTGAAATACGTGGCACTGAAATACGTGGCACTGAAATACGTGGCACTGAAATACGTGGTACTAAAATATGTGGCACTGAAATACGTGATACGTGGCACTGAAATACGTGATACGTGGCACTGAAATATGTGATACGTGGCACTGAAATACGTGGCACTGAAACACGTGGCACTGAAATACGTGGCACTGAAATACGTGGCACTGAAATACGTGGCACTATGACTGTCAGAAAATGTTCATTAAACGGTTAGGGGTGAGGTTAGGGGTAGAGTTAGGGTTAGGGTTTGGATCCCTTTATCACCTTGATGGTGGTGGGTGGCTTTTCAGTGTGTTTAAATGCATGCGTTTTTAACGCAAACAAACGCATGTGCTTAAAAACGCAAGAAAATACTGCAGGTTGTATTTCTGAAAATGAACGCATGCAGAAAAAAAACGCATGCGTTTGAAAACGCGACCAAACGCGTACAAAAAAACCGCATGCGTTTTCAATGTTAAATATAGGGAAAAAACGCATGCGTTTTTTTGTGCAAAAAACGCTGCAGACAAAAACGCAAGTGTGAAACCAGCGACGCTTTTTATAGCAAAAAAGTTTTTGCGTCTCCACATTTTGAGACCTATAATTTTTCCACATTTTGCTCCACAGAGTCATGTGAGGTCTTGTTTTTTGCGGGACGAGTTGACGTTTTTATTGGTAACATTTTCGGACACGTGACCGTTTTTGATCGCTTTTTATTCCGATTTTTGTGAGGCAGAATGACCAAAAACCAGCTATTCATGAATTTCTTTTGGGGGAGGCGTTTATACCGTTCCGCGTTTGGTAAAATTGATAAAGCAGTTTTATTCTTCGGGTCAGTACGATTACAGCGATATCTCATTTATATCATTTTTTTATGTTTTGGCGCTTTTATACGATAAAAACTAAAATATAGAAAAAATAATTATTTTCGTATCGCTTTATTCTCAGGACTATAACTTTTTTATTTTTTTGCTGATAATGTTGTATGGCGGCTTGTTTTTTGCGGGACAAGATGACGTTTTCAGCGGTACCATGGATATTTATATCAGTCTTTTTGATCGCGTGTTATTCCACTTTTTGTTCGGCGGTATGGTAATAAAGCGTTGTTTTTTGCCTCGTTTTTTTTTTTTTTTTCTTACGGTGTTTACTGAAGGGGTTAACTAGTGGGGCAGTTTTATAGGTTGGGTCGTTACGGACGCGGCGATACTAAATATGTGTACTTTTATTGTTTTGTTTTTTTTATTTAGATAAAGAAATGTATTTATGGGAATAATATATATTTTTTTTTTATTATTTATTTAGGATTTTTTTTTTTTTTTTTTTTACACATGTGGAAAATTTTTTTTTTAACTTTTTTACTTTGTCCCAGGGGGGGACATCACAGATCATTGATCTGGCAGTGTGCACAGCACTCTGCCAGATCGACGATCTGCTGTGCAGGGCTGCAGGCTTACCAGTGTCTGCTCTGAGCAGACACTCGGTAAGCCACCTCCTTCCCTGCAGGACCCGGATGCCGCGGCCATCTTGGATCCGGGACCTGCAGCCAGGAAGGAGGTAGGAGACCCTCGCAGCAACGCGATCACATCGCGTTGCTCCGGGGGTCTCAGGGAAGCCCGCAGGGAGCCCCCTCCCTGCGCGATGCTTCCCTATACCGCCGGTACACTGCGATCATGTTTGATCGCGGTGTGCCGGGGGTTAATGTGCCGGGGGCGGTCCGTGACCGCTCCTGGCACATAGTGCCGGATGTCAGCTGCGATATGCAGCTGACACCCGGCCGCGATCGGCCGCGCTCCCCCCGTGAGCGCCGCTGATCGGTGATGACGTACTATCCCGTCGGCGGTCATACGGGCCCACCCCACCTCGACGGGATAGTACGTCAAATGTCGGGAAGGGGTTAAGAGTCTCCTCTTTTCTCCACTCATTACCTGTAGTAATGGCACCTGTTTAAACTTGTTATCAGTATAAAAAGACACCTGTGCACACCCTCAAACAGTCTGACTCCAAACTCCACTATGGTGAAGACCAAAGAGCTGTCAAAGGACACCAGAAACAAAATTGTAGCCCTGCACCAGGCTGGGAAGACTGAATCTGCAATAGCCAACCAGCTTGGAGTGAAGAAATCAACAGTGGGAGCAATAATTAGAAAATGGAAGACATTCAAGACCACTGATAATCTCCCTCGATCTGGAGCTCCACGCAAAATCCCACCCCGTGGGGTCAGAATGATCACAAGAACGGTGAGCAAAAATCCCAGAACCACGCGGGGGGACCTAGTGAATGAACTGCAGAGAGCTGGGACCAATGTAACAAGGCCTACCATAAGTAACACACTACGCCACCATGGACTTAGATCCTGCAGTGCCAGACGTGTCCCACTGCTTAAGCCAGTACATGTCCGGGCCCGTCTGAAGTTTGCTAGAGAGCATTTGGATGATCCAGAGGAGTTTTGGGAGAATGTCCTATGGTCTGATGAAACCAAACTGGAACTGTTTGGTAGAAACACCACTTGTCGTGTTTGGAGGAAAATGAATACTGAGTTGCATCCATCAAACACCATACCTACTGTAAAGCATGGTGGTGGAAACATCATGCTTTGGGGCTGTTTCTCTGCAAAGGGGCCAGGACGACTGATCCGGGTACATGAAAGAATGAATGGGGCCATGTATCGTGAGATTTTGAGTGCAAACCTCCTTCCATCAGCAAGAGCATTGAAGATGAAACGTGGCTGGGTCTTTCAACATGACAATGATCCAAAGCACACCGCCAGGGCAACGAAGGAGTGGCTTCGTAAGAAGCATTTCAAGGTCCTGGAGTGGCCTAGCCAGTCTCCAGATCTCAACCCTATAGAAAACCTTTGGAGGGAGTTGAAAGTCCGTGTTGCCAAGCAAAAAGCCAAAAACATCACTGCTCTAGAGGAGATCTGCATGGAGGAATGGGCCAACATACCAACAACAGTGTGTGGCAACCTTGTGAAGACTTACAGAAAACGTTTGACCTCTGTCATTGCCAACAAAGGATATATTACAAAGTATTGAGATGAAATATTGTTTCTGACCAAATACTTATTTTCCACCATAATATGCAAATAAAATGATAAAAAAACAGACAATGTGATTTTCTGGATTTTTTTTTCTCAGTTTGTCTCCCATAGTTGAGGTCTACCTATGATGTAAATTACAGACGCCTCTCATCTTTTTAAGTGGTGGAACTTGCACTATTGCTGACTGACTAAATACTTTTTTTCCCCACTGTATGTAATATATATGTATGTAGTATGTATGTTGTATGTATGTAGTATGTATGTATGTAGTATGTATGTATGCAGTATGTATGTAGTATGTATGTATGTATGTATGTAGTATGTATGTAGTATGTATGTATGTAGTATGTATGTAGCATGTTGTATGTATGTAGTATGTATGTAGTATGTATGTATGTTGTATGGATGTTGTATGGATGTATGTAGTATGTTGTATGTATGTTGTATGGATGTATGTAGTATGTTATATGTATGTAGTTTGTATGTAGTATGTATGTATGTTCTATGGATGTATGTAGTATGTTGTGTGCATGTTGTATGTATGTAGTATGTATGTGGTATGTTGTATGTAGGTTGTATGTATGTATGTAGTATGTATGTAGTATGTTGTATGCATGTAGTATGTATGTAGTATGCTGTATGTATGTATGTAGGATGTATGTAGTATGTATGTAGTATGTATGTAGTATGCATTATGTATGGGTTTTTTTTACATTCAACACATTAGCCGGATGATGGGACTACTACTGTCCCATCATTGGCTAATGTGTCAATCACTGCCATTGTAGCAGGCATAGCCCGATGGGACTTGTAGTCCCATCGGATGATGCCTGCACACCTGCAGACCCCCAGCAGGCCGCACAGACCCCCGAGAGGCCCATACAGACCCCTGACAGGCCGCACAGACCCCCGGCAGCCCACACAGACCCCAGGCAGCCTGCACAGACCCCCAGCAGGCCCATACAGACCCCCAGCAGGCCCACACAGACCCCGGGCAGGCCACAGAGACCCCCAGCAGGCCGCACAGACCCCCGGCAGGCCCGCACAGATCCCCAGCAGCCTGCACAGACCCCAAGCAGCCCGCACAGACCCCCGGCAGGCCCGTACAGACCCCCGGCAGGCCCGCACAGACCCCCGGCAGGCCCGTACAGACCCCCGGCAGGCCACACAGACCCCCCACGGTCACGCACAGACCCCACCCGCTCACACAGACACACAGCATCGCTTGGAAAACTGATTGACAGGTTGGTCACACTTGTCAAACATAGTGTTTGACAAGTGTGACCAACTTTTTACAATTGATGCTGCCTATGCAGCATCAATAGTAAAAGATAGAATGTTAAAAATATTTAAAAAAATAAAAAATCATGATATTCTCACCTTCCGGCGTCCCCCGGCAGGATTACCGCTCCTCGAGATGCTCCGCTCCCAGTAATGCTTTGAGGCATTACCCCAGGTGACGTAGCGGTCTCGTGAGACCGCACGTCACCACAGGTAATTTTTGCAATGCATTACTGGGACCAGAGCGTCGCGAGGAGCGGGAAAGCTGCGGGGGGACGCCAGAAGGTGAGAATATCATGATTTTTTATTTTAATTCTTTTTTTTTTAACAATTATATGGTTCCCAGGACCTGGAGGAGAGTCTCCTCTCCTCCACCCTGGGTACCATCCACGCATGATCCCCTTACTTCCCGCATGGTGGGCATAGCCACATGCGGGAAGTAAGCTGATCAATGCATTCTTATGTGTGCGGAATCACTGCGATTCCCCACAAAGAATGAACATGCTGCATTTTTTTCTGGAATGCGATTCCGCCACAGAAAAAAACACAGCATGTGCACAAAATATGTGGAATGCATTCTAAAAATAGGATGCTTAATGTGAGAGTTTTTTTCATGTTTTTATAGCGAAAAAACATGAACATGGGATCGCAGGATTTTCTCTCTCTTTTTATACACCTTAAAATCTTGTTTGCTTTTGTAGCTTCTGCTTGACATTAAGTACTACTGCTCAGCTTACTTGTAACCAGAATACCCAAGTCCTTCTCCTGTTCTGTAGTCCTGAGTATACTCCCATTTAATGTATATGCAGCAATAGAATTACTCCATCCTAGGTGCATTACTCTACGTTTATCTACATTAAACCTGATTTGCCAAGTTTTTGCCCATTCAGATATCTTATCTATATCATTTTGCAAAATTGTACTGTCAAAGTCAGATTTTAGTATCCTACATAGTTTGGTGTTGTCAGCAAAGTCTGACACTGTACTCTCAATCCCATCCAAAAGTTCAATGGTTAAAAAGAATTGGTCCTAGCTCAGATCCCTTTGGTACCCCACTGCTGACTATATCCCTTTTAGAAAATATACCATTTATGATGACTCTGTTTCCTATCATTTAACCAATTCCTTACCCATCTGAATATAGTTTCCCAAATCCGTGCCTCTGTAACTTCAGTATAAGGGCTCATTTCCACATGCGAGGCACACGTCCGTGTCTCGCATGTGGAAACCAAGCTCTGGCGCCGGCACTTTGGAGCGGAGCGTGCAGCTCCATGTGTTCCTATGCGGCCGCACGCTCCGCTCTGGAGTGCCGGCTCCACAGCTTGGTTTCCACATGCGAGATACGGACGTGTGCCTCGCATGTGGAAATGAGCCCTTAGGCTATGTGGTACATTATCAAATACCTTTGCAAATTCCAAATAAATGACATCAGTTGCATTACCAACATCCAGATTTGCACTTAACTCCTAATGAAAACCCAACATGTTAGATAGATACAACCTATCTTTCATGAATCTCTGTAATGCCCTCAAAAACTTTGCACACTACTGATGCCAGGCTTACTGGATGTTAGTTGCCTGGCTCCACTTTTTTACCTTTCTTAAATATTGGTACCACATCGCCATCCTCCAATCCTGTGGCACCACCCCTGTTACAAGAGAGTCTAAGAATATAAGAAACAGCGGTCTGTCCATTACTGAGCTCAATTTCCTCAGTATCCGTGCATGAATGCCATCTGGGCTGGGGGATTTGTCAATGTTTAATTTGCTCAGACGTAGGCATACTTCTTCTTGTGTTAAATTAATTATATCAGGTGGTGAACTTTGATTTTTGACTTGTTGAATGATCCCTGGAAAAGTTAGTTAATTGGTGAACACGGATGGAAAGTGCCTGTTTAACCACTTAACCCCCAAGGGTGGTTTGCATGTTAATGACCAAGCCAATTTTTACAATTCTGACCACTGTCCCTTTATGAGGTTATAACTCTGGAATGCTTGCATGGATCCCGGTGATTCTGACAATGTTTTCTCATGACATATTGTACTTCATGTTAATGATAAAATTTCCTTGACATTACTTGCATTTATTTGTGAAAAAAACTGAAATTTGGCGAAAATGTAGCAATTTTACAACTTTGAATTTTCATGCCCTTAAATCACAGAGATATGTCACAATACTTAATAAGTAACATTTACCACATGTCTACTTTACATCAGCACAATTTTGGAACCAACTTTTTTTTGTTAGGGAGTTATAAGGGTTAAAAGTTGACCAGCAATTTCTCATTTTCACAACACCATTTTTTTTAGGGACCACATCACATTTGAAGTCACATTGAAGGGTCTATATGATACTGATGATATGGGTCTATATGATGATGAAAATACCCAAGTGTGACACCATTCTAAAAACTGCACCCCTCAAGGTGCTCAAAACCACATTCAAGAAGTTTCATTAACTCTTCAGGTGTTTCACAGGAATTTTTGGAATGTTTAAAAAAATGAACATTTAACTTTTTTTCACAAAAAATTTATTTCAGCTCCAATTTGTTTTATTTTACCAAGGGTAAAAGGAGAAATTGGACCCCAAAAGTTGTTGTACAATTTGTCTTGAGTACGCTGATACCACACATGTTGGGGTAAGCCACTGTTTGGGCGCATGGCAGAGCTCAGAAGGGAAAGAGCACCAATTGACTTTTCAATGCAAAATTGGCTGGAATTGAGATAGGACGCAGTGTCTCGTTTGGAGAGCCCCTGATGTGCCTAAACAGTGGAAACCCCTCACAATTTTAGAAAGTAGACCCCCTAAGGAACTTAACTGGATGTGTGGTGAGTAGTGTTGAGCATTCCGATACTGCAAGTATCGGGTATCGGCCGATACTTGCTGTATCGGAATTCCGATACCGAGATCCGATATTTTTGTGATATCGGGTATCGGTATCGAAACAACATTAATGTAAAAATGTGTAAAAGAGAGAATTAAAATAAAAAAATATTGCTATACTCACCTCTCCGACGCAGCCTGCACCTTACCGAGGGAAGCGGCAGCGTTCTTTGTTTAAAATTCGCGCTTTTCTTTCCTTTACGTGAGTCCCGGCTTGTGATTGGTTGCGTGCCGCCCATGTGACCGGGACGCAACCAATCACAGCAAGCCGTGACGTAATTTCAGGTCCTTCAGGATTTTAAAATTACGTTCCGGCGTTGTGATTGGTTGCGTCGCAGTCACATGGGCGACGCAACCAATCACAGCAAGCCGTGACGTAATTTCAGGTCCTTAAGGATTTTAAAATTACGTCCCGGCTTTGTGATTGGTTGCGTCGCAGTCACATGGGAGACGCAACCAATCACAAGCCGTGACGTCACGGGAGGCTGGACACGCGCGCATTTTAAAATGGGCGCGTGTCCAGCCTCCCGTGACGTCCCGGCTTGTGATTGGTTGCGCCGCGATCAACCAATCACAAGCCGGGAGGCTGGACACGCGCGCATTTTAAAATTTTAAAATGCGCGCGTGTCCAGCCTCCCGGCATGTGATTGGTTGACCGCGGCGCAACCAATCACAAGCCGGGACGTCACGGGAGGCTGGACACGCGCCCATTTTAAAAAGCGCGCGTGTCCAGCCTCCCGTGACGTCACGGCTTGTGATTGGTTAATGGCGGCCATGTTGCCGGGACGCGGACCAATCACAGCAAGCCGTGACGTAATTTCGTCACGGCTTGCTGTGATTGGTCCGCGTCCCGGCAACATGGCGCCGTGACCAATCATAAGCCGGGACGTCACTGGAGGCTGGACACGCGCGCTTTTTAAAAAGCGCGCGTGTCCAGCCTCCCGTGACGTCACGGCTTGTGATTGGTTAATGGCGGCCATGTTGCCGGGACGCGGACCAATCACAGCAAGCCGTGACGTAATTTCGTCACGGCTTGCTGTGATTGGTCTGCGTCCCGGCAACATGGCCGCCCTGACCAATCACAAGCCGGGACTTCACGTAACCAAGTAAAAGCGCGAATTTTAAACAAACAACGCTGCCGGTTCCCTCGCTGAGGTCCAGGCTGCGTCGGACAGGTGAGTATAGCGATATTTTTTATTTTAATTCTTTCTTTTACACATTTATATGGATCCCAGGGCCTGAAGGAGAGTTTCCTCTCCTTCAGACCCTGGGAACCATCAGGAATACCGTCCGATACTTGAGTCCCATTGACTTGTATTGGTATCGGGTATCGGTATCGGATTGGATCCGATACTTTGCCGGTATCGGCCGATACTTTCCGATACCGATACTTTCAAGTATCGGACGGTATCGCTCAACACTAGTGGTGAGCACTTTGAACCCTCAAGTGCTTCACAGACGTTTATAATGTAGAGCCATGAAAATTAAAATAATTTTTTTTCCCAAAAAATGATATTTAGCCCCCAATTTTGTATTTTCCCAAGGGTATCTGGAGAAATTGGATGCCAAAAGTTGAACTTTGAACCCCCAAGTGTTTCACTAAAGTTTATACTGCAGAGCCATGAAAATAAAAAATCCTTTTTTTTCCAAAAAATGATATTTAGCCCCCAGTTTTGCATTTTCCCAAGGATATCTGGAGAAATTGGATGGCAAAAGTTGTTGTCCAATTTGTCCTGAGTACATTGATACCCCATATTTGGGAGAAAACTACTGTTTGGGCGCATGGCAGAGCTCGGAAGGGAAGAAGTTGCATTTTGGAATGCAGACTTTGATGGAATGGTCTGCGGGCTTCATGTTGCGTTTGCAGAGCCCCTGATGTACCTAAACAGTAGAAACCCCCCACAAGCGACCCCATATTGGAAACTAGACCCCCCAAGTAACTTATCTAGATGTGTTGTGAGAACTTTGAACCCCCAAATGTTTCACTAAAGTTTATAAAGCAGAGCCGTGAAAATAAAAAATCTTTTTTTTCCACAAAAAATGAATTTTTAGCCCCCGTTTTGTATTTTCCCAAGGATAACCGGAGAAATTGGACACCAAAAGTTGTTGTACAATTTGTTCTGAGTACGCTGATATCCCATATGTGGGGGTAAACCACTATTTGGGCACACGGCAGAGCTCGGAAGGGAAGGAGCACCGTTTTACTTTTTCAACGCAGAATTGGATGGAATTGAGATCGGACGTCATGTTGCGTTTGCAGAGCCTCAGGTGTGCCTAAACAGTGGAAACCTCCCAATTCTAACTCCAACCCTAACCCCAACACACCCCTAACCCTAATCCCAAACCTAACCACACCCCTAACCCCAACACACCCCTAACCCTAATCCCAATCCTAACCACACCCCTAACCCGAACACAACCCTAACCCTAATCCCAACCCCAACACACCCCTAACCCTAATTCAAACCCTAACCATACCCTTAACCCTGACGCAGTGTTCCGGGGGTTAATGTGCCAGGAGCGGTCAGTGACCGCTCCTGGCACATAGTGTCGGATGTCAGCTGTAATAACCAGCTGACACCCAGCCGCGATCAGCCGAGCTCTCCCCGTGAGCGCGGCTGATCACCTATAACGTGCTATCCCATCCCTGGGAATTAAGTACGTCTAATGGGAGAAAGGGGTTAATATTTCAGCCTTTTCTTTGTCCACTACTATTATCTTGATATTATTGTCTATCAATGGGCCTATGATATCTTTTTTTGTATTGATGTAGTTATAAAATTTCAAGGGATTATTTAAATGTTGCCGGAGATTTGTTTCTCTGTGGATAACATTGCCAGCTTGATTTCTTTTTTACATTTCTAACTTAATCGCTGTATTCTCGGACTCGAACTGTTGACACACTCCAGCCACATGAGGTCTGGCATTGTCCTGCATTAGGAGGAACCCAGGGCACACTGCAACAGCATATGGCCTCACAGGGGTCTGAGGGTCTCATCTCGATACCTATTGGCAGTCAGGCTGTTATGATCCTGTGGCCTTGGAGCCGCATGAGACCTTCTCTGGAGAAGGTGGTACCTGTACAGACCGCAACCCTAAACTGACACCGCAACTAGAAGTAGCCGTGGGGTGTACCTAACACATCCTAGACACCTCGACACAGCCGGAGGACTAAATAACCCTATAGATGGAAATGGGAATTCTATCTTGCCTCAGAGCAGAAACCCCAAAGGATAGGCAGCCCCCCACAAATATTGACGGTGAATATAAGAGTAAAGACACACACAGGCTGAAAACAGGATTTAGCAAAAGAGGCACTTCTAGCTAAATAGTAAAGGATAGGACAGAGTACTAAGCGGTCAGCGGTATTAAAACTCTGAAAATATCCACAGCAGAAAATACAAAAATTCCACATCTAACTAAAGACATAGAATGTATATCTGCATCTCCAGAGAATCCAGCATGACTGAAAAAATCCAAACAAGTCTAAGCTGGACAAGACAAAACAATAAATTGTTCTGAACTGAAAAGCACACTACATGTGCGCTGCAGGAAAATAAACAAGACACTTATCTTGGCTGAATTGACAGCAGAGCAGAAGGAACCAGACAGGGATGTAAACCCTCCAAGAACAGTGGACAACTGGCACTGACTAATGAATCCAGCACACCTAAATACCAAATAGAGCTGCAATCAGCAGAAACACCTGCCCGGATTACAACCCAGAGACAACTGCACTATCACAAACAATCACCGGAGGGAGCCCAAGAACAGAATTCACAACATCAGGCTACCTCTGGTGAGCACATAGAGGGCTGTGTGGCCCTCCAAAGAAATGCCACCCCACACCATTACTGACCCACTGCCAAACCGGTCATGCTGAAGGATGTTGCAGGCAGCAAATTGCTCTCCATGGCGTTTCCAGACTCTGTCATGTCTGTCACATGTGCTCAGTGTGAACCTGCTTTCATCTGTGTAGAACGCAGGGCACCAGTGGCAAATTTGCCAATCCTGGTGTTTTTTGGCAAATACCAAGCGTCCTGCGCGGTGTTGGGCTGTGAGTACAACCCCCATATGTGGACGTCGGGCACTCAGACTATCCTCATGGAGTCAGTTTCTAACTGTTTATGCAGACACATGCACATTTGTGGCATGCTGGAGGTCATTTTGCAGGGCTCTGGCAGTGCTCCTCCTGTTCCTCCTTGCACAAAGGCTGAGGTAGCAGTCCTGCTGTTGGGTTGTTACCCTCCTACAGCCCACTCCACATCTCCTGGTGTACTGACCTGTCTCCTGGTAGCACCTCCAGCCTCTGGACAGTACGTTGACAGACACAACAAACCTTCTTGCCACAGTTCACATTGATGTGCCTTCCTGGATGAGCTGCACTACCTGTGTGGGTTGTAGAGTCCATATCATGCTACCTCGAGTGTGAAAGCACAACCAACATTCAAAAGTGACCAAAACATCAGCCAGAAAGCATTGGTACTGAGATGTGGTCTGTGGTGTCCACCTGCAGAACCACTCCTTTATTGAGTGCCCTGATAATTGCCAATAATTTCCATCTGTTGTCTATTCAATTTGCACAACAGCATGTGAAATTGATTGTCAAACAGTGTTGCTTCCTAAGTGGATAGTTTGATTTCACAGAAGTTTGATTTACTTGGAGTTATATTCCGTTAAGTGTTCCCTTTATTTTTTGAGCAGTGTACTATTGAGAAGTGCAGATCTGCTATTTTTTTTTCACATGCTGATTCAGCATGAGAAAAAAATTGCAGTATGCTGCGAGTGGCTCTGGAAATCAGATCACATGCACCAATTCAAGTCAATGGGTGTGTGTGTGAAACAATGGACTGTACTCGGATCCACGGACTCCAAAAATGGAGAAAAAGGAGAAATTATATTCACCGTGTTCTCCACATCTGTGCACCGATTCTCTTATGCGAGAGAATCGGATCACACCAAGACGATACTCAGCCCAAACTTTGATCAGAATTCCACATCTATCGCATGAGAGAATCATCGCCCATGTTACCCCGGCCTACCGCCTGTATGCAAGCTGCAGGGAATTTAAAGGGAATCTATCATACCCGATAATTCTATTAACCTACAAATGTAGGGTTTTGTCTGCAGGCTAATAGTGTTATGAAGGCGCTCAGATACAGTGTTAAAAGTATGGCATCTGGGAGAAAATGAACTATATTTCTCCCAAGAGGCATGGACTTTCGGTCATGCAGGCTTGCCCGCAGCAATTACAATCACTGCTCACAGCACTGAGAGTGGGGGGGCGGTAAGCACACCGTGGCACTGACTTTATTGATACAGTCATGCAGATTTCATGCTCGTTTAGTGTGTCTCCGCATCGGAAACATACCGTATTAAAAATGCATGTACGTGCAGCGCCCCAGAGTCCTGGTCGTTGCAGTACTGTGGCTCCGCCACTATGGGGAGCCATGGTGCGTCCGATGGCACTGAAGGAGTTCATCTGATCAGGTATCACAGACACCAATACATTTCACAGCCGGGCCTCCGGGGGGAGCTAAGGGTTCTATTCATTAGGCCACTCCCCACCATAGTGGGTAAACTGGGGGTCAGGCAGGAAGTTAGATCAGAAAGCTGACTGGATTGGACGAAGCAACACCTAGTGGCAGAGGGTGTTGTGGAGGAAGAGACAGTAGGGTCTCTGTCAGGGGTGGGATCCTGACAGAGGCTTGGCATTGGAAAGAACGTAACGGGTCCGCGCCAGCTCCGGGAAGCGGCGGGGCCCAAGAAAGGACTAGAAGCGAGATAGATTGTGCTGAGTGAGAAATGAGATCAAGCGATAGGAGAATTCCAGTAGGGGTCGTGCTGTAAGACCGGAGCAACACCCTACTGAGGCGCACTACCGGTGGCCGGAACGCCGAGGGAGTATTATAACATTCAGCTTCAAGCAATACTCTAAACAGCGGCAGGACAGTCAGTCTAAGGCGGGCTGTCTAACACATATCACCTATGAAGTCTTGGGAGGCAATTGCGGGAGAGGGGCGTCTCTAGGGTCCCGGAAGAACTCCAGGCCTACCCGACAAACGGGTGCCGTCCTAACTGTAACATCAGGAAGGGACGGACGATTAGAAGAACATCATTTAATCGAGTTGTGAGGGAACTTAAGAAACAGACACAACAGTTGTGGGGTACTTTCCGTAAGCACAGCAGGGAAGGACTACAACACATAGCGCTAAGAAGGAAGGCACTGATTTCCACCTGTGAAGTGAACTCTGGAGGTGCCATTGGACCGGCCGGACTTGCGCAGCCTGGTGAACCGTATTCTGGACTGAGGATTCAGAGATCTCCAGTAAAGAGGTAAAGAGACTGCAACCTGGTGTCCTCGTTATTTACCGCGACCTGCACCCCACAACTGCACCACCAACATCCACACCTATCATTCACTGTGCGCCCCACGGCAGGGTCACGGACCGGGGCCTAGCCGCCGTGACAACCCCCAGAAGCAGAGACTCGTAGGCCCGGTACCGGGTACCCCTCGGCCCTGCGGCGGTGGGGGCGTTACATACGTTTTTTACCCGTGCGGTTTTTCCACATCTAGCGCAAATCTATGGGGAAAATCTGTACAATAAAACTCAGAGTACTTGCAAGAGAGATTGACATGTAGCGAATTTGAACCACGGACCACAGGTCAGTTTACATAGCGTAAAAAGAAAGCACAGTGGATATGAGATTCCTGTAAATCACATTCTCTTTGCTGGAACTGTATGATGCTGGATTTTGTTCATATATGCAGCATGAAAAACTCATTATGGAAACTTAATCTTAGGACTTGCTCACACTGGCGTATATTACAGAGGAGTGCAATGCGAGAAAACAGCACAATGCACTCTAACCAATGTTATTTAATGAGACAATGTACATCTGTGAGTTTTTCCTCAGCTCTATTCAGACTGAGGAAAAAATGTCAGCATGCTACAATTGCAGTTGTATATCAGAAAAGACTCGCCAATGCACTCAATGGGTGCGAGCAAAAATTGGATGGCACATGGATAATGCATATGCCATCCAATTTTTACACACATATTTCAAAGGAACCACGACATTTCATCAGCCAAATAAAGTAAATTCACAGCCAGAACCCTCAGACTACATAGATGACAATAAATAGATATCCTGTAGATATATAATTTCACAAGTTCTGTACATATAATAAACTTGCACCCTTTAGTGCCTTTCATGAGGAGTTTATTCTACACCCTTTTAGACTTGTTTAACCAAATAAATAAATATTTTTTAAAAAATGACATGGAGTCCCCCTTATTTTTGATAACCTGCAAAGGTAAAGCAGACAGCTGTGGGCTGATATTATCAGACTGGGAAGGTTCATGGTTATTGGTCTATTCCCAGCTTAAAAATACCAGCCTGCAGCTGCCCCAGACGTGACATATCAAATTATATGTGCCAATTCTGGCACTTTGCCCAGCTCTTCCCAACTGCCTTGGTGTGGTGGCAATCAGGGTAATAGTAGTTGAGGTGATGTCAGCTGTGATTTGTCAAAAATCACAGCTAGCATCAAGCCCTGGGGTTAGTAATGGAGAGATATCTATCAGATACCCCTATTACTAACCCAGTAGTCAAGAAATAAAAACAAACGAACAAATAAATACTTTATTTGAAAAAACACTCCAATTTCATAAAAAGAGAGAAATAACGACAAGACATTGTCCCTCATTCACTAATTTCTTAGAAAATAAAAAGTTCCCATGCAGGTCCAACGTAGTCTTTGGCGTTCCCATGACAATCCCTGAATTCTCTGCTACACCTACACTACCCATCAGAGTCGCAGAGTCACGCCGCCTCTATAATATCTGGTGACTGTGATGAGCTGTGTAGTTACTGACATCCAGTGGCGTATCTTGAAACTCATGGGCCCTGATGTAAAAGCTCCAACGGGGCCCCCAAATATTTTAAATCTTTAATAGCAATAGCCTTTTTCTATAAGCCAAAGGGACTTTTAGGGCCCCCTAGGCTCCAGGGCCCGGATGCGATTGCAACCCCTGTACCTGTTGTAGTTATGCCCCCACTGACATCACTATTTAGAGCCACCGGTTGTCGCAGAGCGCAGCGGGACCCGGAGTAGCTGCTACTAAAGCCTATCACGTTTTATTCTCTGAGCGATGCTCTATAGCATTGGGAAAACTGATTTGGGGACCGATGCAAGAATGCCAAGGACTACTTTGGACTTGCGTGGAAACTTTTTGTTTTCTAATAAACTTCTTACTTCTAGGGTGGCTGCGGACTCGTATTCCAAGCTTGATAATATCAGCTCTCAGCTGTCTGCTTTACCTTTGATGGTTATCAATAATAGGGGGGACTGTTATGGACCTGGTGGTTAGGAGCACCCGGAATGACCTGATGAGTAAACTCAAAATCGGGACTAGCTCTGGGGAAGTGGGAACTCTGCTGACCGCAAACCCTACTCCTATCACACACACTAGAAATAGCCGTGGAGCGTACCTAACTCTCCCTAGACGCCTCTTCACAGCCTAAGAGCTAACTACCCCTAAAGATAGAAATAGAAGCCTTACCTTGCCTCAGAGAAATTCCCCAAAGGTAAAGGCAGCCCCCCACATATATTGACTGTGAGTTAAGAGGAAAGTCACAAACACAGGAATGAAACAGGTTTTAGCAAAGGAGGCCAGACCTTACTGAATAGTCAGAGGAAAGAAAAGGGAACTATGCGGTCAGCACAAAAAACTACAAAAAGCCACGCAGAGTAAGCAAAAAGACTCCCCACACCGACTCACGGTGTGGAGGTGCCACTCTGCACCCCCAGAGCTTCCAGCTAGCAAGGGAATGTCATGATAGCAAGCTGGACTAGAATTTAGCAGTACTAAGAAATATATTCAGGAAGCAGTAACAACAAATGAACTAGCAAAGACTTAGCTTCTGCTGGAGTAGACAGGTCCTCAGAGAAGTCCAAGAGAGATCTGAACCAATACTGAAACATTGACAGCTGGCATGAAGTAACGATCTGAGTGGAGTTAAATAGGGAAGCTAGCATAGCAATAAACGAGGGCAGCTGATAAAGCCAACCTCAGTGACCAGCAGTTCTGTTCGAAGCCACCAGAGGGAGTCCAAGTACAGAACTATCCAAAGTACCATTCATGACCACAAGAGGGAGTCCGAGAACGGAATTCACAACAGTACCCCCCCTTGAGGAGGGGTCACCGAACCCTCACCAGGGCCCCCAGGCCGATCAGGACGAGCCAAATGAAAGGCACAAACTAAATCGGCAGCATGGACATCGGAGGCAACAACCCAGGAATTATCCTCCTGACCATAGCCCTTCCACTTAACCAGGTACTGAAGCTTCCGTCTCGAAATACGAGAATCCAAAATTTTTTCCACCACATACTCCAACTCCCCCTCAACCAACACCGGAGCCGGAGGATCAACGGAGGGAACCATAGGCGCTACGTACCTCCGCAACAACGACCTATGGAACACATTATGGATGGAAAAAGAAGCTGGAAGGACCAAACGAAATGACACAGGGTTGAGAATTTCAGAAATCTTATAAGGACCAATGAAACGAGGCTTAAATTTAGGAGAAGAAACCTTCATAGGAACATAACGAGAAGACAACCAAACCAAATCCCCAACACGAAGTCAGGGACCAACACAACGACGGCGGTTAGCAAAACGTTGAGCCTTCTCCTGGCACAACGTCAGATTGTCCACTACGTGAGTCCAAATTTGCTGCAACCTGTCCACCACAGAATCCACACCAGGACAGTCAGAAGGCTCAACCTGCCCCGAAGAAAAACGAGGATGAAAACCAGAATTGCAAAAAAAAGGCGAAACCAAAGTAGCAGAACTAGCCCGATTATTAAGGGCGAACTCAGCCAATGGCAAGAAGGTCACCCAATCATCCTGATCAGCAGAAACAAAGCATCTCAGATAGGTTTCCAAAGTCTGGTTGGTTCGTTCGGTTTGGCCATTTGTTTGAGGATGGAAAGCCGAAGAAAAAGACAAATCAATGCCCATCTTAGCACAAAAGGACCGCCAAAACCTAGAGACAAACTGGGAACCTCTGTCCGACACAATGTTCTCCGTAATGCCATGCAAACGAACCACATGTTGAAAAAATAATGGCACCAAATCAGAGGAGGAAGGCAATTTAGGCAAGGGTACCAAATGGACCATCTTAGAAAAGCGATCACAAACCACCCAGATGACAGACATCCTTTGAGAGACAGGAAGATCTGAAATAAAATCCATGGAAACATGCGTCCAAGGCCTTTTCGGGACTGGCAAGGGCAAAAGCAACCCACTGGCACGAGAACAGCAGGGCTTAGCCCGAGCACAAGTCCCACAGGACTGCACAAAAGAAAGCACATCCCGTGACAAGGAAGGCCACCAAAAGGACCTAGCCACCAAATCTCTGGTACCAAAAATCCCAGGATGACCGGCCAACACCGAGCAATGAACCTCAGAAATAACTCTGCTAGTCCACCTATCAGGGACAAACAGTTTCTCCGCTGGACAACGGTCAGGTCTATCAGCCTGAAACTCCTGCAGCACCCGCCGCAAATCAGGGGAGATGGCAGACAGAATTACCCCCTCTTTGAGAATACCAGCCGGCTCTGGGACTCCCGGAGAATCAGGCACAAAACTCCTAGAAAGGGCATCCGCCTTCACATTCTTAGAACCTGGAAGGTATGAGACCACAAAATCGAACCGGGAGAAAAACAGCGACCATCGAGCCTGTCTAGGATTCAACTGCTTGGCAGACTCGAGAAAAGTCAGATTTTTGTGATCCGTCAAGACCACCACGCGGTGCTTGGCTCCCTCAAGCCAATGTCACCACTCCTCGAATGCCCACTTCATAGCTAGCAGCTCCCGATTGCCAACATCATAATTACGCTCAGCAGGCGAAAACTTTCTAGAAAAGAAGGCACATGGCTTCATCACAGAGCCATCAGAACTTCTTTGAGACAAAACAGCCCCTGCTCCAATCTCAGAAGCATCAACCTTGACCTGAAAAGGGAGCGAAACATCTGGCTGAGGCAACACAGGGGCCGAAGAAAAACTACGTTTCAGCTCCTGAAAAGCCTCAACGGCCGCAGAGGACCAATTCACCACCTTTCTTAGTCAAATCAGTCAAAAGCTTAACCACACTAGAAAAATTAGCGATGAAGCGACGGTAAAAATTAGCAAAGCCCAGGAATTTCTGGAGGCTCTTCACAGATGTAGGTTGGGTCCAATCATAAATGGCCTGAACTTTAACAGGATCCATCTCGATAGTAGAAGGGGAAATAATGAAGCCCAAAAAGGAAACCTTCTGAACTCCGAAGAGACATTTAGACCCCTTCACAAACAAGGAATTAGCACGAAGGACCTGGAATACCATTCTGACCTGTTTCACATGAGACTCCCAATCATCCGAAATGACCAAAATATCATCCAAATATACAATCATGAATCTATCCAGATACTTTCGGAAGATGTCATGCATAAAGGACTGAAACACAGATGGAGCATTTGAAAGCCCGAATGGCATTACCAGGTACTCAAAATGGCCCTCGGGCGTATTAAATGCTGTTTTCCATTCATCGCCCTGTTTAATACGCACAAGGTTATACGCCCCTCGAAGATCTATCTTGGTGAACCAACTAGCCCTCTTAATCCGAACAAACAAATCAGACAGCAGAGGCAAAGGGTACTGAAATTAGACCGTGATTTTATTGAGAAGGCGGTAATCTATACAGGGTCTCAGAGAACCATCCTTCTTGGCCACAAAAAAGAACCCTGCTCCCAAGGGTGATGAAGATGGGCGAATATGCCCTTTCTCCAAGGACTCCTTTATATAACTCCGCATAGCGGCGTGCTCTGGCACAGATAAATTGAAAAGTCGGCCCTTAGGAAACTTACTACCAGGAATCAAATTTATAGCACAATCACAATCCCTATGAGGGGGTAGGACACTGGATTTGGGCTCATCAAATACATCCTGGTAATCCGACAGAAACTCAGGGACTTCAGAAGGAGTGGAAGAAGAAATTGACACCAACGGAACATCGCCATGTACCCCTTGACAACCCCAACTCGACACAGACATTGATTTCCAATCCAATACTGGATTATGAACCTGTAGCCATGGCAAACCCAACACGACCACATCATGCAAATTATGCAACACCAAAAAGCGAATATCTTCCTGATGTGCAGGAGCCATGCACATGGTCAACTGAGTCCAGTACTGAGGTTTATTCTTGGCCAACGGCGTGGCATCAATTCCCCTTAATGGAATAGGATACTGCAAAGGCTCCAAGAAAAAACCACAGCGCCTGGCAAACTCCAAGTCCATCAAATTCAGGGCAGCGCCTGAATCCACAAATGCCATAACCGAGTAGGATGACAAAGAGCAAATCAGAGTAACAGACAAAAGAAATTTAGGCTGTACAGTACCAATGGTGACAGACCTAGCGAACCGCTTAGTGTGCTTAGGACAATCAGAGATAGCATGAGTGGGGTCACCACAGTAAAAACACAGCCCATTCTGACATCTGTGTTCTTGCCGTTCAGTTCTGGTCAAAGTTCAATCACATTGCATAAGCTCAGGCCTCTGCTCAGAGGACACCGCCAAATGGTGCACAAGCTTGCGCTCACGCAAACGCCGATCAATTTGAATGGCCAAGGACATTGATTCATTCAGACCAGCAGGCGTGGGGAACCCCACCATAACATCCTTAAGGGCTTCAGAAAGACCCTTTCTAAAAATTGCTGCCAGGGCACACTCATTCCATTGAGTAAGCACAGACCATTTTCTAAACTTCTGGCAATATACCTCCGCTTCATCCTGACCCTGACACAAAGCTAGCAAGATTTTCTCTGCCTGATCCACTGAATTCGGTTCGTCATAAAGCAATCCAAGTGCCAGAAAAAACGCATCTACATTAAGCAATGCAGGATCTCCTGGCGCAAGGGAGAATGCCCAGACTTGAGGGTCGCCACGCAACAAAGAAATAACAATTTTTACTTGCTGAATGGGGTCACCAGAGGAGCGGGGTTTCAAAGCAAGAAACAGTTTACAATTATTTTTTAAATTCAGAAACTTAGATCTATCCCCAAAAAACAAATCAGGAATTAGAATTCTTGGCTCTAACATCGGATTCTGAACTACATAATCTTGAATGCTTTGTACCCTTGCAGTGAGTTGATCCATACAAGAAGACAGACCTTGAATATCCATATCTACACCTGAGTCCTGAACCACCCAGAGGTTAAGGGGAAAAGAGAGACAAAACACACTGCAAAGAAAAAAAAATGGGTTCAGAACTTCTCTTATCCCTTTTTTGAGATGCATTAACACTTTGTGGGCCAGCTGTACTGTTATGGACCTGGTGGTTAGGAGCACCCGGAATGACCTGATGAGTAAACTCAAAATCGGGACTAGCTCTGGTGAAGTGGTAACTCTGCTGACCGCAAACCCTACTCCTATCACACACACTAGAAATAGCCGTGGAGCGTACCTAACTCTCCCTAGACGCCTCTTCACAGCCTAAGAGCTAACTACCCCTAAAGATAGAAATAGAAGCCTTACCTTGCCTCAGAGAAATTCCCCAAAGGTAAAGGCAGCCCCCCACATATATTGACTGTGAGTTAAGAGGAAAGTCACAAACACAGGAATGAAACAGGTTTTAGCAAAGGAGGCCAGACCTTACTAAATAGTCAGAGGAAAGAAAAGGGAACTATGCGGTCAGCACAAAAAACTACAAAAAGCCACGCAGAGTAAGCAAAAAGACTCCCCACACCGACTCACGGTGTGGAGGTGCCACTCTGCACCCCCAGAGCTTCCAGCTAGCAAGGGAATGTCATGATAGCAAGCTGGACTAGAATTTAGCAGTACTAAGAAATATATTCAGGAAACAGTAACAACAAATGAACTAGCAAAGACTTAGCTTCTGCTGGAGTAGACAGGTCCTCAGAGAAGTCCAAGAGAGATCTGAACCAATACTGAAACATTGACAGCTGGCATGAAGTAACGATCTGAGTGGAGTTAAATAGGGAAGCTAGCATAGCAATAAACGAGGGCAGCTGATAAAGCCAACCTCAGTGACCAGCAGTTCCGCTCGAAGCCACCAGAGGGAGACCAAGAGCAGAACTAACCAAAGTACCATTCATGACCACAGGAGGGAGTCCGAGAACGGAATTCACAACAGGGGACCCCATGTCAGTTTTTTCTTTTTAATTCATTTATTAAGTTAAACAAGGCCAAACACCCTTTAGTGCCATATGAAAGGCATAAAAAGGGGCAAGTTATTATATGTAGGGGGGTTGAGAAATTCTATATTTACAGGGCATCGTTCTATTCTATCAACTGTATCTATTCTATAAATCGATCTATTCTAACTATTTTTCTATCTATTAAGTATCTCATCTATAATCTATCTACATGTATGTTTATATAAGATTACTTTATTAGCTTTGAAAACTAGTTTTCAGTTGCATAGAGTATTATAATATGCAAAAGATTTTGTTAAAAAAGCATTGCATACAGATTGCATACTCATTTCAAACCGATGCCATACGGATGCTAGGTAAAAAAAATAAATCACACACTCGCAATGCACTTGTATGACATATATTCAACCATACGGATTCCACTCGTCCTACTTTTCTGGAGCAACACTGGAACAATTTTTTATATGTGAATGTGAGCCCTTATAGTGACTTTTTTATTTGCACTTAATCCATTATTTAATTAGCGCCTTTTATAAGTTAACTCTACTAGGTTACTACTGTTTTGTTTTACTTTTGGTTTGACAATGTTGGTGTGTTTCCTTATGCAGTTATTTTAGCCTAATTCATCTTTTGCGCCTTTTCCAAATGTTGCAAAATGTCTGTGTATTTGTACTCCTGTACCCTAGTGGAAGTCAAAATCTAGTGTGTGAATTGAAATCTGTGATGAATCGCGGATTAATTGTCACACCTCATTTAAGAAAATGTATTAGGCCGGGGTCACACTTGCGAGTACAGTGCCGGCACTCAGGACCGGAGCGTGTAGCTGCATGTATTTCTATTAGTGTTGAGCGATACCGTCCGATACTTGAAAGTATCGGTATCGGAAAGTATCGGCCGATACCGGCAAAGTATCGGATCTAATCCGATACCGATACCCGATACCAATACAAGTCAATGGGACTCAAGTATCGGACGGTATCCCTGATGGTTCCCAGGGTCTGAAGGAGAGGAAACTCTCCTTCAGGCCCTGGGATCCATATTACTGTGTAAAATAAAGAATTAAAATAAAAAATATTGCTATACTCACCTCTCCGATGCAGCCTGCACCTTACCGAGGGAACCGGCAGCCTTCTTTGCTTAAAATGCGCGCGTGTACTGCCTTCCGTGACGTCACGGCTTCTGATTGGTCGCGTGCCGCCCATGTGATGGCGACGCGACCAATCACAACAAGCCGTGACGTAATTTCAGGTCCTGAATGCCTAATTCTAGGCATTCAGGATTTGAAAATTACGTCACGGCTTGTGATTGGTCGCGTCGCGGTCACATGGGCGGCACGCGACCAATCACAAGCCGTGACGTAATTTTCAAATCCTGAATGCCTAGAATTAGGCATTCAGGACCTGAAATTACGTCACGGCTTGTTGTGATTGGTCGCGTCGCGGTCACATGGGCGGCACGCGACCAATCAGAAGCTGTGACGTAATTTTCAAATCCTGAATGCCTAGAATTAGGCATTCAGGACCTGAAATTACGTCACGGCTTGTTGTGATTGGTCGCGTCGCCATCACATGGGCGGCACGCGACCAATCAGAAGCCGTGACGTCACGGAAGGCAGTAAACGCGCGCATTTTAAGCAAAGAAGGCTGCCGGTTCCCTCGGTGAGGTGCAGGCTGCGTCGGAGAGGTGAGTATAGCAATATTTTTTATTTTAATTCTTTATTTTACACATTGCTATTAATCCCGATACCGATTCCCGATATCACAAAAGTATCGGATCTCGGTACCGGAATTCCGATACCCGCAAGTATCGGCCGATACCCGATACTTGCGGTATCGGAATGCTCAACACTAATTTCTATGCTGCTAAAGGGTCTGTTCCCGAGAGCCGGCAATGTATTGATACAAGAGACTCGTGTGAGTTTCTCACATTGCACTCAAAAGTGTGACCCCGGTCTTAATCCTTAACTACAGATGATCAAATCTTTGGAAATTCACCAGGGTCAACAAATTTGTCAAAAAAACTGATTCACAACTATTTGCCTGTAATGCTATGCTTTTAATTACAGGTGCTTCTCACAAAATTAGACTATCATCAAAAAGTTAATTTATTTCAGTTCTTCAATTTAAAAAGTGAAACCCATATATTATATAGAGTCATTACAAACAGAGATACCTATTTCAAGTGTTTACTTCTGTTAATGCTGATGATTATGGCTTACAGCCAATGAAAACCCAAAAGTCGTTATCTCAGTAAATTAGAATACTTTATAACATCAGCTTGAAGAATGATTTTAAAATCTGAAATGTTGGCCAACTGAAATGTATGTTCAGTAAATGCACTCAATACTTGGTGGAGGCTCCTTTTGCATCAATTACTGCATCACTGCCGCGTGACATGGAGGCGATCAGCCTGTGGCACTGCTGAGGTGTTATGGAAGCCCAGATTGCCTTGATAGCAGCCTTCAGCTTGTCTGCATTGTTGGGTCTTTCATCTTCCTCCTGACGATACCTCATAGATTCTCTATGGAGTTAAGGTCAGGCAAGTTTTCTAGCCAATCAAGCACAGTGATATTGTTGTTTTTAAACCAGGTATAGTTACTTTTGGCAGTGTGTAGGTGCCAAGTCCTGCCGGAGAATGAAATTTCAATCTCCAAAAAGCTTGACGGCAGAGGGAAACATAAAGTGCTCTAAAATTTCCTGGTAGATGGCTGTGCTGACTTTGGTTTTGATAAAACACATTGGACCTACACCAGCAGATGACATGGCTCCCCAAACCATCACTGATTGTGGAAACTTCACACTAGACCTCAAGCAGCTTGGATTGTGTGTCTCTCCACTTTTCCTCCAGACTCTGGGTCCTTGATTTCCAAATGAAATGCAAAATTTACTTTCATCTGAAAACAACACATTGGACCACTGAGCAACAGTCCAGTTCTTTTTCTCCTTAGCCCAGGTAAGACGCTCCTGGCACTGTCTATTGGTCATGAGTGACTTGACACAAGGAATGTGACATTTGTAGCCCATGTCCTGGATACGTTTGTGTATAGTGGCTCTTGAAGCAATGACTCCAGCAGCAGTCCACTCCTTGTGAAATTCCCCAAAATGATTGAATGGCCCTTTCTTAACAATCCTTTCAAGGTTGCGGTAATTCTGGTTGCTTATGCACCTTTTTCTATCACACTTTTTCTAAATATATTAAAAAAAGGACAGACTGACGTGATGCCTTCACAAGTGATATACGAACATAGGGAAAATATGGGCAGGTTTTTAAGGGTGCCAACCTCCACGTAGGTAGGGGCCCAGCAGTATAGGTTGCCTTACAGAGTATGCAGGCTTCTGAAGGTCTGTGGTGTCCCCTATTGTGAAGTGATGACTGCTACACCAGAAAGTATCTGAGCTACATTCACTCGATCTTTGCCTTCCCCTGTGACAAGCTATCATATCAGCTTTCATTTGATTTTTGTCTTCCCTCTCTGGCTTCTTTTCTTTCTACCCCATTAATTATGTTGGTATTGCTTGATACCGGAGTAAAATCCGTACCATAACCTAGGGATAAACGGAGCAATACTGTGCAATTACAATTTAGATTGTCTCCGTTGTGTATGGTTGCTTCAAACTTTTAATTTTACACATCGTAAGCAACCCTTTAGGCAATACTCCTCTCGGACTACATTTTCTGGAGAGGTGCGCCGATATTAGTCATGTCCTCACATTATGGAAATGTTCCGGAGGACCTTTAAGGATAATGCCTATATAAAAAATTTTTGCGTTCCATCGCACGGGCTTCATGCGCTCCAATCCTGCGCATGCATAAGTCCATCATCTGGCAAACCGGAACTGAGGTCACAAGGACCGGAAGTGTGGCGCACGCCGAGAACGGTGAGCGGCATATCGCGGTCCGGATGTTCTGCATATAAGGGAGACACAAGCGGGCGTCAGGTAACGCAGCCTCGCAGGTATCCCTGTCACTCCCCTGATGAGTCCTTGGTAGGACGAAACGCGTCAGGAGACGCTATCTGATATTTAAGAGGCCGGAAATCCCTCTCAACCAAGAGCAAATGAGTGAGATCATACCATGCTCCCTGTGATACCAGGCATTGTAGCTTGAATAGTATGATAGATTACACATGTCCTAAATGACTGGAGCAGGATATTATTAAAATACACGTGGAAGCCCCCTCATATGGGAAGGGTATTTAATTTTCCAGAAGATGTGTATATGATTTGATGGGTTTCGTCATGACTGTGTTTTCATAGGCCTCCATGCTGCTGAATTTACACACTTACTTAATTTGGTTTTGATACGTAGTTTGTTTAAATAGTGGAAGGACATATTACGCATTTTTTTCTCTATGGGGTATTTTGACATTTAGGAATGCAAATAAGGTAATTAGGTGTATACAACCTTGATGCATTCTCTAGCAGATATAGTGTACATATCCAGTTGACATATATACCCTTGTTTGTCCTACTATTTCTTGTTTCAACTCTGACGTACTTTCCTATGAGTAAGAACTAATATGTGCGCTGGGTCTACTTGTTATAACAGACCAGCACAGATGTGATAGTTATTCCCTACGTACCCTTTTGTGTCTACAAGAGTGAACGCAAGTCCCTCTTTTTTATTTTCCCTATGTTCGTATATCACTTGGTGAAGGCATCACGTCAGTCTGTCCTTTTTTAGTATATTTATTAAAAGTTAAGTTTTAGTCCAATTGCTTAATACACATAATTCTCTTTTGGATTATATCCCGCTGCATTTATCTATCACACTTTTTCCTTCTACTCAACTTTCCATTAATATGCTTGGATCAGCACTCTGTGAACGGCCAGCTTCTTTAGCAATGACCTTTTGTGGCTTAACCTCCTTGTGGAGTGTGTCAATGACTGCCTTCTGGACATCTGCAAAGTCAGCAGTCTTTCCCTTGATGGTGGAGCCTACTAAAACAGACTAAGGGACCTTTTAAATGCTTTTGAAACCTTTGCAGGTGTTTTTTGTTAATTGTTTAGTAGCCTAATTTAAATAAAAAGTGCAGAAATTCTGAAGTGTCAAAAACTCACCAAACGCTCATCCTGGGAACTTGTTGAAGCCTCATTGGACTGTATTAAACCCTTTAACTCAAATACAGCTTTAGAAATGTCAAAGTGATCTCACCATAATAATGCATGGTAACTAAAGATGAACGAGTAGTAAAATGCTCAGGTGCTCGTTGCTCGAAATGAGCAATTCCTAATACTCGCTTGCTCGTTTCAAATACTGAGTATAATGGGAGCCAATTGGAAAAAGTCTCTACAAAGAAGTGTGGGGGGGCAGTGAAAATTTTCAAAGGATTTAAAAAATATACAATTTAGGTAAACCAAACTTGATTTTATTAATTAAAAAATAGGAAATTTCAGTTTAATTTATGAAGTAAGCGAGAAAATAAGGGACTCGTACACCTTGTATTAGACATAAAGAAGGGCCTCATACACATGCTGTCCAAATTGTCATTTACTGGTTCTCCAAGACTCCTAAATGCTATGCACTTTTGAGGGTTATATACCAAAGAAATGTACTCCAGACCACAGAATAGTCTATGGTTGAACAATATAATACCAATAATTTTTTAGCAACTTTTTTGAGGGTTATATACCAATGAAAAGTACCCAAGTAGATGTAATACCCTATGGATGAGCAATATAATCTCAATATATTTTTACACAAGTTTTCTGATGCTTTTATAGCAACTAAATGTACCAATGAACATGTAATACCCTATGGCTGAGCAATATAATACTGATAAATTTTGAAAAAGTTATTTGAGGGTTATATACCAATGAAATGTACTCCAGATCATGGATTAGTTTATGGATAAGCAATATCATACCGATAAAATTTTGAACAAGTTTTTTTTGCGCTTATATAGCAACAAAATATACTCCAGACAACGGAATAGTCTATGGATGAAACTATTAATTTTGGAAAAAATTTTTGATGGTTATATACCAACAAAATGTACCCCAGACTGCAAAATAGTCTATATGTGAGCAATTTAACACCGATAAATTTTTAACACATTTTTTGAGGCTTTTATAGCAACTAAATGTACCCAAGACTATGTAAAACCCTTGTGTGAGCAACATGATACGGATACATTTTGAACAAGTTTTTTAAGGCTTACGTAGCAACGAATTGGACTCCAGACCACAAAATAATGTATAAGTGAGCAATATAATACCGACAAATTTTTTGAGGGTTACGGTGGGGAAAAAAGTATTTAGTCAGCCACCAATTGGGCAAGTTCTCCCACTTAAAAAGATGAGAGAGGACTGTAATTGACATCATAGGTAGACCACAGCTATGAGATTCAAAATGAGAAAATAAATCCAGAAAATCTCATTGTCTGATTTGGCAAGATTTATTTTCTCGATGGCTGAGAAACGTAACCCATCAAAATTTTGAAACATTTTTTAAGTGCTATATATATCACAAAAGTGTACTCCAGAACATAGAATAGTGCATGAGTAAGAAATGTAAGCAAACAAGCAACATTTTTTAACTTTTTTTACTATTATATACCACCAAAATGTGACAAGAAATACATACGTAAGACTGTATAGATGAGTAATCCAATCCTGAGATAATTTTCTATGCTTTTTGTCAGTTATACATACCACCACAATGAAACAGTAACTGTGTTAAACTGTATGGATGAGTCACTGAATTCATAAAAAATTTTGAACGAAAATATTTTGAAAGCGTAGTTGATATACTTCTACAGTCATAAAGACTATGCAGAAAGTGCAAAGCCAGGCAGAAATTATGAGGAGGGTCATCTATAGACCCCCCTAAAAGGCAACAACTGGTGAGCCTCATTTAAATATTGAAAATTCCAAACACTTTTTGTGCTGCTGTCATCTGGTGGTCTGGAATAGTGTGGGCTAATTCAGGCTTTGTTCATTTTGCATGAGCATGAGCCTGCCTGCATTCTCTGTTGACAGGTGAAAGTGCCTGTCTCTTATGACCCCGCTGGCAGCACTAATACCCTGCTCAGACATGACGCTAGCGGCAGGAGAGAATAACACCTCTTCTATGCATAGAGGGACAACTCATGCAAGGTGTCCAGCTTTGAGACCCAATAGTTGAAGGTCGCAGAGGATTTAGGGAGTACACTGGTTTGGTCGGCCAGGTATTGCTTGAACTTCTTAAAAAAACTTTTCCCTCCTTGTAAAAAACACCCATTCATCAGGCCCTGGGCACTGGGCTTCTGCTGTATGTCTTCCTGTCCTCTCCTCCTTGGTTGGGCAAGGAAGCTTACTCTTGCCACAAGCATTGTCTGATAGGAATTCTTTCAACATATTTTCCTTCTGTCCTTCTGGTATATAACCATTTTGGAAGACCTCTCCACCTCAGGAAGAAGAGGCGCAAAGTTCTCCTTGTAGCGTTTGTCTAGCAGGGTGAACAAATCAGTACTCTTTTTTGGCCAAGGTGACTGTAACATGAGGGTCACGGGAAAGGCAGAAGTACGTAAAGACAGCCATATGTGCCAAACTCCATACACCCAACACTTCCCTTTCTCCACCATTATGATGACTCTCCATCTCCTCCTCCTCCTCTTTCCTCTCTTTCTCCCCCTTCCCATCCTCAGTCCATCCAGGTAGGAGAGACAGGATGAAGGTTGTGTGGCTAATAGCCTCTGTTGCGCTAGCCGCCAACTCCTGTTCCTGCTCTTCCTCCTCCTCAGCATCCATCTCCTCATTGTTACCCAATCCGTGCTGAACAGATTAGATGAGGCTGGGCTGGATACAATCTCTCTTTGTAATGTCTTCCTCCTTCCCCACCTGGTGCAAAGATTCATGTTTAATTATGAGCAGTGACTGTTTAATTAAGCACAGAAATGGAATAGTTGCACTGACTATGGCATCATTGTTGCTCACCATCTTTGTGGAGTCCTCAATGTCCTGGAGAACCAAACAAATGTCAGACATTCATGCCCCCTCTTCATTTGTTATGTGCGGAGACTGACTAGACTACCATTGGGCATGTTAGAGCTGGTACTCATCCCCTGGCTTTGTCTGCTCGCAAAGCCTTGCGAGCATGTGCAGTGTGTAATTCCAGTGTGTGGTGACATTGCACACCAGTCGGTGAGTTGGCACTTGCATGTACTGCCAGAGCGGCAGCAGCTGTAGCCAACTTGCAGAAATGGGTGCTGATGCAGTGTACCTTGACAAGAAGCTCTGGCAAATCTGGCTATGTATTCAGAAACTGATGAACTATCAAGTTGAGAACATGTCCTAAGCAGGGTAGGTGTGTGAGCTTGCCATGCTTCACAGCCGCCACCAGGTTACACCCATTATCACATACGTCAATGCCTGCTTGGAGGTTCAGCAGCAAAAGCCACAGATCTGTTTTGTTATTCCATGAAATAAATTTGCCGTGGTGTGGAGTTTGTCACAAAGACAAAATTAGCTTCAGAAGAGCCTGTTGCCGCTTTGCTGAGGCAGTGCTGCATATCTTCCAGCTTCCGGCTGATGTGGACGACATACTCTGAGATACCACATTCAAGATGGAGGATGAGGAACAGGAGGGTGTGCAGGATCTGCTGTAGGAGGTGAAGGTATCAATGATAGAAGTAGGGACAGAAATCCTCAACATCGGGAGCACATGCCCCTTGCCAGGCTGTGACTAAGCCCCAGCCTCCACAATGTACACTCAGTGTGCCATCAGGGAAATCTAATGTCCCTGGCCACAAGCGCTTGTCCACACATAGGCCCTTAAGTGAACAATGCCAGTAAGTTCTTTGGTAAGGGCACAGGTGATGTTCTTGCACACGTGCTGGTACAAGGTGAATACACTTCACTGGGAGAAAAAGTGAGGACCGAGTATCGAGGGACAGCTGCTGTCATGAGTCAATGGAAATCCTGTGTCTACCAGACTAAAAGGCAATATTTCCATGGTAAGCAGCCTGGAAATGTGCCTGTTTAGCATTTGAGCTTGTGGTTGGGTGGCTGGGAACTTTCTTTTTTGTTCCAAGTCCTGAAGTAGGGAAAGCTGAACGCTGGGCTGGGACAAGGATGTGGAAGTGCCTGTTGATGGTAAGTCAGAATGTGAAAGAATAGGTTCAGTGCAAGAGGCATCTGCGCCAGTATTTTGGAAAGGAGATTGGGAAGCACCTATCAGAGGGGAAGATGCAGTGGTGTAATCCAATGGCATCAATCTTGGACTCAGGCTTTTGACCCACTGAGTCAGGTGCTTAGATGACACAAGCCGGATCATGCTAGTTGTGGTTAAATTCTTAGCAGTCAGGCCCATGCTGATCTCTGTATGGCACATGTTGCAAATGGCCATTTTGTTTGTCTCAGAACTCTTTTTAAAAAAGTATGAGACTGGGGAACACCAAATTCTTTGGAATAGAACTTCAGGAGTGTCGGTGATCTGCAGAACAGTTGACAGCCTTCTCTGTCTGGTCAACCCACTGCCTCTTCCTGTCTGTTTTCATGCTGCTGATCTCTCACCCTCAGTGCTGCTGGCCTCACACTGAATGCCAACTTCCCAGGTTGGGTCAATGTCTTCATCATCCACCATCTCATCTTCCACCACCGCACCCTGGTCCTCCTGACTTCGTGACTTATCAACAGCAAGACTTAGTGGCAGCTGTATCTCATTATCATCATCTTCCTCCTTATCCCAAATTTGTCATTCCTCGCCATCATGTTCTTGTGGCCGTGACTTCTCTAAGGTTTGTGCATCTTTAAACAGTATGTCCTCCTGTCCTGTCATGCAGGTTGAGAGGCCACCAACAAGAAATGTTGTTGTAAAGAGCTCCTTGAAGTGTCCTAGTTTGGGATCACTAGTCTCCACTCAACAAAGTTCCTTGAGTTCCTGGATGTTGTGCTAAAACGCGATGTTAATGATATCTTTTTTTTAATGAATTCTTTATTTAAAGTATTTTTTAACAAACAAGGAAAACAAAAGAACATGTCATCTTTTTTGTGACATAAAATAAAGGTTACCATTTGCATAACAAGTTGTTATTTTCAGAGAGTCACAAAGACATCTAACTATAATAGGAAGTGGGGGGTAAAGGGAGTGGAGGCGAAAACTTAGGAAGAATTGGGGGATGGGAACAAGGGAAAGAAGGGTAGATAAACAATCTATACTCCTTAAAACATACCTCTTTACAATTTTCACTTCTATATGTCTGTTTCAAAATCGAATGTTAATGATATTTTCCAGACGTATATATATAGAAAGGCCACTTCGACTAATACATTGCTGCATGCCTCCTCTGCACACCCTAGACACATGATACAGTCTGTCCCCACTGGTCAGTTCCTCCGTCTTCATAGAATTTGTTCTACAGACGAGGATTTTGAAACCCAGGCTGAGGAACTTATATATAGGTTTTAAGGGCATGGGTATAGCTGCCGAATGGTGAAAAAAGCTTATAATCGAGCGAATCATTCATCATCACATAATGATTTGGTTTACAAATCATTTGATAGACAACCGGATGCTAAAGTGCGGTTTGTCACAGATTACCATACATGATTTGCACAGGTAAGAGAAGCTCTCACTAGATCATGGCCTATTCTTCAAGCTGATCCAATTATTTCTAAATACACTTCTGAGAGACCTGCTATTTCCACACGGCGTTCTAAGAATCTCTGTGACTTACTAATGCAAAGTCATTATATTGGTAATCCGAGGACTACATTTTTGGACACCTGTGACTTTAGACGTGAATGTGCTCCATGTGGCCGCTGTGTGGCCTGCCCTAATATTGATAGATGTGATACCTTTTTCAATGTGGACAGATCCAAAAATTATGATATTAAGAAATGTATCTCTTGCACTACCCGTAATGTTGTTTACTTTGCAACGTGCCCTTGGACTTATACACATTGTGTTAACTACCCGTCCACTTAAGGTATGTTCCAGGGAACATGTCTTAGGAATCATTGACACCGACCACACGGATCCATCCACTCTTAAAACCATTCCACGGCATTTCAGGATGCGCCACAGCTGTGATGCCACCCTTCTCAGGATGAAGGGCATCAATTCAATTGATACTACTGCCCGTGGGGGGAGGACATCGCAGAAGTTGGCTCAGCTAGAGTCCCATTGGATATGGACCCTTAATACCTTGCATCCCAACAGTCTAAACAAAAATATTATTTTGTTCCCTTTCTGTGATTTCTGTCTGCAATAGGTAACCTTTCCATCTTTTGTGCTTATGCCAGTTTATTGTTTTTATATGTTTTTAATTAATGTTTTATATATTGTAGGGGTCCTTTTCGGCTTTTTGTCCTTGATCCGGGTTGATTTCATTCTGTGAGCTTTGACAATTCTTTGTGTATGGCCTGCCACCTATGAAGTGGACTCTCTTCTGCTCTTCTGAGCTGTGCCTTTCGTTTTGCATTTTTTGTTATAAATGTATTTTGTTTTGATTTACTGTATATTTTTTCACTGTGATAGAATGACGCCCTTGATTTTGCATATGATGGACATTTTACCATTGCTTTGGGAGCTCCTTGCAATTACATATGAATATTTGTATTTGAGAAATAATTTTGAGTGCTCCAGCTATGATTGTAATTTCCTTATATGCATTTATTATTAACATTTGTTTTGTTACAATTTATTATGTATTATTATTACTACTGTTATTATCCTTGTTCCTTCATTTTTTGCTGTCTAGCTACATTTTATCTATTAATGTCAATGTACTTTTTGGATATTCCAGACCATGCTATACAGCTCTGGCAAAAATTAAGAGACCACCACATCAAAACCCTGTCATGGGCAGCCCAATCTCCAGACCTGAACCCCATTGAAAGCCTCTGGAATGTAATCAAGAGGATGATGGATAATCACAAGCCATCAAACAAAGAACTTAAATTTTTGCACCAGAAGCAGTGTGAAAGACTGGTGGAAAGCATGCCAAGATGCATGAAAGCTGTGATTAAAAATCATGGTTATTCCACAAAATATTGATTTCTATATTTCTATATTGATTCTCTATAAGCTAAGGCCACCACCATCAGGGGCTTATCTACAGCATTCTATAATGCTGTAGATAAGCCCCCGATGTAACCTGAAAGATAAGAAAAACAAGTTATATTATACTCATTCAGGGGTGGTCCCGGTGCAGTCCGGTCCTATTGGCATCACGGTCTGGGTCCGGAGCCTTCCATCTTCATATGATGTCTCCACTTCTTTGCTTCCTGTCACGGCTCCTGCGCAGGTGGTTACTGTCTGCCCTGTTTAGGGCAGAGCAAAGTAATGCAGTGTGCAGGCGCCAGGCCTGCCTAACCTTTCCCGGCACCTGTGCACTGCAGTACCTTGCTCTGCCCTCAACAGGGCAGACAAAGTATGCTTGTGCAGGAGCTGCGACAGGAAGCAAAGAAGAGGACGTCATCGTATGAAGATGGGAGGACCCGGACCGCGACGCTCATCGGAGCGAACAGCACCTCACCGGGACCGCCCCTGGGTGAGTATAACATAAGTTGTTTTTCTTATCTTTCAGGTTACATCGGGGGCTTATCTACAGCATTACAGAATGCTGTAGATAAGCCCCTGAAGGTCGGTGGCCTTAGCGTATAGGCCAAAAAAAACAGTATGCCCCCTGTTGACTGCAATGCCGAAACGCACGTTGGGGTGGAAGAATGTGCTGATGTGCTCCTCTATACTCCTACCTGTGTTATATATGTTTCACTCTTAGTGGATGTTTTTATATGTTGAATGTTTCAGTGTCCACTATGCATACCTTCCATGTTTGTGACCAGCATATTATTGTTTATCATAGTATGGGCAATATTTATTCTGAGTATTCTAAACTGATTACTGTTTGTCAAATATAATCTATATACTATATGACCTTCATCTTGCACATTGCATTCCTGCATTACTTACTGCACATATGCACTGTTTTCTCCCCACTCAAATCTGTTCCCTTATTTGTAATATTAGTTATCTACACTTTTTTACTTTATTGGACTTTTTGATCAGTTTTATTTTTGCTTTTGTTGATGTTAATTTTGATGATCGGTCCTCCTATTGGTCCTCTATATGATCACTATAATGAATAGCATGATATTGGAATATACAGTGCCTTGTGAAAGTATTCGGCCCCCTGGAACTTTTCAACCTTTTCCCACATATCATGCTTCAAACTTAAAGATACCAAATGTAAATTTTTGGTGAAGAATCAACAACAAGTGGAACACAATTGTGAAGTTGAACAAAATCTATTGGTTATTTTAAATATTTGTGGAAATTCAAAAACTGAAAAGTGGGGCGTGCAATATTATTCGGCCCCTTTACTTTCAGTGCAGCAAACTCACTCCAGAAGTTCACTGTGGATCTCTGAATGATCCAATCTTATCCTAAATGCCTAATGATGATAAATATAATCCACCTGTGTAATCAAGTTTCCGTATAAATGCACCTGCTCTGTGATAGTCTCAGGGTTCTGTTTGAGGCACAGAGAGCATCATTAAGACCAAGGAACACAACAGGCAGGTCCGTGATACTGTTATGGAGAAGTTTAAAGCCGGACTTGGATGCAAAATGATTTCCAAAACTTTAAACATCCCAAGGAGCACTGTGCAAGCGATCATATTGAAATGGAAGGAGTATCATACCACTGCAAATCTACCTAGACCCGGCCATCCCTCTAAACTTTCATCTCAAACAAGGAGAAGACTGATCAGAGATGCAACCAAGAGGCCCCTGATCACTCTGGATGAACTGCAGAGATCTACAGCTGAGGTGGGACAGTCTGTCCATAGAACAAAAATCAGTCGTACACTGCCTGGCCTTTCTGGAAGAGTGGCAAGAAGAAAGCCATTTCTCAAAGATATCCATAAAAAGTGTCATTTAAAGTTTGCAACAAGCCACCTGGGAGACACACCAAACATGTGGAAGAAGGTGCTTTGGTCAGATGAAACCAAAATCAAACTTTTGGCAACAATGCCAAACGACATGTTTGGCGTAAAGGCAACACAGCTCATCACCCTGAACACACCATGCCACTGTCAAACATGGTGGCAGCATCATGGCTTGGGCCTGCTTTTTTCAGCTGGGACAGGGAAGATGGTTAAAATTGATGGGAAGATGGATGGAGCCAAATACAGGACCATTCTTGAAGAAAACCTGTTGGAGTCTGCAAAAGACCTGAGACATGTACGGATATTTGTCTTCTAACAAGACAATGATCCCAAACTTAAAGCAATAACTACAATGGAATGGTTCACAAATAAATGTATCCAGGTGTTAGAATGGCCAAGTCAAAGTCCAGACCTCAATCCAATCGAGATTCTGTGGAAAGAGCTGAAAACTGCTGTTCACAAACGATATCAATCAAACCTCAATGAGCTCGAACTGTTTGCCAAGGAAGAAAGGGCAAGAATTTCAGTCTTTCGATATACAAAACTGATAGAGACATACCCCAAGTGACTTGCAGCTGTAATCACAGCAAAAGGTGGTGCAACAAAGTATTAAGTTAAAGGGGCCGAATAATATTGCACGCCACACTTTTCAGTTTTTCAATTTCCACAAAAATGTAAAATAACCAATAGATTTTTTGTTTAACTTCACAATTCTGTTCCACTTGTTGTTTATTCTTCACCAAAAATTTACATTTGGTATCTTTATGTTTGAAGCATGATATGTGGGAAAAGGTTGAAAAGTTCCAGGGGGCCGAATACTTTCGCAAGGCACTGTACTTGTCATGGTTAGGACATCGTTAAAGTCCTGTTCTCTCAGGGTTAATTTTGCTGGCCTCCCTTTCGATCTGGGAGGGGTATTTATACTCACTCCAGACTAGGATTCGCTGTCAGCTATACTTTCTGTTCTAGTCTGTGCGCTTGACCCCTGGAGTGGGTGCCCGGTTTGCAATTGTTTTCCTTGCTATCCGTGCGTTACTCTGTTTGTTTTTTCTTCTGGATTTATGACCTCTGGCTTCACTTCTGACAATCCCCTGACTCACCCCTTTGGCACCTTGTGATCTCCTGGTTCAGATCTTGGCTTGTTTGACTACTCTCCTGTGTTTATCTCTTCTCTGCACCCCGGTATCTGGCTCTGCCCCTGACCACCTCCTACTCTGTCACATGGTTCAGGTCCTGGTTGTTACCTGGTTAGTTCCCGGCCCGTTGCTCAGCTCCCTTGCTGATGTGTGCAGCTCTCCCAGCAGCAGTTATATCCGGGAGTCGTGACAATACTCAATTATTTTGATAATGTTGCCGTCTCTTCTGTTGAGCTATCTTTACATAGTGGGAAGGAGGATCAGGGTTAGAATTAAGTGATCCAGAATATAGACTGTTGAGACTGAACCATGTGGAAGACCGTGTGGTGCTGCCAAGCCTGCTGGAAACATTATCTGCTATCCAATCGACCACCTGTTTGCACTTCTCTGGCCAAGCTGTGAGTCAGAAGAATGGTCAAGGAGTCCAAGGTCAGAAGCCAGGAGAGCACGTCATAAACAGAAGGAAGAGACAAAAACGTGGTCAGTTATTGTTCCGAGGTCAGAATACCAGGAGGATAATGGATCACAGCAGAAGGTGTTAAACAGTCGGATGGGCAAAACGAAGAACAAGGTCAGGCAGCAAATGATCAAGCATACAGAACTCAAGGCACAGGGAACACAAACCTCACTTGATAAATGTACGTCTGGCAGAGGTATGGGAGAAGCAGCTCAGTAAAGTAGGCATGGCAATCACACAGCATAGTGAACACTTGGAGACAGCCGAAACCTCCCAGTCACAGATTGGATAATCGAGCTGTCAATCAACACACTGACAGCTCATCATACCTCAGTACCAGATTGGATGGCCAAGTTGTCAATCAAAGTACTGACAGCTTCATCACGCCTCTGTACTGGATTGGACGGCCGAGTTGTCAGTAACTGCATCCTAGACACACTGAGGGGTGGAACTATGACAGCCTGCCTGTAAAGTGGGAAAAGAAGCTATGTGTCATGGATGGGCATGCTTTTCATGCTCCAGCAACAGACATAATCGCAAATTCTCGGCATTTGCATGCACCATCATCACCACCTCCCCGTCCCTTAACGGACGTGTATTTATTAGTATAATTTTTTTTAAATAGTTCTGCAATTTTCCAAAACTTTATTTTTTACTTTGTTACTTTGTCCCAGGATGGGCCATCAATGTTCCCTGCCCTGATGTCTGATCTAATACTCTGTAATGCTTTTGCACTTCAGGTATTAGATCTGTGCATTGCATACAGGGAGGAGGTGTGTCAACTCCTGCTCTAACCAGGAACTTACAGCACCACAGCCATTTTTTTTGGCCCAGAATCACCTTGGAAATTGCGTTGTCTCTCCCTCTCTACGCCCATCAATGGTGCTGTCTGTCACTATTGACAGCGTTATCTGAGGGGATAAACACCGGTGATCGGAGCTAGCACCAATCATGGGCATTTCTGCAGGTTGTCAGCTATGATATATAGCTGATGCCCACTGATGATCACGCCAGTTCTGTGAGTTAGCAGACGGAATCATCGCGCCGTACATGTATGGCGGATGTCACGAAGGGGTTAAGAAATACAAATTCATGAATATTGATAAAACCTACTTTGCATGGCTAACTATGCCCACTTTTGAAAAGAGGCTAGATTATTTTTTTCTTAAAAATTGATTGTGCCTAAAGCAATTTAGCACTTATTAGGGTGCTTGCTGAAATTTTTATAAAAAACACTGTTTAATCTGCTGTAGATCTATCAGTGCTCTGAATGCTGAGCTCTGTGTACCCTGTGAACTCTGTGTAACCCTGTCCACACCACTGACAGTTTATTGAAGCTATTTAGTGTTTTCACAAACTACGATGCACTTTTCATGGCCTCCCAAAAATATGATCCCAACAAAATGCCCCACAACAGTATGATACCCCTACAGACAGTACGATGGCCCTCACAACTACTCACACAGTATGACTGCCCCCACAAACCTAACACACAGTATGATGACCCCACTTCCCTCAAAATAGTATGATGCTCCCATAGTATGATGTCCCCCACACTCCATATAATGTACTCACAGCTTCACATACAGTATAAAGCTACCACAGTGAGTCCCACACAGAACGATTACTCCACAGTCCTCTCACACAGTATGGATTTACTTGGATTTCAAACAACTTCAAACATTTTAAGAATTGATTTGCGATTCACAAAAAAATGCCCTTCACCATTTCACACACTGCTGAATCAACAGAGAACAGGCTAAAGTTAGTTAGCATTGCTGTGTGGGCCTCCCGTTACGTCTTGCAGCTACGACATTGTTGTGTTTAATATTTTATACCTGGCTTTGATTATTATTTAAGCAATTTATATATCTATATATATTTGATAACTTTTTGCTTTGCATTAACTTTATTAATGTTATTCATAAAAGCAATGACACATAGTGTGTTTACTGTTTTCTTTGTTTAAAGTTGCTGAAGGCCTTGAGAGCTGGAAAGAACTAGTTTGAAGGAATTCAGCAGAATCCATACTTTATGGCCCTTGTCTCCAAACTTACATAATCCTTTTTAAGTAATGTATTAAGCCATCCCCCTTTCTTCTGTAGTTGTAATTAAAACTTATAACTGGGCATCTGAGAATCAGACAAGGCTTGTACACTAAGAGTATGATGTACCCTCACACAGTATGATACTCTCACAGTGATCCCCGCCACCGTATGTCTTCAAAACCCACCATAGAGTTTGATGTCCCCCCCACAAAATATGTCTTCAAAGCTCCACTTACAGTTTAAAGCTCCCACAGGGACCCCAACACAGAACAATTACTGCATAGTCCTTGCACACAGTATGATGGCACTGTAGGGAGGTGTACAGAGTCAGCGGTCCCTCTTGCTTGTCTGGGCTGGAACTGTCACCAATATCCCAGGGGTAAGAAGTTCCAGACTGCCACAGTTCTGAACACCTGACTGGTGGGGGCGGGTCCGACATAAATAGAGGTGTGAGCGAGAAGACGGGACACTTGGTGGGGATTGAGCTTGTGAGTAGTGAGAAGGTTGACTCCCTCTCGATGGACCCATGCCAGGTAGCTGTGCCTGTGTTCCCAGCTAGCGATACTGCCGATACATACTACCCTCAGCCCAGAGAGACATCCGCACCGGGTAGTGACAAGGATAGAGTGCATACCTTGGCTCCGCTCACCACCGCCGAGGCACCGCTTAGTCCCATCCTTGCGGTGCCTGCTAAGGACCGGCCCGTGCCTGTGGCTGTGTCTGCTGGACTGTGTGATTCTACTGCAGACTTCTCTACTGAACTTTCTGCTTCTTCCACTGTGCCGCCGAACTTCATCTCTACCCAACCGTGTGCCCGGTGTTGTGAATTAGACTTTTCTGGCTCCCTCTTGTGGTCACTAGTGATATGACTCTGGGATTGTCTTTCCTCAGTTTGGCACCCACCTGGGTCGTTAGTCCAGGGGTGTTGCTGTATGAACTTCCTGAATTCTCAGTCTGGTGCCTGGCATCGTTGTAATCAGTCCTTTCTGTTTGCTCCTGTCTGCTGGACCTGGTTCTTGCAAAATTAAGCTAAGTCTTGCTTCCTTGTTTTTTGGTTATTTGCATTGCTCTTATTTTTTGTCCAGCTTGTACTAAATGTGATTCCTGACTTTGCTGGAAGCTCTAGGGGGCTGGTATTCTCCCCCCAGGCCGTTAGACGGTTCGGGGGTTCTTGAATATCCAGCGTGGAAATTTTGATAGGGTTTTTGCTGACCGTATAAGTCATCTTACTATATTCTGCTATTAGTCAGTGGGCCTCTCTTTGCTAAATACCTAGTTCATTCTTACGTTTGTCTTTTCTTCTTACCTCACCGTTATTATTTGTTGGGGGCTTGTATCCAACTTTTGGGGTCTTTTCTCTGGAGGCAAGAAAGGTCTATCTTTTCCCTTCTAGGGTTAGTTAGTTCTCCGGCTGGCACGAGACGTCTAGAACCAACGTAGGCACGTTCCCCGGCTGCTGCTATTTGTGGTGCTAGGATTAGATATACGGTCAGCCCAGTTACCACTGCCCTATGAGCTGTTTTTTTGTGTTTGCAGACTTGGTATTTATTTCTGAGACCCTCTGCCATTGGGGTCATAACAGTATGCCAGGCCAACATTGAATGTTTAATGCATTGCAGAAGTGGGATAATAAGAAAGGAAATTCTGAGTTTTTTTTTTTTTTTTCCTCTCTTTCTTCCTCCCCTTTACCTCTGAGTGGCTTATGCTTGCTGCAGACATGAATGTCCAGACTTTGATTACAAGTGTGGATCAGCTTGCTGTTCGTGTTGTCAGAGCATACAAGATTTTGTTACCAGTAGTCCAATGTTTGAACCTAAAATACCTATTCCTGAACTGTTCTCTGGAGACCGATTTAAGTTTAGGAATTTCAGGAATAATTGTAAATTGTTTCTATCTCTGAGACCCCGTTCGTCTGGAGACTCAGCTCAGCAAGTTAAAATTGTTATCTCTTTCTTGCGGGGCGACCCTCAGGATTGGGCTTTCTCGCTAGCGCCAGGAGATCCGGCATTGACAAATATTGATGCGTTTTTTCTGGCGCTCGGATTGCTTTACGAGGAACCCAATCTTGAAATTCAGGCAGAAAAAGCCTTGCTGGCTATTTCTCAGGGCCAGGATGAAGCTGAAGTGTATTGCCAAAAATTTCGGAAATGGTCCGTGCTTACTCAGTGGAATGAGTGTGCTCTGGCCGCAAATTTCAGAAATGGCCTTTCTGAAGCCATTAAGAATGTGATGGTGGGTTTCTCCATTCCTACAAGTCTGAATGATTCCATGGCGCTGGCTATTCAAATTGATCGGCGTTTGCGGGAGCGCAAAACTGCTAATCCTTTGGTGGTGTTGTCTGAACAGACACCTGATTTAATGCAATGTGATAGAATTCAGACTAGAAATGAACGGAAAAATCATAGACGTCAGAATGGGTTGTGTTTTTACTGTGGTGATTCTACACATGTTATATCAGCATGCTCTAAACGCCTAACAAGGGTTGTTAGCCCTGTCGCCATTGGTAATTTGCAACCTAAATTTATTTTGTCTGTGACTTTAATTTGCTCATTGTCTTCCTACCCTGTTATGGCGTTTGTGGATTCAGGTGCTGCCCTGAGTCTTATGGATCTGTCATTTGCCAGGCGCTGTGGTTGTGTTCTTGAGCCATTGGTAAATCCTATCCCTCTTAGAGGTATTGATGCTACGCCATTGGCGGAAAATAAACCGCAGTTTTGGACACAGGTAACCATGTGCATGACTCCTGAACATCGGGAGGTGATTCGTTTTCTTGTTCTGCATAAAATGCATGATTTGGTCGTTTTGGGTCTGCCATGGTTACAGACCCATAATCCAGTCTTGGATTGGAAGGCAATGTCTGTGTCAAGTTGGGGCTGTCAGGGAATTCATGGTGATTCCCCGCCGGTGTCTATTGCTTCCTCTACTCCTTCGGAAGTTCCTGAGTATTTGTCTGATTTTCAGGATGTATTCAGCGAGTCCAGGTCCAGTGCTCTGCCTCCTCATAGGGACTGTGACTGCGCTATAGATTTGATTCCAGGTAGTAAATTTCCTAAGGGAAGACTATTTAATCTGTCTGTACCTGAGCATACCGCAATGCGTTCGTATATCAAGGAATCTCTGGAGAAGGGGCATATCCGTCCATCCTCTTCCCCTCTTGGTGCGGGATTCTTTTTTGTGGCCAAGAAGGACGGATCTTTGAGACCTTGTATTGACTATCGGCTTCTGAATGAAATCACTGTTAAATTTCAGTATCCTTTGCCTCTGTTGTCGGACTTGTTTGCCCGGATTAAAGGTGCCAAGTGGTTCACTAAGATAGATCTTCGTGGTGCGTACAACCTTGTGCGCATTAAGCAGGGAGATGAATGGAAAACTGCATTTAATACGCCCGAAGGTCATTTTGAGTACTTGGTGATGCCTTTTGGGCTCTCTAATGCTCCTTCAGTGTTTCAGTCCTTTATGCATGATATTTTCCGGAAGTATCTGGATAAATTTATGATTGTTTATCTGGATGATATTCTGTTTTTTTCTGATGATTGGGACTCGCATGTAGAGCAGGTCAGGATGGTGTTTCAGGTCTTGCGTGAGAATGCTTTGTTTGTTAAGGGCTCAAAGTGTCTCTTTGGAGTACAGAAGGTTCCCTTTTTGGGTTTTATTTTTTCCCCTTCTGCGGTGGAGATGGACCCAGTCAAGGTCCGAGCTATTCATGATTGGACTCAACCCACGTCAGTTAAGAGTCTTCAGAAGTTCTTGGGTTTTGCTAACTTCAACCGTCGTTTTATCGCTAATTTTTCTAGCGTTGTTAAACCTTTGACGGATATGACCAAGAAAGGTTCTGATGTTGCTAACTGGGCTCCTGCAGCCGTGGAAGCTTTCCAAGAGTTGAAGCGCCGGTTTACTTCAGTGCCTGTTTTGTGCCAGCCTGATGTCTCACTTCCCTTTCAGGTCGAAGTGGATGCTTCTGAGATTGGGGCAGGGGCCGTTTTGTCGCAGAGAGGCCCTGGTTGCTCTGTAATGAGACCATGTGCTTTTTTCTCTAGGAAGTTTTCGCCTGCTGAGCGGAATTATGATGTTGGCAATCGGGAGTTGCTGGCCATGAAGTGGGCATTTGAGGAGTGGCGTCATTGGCTCGAGGGTGCTAAGCATCGTGTGGTGGTCTTGACTGATCACAAAAATCTGATGTATCTTGAGTCTGCTAAACGCCTGAATCCTAGACAGGCCCGTTGGTCATTGTTTTTCTCCCGTTTTGACTTTGTGGTCTCGTATTTACCAGGTTCAAAGAATGTGAAGGCTGATGCTCTTTCAAGGAGCTTTGTGCCTGACTCTCCTGGAGTCACAGAACCAGTTGGTATTCTTAAAGAGGGAGTAATCTTGTCAGCCATTTCTCCGGATTTGCGACGTGTGTTGCAGAGATTTCAGGCTGGTAGACCTGACTCTTGTCCACCTGACAGACTGTTTGTTCCTGATAAGTGGACCAGCAGAGTCATTTCCGAGGTTCATTCCTCGGTGTTGGCAGGGCATCCGGGAATTTTTGGCACCAGAGATTTGGTGGCTAGGTCCTTTTGGTAGCCTTCCTTGTCACGGGATGTGCGGTCATTTGTGCAGTCCTGTGGGACTTGTGCTCGAGCTAAGCCTTGCTGTTCTCGTGCCAGCGGGTTGCTCTTGCCCTTGCCTGTCCCGAAGAGGCCTTGGACACACATTTCCATGGATTTCATTTCAGATCTTCCGGTGTCTCAGGGCATGTCTGTCATCTGGGTGGTATGTGATCGCTTTTCCAAGATGGTCCATTTGGTATCTTTGCCTAAGCTGCCTTCCTCTTCCGATCTGGTTCCTTTGTTCTTTCAGAATGTGGTTCGTTTACACGGCATTCCTGAGAATATCGTGTCTGACAGAGGATCCCAGTTTGTTTCCAGGTTCTGGCGATCCTTTTGTGCTAAGATGAGCATTGATTTGTCGTTTTCGTCTGCCTTTCATCCTCAGACTAATGGACAAACGGAGCGAACTAATCAGACTCTGGAGGCTTATTTGAGGTGTTTTGTTTCTGCAGATCAGGATGATTGGGTGACCTTCTTGCCGTTGGCTGAGTTTGCCCTTAATAATCGGGCTAGTTCCGCTACTTTGGTTTCGCCATTTTTCTGCAACTCTGGTTTCCATCCTCGTTTTTCCTCGGGACATGTGGAGCCTTCTGACTGTCCTGGGGTAGATTCTGTGGTGGATAGGTTGCAGCAGATTTGGAATCATGTGGTGGACAACTTAAAGTTGTCACAGGAGAAGGCTCAGCGTTTTGCCAACCGCCGCCGCGGTGTGGGTCCCCGACTTCGTGTTGGGGATTTGGTATGGCTGTCTTCTCGATTTGTTCCTATGAAGGTCTCCTCTCCTAAATTTAAGCCTCGCTTCATCGGTCCTTACAAGATATTGGAAATCCTTAATCCTGTGTCCTTTCGCTTGGATCTTCCGGTGTCGTTTGCCATTCACAACGTGTTCCATAGGTCTTTGTTGCGGCGGTACGTTGTACCTGTGGTTCCTTCTGTTGAGCCTCCTGCTCCGGTGTTGGTTGAGGGCGAGTTGGAGTACGTGGTGGAGAAGATCTTGGATTCTCGTCTCTCCAGGCGGAGGCTTCAGTATCTGGTCAAGTGGAAGGGCTATGGTCAGGAGGATAATTCCTGGGTGGTTGCCTCTGATGTGCATGCGGCCGATTTAGTTCGTGCCTTTCACGCTGCTCATCCTGATCGCCCTGGTGGTCTTGGTGAGGGTTCGGTGACCCCTCCTTAAAGGGGGGGTACTGTTGTGAATTAGACTTTTTTGGCTCCCTCTTGTGGTCACTAGTGATATGACTCTGGGATTGTCTTTCCTCAGTTTGGCACCCACCTGGGTCGTTAGTCCAGGGGTGTTGCTATATGAACTTCCTGAATTCTCAGTCTGGTGCCTGGCATCGTTGTAATCAGTCTTTTCTGTTTGCTCCTGTCTGCTGGACCTGGTTCTTGCAAAATTAAGCTAAGTCTTGCTTCCTTGTTTTTTGGTTATTTGCATTGCTCTTATTTTTTGTCCAGCTTGTACTAAATGTGATTCCTGATTTTGCTGGAAGCTCTAGGGGGCTGGTATTCTCCCCCCGGGCCGTTAGACGGTTCGGGGGTTCTTGAATATCCAGCGTGGAAATTTTGATAGGGTTTTTGCTGACCGTATAAGTCATCTTACTATATTCTGCTATTAGTTAGTGGGCCTCTCTTTGCTAAATACCTAGTTCATTCTTACGTTTGTCTTTTCTTCTTACCTCACCGTTATTATTTGTTGGGGGCTTGTATCCAACTTTTGGGGTCTTTTCTCTGGAGGCAAGAAAGGTCTATCTTTTCCCTTCTAGGGTTAGTTAGTTCTCCGGCTGGCGCGAGACGTCTAGAACCAACGTAGGCACGTTCCCCGGCTGCTGCTATTTGTGGTGCTAGGATTAGATATACGGTCAGCCCAGTTACCACTGCCCTATGAGCTGGTTTTTTGTGTTTGCAGACTTGGTATTTATTTCTCAGACCCTCTGCCATTGGGGTCATAACAGCCCGGATCAGGAGATCACGTGCCGAAGGACCTGGTGGATTCATCATCGCAAGGAGACAGTGCTTTACCCTTCTGCAGCGCCGCCAAGGGATCTTCCAGCCACCTTCCTCCACTGCACAGAGACTGATAAGTTAACTTTTTATTATCTTCTGCATTTCACTTTCCCCATCCGCAAGTTCACATTCCTTACCCCCTGCTTGTACTATCACTGTTTGATATAAAGAACCTGTTAACCCTTGCTCTGCCTTCTGTTTGTCACTGCATCCTACGCACCTGCTAGCATCCTACAGCACCACACAGTATTACGGCTTTCACTGCTCCCCCAACCCCCCCAGACAGTATAAAGCCCCTATAGTTCCCCTCACAGTATGCTGGAACTGCCACACAGTATCATTGTCGCCACAGCCCTCTTTAAGTACTGCCTAATAAAATGTGCAATGCAATGCTAGTCCCTTAGCCACATTTCCCAATGTTGTGCTTTATGCACACTGGACTGAGACTCCACACAGCAGAAGTGATCTAACTATGTCATCGCACCTGCTCGGATAAACAGGCTAAATGATGGCAAAGAGAGCCAGCGACTTCATGTTCGATCATTATATTTAATTGTGTCTATTGTTGAAATTGTGATGCCATGTGCCCCACCCCCTTCCCATTCACAAGCTCCATAGCGGTCATAGAGTTCACCAATAAAGTTGAATGCATGGTTTTTAAAAAAACACATGACAACATCACAATAGACTATAAGTGAAACCTGTTCTATTATTGAAAAACATGATCCAGGAACTCTGACCTTTCAGGACATTTTTTGGCCAGCTTTGAAAATGCTTGCTGGATCATTGACAGCGCAGAACGTTCTATCCTCATCTTTATTTATATAGTCAGGCGTTACTCTACATTTTAGAAATTTTAGAAATGTTAAGTATTGATTAATGTATAAAGCTGGTAAACACAATTACCATAATTCTCTGTTCACATGTGTGTCATAGCTTCCATCATAAGCTCAAACCATAACGCAATGAAGCATGCAAAGAGAACTCCAGTGGTGAATGATAGATCTCATTGACATACAATACAGTATGATCGGATAAGTCAGGTTCTGGCCACCATAATGGGTTTGTAACACATCATTATTCTTCAGAATAAAAATATTGCAGAGCCTCAAATGCAGTTGTAGACATAGCCTTAACTGTAGGTCAAACGTCTCATAAAGGTTCTATCATTGCTTGCAATTTTACCAGTGCAAAGCCATAAATGTCCACACATTTATTATTTCGACAGGAATTGCTGAGAATTAAATTATGAAGATATTTAACTACCTCTATATCACTATGTAAAATGTGAACATGTATATATAATTAGATTTTTTTCAAAACATTTTCTACAAAATGGAAACGGTATATGCTGCCAAATTAAAAATAAATCAAGAGAATCAAGTCAACCTCTTGATCTGTTCTTCAAAAACAAGAAAGAAATATACTATACAGCAAATGAGATGTGGAAGTGAGAGTCTGAATTTAGAGTAGTGCTTCATAAAGATGGCAGATGCCGATTCGAAATGAAATATTTGCATTGAAGAGCATAGGCAATCATTTTTTCAGCAATGAGCAAAAATTCAATTAGACAAAACACACTTTTTTCATTCAACAGCTGCAAACATTCTAAAGCAACAGCAAATTTCTCCATGTAGCTCTCATCTTTGCATGGGTTACATCTACAGTATGTGCTAAGCCTGCACTACTGTGAATCTGTTGGGCCAATGTGTTATTATCCCGAATGCCACAAAAATGGCATTCATTTATAAAAACTGTCAAATAAAGAACCACAGTTTCATAAATTATACAGGAAAAATTAATGCTGTACAGAGATTGGGTGCAGTCCGTGTTTCTGTTTTTCTGTGACATTTTGATTACTGCGTTTTATTGTGTTCTTTGCATCATACTTCTAAGGAAAGAATACACTGGAAGTGAATTTATCAAGACTGACATTTCTATAGCCCACTATGGCAAGGTGAGCTAAATGCATCTTAATAAAATTGAAGCATCTTTGGGCTGTCCATGAGACAGAAAATGAAATCCAGCTTCAATCTATGCTTGCTTTCTGACATATGTTATAATAAATTTGTCACAAAGTGGTAAATAAAGTTCCTTTTTGCTAAAAGCTCTTTTAAAAAAAAGTTCTACAGTTCAGCATAAAAATAAAATTAAAAGGTCCAAAAATGTGTGCAAAATACCACCTGCAACAAATTTTGCAACTTCTTTAATTCTTTATTTAAAATTACAGTAAAAATAAATATCTTGGTACCCTATTAGCCAGTAGATAGAAAAATATTTAGAATTGAGAGTACTCAGTGGTTGATACCTTTTAATGGCTAACTGAAAAGATGGTAACAAATTGCAAGTTTTCGAGTTTATTTCAGAAAAATATCTGAGCAATGAGAATTGAATTGATAATAAAATGAAAAGATATAAACAAACAGGAGGAAGTTGATGAAGGCTTTGAGAGCTGGATAGAACTAGTTTGAAGGAATTCAGCAGAAAAAAATCATTTATGGTATCTTTGTCTCCAAACTTACATAATCCTTTTTAGGTAATGTATTAAGTCATTCGCCTTTCTTCTGTGGGTATAATAAAATCTTGTGACAGAGTATCTTAGAATCAGACAAGGGTTGCATACTGACAGACAATGTCTCTGGTACATCACATTTAATTGGACCAACTCTGGCAGATTTGGAGATCCCTTGTATCTCAACCAGAGGCGTAGCTAGGGTTTTGGTTCGGGGGGGGGGCAAAGCTTCTGAGTGGGCAGATAACCAAGCTATTACTGAAGATAATCTCTATACAAAGACCAGCACTGATATTATCGCCATATGGTCAGTGGTAAATACCAGCCCTGCAGAACATATAACAGATCAAAGTACAGTTATAGATGGTGACCTCCCACCGACGTTCTTTCTGATGAGGCTGTTCACTTTTCCGGTCTTTTCCTTCTGGCCCAGACCGACATGACAACTTCTTCCACCCAGGACCCATCTGCAGAGAATACAACAAAGACACATTTCACGTCTCATATTTTCTGCACGTCACCATCTATTCCCAACCTGCACAAACTCCTCATCCTACTGGTACCCCAATGCCGCTGCCGTATGTGTCCCTATTACTAAATTCTAAAGCAAGCCTCTAGAATATAGTAATGCAGGGTGCAAGTGCCCTAGAAAACAATGCCCACATTTTGCTCCCTAGAAAGTAATATTGCCCTGTGTGCCCCTTTGATAGTCACAGTAACCTGAATTCCCCTATAACAATAAGTGCCCACTTAACATTGAATAATGTCCTGAGTCTCCCCCTTGTACAGCTTCCCTATACAAAGCATGATGCTCTCTTATACATAACATGATGCCTCCTCACTGTAATGTACCCCCACACAGTATACTGACACCTTAGTAGCCCCAAACTGCTTGATGGCCCCAACACTGTGTGATGGCCCCTGCACTGTAATCCCCGCACTGTATGATGGCCCCCTATATAGCCTCCATATAGTATAATGTGCCAGATAGTCCTCAATATAGTATAATACATTCCCCATAGGCCTCTAAATAGTATAATACACTCCCCATAGGCCTGTATAGTATAATGCATTCCTCATAGGCCTGTATAGTATATTGCATTCCCCATAGGCCTGTATAGTATAATGCATTCCCCATAGGCCTCCATATAGTATAATACATACCCCATAGGCCTGTATAGTATAATGCATTCCCCATAGGCCTCCATATAGTATAATACATTCCCCATAGGCCTGTATAGTATAATGCATTCCCCATAGGCCTGTATAGTATAATGCATTCCCAATAGGCCTCCATATAGTATAATACATTCCCCATAGGCCTGTATAGTGTAATGCACTCCCCATAAGCCTGTATGGTATAATGCACTCCCCCATAGGCCTGTAGTGTATAATGCACTCTCCATTGGCCTGTATAGTATAATGCACTCCCCAAAGGCCTGTATAGTATAATGCACTCCCTGTAGGCCTGTATAGTATAATGCACTCCCCATAGGCCCGTAAAGTATAATGCACCTCCATAGGCAGTCAGTACAGTATAATGCACCCTCATAGGCAGCCAGTATAGTATTATTATTTATTTATATATCACCATTGATTCCATGGTGCTGTACATGAGAAGTATAGTATATAGTATAATACACCCCCATTAGGCAGCCAGTACAGTATAATGCACCCCCATTAGGCAGCCAGTACAGTATAGTGCACCCCCCATAGGCAGACAGTACAATATAATGCACCCTCATAGGCAGCCTGCATAGTATAATGCACCCCCATAGGCAGCCAGTACAGTATAATGCACCCCCAATAGGCAACCAGTACAGTATAATGCACCCGCATTAGGCAAACTGCATAGTATAATGCACCCCCATAGGCAGCCAGTACAGTATAATGCACCCCCATTAGGCAGTCTGTATAGTATAGTGCACCCCCAAAGGCAGCCAGTACAATATAATGCACCCCCATTAGGCAGCCAGTACAGTATATTGCACCCCATAGGCAGCCAGTACAATATAATGCACCCCCATAGGCAGCCTGCATAGTATAATGCACCCCCATTAGGCAGCCTGCAAAGTATAATGCCCCCATTAGGCAGTCTGTATAGTATAATGCACCCCCATTAGGCAGTCTGTATAGTATAATTCACCCCCATTAGGCAGCCAGTACAGTATATTGCACTCCCATTAGGCAGCCAGTAAAATATAATGCACCCCCTATTAGGCAGCCAGTACAATATAATGCAACCTCATTAGGCAGCCAGTGCAATATTATGCCCCCCCCCCATTAGGCAGTCTGTATAGTATAATGCACCCCCATTAGGCAGTCTGTATAGTATAATGCACCCCATTAGGCAGCCAATACAGTATAATGCACTCCCATTAGGCAGCCAGTACAATATAATGCAACCTCATTAGGCAGCCAGTGCAATATTATGCCCCCCCATTAGGCAGTCTGTATAGTATAATGCACCCCCATTAGGCAGTCTGTATAGTATAATGCACCCCCATTAGGCAGCCAATACAGTATAATGCACTCCCATTAGGCAGCCAGTACAATATAATGCAACCTCATTAGGCAGCCAGTGCAATATTATGCCCCCCCATTAGGCAGTCTGTATAGTATAATGCACCCCCATTAGGCAGTCTGTATAGTATAATGCACCCCCATTAGGCAGCCAATACAGTATAATGCACTCCCATTAGGCAGCCAGTACAATATAATGCAACCTCATTAGGCAGCCAGTGCAATATTATGCCCCCCCATTAGGCAGTCTGTATAGTATAATGCACCCCCATTAGGCAGTCTGTATAGTATAATGCACCCCCATTAGGCAGCCAATACAGTATAATGCACTCCCATTAGGCAGCCAGTACAATGTAATGCACGCCCTATTAGGCAGCCAGTACAATATACAGTAATGCATCCCAATTAGGCAGCCAGTACAATATAATGCACCCCCAGTAGGCAGTCTGTATAGTATAATGCACCCCCATTAAGCAACCATTAAAGTAAAATGCACCCCCATTAGGAAGCAAGTACAATATAATGCACCCCCATTAGGAAGCCTGTACAGTATAATGCACCCCCATTAGGCAGCCAGTACAGTATAATGCACCCCCATTAGGCAGCCTGTACAGTATAATGCACCCCTATTAGGCAGTCTGTATAGTATAATGCACCCCCATTAGGCAGTCTGTATAGTATAATGCACCCTATTAGGCAGCCAGTGCAGTATAATGCACCCGATAAAAAAACATCCAATACTCACCTTTCTTAACGCTCCCTCTCTCATCAATGCGGTTAGCTGTATCAGCATGTAGCCGACACAGCTGACCCTGCGATGACAGGCGGGGGGCCCACTGCTGGCACAGGGCCCCCACCACCTCCTCAGGGGCCGCACAGCGGCCGGGTGGCAGAGCAGGGAGATCATGTCTCCCTGCTCTGCGCAGAATGTAACTATTGGTGCGCTGTGCATGCCAATACAGTTACATAGCGTAGCTCCAGGTGGGCCCCCTCAGAGTGCAGGGCCGTGGGCCACCACCCCCTCTGCCCCCCCGGTAGCTACGCTACTGATCTCAACCCAACTTAGCTCTTCTTGAGAGGGTTTTCCACAACAACATCTTATACCTTATACCTGTACAGTGGTAGTCAGTAGTGATGAGCGAGTATACTCATTGCTCGGGTTTTCCCGAGCATGCTCGGGTGATCTCCCAGTATTTGTTAGTGTTCGGAGATTAAGTTTTCATCGCCGCAGCTGAATGATTTACAGCTATTAGCCAGGCTGAGTACATGTGGGGGTTGCCTGATTGCTAGGGAATTCCCACATGTAATCAAGCTGGCAATGAAAACTTAATCTCCGAACACTAACAAATACTTGGAGATCACCCGAGCATGCTCTGGAAAACTCAAGCAACGAGTACACTCGCTCATCACTAGTGGTCAGTATCAGGACCATCTGAGATCACATGTTCTCAGCACAGTACAGTTTGTACAGCAGAGTCGTTTTCCTTCTCCAGACTTATTGGGTAAGTTTATCGCTCTGTTGTAGAATGTAAACTCTGATCAGTGTGGTCCTCTTAATCTCTCTTTTCTAAAGTGTAAGCTCTTATGGTCAGTGGAGTCCTCAGTCTCTCTCTTTACTGTAGAGTGTGATCTCTTATGGTCAGCGCAGTCCTCTCTTTCTCCTCTATCTTGCTTGTGAAGTATAATCTCTTATGGTTAGTGGGGTCTTCTCTATCTCTCTTCTCTCCCGTGTGTATGTTGTACACAATTACAAGCTTTAAATTATTGAGATTCTGGCGAATTTGAACTTCAAAAGATCTAGTCATCTCTAGTGTACCAAATTAACCAAGGTTTACACTGTTTACAAAGTTCTCATAAGGTTTACAATTTAAACCTGTCACATGAAAAAAACCCTATTAACCTGCAGATATGGGGTTAATCTGCAAGTTAATAGGGTTCAGAACCTGTGTGGTGCCTGCAGGTAGAGCCTCACTGCTGGGAGGAAATGAACTTTATTCAGCATTTGAGCCTGGTGTCAGTCAGTGTTGGGGGCACAGTTACATCTGCTGCTCACTACACACTTTTGACGAATTTCCTGTAATTTGCCTTCAATGAAAATTGAACAAAAGTGATTAGCTACCAATCTTAGCTTCTGATTCCTTAACATGAGAATATTTCAAATTATTTTTTATTGGCTTCTTTTAACTACTATATACCTTAGTACATGCACATACGCTAAATCATAGAAAGTAATGCACCTACCACATTCTAGGAGACAGGATGCAATCAATACATCTTTTTCCACTATTTATTTTGTAAGGCGGCCAGGGCGGTAGTCGTACCAACAAGCTGCTGTGTTCCCACACCCTGGTGCCTCACAAATGAAACAATATGTCCCTTCTGCCGTGTGTGTAATGTATGCAACAGGACACTCACATTAGTTGTCGGAGTCCCCTCGTCTTCTGTCACGCCGGCTCCGGATCCACGGGTCTCACAAACTACTCCAGACTCATTGTTCACTCCAAACAGTTTTACTTTAGTGATTAACAGGGGTTTTTTTTAGTACAGATGCGGCACAGTGCTTACAGAGTGACATTTCTAAGGCTTTCCCTGCCTTCCCGGCAACCTCTGTTCTTCCTGGCAATCCTTGTTTCTGGCAATCCCTGCCTCGCTTCTGTCATTCCCTGCCTCTTTCCAGCATTCACTGCTCTATCTGGACAATCCTTGTCCTGTTCCAGCAATCACTGCTCTTCCTGGACAATCCCTGTCCTGTTCCAGCAATTACTGCTCTTTAATGGACAATCCCAGTCCTGTTCCAGCAATCACTGCTCTTTCCTGGACAATCCCTGTCCTGTTCCAGCAATCACTGCTCTTTCCGGGCAATCTCTGTCCTGTCCGTGCCTTTAGGCTCACCAGCTTCCTGCCATTCCCCTCATCTGGTTTTAAAGAAAAAGTAAAAGGCTCGCCATTTCAGCTTCACCTAGTCTTGCCTGTAGGCCCCGGATCCTCTTTGGAACAGCTTTCATTTAAGCTGGTGACTGACTGCACGACAACCAGCCTGGGGCCCCTTCTTGCCGAAGCAACCTTATCCCCATGGCTGTCAGACTGTCCCAATTTACTGCTGCATCACAACTTATTAAAACCTACAAGAGAAAAAAGTAAGCAAAAACCCTGATGTAACTAAGTAAAAAAGCAAAAATGCATTTAAATAACACAAAGTTTTTAGTAATACTGTTTTTTGATCAAAAATAGCACAAAAGCCATCCCACCGCGTCAAGGTAACTCTGATTGGGACAGTCCTACACTGTCTAATATTAAAACCTTACCATGTGTCAATGTTGACCTCAGTGTGAATAAGGGCAGACAAAAGGACTGGGCCCAACCAGTGAAACACCAGACTGGGGAAGCCTTATATATATTGTAGCGTGGCTAAAGGGTGTCTAATCGACGGGAGATACGTGTCACATAGATGGCTTGCTGCTGTGATGTAACCATAGCTATCTATATGTGTTTCAGGACCTGTGATGATGTCACAACCACATGTCTAATCATGTGATGGGTTCTGGGTGTGGTTAGACCTATAAAAGAAAGCCTAATGCTTAGCACAGTAGATATGTGTGGAGGTGCTAGCCTCCAGAGTGTGTTAAGGCTCCAGGACTGAGCCTGAAGGACTGGACACTTGTTTTTTTCCTTTGCCTAAGCTAAAGGCTATTTTGTTTTCTGTTTTGCTATATGGTTTATGGCGCAATAAACCTTTGAACTTTTGATGGAACGTGCCTCCTAAAGTGTCAGCCGTCGCACTTGAGCGAGTGAAACCCCTACAATATATATAATCTCTAGCTCAGAAACAGGGAGGCCACACCCCGGCTTGCACAGAATGCAACAGTACAAAGGAAAAAAAACACAAAAAATGAGCTTAACTTGAGTTGGTACACGTGCAGAGGTTAAATGCATGTTCACATTGGCCACAAAACATTAAAACCTACAAGAGAAAAAAGTAAGCAAAAACCCTGATGTAACTAAGTAAAAAAGCAAAAGTGCATTTAAATAACACAGAGTTTTTAGTAATACTGTTTTTTGAACAAAAAAAATGCACAAAAGCCATTCCACCGCGTCAAGGTAACTCTGATCGGAACAGTCCTACACTGTCTAATATTAAAACCTTACCATGTGTCAATGTTGACCTCAGTGTGAATAAGGGCAGACAAAAGGACTGAGTCCAACCAGTGAAACACCAGACTGGGGAAGCCTTATATATATACTAGATGGTGGCCCAATTCTAAAGCATCGGGTATTCTAGAATATGTATGTATGTATATAGCAGCCACATAGTATATAGCACAGGCCATGTACTATATAACACAGCCCACGCAGTATATAGCAGCCACGCAGTATGTAAAACAGGCGACATAGTATATAACACTGGCCACGTAATATATAGCACAGCCCACGCAGTATATAGCAACCACGCAGTATATAGCACAGCCCCTGCAGTATATAACACTGGCCACGTAATATATAGCACAGCCCACGTAGTACATAGCAGCCACACAGTATATAGCACAGCCCCCGCAGTATATAACACTGGCCACGTAATATATAACAAAGCCCACGCACAGCCCATGCAGTACATAGCAGCCACGTAGTATATAGCACAGCCCCCGCAGTATATAACACTGGCCACGTAATATATAACACAGCCCACGCAGTATATAGCAGCCACGCAGTATATAACATAGCCACGTTAGTATATAGCACAGAGATGTAGTATATAACAGAGCCCACGCAGTATGTAACACAGCCCACATAGTACATAGCAATGTGGGCACTATATGCATTGTTAAAAAAGACTTTAAAAAAAATAAACATATACTCACCTTCCGAAGGCGCCTTGAAGTCCTGGCGCCTGTGTGCGGTGCACGCAGCAGCTTCCGGTCCCAGGGTTGGTATGAGCGCAGGAGCTGTGGTGACGTCGCGGTCACATTACTGTGACGTCATGGAAGGTCCTTCTCGCATAGCATCCTTGGCACCGGAACCTGCCGCTTGCACTGCCGAGGACAGCCGCGACGTCGGAGGGTGAGAATAACCTTTTTTTTATTATTCTTATTTGTAACATTAGATCTTTTTACTAATGATGCTGCATACGCAGCATCAATAGTAAAAAGTTGATCACACAGAGTTAATAGCTGCGTAACCGGAGTGCGTTACACCGCGCTCCGGTAACGCTGGCATTAACCCTGTGTGAGGGCTGACTGGAGGGGAGTATGGAGCGGGCACTGACTGCGGGGAGGAAAGAGCGGCCTTTTTTTAGGGACTTATCCATGTTTGAAGTGACTTTAGGGGGTCTCATATATTGGGAAACCCCTAAACTTGATACCATTTTAAAAACAGTATACCCTGACATATTTTAAACTGCTGCCAGGTAGTTTATTAACCCTTCAGGTGCTTTACAGGAATTAATGCAAAGTGGTATGACAGAAATGAAAATGTGTATTTTTACCACCTAAATGCCGCTAACTTCTGAACAGATTACTACAGCCGTCTGACTCTAAGGGTACTGTCACACAGTCACACTTTGATCGCTACGACCGTACGATCCGTGACGTTCCAGCGATATCCATACGATATCGCTGTGTCTGACACGCAGCAGCGATCAGGGATCCTGCTGAGAATCGTACGTCGTAGCAGATCGTATGGAACTTTCTTTCGTCGCTTGATCACCCGCTGACATCGCTGGATCGTTGTGTGTGACACCGATCCAGCGATGTGTTCGCTTGTAACCAGGGTAAACATCGGGTAACTAAGCGCAGGGCCGCGCTTAGTAACCCGATGTTTACCCTGGTTACCAGCGTAAAAGTTAAAAAAAACAAACAGTACATACTCACATTCCGGTGTCTGTCCTCCGGCGTCTCAGCTTCTCTGCACTGTGAGCGCCTGCCAGCCGGAAAGCGAGCACAGCGGTGACGTCTGACGTCACCGCTGTGCTTTCCGGCTCTGCTGCTTACACAGTGGAGAGAAGCAGAACGCCGGGGGACAGACACCGGAATGTGAGTATGTACGGTTTGTTTTTTTTACGTTTACGCTGGTAACCAAGGTAAACATCGGGTTACTAAGCGCGGCCCTGCGCTTAGTAACCCGATATTTACCCTGGTTACCCGGGGACTTCGGCATCGCTCCAGCGCCGTGATTGCAACGTGTGACCGCAGTCTACGACGCTGGAGCAATACTCATACGACGCTGCGACGTCACGGATCGTGCCGTCGTAGCGTCCAAAGTGTGACTGTGTGACAGTACCCTAAGGTCACTATTTGGTTGTGAAATGCCATGGCAAACATCAGGACCACACAATCATGATCTGAGGGCACCAATTTGGATAAAGTGGAAGCTCTCACACTCTGTTAACCATTTATAATGATGTAGTCACTATTTACAGCAGCATCTAAGGGGTTAAACAGATTTGGATGGTGCAAACACTGATCGTGACAGATACAGCAAGTTGTCAGCTATAGTGTACAGCTGACAGCTGCTGGATTGTCATCTGTATGGGGAGGCTATTCTCTTATATATCAGGTCAGTTAAAAGACGTATTGGTGGTCATTAAGGGGTTAAGGGCTCATACTCACATGCGAGAAACTCGCATGAGTCTTGCACGTCAATACCCGGCACTGCACCCGGCACTCAGGAGCGGAGCGTGCTGCTGCATGTATTGCTATGCGGCCGCACGCTCCTGTCTGAGTGCCGGGTGCAGTGCCGGCTATTGTCGTGCGAGACCCTAACACTGTTTGTGGCAGCTTTATGGGACCCCAAGATCAGACAACAGAGCAGATGGAGGTGTTGGTCTGCTCCTTTCACCCAAATGTACTTTCCAAGTTATCCCCCATGTACACTCACTTGTATTCCCTTCCTTTGAGGTCCATGCTGTCAGACTCTACATCCCCTTCTCCATGCGAGTGGCGGTGGTGTATGGTCCTCCCGGCCCCTCTCATCAGTTCCTGGATCACTTTGCCACCTGGCTTCCACACTTTCTCTCCTCTGACTCCCCCACCCTCATCATGGGTGATTTCAACATCCCCATTGCTTCTCCCCTCTCCCCATCTGCTTCTCACCTTTTATCTCTAACCTCCTCTTTCGGCCTTTCGCAGCATACTAACTCTCCAATGCATAAAGATGGAAACTCCCTCGACTTGGTCTTCTCCCGGCTTTGCTCAGTGGATGATTTCACAAACTCCCCTCTCCCGCTCTCTGACCACAACCTTCTTTCATTCTGTATCAAGAACTGCAATCCCGCTCTGGTCACCCCCACTTTCCACACTTATAGAAACATACAGGCCATTAACACCCAGAAACTTATGAAGAACTTGCAGTCCTCATTGGCCCCAATCTCCTCCATCTCATGTCCTGATTCTGCTCTGAAGCATTACAATGAAACCCTGCAAAGTGCCCTGGATGAAGCTGCACCTCCTATACATAGATTAACTCGGCACAGATGGCGACAACCGTGGCACACGCTGCAAACACGTTTCCTGCAGCGGTGCTCCAGGTGCGCCGAACGTCTGTGGAGAAAATCTAATCTACCCGAAGATTTCATCCATTATAAGTTCATGCTAAAAATATACAACTCTGCCCTTCACCTCTCCAAACAAACCTATTTCAACACCCTCATCACCTCGCTGTCCAATAACCCTAAACGTCTCTTTGACACTTTCCAGTCCCTACTCAACCCAAGAGTGCAGGCCCCAACCACGGATCTCCGTGCTGACGATCTGGCCAATTACTTCAAAGAAAAAATTGACCACATTCGACAGGAAATTATCTCCCAATCCCTTCATACCATGCACTGTTCTCTCTCCCCCACTGCATCTAGTTCACTCTCTGACTTTGAACCAGTTACAGAAAAAATAATCAGGCTCCTTGCATCTTCTCGCCTGACCACTTGCACCAGTGACCCCATTCCATCACATCTCCTCCAGTCCCTTTCCCCAGCTGTCACCTCTCACCTAACAAAAATATTCAACCTTTCCCTCACTTCCGGTATTTTTCCCTCCTCATTTAAGCATGCCATCATACATCCATTACTTAAAAAAACATCCCTCGATCAAAGAAGACTGGAGACAAAGATCAAGGTGACACGAAGGGAAGTCAGCCAGGTAACAGAAATACAGAAGGGTGCAAAGATCAAGAATAAGACAAAGCTGGACAAAGGCCTGATCCCAACTGAAGCCCTAGAGACTGCTAAACAAAGGCTCACAGCACTTGCTGCAAGACTAGGGAGATACACTAGAGAAGCTGAGACCAAGAGGATAAATGCCCTGTTCTCCAAAGAACCATCCAAGGTGTACTCCCAACTACAGTGTAACAGCACAAAGACAGCAACTCCACCAATAGCAGAGACTGAACAATACTGGAGTAACATATGGGAGAAGGAAAAAGCGCACAACACCAGTGCAATGTGGCTGCAAGATCTGTGAATGAAACACAGCAACCACCTAGAGCAAGCACCAGTCATCATTACAGAAGCAGACATCCAACAGCGGGTCAAGAACATGAAGAGCTGGACAGCACCTGGTCCAGACATGATCCACCCCTACTGGCTAAAGAAATTAACAGCAGCACATTAACGCATGGAAATCAGATGAACCAACTCTTTGATAATTAAGACATTTTAAATTGCAAAATCTGGTGACAGATCCACACCAAGCTGTAAAATTGGTGAACTGTTGTGCAGCCTCAGTAATTATGGTATTTGTATAAATTAGCACATCATAACATTTTAATTGTATATAATAATATCATTTCCATACCTCCAGTGCTTCCTAATTCCCAATCATTATTATGGTGCAGAATTTGTCAATTAAATGTTACGCCATTGTTTTGTTTACTCAATTTTAGATATGGTTCTTCTAGGATATATTCAAGAGACAAATACAGCAAAAGATATGCTGTTGTTATTGGCACAAAGGGAGTAACATTCACACATAGCAGGAGGTTAAATATAAGTCTTGTCCTCAGATAATAATTAAACACATGATATATGACAACAATTAGTATTTTTTACTATTTTATTTAGTTTTTCCAAATTGCATAAATGTATAAAAAAGATTTAAGAGTGACAATTAAATTACCACATAATGCATGCAGGAAAAACTGTATAGAACAGCAGAAAAATATGGTGAAAATACAATTTTGTAGGGATAAATAGTACATGCTGCACAGTGCCTGCGTCCCATCTCCCTGGGAGAAAATCACAATATGAAGAAAATTCTGAAAGGATTTTTGTCTAGATTCATAGCATTCTCTCTTGCAACCCTGAAGGGTTTATTTAATGATTAAATAATAACACATGGCATTTGTGCACAAAACAATATTAACTGGTTAATATTACATATTTGTAAATTGAGAGATCCATCATATCGAATAATTTAGTACATTAAGTGAATCATGAAAGTAATTTAGAGATATAGCGGTGATGGCCATATAAATTACTAAAAATGTGCCTAAAACAATAAAAATATAAACACTATATTCAACCAGATTTAAACATACAATATTATGTTTATCATGCGATACAGTATTTATATAAAACTATACAGTGTCCAAATAATTATACTGTTATACAGTGGTCATATAATACTGGCATATACCATGTTAACCTCTTTCAGCCAGCTGAGCCAACCTCAAAGCCGCAACATGTCAGCTGTTTTCAACAGCTGACATGTGCCCGCAAAGTACTCACAAAGCTGACCCCCATCACGTGATCGGGGGTCATCGGTGTGTTGCCATCACAACCAGAGGTCTCCTCGAGACCTCTCTGGTTGTTGATGGCAGATTGCTATGAGCGCCACCCTGTGGTCGGCGCTCATAGCAATGCTGTAATTCTGCTGCATAGAGGTAAAATTGAACAATTTTCTTTTTTAGCAAATTTAGGAATTTTTTTATCACTTAGATAAAAGAGAACCAAGACATGTTTGGTGTCTATGAACTCGTAATGAGCTGGAAAATCATAATGGCAGGTCTGTTTTAGCATTTAGGGAACATAGCAAAAAAGTTAAACAAAACACTAGTGTGGGATTGCACTTTTTTTTGCAATTTCATCGCACTTGGAATTTTTTTCCTACTTTCTGTTACACGACATGGTAAAACCAGTGGTATCATTCAAAAGTACAACTCGTCCCGCAAAAAATAAGCCCTCACACGGCTATAGTGACGGAAGAATAAAAAAGTTTTGGCTCTGGAAAAAAGGGGAGCGAAAAACAAAAACGAAAAAAGCTCCGGGGGTGAAGGGGTTAATATTACTGCACAATACTTTCATACAATGGGACAAAATTAACACCTATATGAAAGCACATGTACATGTGGAGGGTGTGACTGTATAGTGGGACAACATCTGCGGGGAATTGCAAAGACATACAGTATCAATTGGGAATTTAGATTGTGAGCCCTAATGGGGACAGCAATGGCAATGTCAATAAATTGCTGTGGAATATGATGGTGCTACATAAATAGGTAAAATAAATATGAATTACACTATAGATTTCTTATTTTATTACTTTACTCCTTGTCCTTTTTCTTTTGTTATTTTTGGATAGTTTTTAGTCTTACATATCACTGCTACCATAACAGAGTTCAGCTTTTATTGTGAATATAGCTGAAAATATATTTAATTCAATACCTATTATTTAATTAATCTCACAGACGTAATGTATTTTTACGATGTAGGACGGCATGCCCTAAGATGAGAGTAATTAGACCAGCGTTATGATAAACTGCTGTCTTTTCAATGTGGATGTTAAAACCTATAAAGGACTGTATGTAGTAAAGTGGAACCTGGAAATCTAAAAGGGGTTTTCTAATATTGAAAAAATCCCTTTCTCATGGCTGCAGTTTTTTTGTAAAGCAAACTGTGCTTTACTCACTCTACAGGTCCAACGCTGAATCTTCTTCACCTGGTGCCTGTTATTACCTGCGGTGCTGACATCACATAGAGAGCGCTGCAACCAATAAGTGAGCTCAGTGGCTCAGCGTGGCTTGTGACATCAACTCAGGCACAGGCAGAGCCTCTGAGCTCTGTTATTGGCTATTCACATGACTTCAGTAATAGACACTGGGAGCAGTGGCCAAGCCTCAGCACTGGATACAATGATTAAAGCACAGTTTGTTTATTTAAAAGAAACTTCAGCTGGATCCTGTGGACTTAAGGTACCGTCACATTAAGCGACGCTGCAGCGATATAGACAACGATGCCGATCGCTGCAGCGTCGCTGTTTCGTCGTTGTGTGGTCGCTGGAGAGCTGTCACACAGACCGCTCTCCTGCGACCAACGATGCCGAAGTCCCCGGGTAACCAGGGTAAACATCGGGTTACTAAGCGCAGGGCCGCGCTTAGTAACCCGATGTTTACCCTGGTTACCAGTGTAAATGTAAAAAAAAAAAAACACTACATACTTACATTCCGGTGTCTGTCGCGTTCCCCGGCGTCCGCTTCCCTGCACTGTGTCAGCGCCGGCCGTAAAGCAGAGCGGTGACGTCACCGCTGTGCTCTGCTTTACGGCCGGCCGGCGCTGACACAGTGCAGGGAAGCGGACGCCGGGGGACACGACAGACACTGGAATGTAAGTATGTAGTGTTTGGTTTTTTTTACATTTACAATGGTAACCAGGGTAAATATCGGGTTACTAAGCGCGGCTCTGCGCTTAGTAACCCGATGTTTACCCTGGTTACCAGTGAAGACATCGCTGAATCCGCGTCACACACACCGATTCAGCGATGTCAGCGGGAGATCCAGCGACAAAATAAAGTTCTGGACTTCTAGCTCCGACCAACGATATCACAGCGGGATCCAGATCGCTGCTGCGTGTCAAACACAACGATATCGCTATCCAGGACGCTGCAACGTCACGGATCTCTATCGTTATCGTTGTTAAGTTGTTCAGTGTGAAGGTACCTTTACTCATGCTGGAGAATGGAAATGGACTGACCAGTAGATGGCCTTGACTTCTGCTCAGTTTCCTCTTTTGAGGCTGCTTGTGGACCAGGTTCATATAGCAGTGGTTCTAAGTGGGCATGCGATAAAAACAGCATTACAAATGAATACAAACTGAAATAGGTTTCAAATACTTAGATATCTTAGATGTGGCCACCAGGTGGCACCACTGTAATATAGAGCAATATTATCTAGTAGAGAATACTGTATGTTAATTCTAAAATATTACTGTCTTAAAGCCTTGTTCTGATGAATTTATAGTCAAGGGAGGCTATACTTCGAAATTAGTTCTAAAAAGATATGTGATCATTAAAGAATAAAGAGGCTTTGAGTTTTGCTGCTATAGTTATTTTTCCTCTCATGTTCCATTGGCAAACGTTTAAATTACCCAAGCCTCGTGGGTAACCTAAAAATATAATAATGTAGTAATATAATTTAAAACACCATCTCTTATTAATGATTGGGTAAATATTCATATATAAACAGTGGAGAAAAAAAGTTTTTGATTGGCAAAATCTGCAGTCTATTTTCTTACCTACACAAAATGGAGAGGACTGTAATTTTTATTGTAGGTACATTTCAACTGTGAGAAACAGAATTTACAAATGAACAGAAAATCACATTGTATGATTTTTAAATAATGAAATTGCATTACGTTATTTGTTCAATAATAAATATATAATAATAAAGTTTAAACATACTTTAATATAAATATTGTTGATATGTTAATGAAGGGTGCACCATAAGCAATAATCTTGAGTAGATACTATAGGGTGCAGTGCCAAGTCCAATATAGATATAGAGCCAAAAACCAAGAAAATAGATTGGACTATGAAATAGGCACGCACAACCAACCAAGTAGAAAAATAACAAATGTTTTATTGAGCACTACAGCAAAAACACATAAAAACAATTAAAATGTACAAATAATGTACATGACACCCTGATATAAATATCCTACAAATAATGATACACAGTCGATATAGAACATGTATATAGGTCCGCCTGATGTATATCACGTGATATGAATAGAACAAAAAAGACCTCCTAATGAATAAACACGTCAAAGTATGCAATAAACGCGCCAATAAGGAACATAGGCGTAGAATACTATGGGTTAGTAAATGTCAGAGCACGCGGGGAACCTGATGGAATAAATGTCCATACCACGTCCTATACACTAAGCAATGGCAGAGTGCCCAATGAAGATCCAAAAAGAGAAAGGAAAAAAACCCATAGTTATGAGGAAAGGGCCAAGTGGTGCCCTGGCATACTCAGCTAAAACTCGGAGGGAAATAACAGGCTAGGACCCGGGTCTGTATCGAGAGTGCTGAATCTGAAAGAAGATTATTAGTTCCAATGCCTAAGTGTGGACGGCATAAAGTAGAGTAGGCAGGGTGTCAAACAAGAGCCCCACGCGTATCGCCGCCGCAGCGGCTTCGTCAGGGGAAGTAGGTGCTGTGGGTGATCACTTACATTTAAATAGAAAGTCCAATTAGCCGGAATGTATGCCAGTCGTGTCATTTCACAGGGAGAGAGACGTAGACCGGAAGTCACGTTAACCGGAAGTAGTGAGCGGCAGAATGGAAAGACACAAAGAATCTCCATGGAGAAAGATGACGCATGCGCAGACGCATGTGGCCCACATGGATATCGAGCAATCTTCTAAATATGTTATGCATTCCTTTGTATAGGTATGTGCACGCCATCGCGTCAGTAGTCTTTATCTGTATGCCCCACACATCATCGGGTCTATAGGGTCCTCATTTCCTCCCTTCAGGCGCTTGTGCAGCGCGGCTCGATACTTAGAGCCGCGTCTGCGCATGCGTCATCTTTCTCCATGGAGATTCTTTGTGTCTTTCCATTCTGCCGCTCACTACTTCCGGTTAACGTGACTTCCGGTCTACGTCTCTCTCCCTATGAAATGACACGACTCGCTTACATTCCGGCTAATTGGACTTTCTATTTAAATGTAAGTGATCACCCACAGCACCTACTTCCCCTGACGAAGCCGCTGCGGCGGCGATACGCGTGGGGCTCTTGTTTGACACCCTGCCTACTCTACTTTATGCCGTCCACACTTAGGCATTGGAACTAATAATCTTCTTTCAGATTCAGCACTCTCGATACAGACCCGGGTCCTAGCCTGTTATTTCCCTCCGAGTTTTAGCTGAGTATGCCAGGGCACCACTTGGCCCTTTCCTCATAACTATGGGTTTTTTTTCCTTTCTCTTTTTGGATCTTCATTGGGCACTCTGCCATTGCTTAGTGTATAGGACGTGGTATGGACATTTATTCCATCAGGTTCCCCGCGTGCTCTGACATTTACTAACCCATAGTATTCTACGCCTATGTTCCTTATTGGCGCGTTTATTGCATACTTTGACGTGTTTATTCATTAGGAGGTCTTTTTTGTTCTATTCATATCACGTGATATACATCAGGCGGACCTATATACATGTTCTATATCGACTGTGTATCATTATTTGTAGGATATTTATATCAGGGTGTCATGTACATTATTTGTACATTTTAATTGTTTTTATGTGTTTTTGCTGTAGTGCTCAATAAAACATTTGTTATTTTTCTACTTGGTTGGTTGTGCGTGCCTATTTCATAGTCCAATCTATTTTCTTGGTTTTTGGCTTAATATAAATATTGTACTCTATTCTATGTGATTTGGTGGTAGTTAGGTAGTTATAGGATTATCCATTATAGTGAAAACATACTGTATGTTGGGAGTTTCATCTGAATACATGATTTCCTTAAAAACATGAAATTATTAATGATTGAATAAAATGCACCTGATAATCCCTTGTGCAAAGTGAAGAGCAGAATATACTGTATGTCTAGCAGAATCTGCACTATAAAACCAGTATTCTCTTATAGACATATAGAAATAATTCTGATCCCAACAGCTTTATGATAACATAGGTATATTTTAAATGAGAATCTGATTGATTCACCATACATCAGTTAATATCTTCTCACAATTCAATAGATATGAATAATTTGTGTATTGTATCGGATCAGTGTCCCATGTTATAAAACACAAAATTGGCCTACTTAACCCTAGGATGTCCTCTATGCTGTTCCTGCCTAGCAGCGGAGGTTGACACTCTATTATTACGGGATTTGGCGCCCCCACTCCGCGGTGGCTCGCCCTCACTTGTCCTAGCTATTATTATTATTATTATTATTTATTTATAAAGCACCATTGATTCCATGGTGCTGTACATGAGAAGGGGTTACATACAAGTTACAGATATCACTTACAGAAAACAAACTTACAATGACAGACTGATACAGAGGGGCGAGGACCCTGCCCTTGCGGGCTTACATTCTGCAGGATTAAGGGGAAGGAGACAGTAGGTTGGGGGTTTCAGGAGCTCCGGTGTTGGTGAGGCGGTAGCTTCTGTAGTGGTGAGGAGGCAGCGGGGTCAGTGCAGGCTGTAGGCTTTCCTGAAGAGATGAGTTTTCAGGTTCCGTCTGAAGGATCCGAATGTGGTGGATAACCGGACGTGTTGGGGCAGAGAATTCCAGAGGATGGGGGATATTCGGGAGAAGTCTTGGAGGCGATTGGATGAGGAGCGAATAAGTGTGGAGGAGAGAAGGAGGTCTTGGGAGGACCGGAGATTACGTGAGGGAAGATATATGGAGATTAGTTCAGAGATATATGGAGGAGACAGGTTATGGATGGCTTTGTAGGTCAGTATTAGTAATTTGAACTGGATACGCTGAGGGAATGGGAGCCAGTGAAGAGATTTGCAGAGGGGGGAAGCGGAGGAGTAGCAAGGAGAGAGATGGATTAGTCGGGCAGCAGAGTTAAGGATGGACTGGAGAGGTGCAAGGGTGTTAGCAGGGAGGCCGCAGAAAAGGATGTTGCAGTAGTCAAGGCGGGAGATGATGAGGGCATGCACAAGCATTTTAGTAGATTGAAGGTTGAGGAAAGGACGGATTCTTGAGATATTTTTGAGCTGGAGGCGACAGGAGGTGGAAAGCGCTTGGATGTGCGGTTTGAAGGACAGGGCAGAGTCGAAGGTTACTCCGAGGCAGCGGACTTCCGATACCGGGGAAAGCATGATGTCATTGATTGCGATAGATAGGTCGGGTAAGGAAGATATGTGGGATGGAGGAAAGATGATGAGTTCAGATTTGTTCACATTGAGTTTGAGGAAGCGAGAGGAGAAGAAGGAGGATATGGCTGATAAGCACTCTGGGATTCTGGACAGCAGAGCGGTGACGTCTGGGCCAGAGAGGTAGATCTGGGTGTCATCAGCATATAGGTGGTACTGGAATCCATGGGACTTTATGAGTTGTTATGAGTAGTTGTCCCTAGATATTAGGATAACATTTAAAAAATATGATCTAGATAACATTGGTACTATTCTATAAAGGCATTTAAAGCATACCATGCATAGAAACTTGAATAGAACTTATCGTTTCATGGTTCTTGTCATAATGAATCATCAGGAGGCTTTGTTTTGAAGTTATAGGAGATAGAGACTAATGATACCGGATAGTAGTATGCCCATTGTGATAAATCACAAGAACTACGAAATGATGAGTTCTATTCAAGTTTCTATGCAGGGTGTGCTTTAAATGCCTTTTTAGAACCACAAATGTGGTATTGGCATACTTAGAAGAAATTGTGCAACAAATTATGTGGTTCATTCTCTCCTATTAGTCCTTTTGTAAATTATAAACTTTGGTCTAATACAACATTTTATCAAGAATTGTGCACAAAAATGTAAATGGCGCGTTCTCTTCCAAGCCCTTCCATTTGCCCAAACAGTAGTTTATGACCACATATGGGGAATCAACTTACTAATGAAAATTACACAATATATTGTGTGCTCCATTTTCTCCTGTAATCTTTGTGAAAATAAAAAATTTGGGGCTTAAGCAACATTTTCACGGAAAAAATTTATATTTCATTTTCATGGCCCAATGGTGTCTGCAATCTATTGCAGACAATTTTACACTCCAAGAATCAAATAGCACTGCTTCCCTTCCGAACACTGCTGTGCGCCCAAACAACAGACTCCGACCACATATGGGTTATTAACATACTCAGGAGAAATTGAGCAACAAGTTCCAGGGTCCATTTTCTCCAGTTACCTTTGTGAAAATGAGAAATTTTGGACTAGAGCAACATTTTGGTAGAAAAAAAGGAATCTTTCAATTTCATATGAAAGAGGTATAAATTGTACAGGAAAACTAAGGGTCTGAACTTGAGATAATAAAGTAAGGTCCAGAAATATTTGTACAGTGAACGAATCTTCCGCAAATGCCACACCTGAAAGCAGCTCAAGACCTTTTTTTATATTTATTATTATTATTATTATTATTATTAATAAACATTTTTATAGCGCCATTTTTTCCATGGCGCTTTACATGTGGGAAAGGGGAAAAGATAGACAAGTACAATAAACATGAGCAAAAACAAGGCACACACAAGTACAGAAGGAGAGAGGACAATGCCCGTGAGGGCTCACAGTCTACAGGGGATGGATGAGGATACACTAGGAGAGGGTAGAGCTGGTTGTGCAGTGGTTTAGCAGACTGAGGATCACTGCAGGCTGTAGGCTTTTCGGAAGAGGTGGGTCTTCAGGTTCTTTTAAGGTTTCCATGGTAGGCAAGAGACTGATGTGTTGGGGTAGAGAGTTCCAGAGTATGGGGGAAGCACAGGAGAAGTCTTGTATGCGGTTGTGGGAAGAAGAGATGAGAGAGGAGGTGATCTTGAGAGGATCGAAGGTTGCGTGTAGGTAAGTACAGGGAGACCATGTCACAGATGTATGGAGGAGAAAGGTTGTGGATGGCTTTGTACGTCATAGTTAGGGTTTTGAGCAGGAGCCTCTGGAAATAGGAAGCCAGTGAAGGGCTTGGCATAGGGGAGAGGTTGGGGAATAGCGGGGAGACAGGTGGATTAGTCAGGCAGCAGAGTGTATGATGGATTGGAGTGGTGCCAGAGTGCTAGAGGGGAGGCCTGAGAGTAGGAGGTTGCAGTAGTCGAGGTGGGAGATGATAAGGGCGTGCACTAGTGGTTTTGTGGTTCCGTGGTCAGGGAATATGGAAATCTGGGGAATATTTTTGAGTTTGAGATGGCAGGAAGAGGCAAGTGTTTGGATATGTGGCTTGAAAGAGAGTGCAGAGTCGAGGATCACCCCGAGGCACCAAGCATGAGGGACTGGGGAAAGTGAGCAGCCATTGACATTGATGGACAGGTTTGGTGGAGGGGTAGAGTGAGAAGCGGGAAAGATGATGAATTCTGTTTTGTCCATGTTCAGTTTTAGAAAGCAAGCAGAAAAGAAAGCTGACATAGCAGACAGACATTGCGGGATTTTGGTCAGTAAGGAGGTGAGGTCAGGTCCAGATAGGTAGATCTGCGTGTCATCGGCGTAGAGATGATACTGCAAATCGTGGGATTCTATGAGCTTTCCCAGGTCAAAGGTGTATATGGAGAAGAGTAGAGGTCCTAGAACTGAGCCTTGGGGAACACCGACAGACAGGAGGCGAGGTGCGGAGGTGGTGTGGGAGAGGGAGACACTGAATATCCAGTCTGTTAGATATGACGAGATCCAGGATAGGGCCAAGTCTGTGATGCCAAGAGATGAGAGAATCTGTAGCAGGAGGGAATGGTCCACAGTGTCGAAAACCAGAAGACAGGTACAGAAGGAGGACAGAGTAGTGTTGCTTCCTCTTGGCGGTTAGTAGGTCGTTGGTGACCTTAGTTAGGGAAGTTTCAGTTGAGTGATGCGGTCGGAAGCCAGATTGTAATGGGTCCAAGAGGGAGCAGGAGGAGAGGTGGATGGACAGTTCAAGATGGACATGCTGTTCCAGTAGTTTTGAGGCATAAGGGAGAAGAGATATCGGGTGATAGCTAGACATGGAGGATGGGTCGAGGGAGGGCTTTTTGAGGATGGGTGTGATCGAGGCATGTTTAAAGGATGAGGGAAAGACACCATTTGTAAGAGGTTGAAGAGGTGTGTTAGAGCTGGGATGAAGACTGTGGTGAAGATAGGGATGAGGTGGGACAGGAGCCGGTCAAGCGTGCAAGTGGTGAGGTGTGACCTTGACAGGAGGGTGGAGAGCTGATCTTTGGTCATGGTGGAGAAGGTGGTTTTGGAGGAATAGGGCTGAGCAGCTAAGAAGGGCATTGGGTGCTACGGGCCAAAGCTTTCTCTGATGGTATTGATCTTTTGTTTAAAGAAAGAGGCAAAGTCTTCAGCAGAAATGAGAGGAGATGGAGGAGGTCCCGGGGCACAGAGTAGAGAATTGAAAGTAAAAAAAAGAGCATGAACCGCACATCCCAAAATCATACGTTGATCTAAAGCCGCTAGGCAAAAATTTAAATACTGAACATGAGGTTTTCAGTTTAACATTCTGATCAGACTGTATGAAGCCCACAGCCCCTTCACGGCAAACCTCGTAGTGGGTCCTAACGCCCTAACGGAGCGGAGCCGTGCGGCGACCACCGCCGCAGCGGCCATGCACCAGCAGGGCGGATGGCCTGTTGCCCCACAGCAACCATGCTGCGAGACTGAGTCCCCAAGACTCCAGACCGCGCCGCCCCATCAGCACAAAGCCACAGCAACAATGGCCGCCACACAGCACCAGCACCAAAATGAAGGGAGCATTTAAACTCACCTTCCTCCAGCTCTTCAGTGAGAGCCAAAATGGGCTAGACCCCTTACTTTGCAGTCTCCTGCTAATTAAAATCACCTGAGCCAAATGGGAGGAGTGCTGGTCCAAAAAAAGAGACAAGTACATGCTATGTGCAAAAAGAAAAAAAAAAAAAAAAATGGGATGAAGACTGTGGTGAAGATAGGGATGAGGTGGGACAGGAGCCGGTCAAGCGTGCAAGTGGTGAGGTGTGACCTTGACAGGAGGGTGGAGAGCTGATCTTTGGTCATGGTGGAGAAGGTGGTTTTGGAGGAATAGGGCTGAGCAGCTAAGAAGGGCATTGGGTGCTACGGGCCAAAGCTTTCTCTGATGGTATTGATCTTTTGTTTAAAGAAAGAGGCAAAGTCTTCAGCAGAAATGAGAGGAGATGGAGGAGGTCCCGGGGCACAGAGTAGAGAATTGAAAGTGTTGAAAAGCTGTTTAGGTTTGTGAGACAGGGAGGATATGATGGACAAGAAGTAAGTTTGTTTTGCGGCAGTGAGCGTGGACTTGAAGCTGGCAAGGGACTGCTTGTATGCGATGAAGTGCTCGGTAGAGTGGGATCTCTTCCATCTCCGCTCAGCGACCCTGGAAGGCCGTCTCAGTTCTTTGGTCAGGCTGGTCAGCCAGGGCTGGCTGTTGATTGTACGAGTTTTGCTATGAGTGAGGGGCGCGGCCAAATCAAGTGTTGCTGTTATTGTGGTGTTATAAAAAGTGCCAGCAGCATCTGTGTCATGAAGGGAAGCTATTTTTGTAAGAGAGAGACGGGACTCAGAGAGCGATTGTAAATTGAGGTGTTTGAGATTTCTGTGAGGGTGATTGAGTTTGTGGAGAGGGGGTTGCACACTAGGAGAAGAGAGGGAAGAGAATGACATTAGGTTGTGGTCAGACAGGGGGAGGGGTGAGTTAGTGAGATTGTTGAGGAGAACCATAAGATCAAATACTTAATTAACCTCAAGACTAGTGTTGAGCGATACCTTCCGATACTTGAAAGTATCGGTATCGGATAGTATCGGCCGATACCCGAAAAATATCGGATATCGCCGATACCGATACCCGATACCAATACAAGTGAATGGGACACAAGTATCGGAATGTAAATCAGCCCTTTCTGTCCTTCTATATGGGGTTCTGGAGGGGGGAAGAGTGTGGGCGGTGCGTGGGCGGTGCGTGGGCGGACACTGAGTGTCTGTGTGTGAGGGCGGGGTCTGTGCGGGCCTGCCAGGGATCTCATTCTATGCGGCCAGCGCTGTATCCGGGCTGCCCAGGCTCTATGCCGGGGCTTTATGCGGCGTGGGGGGTGTCTCTCCGGCGTGCTGAGAGGTCTCTGCGGCGTGCTTGGGGGTCTCTGCGGCGTGCTGGGGGGTCTCTGCGGCGTGCTGGGGGGGTCTCTGCGGCGTGCTGGGGGGTATCTGCGGCGTGGGGGGTCTCTGCGGTGTGGGGGGGGTCTCTGCGGCGTGCGGGGGTCTCAGTGCGGGCATCATCCGATGGGACTACAAGTCCCATCGGGCTATGCCTGCTACACTGACAGTGATTGACACATTAGCCAATGATGGGACAGTAGTAGTCCCATCATCCGGCTAATGTGTTGAATGAAAAAAAAAATACTCCATACATACTCCATACATGCTACATACATACATACATACATACATACATGCTACATACATACATTCTACATACATACATACATACATACATGCTACATACATACATACATGCTACATATATACATACATACATGCTACATACATTCTACATACATACATGCTACATACATGCTACATACATACATTCTACATACATACATGCTACATACATGCTACATACATACATTCTACATACATACATACATACATGCTATATACTACATACATACATGCTACATACATACATGCTACATACATACATGCTACATACATACATACATACATACTACCTGCTACATACATACATTCTACATACATACATACATGCTACATACTACATACATACATGCTACATACATGCTACATACATACATTCTACATACATACATACATGCTATATACTACATACATACATTCTACATACATACATGCTACATACATACATGCTACATACATACATACATGCTATATACTACATACATACATGCTACATACATACATACTTGCTACATACATAAATTCTACATACATACATACATGCTATATACTACATACATACATGCTACATACATGCATACATACATACATGCTACCTGCTACATACATACATGCTACATACATACATACATGCTACATACATACATGCTACATACTACATACATGCTACATACATACTACATACAGGCTACATACATACTACATACATGCTACATACATACATGCTACATACATACATCCATACATACTACATAAATACATACTACATACATGCTACATACATACTACATGCATACATACATACATACTACATACATGCATACATCCATACATACATGCTACATACATACTACATGCATACATACTGCATACATACATACAATACATACATATAGACATACAGTACATATAACATAGAGTTTATACTCACCATTACTTGTCACTTTGTTCCCCAAAGCCAGTGTCATCTGTAAAAAATGTGAAAAAACAAACAACCAATATACTCCTTGTCCGCAGAAATCCACGAGTGTCCCACGACGATCTCCTGTGGAGAGCAGCAGCATCAGATAATGCAACTGCTCTCCAGGGGCTCCAGGAACACAATGATGGGAGGAAGGTATGCTTCCGCCACTGTATTCCTCCACCGCTGTAAAAAAAAAAGTCCCCAGTCTCACTTTATGGCATTGCTGTATGAGACATTTTCCCATGCAGCAATTGGCATAAAGTGACACTTTGAACTCAGGTAACCTCAGTGATACACTGCAGGAGCCATTGTCTCATGTCAGTGTGTCAGTGTGTCACTGAGGGTCCTATCGAGCAGTGACATCACCCGATGTCACTGTTCTATAGTGGAGATCGTCGTGGGACACTCGTTATTAATTGGACTACGGCGGACAGGTAGTATGCGGTTTATTATTTTACGTTTTTTGCAGGCGCTGAAGTATGGTAAGTATGGTGAAATGAAGAATATTAAAATACTTTTTCCTAATGTGTGCGTGTTTTATTAACCCTTTTCTTACTATTGGATTAATAACGGATAGGCGTCTTATTGACGCCTCTCCGTTATTAACCCGGCTTAATGTCACCTTATGATAGCAAGGTGACATTAACCCCTTATTACCCCCATATCCCACTGCTACATGGGAGTGGGAAGAGAGGGGCTAAGTGCCGGAATTGGCGCATCTTACAGATGCTGATATTCATAGCAGGCTACAAATATTGGCCCCCGGCCGTCGGCTTTCCCCCTCTGGCGCAGAAAATTGCGCGGAAGCCAATGCCGTTTTTTCCTTTTTTTTTTTTTAAATTCAACGCTCATAAAGGCCTCTTTCACCCTTGCGTTGGTACGGGTCCGTCGCTATGAGTCGGGCCGACGTACCGACGCACGTTGTGAAATTTGTACACGACGTGGGCAGCGGATGCAGTTTTTCAACGCATCCACTGCCCATCCTGAAGTGCGGGGAGGATTGAACGTTTTTTCGTGCCGACAGTCCGCCAAAGCACGACGGATCCATTGCAGGACGGACGCGACGTGTGGCCATTCGTCACGATCCGTCGCTAATACAAGTCTATGGGAAAAAAAACGCATCCTGGGAGCACATTTGCAGGATCCGTTTTTCTCCGCCAGATCCGTTTTTTCAGTCGGATCCGTTTTTTTTCCGCCAGATGTTTTTTTCCACCGGATCCGTTTTTTTCCACCAGATCCGTTTTTTTTCCGCCGGATCCGTTTTTTCCTGCCGGATCCGTTTTTTTTCCGCCAGATCCGTTTTTTTCTCATAGAGTTGTATTAGCGCTGGATTGCGCCTGATGGGCACAAGTTTCATCCGCTTTTTGGAGGATCCGTCAAAAAAGCTGTATCCGCCGGATGGAAAACACATAGGAACGGGTTTTGTCCGTTTTTTTCATGCATGTTTCCATTCAAATCATGCACATTTTCTGTTTATTTATTTTCCAAAAACCTCATCAAAACCTGCATCAAAACTGCACCAAAAATTGCATCAAAAACCGCACCACAAAACTGCACCAAAAACTGCATCAAAAACCGCACCAAAAACCTGCACCAAAAACCTCACCAAAAACCTGCATCAAAAAAAGCACCAAAAACTGCATCAAAAACAGCATCAAAAACCGCACCAAAAAGCTACATCAAAAACTGCATCAAAAACCGCACCACAAACCTGCACCAAAAACTGCATCAAAAACCGCACCAAAAAGCTACATAAAAAACAGCACCAAAAACTGCACCACAAACCTGCACCAAAAACTGCATCAAAAACCGCACCAAAAACCTGCACCAAAAACCACACCAAAAACCTGCATCAAAAAAGCACCAAAAACTGTATCAAAAACAGCATCAAAAACCGCACCAAAAAGCTACATCAAAAACAGCACCAAAAACTGCATCAAAACTGCACCAAAAACTGCATCGAAAACCGCATCAAAAACCGCACCAAAAACATGCATAGCAAAAAAGCACCAAAAACTGCACCAAAAACATTCATCAAAAACAGCACCAAAAACAGCACCCAAAACTGCATTAAAAACCGCACCAAAAACCTGCACCAAAAACTGTATCAAAACCTGCATAAAAAACTGGTGCAGTTTTGATGCGGTTTTTGATGCAGTTTTTGATGCAAGTTTTTGGTGCAGGTTTTTGGCGCAGTTATTGGTGCAGGTTTTTGATGCGGTTTTTGATGCCGTTTTTGGTGCAGGTTTTTGGTGCAGTTTTTGATGCAGTTTTTGGTGCAGTTTTTGATGCAGTTTTTGTGCGGTTTTTGATGTAGGTTTTTGGTGGGGTTTTTGATGCTGATTTTGATGCAGTTTTTTGGGCTTTTTTGATGCAGGTTTTTGGTGCGGTTTTTGATGCAGTTTTTGGTGCAGGTTTTTGGTGCGTTTTTTTATGCAGTTTTTGGTGCTGTTTTTGATGTAGCTTTTTGATGCGGTTTTTGATGCTGTTTTTGATGCAAGTTTTTGGTGCAGGTTTTTGGCACAGTTATTGGCGCAGGTTTTTGATGCCGTTTTTGGTGCAGGATTTTGGTGCAGTTTTTGGTGCAGTTTTTGATGCAGTTTTTGGGTGCGGTTTTTGATGTAGGTTTTTGGTGGGGTTTTTGATGCTGATTTTGATGCAGTTTTTGGTGCTTTTTTGATGCAGGTTTTTGGTGCGGTTTTGAATGCAGTTTTTGGTGCAGTTTTTGGTGCAGGTTTTTCATGCAGTTTTTGGCGCAGTTTTGATGCAGGTTTTGATGAGGTTTTTGGAAAATAAATAAACAGAAAATGTGCATGATTTGAATGGAAACATGCATGAAAAAACCAGACAAAAACCGTTCCTATGTGTTTTCCGTCCGGCGGAAACAGCTTTTTTGACGGATCCTGCAAAAAACGGATGAAACATGTGGCCATCAGGTGCAATCCGGCGCTAATACAACTCTATGAGAAAAAAAACGGATCTGGTGGCAAAAAACGGATGCGGCAGTAAAAAACGGATCCAGCGGAAAAAAACGGATCTGGTGGAAAAAAACGGATCCGGTGGAAAAAAACAGATCTGGCGGAAAAAAAACGGATCCAACGGAAAAAAACAGATCTGGTGGAAAAAAAATGGATCCTGCAAATGTGCTCGCAGGATGCGTTTTTTTCCCATAGACTTGCATTAGCGACGGATCGCGACGAATGGCTACACGTCGCGTCCGTCCTGCAACGGATCCGTCGTGCTTTGGTGGACCGTTGGCATGAAAAAACATTCAAGTGAATGTTTTTTTGTCCGTCTCGCCCGCCATTTTCTACCGTGCATGCGCGGCAGAAACTCTGCTCCCTCCTCCCCGCACTTCAAAATGGGCAGCGGATGCGTTGAAAAACTGCATCCGCTGCCCACGTCGTGTACAAATTTCACAATGTGCGTCGGTACGTCGGCCCGACGCATAGCGACAGACCCGTACCAACGCAAGGGTGAAAGAGGCCTTTATGAGCGTTGAATTTAAAAAAAAAAAAAAACGGAAAAAAACGACGTGGGCTCCCGCGCAATTTTCTGCGCCAGAGGGGGAAAGCTGACGGCCGGGGGCCAATATTTGTAGCCTGCTATGAATATCAGCCCGCAGCTGTCTGCGTAGCCTTTACTGGCTATTAAAATGACGTGGGGTCCCCCTATATTTTATAGCCAGAAAGGCTATGCAGACAGCTGCGGGCTGATATTCATAGCCTAGAGAGGGGCCATGGATATTGGCCCCCCCGGCTACAAATAGCAGTCCGCAGCCGCCCTGGAAATGGCGCATCTGTAAGATGCGCCAATTCCGGCACTTAGCTTCTCTCTTCCCACTCCCGTGTAGCGGTGGGATATGGGGTAATAAGGGGTTAATGTCACCTTGCTATCGTAAGGTGACATTAAGCCGGGTTAATAACGGAGAGGCGTCAATAAGACGACTATCCGTTATTAATCCAATAGTAAGAAAAGGGTTAATAAAACACGCACACATTAGGAAAAAGTATTTTAATATTCTTCATTTCACCATACTTACCATACTTCAGCACCTGCAAAAAACGTAAAATAATAAACCGCATACTACCTGTCCGCTGTAGTTCAATTAATATCGAGTGTCCCACGACTATCTCCCCTATAGAACAGTGACATCGGGTGATGTCACTGCTCTATAGGACCCTCAGTGACACACTGACAGGAGACAATGGCTCCTGCAGTGTATCACTGAGTTCAAAGTGTCACTTTATGCCAATTGCTGCATGGGAAAATGTCTCATACAGCAATGCCATAAAGTGAGACTAGGGACTTTTTTTTTTACAGTGGCGGAGGAATACAGTGGCGGAAGGATACCTTCCTCCCGTCATTGTGTTCCTGGAGCCCCTGGAGAGCAGTCGCATTATCTGATGCTGCTGCTCTCCACGGGAGATCGTCGTGGGACACTCGTGGATTTCTGCCGACAGGGAGTATATTGGTTGTTTGTTTTTTTCACATTTTTTACAGATGACACTGGCTTTGGGGAACAAAGTGACAAGTAATGGTGAGTATGTAATCTATGTTTAATGTACTGTATGTCTATATGTATGTATTGTATGTATGTATGCAGTATGTATGCATGTATGTATGGATGTATGCATGTAGTATGTATGTATGTAGTATGTATGGATGTATGTATGTAGCATGTATGTAGTATGTATGTAGCCTGTATGTAGTATGTATGTAGCCTGTATGTAGTATGTATGTATGTATGTATGTATGTATGTATGTAGCATGTATGTATGTATGTATGTAGCATGTATGTATGTAGTATGTATGTAGCATGTATGTATGGATGTATGTATGCAGTATGTATGTAGCATGTATGTATGTAGCATGTAGTATGTATGTAGCATATATATGTAGTATGTAGCATGTATGTAGTATGTATGTATGTAGCATGTATGTATGTAGTATGTATGTATGTAGTATGTATGTGGTATGTATGTATGTGGTATGTATGTATGTAGCATGTATGTATGTATATAGTATGTATGTAGCACACATGTAGTATGTATGTAGCATGTATGTATGTATATAGAATGTATGTATGTAGTATGTAGCATGTATGCATGCAGCATGTATGTATGTATGTAGCATGTATGTATGTAGCATGTATGTAGCATGTATGTATGTATGTAGCATGTATGTAGCATGTATGTATGTAGCATGTATGCAGTATGTATGTAGCATGTATGTATGTAGCATGTATGTAGCATGTATGTATGTATGTAGCATGTATGGAGTATATATGTAGCATGTATGTATGGAGTATGTATGTATGTATGTAGCATGTATGGAGTATGTATGTAGCATGTATGTATGGAGTATGTATGTAGCATGTATATATGTATGTAGCATGTATGTAGCATGTATGTATGTATGTAGCATGTATGTATGTGGCATGTATGGAGTATGTATGTAGCATGTATGTATGTGGCATGTATGTAGCATGTATGTATGTATGTATGTAGCATGTATGGAGTATGTATGTAGCATGTATGTATGTATGGAGTATGTATGTATGTATGTAGCATGTATGGAGTATGTATGTAGCATGTATGTATGGAGTATGTATGGAGTATTTTTTATTTTTTTTACATTCAACACATTAGCCGGATGATGGGACTACTACTGTCCCATCATTGGCTAATGTGTCAATCACTGTCAGTGTAGCAGGCATCGTCCGATGGGACTTGTAGTCCCATCGGACGATGCCTGCACAGACACAAAGACCCCCGGCAGTCCGCACAGACCCCCCTGGCAGGTCGTCCAGACCCCGGAGAGGCCGCACAGACCCCCCGGCAGGTCGTACAGACCCCAGAGAGGCCGCACAGACCCCCCGGCAGGTCGTACAGACCCCGGAGAGGCCGCACAGACCCCCCGGCAGGCCGTACAGACCCCGGAGAGGCCGCACAGACCCCCCGGCAGGCACGCACACTCGCACAGACCCCGCCCGCACAGAGACATGCAGTCTCCGCCCACGCACCGCCCACTTTCCATTATAGTGATTTTTGCACTGTGGGGACTTCCGATTCCGATTTCCGATATCGCAGAAATATCAGAACTCGGTATCGGAATTCCGATAGCGCAAGTATTGGCCAATACCCGATACTTGCGGTATCGGAATGCTCAACACTACTCAAGACATAAGAGATTGAGAGAAGCAACCCATAACATGTATTCTTTAACCTTATATAAGCTTTCTCAGATCAAAGTGAGACATTAAAGATGGCTGCCATTTCCTGTTTCACCACACCATGTGCTGGTATCCAAGATGACGCCCACCCTGATGACCTCATGGATCCACCCACAGTGATGCCCACATTGATGACCTCATGGACCAACCCACCCTGATGACCACATGGATCCGCCCACAGACTTGCTCATTGCCCAATCCACTAACCAATGGAATACATACGATCACTCCCATCTCAGAGCTAACTAAGCCCCCTTACAGGGGTTATATAAACCTGTGTTCTGATTAAATAAAGTCCTTGGAGCTGAGCCATAGATTGATCAAGGAGAGTTTACATCTGACTGTGTGTCTGTCTGGTGTATTTCTTTAGTGCGCACCTGATCAATATCCATTAGGCCAGGAGTAGGCAACTGAAGTGAACATTTCTGAATTGTTCAACCTAACAAGATTAGTAAGGGAACAGAGGCAGGTGAAGATAAGGTCCAGCATGTGGCTATCTTTGTGAAATGAGGCCAAAGAGTCAGTGAGCGATAAAAGTTTAGAGGCAGCTGTGGTGGAAGTATCAATGGGGATATTGAAGTCACCCATGATGATAGTGGGGATGTCAGCAGAGAGGAAATGAAGTAACCAGGTAGTGAAGTGGTCGAGAAAAGTGGAGATGGCTAGTTCTGGGGGTGGTAGATGACAGCCAGCTGGAGGTTGGAGGGGAATAGATGCGGATGGAGTGCACCTCAAACAAGGGAAGAGTCACGGAGGGTGGTACCGGAATTGGGGTAAAGGAGCAGGTATCGGACAGGAGCAAGCCAACTCCTCCACCAAGTTTATTGCTGGGGCGAGGGGTGTGAGAGATGTGGAATCCGCCATAGGAAAGTGCAGCTGGAGAGGCTGAGTCAGAGGGGGTGAGCCAGGTTTCAGTGATGCCAAAGGAGTTCATTGGTGATGAAGAGGTCATAGATATTGGACAGTTTGTTGCACACAGAGCATGCATTCCATAATGCCCCAGGTAGGGGGACCGGGGGAGTGGGGACTGGATGAATGGGTATGAGGTTATCATGATTGCAAAACCTTGTAGAGGATCGGGGCAGGGTGTTAGAAATGAGAGTGGGGATGTGTTGAGGGCCAGGATTTGGGGATTCTTCACCTGCAATGAGGATTAGCAGAGAGAGCGTTAGAAGGTGGGAGCAGGATAGGACATGATGTGACCGTGTGTGTCTGGAGAAAAAGGATTTTATGTGGAGGAACAGATGTGAGGAGGAGGTGAGATGGCTGGGAAGGATGGAGGGTGAAATTACTAGTTCCTTACTAGGTGGGGGGATTACAGAAGATAGGAAAAAAATAGAGTATTATGGGGGTGAAAGTGAAAACAATTTGAAACATTGTAGTGGATTTATATTGCGTTACTTTACAGTCAAATTCCAGTCCAATTGTAGTCTAATTCAGAGAAGTGTAATTAGAAATCTGTAATTTGAAAGATGGAATTTTAAAGATGCATGGAACAGACTACGTCTGGGGCAGACGCATGGCTCTGAATATATCAGCTGTGATGGGATGTGGGGGTGTGTGGCCAGAACACATGTTCAGGAGTGAAACAAGGGTCATAAAAAGGGGGAGGGATTATACTGACCACTCAGATATGCATGGACAACACAAGAGGAGTGAAATGCATTATGGATACAAAGTGAAGTGTAAGCAGTGCATACCAGAGAGACTAAATGCAATTCCCATAGACATTAAGGAGCCGGGAAAAGCTGAGAACATTTAGTGCATACCAGTTGGAAGAGGAAAACATCTCGATTAGATGGTACAGATGGTGATGGAGATGATGATGACAATATTGTAGGAGTGATGAGTGGCCAGACGCATTCTAGAATTCTAGTCTAATTCAGAGTAGTATAATTAGAAATCTGTAATTTGAAAAATGGAATTTGAAAGATGCGTGGAGCAGACTACGTCTGGGGCAGATGCATGGCTCTGAATATATCTGGAGCGAACAGCACTCAGCTGTGATGGGATGTGGGGGTGTGTGGACAGAACACATGTTCAGGAGTGAAACAAGGGTCATAAAAAGGTGGGAGGGGTTAGACTGACCACTCAGATATGCATGGACAACACAAGAGGAATGAAATACATTATGGATACAAAGTGAAGGGTAATAAGTGCATACCAGAGAGACTAAATGCAATTCACATAGACATTCAGGAGCCAGGAAAAGCTGGGGGCATTCAGTGCATACCAGAGAAACTAAATGCAATTCACATAGACATTCAGGAGCCGGAAAAAGCTGGGGGCATTCAGTGCATACCAGAGAGAGTAAATGCAATTCACATAGACATTAAGGAGTCGGGAAAAGCTGGGAACATTCAGTGCATCCCTGTGGGAAGAGGAAAACATCTCGATTAGATGGTACAGATGGTGATGATGATGATAATATTGTAGGAGTGATGAGTGGCCAGATGCATTCTAGAATTCTAGTCTAATTCAGAGTAGTGTAATTAGAAATCTGTAATGGGAAAGATGGAATTTGAAAGATGTGTTGAGCAAACTACGTCTGCAGCAGATGAATGGCTCTGATTATGAATTACCTGCTAAATTAATGATGGATGGATTAATGAGTGAATAGACCATGCAGCCCATTAAAGAGCAGCTGCATATTAAAGAGCTGTAATTTCTAAACCCTTACTCCAATTAGGTCCAAACTTGGGTCTAAAACAACATTTTATCAAAAATTGTGCACGAAAATTCAAATGGCTCTTTCTCTTTCAAACCCTTCCATTTGCCCAAATAGTAGTCTATGACCACATATGGGGAATCGGCATACTAAGGAAAATTACACAATAAATTGTGGGTTCAAGATGCTCATCACACTCCTAAATAAATTGCTTGAGGGGTGTAGGTTCCAAATGTGGTCACCTGTAGGGGTTTCTGCTGTTTTAGCACCTTTGAAAATGAGACTTGGTGTCTTCAATCTATTCCAGACAATTTTGCACTACAAGAATCAAATAGAGCTGCTTCCCTTCCGAGCACCGCTGTGCATCCAAAAAACGAACTCTGACCACATATGGGGTGTTAACATACTCAGGAGAAATTGAGCAACAAATTCTGGGGTCCATTTTCTCCAGTTACCTTTGTGAAAATGAGAAATTTTGGACTAGAGCAACATTTTTGTGGAAAAAACTTAATCTTTCAATTTTATAGCCCAATGTTATAAAATTCCGCGGATCACTTTTTGGTTTTAAATTCTCACTACATCCTTGCTTAAATTCCTCAAGGCATGCAGTTTCCCAAATTAGGTCATAGAACCATAGAATGTTAGAGTTGAAAGAGACCTCAAAGGGTCATCGTGTCCAACCCCCTGCTCAAGGTGGCGTCACAAACTTTTATTATTCAACTAACCCCTTTAAAGACCATCCCTTTAACCTGGGCGCCCAGGGCCACGGACCAGGTCGCCGCCACTGTGACACAGCCCTTTATGTACCGGACACAGTACCAAGTACCCCACGGCCCTGCCGGGCGTTCCATTTTGGCGTCACGAACAGGATGGACCGACCCAGCAAACTGGGATTTGTGCGCCTAAGAGACTGTGCTTTATTGAAAAACTAGAGAGACTTTATTAAATTGTGCACCAGAGACTTTAATGGGTTTCTAAATCATCACCATAACTATGTAATACTGTGCGTGCAAAAGAATTTTCAAACATTGCTGCCAAAAACTGCCACCATTACAGCGCCACACGGTGGGCGGGAAACTGAGAGTGCATGCCGTTGTGGGTGGCACCCAGAAGAAAGAGCATAAAGTGAAACTCTGGCGTGTCTTGCGTGAGCGGGTGGAAAGCCGGAAGCCCCGGATGGAGGACCGGAAGGAGCACCGTACCGAGTGCAGGAGGGACCGCTGCAGGGTGGTGAAAGGTCAGGCCTGCTTAAGGTTAGCACGGGAGAAGGAACATATCCAGCCCGGGTGGAGATGCAGCGCCCGCGGCAGACGCAGCCACAGCCCCCATGATACCACCAGACCAAGCGGAGTTCGCAACCCCAATTGTTGTGAATTCCGCTCTTGGGCTCCCTCCGGTGGTTGTAAGTAGTACTTTTGTGAATTCTGCTTTTGGGCTCCCTCCTGTGGTTTTGAGTGGTATAGCTGCTTCTTGGATTTAGTATCAGCAGCTGCTTCCACTGATCTTCTTTCTGCTCGGCTATTTTAGTCTGGCTTTATCCCTCAATCAATGCCAGTTGCCAATTGTTCGTGCCTGGAGGCACGGCTCTTGGATTTCCCTGACACTCTGACCCGTTCAGCAAAGTTAAGTCCTTGCTTGTCCTTTTGCAGTCCACTTGTTGTGGACTTATTGTTCAGCACATTTATGTTTTGTTCATTTGTCCAGCTTATCAGTATGTATCTATTTAGCTAAGCTGGAAGCTCTGGGCTGCAGATTTTGCCCTCCACACCTTTAGTCAGGTGTGGAGATTTTTGCATATCTCTGCGGTGGACTTTTTCTAGTTTTTATTACTGACCCCACAGTGTTTCTTTCCTTACTGTCTATCTAGCTAGAATTGGCCTCCTTTGCTAAAATCTTGTTTCATACTACGTATGTCATTTCCTTCTCCTCTCACAGCCAATATTTGTGGGGGGCTGTCCTATCCTTTGGGGATTTTCTCTGAGTCAAGATAGCTTTCCTGTTTCTACTTTTAGGGGTAGCTAGTTCTCCGGCTGTGACGAGATGTCCAGGGAGTGACAGGAACATTCCACGGCTACTGCTAGTGTTGTGTTAAGATCAGGGACTGCGGTCTGTATAGTTACCACCTGCCCAGAGCTAGTCGCATGTCGCTCCTAAATTACCAGTCCATAACAGTGCAACTGGCCAAGAATGAGTTGAATGCATCTCAAAAGAAGGAAAAGAAAAAGAGTTCTGAGCCATTTTTTTTTCTTTAGTCTGTTTTGTCTTTTTCCTTCCTCTTAATCTCTGGGTGGATTTGGGTGCAGACATGGATGTTCAGGGTTTGTTTTCTAGTGTGGATCAGCTTGGTGCAAGAGTTCAGAGTATCCAAGATTATGTTGTTCAGACTCCAGCCTTAGAGCCTAGAATTCCTACTCCAGATTTGTTTTACGGGGATAGATCTAAGTTTTTGAACTTTAAAAATAACTGCAAATTGTTTTTTGCTCTGAAACCCCGTTCCTCTGGTGACCCCACTCAGCAAGTTAAAATAGTTATTTCTCTGCTGCGTGGTGACCCTCAGGACTGGGCATTCTCCCTTGAGTCAGGGGATCCGGCATTGCTTAATGTAGATGCATTTTTTCAATCGCTCGGATTATTGTATGACGAACCTAACTCTGTAGAGTGTTATGATCCCAATGGCAGAGGATCTCTGATATTCCGGCAAGATAGCAAAAATATAAATACTGCTCTAGGGAGGTGGAAACTGGGCTAACCGCATACCTGATCCTGACACAAACAACTAAAAGTAGCCGGTGAACGTGCCTACGTTGGTTCTAGACGTCTCGAGCCAGCCGGAGAACTGACTACCCCTAGAGGGAAAAAATAAGACCTCGCTTGCCTCCAGAGAAATTGAACCCCAAAGATATAGAAAGCCCCCAACAAATAATAATGGTGAGGCAAGAGGAAAACACAAACGTAGAGATGAACTAGATTCAGCAAAGTGAGGCCCAATAGTCTAGATAGCAGAAAATAGATAGTGGACTATGCGGTTAGCAGAAAACCCTACAAAACATCCACGCTGAACATTCCAGAACCCAGACATCGACTGACGGTGTGGAGGGAGAATATCAGCCCCCTAGAGCTTCCAGCGAGTCAAAAATCAAATGTAAAGCAAGCTGGACAAAAACACTGAATAATGCAAACGATCCAAATTGTACAAAACAGACTTAGCTTTTCTTGCATGAGGCAGACTGAAAGGAATCCGGAGGAGACCAAATAGGTCTGGATACAACGATGCCAGGCAAGAGACTGAGTCCAGAGGAGACTCAAATAGGAAACACCTGCTGCTTAACGACACAGCTGGAGCTCAGGCCTGCAAGAAGACATACCTAACACAATACCGTTAGTGACCACCAGAGGGAGCCCAGAAACACAGTTCACAACAGTACCCCCCCCTTGAGGAGGGGTCACCGAACCCTCACCAAGACCCCCAGGGCGATCAGGATGAGCAGCGTGAAAGGCATGAACCAAATCAGCCGCATGAACATCAGAGGCGACAACCCAGGAATTATCCTCCTGACCATAGCCTTTCCACTTAACTAAATACTGGAGTTTCCGTCTAGAGATACGAGAATCCAGAATCTTCTCCACCACGTACTCCAACTCGTCCTCAACCAAAACCGGGGCAGGAGGCTCAACAGCAGGAACCATAGGCACCACGTACCGCCGCAACAAGGACCTATGGAACACATTATGAATAGCAAAAGACGCTGGAAGGTCCAAGCGAAAAGACACAGGGTTAAGGATTTCCAAAATCTTATAAGGACCGATAAAGCGAGGCTTGAACTTAGGAGAGGAGACTTTCAAAGGAACATGCCGAGAAGACAACCAAACCAAATCCCCAACACGAAGTCGGGGACCCACACCGCGGCGGCGGTTGGCAAACCGCTGGGCCTTGTCTTGTGACAATTTCAAATTGTCCACCACATGGTTCCAAATCCGCTGCAACCTATCCACCACAGAATCAACCCCAGGACAGTCAGAAGGTTCAACCTGACCCGAGGAGAAACGAGGATGAAAACCAGAGTTGCAGAAAAAGGGTGAAACCAAGGTGGCAGAACTAGCCCGATTATTAAGGGCAAACTCGGCCAGTGGCAAAAAGGTAACCCAGTCGTCCTGATCAGCAGAAACAAAACATCTCAAATAAGTCTCTAACGTCTGATTAGTTCGCTCGGTCTGGCCATTAGTCTGAGGATGAAAAGCCGACGAAAAAGACAAATCAATACCCATCTTAGCACAAAAGGATCGCCAGAATCTGGACACAAACTGGGATCCTCTGTCAGATACAATATTCTCAGGGATGCCATGCAAACGAACCACATTCTGAAAGAACAAAGGAACCAAATCAGAGGAGGAAGGCAACTTAGGCAAGGGCACCAAATGGACCATTTTAGAAAAACGATCGCACACCACCCAGATGACAGACATCTTCCGAGACACCGGAAGATCCGAAATGAAATCCATGGAAATGTGCGTCCAAGGCCTCTTCGGGATAGGCAAGGGCAAAAGCAACCCGCTGGCACGAGAACAGCAAGGCTTAGCCCGAGCACAAATCCCACAGGACTGCACAAAAGAACGCACATCCCGCGACAAGGAAGGCCACCAAAAGGACCTGGCCAACAAATCTCTGGTACCGAAAATCCCAGGATGTCCCGCCAACACCGAAGAATGAACCTCAGAAATAACTCTGTTGGTCCATCCATCAGGGACAAACAATCTCTCTGGTGGACAACGATCAGGCCTATCAGCCTGAAATTTTTGCAGCCCTCGTCGCAAATCTGGGGAAATGGCAGACAAAATTACTCCCTCTCTGAGAATACCAGCCGGCTCAGAGACTCCCGGAGAATCAGGCACAAAACTCCTAGAAAGTGCATCAGCCTTCACGTTCTTCGAACCAGGCAGGTACGAGACCACAAAGTCAAAACGGGAGAAAAACAACGACCAACGGGCCTGTCTAGGATTCAGGCGCTTGGCAGACTCGAGGTAAATCAGATTTTTATGATCAGTCAAGACCACCACACGATGTCTAGCTCCCTCGAGCCAATGTCGCCACTCCTCAAATGCCCACTTCATGGCCAACAACTCCCGATTACCAACATCGTAGTTCCGCTCAGCAGGCGAAAATTTCCTTGAAAAAAAGGCGCATGGCTTCATCACGGAGCCATCAGAACTTTTTTGCGACAAAACAGCCCCTGCACCAATTTCAGAAGCATCAACTTCAACCTGGAAGGGAAGAGAGACATCCGGCTGGCACAAGACTGGCGCTGAAGTAAACCGACGCTTCAGCTCCCGAAAGGCCTCCACGGCCGCAGGAGACCAATTCGCAACATCAGAACCCTTCTTGGTCATATCCGTCAAAGGTTTAACCACGCTGGAGAAATTAGCGATAAAACGACGGTAAAAATTAGCAAAGCCCAAGAACTTCTGCAGGCTCTTAACAGACGTGGGCTGAGTCCAGTCATGAATGGCACGGACCTTAACTGGGTCCATCTCCACAGTAGAAGGGGAAAAAATAAAACCCAAAAAAGAAACCTTCTGTACCCCAAAGATACATTTTGAGCCCTTCACAAATAGAGCATTCTCCCGCAAAACCTGAAACACCATCCTGACCTGGTTCACATGGGACTCCCAATCATCAGAAAAAACCAAAATATCATCCAGATAAATAATCATAAATTTATCCAGATATTTCCGGAAGATGTCATGCATGAAGGACTGAAACACAGAAGGAGCATTAGATAATCCGAAAGGCATCACCAGGTACTCAAAATGACCCTCAGGCGTATTAAATGCCGTTTTCCATTCATCTCCCTGCTTTATGCGCACAAGGTTATACGCACCACGAAGATCTATCTTGGTGAACCAACTGGATCCCTTAATCCGAGCAAACAAATCAGACAACAATGGCAAAGGATACTGAAATTTAACAGTGATCTTATTCAGAAGACGATAATCAATACAAGGTCTCAGAGACCCGTCTTTCTTGCCCACAAAAAAGAATCCTGCACCAAGAGGGGACGAGGATGGGCGAATATGTCCCTTCTCCAAAGACTCCTTTATATAACTCCGCAACGCGGCATGCTCTGGCACAGATAAATTAAAGAGTCGTCCCTTAGGAAACTTACTACCAGGAATCAAATCTATAGCACAATCACAGACCCTATGAGGAGGAAGGGCACTGGACCTGGCCTCATTAAATACATCCTGAAAGTCTGACAAAAACTCAGGGATCTCAGAAGGAGTAGAAGAAGCAATAGAAACCAATGGAGAATCGCCATGAATCCCCTGACACCCCCAACTAGACACAGTCATAGCTTTCCAATCTAAAACTGGATTATGGGCCTGTGTTATGATCCCAATGGCAGAGGATCTCTGATATTCCGGCAAGATAGCAAAAATATAAATACTGCTCTAGGGAGGTGGAAACTGGGCTAACCGCATACCTGATCCTGACACAAACAACTAAAAGTAGCCGGTGAACGTGCCTACGTTGGTTCTAGACGTCTCGAGCTAGCCGGAGAACTGACTACCCCTAGAGGGAAAAAATAAGACCTCGCTTGCCTCCAGAGAAATTGAACCCCAAAGATATAGAAAGCCCCCAACAAATAATAACGGTGAGGCAAGAGGAAAACACAAACGTAGAGATGAACTAGATTCAGCAAAGTGAGGCCCAATAGTCTAGATAGCAGAAAATAGATAGTGGACTATGCGGTTAGCAGAAAACCCTGCAAAACGTCCACGCTGAACATTCAAGAACCCCCACATCGACTGACGGTGTGGAGGGAGAATATCAGCCCCCTAGAGCTTCCAGCGAGTCAAAAATCAAATGTAAAGCAAGCTGGACAAAAACACTGAATAATGCAAACGATCCAAATTGTACAAAACAGACTTAGCTTTTCTTGCATGAGGCAGACTGAAAGGAATCCGGAGGAGACCAAATAAGTCTGGATACAACGATGCCAGGCAAGAGACTGAGTCCAGAGGAGACTCAAATAGGAAACACCCGCTGCTTAACGACACAGCTGGAGCTCAGGCCTGCAACAAGACATACCTAACACAATACCGTTAGTGACCACCAGAGGGAGCCCAGAAACACAGTTCACAACAGGCCTGTAACCATGGCAGACCCAAAACGACAACATCATGCATTTTATGCAGTACCAAAAAACGAATCACCTCCTGATGTACAGGAGTCATGCACATGGTCACCTGCGTCCAATACTGAGGTTTATTCTCTGCCAATGGCGTAGAATCAATTCCTCTAAGAGGAATAGGATTTTCCAAAGGCTCCAGGACAAAACTGCAGCGCTTGGCAAACGACAAGTCCATCAGACTTAAAGCAGCACCAGAATCCACAAAAGCCATAACTGAGTAAGAAGATAATGAACAAATTAAAGTCACAGACAAAATAAACTTAGGCTGAAAAGTACCAATGGCGACAGGATTAACTTTTTTCTTTAAACGTTTAGAGCATGCTGAGATAACATGTGTTGAATCACCACAGTAGAAACACAACCCATTTTGACGTCTATGATTTTGTCGCTCGGCTCTGGTCAGAATTCTGTCACATTGCATAGAATCAGGTGACCGTTCAGACAGCACCGCCAAAGGATTATCAGATTTGCGCTCCCGCAAATGTCGATCAATTTGAATGGCTAGAGCCATTGAATCATTCAGACCTGTAGGGATAGGAAACCCCACCATCACATCTTTAATGGCTTCAGAAAGACCATTTCTGAAATTTGCAGCCAGTGCACACTCATTCCATTGAGTAAGCACGGACCATTTCCGAAATTTTTGGCAATATACCTCAGCTTCGTCCTGACCCTGAGAGATAACCAGCAACATTTTTTCAGCCTGATTTTCAAGATTATAAAGGCACAGATGATTGGCCTCGGGGAGACCAAAACATCCAACACCGCGGAGACACCATCACGTGTTTCTCAACGCAGTGATCCAGAACACTGCCCCCATCCCTTATGGGAAATATGCAAATGCAAGTAGAGTATAGCTGCGGAGACACCATCACGTGTTTCTCAACGCAAGCAGTGAATAGCCAGGCCTTTCCCCGGGAAGGAACAACCACGGGAAGGGCAGCATCCAATAAAGGAAACATCCAATACAGGAAAACCACCTATGCCAAGCATGGTATCCATCCACAGACAGCTGTTTCAGGGTTTTTGCCCCTCATCAGTGTGGAGTAGGAATCTGGCTATTAGGAGCAGTGCCTAGTAAAAAGGCTATAAAGGCACAGATGATTGGCCTCGGGGAGACCAAAACATCCAACACCGCGGAGACACCATCACGTGTTTCTCAACGCAGTGATCCAGAACACTGCCCCCATCCCTTATGGGAAATATGCAAATGCAAGTAGAGTATAGCTGTATAGTAGAGTGTAGAGTATCCTAATAGCCAGATTCCTACTCCACACTGATGAGGGGCAAAAACCCTGAAACAGCTGTCTGTGGATGGATACCATGCTTGGCATAGGTGGTTTTCCTGTATTGGATGTTTCCTTTATTGGATGCTGCCCTTCCCGTGGTTGTTCCTTCCCGGGGAAAGGCCTGGCTATTCACTGCTTGCGTTGAGAAACACGTGATGGTGTCTCCGCAGCTATACTCTACTTGCATTTGCATATTTCCCATAAGGGATGGGGGCAGTGTTCTGGATCACTGCGTTGAGAAACACGTGATGGTGTCTCCGCGGTGTTGGATGTTTTGGTCTCCCCGAGGCCAATCATCTGTGCCTTTATAGCCTTTTTACTAGGCACTGCTCCTAATAGCCAGATTCCTACTCCACACTGATGAGGGGCAAAAACCCTGAAACAGCTGTCTGTGGATGGATACCATGCTTGGCATAGGTGGTTTTCCTGTATTGGATGTTTCCTTTATTGGATGCTGCCCTTCCCGTGGTTGTTCCTTCCCGGGGAAAGGCCTGGCTATTCACTGCTTGCGTTGAGAAACACGTGATGGTGTCTCCGCAGCTATACTCTACTTGCATTTGCATATTTCCCATAAGGGATGGGGGCAGTGTTCTGGATCACTGCGTTGAGAAACACGTGATGGTGTCTCCGCGGTGTTGGATGTTTTGGTCTCCCCGAGGCCAATCATCTGTGCCTTTATAGCCTTTTTACTAGGCACTGCTCCTAATAGCCAGATTCCTACTCCACACTGATGAGGGGCAAAAACCCTGAAACAGCTGTCTGTGGATGGATACCATGCTTGGCATAGGTGGTTTTCCTGTATTGGATGTTTCCTTTATTGGATGCTGCCCTTCCCGTGGTTGTTCCTTCCCGGGGAAAGGCCTGGCTATTCACTGCTTGCGTTGAGAAACACGTGATGGTGTCTCCGCAGCTATACTCTACTTGCATTTGCATATTTCCCATAAGGGATGGGGGCAGTGTTCTGGATCACTGCGTTGAGAAACACGTGATGGTGTCTCCGCGGTGTTGGATGTTTTGGTCTCCCCGAGGCCAATCATCTGTGCCTTTATAGCCTTTTTACTAGGCACTGCTCCTAATAGCCAGATTCCTACTCCACACTGATGAGGGGCAAAAACCCTGAAACAGCTGTCTGTGGATGGATACCATGCTTGGCATAGGTGGTTTTCCTGTATTGGATGTTTCCTTTATTGGATGCTGCCCTTCCCGTGGTTGTTCCTTCCCGGGGAAAGGCCTGGCTATTCACTGCTTGCGTTGAGAAACACGTGATGGTGTCTCCGCAGCTATACTCTACTTGCATTTGCATATTTCCCATAAGGGATGGGGGCAGTGTTCTGGATCACTGCGTTGAGAAACACGTGATGGTGTCTCCGCGGTGTTGGATGTTTTGGTCTCCCCGAGGCCAATCATCTGTGCCTTTATAGCCTTTTTACTAGGCACTGCTCCTAATAGCCAGATTCCTACTCCACACTGATGAGGGGCAAAAACCCTGAAACAGCTGTCTGTGGATGGATACCATGCTTGGCATAGGTGGTTTTCCTGTATTGGATGTTTCCTTTATTGGATGCTGCCCTTCCCGTGGTTGTTCCTTCCCGGGGAAAGGCCTGGCTATTCACTGCTTGCGTTGAGAAACACGTGATGGTGTCTCCGCAGCTATACTCTACTTGCATTTGCATATTTCCCATAAGGGATGGGGGCAGTGTTCTGGATCACTGCGTTGAGAAACACGTGATGGTGTCTCCGCGGTGTTGGATGTTTTGGTCTCCCCGAGGCCAATCATCTGTGTCTTTATAGCCTTTTTACTAGGCACTGCTCCTAATAGCCAGATTCCTACTCCACACTGATGAGGGGCAAAAACCCTGAAACAGCTGTCTGTGGATGGATACCATGCTTGGCATAGGTGGTTTTCCTGTATTGGATGTTTCCTTTATTGGATGCTGCCCTTCCCGTGGTTGTTCCTTCCCGGGGAAAGGCCTGGCTATTCACTGCTTGCGTTGAGAAACACGTGATGGTGTCTCCGCAGCTATACTCTACTTGCATTTGCATATTTCCCATAAGGGATGGGGGCAGTGTTCTGGATCACTGCGTTGAGAAACACGTGATGGTGTCTCCGCGGTGTTGGATGTTTTGGTCTCCCCGAGGCCAATCATCTGTGCCTTTATAGCCTTTTTACTAGGCACTGCTCCTAATAGCCAGATTCCTACTCCACACTGATGAGGGGCAAAAACCCTGAAACAGCTGTCTGTGGATGGATACCATGCTTGGCATAGGTGGTTTTCCTGTATTGGATGTTTCCTTTATTGGATGCTGCCCTTCCCGTGGTTGTTCCTTCCCGGGGAAAGGCCTGGCTATTCACTGCTTGCGTTGAGAAACACGTGATGGTGTCTCCGCAGCTATACTCTACTTGATTTTCAAGATTAGGCTCCTCATAAAGCAAACCAAGTGCCAGAAAAAACGCATCAACATTCACCAATGCAGGATCTCCTGGCGCCAGAGAGAAGGCCCAATCCTGAGGGTCGCCGCGCAAGGAGGAAATAACAATCTTAACTTGCTGAGCGGAATCACCAGAGGAACGAGGTTTCAGAGATAGAAACAATTTACAATTATTCCTAAAATTCAGGAATTTAGATCTATCTCCAAAAAACGGCTCAGGAATAGGTATTTTTGGTTCAGACATAGGTCTATGGATAACAAAATCCTGAATGCTTTGCACCCTAGCAGCAAGCTGATCCACACTAGAAGTCAAAGTCTGGACATTCATATCTGCAGCCAGCAGAGTTTCAGCCACTCAGAGAAAAAGGGGATGGAAGAAGCTAGGCAAACTGCAGCAAAAAAAAAAAAAAAAACCAACAACAAAAAAAACTCAAAACTTCTTTTTAATCCCGCTTCTGCGATGCATTAAACATTTTCTTTTGGGCCTGGCATTCTGTTATGATCCCAATGGCAGAGGATCTCTGATATTCCGGCAAGATAGCAAAAATATAAATACTGCTCTAGGGAGGTGGAAACTGGGCTAACCGCATACCTGATCCTGACACAAACAACTAAAAGTAGCCGGTGAACGTGCCTACGTTGGTTCTAGACGTCTCAAGCCAGCCGGAGAACTGACTACCCCTAGAGGGAAAAAATAAGACCTCGCTTGCCTCCAGAGAAATTGAACCCCAAAGATATAGAAAGCCCCCAACAAATAATAACGGTGAGGCAAGAGGAAAACACAAACGTAGAGATGAACTAGATTCAGCAAAGTGAGGCCCAATAGTCTAGATAGCAGAAAATAGATAGTGGACTATGCGGTTAGCAGAAAACCCTACAAAACATCCACGCTGAACATTCAAGAACCCCCACATCGACTGACGGTGTGGAGGGAGAATATCAGCCCCCTAGAGCTTCCAGCGAGTCAAAAATCAAATGTAAAGCAAGCTGGACAAAAACACTGAATAATGCAAACGATCCAAATTGTACAAAACAGACTTAGCTTTTCTTGCATGAGGCAGACTGAAAGGAATCCGGAGGAGACCAAATAGGTCTGGATACAACGATGCCAGGCAAGAGACTGAGTCCAGAGGAGACTCAAATAGGAAACACCCGCTGCTTAACGACACAGCTGGAGCTCAGGCCTGCAACAAGACATACCTAACACAATACCGTTAGTGACCACCAGAGGGAGCCCAGAAACACAGTTCACAACAGTAGAGCATGCTGAGAAAACACTTTTGGCCCTGTGTCAGGGTCAGGAAGCGGCAGAATTGTACTGCCAGAAATTTAGAAGATGGTCTGTGCTCACTAAATGGAATGAGGATGCTCTGGCAGCAATTTTCAGAAAGGGTCTTTCAGAAGCCCTTAAAGATGTTATGGTGGGGTTCTCCACGCCTGTTGGTTTGAGCGAATCTATGTCCCTAGCCATTCAGATTGATCGGCGCCTGCGCGAGCGCAAAGTGGTGCACCATATGGCAGCGTCCTCTGAACAGAATCCTGAGCCTATGCAATGTGATAGGATTTGACTAGAGCGGAACAGAGGGGATACAGATGTCAGAATGGGCTGTGTTTTTACTGTGGTGATTCTGCTCATACTATTTCTGATTGGCCTAAGCGTATTAAGAGGGTCGCTAGATCTGTTACCATTAGTACTGTACAGCCTAAGTTTCTCCTGTCTGTGACCCTGATTTGCTCATTGTCATCTTTCTCTGTCATGGCATTTGTGGATTCAGGCGCTGCCCTGAATTTAATGGACTTAGATTTCGCCAGGCGCTGTGGCTTTTCTTTGCAGCCTTTGCAGAGTCCTATTCCCTTGAGGGGTATTGATACTACACCGTTGGCCAAGAATAAACCTCAGTATTGGACTCAGCTGACTATGTGCATGGCTCCAGCACATCAGGAAGATTGTCGTTTTCTGGTGTTGCATAATTTACATGATGTTGTTGTACTGGGTTTTCAATGGTTACAAGTACACAATCCAGTGTTGGATTGGAAATCGATGTCTGTGACTAGTTGGGGTTGTCAAGGGGTACATAGTGACGTTCCTTTAATGTCAATTTCCTCTTCCCCCTCTTCTGATGTTCCTGAATTTTTGTCAGATTTCCAGAATGTATTCGATGAGCCCAAGTCCAGTTCCCTTCCTCCTCATAGGGACTGTGATTGTGCTATCGACTTGGTTCCTGGCTGTAAGTTCCCTAAGGGACGACTCTTCAATCTATCTGTGCCAGAGCATGCCGCTATGCGGAGCTATGTTAAAGAGTCTTTAGAGAAAAGGCATATTCGGCCATCTTCGTCACCATTGGGAGCAGGATTCTTTTTTTGTTGCCAAGAAGGATGGCTCCTTGAGACCCTGTATTGATTATCGCCTTCTTAATAAGATCACGGTCAAATTCCAATACCCTTTACCTTTGCTCTCTGATTTGTTTGCTCGGATTAAGGGGGCTAGTTGGTTTACCAAGATTGACCTTCGAGGGGCGTATAATCTTGTTCGTATTAAACAGGGTGGCGAATGGAAAACTGCATTTAATACGCCCGAAGGCCACTTTGAATACCTGGTGATGCCTTTTGGGCTTTCTAATGCTCCTTCTGTATTTCAGTCCTTCATGCATGATATTTTTCGCAATTATCTTGATAAATTCTTGATTGTGTATTTGGATGATATTTTGATTTTTTCCAATGATTGGGAGTCTCACGTGAAGCAGGTCAGGATGGTATTCCAGATCCTTCGTGATAATGCTCTATTTGTGAAGGGGTCTAAGTGCCTATTTGGGGTCCAGAAGGTCTCTTTTTTGGGGTTTATTTTTTCTCCTTCGTCTATAGAAATGGATCCTGTTAAGGTCCAAGCCATTCATGACTGGGTTCAACCCACATCTGTGAAGAGCCTTCAGAAATTTTTCGGCTTTGCTAATTTTTATCGCCGTTTCATTGTCAACTTCTCTAGTGTGGTTAAGCCCCTGACCGATTTGACGAAGAAGGGCGCTGATGTGGCAAATTGGTCCTCTGAGGCTCTGGAGGCCTTTCAGGAGCTTAAGCGGTGATTTACTTCTGCCCCGGTCTTGCGTCAGCCTGATGTGTCTCTTCCTTTTCAGGTTGAGGTTGACGCTTCTGAGATTGGGGCAGGGGCCGTTTTGTCACAGAGGAATTCTGATGGTTCCTTGATGAAACCATGAGCCTTTTTCTCCCGAAAGTTTTCACCTGCGGAACGCAATTATGATGTCGGCAATCGGGAGTTGTTGGCTATGAAGTGGGCATTTGAGGAGTGGCGACATTGGCTTGAGGGAGCCAAGCACCGCGTTGTGGTCTTGACTGATCATAAGAATCTGATTTACCTCGAGTCGGCCAAGCGGCTGAACCCTAGACAGGCTCGATGGTCCCTGTTTTTCTCCCGTTTCGATTTTGTGGTCTCGTATCTTCCGGGATCTAAGAATGTTAAGGCGGATGCCCTCTCTAGGAGTTTTTTCCCTAATTCTCCTGGAGTTCTTGAGCCGGTTGGCATTCTTAGAGAAGGGGTGATTCTTTCTGCCATCTCCCCTGATTTATGGCTGGTGCTTCAGGAATTTCAGGCTGATAAACCTGACCGCTGTCCTGTGGGGAAGCTGTTTGTTCCTGATAGATGGACAAGTAAGGTAATTTCTGGGGTCCATTGTTCTGTGTTGGCCGGTCATCCTGGGATTTTTGGTACCAGGGATTTGGTTGCTAGGTCCTTTTCGTGGCCTTCCTTGTCGCAGGATGTGCATTCTTTTGTGCAGTCCTGTGGGACCTGTGCCCGGGCTAAGCCTTGCTGTTCCCGCGCTAGTGGGTTGCTTTTGCCTTTGCCTGTCCCTGAGAGGCCCTGGACGCATATTTCCATGGATTTTATTTCGGATCTTCCTGTGTCTCAGAGGATGTCTGTTATCTGGGTGGTTTGTGACCGGTTCTCTAAAATGGTCCATTTGGTACCTTTGTCTAAATTGCCTTCCTCCTCTGATTTGGTTCCATCGTTTTTTCAGCATGTGGTTCAGTTGCATGGCATTCCGGAGAATATTGTGTCTGACAGAGGTTCACAGTTTGTCTCCAGGTTTTGGCGTTCCTTTTGTGCTAGGATGGGCATTAATTTGTCTTTTTCTTCGGCGTTCCATCCTCAGACAAATGGCCAAACTGAGCGAACTAATCAAACCTTGGAAACCTATTTGAGATGCTTTGTGTCTGCTGATCAGGATGATTGGGTGGCTTTCTTGCCGTTGGCCGAGTTTGCCCTTAATAATCGGGCCAGTTTGGCTACTTTGGTTTCGCCTTTTTTTTGTAATTTTGGTTTCCATCCTCGTTTTTCTTCAGGGCAGGTTGAGCCTTCTGATTGTCCTGGTGTTGATTCCGTGATGGACAGGTTACAGCAGATTTGGACTCATGTGGTAGACAATTTGACGTTGTCTCAGGAAAAGGCTCAGCGTTTTGCTAACCGCCGTCGGTGTGTTGGTCCTCGGCTTTGTGTGGGGGATTTAGTCTGGTTATCTTCTCGTCATGTTCCTATGAAGGTTTCTTCCCCTAAGTTCAAGCCTCGGTTTATTGGTCCTTATAAGATTTCTGAGATTATCAATCCAGTATCTTTTCATTTGGCCCTTCCAGCCTCTTTTGCCATCCACAATGTTTTCCATAGATCGTTGTTGCGGAGATATGTGGTACCTGTGGTTCCCTCTGTTGATCCTCCTGCCCCGGTGTTGGTTGAGGGGGAATTGGAATATGTGGTTGAAAAAATTTTGGATTCTCGTTTTTCGAGGCGGAGGCTTCAGTATCTTGTCAAGTGGAAGGGTTATGGCCAGGAGGATAATTCTTGGGTGGTTGCCTCCGATGTCCATGCCGCCGATTTGGTTCGTGCTTTTCACTTGGCTCGTCCTGATCGGCCTGGGGGCTCTGGTGAGGGTTCGGTGACCCCTCCTCAAGGGGGGGTACTGTTGTGAATTCCGCTCTTGGGCTCCCTCCGGTGTTTGTAAGTAGTACTTTTGTGAATTCTGCTCTTGGGCTCCCTCCTGTGGTTTTGAGTGGTATAGCTGCTTCTTGGATTTAGTATCAGCAGCTGCTTCCACTGATCTTCTTTCTGCTCGGCTATTTTAGTCTGGCTTTATCCCTCAATCAATGCCAGTTGCCAATTGTTCGTGCCTGGAGGCACGGCTCTTGGATTTCCCTGACACTCTGACCCGTTCAGCAAAGTTAAGTCCTTGCTTGTCCTTTTGCAGTCCACTTGTTGTGGACTTATTGTTCAGCACATTTATGTTTTGTTCATTTGTCCAGCTTATCAGTATGTATCTATTTAGCTAAGCTGGAAGCTCTGGGCTGCAGATTTTGCCCTCCACACCTTTAGTCAGGTGTGGAGATTTTTGCATATCTCTGCGGTGGACTTTTTCTAGTTTTTATTACTGACCCCACAGTGTTTCTTTCCTTACTGTCTATCTAGCTAGAATTGGCCTCCTTTGCTAAAATCTTGTTTCATACTACGTATGTCATTTCCTTCTCCTCTCACAGCCAATATTTGTGGGGGGCTGTCCTATCCTTTGGGGATTTTCTCTGAGGCAAGATAGCTTTCCTGTTTCTACCTTTAGGGGTAGCTAGTTCACCCGCTGTGACGAGATGTCCAGGGAGTGACAGGAACATTCCACGGCTACTGCTAGTGTTGTGTTAAGATCAGGGACTGCGGTCTGTATACTTACCACCTGCCCAGAGCTAGTCGCATGTCGCTCCTAAATTACCAGTCCATAACACCCAATAATGCCGCCAGACCCAGTGGTGACCGCAGTCCCTGTAAACTGGCCGGACCCAGCCACAGCTACAGCCCCTATAATGCCATTAATTAATGCCCTATATACCAGGAGCGGCCTGGTTGCCACAATATTCAGGGGAGTCTGACCCGCTGAGTGACTTTAAAGAAAGGCTTTGCAGCCTATTTGAAGTGTATCCCCTGACGGAACATCAAATGGTCAGCATCCTCATTGGTCAGTTAACTGGTGTGGCCCAGAGGGAAGAAATGTCCTGGCTGAACACTGATAAAGGGACTGTCAAAGATATTGGCTGGGCTGAAGGACACTTTTGACACGCACTGCAGCAGAAATAAAAACGAGATTCTTTGGATGTAAACAGAGGGTGCAGGACAGACTATGCCCTTAACCAAAATCGTGCAGTCCATGCAAGTGCCCCCAAAAGAGAAGATCCAGCTAGCCTCCAGACCAGGAGGATGCAGGCCTGAGGACCTGCCCTAGAACAAGAAGTAAAAGTGTTATTAATATAATGTTGTGCACTTGAAAAATGTTTGCACTTACATATATCTAGTTAATGCAACGTTAAAGAAATTGCCTGCCATAAAGGGAAGAAAACGTTTTCATAACCTGTTTTAATGCATTTCAAAAACCTTGTATGTCTTGTATGTCTTTAACCATTTAGTGTCTTTTTGTTTTCCCAGTCCGGGAGTACTGGATGTAGCGGGGGGAGTGTAACACCCCAGGTAACCGGTTGTTACAGTGGCATTGCTTTCCTCACGGGGAGAGTGATGGCATGCTTGGAAGTGAGGAAGGATCCCTTTAACAGGTATTCAGTACATACAACACTGTTCTGACTCCAGGCCAGAAGGGGGAGCTTTACACCTGACTTCAGGGGAGCTGCTCTCTCTGGTCGGGAGGAGTCAGTTGATAGGCAGTTGCTAAGCAGTTGGAGTTAGACAGTTGGTGAGAGGAGAGCGAGGAGAGAGGAAGGAAAGCTGGGGCCGTGGAGATGAGTGACTCTGCGGCTCCTAGGAAGGAAAAAGAGAGTAGAGCAACTTGTAATGAGACTGAAAGGAGGAAGGAGCAAAGGCGAAGTGAAGAGATGGAGACAGAAGTTGCGACTGAACTTCCTCCACGCTCAGCGCAAATACCGGTAGCCGGAAGACCGAGGTTGTGGGGGTAACTTCATGCCCCACTGCAGAAACTGGCAGACAGTTGATTGCAAGTTACCTGTCCACCATTAACACCTGAGGACAGTACCAAATAGAGCCCAGGTCGTCAGAGATCCTGTAAAAAGGCTCGAGCTACTTGTCGTACGGGTAGTGTCCTACCTAAAGGGGGACAGAGAGAAAACATGAGGACCTTTTGTGAGGCCTAAGGCAGCAAGGGACTACAACACCACAGCGCTAGAAGGAAGGCTTCCAACCCCACCTGGTTAGAGGGATTCCCAATTCGCTTCCAAGCCGACCGGACCACACCAGCATTCGTGATCTGGTACCCTGGACTGTGGCTGCCTTGAACCAAGTAAAGAGGTAAAGAGACTGCAACCCTGTGTCCTCTGTTTCTTACTACACCACCTATCACCATCTTCATCTATTACACAGGGAGCCCTGGGGACCCAGCTTCACCTGTGGGAAGCCATATCATCCCTGCTGCCATAACATCACCCCAGTGGACCCCTTTAACCCCTTTCTGACATTGGACGTACTATCCCGTCGAGGTGGGGTGGGCCCGTATGACCACCGACGGGATAGTACGTCATATGCGATCGCAGCTGACATCCGGCACTATGTGCCAGGAGCGGTCATGGACCGCCCCGGCACATTAACCCCCGGCACACCGCGATCAAACATGATCGCGGTGTGCCGGCGGTACAGGGAAGCATCGCGCAGGGAGGGGGCTCCCTGCGGGCTTCCCTGAGACCCCCGGAGCAACGCGATGTGATCGCGTTGCTGTGAAGGTCTCTTACCTCTCCTCCCTGCAGCAGGCCCGGATCCAAAATGGCCGCTCAGAGCAGGCGCTTGGTAAGCCTGCAGCGCTGGAACTCAGATCGGTGATCTGACAGAGTGCTGTGCAAACTGTCAGATCACTGATCTGTGATGTCCCCCCTGGGACAAAGTAAAAAAGTTAGAAAAAAAATTTCCACATGTGTAAAAAAAATAGAAAAAATAAATTCCTCAATAAAGAAAAAAAATATTTTTTTTTTCCCATAAAAACATTTCTTTATCTAAATAAAAAAAAATCAAACAATAAAAGTACACATATTTAGTATCGCCGTGTCCGTAACGACCCCACCTATAAAACTATATCACTAGTTAACCCCTTCAGTGAAGACCGTAAAAAAAAAAAACGAGGCAAAAAACGCTTTATTCTCATACCGCCAAACAAAAAGTGGAATAACACGCGATCAAAAAGACGGATATAAATAACCATGGTACCGCTGAAAACATCATCTTCTCCCGCAAAAAACGAGCCACCAAACAGCATCATCAGCGTAAAAATAAAAAAGTTATAGTCCTCAGAATAAAGCAATGCAAAAATAATTATTTTTTCTATAAAATAGTTTTTATCGTATAAAAGCGCCAAAACATAAAAAAACATATAAATGAGGTATCGCTGTAATCGTACTGACCCGAAGACTAAAACTGCTTTATCCATTTTACCAAACGCGACATGGTATAAACGCCTCCCCCAAAAGAAATTCATGAATAGCTGGTTTTTAGTCATTCTGCCTCACAAAAATCGGAATAAAAAGCGATCAAAAAATGTCACGTGCCCAAAAATGTTACCAATAAAAACGTCAACTCGTCCCGCAAAAAACAAGACCTGACATGACTCTGTGGACTCAAATATGGAAAAATTATAGCTCTCAAAATGTGGTAACGCAAAAAATATTTTTTGCAATAAAAAGCATCTTTCAGTGTGTGACGGCTGCCAATCATAAAAATCCGCTAAAAAAACAGCTATAAAAGTAAATCAAACCCCCTTCATCACCCCCTTAGTTAGGGAAAAAATAAAAAATTTAAAAAATGTATTTATTTCCATTTTCCCATTAGGGTTAGGGTTAGGGCTAGGGTTAGGGTTAGGGCTAGGGTTAGGGCTAGGGTTAGGGCTAGGGTTAAGGCTACAGTTAGCGTTGGGGCTAAAGTTAGGGTTAGGGTTGGGGCTAAAGTTAGGTTTAGGGTTTGGATTACATTTACGGTTGGGAATAGGGTTAGGATTAGGGTTAGGGGTGTGTCTGGGTTAGAGGTGTGGTTAGGGTTACCATAGGGATTAGGGTTAGGGGTGTGTTTGGATTAGAGTTTCAGTTATAATTGGGGGGTTTCCACTGTTTAGGCACATCAGGGGCTCTCCAAACGCGACATGGCGTCCGATCTCAATTCCAGCCAATTCTGCGTTGAAAAAGTAAAACAGTGCTCCTTCCCTTCCGAGCTCTCCAGTGCGCCCATACAGGGGTTTAGCCCAACATATGGGGTATGAGCATACTCAGGACACATTGCAGAACAACTTTTGGGGTCCAATTTCTCCTGCTACCCTTGGGAAAATACAAAACTGGGGGTTTAAAAAAATTATTTTTGTGGAAAAAAAAATATTTTTTATTTGCACGGCTCTGCGTTATAAACTGTAGTGAAACACTTGGGGGTTCAAAGCTCTCACAACACATCTAGATGATTTCCTTAGGGGGTCTACTTTCCAAAATGTTGTCGCTTATGGGGGGTTTCTGCTGTTTAGGTACATTAGGGGCTCTGCAAACGCAATGTGATGCCTGCAGACCATTCCATCTAAGTCTGCATTCCAAATGGTGCTCCTTCCCTTCCGAGCCCTCCCATGCGCCCAAACGGTGGTTCCCCCCCACATATGGGGTATCAGCGTACTCAAGACAAATTGGACAACTTTTGGGGTCCAATTTCTCCTGTTACCCTTGGGAAAATACAAAACTGTGGGCTAAAAAATAATTTTTTGGGGAAAATTTTTACTTTTTTATTTTCACGGCTCTGCGTTATAAACTGTAGTGAAACACTTGGTGGTTCAAAGTTCTCACAACACAACTAGATAAGTTCCTTGGGGGGTCTAGTTTCCAATATTGGGTCACTTGTGGGGGGTTTCTACTGTTTAGGTACATTAGGGGCTCTGCAAACGCAATGTGACGCCTGCAGACCAATCCATCTAAGTCTGCATTCCAAATGATGCTCCTTCCCTTCTGAGCTCTGCCATGCGCTCAAACGGTGGTTCCCCCCCACATATCAGGTATCAACATACTCAGGACAAATTGAACAACAATATTTAGGGTCCAATTTCTCCTGTTACCCTTGGAAAAATACAAAACTGGGGGCTAAAAAATAATTTTTGCGGAAAAAAAAATATTTTTTATTTTCAATGCTCTGCGTTATAAACTGTAGTGAAACACTTGGGGGTTCAAAGCTCTCAGAACACATCTAGATGAGTTCCTTAGGGGGGCTACTTTCCAAAATGGTGTCACTTTTGGGGGGTTTCTACTGTTTAGGTACATTAGGGGCTCTGCAAACGCAATGTGACGCCTGCAGACCATTTCATCTAAGTCAGCATTCCAAATGGCACTCCATCCCTTCCGAGTCCTCCCATGCGCCCAAACGGTAGTTCCCCCCCACATTTGGGGTATCAGCGTACTCAGGACAAATTGTACAACAACTTTTGGGGTCCAATTTCTCCTGTTGCCCTCGGAAAAATACAAAACGGGGGGCTAAAAAATTATTTTTGTGGGAAAAAAGTTTTGTTTTAATTTTTACGGCTCTGCATTATAAACTTCTGTGAAGCACTTGGTGGGTCAAAATGCTCACCACACCTCTACATAAATTCTTTAGGGGGTCTACTTTCCAAAATGGTGTCACTTGTGGGGGGTTTCAATGTTTAGGCACATCAGTGGCTCTCCAAACGCAACATGGCATCCCATCTCAATTCCTGTCAATTTTGCATTGAAAAGTCAAACGGCGCTCCTTCCCTTCCGAGCTCTCCCATGCGCCCAAACAGTGGTTTACCCCCACATATGGGGTATCAGCGTACTCAGGACAAATTGTACAACAACTTTTGGGGTCCAATTTCTTCTCTTACCCTTGGGAAAATAAAAAATTGGGGGCGAAAATATTATTTTTGTGAAAAAATATGATTTTCTATTTTTACGGTTCTGCATTATAAACTTCTGTGAAGCACTTGGTGGGTCAAAGTGCTCACCACACCTCTAGATAGGTCCCTTGGGGGGTCTACTTTCCAAAATGGTGTCACTTGTGGGGGGTTTCAATGTTTAGGCACATCAGTGGCTCTCCAAACGCAACATGGCATCCCATCTCAATTCCTGTCAATTTTGCATTGAAAAGTCAAACGGCGCTCCTTCCCTTCTGAGCTCTCCCATGCGCCCAAACAGTGGTTTATCCCCACATATGGGGTATCGGCGTACTCAGGACAAATTTTACAACATCTTTTGGGGTCCAGTTTCTCCTGTTACCCTTGGTAAAATAAAACAAATTGGAGCTGAATTAAATTTTTTGTGAAAAAAAGTTAAATGTTCATTTTTATTTAAACATTCCAAAAATTCCTGTGAAACACCTGAAGGGTTAATAAACTTCTTGAATGTGGTTTTGAGCACCTTGAGGGGTGCAATTTTTAGAATGGTGTCACACTTGGGTATTTTCTATCATATAGACCCCTCAAAATGACTTCAAATGAGATGTGGTCCCTAAAAAAAATGGTGTTGTAAAAATGAGAAATTGCTGGTCAACTTTTAACCCTTATAACTCCCTAACAAAAAACTATTTTGGTTTCAAAATTGTGCTGATGTAAAGTAGACATGTGGGAAATGTTACTTATTAAGTATTTTGTGTGACATATCTCTGTGATTTAATTGCATAAAAATTCAAAGTTGGAAAATTGCGAAATTTTCACAATTTTCACCAAATTTCAGGTAATATCAAATAAATTTTACCACTGTCATGAAGTACAATATGTCACGAGAAAACAGTGTTAGAATCACCAGGATCCATTGAAGCGTTCCAGAGTTATAATCTCATAAAGGGACAGTGGTCAGAATTGTAAAAATTGGCCTGGTCATTAACGTGCAAACCACCCTTGGGGGTGAAGGGGTTAAGCAGCGTTGGTCACCCCTGACCACAGGTGGCATCATGAACTTTTATTTTTCATTCATTCTTTTATTATTCAACTAACCCCTTTAAAGACGGTCCCTTTACAGTAATATGGGCACCCAGGGCCACGGACTGTGTCGCCGCCGCCGTGACACATCCCTTTAAGTACCGGAGCCAGTACCGAGTACTCCACGGCCCTGGTGGGCGTTCCACATAGCAGGACTGGGATGAGGGGACAATGCATACCCAGCTTATACTTGATTCAATAAGTTTACCCAGTTTTCCGTGGCAAAAGTAGCTGTCTCAGCTTATACTCGGGTCGGCTTATACTCAAGTATATACGGTAATTCATCTAATATAATAATCGCCAGTTGGGACTTCCGGCTGCTGTCCCCGAATCCCATAAGGCACCGCGGCAGTGTCACTTGTGCAGGCGCAGTTCGTGGTCGCAAGTGACATAAACGTCTCTGCTATTCCCACGCAGGCGCAGTAACAGTCACAACTGCGCGCTCTACCTGTGCAGTTTGTTAATTTCACCGCACTCCCGATGCGATAGCATCGGGCCTATTTCTAGTATAGTATAAGGCTCTGTTTATATCTTTGTCTCAGTTTCCCTTTATAATAGCTACAGCACAGTGCCAAATCCGTCATTCAGGTACGGACTGGGGATGAAATTCAACCCTGGCATTTGAAATCACACAGGCCCATGGTGTCAGCGTCCCCAATAACCAGATGGGATATATTACTAAGATTACCCTGGATGGAGGAAAGGAAGATTTACTACAAGACCAATATTTCTAATGATACCCACGGCATGCTGAGGTAAGTGACGGAGTGATCGGCTTTGTGCTCCGTCACAACTGTTAACAGTATGGATGTCTTGAAAACATTGATTCTGTTAACAATGTAGCACACAAGGCAGCCCACAACCAGACAGGCCCTTCTGGCATTTGCCAGAATTGCCAAATGGCCAGTCCGGCCCTGCTGTCATATGACAACTACCAGCCATGCCCAACAGAACCCATTGACTCGTAGTGGAGTCCATCAGGTTCTGCCAAGATGCTCATTGTTTCCATGTGGAAAAAATCTAATTGAATGTAAATGAGGCCCTAGACACAGGTGAGGACAGGGCTGTAGGTTCATAAAGCAGACGTATCCCTGGCACAGTACCGAGGGTGTTTTTACATATAGAGGGAGACATGAAATGACAGAACAATCTGACTCTTAGATCAGGAATTAGTAATCTTTGGCACGCCATCTTTTTTGAAACTACAACTCCCAGCGTTCCCTTATAGCCATAGTCACTTACTCTATGTAAATGCAAATAAGTATTAAATACGGCTTAAAGTGGAAAAGGGAATGCATTACTGCTTTTGGGTCGTTTTGGACATGGCATTTCTAGTGAAAAAAGACAAACCTGCGCTTCTTGCGAGTTTTACTGACTTTTTTTCCAATCATACAGCCAAATGATACCTAAAAGTCGTTATTAAAAAGTAAATGCAGCTTAGGACACAAAATGGCCGTGATTTAAATATATATTTTTTTAACAAAGCACGCTCTAGTTATGACATTTTTCCTATAGACTAATCAATAGGAAATGAAAAATACTGGAGGAAAAAAACTCCTAGAGTTAGATAAGAGATATAATTTTAAAAAACCTGTAAGAGAGCAGCTGAAGCACTTTTAGGCTAAGTTCCCATGATGAGCGTTTGGTGAGTTTTTGATGTTGCATATTTTCTGCACCATTTCTGTTCACACAGGGCGTTTTTGCTGCTTTTTTTCTGCTTTTTTTCTGCAGCTAAACCTGATTTCTTGGCAGGAAAGAAGCTGCGGCAAAAACGCATTTTGTCTGTCACATGTACAATTAGTGTGTGTGCAGCGTACTGTGCATGCATTTAATTATTAAAAGATTATTTTTCTGAAAAAAATGGCATGGGCTACCGTATAATTTTCTCAACCAGCAGAGGGAAAGCTGACAGCTGGGGGCCGATTTTTATAACCTGGGAAGGGGGTAATACCCATGGAGCTTCCCAGGCTATTAATATCAGCTTACAGCTGTATACTTAGCCTTTACTGGCTATTAAAATGGGGACCCCCCAAAAAATGATGTATGGTCTCCCTATAATTAGTAACCAGCAAAGGCTATGCAGACATCTGTGGGCTGATATTAATAGCCTAGGAAGGGGCAATGGATATTGCTACCCAGGCTAAAAAGTTCAGCTCTTAGCACCCCAGGAATGGCACATCTAATTCTGGCACTTAGCCTTGCTCTTCCCACTTGCTCTGTAGTGGTGGCAAATGGGGTGATAGTTGGGGGGGGGGGTTGATGTCACCTTTGTATTGTCAGGTGACATCAAACCCCGAGGTTAGTAATGGAGAGGTGTCTATAAGATGCCCTCATTGCTAACCCCATAGTCATATTGTATAAAAACACTCACACTCAGAATAAAGTCATTTACCGTATATACTCGAGTATAAGCCGAGATTTTCAGCCCAAATTTTTGGGCTGAAAGTGCCCCTCTCGGCTTATACTCGAGTCATGATCGGTGGTGGGGTCGGCGGGTGAGGACTGTCATATACTCACCTAGTTCCGGCGTTCCTGGCGCTCCCCCTGCCCGTCCCACGGTCTCCAGGTGCCGCAGCTCTTCCCCTGAGCGGTCACGTGGGACCGCTCATTAGAGAAATGAATATGGACGCCACTCCCATAGGGGTGGAGCCGCCTATTCATTTCTCTAATGAAGCGGTGCTGGTGACCGCTGATAGAGGAAGAGGCTGCGGCACCGAAGACCAGCTGTCCGGGGGAAGGAGCGGGACGCCGGGAGCAGGTAAGTATGTCATATTTACCTTCCCTCGTTCCACACGCCGGGCGCCGCTCTGTCTTCCCGGCGTCTCTCTCTCCGCACTGACTGTGCAGGTCAGAGGGCGCGATGACGCTTATAGTGTGCGTGGCGCCCTCTGCCTGATCAGTCAGTGCGGAGAGACGCCGGGACGGGACGCTGAGGAGCTGCAAGCAAGAGAGGTGAGTATGTGTTTTATTATTTTTATTGCAGCAGCAGCAGCAATGGCACAGATTTATGTGGAGTATCTATGGGGCAATGGTGCAGAGCACTATATGGCACAGCTATGGGGCAACGGTGCAGAGCACTATATATATGGCACAGCTATGGGGCAACTGTGCAGAGCACTATATGGCACAGCTATGGGGCAACGGTGCAGAGCATTATATATATGGCACAGCTATGGGGCAACGGTGCAGAGCACTATATATATGGCACAGCTATGGGGCAATGGTGCAGAGCATTATATATATGGCACAGCTATGGGGCAACGGTGCAGAGCATTATATATATGGCACAGCTATGGGGCAACGGTGCAGAGCATTATATATATGGCACAGCTATGGGGCAACGGTGCAGAGCACTATATGGCACAGCTATGGGGCAACGGTGCAGAGCATTATATATATGGCACAGCTATGGGGCAACAGTGCAGAGCATTATATATATGGCACAGCTATGGGGCAACGGCAGCAGCAGCAATGGCACAGATTTATGTGGAGTATCTATGGGGCAACGGTGCAGAGCACTATATGGCACAGCTATGGGGCAACGGTGCAGAGCACTATATATATGGCACAGCTATGGGGCAACTGTGCAGAGCACTATATGGCACAGCTATGGGGCAACGGTGCAGAGCATTATATATATGGCACAGCTATGGGGCAACGGTGCAGAGCACTATATATATGGCACAGCTATGGGGCAATGGTGCAGAGCATTATATATATGGCACAGCTATGGGGCAACGGTGCAGAGCATTATATATATGGCACAGCTATGGGGCAACGGTGCAGAGCATTATATATATGGCACAGCTATGGGGCAACGGTGCAGAGCACTATATGGCACAGCTATGGGGCAACGGTGCAGAGCATTATATATATGGCACAGCTATGGGGCAACAGTGCAGAGCATTATATATATGGCACAGCTATGGGGCAACGGTGCAGAGCACTATATGGCACAGCTATGGGGCAACGGTGCAGAGCATTATATATATGGCACAGCTATGGGGCAACGGTGCAGAGCACTATATGGCACAGCTATGGGGCAACGGTGCAGAGCATTATATATATGGCACAGCTATGGGGCAACGGTGCAGAGCACTATATATATGGCACAGCTATGGGGCAATGGTGCAGAGCATTATATATATGGCACAGCTATGGGGCAACGGTGCAGAGCACTATATGGCACAGCTATGGGGCAACGGTGCAGAGCATTATATATATGGCACAGCTATGGGGCAATGGTGCAGAGCACTATATGGCACAGCTATGGGGCAACGGTGCAGAGCACTATATATATGGCACAGCTATGGGGCAATGGTGCAGAGCACTATATGGCACAGCTATGGGGCAACGGTGCAGAGCATTATATATATTGCACAGCTATGGGGCAATGGTGCAGAGCACTATATGGCACAGCTATGAGGCAACGGTGCAGAGCACTATATATATGGCACAGCTATGGGGCAATGGTGCAGAGCATTATATATATGGCACAGCTATGGGGCAACGGTGCAGAGCACTATATGGCACAGCTATGGGGCAACGGTGCAGAGCATTATATATATGGCACAGCTATGGGGCAACGGTGCAGAGCACTATATGGCACAGCTATGGGGCAAAGGTGCAGAGCACTATATATATGGCACAGCTATGGGGCAATTGTGCAGAGCATTATATATATGGCACAGCTATGGGGCAACGGTGCAGAGCACTATATGGCACAGCTATGGGGCAACGGTGCAGAGCATTATATATATGGCACAGCTATGGGGCAACGGTGCAGAGCACTATATATATGGCACAGCTATGGGGCAACGGTGCAGAGCACTATATGGCACAGCTATGGGGCAACGGTGCAGAGCATTATATATATGGCACAGCTATGGGGCAACGGTGCAGAGCACTATATGGCACAGCTATGGGGCAACGGTGCAGAGCACTATATATATGGCACAGCTATGGGGCAATGGTGCAGAGCATTATACAGTTAACCATATATATTTGGACAGAGACAACATTTTTCTAATTTTGGTTATAGACATTACCACAATGAATTTTAAACAAAACAATTCAGATGCAGTTGAAGTTCAGACTTTCAGCTTTCATTTGAGGGTATCCACATTAAAATTGGAGGAAGGGTTTAGGAGTTTCAGCTCCTTAACATGTGCCACCTTGTTTTTAAAGGGACCAAAAGTAATTGGACAGATTCAATAATTTTAAATAAAATGTTCATTTTTAGTATGTGGTTGAAAACTCTTTGTTGGCAATGACTGCCTGAAGTCTTGAACTCATGGACATCACCAGACACTGTATTTCCTCCTTTTTGTTGCTCTGCCAGTCCTTAACTGCAGTGGTTTTCAGCTGCTGTTTGTTTGTGGGCCTTTCTGTCTGAAGTTTAGTCTTTAACAAGTGAAATGCATGCTCAATTGGGTTGAGATCAGGTGACTGACTTGGCCATTCAAGAATATTCCACTTCTTTGCTTTAATAAACTCCTGGGTTGCTTTGGCTTTATGTTTTGGGTCATTGTCCATCTGTAGTATGAAATGACGACCAATCAGTTTGGCTGCATTTGGCTGGATCTGAGCACACCGTATGGCTCTGAATACTTCAGAATTAATTTGGCTGCTTCTGTCCTGTGTCACATCATCAATAAACACTAGTGACCCAGTGCCACTGGCAGCCATGCATGCCCAAGCCATCACACTGCCTCCGCCATGTTTTACAGATGATGTGGTATGCTTTGGATCATGAGCTGTACCACGCCTTCGCCATACTTTTCTCTTTCCATCATTCTGGTAGAGGTTGATCTTGGTTTCATCTGTCCAAAGAATGTTTTTCCAGAACTGTGCTGGCTTTTTTAGATGTTTTTTAGCAAAGTCCAGTCTAGCCTTTTTATTCTTGACACTTATGAGTGGCTTGCACCGTGCAGTGAACTGTTGTGAATTTGGATTCTGGGCTCCCCCGGTGGCTACTGGTGGAATTGAACTTGTGACATCATCTTCCCTGTTCACCTGTTCTGATTAGATCTGGGTGTCGCTATATAACCTGGCTTCTCTGTTAGATGCTTGCCGGTCAACAATGTTATCAGAAGCCTCTCTGTGCTTGTTCCTGCTCCCAGACATCTACTAGATAAGTTGGACATTCGTCCATGTTTTGTTTTTGTATTTTGGTTCCAGTTCACAGCTGCAGTTTCGTTACTGTGTCTGGAAAGCTCTTGTTGATCAGGAATTGCCACTCTGGTATTATGAGTTAATGCCAGAGTCCTAAAGTAATTTCTGGATGTGTTTTGTTAGGGTTTTCTACTGACCATGAAAGTATGCTTTCTGTCTTCTGCTATCTAGAAAGCGGACCTCAAATTTGCTAAAACTATTTTCCTGCTGCGTTTGTTGTTTCATCTCATATCACCGCCAGTATATGTGGGGGGCTTCTGTCTCCTTTTTTTTGGGCATTTCTCTAGAGGTGAGTCAGGTCTTATATTTCCCTCTGCTAGCATTATTTAGTTCTCCGGCCGGCGCTGGGCATATAGGGATAAAAAGTAGGACATGCTACCTGGCTACTTCTAGATGATGCGGTAGGTTTAGTTCATGGTCAGTATAGTTACATCTTCCAAGAGCTTGTTCCTATAGAGGCTTATGCTAGTTCTCTGGCCATGGAGATCATGACAGTTTGACCGGCCCACTAAAGGGTTAAAATCCTTGGCTGAGAAAGGAGAGAAATAAGAAGTCTGCTGAGAGTTTTTTTTTTTTTTTTTTTTTTTTTCTGTGCTCTTAATTGGATCACTTGCCAGTCTGTCTATGCTGCAGTCTTTCTTTTTTTTCTCTCTCCTTATAATCTTTGAATGGCTTTGTGTTCACCTGTTAATAATGGATCTTCAGAGTGTAACTGCAGGTTTGAATAATCTCACCACGAAAGTACAAAATTTGCAAGATTTTATTATTCATGCTCCGGTATCTGAGCCGAGAATTCCTTTGCCGGAATTCTTCTCAGGGAATAGATCTAGCTTTCAGAATTTTAGAAATAATTGTAAGCTATTTTTGTCCCTGAAATCTCGTTCTGCTGGAGACCCTGCACAGCAGGTTGGGATTGTGATTTCCTTGCTCCGCGGCGACCCTCAAGACTGGGCTTTTGCATTGGCACCAGGGGATCCTGCGTTGCGCAATGTGGATGCGTTTTTTTTGGCCTTGGGCTTGCTGTATGAGGAACCTCATTTGGAACTTCAGGCAGAAAAAACTTTGATGTCCCTATCGCAGGGGCAAGATGAAGCTGAAATTTACTGCCAAAGATTCCGTAAATGGTCTGTGCTTACTCAGTGGAATGAGTGTGCCTTGGCGGCTACTTTCAGAGAGGGTCTCTCTGATGCCATTAAGGATGTTATGGTGGGGTTCCCTGTGCCTGCGGGTCTGAATGAGTCCATGACAATGGCCATTCAGATCGATAGGCGTCTGCGGGAGCGCAAACCAGTGCACCATCTGGCGGTGTCCACTGAGAAGACGCCAGAAAGCATGCAGTGTGATAGAATTCTGTCCAGAAGCGAGCGGCAGAATTTTAGACGGAAAAATGGGTTGTGTTTCTATTGTGGGGATTCTACTCATGTTATATCAGCATGCTCTAAACGTACTAAAAAGCTTGATAAATCTGTTTCCATTGGCACTTTACAGTCTAAATTTATTTTGTCTGTGACCCTGATTTGCTCTTTGTCATCTATTACTACTGACGCCTATATCGACTCTGGCGCCGCTTTGAGTCTTATGGATTGGTCCTTTGCCAATCGTTGTGGGTATGATTTAGAGCCTTTGGAAACTCTTATTCCTCTGAAGGGGATTGACTCCACCCCATTGGCTAATAATAAACCACAATACTGGACACAAGTGACTATGTGTATTAATCCGGATCACCAGGAGACTATTCGTTTTCTAGTGCTGTATAATCTACATGAGGATTTGGTGCTGGGATTGCCATGGCTGCAGTCTCACAACCCAGTCCTTGACTGGAGAGCTATGTCTGTGTTGAGCTGGGGATGTAAGGGGACTCATGGGGACGTACCTTTGGTGTCCATTTCATCATCTATCCCCTCTGAAATCCCTGAGTTCCTGTCTGACTATCGTGACGTCTTTGAAGAACCCAAGCTGGGTTCACTACCTCCGCACCGTGAGTGCGATTGTGCTATAGATTTAATTCCGGGTAGTAAATACCCAAAGGGTCGTTTATTTAATCTGTCTGTGCCTGAACATACTGCTATGCGAGAATATATAAAGGAGTCCTTGGAAAAGGGACATATTCGTCCATCGTCATCTCCCTTAGGAGCCGGTTTTTTCTTTGTGTCAAAAAAAGACGGCTCTTTGAGACCATGTATCGATTATCGGCTTTTGAATAAAATCACTGTAAAATATCAATACCCATTGCCGTTGCTGACTGATTTGTTTGCTCGCATAAAGGGGGCCAAGTGGTTCTCTAAGATTGATCTCCGTGGGGCGTATAATTTGGTGCGGATCAGGCAGGGGGATGAGTGGAAAACCGCATTTAATACGCCCGAGGGCCACTTTGAGTATTTGGTGATGCCTTTTGGTCTTTCTAATGCCCCTTCAGTCTTCCAGTCCTTTATGCATGATATTTTCCGCGATTTTTTGGATAAATTTATGATAGTGTATCTGGATGATATTCTGATTTTTTCGGATGACTGGGACTCTCATGTCCGGCAAGTTAAGAGGGTTTTTCAGGTTTTGCGGTCTAATTCTCTGTGTGTCAAGGGTTCTAAGTGCGTTTTTGGGGTTCAGAGAATTTCCTTTTTGGGATATATTTTTTCTCCCTCTTCCATTGAGATGGATCTTGTCAAGGTTCAAGCTATTTGTGATTGGACGCAGCCCTCTTCTCTTAAAAGTCTTCAGAAATTTTTGGGCTTTGCCAACTTTTATCGTCGATTTATTTCTGGTTTTTCGGATGTCGTTAAGCCATTGACCGATTTGACTAGACAGGGTGCTGATGTTGCTAATTGGTCCCCTGATGCTGTGGAGGCCTTTCAGGAGCTTAAGCGCTGTTTTTCTTCTGCCCCTGTGTTGCGTCAGCCTGATGTGACTCTTCCTTTTCAGGTTGAGGTCGACGCTTCTGAGATCGGAGCTGGGGCAGTGTTGTCGCAGAAAAGTTCTGACTGCGCCGTGATGAGGCCTTGTGCCTTATTTTCCCGTAAATTTTCGCCCGCTGAGCGGAATTATGATGTTGGGAATCGGGAGCTTTTGGCCATGAAGTGGGCGTTTGAGGAGTGGCACCATTGGCTCGAGGGGGCCAGACATCAGGTGGTGGTATTGACTGACCACAAAAATTTGATTTATCTTGAGACCGCCAGGCGCCTGAATCCTAGACAGGCGCGCTGGTCATTATTTTTTTCTCGGTTTAATTTTGTGGTATCGTACCTACCAGGTTCTAAGAATGTTAAGGCGGATGCCCTTTCTAGGAGTTTTGAGCCTGATTCACCTGGCAACTCTGACCCCACAGGTATTCTTAAGGAGGGAGTTATCTTGTCAGCCGTTTCTCCAGACCTGCGGCGGGCCTTGCAGGAGTTTCAGGCGGATAGACCGGATCGTTGTCCGCCTGATAGGCTGTTTGTTCCTGATGATTGGACCAGTAAAGTCATCTCTGAGGTGCATTCTTCTGCGTTGGCAGGTCATCCTGGAATTTTTGGTACCAGGGATTTGGTGGCAAGATCCTTCTGGTGGCCTTCCCTGTCACGAGATGTGCGAGGCTTTGTGCAGTCTTGTGACGTTTGTGCTCGGGCCAAGCCTTGTTGTTCTCGGGCTAGTGGATTATTGTTGCCCTTGCCTATTCCTAAGAGGCCTTGGACACACATCTCGATGGATTTTATTTCAGATCTGCCTGTTTCTCAGAAGATGTCTGTCATCTGGGTGGTGTGTGACCGTTTTTCTAAGATGGTTCATTTGGTTCCCCTGCCCAAATTGCCTTCTTCTTCCGAGTTGGTGCCCCTGTTTTTTCAAAATGTTGTTCGTTTGCATGGTATTCCTGAGAATATCGTTTCTGACAGAGGAACCCAATTTGTGTCTAGATTTTGGCGGGCATTTTGTGCTAGGATGGGCATAGATTTGTCTTTTTCGTCTGCTTTTCACCCTCAGACTAATGGCCAGACCGAGCGGACTAATCAGACCCTGGAGACATATCTGAGGTGTTTTGTGTCTGCTGACCAGGATGATTGGGTTGCTTTTTTGCCATTGGCGGAGTTCGCCCTCAATAATCGGGCCAGCTCTGCCACCTTGGTTTCCCCGTTTTTCTGTAATTCGGGGTTCCATCCTCGATTTTCCTCCGGTCAGATGGAATCCTCGGATTGTCCTGGAGTGGATGCGGTGGTGGAGAGATTGCATCATATCTGGGGGCAGGTGATGGACAATTTAAAGTTGTCCCAGGAGAAGACTCAGCTTTTTGCCAACCGTCACCGTCGTGTTGGTCCTCGGCTTTGTGTTGGAGATTTGGTGTGGTTGTCTTCTCGTTTTGTCCCTATGAGGGTCTCATCTCCTAAGTTTAAGCCTCGGTTCATCGGTCCGTATAAAATATTGGAGATTCTTAACCCTGTTTCCTTCCGTTTGGACCTCCCTGCATCCTTTTCTATTCATAACGTTTTTCATCGGTCGTTATTGCGCAGGTATGAGGCACCGGTTGTGCCTTCCGTTGAGCCTCCTGCTCCGGTGTTGGTTGAGGGTGAGTTGGAGTACGTTGTGGAAAAAATCCTGGACTCCCGTGTTTCCAGACGGAGACTCCAGTATCTGGTCAAGTGGAAGGGATATGGCCAGGAGGATAATTCTTGGGTCACTGCATCTGATGTTCATGCCTCTGATCTGGTTCGTGCCTTTCATAGGGCCCATCCTGATCGCCCTGGTGGTTCTGGTGAGGGTTCGGTGCCCCCTCCTTGAGGGGGGGGTACTGTTGTGAATTTGGATTCTGGGCTCCCCCGGTGGCTACTGGTGGAATTGAACTTGTGACATCATCTTCCCTGTTCACCTGTTCTGATTAGATCTGGGTGTCGCTATATAACCTGGCTTCTCTGTTAGATGCTTGCCGGTCAACAATGTTATCAGAAGCCTCTCTGTGCTTGTTCCTGCTCCCAGACATCTACTAGATAAGTTGGACATTCGTCCATGTTTTGTTTTTGTATTTTGGTTCCAGTTCACAGCTGCAGTTTCGTTACTGTGTCTGGAAAGCTCTTGTTGATCAGGAATTGCCACTCTGGTATTATGAGTTAATGCCAGAGTCCTAAAGTAATTTCTGGATGTGTTTTGTTAGGGTTTTCTACTGACCATGAAAGTATGCTTTCTGTCTTCTGCTATCTAGAAAGCGGACCTCAAATTTGCTAAAACTATTTTCCTGCTGCGTTTGTTGTTTCATCTCATATCACCGCCAGTATATGTGGGGGGCTTCTGTCTCCTTTTTTTTGGGCATTTCTCTAGAGGTGAGTCAGGTCTTATATTTCCCTCTGCTAGCATTATTTAGTTCTCCGGCCGGCGCTGGGCATATAGGGATAAAAAGTAGGACATGCTACCTGGCTACTTCTAGATGATGCGGTAGGTTTAGTTCATGGTCAGTATAGTTACATCTTCCAAGAGCTTGTTCCTATAGAGGCTTATGCTAGTTCTCTGGCCATGGAGATCATGACAGTGAACCCTCTGTATTTACTTTCATGCAGTCTTCTCTTTATGGTAGATTTGGATATTGATACGCCGACCTCCTGGAGAGTGTTGTTCACTTGGTTGGCTGTTGTGAAGGGGTTTCTCTTCACCATGGAGATTATTCTGCGATCATCCACCACTGTTGTCTTCCATGGGCTCCCAGGTCTTTTTGCATTGATGAGATCACCAGTGCTTTTTTCTTTCTCAGGATGTACCAAACTGTAGATTTTGCCACTCCTAATATTGTAGCAATTTCTCGGATAGGTTTTTTCTGTTTTCGCAGCTTAAGGATGACTTGTTTTACCTGCATGGAGAGCTCCTTTGACCGCATGTTAACTTCACAGCAAAACCTTCCAAATGCAAGCACCACACCTCAAATCAACTCCAGGCCTTTTACCTGCTTAATTGAGAATGACATAATGAAGGGATTGCCCACACCTGTCCATGAAATAGCCTTGGAGTCAATTGTCCAATTACTTTTGGTCCTTTTAAAAACAGGATGGCACATGTTAAGGAGCTGAAACTCCTAAACCCTTCATCCAATTTTAATGTGGATACCCTCAAATGAAAGCTGAAAGTCTGAACGTCAACTGCATCTGAATTGTTTTGTTTAAAATTCATTGTGGTAATGTCTATAACCAAAATTAGAAAAATGTTGTCTCTGTCCAAATATATATGGACCTAACTGTATATATGGCACAGCTATGGGGCAACGGTGCAGAGCACTATATGGCACAGCTATGGGGCAACAGTGCAGAGCACTATATGGCACAGCTATGGGGCAACGGTGCAGAGCACTATATGGCACAGCTATGGGGCAACTGTTGTGAAATTGGATTTTGGGCTCCCCCGGTGGCCACTGGTGGAATTGAACTGGTGTGCATCATCCTCTCTGTTCACCTGTTTCCATCAGGATGTGGGAGTCGCTATTTAGCCTTGCTCCTCTGTCACTTCCATGCCGGTCAACATTGTAATCAGAAGCCTTTCTGTGCATGTTCCTGCTGCTAGACAACTCCCAGCTAAGTTGGACTTAGTCCTTGTTTGTTTTTGCATTTTGTTCCAGTTCACAGCTGTAGTTTCGTTTCTGTGTCTGGAAAGCTCTTGTGATCTGAAATTGCCACTCTGATGTTATGAGTTAATACTAGAGTCTTAAAGTAATTTCAGGATGGTATTTTGATAGGGTTTTCAGCTGACCATGAAAGTGCCCTTTCTGTCTTCCTGCTATCTAGTAAGCGGACCTCAATTTTGCTAAACCTATTTTCATACTACGTTTGTCATTTCATCTAAAATCACCGCCAATATTTGTGGGGGCCTCTGTCTGCCTTTCGGGGAAATTTCTCTAGAGGTGAGCCAGGACTATATTTTCCTCTGCCAGGATTAGTTAGTCCTCCGGCCGGCGCTGGGCGTCTAGGGATAAAACGCAGGCTACGCTACCCGGCTACTGTTAGTTGTGCGGCAGGTTTAGTTCATGGTCAGTTTAGTTTCCATCCTTCCAAGAGCTAGTTCTTATGTTTGCTGGGCTATGTTCTCTTGCCATTGAGAACCATAACAGTTTGACCGGCCTAAAAGGGTTAAATTAATTGACAGAGAAAGGAGAGAAAAGAGAAGTCTGCTGAAGATTTTTTTTTTTTTTTTTTTTCTCAGTTCTGAGTGTGCTTGTAATTGAATCTCTTGCAAGTCTCCTATATTGCAGCCTTTCTCTCTCTCTCTCCTTCTAATCCTGGAATGGCTCTGTGTTCACCTGTTTAAAATGGATATTCAGAGTTTAGCTGCAGGTTTGAATAATCTCACCACGAAAGTTCAAAACTTACAAGATTTTGTTGTTCATGTTCCTATATCTGAACCTAGAATTCCTTTGCCTGAATTTTTCTCGGGGAATAGATCTTGCTTTCAAAATTTCAAAAATAATTGCAAGTTGTTTTTGTCCCTGAAATCTCGCTCTGCTGGAGATCCTGCTCAGCAGGTCAGGATTGTGATTTCTTTGCTCCGGGGCGACCCTCAGGATTGGGCTTTTGCATTGGCTCCAGGGGATCCTGCGTTGCTCAATGTGGATGCGTTTTTTCTGGCCTTGGGGTTGCTTTATGAGGAACCTCAGTTAGAACTTCAGGCGGAAAAGGCCTTGATGTCCCTATCTCAGGGGCAAGACGAAGCTGAAATATACTGCCAGAAATTCCGTAAATGGGCTGTGCTTACTCAGTGGAATGAGTGCGCCCTGGCGGCGAATTTCAGAGAGGGTCTCTCTGATGCCATTAAGGATGTTATGGTGGGGTTCCCTGTGCCTGCGGGTCTGAATGAGTCCATGACAATGGCTATCCAGATCGATAGGCGTCTGCGGGAGCGCAAACCTGTGCACCATTTGGCGGTGTCTACTGAGAAGACGCCAGAGAATATGCAATGTGATAGAATTCTGTCCAGAAGTGAACGGCAGAATTTTAGACGAAAAAATGGGTTGTGCTTCTATTGCGGTGATTCAACTCATGTTATATCAGCATGCTCTAAGCGTACTAAGAAGCTTGATAAGTCTGTTTCAATTGGCACTTTACAGTCTAAGTTTATTCTATCTGTGACCCTGATTTGTTCTTTATCATCTAATACCGCGGATGCCTATGTCGACTCTGGCGCCGCTTTGAGTCTTATGGATTGGTCCTTTGCCAAACGCTGTGGGTATGATTTGGAGCCTCTTGAAACTCCTATACCCCTGAAGGGGATTGACTCCACCCCATTGGCTAGCAATAAACCACAATACTGGACACAAGTAACTATGCGGATTAATCCGGATCACCAGGAGATTATTCGCTTTCTTGTGCTGTATAACCTACATGATGTGTTGGTGCTTGGATTGCCATGGCTGCAATCTCATAACCCAGTCCTTGACTGGAAAGCTATGTCTGTGTTAAGCTGGGGATGTAAGGGGACGCATGGGGACGTACCTGTGGTTTCCATTTCATCATCTATTCCCTCTGAGATTCCTGAATTCTTGACTGAATATCGTGACGTTTTTGAAGAACCTAAACTTGGTTCATTACCTCCGCACCGGGAGTGCGATTGTGCCATAGATTTGATTCCGGGTAGTAAATACCCTAAGGGTCGTTTATTTAATCTGTCTGTGCCTGAACATGCTGCTATGCGAGAATATATAAAGGAGTCCTTGGAAAAGGGACATATTCGTCCTTCGTCATCTCCCTTAGGAGCCGGTTTTTTCTTTGTGGCTAAGAAAGATGGCTCTTTGAGGCCGTGCATTGATTATCGGCTTTTGAATAAAATCACGGTTAAATATCAATATCCGTTGCCACTGCTGACTGATTTGTTTGCTCGCATAAAGGGGGCCAAGTGGTTCTGTAAGATAGATCTTCGTGGGGCGTATAATTTGGTGCGAATTAAGCAGGGGGATTGGTGGAAAACCGCATTTAATATGCCCGAGGGCCACTTTGAGTATTTGGTGATGCCTTTTGGTCTTTCAAATGCCCCTTCAGTCTTTCAGTCCTTTATGCATGACATTTTCCGTGATTATTTGGATAAATTTATGATTGTGTATCTGGATGATATTTTGATTTTTTCGGATGACTGGGACTCTCATGTCCAGCAGGTCAGGAGGGTTTTTCAGGTTTTGCGGTCTAATTCCTTGTGTGTGAAGGGTTCTAAGTGCGTTTTTGGGGTTCAAAAGATTTCCTTTTTGGGATATATTTTTTCCCCCTCTTCCATCGAGATGGATCCTGTCAAGGTTCAGGCTATTTGTGATTGGACGCAACCCTCTTCTCTTAAGAGTCTTCAGAAATTTTTGGGCTTTGCTAACTTTTATCGTCGATTTATTGCTGGTTTTTCTGATGTTGTTAAACCATTGACTGATTTGACTAAGAAGGGTGCTGATGTTGCTGATTGGTCCCCTGCTGCTGTGGAGGCCTTTCGGGAGCTTAAGCGCCGCTTTTCTTCCGCCCCTGTGTTGCGTCAGCCTGATGTTGCTCTTCCTTTTCAGGTTGAGGTCGACGCTTCTGAAATCGGAGCTGGGGCGGTTTTGTCGCAGAGAAGTTCCGATTGCTCCGTGATGAGACCTTGTGCTTTTTTCTCGCGTAAATTTTCGCCCGCCGAGCGGAATTATGATGTTGGGAATCGGGAGCTTTTGGCCATGAAGTGGGCTTTTGAGGAGTGGCGTCATTGGCTTGAGGGGGCTAGACATCAGGTGGTGGTATTGACTGACCACAAAAATCTAATTTATCTTGAGTCCGCCAGACGCCTGAATCCTAGACAGGCGCGCTGGTCGTTGTTTTTCTCTCGGTTTAATTTTGTGGTGTCCTACCTGCCGGGTTCTAAGAATGTTAAGGCGGATGCCCTTTCTAGGAGTTTTGAGCCTGACTCCCCTGGTAATTCTGAACCTACAGGTATCCTTAAGGATGGAGTGATATTGTCTGCCGTTTCTCCAGACCTGCGGCGGGCCTTGCAGGAGTTTCAGGCGGATAGACCTGATCGTTGCCCACCTGGTAGACTGTTTGTTCCTGATGATTGGACCAGTAAAGTCATTTCTGAGGTTCATTCTTCTGCGTTGGCAGGTCATCCTGGAATCTTTGGTACCAGGGATTTGGTGGCAAGGTCCTTCTGGTGGCCTTCCCTGTCTCGAGATGTGCGAGGCTTCGTGCAGTCTTGTGACGTTTGTGCTCGGGCCAAGCCTTGTTGTTCTCGGGCTAGTGGATTGTTGTTGCCTTTGCCTATCCCGAAGAGGCCCTGGACGCACATCTCGATGGATTTTATTTCGGATCTTCCTGTTTCTCAGAAGATGTCTGTCATCTGGGTGGTGTGTGATCGTTTCTCTAAGATGGTCCATTTGGTTCCCCTGCCTAAGTTGCCTTCTTCTTCCGAGTTGGTTCCTCTGTTTTTTCAAAATGTGGTCCGTTTGCATGGTATTCCGGAGAATATCGTTTCTGACAGAGGTACCCAATTCGTGTCTAGATTTTGGCGAGCATTCTGTGCTAGGATGGGCATAGATTTGTCTTTCTCGTCTGCTTTCCATCCTCAGACTAATGGCCAGACCGAGCGGACGAATCAGACCTTGGAGACATATTTGAGGTGTTTTGTGTCTGCAGATCAGGATGATTGGGTTGCTTTTTTGCCTTTAGCGGAGTTTGCCCTCAATAATCGGGCCAGCTCTGCCACCTTGGTGTCTCCCTTTTTCTGTAATTCGGGGTTTCATCCTCGATTTTCTTCTGGTCAGGTGGAATCTTCGGATTGTCCTGGAGTGGATGCTGTGGTGGAGAGGTTGCATCAGATTTGGGGGCAGGTAGTGGACAATTTGAAGTTGTCCCAGGAGAAGACTCAGCTTTTTGCCAACCGCCGGCGTCGGGTTGGTCCTCGGCTTTGTGTTGGGGACTTGGTGTGGTTGTCTTCTCGTTTTGTCCCTATGAGGGTTTCTTCTCCCAAGTTTAAGCCTCGGTTCATCGGCCCGTACAAGATATTGGAGATTCTTAACCCTGTGTCCTTCCGTTTGGACCTCCCTGCATCATTTTCTATTCATAATGTTTTTCATCGGTCATTATTGCGCAGGTATGAGGTACCGGTTGTGCCTTCCGTTGAGCCTCCTGCTCCGGTGTTGGTTGAGGGCGAGTTGGAGTACGTTGTGGAAAAAATCTTGGACTCCCGTGTTTCCAGACGGAAACTCCAGTATCTGGTCAAATGGAAGGGATACGGTCAGGAGGATAATTCTTGGGTGACTGCCTCTGATGTTCATGCCTCCGATTTGGTCCGTGCCTTTCATAGGGCTCATCCTGATCGCCCTGGTGGTTCTGGTGAGGGTTCGGTGCCCCCTCCTTGAGGGGGGGGTACTGTTGTGAAATTGGATTTTGGGCTCCCCCGGTGGCCACTGGTGGAATTGAACTGGTGTGCATCATCCTCTCTGTTCACCTGTTTCCATCAGGATGTGGGAGTCGCTATTTAGCCTTGCTCCTCTGTCACTTCCTTGCCGGTCAACATTGTAATCAGAAGCCTTTCTGTGCATGTTCCTGCTGCTAGACAACTCCCAGCTAAGTTGGACTTAGTCCTTGTTTGTTTTTGCATTTTGTTCCAGTTCACAGCTGTAGTTTCGTTTCTGTGTCTGGAAAGCTCTTGTGATCTGAAATTGCCACTCTGATGTTATGAGTTAATACTAGAGTCTTAAAGTAATTTCAGGATGGTATTTTGATAGGGTTTTCAGCTGACCATGAAAGTGCCCTTTCTGTCTTCCTGCTATCTAGTAAGCGGACCTCAATTTTGCTAAACCTATTTTCATACTACGTTTGTCATTTCATCTAAAATCACCGCCAATATTTGTGGGGGCCTCTGTCTGCCTTTCGGGGAAATTTCTCTAGAGGTGAGCCAGGACTATATTTTCCTCTGCCAGGATTAGTTAGTCCTCCGGCCGGCGCTGGGCGTCTAGGGATAAAACGCAGGCTACGCTACCCGGCTACTGTTAGTTGTGCGGCAGGTTTAGTTCATGGTCAGTTTAGTTTCCATCCTTCCAAGAGCTAGTTCTTATGTTTGCTGGGCTATGTTCTCTTGCCATTGAGAACCATAACAGGCAACGGTGCAGAGCATTATATATATGGCACAGCTATGGGGCAATGGTGCAGAGCACTATATGGCACAGCTATGGGGCAACGGTGCAGAGCACTATATATATGGCACAGCTATGGGGCAATGGTGCAGAGCATTATATATATGGCACAGCTATGGGGCAACGGTGCAGAGCACTATATGGCACAGCTATGGGGCAACGGTGCAGAGCATTATATATATGGCACAGCTATGGGGCAACGGTGCAGAGCACTATATGGCACAGCTATGGGGCAAAGGTGCAGAGCACTATATATATGGCACAGCTATGGGGCAATTGTGCAGAGCATTATATATATGGCACAGCTATGGGGCAACGGTGCAGAGCACTATATGGCACAGCTATGGGGCAACGGTGCAGAGCATTATATATATGGCACAGCTATGGGGCAACGGTGCAGAGCACTATATATATGGCACAGCTATGGGGCAACGGTGCAGAGCACTATATGGCACAGCTATGGGGCAACGGTGCAGAGCATTATATATATGGCACAGCTATGGGGCAACGGTGCAGAGCACTATATGGCACAGCTATGGGGCAACGGTGCAGAGCACTATATATATGGCACAGCTATGGGGCAATGGTGCAGAGCATTATACAGTTAACCATATATATTTGGACAGAGACAACATTTTTCTAATTTTGGTTATAGACATTACCACAATGAATTTTAAACAAAACAATTCAGATGCAGTTGAAGTTCAGACTTTCAGCTTTCATTTGAGGGTATCCACATTAAAATTGGAGGAAGGGTTTAGGAGTTTCAGCTCCTTAACATGTGCCACCTTGTTTTTAAAGGGACCAAAAGTAATTGGACAGATTCAATAATTTTAAATAAAATGTTCATTTTTAGTATGTGGTTGAAAACTCTTTGTTGGCAATGACTGCCTGAAGTCTTGAACTCATGGACATCACCAGACACTGTATTTCCTCCTTTTTGTTGCTCTGCCAGTCCTTAACTGCAGTGGTTTTCAGCTGCTGTTTGTTTGTGGGCCTTTCTGTCTGAAGTTTAGTCTTTAACAAGTGAAATGCATGCTCAATTGGGTTGAGATCAGGTGACTGACTTGGCCATTCAAGAATATTCCACTTCTTTGCTTTAATAAACTCCTGGGTTGCTTTGGCTTTATGTTTTGGGTCATTGTCCATCTGTAGTATGAAATGACGACCAATCAGTTTGGCTGCATTTGGCTGGATCTGAGCACACCGTATGGCTCTGAATACTTCAGAATTAATTTGGCTGCTTCTGTCCTGTGTCACATCATCAATAAACACTAGTGACCCAGTGCCACTGGCAGCCATGCATGCCCAAGCCATCACACTGCCTCCGCCATGTTTTACAGATGATGTGGTATGCTTTGGATCATGAGCTGTACCACGCCTTCGCCATACTTTTCTCTTTCCATCATTCTGGTAGAGGTTGATCTTGGTTTCATCTGTCCAAAGAATGTTTTTCCAGAACTGTGCTGGCTTTTTTAGATGTTTTTTAGCAAAGTCCAGTCTAGCCTTTTTATTCTTGACACTTATGAGTGGCTTGCACCGTGCAGTGAACCCTCTGTATTTACTTTCATGCAGTCTTCTCTTTATGGTAGATTTGGATATTGATACGCCTACCTCCTGGAGAGTGTTGTTCACTTGGTTGGCTGTTGTGAAGGGGTTTCTCTTCACCATGGAGATTATTCTGCGATCATCCACCACTGTTGTCTTCCATGGGCTCCCAGGTCTTTTTGCATTGATGAGATCACCAGTGCTTTTTTCTTTCTCAGGATGTACCAAACTGTAGATTTTGCCACTCCTAATATTGTAGCAATTTCTCGGATAGGTTTTTTCTGTTTTCGCAGCTTAAGGATGACTTGTTTTACCTGCATGGAGAGCTCCTTTGACCGCATGTTAACTTCACAGCAAAACCTTCCAAATGCAAGCACCACACCTCAAATCAACTCCGGGCCTTTTACCTGCTTAATTGAGAATGACATAATGAAGGGATTGCCCACACCTGTCCATGAAATAGCCTTGGAGTCAATTGTCCAATTACTTTTGGTCCTTTTAAAAACAGGATGGCACATGTTAAGGAGCTGAAACTCCTAAACCCTTCATCCAATTTTAATGTGGATACCCTCAAATGAAAGCTGAAAGTCTGAACGTCAACTGCATCTGAATTGTTTTGTTTAAAATTCATTGTGGTAATGTCTATAACCAAAATTAGAAAAATGTTGTCTCTGTCCAAATATATATGGACCTAACTGTATATATGGCACAGCTATGGGGCAACGGTGCAGAGCACTATATGGCACAGCTATGGGGCAACGGTGCAGAGCATTATATATATATGGCACAGCTATGGGGCAACGGTGCAGAGCACTATATGGCACAGCTATGGGGCAACGGTGCAGAGCACTATATATATGGCACAGCTATGGGGCAATGGTGCAGAGCATTATATATATGGCACAGCTATGGGGCAACGGTGCAGAGCACTATATGGCACAGCTATGGGGCAACGGTGCAGAGCATTATATATATGGCACAGCTATGGGGCAACGGTGCAGAGCACTATATGGCACAGCTATGGGGCAACGGTGCAGAGCATTATATATATGGCACAGCTATGGGGCAACGGTGCAGAGCACTATATATATGGCACAGCTATGGGGCAACGGTGCAGAGCATTGTATATATGGCACAGCTTTATGTGGAGCATCTATGGGGCCATAATGAACGGTGCAGAGCATTATATGTGGCACAGCTTTATGTGGAGCATCTATGGGGCCATAATGAACGGTATGGAGTATCTATTTTTAATTTTGAAATTCACCGGTAGCTGCTGCATTTTCCACCCTAGGCTTATACTCGAGTCAATAAGTTTTCTCAGTTTTTTGTGGCAAAATTAGGGGGGTCGGCTTATACTCGAGTATATACGGTAATTGAAAGAATGACACAGACTATTTTAACCCCTTTCTGAAATTGGATGAAATATTCCGTCCATGTGACCTGGGCCTATTTGACCATGGATGGAATATTACGTCATTTTTTTAATGCAACACTGCGACCGAAATTTTCCTGATCGTATTAAAGTTCCGGAGCCATCTTACCTCTGGGTAGATGGTGTATTCATCCTGTGGAGTGTCACTGCCCTCCCACAACCACAACCACTGTGATTTTGGCTCTTCAATTCTGAACAGCCAGTCACTGCATTTCTCAGTGTTTTAGGCAATCAGACTGCCTGAAACACTGATGTCCTAGTCTATGATCGGTGCTCCAAGAGCACCGATCATGGGCTGCTGCCTGACAACAGCAGGCAAGGCCTGGACCCACTCTGATTGGAGCGATCGACAACTACATCGATCGTGCCAATCACAGGACACAGCAGCGTTGTGACCGCGTGGTGACCTACCTAGGATGGGAGCTGTAAGAGCACCGATCCTAGGCTGGTGACTGGGAATGCCACCATCACCAGGGCCAGCTCTGGTTGGTGCTATTGATGTCATCATCGATCACACAAATGACTGGGCACAGAAGCGGCATGACCGCACTGGGATCTGTCTGTGACGGCGCTGCAGGTCCTCACAGTAGCTGAGGATTTCTGCAGAGCAGTCACGCTACAGGATCTGCGCTGTGCTGAGCCTTGTGGTGCCACAGAAGCCTGTGACTCCACAATCCCTCACTGCTGAAGAAAAAATACAAGACAGAAGAAAGAAGGGACAAAATAACTGTGTGTTTTGATCCCTGATCCCTGCCCAACCTCTCCTCATCCACCTCCATCCCCCTCTTTTTAACCCCCTCCATCCCCCTTTGCGCCACCTCCGTGCGCACATTTGCTGAGTGTTGATTGGTGACGCAGTTCACCGATCAGAACTTGTGCTCGCTGGTTTCCACTTTTCTTTTTCACCCCCTTTTGCGCCACCTCCGTGCACATCCAGCAGCCACTGAGCTTTGATTAGTGGCACAAATCACTCATCAGAGCTCATGCCTGCTCTTTTAGACACTTTTCTTTTTCACCACCTCCGTGCGCACATCCAGCAGCCACCGAGCTTTGATTAGTGACGCAGTTGACTCATCAGAGCTCGTGCCTGCGGTTTTACAGTTTTCTTTTCACTGACTTTTTTTCTCCCTGGTTCCTGCTTTTTTTCTTTTAGCTTTTTTCTTTTCAAACAAAAAAGTTTACACCAAACACTATCTCACACACACAACTAAGGCTACGTTCACATTTGCGGTCAGCGCCGCAGCGTCGGGCGCCGCAGCGGCGCCGCATGCGTCATGCGCCCCTATATTTAACATGGGGGCGCATGGACATGCGTTGTGCTGCGTTTTGCGCCGCATGGCCGCAAGCGTTGGACGCAAGAAACGCATCAAGTTGCATTTTTTTTGCGTCCAACTTTCGGCCAAAAAGGACGCATGCGGCGCAAAACGCAGCGTTTTAGCGTGCGTTTTTGTTTGCGTTGTGCGCTGCGGCGCCGACGCTGCGGCGCACAACGCAAATGTGAACGTAGCCTAAATAAAGTACTGACACAATACATAAAAAAAATGTCATCCCGCTCGCCCCAAAAACACTATTCAGTGGAGGAGGCATATGCTTTCCTTGCCCCCAACACTGATATTGTGTAGAATCCCACATTTCTTTTTCAGATTCGTCCTCCTCATCCTCTTCCTCCTCAGGTGCTGCTGAACCACCACGCAGACATCCCAGGACAGAAGATGAACCAGCGCCCCCATTACTGACCCCGTACGGACCTCGCCCCCTGAAAATTATGAGCCATTGATTTCTGATTTTGTGGCACAATCAGGAAACAATTTTATCACTACCGTCCTCACAGTCTGTAACTAGAATTTTTCAAAGTCTTTTTCTCTGAGGATTTTGTGAACCTCATGGTGGGCCAAACTAATTTGTACACTGAGCTGCATACATATAATGCAAAGCTGTGTGTTCAGAATACAGTGCAGAGCTGTGTACAGGATTCAGTGCAGAGCTGTGTGTATAAGATGCTGTGCACTTGTGCAGAGCTTTGTGCATACAGACTACAGTGCAGAGCTTTGTGCATACAGAATACAGTGCAGAGCTTTGTGTACAGCATGCAGTGCAGAGCTTTGTGTATACAGAATACAGTGCAGAGCTTTGTGTATACAGAATACAGTGCAGAGCTTTGTGTATACAGAATACAGTGCAGAGCTATTCGTGCACATACAGTGCAGAGCTGTGTAGAACAGTCCGGACTCTCCCTTCCTGCAGCTTTCCGCACATTTCCCCTGCACTGTAACTTTCGGAGAGGACGGACTCCTGGAGCTCTCCGCACCCTGCACTTTTCAGTGGCCACTGACAGCCAATCCCTTCCATGTCGTAGCTGGCGGTCTGACCTTTCTGCACACAGAGAGGGAAGGCGGCTAAACCCCTGACTGAAGCAGCCAGAGCCGTGCAAACATGGAGGGGGAGGGGCCGCGCTGACTCCTGTACTCAGCCTGACGTGCCCGTGCTCCCAGAGCTCTCAGGGCCAGTGACTGAGGCGGCACAGCAGCCATGAGCACCGTACATGATGTCATCGTCATCGGCGGCGGCATCTCAGGTCAGACCATTCTTGCCAGCTGTCAGTGCCAGCTTATCCAGCACAGCCCTGCGCCCTTTGTGAGGGACTCATTTAGGGTTTATGCTGCTTTGCTTATGTGCAGAGCAGGAGGGACTCGGTGAGCGCAGCCTATGGAAGGGCTGGAGCAATGCAGAATCTGGTCTGTGTAACCTGATTGCAGCGATCCACTATTACAGCCATTGTGCAGTGAGTGGTCCTCTGTGTTTAGGTATGGCTGCATGTCATAGTCTCTGCTGTCACTCCAGAGTCCTGCTAGCTGTAGTGAGTGTCACTCCAGAGTCCTGCTGGCTGTGGTGAGTGTCACTCCAGAGTCCTGCTGGCTGTGGTGAGTGTCACTCCAGAGTCCTATTAGCTGTGGTGAGTGTCACTCCAGAGTCCTGCTGGCTGTGGTGAGTGTCACTCCAGAGTCCTGCTGGCTGTGGTGAGTGTCACTCCAGAGTTCTGCTGGCTGTGGCGAGTGTCACTCCAGAGTTCTGCTGGCTGTGGTGAGTGTCACTCCAGAGTTCTGCTGGCTGTGGCGAGTGTCACTCCAGAGTTCTGCTGGCTGTGGCGAGTGTCACTCCAGAGTTCTGCTGGCTGTGGCGAGTGTCACTCCAGAGTTCTGGCTGTGGTGAGTGTCACTCCAGAGTTCTGCTGGCTGTGGCGAGTGTCACTCCAGAGTTCTGCTGGCTGTGGTGAGTGTCACTCCAGAGTTCTGCTGGCTGTGGTGAGTGTCACTCCAGAGTTCTGCTGGCTGTGGTGAGTGTCACTCCAGAGTTCTGCTGGCTGTGGTGAGTGTCACTCCAGAGTCCTGCTGGCTGTGGTGAGTGTCATTCCAGAGTCCTGCTCGCTGTAGTGAGTGTCACTCCAGAGTCCTGCTGGCTGTAGTGAGTGTCACTCCAAAGTCCTGCTGGCTGTGGTGAGTGTCACTCCAGAGTCCTGCTGGCTGTTGTGAGTGTCACTCCAGAGTCCTGCTAGCTGTAGTGAGTGTCACTCCAGAGTCCTGCTAGCAGTAGTGAGTGTCACTCCAGAGTCCTGCTAGCAGTAGTGAGTGTCACTCCAGAGTCCTGCTGGCTGTAGTGAGTGTCACTCCAGAGTCCTGCTGGCTGTGGTGATTGTCACCCCAGAGTCCTGCTGGCTGTGGTGAGTGTCACTCCAGAGTCCTGCTGGCTGTGGAGAGTGTCACTCCAGAGTCCTGCTGGCTGTGGTGAGTGTCACTCCAGAGTCCTGCTGGCTGTGGAGAGTGTCACTCCAGAGTCCTGCTAGCTGTAGTGAGTGTCACTCCAGAGTCCTGCTGGCTGTGGAGAGTGTCACTCCAGAGTCCTGCTAGCTGTAGTGAGTGTCACTCCAGAGTCCTATTAGCTGTGGTGAGTGTCACTCCAGAGTCCTGCTAGCTGTAGTGAGTGTCACTCCAGAGTCCTGCTGGCTGTGGTGAGTGTCACTCCAGAGTCCTGCTGGCTGTAGTGAGTGTCACTCCAGAGTCCTGCTGGCTGTGGTGATTGTCACCCCAGAGTCCTGCTGGCTGTGGTGAGTGTCACTCCAGAGTCCTGCTGGCTGTGGAGAGTGTCACTCCAGAGTCCTGCTGGCTGTGGTGAGTGTCACTCCAGAGTCCTGCTGGCTGTGGAGAGTGTCACTCCAGAGTCCTGCTAGCTGTAGTGAGTGTCACTCCAGAGTCCTGCTGGCTGTGGAGAGTGTCACTCCAGAGTCCTGCTAGCTGTAGTGAGTGTCACTCCAGAGTCCTATTAGCTGTGGTGAGTGTCACTCCAGAGTCCTGCTGGCTGTGGTGAGTGTCACTCCAGAGTCCTGCTGGCTGTGGTGAGTGTCACTCCAGAGTCCTGCTGGCTGTGGAGAGTGTCACTCCAGAGTCCTGCTAGCTGTAGTGAGTGTCACTCCAGAGTCCTATTAGCTGTGGTGAGTGTCACTCCAGAGTCCTGCTGGCTGTGGTGAGTGTCACTCCAGAGTTCTGCTGGCTGTGGTGAGTGTCACTCCAGAGTCCTGCTGGCTGCGGTGAGTGTCACTCCAGAGTTCTGCTGGCTGTGGTGAGTGTCACTCCAGAGTTCTGCTGGCTGTGGCGAGTGTCACTCCAGAGTTCTGCTGGCTGTGGTGAGTGTCACTCCAGAGTTCTGGCTGTGGTGAGTGTCACTCCAGAGTTCTGCTGGCTGTGGTGAGTGTTACTCCAGAGTTCTGCTGGCTGTGGTGAGTGTCACTCCAGAGCTCTGCTGGCTGTGGTGAGTGTCACTCCAGAGTTCTGCTGGCTGTGGTGAGTGTCACTCCAGAGTCCTGCTGGCTGTGGTGAGTGTCATTCCAGAGTCCTGCTCGCTGTAGTGAGTGTCACTCCAGAGTCCTGCTGGCTGTAGTGAGTGTCACTCCAAAGTCCTGCTGGCTGTGGTGAGTGTCACTCCAGAGTCCTGCTGGCTGTTGTGAGTGTCACTCCAGAGTCCTGCTAGCTGTAGTGAGTGACACTCCAGAGTCCTGCTGGCTGTGGTGAGTGTCACTCTAGAGTCCTGCTCGCTGTAGTGAGTGTCACTCCAGAGTCCTGCTAGCAGTAGTGAGTGTCACTCCAGAGTCCTGGTGGCTGTGGTGAGTGTCACTCCAGAGTCCTGCTAGCAGTAGTGAGTGTCACTCCAGAGTCCTGCTGGCTGTAGTGAGTGTCACTCCAGAGTCCTGCTGGCTGTGGTGAGTGTCACCCCAGAGTCCTGCTGGCTGTGGTGAGTGTCACTCCAGAGTCCTGCTGGCTGTTGTGAGTGTCAGTCCAGAGTCCTGCTAGCTGTAGTGAGTGTCACTCCAGAGTCCTGCTGGCTGTGGTGAGTGTCACTCCAGAGTCCTGCTCGCTGTAGTGAGTGTCACTCCAGAGTCCTGCTAGCAGTGGTGAGTGTCACTCCAGAGTCCTGCTCACTGTAGTGAGTGTCACTCCAGAGTCCTGCTAGCAGTAGTGAGTGTCACTCCAGAGTCCTGCTGGCTGTGGTGAGTGTCACTCCAGAGTCCTGCTAGCAGTAGTGAGTGTCACTCCAGAGTCCTGCTAGCAGTAGTGAGTGTCACTCCAGAGTCCTGCTAGCAGTAGTGAGTGTCACTCCAGAGTCCTGCTGGCTGTAGTGAGTGTCACTCCAGAGTCCTGCTGGCTGTGGTGATTGTCACCCCAGAGTCCTGCTGGCTGTGGTGAGTGTCACTCTAGAGTCCTGCTGGCTGTGGTGAGTGTCACTCCAGAGTCCTGCTAGCTGTAGTGAGTGTCACTCCAGAGTCCTGCTGGCTGTGGTGAGTGTCACTCCAGAGTCCTGCTCGCTGTAGTGAGTGTCACTCCAGAGTCCTGCTAGCAGTAGTGAGTGTCACTCCATAGTCCTGCTCGCTGTGGTGAGTGTCACTCCAGAGTCCTGCTCGCTGTAGTGAGTGTCACTCCAGAGTCCTGCTGGCTGTAGTGAGTGTCACTCCAGAGTCCTGCTGGCTGTGGTGAGTGTGACTCCAGAGTCCTGCTCGCTGTAGTGAGTGTCACTCCAGAGTCCTGCTAGCAGTAGTGAGTGTCACTCCATAGTCCTGCTGGCTGTGGTGAGTTTCACTCCAGAGTCCTGCTCGCTGTAGTGAGTGTCACTCCAGAGTCCTGCTCGCTGTAGTGAGTGTCACTCCAGAGTCCTGCTGGCTGTGGTGAGTGTCACTCCAGAGTCCTGCTGGCTGTGGTGTCTGCCTATGTGGTTTGTAAACTCCTGCAGGAAATAAATATCTCTGTGCTTAGGCTATGTTCACATTTGCGTTGTGCGCCGCAGCGTCGGCGACGCAACGCACAACGCAAATGTGAACGCATGCACAACGCAGCGTTTTGTGACGCATGCGTCCTTTTTTTTGCTTGATTTTGGACGCACAAAAAATGCAACTTGCTGCGTCCTGTGCGCCCTGACGCATACGCCACAGCGACGCATGCGTCACAATGCAAATGCAAGGCATGTCCATGCGCCCCCATGTTAAATATAGGGGTGTATGACGCATGCGGCGACGCAGCGGCGCCCGACGCTGCGTCGCACAACGCTAATGTGAACGTAGCCTTACTGAGAGCTGCACCAATCACTGCTGGTATGGGACAGTGTGACACCTCTGGCAGGATGCCCAGGGCGCTGCCTTTGTAGGATGCTGTTTACCCCCGAATCGCCTCCAAAAAAAAGAAACTATGTAAAACTAGTTTCTGATATATTCGGAACTGTGCAGACTGCTTGTCCTGCATGTCATGGTTACAATAATGCAGCACATACATATTCTACGGAGCGCAGCAGACATTGGTGCCATCTGTGCAGCTTTCTATACTTGCAATATCTTATTATTTTTTTCCTTTTTTCAGTTGTTATCTTGCTTTTCATCACCACTTGCAAACTGTCAGCTGGCACTTTAAGAAGGATGTTTCAAGTTCCTAAATTGTTATGATTGCAAAGTCAACATAGGAAAGGATTTAGTCAGTGTTCACCAGAGTGTCACAGGACCGGGGGTGTCATGTTCAATGTGGCTGGAGTCCACTTGTAAATGCAGGCAAAGATTGTAAAGTGCTTGTAAAAATAAGCATATTTGCAATTGATCTCGTATTAAATATTCTTTTTTTTCTCAAGAATAGAAGGCTTTTAATTGTATAGTTTACAGCTTGTTTCGTCGGTTACCGACCACCCTGCAGTTTGTTTACCTCTATAAAACATATTATTTTTTATGGTTTGCCTAAGAACTAACAAGCACATAGTTACTAACTACCTGCCTGTTCTCCCCAGCGCAGATCTCTGCCGGCACAGAGCGGTCACTGGCTGATTCTGTCGTTTCCAGTCATCTGCACTGCTCTGTTGACAGGGTGTGACTGGCAACATCATGCTGATTGACAGCCGGCTCCCCGCTGCCTAACTCCAGGGAGCCGACAGTCAATCCGCAGGACGTCTGCAGTCCGCGCCTTGTCAACAGATCAGTCAGAACAGGCAGGTAGTTTCTAACTAGATATCAACTACTCTACTGTTAAGGCCCCGTCTCACTAAGCGATTTACCAACGATCACGACCAGCGATATGACCTGGCCGTGATCGTTGGTAAGTCGTTGTGTGGTCGCTGGGGAGCTGTCACACAGACCGCTCTCTCCAGCGACCAACGATCAGGGGAACGACTTCGGCATCGTTGAAACTGTCTTCAACGATGCCAAAGTCCCCCTGCAGCACCCGGGTAACCAGGGTAAACATCGGGTTACTAAGCGCAGGGCCGCGCTTAGTAACCCGATGTTTACCCTGGTTACCAAAAAAAAAAAACAGTACATACTCGCCTTCTGATGTCCGTCAGGTCCCTTGCCGTCTGCTTCCTGCTCTGACTGAGCCGCCGTACAGTGAGAGCAGAGCGCAGCGGTGACGTCACCGCTGTGCTCTCACTGTACGGCGGCACTCAGTCAGAGCAGGAAGCAGACGGCAAGGGACCTGACGGACATCAGAAGGCGAGTATGTACTGTTTGTTTTTTTTTACATCTACGCTGGTAACCAGGGTAAACATCGGGTTACTAAGCGTGGCCCTGCGCTTAGTAACCCGATGTTTACCCTGGTTACCAGTGAAGACATCGCTGGATCGGTGTCACACACACCGATTCAGCGATGTCAGCGGGACCTCAGCGACCAAAAAAAGGTCCAGGCCATTCCGACACGACCAGCGATCTCACAGCAGGGGCCTGATCGCTGGTACGTGTCACACATAGCGAGATCGCTACTGAGGTTGCTGTTGCGTCACAAAACTTGTGACTCAGCGGCGATCTCGCTAGCGATCTCGCTATGTGAGACGGGGCCTTTAGTATTTTGGCTCATAGTAAAAAACAATTTAGTCCTGGATAAGCCCATGAATACTTCTCCAGTGTTCCAGAGACAAAGTTGCCTGTGCTAGAAAAATGGGGCAGCGCTCAGTTTGGACCAGTAGCTCAACCATGCACCAGTCTGATTTTCTTTTGCACCATGTTTTTGCCAGTGAGATTAGTCGGATCAAGCAGTATTTTGTGTCGAAACGTGCACCACTGCACCCGCTCCTGGTTTTGGCTTACAAATACTGATATAAAACACTGACCAATTACTGAACGTGTGAATGGGGCTTGGGAGACTAACATCTACTGTAGACACTCGAAGGATTGCATTGAGAAAGTGACTTCTAGTCTACACAGACGATGTTGTGTAATCATGCTAGTCTAATTTGTCACATGGTGCGGAAGAGGACCAAAATGGCGCAGATAGGGCAGTGGGTAAGTAAGTATATTAAGGCATATACTGTGCTCACAAAGAGGCAAAAAATCGTTACTTTAAAGGGTTTGACCCAACCTGTTAAATAAAGGACATTCTGCTCCCCAACGTACAGATTTCACTGCTGTGGGTTCAGGCCAGCAACATTGTTGCTCTTCTTACATGAATTGTGTCTCTCCAATGCTAGCAGCTTTCTTTTGCAATATCTTAAGAGAAGTGAGGCTGAATGGGAGTGAGTGTAAGGCTATGTGCACACGTAGGTCGGGTCCTCTGCGGGTTCTCCCTCAGCAGATTTGATAAATCTGCAGGGCAAAACCGCTGCGGTTATCCCTGCAGATTTATCGCGGTTTGTCTTGCGGTTTCCGCTGCGGGATTACTCCTATACTATTGATGCTGCATATGCAGCAATATGCAGCATCAATAGTAATGTTAAAAATAATAAAAAAAATGGTTATATACTCACCCTCTGACGTCCCGATCTCCTTGGCGCTGCATGCGGCGGTCCGGTTCCAAAGATGCTGTGCGAGAAGGACCTTCGTGACATCACGGTCATGTGACAGCGACGTCATCGCAGGTCCTGCTCGCATAGCAACCCTGAGACCGGACGGCCGCATGCAGCGCTGAGAGGTGAGTATATCATTATTTTTTATTTTAATTATTTTTTTACACAAATATGGTTCCCAGGGCCTGGAGGAGAGTCTCCTCTCCTCCACCCCGGGTACCATCTGCACATTATCCGCTTACTTCCCGCATTGTGGGCATAGCCCCATACGGGAAGTAAGCGGATCAATGCCTTCCTATGTGTGCAGAATCGCCGCGATTCTGCACAAAAGAAGTGACATGCTGCGGAATGTAAACCGCTGCATTTCTGCATGGCTTTTCCCGCAGCATGTGCACAGCGGATTGCGGTTTCCATAGGTTTAAATGTAACTGTAAACGCAATGGAAACTGCTGCGGACCCGCATCTGCAGAAACGCTATGGTTCTGCGGTAAAAACCGCAACGTGTGCACATAGTTTACCAAAAAGTCCACAAGAAATCTACAGTAAAGGCACTTCATTAGTCATAATTTTCACTTTATCGATCCAATAAGGTTCGAGATACAGAAGAGATCCAATAAAAAGATGAATTTTATTTAATTAAAATTAAAAATGGTACAAGTGCAGAGTATGTCACAATAAGGGATATCTACAGGAATAGGAATAATAACAGCGGATATAACCAGAAAAAGAATATGGGCAAACACTGTCTATTTTTATATATATATATATATATATATATATATATATATATATAATAGAAAAAATTGGAACAGCACAAATCCTTTACTTATCTTCGGGTGCAAGGCCCAGGCAACCCGTCCCTTGGTTGCTTTCAGTCCGTATAAGTCACAAAAATAGGCAGCACTCCATATTCTTAAGGTAATCTGCAGGTCTTTATTGAGCCCACATCTCGTGCAACGTTTCAGCTCTCAACTGAGCCTTTCTCAAGCAACAAATAGACCTTTTTACAGTGTATATATAGAGGGACATTTCCCCATCATCCCCTCTGTGCAGCCAATCAGTGAACTTCATAAATTTACGGACGATTACATTACATCATACAGTGTATTAAGTGCCAGCAGTGTACTATTAAAATCATATCGGACAATTACTGAGATAAACATACCCTTGGAGAGACATAGCTTACAAGGAGGAGGCAGCATGTTTTCGGCGTCTCCGGACCGCTACTGCGCATGTCCTAATCCTCCTGTGTGAATCATAATCACGTGTCAGGTAGAGGGCCAATAAGAACCGCTAATTTCCATACGGCGTATTGCGCCTGCGCAGTAGCGCTCGGAGTCTCTATATTTGTAGTAAAATCCATTGTTTTCTTGTGACTCATAGTCACATGTATAAAGAGGGCCAATAGAAGCCACTCTTCTCTATTCGTCATATCGCGCCTGCGCAGTAGCGCTCATGATCCCCATCTTGGTAATGGAATCAAGTTCCTTCAGGGCTTACAGCGCATGCGCCGTAGCGCCTATGGCAGCATTATTGCTCAACATCACATAGCGATGTATATGGCATATATATGGCCACATTGTATAAAATATATAAATAAGGTGCCACCAAGTGCTTTAATGTTAATAATATCGTAATAAATAAGTAAAAGACTATATAAAATACATTCTTTAACCCTTATGGTAAATCCATTCTATCCATTTCAATGTTCACTAAGGCAACAGCTCATATGCCATAAGGACCAATGTAGAATGTGCATAATCCTACTTTGGGCTAACAGAGAGTATCTTAATTCAGATCCTCACCTGTCACTCATACAGTGTCCATAGGGTGCCCCTAACCCTTTTGAGTCAGGTGCCTCCATTGTAGACCCCTGCGTAGTAGTAGCACTAAAGTCCTGGCTTGTATGAACATATCTGGTTTATGGATCCCCACTGGGTATATTGCACATAGCCCTTTCTGGCCACATTCATCAATATATATAAACAGAAAAAAAGTCTATAAGACAAGAAAAAATAAATTCATATATAATTTATTGATTGGCCTCCTACCATCTACGTACATGATTAATTCAATATTAAATTGTATATCTTTTTCAAATAATTATAGTAACGAAGCATATATATTACTCGAATTAATTTTCCTCCTCCATCTCGAATGTCTCTCCAAATAGGGTCTTCTGTTATGCATAACAGCAACAGTACCTGGACAAAAAACAGAAAACATCTACAAGTTAAAATTAGGAACATACTATTGAAAAAGTATTCCCAAATATATAAATACAACAAATACCAGACTTGTTAACTACACTATCCCGATGTTGGAACATTATGTTATATGGCTGTATGTAATTTAAAATCTACATTGAGGCCCTTGGGCCTAAGCGTATTCAATTTATATATCCACATAAGTTCCCTTTTACGGAGGACTGACTCTCTATCGCCTCCTCTCCTATCTATAGGTACCCTATCAATAATCATAAACTTTAGGTCCTTCTCCAAATGATTATACTCCACAAAGTGTTTTGGAACCGGGAGATCGGTCCTCTTTTTTCTAATCGAATATCGGTGTTGATTCATTCGTACCTTGAATTCGCACGTCGTTTCCCCGACGTACCACAGCTTACATGGACACATCAAAAGATACACAACAAAATCGGAGCTACAGGTTAAGTAATGTTTGATATTGTATATTTTCCCTGTCTGCGGATGTTCAAACGTTGCTCCTTTCGCCATATAAGTGCAGTTGACACAATTTAGACATGGAAAACAGCCTGTTTTGCTGGTGCCTGTCAGGGATAATTGTTTACTTACTCTTCTTGGGCCAATGTCTGACTTAACCAGATAATCCTTAATGTTTCTATTACGTCTATATGAATATAATGGCGGTAGTTGCAATTCCTTGATGCTAGGCAAGCATTTTCCCAGCATACCCCAATGTTTACTGATCACGTTAGCAACTTCCCTACTTTCCTCCCCATATGTGGTAACTAGTGGGACTCTCTTTTGTTTCCTCTCACATCGGGTGTGTGTCTTTTTTTGGATAAGTTCCACTCTATTCATTTGTAGTACTTTATTTTTGGTGTTCTCCAATAAGTTCATGGGGTAACCTCTATCCAAAAATTTTTTAACTAGTTTGTCTGCCACTATGTCTATGTCCTTTTCATCCTTAACTATCCTCCTAATCCTTAGGAGTTGGCTAAGTGGAATGGATTTGACCATAGATCGAGGATGTTGACTATCGTAGAGTAACAAATTATTCTTGTCTGTATTTTTCACAAATAATGTAGTACTTAATTGCCCCTCCTCTAGACTGACGAGTACATCTAGGAACTGAATTTCCTTTCTGGACATTACAAGTGTGAATTTGATTGTATTGTCAATGGTATTTAGAAATTGAAAGAATTCCTCCAATTCACCCTGTGAACCTGTCCATAGGAGGAAGACATCATCTATGTATCTCCACCACGCCAAAACATGTCGGTAGTGGTGGGACACATAGATGAGGTCCTCCTCCATGACTTCCATCACCAAATTAGCATAAGAGGGGGCCATATTGGCCCCCATGGCTGTTCCTCGTTTTTGTGTATAAAACGCGTCCCCAAACAAAAAATAATTTCTTTTCAAAATGATCTCTAATAATTTTAGTATAAAGGCACTACCTTCAGGTGTGTACTTATTGCACTCTAATTTCCTACCAACTGCTTTCAAACCTTGTTCATGGTCTATCGAGGTGTACAATGACACTACGTCAAAGGATGCCAATATGATATCCCCTTCTACTTGTAGTGTCTCCAATTTATTTAGAAAGTCAGTAGTATCTCTAATGTGTGACTTACATTTTTTGACCATCGGATTAAGTACCTTATCCAAGAAGATACCCATATTATTGAAAATAGACCCCACCCCCGAGACTATAGGGCGTCCCGGGGGATTAGTTAGGGTCTTATGTATCTTCGGTGTTATATATAACACCGGAGTACGTGGGTTCTCTATTAGTAGGTATTCATATAAATCCTGGTCAATCACACCTGAATCCTGGGCTTCTTTAAGACAGGCCTTAATATCCTTTAAAATAGCAAATTTTGGGTCCCCAACCATTTTTACATATACATCCTCATCTTTTAGTTGCCTCAATACTTCGGCAATATACGTCTCCTTGTCCATGACGACGACCGCTCCCCCTTTGTCTGCGGGTTTCACTACTATGTCGCCGTCATGGACAAGTTCCTGCAATGCCTCAAACTCCTCTGTTCGGATATTTGGGTGCATAAATTCCCTTATTGCCTTTTCTCTCAGCTGTTCAATGTCCGACTTTACAGCTTTTTCAAAAGCCTCAATTACTGCAGGGCTAGTTGGAGGTATAAAATTACTTCCTTTTCTCAATTGTACATCATTTAAATCAAATTCACTTAATTTAACCTTTTTATCCAAATTTTTATCTCTAAACCATTCTCTTAATTTTATTTGTCTAAAAAATCGTTCCAGATCTAATTGCAGTTCGAACCAGTCTATATGAGAGCATGGGCTAAAAGTAAGTCCTTTACTCAATACAGAGATTTGCATGTCCGTAAGTACCTTATGGGAGATGTTTACTATGAGGTCTGTTCCCTCCTTCTGAGATTCAGTGTCTTTTGGGGTTGAGTTTTGATTTTTTCTGATTTCTTTTTGCTTCCGATGCTGGCGCCTGCCTCCGCGTCTTTTTCTTCCTCTGGTATGTTCACTAGATCTAAAAGGAACATAGTCATTATTTACAAACCCAACATTATTTGAATATAATTCCTTAGTGCCCAATGGACCTCTTTTCTTCCATGATATTTTTGAATTGTCCGTTTGCCAAGAGTAAATACGACCAGTCTCATAGTCACCACTATCACGACTCCATTTTTTTCTTTTTGTTTCCTCCAAATCTCCACGGAATTTGCACATGTCCTTATCAACTTTACTTTTAAAATTTGTCCAATCATCTTTGTTAAATATTTCCTGCATCTTTATTTCCATCTCCTCCGTGTTGTGCTGTATCTTTTTAACCTCGTCTTGCAAGAACTCAATATTCAATAGCATGATATCCATAGCGTATTTATTTGATATTTGTGCAAATCTGCTACAAAATGCCGCATTACCAGACAATAAATTAGGGCGTATGTTTGATCTTAGGCCTCTGGGTATCTTGCGCTCCCTTATATATTGTCCTAACGTAGTCAGGTGTAGCTGTGAACTGATCAGGCGTTTTTTATCATTCAGATACCTATGTTTTAAGTCAGTTTGTGAGGGTATCTTCAAGAAAGCTGCATCCCCCTCCATATTCCCCAGAATACGTTCCTCATCTTCAATAGTATAATTAAAAATCCCCGGGTTCATGGTGTGAGAATCCATGAGCCCAAAAAATGGCTTAAGGATGTTAGAGAAAATCAATAAATAAATATTAAATGTGCAAAAATTTCCAGACATCAACATAATAGAAAAAATTGGAACAGCACAAATCCTTTACTTATCTTCGGGTGCAAGGCCCAGGCAACCCGTCCCTTGGTTGCTTTCAGTCCGTATAAGTCACAAAAATAGGCAGCACTCCATATTCTTAAGGTAATCTGCAGGTCTTTATTGAGCCCACATCTCGTGCAACGTTTCAGCTCTCAACTGAGCCTTTCTCAAGCAACAAATAGACCTTTTTACAGTGTATATATAGAGGGACATTTCCCCATCATCCCCTCTGTGCAGCCAATCAGTGAACTTCATAAATTTACGGACGATTACATTACATCATACAGTGTATTAAGTGCCAGCAGTGTACTATTAAAATCATATCGGACAATTACTGAGATAAACATACCCTTGGAGAGACATAGCTTACAAGGAGGAGGCAGCATGTTTTCGGCGTCTCCGGACCGCTACTGCGCATGTCCTAATCCTCCTGTGTGAATCATAATCACGTGTCAGGTAGAGGGCCAATAAGAACCGCTAATTTCCATACGGCGTATTGCGCCTGCGCAGTAGCGCTCGGAGTCTCTATATTTGTAGTAAAATCCATTGTTTTCTTGTGACTCATAGTCACATGTATAAAGAGGGCCAATAGAAGCCACTCTTCTCTATTCGTCATATCGCGCCTGCGCAGTAGCGCTCATGATCCCCATCTTGGTAATGGAATCAAGTTCCTTCAGGGCTTACAGCGCATGCGCCGTAGCGCCTATGGCAGCATTATTGCTCAACATCACATAGCGATGTATATGGCATATATATGGCCACATTGTATAAAATATATAAATAAGGTGCCACCATGTGCTTTAATGTTAATAATATCGTAATAAATAAGTAAAAGACTATATAAAATACATTCTTTAACCCTTATGGTAAATCCATTCTATCCATTTCAATGTTCACTAAGGCAACAGCTCATATGCCATAAGGACCAATGTAGAATGTGCATAATCCTACTTTGGGCTAACAGAGAGTATCTTAATTCAGATCCTCACCTGTCACTCATACAGTGTCCATAGGGTGCCCCTAACCCTTTTGAGTCAGGTGCCTCCATTGTAGACCCCTGCGTAGTAGTAGCACTAAAGTCCTGGCTTGTATGAACATATCTGGTTTATGGATCCCCACTGGGTATATTGCACATAGCCCTTTCTGGCCACATTCATCAATATATATAAACAGAAAAAAAGTCTATAAGACAAGAAAAAATAAATTCATATATAATTTATTGATTGGCCTCCTACCATCTACGTACATGATTAATTCAATATTAAATTGTATATCTTTTTCAAATAATTATAGTAACGAAGCATATATATTACTCGAATTAATTTTCCTCCTCCATCTCGAATGTCTCTCCAAATAGGGTCTTCTGTTATGCATAACAGCAACAGTACCTGGACAAAAAACAGAAAACATCTACAAGTTAAAATTAGGAACATACTATTGAAAAAGTATTCCCAAATATATAAAAGGTTCGAGATACAGAAGAGATCCAATAAAAAGATGAATTTTATTTAATTAAAATTAAAAATGGTACAAGTGCAGAGTATGTCACAATAAGGGATATCTACAGGAATAGGAATAATAACAGCGGATATAACCAGAAAAAGAATATGGGCAAACACTGTCTATTTTTATATATATATATATATATATATATATATATATATATATATATATATATATATATATATATATATATATATATATATATATATATATATATATATATATATTACCAGAATTACTATATAAGAGGAAATTCCCAAAAATTGATAGTTTATTATAACTAGTGTTATCTCATCATGCTCTATATGTACATCAACTGGTATAGCAAGTGTACAACAGTAAACTGGTTATTAGTATTGATATATCACCCAAAATAAATAGATGTTACCATAACTGGATAACTTTCCATTGCACATAATGTCCACGGCATGACAAAATCTAATAAGGTAAAGAAGGTTTTTGCGGTGATTAATATCCCGCAATATGCTATTGTTATACACCTTCAAATTACATCTACCTAATACAAAAGTTATACAAATGGCTGTAACAGGGGGAAGAAAAACATGAAGGAGCTAGTGCTCTGTGCATTTATCATCTTATATCAGCCGATCACCATGTAAATGTCCCCTCATTGGAAGTAACTAGATCACAGTATCCGCCATTGTACTTTAGAGTGCCGTGCAGAAATAAAGTGTAGTGCCGTGCATCAATGCCAATACCTGTGGGCTCTGTATATCCTTACTGTCCCGAATCCTGCCGTAGCGATATCCCTTCACCCCGACGCGCGTTTCGCCGCCAGCTTCTTCCGGGGTGCATTGATGCACGGCACTGCACTTAGCACTAGCGATATCATGACTAAGGGTGCCTTGTCACCTGAAACGCGTAGATAGTGTTTTTAATTATATTGTGCTGATGTCTTATCCTCTGCTTCTTATATGAAGTGAATAAAGTACCAAGTTTTTACTTTTCATCACCTCGTTGAGCTGGAATTTTTTCCTTTATTTCTGGTCTTCTTACGCCCTGACACAGCGTTTCCGTGCTCCGAGCCTTCTGGGATTACGACTATGGTGAGCTGGACTTTCCTTTTTGCTACTGTGTTTTTTAATGCAAATTAAAAGTTGCTTTTTACAGTACCATCAAGACATATGAGATTTCCGAAATCTCATGCACATTATTGGTATTTTTCCTGTCTTGGAATTGGAAAACTGCTGCGCTTTGAACACTGCAGCATGTCAATTCTTCCATCATTTTCCAGTGTTTTTTTCACCTTTAGAAAGCAATAACAAGAGGCACAATTGCAGCTATTAGTTTTTGCAGCGGTTTTGTTATCAGGTACTGCAGGATGTAAACTCCATTTATTATTGTGATTCTCCCAAGTTTAAACCATGGCATGGCCATACATGTTGACTGGTGCAGGGTAAATGTATTAAAGTACCTTAGGGTACCGTCACACAGTGCAATTTTCATCGCTACGACGGCACGATCCGTGACGTCGCAGCGTCGTATGATTATCGCTCCAGCGTCGTAGACTGCGGTCACACTTTGCAATCACGGCGCTGGAGCGATGCCGAAGTCCCCGGGTAACCAGGGTAAACATCGGGTTACTAAGCGCAGGGCCTGACGTCACCGCTGTGCTCTGCTTTACGGCCGGCGCTGACAGTCAGTGCAGGGAAGCTGATGCCAGGGGACGTGACAGACATCGGAATGTGAGTATGTAGTGTTTTTTTTTTTTTTCTACTTTTACAATGGTAACCAGGGTAAATATCGGGTTACTAAGCGCGGCCCTGCGCTTAGTAACCCGATATTTACCCTGGTTACAAGTGAACACATCGCTGGATCGGCGTCACACACGCCGATCCAGCGATGACAGCGGGTGATCAGCGACCAAAAAAAGGTCCTGATCATTCCCTACGACCAACGATCTCCCAGCAGGGGCCTGATCGTTGGTCGCTGTCACACTTAACGAGATCATTAAGCGGGATCGTTGCTACGTCACCAAAAGCGTGACGTTGCAACGATATCGTTAACTAAATCGTTATGTGTGAAGGTACCTTTAGACTATGCTCAGAGCATGTTCTTAGATGCTTCTGTATAGGTATAATGCATTGCAAAAAAAAAATACTAAAAAAAATTATACCAATAAATTCACATTTTTATGTAAAAATAAAATAAACAAAAAAGTACACACAGTTAGTATCGCCGCATCCAGAACGACCAGATCTATAAAACTGTCACAGTAGTTAATTAATTCAGTAAACACTGTAAAAAAAACATGGCAAACTATGATTTTTTTCTCATACCGCTGTAAAAAAGTGGAATAAAATGCTATCAAAAAGACGTGGTATGGGCAGCACAATAGCAGATTTGCAGTTTTCACTCAGCAATCACCCATGGAAAACACCCATGGAGTCAAAATCGTGACTACACCTGTAGATAAATTCCCAAAGGGATTTAATTTCCAAAATGGGCTCATTTGAGGGATGTATTAACTTCTTCTAGCACTTAGGGACTCTGTATATGGAGTTCACAAAACTATTCTAGGAAAATCTGCGCACAGAAAAGCCAATAGCTCTCCTTCCATTCCGAGTCTCGCTGTGTGGCTAAGTAGTACTGTTGTTATGTGTTTACCGTGACAGAGAGGAACCAGAAGACCATGCTTTCTGATTTCTCGTAGTCCTACACTGATTAGAAGCACTTCACCTTAATTTTGAACAATGCAGGTTTCTGCTGGCAATGCAGAGGTTAATCTGTTCAATTGAGAGCTCCTAGAAGCTTTCCTGCTTTGATGATCTCAGCTGTTCAGTGTTGGCCACTTCTGCTATATATATTCGCCTCTGGCAAGCAGGCATTGTCAGTTAGGTTGATACTGCCTTTTCTGGAGCTGGAGGTATTGCTTGTTTGAGGAGGCGTTTTGGAGTGTTCTTCAGGAGACTGTTGCTTGGTAATTTGTCTGTGTGCATATCCACATCCTCTTCTATTTGGTTTTCCCTTCCTTTGCTTCCCAGTTTTCCTCTCTGTTGTTTGTGCACCCTAGCCCCGGGATATCTTTTTACTGTGCCATGGCATTTGTACATCTACATATGAAGTATTTCCACGTTCAGCTCAAATTGTATGACAAATTTTAGTGAAAATGTAAAATCTGGGGCTAAAAGTACATTTTTGTGGTAAAAATATAATAATTTTTTCTTCACTGCCCAATTGGTGTAAGTTTATCCGATAGATGCTACGTGGAAGAGGCAATTTTTTTTCTCTAGCAAGATGGCTGCTACTGTGAAGGCATGGCTGGCTCCATTTTCCAACTGATTTTTTTTTTAGGAAATTATGGATACCATAAAAAAAAAACTGCACACTATGGATGCGGTCATGGTGTAGCGCAGGTGCCGCTGCTGGCGCCTACCTGCAGAAGGTGATTTTTTTTAAATATATATAATATTCATAGTGTAAACTAGTGGGGCTGGTCACTGAGAGATCAGTGACCTGTCAGAAGCCATACTGATGAATACCTAAGCAGACCACCACATGAAGATCCCTCCCCCACACATTCCGCCCCAGGGCACGAGCATATCATTAACTAAAAATAAAGATTGAACAACAACAAGACGGATTTCATCAACCAAGGTATCATTTTAATCAGTATAACGGCACCAACCTGACACTATAGGTTACTGTGCACAATCCTTCTTTCCCTTTAACCCCTTCAAGACATGCGTCGTACTAGTACTGCGCATGTCATGTCTCCCCCTTTGATGTGGGCTCCAGCTCTGAGCCCACATCTTTCCCGGCACATATCAGCTGTTTTGAACGGCTGACATGAACCCAGAAGTGCCGTGGGTGGATTGCGATCCACCCGCGGCTATCAACTCGTTAAATGCCCCTGTCAAACTCTGGAAATCTGCCCATTGTTTACCCCGGTCATGTGATCGCGGGTCACCGATGGGTTGGCATTAGTGATGAGCGAGTATGCCCGTTGCTCGGGTGGTCCCCGAGTATTTGTAACTGCTCGGAGATTTAGTTTTCATTGCCTCAGCTGCATGATTTACAGCTGATAGACAGCTTGATTACATGTGGGGATTCCCTAGCAACCAGGGCAACCTCCACATGTACTCAGGCTGGCAAGCAGTCGTAAATCACGCAGCTGTCAACAAATACTCGGAGACCACCCAAATGTGCTCGGGAAAACCCGAGCAACGAGTATACTTGCTCATCACTAGTTGGCATGACAACCAGAGGTCTCCTACAGACCTCTATGGTTGTCATTGCCGGATTGCTATGAACGCCACCTAGTGATCGGTGCTCATAGCAAGTCAGCAACTCTGCTACATAGGTGATCTGATCATCGCCTGTATGAAGCAGAGGCGATCGATTTATGGCAGCTTCTAGTCTCCCATGGTGACTATTGAAGCATGCCAAGAGTGAAAAAACACATATTTGGTATCGCAGCGTTCAGACTCGCCTGATCTATCAATATAATAAAATAATTAACTTGATCGCTAAACGGAGACGCTACAGGTCTCGGAAAATGACGCAGTTTTTTTTTTTTTTTAAACTTTGGATTTTTTTCACCACTTAAATAAAAAAGAACCTTGACATGTTTTGTGTCTATGAACTCATAATGACATGGAGAATCATAATGGCAGGTCAGTTTCAGCATATGGTGAACATGGTAAAAGAAATCCAAAACACTGTTGTGGAATTGCACTTTTTTGCAATTTCACCACACTTGGAACTTTTTTCTGATTACCAGTACACAATATAGTAAAACAAATGGTATCTTTCAAATGTACAACTTGTCCCGCAAAAAACAAGCCCTCACATGGCCATATAGACAGAAAAATAAACAAGTTATGGCTCTGAGAAGAAGGGGAGCAAAAAACAAACGCAAAAAACAAAAAGGGCTCCGTCTTGAAGGGGTTAAGGGATTACCTCAGGTGGACCAAAACACCAAACAGGCCCTACAGACTCTGACACAGAATGACCATTGCCAGTAAGAGATTGTGGGCAAGATTACGTTTCTCTCAGTAAAAGGGACAAATTGATGATAAAAGATCAGTTTAAAGACTCAGGCCACATGCACACGTTGCGGAAAGTGGTGCCGATTTTTCCAGACTGATTTTGGTAAATCTGCAGGTAAACCGCACTGTGGAATTACCGCAGATTTACCCCCATTTTTTGGTGGATTTTGTGCGGATTCCGCAGCGGTTTACACCTGTTCCATAATAGGAATCAGCAGGTGAAAAACCGCAGAATTGACATGCTGCGGAATAAACTACACAGCGTTTCCGCGCGTTTTTTTCCGCAGCATGTGCACTGCGGATTTTGTTTTCCATAGGTTTACATGGTACTGTAAACACATGGAAAACTGCTGCAAATCTGCAGCGTCCAAACCACTGCGGATCCGCTGCAAAATCCACATGTGCACATACCCTTACTATTTATTGTTTAAGATTAGTTCATATTGTTTTATTTTATAGCTCGATGATTTAACTACTCTTATTTTTTAAAAACTTGAAAAAGGACATGTCAAGTGACATAATAATAAAATAAATTGTTACATGTATATTTAAAAATGTGGTAAAATATTTATTATTTTAATTTAGCATTAAACATATGATTAGGATGAAACTGTATTTAAAAAGTCACGCTTCAAAATATGATCCTAATTATGATCCTGCTGAGATCCCAATGTGAATCCCTGTACAAATGTAACCAAGAACACAAGTAACATATATGCATTTTTAAAAAAATTTAAAACATATTGTTTTACTGAGATCACCCATCAAAATTTGGAATTTGACTCTTAAAAAACAAAATATAATTATAGGCCAACTGAGTGTCTTTGCTATTGAAGCACATCTTTGGCGTGCTTGAATAATGTGTTCAAGTCCCCTTAGCAGCATGTCTTCCGGCTGTTCGACAGCCACAAAGCATGCCCGGATTGCCTAACAAACAGGAAATCCTTGCATGTGTTGAAGCTGTCGAATAGCCGCGAGATGTGCAGCGGCGGGGACTCAAACATATTATTCGAGCATTCCGAAGACACTCGGTTAACAGCCAAGCATGCTTGGATAACACTTTATCCCAGAATGTTCTCTCATCACTACTCACCAACTCTCATGGCAGCCTGTTTCACTCATAGATCACCCTCACTGTCAAAAAGTTTTTTCTAATATCTAGTCTGCATCTTCTCCCTTTCAATTCCATTCCATTGCTTCTCATGTTTTCATGTGCAAATGAGAATAAGGATAATCCCTCTATAGTGTGACAGCTCTTGATATATTTGTAGACAGCTATTAAGTCTTCTCTTAGCCTTCATTTTCACAAGCTAAACATTCCCAGATCCTTTAACCATCCTTTAACCATTTGCAGTCTGCTCACTATCCTGGTAGCTCCAGTTTTTCTATGTATTTTGTAAAATGTAGTGCCCTGAACAGGTCATAGTATTCCAGATGAAGTCTTATCAAGGCAGAGTAGAGGGGGATAATTACTTCATGTGATCTAGACTCTATGCTTCTCTTAATGCATCCTAGAACTGTGTTTGCCTTTTTTGCTGCTGCATCATACTGTTGACTCATGTGTAGTCTGTGATCTATTAGTATATCCAAGTCTTTTTCACACAAGTTGTTGTTTAGTTCTATTGCTCCCATTCTGTAGATGTAATTTTCCTTTTTCTTGCCCAGATGTAGTACCTTGTAGTATCTTGCATTTCTCCCTGTTAAATACCATTCTATAAGTCTTCTGAATCCTTTCTGCCTTTAGTTTCAGCAATCCCTCCTAGCTTTGCATTGTTGGCAAATTTGATTAATTTACCTTCAGTTCCCTTATTTAGCTCATTTATAAAAATGTTGAACAACACTGGGGACAGGACAGAGCCATGTGGAAACCAACTTGAAAGACCCTTCCAATTAGGTGTGCAACCATTTATTACCACTCTTTGAGTACTGTCACTGAGCCAGTTATGAATCCACCTATCCATAGCCTTGTCAGTCCCGTACTTGGTCATTTTTTCAATAAAGATAGTATGAGATACTTTATCAAATGCTATGCTGTAGTCGAGATATACTATATCTACCACATTTCCCCAATCCACCCAGTCAGTGATTCCATCATAGAAGGAAATTAGATTAGACTAGCATTACTTGTTTGCTACAAATCCAAGCTGGGTCTGGTTAATTACTGTATTATTAGCCAAGTACTAATATACATGCTATTTAATAGTTTGTTCACAGATCTTTCCTGGTATAGAAGTAAGGCTCACTGACCTGTAATTTCTTGGATCCAGTGCCTGGATTCTGTGTCAGAGCATGAGATCTTGCAAGGGAACTCAGATGACAGAGAATGGGTTCATCTGCCAATTAAAAGCAGTAGCAAAGCCCTAGGTAGGGAAAATTGAGTGAGGGTCAAACATCTGGAAATGCTTTGACACACCGCAAAGCACTTATAGCTAATTTGAATTTATCTTAAAGGGAAGGTGCCATAAAAAAAAATTTTTTTACAGCAATTGTAAAAATGTAGAGAATTAATGTTTAAATTTTCTTAAAAAATATTTTCATTTGTTTATAATTTAGTAAAATATGAAAAATAATTTGAAAAGTTTTGGAATTTCCACTTTTAAACACTAGGGGGAGCAGCTGCTGAAATTTCAGAAAAACCTAGTGTACAACTAGCTCACATTACTGCACTGCAGTAATTATGGGCGGAGTCTGCTGACGGGTGTGATGTCTCCTCTCCTTCCCTTCTAGGTGTTTGCTAAGGGATAAGAGGATGATATTCAGGAACACAGTGAGCAGCCATTTTGTTGGTGACTGCAGAGTAAGGCTGCCGTCACACTAGCAGTATTTGGTCAGTATTTTACATCAGTATTTGTAAGCCAAAACCAGGAGTGGAACAATTAGAGGAAAACTATAATAGAAACATATGCCCCACTTCTGCATTTATCACCCACTCCTGGTTTTGGCTACAAATACTGAGGTAAAATACTGACCAAATACTGAATGTGTGACGGCAGCCTTATACTGACAAGTAGACAATCACCGAGGATGGCAGGCAGCAAGGATTCTGGGAGATATATGGTGGAGGGAGCAGGGTGATAGCAGCACAGAGTATTTCAGGAGAGCAGTGTGCTGGTCTATGGGGGCACCCTGTTTGGTGTGCAGAGCAGCCAGGGATTGTACATAGAACGTTGTCTTTTATACACATGGATGGACCGTCTGCTCCACAGAAATCCAGGAAACATTTCTGCGGATTGATGGCCTGTTCTGATCCAGACTTTGCATGCAGACCCCATTCCCCTCCTCAGATCCTGTCTTCTCCATCCTGTCCTGGCGATGTGTGAAAGTGAGACGTCAGGCGAAGTACGGGGTGACGCTGGGAAGGAAATGTAGCCATATAGTAACGATAAACATGAGACCCCTCTCTTCAGCTGCCTCACTAGCCCTGACTGCACCTAACTGAAGGTCATGCTGCCCCCTCTATTACCCCAGACCCACGTGCAGGTGCTCAGCCAGAACCACCATAGAATGGGTCCACTTTCTGAAGATAATACTGCCATAGTGTTCTCACATAATGCCACCATATAGATCACACATAATACCGCCATATACATCACACACAATACTATCAAATAGATCACACAATACTGTGTTCTCACATAATGCCACCATATAGATCACACATAATGCCACCATATAGATCACAAATAATACCGCCATACAATTCTCACCTAGTACTTCCACATAGATCACACATAATCCCACAATATAGTTCTCATATACCACCGTCATATAGTTTTTACATCATTCCACAACACTGAGCAAACATAATATTGCCATATAGATCACATATAATACCGTCACATAGATCACTCAATACTTGGCAGCATAATGTGTGATATTATATATATATTATAATATCCCGGCATAATGTGTGGTCTTTATGGGAGTATATGTGATATATATATATATATATATATATATATATATATATATATATCGGTATTATACGTGATCCATATGGTATTGTGCTGCTCTAGGGAGGTGAGAGACGTATGGTGGAAGGAGCAGGGCGACAGGAGCACAGTATTTCAGGACAGCAGTGTACTGGTCTGTGGGTGGGAGGGTGTGCTCACACTCACACGCTCCCAACTGTATACTTATAGCCTTTACTGGCTATTAAAATGGGGGACACCCCCCAAAAAAAGACGTGGGGCCCCCTTATAATTAATAACCATCAAATATTATGCAGACAGCTGCGGGCTGACATTAATAGCCTAGGAAGGGGCCATGGATACTGTCCCCCCCCCCAGGCTAAAAACATCAGCTCTCAGCCGCCTTTTACATGCGCCTTTTCTGGCGCTTTGCCTGGCAATTTCCACTTACCCTGTAGCGGTAGCAAGTGGGGTTCATATTTGTGGGGTTAATGTCACCTCCATATTGTCCGGTGACATCAAGCCCACGGCTTAGTAATGGCGAGGCGTCTATAAGACACCCATCCATTACTAATCCTATAGTTGTATTGTAAATAAAGACTCGGCCAGAATAAAGTCCTTTATTAATCTTTTTTAAACCATACCGAACGCATAATCCTCGACTCCCACATCTCCCACAACAAAAATAATAAACCACATTGAGGAAAGACACGCGGGGGGGGGGGGGGGAGTGCATAGGAGAGGATTAGATACTGACTGCTGAGCCGTGTATCTAATCCTGGCCTGTGTGATACCGACAGCTGAGCCGTGTATCTAATCCTGTCCTGTGTGATACGACAGCTGAGCCGTGTATCTAATCCTGTCCTGTGATACCGACTGCTGAGCCGTGTATCTAATCCTGTCCTGTGTGATACTGACTGCTGAGGACACAGTACACGGGACAGAATTAGCTACCCAGGACAGAGGTAGCAGTGGTAGGTGTATATAGAGGCAGGTAGCAGTGGTATATAGAGGCAGATAGTGGTATACAGAGGCAGGCAGGCAGTGGTATACAGAGGCAGGCAGGCAGTGGTATACAGAGGCAGGCAGGCAGTGGTATACAGAGGCAGGCAGTGGTATACAGAGGCAGGCAGGCAGTGGTATACAGAGGCAGGCAGGCAGTGGTATACAGAGGCAGGCAGGCAGGCAGTGGTATACAGAGGCAGGCAGGCAGTGGTATACAGAGGCAGGCAGGCAGTGGTATACAGAGGCAGGCAGGCAGTGGTATGCAGAGGCAGGCAGGCAGTGGTATACAGAGGCAGGCAGGCAGTGGTATACAGAGGCAGGCAGGCAGTGGTATACAGAGGCAGGCAGACAGTGGTATACAGAGGCAGGCAGTGGTAAACAGAGGCAGGCAGTGGTATACAGAGGCAGGCAGGTAGCAGTGGTATACAGAGGCAGGCAGGCAGTGGTATACAGAGGCAGGCAGACAGTGGTATACAGAGGCAGGCAGTGGCATACAGAGGCAGGCAGACAGTGGTATACAGAGGCAGGCAGACAGTGGTGTACAGAGGCAGGCAGGCAGGTAGCAGTGGTATACAGAGGCAGGCAGACAGTGGTATACAGAGGCAGGCAGTGGTATACAGAGGCAGGCAGTGGTATACAGAGGCAGGCAGGCAGTGTTATACAGAGGCAGGCAGGCAGTGGTATACAGAGGCAGGCAGGCAGTGGTATACAGAGGCAGGCAGGCAGGTAGCAGTGGTATACAGAGGCAGGCAGGCAGTGGTATACAGAGGCAGGCAGGCAGTGGTATACAGAGGCAGGCAGGCAGTGGTATACAGAGGCAGGCAGGCAGTGGTATACAGAGGCAGGCAGGCAGTGGTATACAGAGGCAGGCAGGCAGTGGTATACAGAGGCAGGCAGACAGTGGTATACAGAGGCAGGCAGTGGTAAACAGAGGCAGGCAGTGGTATACAGAGGCAGGCAGGTAGCAGTGGTATACAGAGACAGGCAGGCAGTGGTATACAGAGGCAGGCAGACAGTGGTATACAGAGGCAGGCAGTGGTATACAGAGGCAGGCAGTGGTATACAGAGGCAGGCAGACAGTGGTATACAGAGGCAGGCAGACAGTGGTATACAGAGGCAGGCAGGCAGGTAGCAGTGGTATACAGAGGCAGGCAGTGGTATACAGAGGCAGGCAGTGGTATACAGAGGCAGGCAGGCAGTGGTATACAGAGGCAGGCAGGCAGTGGTATACAGAGGCAGGCAGGCAGTGGTATACAGAGGCAGGCAGGCAGTGGTATACAGAGGCAGGCAGGCAGTGGTATACAGAGGCAGGCAGGCAGTGGTATACAGAGGCAGGCAGGCAGTGGTATACAGAGGCAGGCAGGCAGTGGTATACAGAGGCAGGCAGGCAGTGCTAGGTGCTATATAGGGGCTGGTAGCAGTGGTAGATGCATAAGAAAATAAAAACGCTGTACTTACCTTCTTTCCTCTACCAGGAAGTGCTGAGTCATGTTCAGGGCAGAGCAGTGTGACGATCTCCCTGCTCTGCTCTGAACAGGTCGGCAGTGATTGCAGCCTGTAATGTAATACTAAGTACAGGCTGCAATCACAGCTCCTCGCTGCAGATATTTACCCTGGACCCTCGGCAGCAGCTTCTCCCGGCAGCAGCTTCTGCCATCGCACGCACTGAGCTGTGTGTGCGATGGCAGAGGGAAATAAACAAAATGGCCGCGATCTCCTCTCACAGCTGTGACGCGGCAGCTCAGTGGGCGTGGCCAAGTCACAGCTGAGAGGCAGGAGGAGCGGTCGGAGCCCGACCGTTGGCTCCTATGTCCATGGCTGCCGTAAGTGAGGTGTGCAAGTGTCGTGCCCAGACACTTACACCCACACTAATGAAAATGGCGGCCTCCAGTGGTGAATGTAAAAGTGAATAAATAAAAAAGTATGAAAGAGGTACATTTACTTTTGTATTAAAAATAATTGATTGTATAATCAATAATTATTAATACAAAAACTAAAATCACGGCACCCTCCCTTTAAGTGAATTTCTCAACATTAGGCAAAGGCATCGACTTAATGAGGGTAATAGCCTTTAGCATTAGGCAGAAATTCCTCATGACAGGTTGCCTTTCAAAAAATGTATTTCACTTGTAAAGTGTTGGCAAAAATGTGGCAATTTGTATTAAAAACATACACATTAGTACAGATCTGCTACAAGTCCTTCAGAAACAGAAGCCTTGTTCCTTATTTTTCAATGTTTTTACTGTACCTCTACTTGTAAATTTAACACTGAATATGCGAGGCTTTATGTTGTCTATATGAATTGTTTCAGATTTTATCTCCTCTAGAAACCTTGGACACTGATCTTTGGATTTCTTCTTTTTACACCGCTTATCAGCATAGTAACTATTTGTAAAAATTGTCAGAATTACTGAGATATGCTGTAGTGGCATATCGTTCGAAATAGTTAGGCTTAGTAGCAAACTCTCCTAGACAATAAAACACTTCACCTGACTTTTAGTTTACTGCATTGACTTTTTTCTTCACTAACTAAACAAATATAGCCAGCCTTTTCTTTTAATAAGGCTCAGTTCTTGAAGTCTCATTCACATACTGTGGCCGAGCCGCACCCACAAAGCACCTGAAAACTATATGCTTAGCATGCTACTTCAGCCATTCTAAATGTTCCACTTTCAAGTTATTTTGGCCTAAATCAAAGCAATTCAAAGTTTGAGAGTTTAACATTTTAAATTTGATCTGTCACCCAATTTCACAACACAAATTGCATACATTATTCATGTACCCGCCACCAATCTGAGGCCGCCCTTGTATTTAATAAAAAAAAATGGGCAGCCACAGATTGGTGGTTTGTATAACTTAGTAACAAAACTGCTCAAAAGTAGTCCCCCCAAAACGACACAACATTTAGGCAGTCAGGCCACAAGTTCCAGATTATGGGATCCCGGCATGCAGAATGAGATCCCAAAGTCCACCGTGGTTGCTCTTGTTTTGAGCAATCGAGATCTAGTTTGTCCACAAATTCAATGCTGCTAGTAAACCGTAACATCATTACAGCGGCTACTAGATTACAGCGGCTACTAGCGTTACCAGCAGGATTTCACTCTTTGACAGCAAGGAGCAACTGTGGAGGGTTGCGGGATCACGCTCTGCGTGCTTGGATCCCACAACTCAGATATTTGGGCTTCACTGTGCTAGAAAGTCAGGCCATTTATGGCAATATTAGGGTTATATCTGAGGGGTTTTGTCACTAGGTTATGTTTAGACAAATCTCCAAACCAGCGGCTGCCCTCTGCTTATTATTAAAAAGAGCATTTTTTGAGTCCTACTCTAGCTTGATTCATTCAATGCTCATTTCAATTGTAAGATTATACAGGAATTCTGCCATGGATATTTATAAGTATACAAGCCTCATCAAGTCTGAAAGTTCTATTTAATAGTGTATACAGTTTGTATTGTGAAATCTGGTGACGGAGTCGCTTTACATTATGATGCTGTTTCAAAATTCTAAACTTCATGTATGTATGGGCAGTTTTACTATTTTGAATAGTCGCAAAATTACAGAATTTGAAGGCAATATATACCTTTCATCCAAGTATGTACAGAATTTGTTCTAAAGGGTCTATTATGTTTCTATACACTTATTAATATGCTCACATCACAAATGTAGAGGAAGACATGGACCACACATCCAAAAATCATACATTAATGTAGTGCCTCTAGGCAAAGCTGAACATTAGGTTCTTAGTATAACATTGTGATCAGACTGTATGAAGCCCCCTGCCATGTCATGGCAAACCTCTCAGTGGGTCCCTAACTTTTTCTTAGCCTTAAAGGTGTGGCACCGTGCACCAACTTCCACCATAGTGTGCGTGCACCAGCAGAGGGGGCGACCCGGTGCCTCACGGAACCCATGCTGCAAAGCTAAGTCTCCATGACTCCAGACCACACCACCCTACAGGCACAACACCCCGCAACAATGACCACCACACAGCACCAACACCAAGTGAAAGGAGCTAAAAAACTCACCTTCCACCAGCTCTCAGACTGTGAACTGAGAGCAAAGATAGGTAGAGCCCATCTTGCAGTCTCCTGCTAATTAACTGGACTGGTCCAAATGAAAAAAACGGGACAGACCATGCATCACACCACAAATATGGAGAATTAATGATCTTATTAATACGTGCAGTTTACAGTTTTCCCATTGTTCTCTGGTAGTTTTTGTGTACGTACATTGCTGTGTGATGATTTTATCGAAGACAGGGTCAACCATCATACCGTCGTGACATCAGTGTTAACAAGATTGCATTGCATTGTTTGATGATTTTAGACCCATATAATACTTTTTAATCTCTGAAAGACTATCTCAGCATGGTAGAGAGTTGGCCAATATCAATGAACAAACTTTCCAGCCCCTGGAACTGTTCTGTGAATCCTATAATTAATCTAATGAACAATGCGTTCCAGCTTTTCAGAACTGTCCTGGAAACTCCACTGAATAATTAGGACAGCAGCAAGAGCTTTGGAGCACACTGACTATAACCAGTGATTGATCAAACCTGTAAATAGTAACTTTAAACTGCAAAACTATCGTCAGAAGGCAGAACTAGTTAAATGCAATATTTTTGTATCTCTACAGCAGTGTTCCCCAACTCCGGTCCTCAAGAGCCACCAACAGGTCATGTATTCAGGATTTCCTTTGTATTGCACAGATGATTGAATACTTGCCTGTCCAGGTGATGCAATTATCACCTGTGCAATACTAAGGAAATCCTGAAAACATGACCTGTTTGTGGTTCTTGAGGACCGGAGTTGGGGAACACTGCTCTACAGTTATTTGTTACTTGGTGGATAATTCCAGCACCAAGACATTATTTCATTATTGAGAATTATATTTGCATGTTTTGCTGTTAGTGTATTCATTCGACATCTAGACAGAACATAGGATTTACAAGAGCAGATGCAACACATAATCAAATATCCATCTTTGATGTTTATTATATTGACAAACAACACAGCGATTCTTTACTGTAAGAGCAGTGAGACTATTGAGCTCCGTGCCACACGATGTAATGGTTGTTTTATTACAAAAGTTGAAGAAAGGCCTGAATGTCTTACTTGTATAATATACCGTATTTTTCGGATTTTAACATGAACTTTTTTTGCCCCAAATTTGGGGGGAAATGGGGGTGCGTGTAATAATGTGAATATACCTTGCTGGCCGCGGTGGAGCAGGGTCCCAGGGTTGCTGCTGGAGGAGGCAAGAGTGGAGCGAGCATTGCTGCAGGCCACAGGCTGGGATGAGGTGTTCGGATGTGCGATGCTGCGGGTGTTTCAGTGGTGCATGGGCTCCACTGACATTTTGTGAAAGCCCAGAGCCCTCTGCACTTCATGATTTACTATGCGGTGGACTTCGGAAAATGGCTGCCAGGGGCGGCGCATGCGCAGATGGAGATCTCGGCATCAAAATCTCGGGAGATGAGATCTCAGTGCCAGGAAGCGCTGCGGTCTTTCACAAAATGTTGGCGAAGCCCCTGCACCATCAAGCACCTGTAGCGTTGCACATCCAAACACCCCTTTCTCCCAGTCTGGGGTCTGCAGCACCGCCCCACTCCTGCCTCCACCAGCAGCGACCCTGGGACCCCGCTTTACTGCAGCCACCACCCCCGGTAAGCGATAAGACGCATGGATTGGAAGAAGCACCACCATTTTATTGAAAAAGTTTTGTTCCTAATTTTCTCCTCAAAATTTGGGGTCCGTCTTAGGATCTGGTGTGTCTTATAAACCGCAAAATACGGTAATATTACCAATTGTGGGCACTAGTTTCTGTGACGGGGCGTTGATACTGGGAACTAGTCTGATTACAGTTAGTGGAGTAGGGAAGGAATTTGTCCCCTAATATGGAGTTATTAGTGTCAGCCCAATCAGGTTTTTGCCTTTCTTTGGATCAACATGTTAGGTTATAATTTGGACCTGATGGACGTATGTCTACTTTCAACCTTAAAATCTCTGAAACTATGAAACATACATTTTTTTCCCATATTTGGTTTCACATTTGAATATTTGCATAGTTCTGTATCAGCAACATTGAAAAATTTAGAAAAACATACTATAAGGAAATAGCCTTACCAAAACCTGTCAGATGATAAATGCACTAGCAGGATGCAGCAGCCCCCACTATAAAGGCAGGGGCAAAACAGGTACAAACTACTGATAGAAACAGCCACCCACACACCTAACAAATTATGGAGGGATTGGCTGCCTAGTAGAAAAAATGCACACAAATGAGGCTTGAGTAGAACGCCAGTTACACTGGTATGCGTGATGCAAATTGCCCGGCTTACAGCCAATTAATAACGCCCATAATATTACAGTATATCAGGCAGGCTGCCTTCACTATATACATACACCCCACGCCTGGGTGTACTGGGGCGTTTGTCCCTGTGGGGTGCATGTATATAGTGCTGGGACCTGTTGATGGGAGTCTAAGACCCTGGACCCCACTGAACAGAAGGACATGTTAGAAAAGGAGTAGATAGTAAATAAAACATATAATTAATATTATAGGTGTACTTTAAATCTGAATAAAAATCCTACTTGGATAGAATTGCCGTTATCACCCTTTGCTTGATGTTACTGACTTACTATATCGGCGTGACAGAGGAAGTAGAATCCATAAGGCCGGTTTCACACGTCAGTGATTCCGGTACGTGAGGTGTCAGTTTTCTCATGTACCGGAGACACTTACACACGTAGACACATTAAAATCAATGTGTCGCTGCACACGTCAGCGTGTTTTCACGGACCGTGTGTCCGTTTGAAAAACACGGAGACATGTCAGTGTTCGTGGGAGCTCACAGATCACACGGACCCATTAAAGTCAATGGGTCCGTGTAAAACACGTACCACACACGGATGCTGTCCATGTGCAGTCCGTGTGCCGTGCAGGAGACAGCGCTACAGTAAGCGCTGTCCCCCCAGCGTGGTGCTGAAGCCGCCATTCATTTCTTCTCTCCAGCAGCGTTCGCTGGAGAGAAGAAATGAAAAATCATTGCTTTTTGTTTTTTTTCGAGGTAGAAATAAAGATCTTTGTCACCACCCCCTCCCACCCCCTGTGCGCCCGACCGCTGGAAAGAAAATACTCACCTGGCTCCCTCGAAGCGTCCTCTCCGCGCCGCAGCTTCTCCTGTATGAGCGGTCACGTGGTGCCGCCCATTACAGTGATGAATATGCGGCTCCACCCCTATGGGAATTATCTGGACGTGTGGGACAGGCATAAGATGGGAAGCTTTTATTAGTAAAGTCCTACTCATACAGTTCATTCATCAATTATTTTCTTAGATTTTAAATATGTAACTTTTTTAACCTGTTCTGATTATTTTCTTCAGTGGTATACTTTTAAGCCCTTCATGACCCCATCTTTTTTCGGTTTTTCATTTTTCGCTCCCCTTCTTCCTAGAGCCATAACTTTTTTATTTTTCTGTCAATATGGCCTTTTTTAGGGCTTATTTTTTGTGGGACGAGTTGTAGTTTTGAATGACATCATTGGTTTTAGCAAGTGTGGTGAAATTGCAAAAAAAAGTGCAATCTCACACTTGCTTTTTTGCTAGGTTCACTAAATTCTAAAATTGACTTGCCATTATGATTCTCCAGGTCATTGCGAGTTCATAGACACCAAACATGTCTAGGTTCTTTTTTAACTAAGTGGTGAAAAACAATTCCAAATTTTGCTTTAAAAAAAAATTGGACCATTTTCCGATACCCTTAGTGTCTCCATTTTTCGTGATCTGGGGTTGGGCGAGGGCTTATTTTTTGCTTGCCAAGCTGATGTTTTTAATTATACCATTTTAGTGCAGATACGTTCTTTTGATCGCCCTTTTTTGCATTTTAATGCAGTGTTGCTGCGACCAACAAAAACATAATTCTGGCGTTTTGACTTTTTTCGCTAGTCGTTTAGCGATCAGGTTAATCTTTTTTTATTGATATATCAGGCGATTCTGAATGCGGCGATACCAAATATGTGTAGGTTTGAATTTTTTTATTGTTTTATTTTGAATGGGGAGAAAGGGTGGTGTTTTAAACTTTTATATTTTTTTATATTTTTAAAAACATTTTTTTTTTATTTCGGCATGCTTCAATAGCCTCCATGGGAGGCTAGAAGCTGCTACAACTTGATCGGCTCTGCTGCATAGAGGCGATGCTCAGATCGTCCCTATGTAGCGGAATTACTGCATTGCTAGTAGCAGGCAAAAAGTTTCTTGAGCCAAAATATTTAATTGTTTACAAAATTCACATTTTCATCCAGAAGCTGAACATTGAGACGTTACATATACAGTGGGGCAAAAAAGTATTTAGTCATTCAGCAATAGTGCAAGTTCCACCACTTAAAAAGATGAGAGGCGTCTGTAATTTACATCATAGGTAGACCTCAACTATGGGAGACAAACTGAGAAATAAAAATCCAGAAAATCACATTGTCTGTTTTTTTATCATTTTATTTGCATATTATGGTGGAAAATACCCAATGTTAAAGATAGGTACGCAGGGAAACGCAGTAGGCGGAGCCAGAAGTAGGCGGAGCCTGGTTGGAGCTTCACGGCGGAAGCAAGGAGGAAGTAGCTGCCATCTGCAGCACACTACAACGCAAGTCTGAAACCAGCGTAAGCCACGTACATCTGCAGCCAACATCTCCAGACAACAGCAGAGAGCAGTAAATAGTGATACTGAAGGAATGAAATGTCAGCAGGAGGAGGGCAAATTGGAACCTGAAGATATTTGACAAGTTGCATACTGTTGCATGGAATTTTCTGTGCAGATTCTGCATTTCTTGGCAGATCATACAGTATATATTTTGCAGTTTCTTGTTGTGTTTTTTTATGCAAATTAAAAGTTCCTTTTTATAGTACCATCAAGACATATGAGATTTCCGAAATCTCATGCACATTATTGGTATTTTTCCTGTCTTGGAATTGGAAATCTGCTGCGTTTTGAACACTGCAGTATGTCAATTCTTCCATCATTTTCCAGTGTTTTTTTCACCTTTAGAAAGCAATAACAAAAGGCACAATCGCAGCTATTAGTTTTTGCAGCGGTTTTATTATCAGGTACTGCCGGATGTAAACTCCATTTATTATTGTGATTCTCCCAAGTTTAAACCATGGCATGGCCATACATGTTGCCTGGTGCAGGGTAAATGTATTAAAGTACCTTAAACAATGCCCTACCAAGGTGTGAAAGTAAACAATGCAATCCTTTCAGATCTGCTCACTCAATGTCTTCATGGGGGCCCAATAGTTGCCATGGTGAGTTGAGGTCATCATGACTACCCCTCGGTCACCAAACTACAAAAAGCATCTAAAGGTACCGTTACGCTAAACGACTTACCAACGATCACGACCAGCGATACGACCTGGCCGTGATCGTTGGTAAGTCGCTGTGTGGTCGCTGGGGAGCTGTCACACACACAGCTCTCTCCAGTGACCAACGATCAGGGGAACGACTTTGGCATCGTTGAAACTGTCTTCAATGATGCCGAAGTCCCCGGGTAACCAGGGTAAACATCGGGTTACTAAGTGCAGGGCCGCGCTTAGTAACCCGATATTTACCCTGGTTACCATTGTAAAAGTAAAAAAAAAAAAAAAACAGTACATACTCACATTCCGATGTCTGTCACGACCCCCGCTGTCAGCTTCCCGCACTGACTGTGTCAGCGCCGGCTGTAAAGCAGAGCATAGCGGTGACGTCACCGCTGTGCTCTGCTTTACGGCCAGCGCTGACAGTCAGTGCAGGGAAGCTGATGTCGGGGGACGTGACAGACATCAGAATGTGAGTATGTACTGTTTTTTTTTTTTTTTTACTTTTACAATGGTAACCAGGGTAAATATCGGGTTACTAAGCGCAGCCCTGCGCTTAGTAACCCGATATTTACCCTGGTTACACGTGAACACATCGCTGGATCGGCATCACACACGCCGATCCAGCGATGACAGCGGGTGATCAGCGACCAAAAAAAGGTCCTGATCATTCCCTACGACCAACGATCTCCCAGCAGGGGCCTGATCGTTGGTCGCTGTCACACTTAACGAGATCGTTAAGCGGGATCGTTGCTACGTCACCAAAAGCGTGACGTTGCAACGATATCGTTAACTAAATCGCTATGTGTGAAGGTACCTTTAGACTATGCACAGAGCATGTTCTTAGATGCTTCGGTATAGGTATAATGCATTGCAATGCATTATACCTGCAATCAAAGTAAAAAAAAAAGTGAAAGTCTCATAGAAGGACGAAGTAAAAAAAAAATACTGAAAAAAATTATACCAATAAATTCACATTTTTATGTAAAAATAAAATAAACAAAAAAGTACACACAGTTAGTATCGCCGCGTCCAGAACGACCAGATCTATAAAACTGTCACAGTAGTTAATTAATTCAGTAAACACTGTAAAAAAAAACATGGCAAACTATGATTTTTTGTCATACCGCTGTAAAAAAGTGGAATAAAATGCTATCAAAAAGACGTGGTATGTGCACCACAATAGCAGATTTGCAGTTTTCACTCAGAAAACACCCATGGAGTCAAAATCGTGACTACACCTGTAGATAAATTCCCAAAGGGATTTAATTTCCAAAATGGGCTCATTTGAGGGATGTATTAACTTCTTCTAGCACTAAGGGACTCTGTATATGGAGTTCACAAAACTATTCTAGGAAAATCTGCGCACAGAAAAGCCAATAGCTCTCCTTCCATTCCGAGTCTCGCTGTGTGGCTAAGTAGTACTGTTATGTGTTTACCGTGACAGAGAGGAACCAGAAGACCATGATTTCTGATTTCTCGTAGTCCTACACTGATTAGAAGCACTTCACCTTAATTTTGAACAATGCAGGTTTCTGCTGGCAATGCAGAGGTTAATCTGTTCAATTGAGAGCTCCTAGAAGCTTTCCTGCTTTGATGATCTCAGCTGTTCAGTGTTGGCCACTTCTGCTATATATATTCGCCTCTGGCAAGCAGGCATTGTCAGTTAGGTTGATACTGCCTTTTCTGGAGCTGGAGGTATTGCTTGTTTGAGGAGGCGTTTTGGAGTGTTCTTCAGGAGACTGTTGCTTGGTAATTTGTCTGTGTGCATATCCACATCCTCTTCTATTTGGTTTTCCCTTCCTTTGCTTCCCAGTTTTCCACTCTGTTGTTTGTGCACCCTAGCCCCGGGATATCTTTTTACTGTGCCATGGCATTTGTACATCTACATATGAAGTATTTCCACGTTCAGCTCAAATTGCATGACAAATTTTAGTGCCATATTTACCCATTTTCCCAAGTGAAAATGTAAAATCTGGGGCTAAAAGTACATTTTTGTGGTAAAAATATAATAATTTTTTCTTCACTGCCCAATTGGTGTAAGTTTATCCGATAGATGCTACTTGGAAGAGGCAATTTTTTTTCTCTAGCAAGATGGCTGCTACTGTGAAGGCATGGCTGGCTCCATTTTCCAACTGATTTTTTTTTTAGGAAATTATGGATACCATAAAAAAAAAAAACTGCACACTATGGATGCGGTCATGGTGTAGCGCAGGTGCCGCTGCTGGCGCCTACCTGCAGAAGGTGATTTTTTTAAAATATATATAATATTCATAGTGTAAACTAGTGGGGCCGGTCACTGAGGGATCAGTGACCTGTCAGAAGCCATACTGATGAATACCTAAGCAGACCACCACATGAAGATTCCTCCCCCACACATTCCGCCCCAGGGCACGAGCATATCATTAACTAAAAATAAAGATTGAACAACAACAAGACGGATTTCATCAACCAAGGTATCATTTTAATCAGTATAACGGCACCAACCTGACACTATAGGTTAGGCTACTTTCACACTAGTGTTAACTGCATTACGTCGCAATGCGTCGTTTTGCCGAAAAAACGCATCCTGCAAAAGTGCTTGCAGGATGCGTTTTTTCTGCATTGACTAACATTAGCGACGCATTTGCGACGCAATGACACACGTCGCAACCGTCGTGCGACGGTTGCGCCAAGCTTTGGCGGATCGTCGGGAGCAAAAAACGTTACATGTAACGTTTTTTGCTCCCGACGGTCCGCTTTTTCCGACCGCGCATGCGCGGCCGGAACTCTGCCCCCACCTCCCCGCACTTCCCCGCACCTCACAATGGGGCAGCGGATGCGCTGGAAAAATGCATCCGCTGCCCCCGTTGTGCGGCGGAGACAACGCTAGCGTCGGGAACCTCGGCCCGACGCACCGCGACGGGCCGAGCCCGACGCTAGTGTGAAAGTAGCCTTACTGTGCACAATCCTTCTTTCCCTTTAACCCCTTCAAGACATGTGTCGTACTAGTACTGCGCATGTCATGTCTCCCATTTTGATGTGGGCTCCAGCTCTGAGCCCACATCTTTCCTGGCACATGTCAGCTGTTTTGAACGGCTGACATGTACCCGGAATTGCCGTGGGTGGATTGCGATCCACCCGCGGCTATCAACTCGTTAAATGCCCCTGTCAAACTCTGGAAATCTGCCCATTGTTTACCCCGGTCATGTGATCGCGGGTCACCGATGGGTTGGCCCCACTATCCCACAGAATGTAAGTCCACAAGGACAGGGTCCTCTCCCCTCTGTACCAGTGTGTCACTGTAAACCTGTTTACTGTAAATGATATCTATAACTCTGTATGTAACCCCTTTCTCATGTACAGCACCATGGAATTAATGGTGCTATATAAATAAATAATAATAATAATAATTAGTGATGAGCGAGTATGCTCGTTGCTCGGGTGGTCCCCGAGTATTTGTAACTGCTCGGAGATTTAGTTTTCATTGCCTCAGCTGCATGATTTACAGCTGATAGACAGCTTGATTACATGTGGGGATTCCCTAGCAACCAGGGCAACCTCCACATGTACTCAGGCTGGCTAGCAGTCGTAAATCACGCAGCTGTGTCAACAAAAACTTAATCTCCAAGCAGTTACAAATACTCGGAGACCACCCAAATGTGCTCGGGAAAACCCGAGCAACGAGTATACTCGCTCATCACTAGTTGGCATGACAACCAGAGGTCTCCTACAGACCTCTATGGTTGTCATTGCCGGATTGCTATGAACGCCACCTAGTGATCGGTGCTCATAGCAAGTCAGCAACTCTGCTACATAGGTGATCTGATCATCGCCTGTATGAAGCAGAGCCGATCGGTTTATGGCAGCTTCTAGTCTCCCATGGTGACTATTGAAGCATGCCAAGAGTGAAAAAACACATATTTGGTATCGCAGCGTTCAGACTCGCCTGATCTATCAATATAAAAAAATAATTAACTTGATCGCTAAACGGAGACGCTACAGGTCTCGGAAAATGACGCAGTTTTTATTTTTTTAAAACAAACTTTGGATTTTTTTCACCACTTAAATAAAAAAGAACCTTGACATGTTTCGTGTCTATGAACTCATAATGGCATGGAGAATCATAATGGCAGGTCAGTTTCAGCATATGGTGAACATGGTAAAAGAAATCCAAAACACTGTTGTGGAATTGCACTTTTTTGCAATTTCACCACACTTGGAACTTTTTTCTGATTACCAGTACACAATATAGTAAAACAAATGGTATCTTTCAAAAGTACAACTTGTCCCGCAAAAAACAAGCCCTCACATGGCCATATAGACAGAAAAATAAACAAGTTATGGCTCTGAGAAGAAGGGGAGCAAAAAACAAACGCAAAAAACAAAAAGGGCTCCGTCTTGAAGGGGTTAAGGGATTACCTCAGGTGGACCAAAACACCAAACAGGCCCTACAGACTCTGACACAGAATGACCATTGCCAGTAAGAGATTGTGGGCAAGATTACGTTTCTCTCAGTAAAAGGGACAAATTGATGATAAAAGATCAGTTTAAAGACTCAGGCCACATGCACACGTTGCGGAAAGTGGTGCCGATTTTTCCAGACTGATTTTGGTAAATCTGCAGGTAAACCGCACTGTGGAATTACCGCAGATTTACCCCCATTTTTTGGTGGATTTTGTGCGGATTCCGCAGCGGTTTACACCTGTTCCATAATAGGAATTGACATGCTGCGGAATAAACTACACAGCGTTTCCGCGCGTTTTTTTCCGCAGCATATGCATTGCGGATTTTGTTTTCCATAGGTTTACATGGTACTGTAAACGCATGGAAAACTGCTGCAAATCTGCAGCGTCCAAACCACTGCGGATCCGCTGCAAAATCCACAACATGTGCACATACCCTTACTATTTATTGTTTAAGACTAGTTGATATTGTTTTATTTTATAGCTCGATGATTTAACTACTGTCTTATTTTTTTAAAACTTGAAAAAGGACATGTCAAGTGACATAATAATAAAATAAATTGTTACATGTATATTTAAAAATGTGGTAAAATATTTATTATTTTAATTTAGCATTAAGCATATGATTAGGATGAAACTGTATTTAAAAAGTCACGCTTCAAAATATGATCCTAATTATGATCCTGCTGAGATCCCAATGTGAATCCCTGTACAAATGTAACCAAGAACACAAGTAACATATATGCATTTTTTTAAAAATTTATAACATATTGTTTTACTGAGATCACCCATCAAAATTTGGAATTTGACTCTTAAAAAACAAAATATAATTACAGGCCAACTGAGTGTCTTTGCTATTGAAGCACATCTTTGGCGTGCTTGAATAATGTGTTCAAGTCCCCTTAGCAGCATGTCTTCCGGCTGTTCGACAGCCACAAAGCATGCCCGGATTGCCTAACAAACAGGAAATCCTTGCATGTGTTGAAGCTGTCGAACAGCCGCAAGATGTGCAGCGGCGGGGACTCAAACATATTATTCGAGCATTCCGAAGACACTCGGTTAACAGCCAAGCATGCTTGGATAACACTTTATCCCAGAATGTTCTCTCATCACTACTCACCAACTCTCATGGCAGCCTGTTTCACTCATAGATCACCCTCACTGTCAAAAAGTTTTTTCTAATATCTAGTCTGCATCTTCTGTTATGATCCTAGTGGCCAGGATCGCAAGTAGGACTAGCTAAGTAACTAAACCGACTACAAGCTCTGGGGAAGTGGTAACTGAATTGACCGCAACCTGATCCTATCCGCAAACAACTATAGGCAGCCGTGGAACGTTACCTGAAAATCCTAGACGTCTCTTCACGGCCTGAGAAACTGACTATTCCTAGAGGGAACGAAAGTCCTCACTTGTCTCAGTGAAATGACCCCAAAGATATAGAATAGCCCCCCACAAATATTAACGGTGAGTTAAGGGGAAAGCACAAACGCAGAGATGAAATTAGATTTAGCAAATGAGGCCCGCTAACACTAGAAAGCAGAAAATAGAAAGGGAACTGTGCGGTCAATTAAAAACCCTATTCAAAATATCCACGCAGAGATTGCTCGAGCCCCCGCACCAACAAACGGTGCGGGGAAAGCAACTCTGTACCCCAGAGCAAACCAGCAGAAGAAATCACATATTAGCAAGCTGGACTAAACTCATCATACACAGAAATCATATTGCAGACTGATGAGCAAAAAATAATTAAACAGAACTTAGCTTCTCCTGAAGAGACTGAAACCGAAGATAATCAGGAGTAATCAGAATAGCACTGAGTACATTGACAGCCGGCAACAAGTGGAAGTGAAACAGAGCTAAATAGGAAACTCCCAAGTGAATAACGAGGCAGCTGATCAGCCACAGACCCGCAGGATAACAAACAAAGCCACCAGGGGGAGCCCAAAACAAAAGTCACACAATACCACCTGTGACCACAAGAGGGAGCCTGAAAACAGAGTTCACAACAATCTTCTCCCTTTCAATTCCATTCCATTGCTTCTCATGTTTTCATGTGCAAATGAGAATAAGGATAATCCCTCTATAGTGTGACAGCTCTTGATATATTTGTAGACAGCTATTAAGTCTTCTCTTAGCCTTCATTTTCACAAGCTAAACATTCCCAGATCCTTTAACCATCCTTTAACCATTTGCAATCTGCTCACTATCCTGGTAGCTCTTTTCTGAACGTGCTCCAGTTTTTCTAAGTATTTTGTAAAATGTAGTGCCCTGAACAGGTCATAGTATTCCAGGTGAAGTCTTATCAAGGAAGAGTAGAGGGGGATAATTACTTCATGTGATCTAGACTCTATGCTTCTCTTAATGCATCCTAGAACCGTGTTTGTCTTTTTTGCTGCTGCATCATACTGTTGACTCATGTGTAGTCTGTGATCTATTAGTATATCCAAGTCTTTTTCACACAAGTTGTTGTTTAGTTCTATTCCTCCCATTCTGTAGATGTAATTTTCCTTTTTCTTGCCCAGATGTAGTATCTTGTAGTATCTTGCATTTCTCCCTGTTAAATACCATTCTATAAGTCTTCTGAATCCTTTCTGCCTTTAGTTTCAGCAATCCCTCCTAGCTTTGCATTGTTGGCAAATTTGATTAATTTACCTTCAGTTCCCTTATTTAGCTCATTTATAAAAATGTTGAACAACACTGGGGACAGGACAGAGCCATGTGGAAACCAGCTTGAAAGACCCTTCCAATTAGATGTGCAACCATTTATTACCACTCTTTGAGTACTGTCACTGAGCCAGTTATGAATCCACCTATCCATAGCCTTGTCAATCCCGTACTTGGTCATTTTTTCAATAAAGATAGTATGAGATACTTTATCAAATGCTATGCTGTAGTCGAGATATACTATATCTACCACATTTCCCCAATCCACCCAGTCAGTGATTCCATCTTAGAAGGAAATTAGATTAGTCTAGCATTACTTGTTTGCTACAAATCCAAGCTGGGTCTGGTTAATTACTGTATTCTTATCCAAGTACTAATATACATGCTATTTAATAGTTTGTCCACAGATCTTTCCTGGTATAGAAGTAAGGCTCACTGACCTGTAATTTCTTGGATCCAGTGCCTGGATTCTGTGTCAGAGCATGAGATCTTGCAAGGGAACTCAGATGACAGAGAATCGGTTCATCTGCCAATTAAAAGCAGTAGCAAAGCCCTAGGTAGGGAAAATTGAGTGAGGGTCAAACATCTGGAAATGCTTTGACACACCGCAAAGCACTTATAGCTAATTTGAATTTATCTTAAGTGAATTTCTCAACATTAGGCAAAGGCATCGACTTAATGAGGGTAATAGCCTTTAGCTTTAGGCAGAAATTCCTCATGACAGGTTGCCTTTCAAAAAATGTATTTCACTTGTAAAGTGTTGGCAAAAATGTGGCAATTTGTATTAAAAACATACACATTAGTACAGATCTGCTACAAGTCCTTCAGAAACAGAAGCCTTGTTCCTTATTTTTCAATCAATGTTTTTACTGTACCTCTACTTGTAAATTTAACACTGAATATGCGAGGCTTTATGTTGTCTATATGAATTGTTTCAGATTTTATCTCCTCTAGAAACCTTGGACACTGATCTTTGGATTTCTTCTTTTTACACCGCTTATCAGCATAGTAACTATTTGTAAAAATTGTCAGAATTACTTAGATATGCTGTAGTGGCATATCGTTCGAAATAGTTAGGGTACCGTCACACATTGAAATTTCCATCGCTACGACGTTACGATTCGTGACGTTCTAGCGATATCGTTACGATATCGCTGTGTCTGACACGCTACTGCGATCAGACACCCTGCTGAGAATCGTACGTCGTAGCAGATCGTTTGGAACTTTCTTTCGTCGCTTGATCACCCGCTGACATCGCTGGATCGTTGTGTGTGACAGCGATCCAGCGATGTCTTCGCTTGTAACCAGGGTAAACATCGGGTAACTAAGCGCAGGGCCGCGCTTAGTAACCCGATGTTTACCCTGGTTACAAGCGTAAACGTAAAAAAACAAACCGTACATACTCACCCGTCGGTGTCCTTCAGGTCCCTTGCCGTCTGCTTCCTGCTCTGAGTGCCGGCCTGAAAGAGAGCAGAGCGCAGCACCGCTGTGATCTGCTCTCACTGTACGGCTGCACTCAGAGCAGGAAGCAGACGGCAAGGGACCTGAAGGACACCGACGGGTGAGTATGTACGGTTTGTTTTTTTACGTTTACACTGGTAACCAGGGTAAACATCGGGTTACTAAGCGCGGCCCTGCGCTTAGTTACCCGATGTTTACCCTGGTTACCCGGGGACTTCGGCATCGCTCCAGCGCCGTGATTGCAATGTGTGACCGCAGTCTACGACGCTGGAGCGATGATTATACGACGCTGCGACGTCACAAATCGTGCCGTCGCAGCGATGAAAATTTCAATGTGTGACGGTACCCTTAGGCTTAGTAGCAAACTCTCCCAGACAATAAAACACTTCACCTGACTTTTAGTTTACTGCATTGACTTTTTTCTTCACTAACTAAACAAATATAGCCAGCCTTTTCTTTTAATAAGGCTCAGTTCTTGAAGTCTCATTCACATACTGTGGCCGAGCCGCACCCACAAAGCACCTGAAAACTATATGCTTAGCATGCTACTTCAGCCATTCTAAATGTTCCACTTTCAAGTTATTTTGGCCTAAATCAAAGCAATTCAAAGTTTGAGAGTTTAACATTTTAAATTTGATCTGTCACCCAATTTCACAACACAAATTGCATACATTATTCATGTACCCGCCACCAATCTGAGGCCGCCCTTGTATTTAATAAAAAAAAATGGGCAGCCACAGATTGGTGGTTTGTATAACTTAGTAACAAAACTGCTCAAAAGTAGTCCCCCCAAAACGACACAACATTTAGGCAGTCAGGCCACAAGTTCCAGATTATGGGATCCCGGCATGCAGAATGAGATCCCAAAGTCCACCGTGGTTGCTCTTGTTTTGAACAATCGAGATCTAGTTTGTCCACAAATTCAATGCTGCTAGTAAACCGTAACATCATTACAGCGGCTACTAGATTACAGCGGCTACTAGCGTTACCAGCAGGATTTCACTCTTTGACAGCAAGGAGCAACTGTGGAGGGTTGCGGGATCACGCTCTGCATGCTTGGATCCCACAACTCAGATATTTGGGCTTCACTGTGCTAGAAAGTCAGGCCATTTATGGCAATATTAGGGTTATATCTGAGGGGTTTTGTCACTAGGTTATGTTTAGACAAATCTCCAAACCAGCGGCTGCCCTCTGCTTATTATTAAAAAGAGCATTTTTTGAGTCCTACTCTAGCTTGATTCATTCAATGCTCATTTCAATTGTAAGATTATACAGCAATTCTGCCATGGATATTTAAAAGTATACAAGCCTCATCAAGTCTGAAAGTTCTATTTAATAGTGTATACAGTTTGTATTGTGAAATCTGGTGACGGAGTCGCTTTACATTATGATGCTGTTTCAAAATTCTAAACTTCATGTATGTATGGGCAGTTTTACTATTTTGAATAGTCGCAAAATTACAGAATTTGAAGGCAATATATACCTTGGGGTGTGCATGCCATTTTCATATATCCTAATTTCATCCAAGTATGTACAGAATTTGTTCTAAAGGGTCTTTTATGTTTCTATACACTTATTAATATGCTGAAAGACATGGACCACACATCCAAAAATCATACATTAATGTAGTGCCTCTAGGCAAAGCTGAACATTAGGTTCTTAGTATAACATTGTGATCAGACTGTATGAAACCCCCTGCCACGTCATGGCAAACCTCTCAGTGGGTCCCTAACTTTTTCTTAGCCTTAAAGGTGTGGCACCGTGCACCAACTTCCACCACAGTGTGCGTGCACCAGCAGAGGGGGCGACCCGGTGCCTCACCGCACCCGTGCTGCAAAGCTATGTCTCCATGACTCCAGACCACACCACCCTACAGGCACAACACCCCGCAACAATGACCACCACACAGCACCAACACCAAGTGAAAGGAGCTAAAAAACTCACCTTCCACCAGCTCTCAGACTGTGAACTGAGAGCAAAGATAGGTAGAGCCCATCTTGCAGTCTCCTGCTAATTAACTGGACTGGTCCAAATGAAAAAAAACGGGACAGACCATGCATCACACCACAAATATGGAGAATTAATGATCTTATTAATACGTGCAGTTTACAGTTTTCCCATTGTTCTCTGGTAGTTTTTGTGTACATTGCTGTGTGATGATTTTATCGAAGACAGGGTCAACCATCATACCGTCGTGACATCAGTGTTAACAAGATTGCATTGCATTGTTGTTTTATGATTTTAGACCCATATAATACTTTTTAATCCCTGAAAGACTATCTCAGCATGGTAGAGAGTTGGCCAATATCAATGAACAAACTTTCCAGCCCCTGGAACTGTTCCGTGAATCCTATAATTAATCTAATGAACAATGCGTTCCAGCTTTTCAGAACTGTCCTGGAAACTCCACTGAATAATTAGGACAGCAGCAAGAGCTTTGGAGCACACTGACTATAACCAGTGATTGATCAAACCTGTAAATAGTAACTTTAAACTGCAAAACTATCGTCAGAAGGCAGAACTAGTTAAATGCAATATTTTTGTATCTCTACAGCAGTGTTCCCCAACTCCGGTCCTCAAGAGCCACCAACAGGTCATGTATTCAGGATTTCCTTTGTATTGCACAGATGATTGAATACTTGCCTGTCCAGGTGATGCAATTATCACCTGTGCAATACTAAGGAAATCCTGAAAACATGACCTGTTTGTGGTTCTTGAGGACCGGAGTTGGGGAACACTGCTCTACAGTTATTTGTTACTTGGTGGATAATTCCAGCACCAAGACATTATTTCATTATTGAGAATTATATTTGCATGTTTTGCTGTTAGTGTATTCATTCGACATCTAGACAGAACATAGGATTTACAAGAGCAGATGCAACACATAATCAAATATCCATCTTTGATGTTTATTATATTGACAAACAACACAGCGATTCTTTACTGTAAGAGCAGTGAGACTATTGAGCTCCGTGCCACACGATGTAATGGTTGTTTTATTACAAAATTTGAAGAAAGGCCTGAATGTCTTACTTGTATAATATACTGTATTTTTCGGATTTTAACATGAACTTTTTTTGCCCCAAATTTGGGGGGAAATGGGGGTGCGTGTAATAATGTGAATATACCTTGCTGGCCGCGGTGGAGCAGGGTCCCAGGGTTGCTGCTGGAGGAGGCAAGAGTGGAGCGAGCATTGCTGCAGGCCACAGGCTGGGATGAGGTGTTCGGATGTGCGATGCTGCGGGTGTTTCAGTGGTGCATGGGCTCCACTGACATTTTGTGAAAGCCCAGAGCCCTCTGCACTTCATGATTTACTATGCGGTGGACTCCGGAAAAATGGCTGCCAGGGGCGGCGCATGCGCAGATGGAGATCTCGGCATCAAAATCTCGGGAGATGAGATCTCAGTGCCAGGAAGCGCTGCGGTCTTTCACAAAATGTTGGCGAAGCCCCTGCACCATCAAGCACCTGTAGCGTTGCACATCCAAACACCTCTTTCTCCCAGTCTGGGGTCTGCAGCACCGCCCCACTCCTGCCTCCACCAGCAGCGACCCTGGGACCCCGCTTTACTGCAGCCACCACCCCCGGTAAGCGATAAGACGCATGGATTGGAAGAAGCACCACCATTTTATTGAAAAAAAGTTTTGTTCCTAATTTTCTCCTCAAAATTTGGGGTCCGTCTTAGGATCTGGTGTGTCTTATAAACCGCAAAATACGGTAATATTACCAATTGTGGGCACTAGTTTCTGTGACGGGGCGTTGATACTGGGAACTAGTCTGATTACAGTTAGTGGAGTAGGGAAGGAATTTGTCCCCTAATATGGAGTTATTAGTGTCAGCCCAATCAGGTTTTTGCCTTTCTTTGGATCAACATGTTAGGTTATAATTTGGACCTGATGGACGTATGTCTACTTTCAACCTTAAAATCTCTGAAACTATGTAACATACATTTTTTTCCCATATTTGGTTTCACATTTGAATATTTGCATAGTTCTGTATCAGCAACATTGAAAAATTTAGAAAAACATACTATAAGGAAATAGCCTTACCAAAACCTGTCAGATGATAAATGCACTAGCAGGATGCAGCAGCCCCCACTATAAAGGCAGGGGCAAAACAGGTACAAACTACTGATAGAAACAGCCACCCACACACCTAACAAATTATGGAGGGATTGGCTGCCTAGTAGAATAAATGCACACAAATGAGGCTTGAGTAGAACGCCAGTTACACTGGTATGCGTGATGCAAATTGCCCGGCTTACAGCCAATTAATAACGCCCATAATATTACAGTATATCAGGCAGGCTGCCTTCACTATATACATACACCCCACGCCTGGGTGTACTGGGGCGTTTGTCCCTGTGGGGTGCATGTATATAGTGCTGGGACCTGTTGATGGGAGTCTAAGACCCTGGACCCCACTGAACAGAAGGACATGTTAGAAAAGGAGTAGATAGTAAATAAAACATATAATTAATATTATAGGTGTACTTTAAATCTGAATAAAAATCCTACTTGGATAGAATTGCCGTTATCACCCTTTGCTTGATGTTACTGACTTACTATATCGGCGTGACAGAGGAAGTAGAATCCATAAGGCCGGTTTCACACGTCAGTGATTCCGGTACGTGAGGTGTCAGTTTTCTCATGTACCGGAGACACTTACACACGTAGACACATTAAAATCAATGTGTCGCTGCACACGTCAGCGTGTTTTCACGGACCGTGTGTCCGTTTGAAAAACACGGAGACATGTCAGTGTTCGTGGGAGCTCACGGATCACACGGACCCATTAAAGTCAATGGGTCAGTGTAAAACACGTACCACACACGGATGCTGTCCATGTGCAGTCCGTGTGCCGTGCAGGAGACAGCGCTACAGTAAGCGCTGTCCCCCCAGCGTGGTGCTGAAGCCGCCATTTATTTCTTCTCTCCAGCAGCGTTCGCTGGAGAGAAGAAATGAAAAATCATTGCTTTTTGTTTTTTTTCGAGGTAGAAATAAAGATCTTTGTCACCACCCCCTCCCACCCCCTGTGCGCCCGACCGCTGGAAAGAAAATACTCACCTGGCTCCCTCGAAGCGTCCTCTCCGCGCCGCAGCTTCTCCTGTATGAGCGGTCACGTGGTGCCGCCCATTACAGTGATGAATATGCGGCTCCACCCCTATGGGAATTATCTGGACGTGTGGGACAGGCATAAGATGGGAAGCTTTTATTAGTAAAGTCCTACTCATACAGTTCATTCATCAATTATTTTCTTAGATTTTAAATACGTAACTTTTTTAACCTGTTCTGATTATTTTCTTCAGTGGTATACTTTTAAGCCCTTCATGACCCCATCTTTTTTCGGTTTTTCATTTTTCACTCCCCTTCTTCCTAGAGCCATAACTTTTTTATTTTTCTGTCAATATGGCCTTTTTTAGGGCTTATTTTTTGTGGGACGAGTTGTAGTTTTGAATGACATCATTGGTTTTAGCATGTCATGTATTCGAAAATGGTAAAAAAATTCCAAGTGTGGCGAAATTGCAAAAAAAAGTGCAATCTCACACTTGCTTTTTTGCTAGGTTCACTAAATTCTAAAATTGACCTGCCATTATGATTCTCCAGGTCATTGCGAGTTCATAGACACCAAACATGTCTAGGTTCTTTTTTAACTAAGTGGTGAAAAACAATTCCAAATTTTGCTTTAAAAAAAAATTGGACCATTTTCCGATACCCTTAGTGTCTCCATTTTTCGTGATCTGGGGTTGGGCGAGGGCTTATTTTTTGCTTGCCAAGCTGATGTTTTTAATTATACCATTTTAGTGCAGATACGTTCTTTTGATCGCCCTTTTTTGCATTTTAATGCAGTGTTGCTGCGACCAACAAAAACATAATTCTGGCGTTTTGACTTTTTTCGCTAGTCGTTTAGCGATCAGGTTAATCTTTTTTTATTGATATATCAGGCGATTCTGAATGCGGCGATACCAAATATGTGTAGGTTTGAATTTTTTTATTGTTTTATTTTGAATGGGGAGAAAGGGTGGTGTTTTAAATTTTTATATTTTTTTATATTTTTAAAAACATTTTTTTTTTATTTCGGCATGCTTCAATAGCCTCCATGGGAGGCTAGAAGCTGCTACAACTTGATCGGCTCTGCTGCATAGAGGCGATGCTCAGATCGTCCCTATGTAGCGGAATTACTGCATTGCTAGTAGCAGGCAAAAAGTTTCTTGAGCCAAAATATTTAATTGTTTACAAAATTCACATTTTCATCCAGAAGCTGAACATTGAGACGTTACATATACAGTGGGGCAAAAAAGTATTTAGTCATTCAGCAATAGTGCAAGTTCCACCACTTAAAAAGATGAGAGGCGTCTGTAATTTACATCATAGGTAGAACTCAACTATGGGAGACAAACTGAGAAATAAAAATCCAGAAAATCACATTGTCTGTTTTTTTATCATTTTATTTGCATATTATGGTGGAAAATAAGTATTTGGTCAGAAACAAACAATCAAGATTTCTGGCTCTGACAGACCTGTAACTTCTTCTTTAAGAGTCTCCTCTTTCCTCCACTCATTACCTGTAGTAATGGCACCTGTTTAAACTTGTTATCAGTATAAAAAGACACCTGTGCACACCCTCAAACAGTCTGACTCCAAACTCCACTATGGTGAAGACCAAAGAGCTGTCAAAGGACACCAGAAACAAAATTGTAGCCCTGCACCAGGCTGGGAAGACTGAATCTGCAATAGCCAACCAGCTTGGAGTGAAGAAATCAACAGTGTGAGCAATAATTAGAAAATGGAAGACATTCAAGACCACTGATAATCTCCCTCGATCTGGGGCTCCACGCAAAATCCCACCCCGTGGTGTCAGAATGATCACAAGAACGGTGAGCAAAAATCCCAGAACCACGCGGGGGGACCTAGTGAATGAACTGCAGAGAGCTGGGACCAATGTAACAAGGCCTACCATAAGTAACACACTACGCCACCATGGACTCAGATCCTGCAGTGCCAGACGTGTCCCACTGCTTAAGCCAGTACATGTCCGGGCCCGTCTGAAGTTTGCTAGAGAGCATTTGGATGATCCAGAGGAGTTTTGGGAGAATGTCCTATGGTCTGATGAAATCAAACTGGAATTGTTTGGTAGAAACACAACTTGTCGTGTTTGGAGGAAAAAGAATACTGAGTTGCATCCATCAAACACCATACCTACTGTAAAGCATGGTGGTGGAAACATCATGCTTTGGGGCTGTTTCTCTGCAAAGGGGCCAGGACGACTGATCCGGGTACATGAAAGAATGAATGGGGCCATGTATCGTGAGATTTTGAGTGCAAACCTCCTTCCATCAGCAAGGGCATTGAAGATGAAACATGGCTGGGTCTTTCAACATGACAATGATCCAAAGCACACCGCCAGGGCAACGAAGGAGTGGCTTCGTAAGAAGCATTTCAAGGTCCTGGAGTGGCCTAGCCAGTCTCCAGATCTCAACCCTATAGAAAACCTTTGGAGGGAGTTGAAAGTCCGTGCTGCCAAGCGAAAAGCCAAAAACATCACTGCTCTAGAGGAGATCTGCATGGAGGAATGGGCCAACATACCAACAACAGTGTGTGGCAACCTTGTGAAGACTTACAGAAAACGTTTGACCTCTGTCATTGCCAACAAAGGAAATATTACAAAGTATTGAGATTAAATTTTGTTTCTGACCAAATACTTATTTTCCACCATAATATGCAAATAAAATGATAAAAAACAGACAATGTGATTTTCTGGATTTTTTTTTTCTCAGTTTGTCTCCCATAGTTGAGGTCTACCTATGATGTAAATTACAGACGCCTCTCATCTTTTTAAGTGGTGGAACTTGCACTATTGCCGAATGACTAAATACTTTTTTGCCCCACTGTATCTCTTGCCCAGAGTATCAGTTAAGCAACTCCATAACATATTAATGAACAGAAAAGATGATTATGTAGTTATTTTTCCATCATTACATAACTTGCACCTTAAAATAAGTGTATTAATGAATTAGTCTTGTTTATACTCTGCAGTCGTCCTATTTTTACACTTTGCTTAAAATCTCTACTTTAACAATTTAGGTCTTACAGCTGCCAAGCTACTTGTGGAATCAGGACTGAATGTTGTGGTGCTTGAGGCAAGAGACAGAGTTGGAGGCAGAACTCATACTATAAGAGTAAGTATGTCATAAAAAATGATTGATAATTTATAAACTCACATAATGAATCCGCAAGTAGCATGGTAAATATCAGGAGTAGCTGGGCTTATTGATATATAATGCTGTGAGAAAGTACTCATGATAGTTATAAATAAACAAAAGTTAATAATTTCAAAACTTGCATCTAATTTCTTCTTTTCAAATAAAATAATGTGTAAAACAATTAATTCATAATTATTGGTTCATTATTGGGCTTAAAGTGAACCTGTCAGCAGGATTTTGATAAGTAAACTACACGCATTTTCAGTTTGGCAGGTTAAACTGATTAAAATGTTACCTGGGGTGAAAAAATCCATCTTGTAGTTCTTGTGTGATCAGATACAAGTTTTCAGTTAATGATATGCCTGTGCTCCGGGGCTGGACTATAGGCAGAGTTTTATCTTCCTACTCTAAGCCAGAGAAACCAAGGAAAGACCTGCCCACAGGCCGCCCTGAAGCACAGACAGTCTGCCTCTATAATGAGGAACATGTTTGTGCTTCGGAGCCGCCTGTGGGAAGGTCTTTCCTTGGTTTCTCTGGCTTAGAGCAGAAAGATAAACCTTTGCTTACAGTCCCGCCCCGAAGCCCGGGCATATCATTAACTGAACATTTCTAGCACTGTTTAAACAAGAACCACAAGACGGATTTCTTCACCCCAGGTATCTGCAATTCACATCACATCCACTAGGAAGCTGAAGACACATACTGAGACATGTATTGGGAGTATTTTCCTTGACTGAGGATTGCTCTGTATGTCTTTGCACAGGCATTCTGTGGCATACTGTGCCTGTAAAAAAAACAAATAATACAAACATTTTGGTAATACACTGTACATCTGTAAAGAAAAAAATGCTCAAAAGACTTCTATACAGTGAAAAGAAAAAGAAAAGTGACTGGGGCTCTGGCCGTCGTTCAAGGATCTTTCCTGGTGTATGTTTTCAATGGAATAAAAAAATGCAGTGTGATCACAGCCTTATACTGCACCAGACTTGTAGGTTCGCTTTCTTTGTGTGGACGGAGACCGATACTAAATAGTTTATTTTGTTACATTGAATAAAAAAGGGCTGATCTGTATTTCTCTTTTTTGTGTTTTTTTAATTTGACACTCTTGAATCTAATAAGATAAAAATGTCTTCAGAATTTGCACTATGGCACAAATCAGGGTACAAGACAATTTTGAGATAGGAATAAACAGTTGCCGTATTTTAACACTGAGAATACTAATGGGAATTTATGAAGAAATATATCCCAGAACTCAAGATAGTAGCTAAATCTGCAGTTATCATCTTGGTGGTACAGTTGTTCAGTAAGATCAGGATATATTCTCACATTCGGTTATTCATACAGGAGATTACAGATTTGTTATCACATGGCTGATTTCCTTTAGCAATGTCTTCATTCTGTATGTAATACTGTATGTTTGGACCAGCTACCAGCTTTGCTTCGATTTATGAAATGGCTATCATGAAATGAAGCTTTTACTACAGGAGACTTTATTTCTTTATTATCTTTGCATTGCATATAATGCATTGAGCGCATTCTTTTGGAAAGGCTTAAAGGGATTTTCTGGTATTGAGCTAAATTTCTGCACTCATTCTATGTGACTGAAGACTTTATTAATACCATTCTAAGTTACATATAAAGTTTTGAGCTCTTTTTTTTTTTGGGGGGGGGGAGGGGGGGGGGCAAAATATAATAAAACCAAAAAATAATAAAACTAAAAATATTGCAGTCCTGGTGTTTCAATTTTTCTCTTTACTCAATTTACCATTTCTGTTAATTAATTTCATATTTTGCTATATCTAGCTTTTACTGATGTGGCAATATCAAGTATACTTTTTTAAAATATTTTTTGGTTTCTTTATTTTTAATGTTGGAAAAGGGGATGATTAGATTAAAATGTTTCATTTTTTCAGAATATTTATTTTTACTATATTTTTAGTTTCCTTACTTAAAGCTGCAATCACATAAAGGAAATAGACAAAATTAGGTTTTCCTCTGAACCCCAGCCTCAGGGGGATAGAGCTGGCAGCTAAGGGGGCGGCCGTAGGAACAAGCTCTGGTCATTGATGTTACAAGCAGATGCTGGCTGTGTAATACAGATTGCATCTGCATGATATGGTGCACGCTCAGCTTCTAAGGTCATCTCCATACATATGTACTCAACGTACATATGGACTTGATATAGAGTGTAATATTATGTCCTATATCAGGATTAGGTTAAAGAAAAACTTTATTAATGTTGTATTCAAACATATTTGGTGTGAATGATATACGGTACACTGTATGTACAAAAGCATTGGGACATACTTCTTAACCCCTTAACCCCCAAGGGTGGTGTGCATGTTAATGAACGGGACAATTGTTACAATTCTGACCACTGTCCCTTTATGAGGTAATAGCTCTGGAACACTTCCATGGATCCCTGGTGATTCTGAAATTGTTTTCTCATGACAAATTTTACTTCACGTTAGTGGTAAAATTTCATTGATATGACTTGCGTTTATTTGTGAAAAAAAAAGGAAATTTGGCAAAAATTTAGAAAATTTTGCAATTTTCCCACTTTGAATTTTCATGCACTTAAATCACAGAGATATGTCACGCAAAATACTTAATAAGTAACATTTCCCACATGTCTACTTTACAACAGCACAATTTTGGAACTAACATTTTTTTTTGTTAGAAAGTTATAAGGGCTAAAAGTTGACCAGCAATTTCTCATTTTTACAACACCATTTTTTTTTTAGGGACCACATCACATTTGAAGTCATTTTGAGGGGTCTATATGATAGAAAATAACCAAGTGTGACAGCATTTTAAAAACTGCACCCCTCAGTGTGCTCAAAACCACATTCAAGAAGTTTATTAACCCTTCAGGTGCTTCACAGGAATTTTTGTAATGTTTAAAAAAAATGAACATTTAACTTTTTTTCACAAAAAATTTACTTGAGATCCAATTTGTTTTATTTTATCACGGGTAAGGGTATGTGAACACATCAGGATTTCTTGCAGAAAATTCCTGAAGAAAACTGGACATTTTCTGCAAGAAATCCGCATGTGTTTTTTTTGCGTTTTTCTCACGTTTTTTTTTTCACGCGTTTTTGTGTGGTTTTTTTGCGTTTTTTCCCCAAGGCATTAAATAGCGAAAAATCCGCAAAATTAATGAACATGCTGCGTTTTTTACCGCGATGCTTTTTTTTGCAGAAAAAAAACGCGTCATGTGCACAAAAATTGCAGAATACATTATAATTGATGGGATGCATATGTATGTGTTTTTTATGCATTTTTATCTTTTTTTTATAGCGAAAAAGGATATAGCGGGCACCACATCAATATCAACAACAGGGATCTACCACGTGCATATAAAACAACATAGAGAAAAGACAAGAAAAGGATATGCACACCAAAGGGATCAACCCGGATATTAAACTTTATTATTATAACTATACAAACAGGGCAAGAAAAGTAACAAATTTAAAAACATTTAAAAACCAGAAAGGCTAAGTAGCCCAGACATGGTCACCCCCAAACGGACTGGAGAACGCATTAATGGTAGGGCTTAGATAAAGAGAGATACATGGTATAAACAGGTTAGGTACAGGCATCCAAATATGTCTTCTTGCCTAAATATCAAAGCACTATACAGTATGCTGCCAGCTGACCCATGGTATATACCATGTATCTCTCTATATGTAAGCACTACCATTAATGTGTTCTGCTGTCCGTTTGGGGCGACCATGTCTGGGCTACTTAGCCTTTCTGGTTTTTAAATGTTTTTAAATTCGTTATTTTTGTTGCCCCGTTTGTATAGTTATAATAATAAAGTTTCATATCCGGGTTGATCACTTTGGTGTGCATATCCTTTTCTTGTCCTTTCTCTTTATAGCGAAAAAAAGCAACGTGTGCACACAGCCTAACAGGAGAAATTTGACCCCAAAGTTGTTGTACAATTTGTCCTGAGTATGCTGATACCACATATGTGGGGGTAAACCCCTGTTTGGGCGCATGGCAGAGCTCGGAAGGGAAGGAGCACCGTTTGACTTTTCAATGCAAAATTGGCTGGAATTGAGATTGGACACCATGTCGCGTTTGGAGAGCCCCTGATGTGCCTAAACAGTGGAAACCTCCCACAAATGACACCATTTTGGAAAGTAGACCCCTTAAGGAACTTACCTAGTTGTGTGCTGAGCACTGTGAACCCCCAAGTGCTTCACAGAAGTTTATAATGTAGAGCCGTAAAAATAAAAAATCATTTTTTTTTCACAAAAATTATTTTTTGACCCCCAATTTTTATTTTCCTAAGTGTAAGAGGAGAAATTGGACCCTAAAATTGTTGTGCAATTTGTCCTGAGTACGCCGATACCCCATATGTGGGGGTAAACCATTGTTTGGGCACTCGGCAGAGCTCGGAAGGGAAGGAGCACCATTTTACTTTTTCAACGCAGAATTGTTTGGAATTGAGATCAGACGCAATGTCCCATTTGGAAAGCTCCTGATGTGCCTAAACAGTGGAAACCCCCCAATTCTAACTCCAACCTTAACCCGATCACACCCCTAACCCTAATCCCTACCCTAAACATAACCCTAACCACACCCCTAACCCAGACACGCCCCTAACCCTAATCCCAACCCTAATCACACCCCTAACCCCAACACACGCCTAACCCCAACACACCCCTAACCCTAATCCCAACCCTAACTCCAACTGTAAATGCAATCCAACCCCTAACCTCAACTCTAGCCCCAACCCTAACCCTAACTTTGGCCCCAACCATAACCCTAATGGGAAAATGGAAATAAATACTTTTTTTATTTAATTGTTTTTCCCTAACTGACGGGGTGATAAAGGTGGGTTTGATTTACTATTTATAGCGGGTTTTTATGTTTCACAGCTGTCACACACGAAAAGACGCTGTTTATTGCAAAAAATAGATTTTGCATCACCACATTTTGAGAGCTATAATTTTTCCATATTTTGATCCACTGAGTCACGTGAGGTCTTGTTTTTTGCGGGACGACTTGACGTTTTTATTGGTACCATTTTCGGGCACATGACATTTTTTGATCGCTTTGTTATTACGATTTTTGGGAGGCAGAATGAATAAAAACAGCAATTCATGAATTTCTTTTGGGTGGGGCGTTTATTCCGTTCCGCGTGTGGTAAAATTGATAAAGCAGTTTTATTCTTCGGATTAGTACGATTACAGCGGTACCTCATTTGTATTTTTTTTTATGTTTTGGCTCTTTTATACAATAAAATCTATTTTACTGTATATACTCGAGTATAAGCCGACCCGATTATAAGCCGACACCCCTAATTTTGCCAGAAAAAACTGGGAAAACTTATTGACTCGAGTATAAGCCTAGGGTGGAAAATGCAGCAACTACCGGTAAATGTCAAAAGTAAAAATAGATACCAATAAAAGTAAAATTAATTGAGACATCAGTAGGTTACCGTAAGTGTTTTTGAATATCCATATTGAATCAGGAGCCCCATATAATGCTCCATAAAGTTTATGATGGCCCCATGAGATGCTCCATATTAAAATATGCCCCATATAATCCTGCATAAAGGTTAATAATGGCCTCATAAGATGCTCCATAAAGATATTTGCCCTATATAGTGCTGCACAAACCTTGATTATGGCCCCATAAGATGCTCCATACAGACACTTGCCCCATATAATGCTCCACAAACGATAATTATGGCCCCATAAGATGCTCCATAAAGATATTTGTGCCATATAGTGCTGTACAAACATTGATTATGGCCCCATAAGATGCTCCATAAAGATATTTGCGCTATATAGTGCTGCACAAACGTTGATTATGGCCCCATAAGATGCTCCATATAGACACTTGCCCCATACAGTGCTGCACAAACATTGATTATGGCCCCATAAGATGCTCCATACAGACACTTGTCCCATTTGCTGTTGCTGCGATAAAAAAATCACATACTCACCTCTCTGTCGCTCAGGTCCCCGGCACTTTCAATATTCACCTGACTTCGTTCCGGCACCACTCCATCTTCAGCGTCTTCTGCACTGACGTTCAGGCAGAGGGCGCACTAACCACGTCACCGCGCCCTCTGACCTGAGCCTCACTGCAGAAAACGCTGAAGACAGAGCGGCCCCGGAACGAGCAGCAGGTGAATATCGCGCAGCACTCCCCTCCCCGTTATACTCACCTGCTCCTGGCGCGGTGCAGTCTCTGCTTCCCCGGCACCGCAGCTTCTTCCTGTATTGAGCGGTCACCATTACCACTCATTACAGTAATGATATGCGGCTCCACCCCTATGGGACGTGGAGCAGCATATTCATTACTGTAATGAGCGGTACCATGTGACCACTCAGTACAGGAAAAAGCTGCGGCGCCGGTGAAGCAGGGACCGCGCCAGGAGCAGGTGAGTATAATTAGACAGCCCCCGCTCCCCCTCCCCTGCCGACCCCTGGGTTTGACTCGAGTCATAAGCCGAGAGGGGGACTTTCAACCCCAAAAAATGGGCTGAAAATCTCGGCTTATACTCGAGTATATACGTATATAAAAAATAATTATTTTTGCATCGCTTTATTCTGAGGGCTATAATTTTTTTATTTTTTTGCTGATGACGCTGTATCGTGCCTCTTTTTTTGCGGGACAAGATTACATTTTCAGTGGTACAATGTTTATTTATAGCCGTCTTTTTGATCGTGTGTTATTCCACTTTTTGTTCGGCAGTATTTATTTATTTATTTTTTTTTTACGGTGTTCACTGAAGGGGTTAACTAGTGGGACAGTTTTATAGATCGGGTCATTATGGACGCGGCGATACTAAATATGTGTACTTGTATTGTTTTTTTTTAAATTTACATAAAGAAATATATTTATTAGAACAATATTTATATTTTTTTCTTTATTTAGGAATTTAAAAAATGTATATTTTTACACAGTGTAATATTTTTTTAAAAACTTTTTTACATTGTCCCAGGGTGGGACATCACTGTATAAAGTCAGATCGCTGATCTGACACTCTGCACAGCACAGTGCTGTGCAAAGTGTCATATCAGCGATCTGACAGGCAGTGAAGGAGGCTTCTCAGGTCCTGCTCTCACCAGGCACTGACAAGCCACCTCCCTGCAGGACCCAGAAGGACCCCACGGCCATCTTGGATCCAGGGGTCTGCAGGCAGGGAGAACCTCAGAACAACTCGATCACATCGCATTGTTCTGAGGTTCTCAGGGAAGCACGCAGGGAGCCCCCTCCCTGTGCGATGCTTCTCTATGCCATCGGAACACTGCAATTTTGTTTGATCGCAGTGTTCCGGGGGTTAAAGTGTCTGGAGCGGTCTGTGACCGCTCCTGGCACTTAGACCCAGGTGTCAGCTATGATAATGAGCTGACACCCAGCCGTGATCGGCCACGCTCCCCCCGTGAGCGCGGCTGATCGCGTATAACGTACTATCCCGTCCATGGAGATTAAGTCCCAAGCCACATGGATGGGATAGTACGTCCGATGGCAGAAAGGGATTAAAAGGAATCTGTCAACAGGTTTTTGCTATCTCATCGGAGAGCAACATGATGTAGCAATGCAGCAAAGTTGAGAAAGCTGACCCCGTCCATACCAGGCTTCTACTATATAATTGTCTAAGGGTACTTCCGTCTGTCCTTCTGTCTGTCTGTCTGTCGCGGTTATTCGTTCGCTGATTGGTCTCGCCAGCTGCCTGTCATGGCTGCCGCGACCAATCAGTGACGCGCACAGTCTGGAAAAAAATGGCCGCTCCTTACTCCCCGCACTCACTGCCCGGCGCCCGCATGCACCCCTCCGCTCACCGCTCACACAGGGTTAATGTCGGCGGTAACGGACCGCATTATGCCGCGGGTAACGCACTCGGTTACCGCTGCTATTAACCCTGTGTGACCAAGTTTTTTACTATTGACGCAGCCTATGCAGAGCCAATAGTAAAAACATCTGTTAAAAATAATAACAATAATAAAAAATGATTATATACTCACCTACGCCGCCTTTCCCGCTCCTCGCGATGCAACCGGCACGTTCCGTTGGCACGGATGGTCTGGCAGAAGGACCTGCTATGACGTCACTGTCATGTGACCGCGACGTCATCGCAAGTCCTACGCGCCTGCGCGGAAAGGACCTGCCGTGACGTCACGGTCATGTGACCGCGACGTCATCACAGGCCCTGCGCGCCTGCGCGAGCAGGACCTGCCCTGACGTCACGGTCATGTGACCGCGACGTCATCACAGGCCCTGCGCAGGCAGGCTGGGACCGGAAGACGACAGGCGACAGAACTACAAGTATGGTGAGTATGTTAGAACTACAAGGGGCCCTCGGATCGGAAGGTGAGTATGTTTATTTTTTATTTTTTAACCTGTGACATACGTGGCTGGGCAATATACTATGTGGCTGGGCAATATACTACGCGGCTCTGTGCTATATACTACGTCGCTGTGCAATATACTACGTTACTGGGCAAGATACTACATCACTGGGCAATATACTACGTCACTGGGCAATATACTACATGGCTGGGCTATATACTACGTGGCTGGGCAATATACTACGTGGCTCTGCTGAATACTACGTCACTGGGCAATATACTACGTCACTGGGCAATATACTAGCAATATACTACGTGGCTCTGTGCTGTATACTACGTCGCTGTGCAATATACTACATCACTGTGCAATATACTGCGTCACTGGGCAATATACTACATGGCTGGGCTATATACTACGTGGCTGGGCAATATACTACGTGGCTCTGTGCTGAATGCTACGTCACTGGGCAATATACTACATCACTGGGCAATATACTACATGGCTGGGCTATATACTACGTGGCTGGGCAATATACTACGTCACTGGGCAATATACTACGTGGCTGACCAATATACTACGTGGGCTGTGCTATATACTACGTGGACATGCATATTCTAGAATACCCGATGCGTTAGAATCGGGCCACCATCTAGTTATATATATAATGGCTATAGACAATGAGCTGCTTATCACAGAAGGGGGCTGAGTCATACTTCCAGGCAAGCGCTTTTGTGTCTCAGCACAGTGTTTGTGGCTCAGTTTATGCTCCTGGTGCTAAAACAATCAATGGAAGTACAATATTTGCTCGTGTATAAGCCGAGTTTTTCAGCACATTTGTTTTATACCCCTTGCCTTATACACGAGCCATTGTCCCAGTTTACAGCGGGGAGGGGGAGCGGCAGTCACAGAGGCAGGAGCCGGCGGCTGCTGCTAAAGCCTGTGCCCACTGCTAAAGTGAAATGAATATTCACTGCGCGCACAGTTACAGCTGCAGCCGCTGGCTTCCAGCAGTGGCTGGGCTATAACGGGTGCCCACTCAATAAGGTAATGAATATTCACCTCTCTCCACTTCCTTAGGCGTGGAGTGAATATTCATTACCTTAATGAGCTGGGAGATGTGAACGCTCAGCCGGAAGAGCTGCTGGCCAGAACAAGATGCAGTGAGGGCATACAGGAAAGGTAAGTAGGATTTGTTTTTTTGTTTTTTAATAGGAACCATGCATACAAGGACAGAGATGGTGAGCAATGCATATAAGGGTAGGGGATAAGGAGCCATGCATACAAGGATGGGGATAAGGAGCCATGCATACGGGGACGGGGAGCCATGCATACGGGGATGGGGAGCCATACATACAAGGACGGGGATGGTGAGCTATGCATATAAGGATACGGATGGGAATCCATGCATACGGGGGGGGGAAGGGATGGGGAGCCATGCATTCAAGGATGGGGATGGGGAGCCATGCATACAAGGACAATTGACGGGGAGCCATGCATACAAAGACAGGGACGGAGAGCAATGCATACAAGAACAGGGACGGTGAGCCATGCATACAAGGACGGGGATGGTGAGCCATACATACAGGGACGGGGAGTCATTCATACAAGGATGGGGACGGGGAGTCATTCATACAAGGATGGGGACGGGGAGCCATGCATACAAGAACAGTGACGGGGAACCATGCATACAAGGACAGGGACGGGGAGCGATGCATACAAGAACAGGGACGGGGAGCCATGCATACGAAGACAGGGACGGGGAGCCATGCATACAAGGACAGTGATGGGGAGCCATGCATACCAGGACAGGGATGAGGGGACAATGCATACCCGGCTTATACTCTAGTCAATACGTTTTCCCAGTTTTTCGTGGCAAAATTAGGTGCCTCGGCTTACTCTTGAGTCGACTTATACACGAGTATATACGGTAATCAAAATGAGGGAGCTTAATAAGAGAGGCATCACTGAAATTTGTGATTTAACCTCTACAATATTCTGTTTTCAGATAACATAGCAAAAGCCTTCTAAAAGATTACCTTTAAACATTGAATTCATGTTTTTCTATTTAGTCCTATTGCCAAAAGTATATAAAATCAAACCCTAAACCATGCTGTCTGCTTCTACATATATTTGTGAAAGAATGGGTCGTTGTAAAGAGCTCACTGAATTTAAGCATAGTATTGTAAAAGGAGGAGCGGAGACTCCACTATTGTAACAAATCAGTGTGTGAAATTCTTTTCTCCTAAATATTCCATGATCATCTGTGAATGATATTGAGAAGTGGAAGCATTTAGAAACCAATCACACTCAGGCACAAAGTGACAGACCTTATAGTATTAGACAGTACAAAAGTTGTCAAGGCTCTGCTGACTCTAAGTGCAAAGTTCAAAATCTCCCTTGGCATTAACTACAGCACAGAAACTTTGTGTTGTGAGCCTAACAGCATGGTTTTCCATGGCTGAGCAGCTCCAGGTAATGCTTATGTGGAGCAGAGAGGCCCACTTATCCAACAACAGTGTCTGGCCTCACAAATGCTTTTTTGAATGAATAGGAAACAATTCTCACAAGGGGGCAACAATTCCATATTAACTTATTAACACCCCATGACGGATATATACATCATGGAGCGTGTCAGGGTGTTTGGAGTGGGCTCAAAAGCAGAGCCCACTCCACAAAGGGCAGATGCTGGTTATGTTATACAGCTGGCATGTGCCTCTAATAGCAGTGATTGGCACGCCCAATAATCACTACTTTTAATCTCCTAAATGTCACTGTCAATTACTGAAAACAGCATTTAAGTGCCTTGATCTGACCAGAATGTTTGGGCACATATCGTCCCCTGCGACGCAACTACAGGGAATCGATGGATTGCTGTGACAGCCAGGGAACAGCTGAAGGTCCCCAGGCCCATCATCTGATCCCTCTTATAATGTCCTGCCTAGGGCTGCGCTATTGGTAAATATAGTAGAAGTGATCAAATAATCGCATATTCAAGTTCCTTTAGCGAACAAACAACTAAAGTAAAAAATAAAGAAAGAAAAGTTTTTTACCACCATTTTCCACATAACCACAATTAAGAAATGTAGACCAAAATACACATATTTGGAATCACCACATTCATAAAAGTCCACTCTGTCAAAATATAACATTACTGAACCTGATAGGTAGATGCTGTAAAGAGGAAAAAAATGAAATGGTGACATTGCAGGTTTTTGGTTGCCACATTGCCAGCTGTGCAATAAGAAGCTATCATGGCGTCATGCATGCATAGACAAAATTGTTGGTTCCCTTCTGGTAAAGTAATAAAAACCCATAATAACCACTGAAATAACTTGAAACTTACAAAATTAGTTTAAATTTGGTTAAATTTAAATTTACTGAACATCAGCTAATGAAACAGACATTGCTTCCACAGATAATACAAAAATAATAATGAAAACGACCTTGGCAAAAATGATGAAACCCCTTGGAAAGATTGAAAATAATTTAACCAAAGGGACAAGTTAAACTAAGACTGTATTTAGCATCACAGCAGTCTACTGACACGATTCCGCCTATCGGTGTGTCTGGACCCAGTGAATGACAGTTCACCTGACCAATCTAGGGCAGGGGCATGCTGAGTTGTCAGTATGGTGATGGACAACTCAGCCGTCCAATCAGAGGCTGGGGTGTGCTGAGCTGTCAGTGTGTTAAGTGACAGTTCAGCTGTCCAATCAGGGCCAGGAAATGCTGGGGCTTCCTCCATGTGTCTCCTGTTTGGAGTAATTACCTGGCTGTTTAGCTGGCTCTCTGCATTAAATTACTGCCAGCTGTAGCTTAAGTCAAGTGATTTGTGCTTGCTCTGAAGTCTGTGTTCCTGTATGTTGATCTTTGTTTCCCGACTTTGGACCTTGTTTTTGACCATCTGTTTGCCTTGACCCTGTGTCTTGATCCATTACCTTCCTGGAATTCTGACCTCAGACTGTGACGTGACTACTCCTTTGCCTTACCCCTTGGTTTATGATGAGCCCTCTTGGTATCTGACCCTGGACCTCTTTATTAACCAGCCTCATGGCTTGTCCATGAGTAGTAACTAGCGTCACACCTACAAACTTGTAATCACTCAGTCTGCCTATTTAAAGGATGAAAAGTAGTCATTGTGCTGTTTGGTATCATGGTGTGTACCACGCTGAACATGGACCAAAGAAAGCTAAGGAGAGAGTGGTCTTTGGATTTGAAAGAAAATTGTAGACAAACATGTTAAAGGAAAAGGCCATAAGAGCATCTCCAAACATTTGAAAGGGGAAACCTGTCGAGGGCGAGGGCGTCTAGTGGGCTCGGCCGTCTAGTGGACGTGGCCACGATCAAGACACTTGTATGGAGTGAAGTCATACCCACTAGACGGCTTTTGCATAGTGTATATATATCTTTGTCGTTCCCAGCTCAGAATCTGGTGAAAAAGTCTGCAGTCACACTGAGTGACTGCAGACTTTTCATTTTAGACCAGGCAGCCCCTTTAAACTTTGCTATATGTAAGTATCTCCTTGCATGTCGGTCTGTCTGCTTACCAATCCTGTGTCCATTTGTTTCAGAAATTGTATGCCATTTAATTTGTTCTTAAAACTCTTGTGTTATTTCTCTTGTAAAGGTATAAATAGTTTTTATCCTAAGTGTCATTCAGGCATCCTTTTTTAATGTTCAGATAGAACACATATCCATTATAATCCATGGAGCTGTTCAGGTGTCTGTGTTTTTTACAGACTGTGGGCTAGATTTCTCAAAGCTTTCATGCCAGAGTTCTGGCGTAAAAGTTTTGAAAACTTGCAAAATTTAGGCACAATTTGGATTTGCTCTTCCATTTTTCAAATTTTGTCATCTTCACAACTGCAGTTGTGGATGGAGGCGAAGTGAGGGTGTACTGTAACTGCTCATCTAATTCATGACAAGCTGTGATATTCCCTACACCAGAAATCTCACTACAGTCCCTACACGCCACTGGTCAGACGCTCCAGATTTCTGAAAAGTGTGCACCTCTGAATTAGGAGCATCTGACTCCAGCACGCTGCCTCATCAAGACTCCTGTGAACAATGCCGGTTTTGATGAATCCAACTCTGTGCGTCGGCAAAAAAATAATGAACACATGTCCTATTTTTTATCTGAATCAAGGATCAAAATTGCCCATAATAAGTCTATGGGACTGTTAAAAATCCCTGATATCACAAATTGCCATCCATGTGCAGTCAGCGTGATATCCGTTTTTAACATTAGTTAGGATATTGTTTGTAATTATTCATTTTTTTGGCATATGAGAAAATTATTGATAAAACACTGTTGGTAAAAACTGACCCACAGAGCAAACAATGCTGAAAATCGAATACAAAACGCTGATGGAAATTGGTCTATGTTTTTATGTATGAGGAAAATCCTTGACGTCAGTCTACAGTGCAGGGTGTTTGGCGTTCATTTAATAGCTTGTATATATAGGCTGACTGCACTTCCACAAGCACAGAATGATTGTTAAGATGATCATTGTTGCCCATAGAATATAATTGTTCTTGCCAGCTCATATCCTGTTTACACATGTGCTGTTGAGATCCATGAATTTTAATCAACTTCTTGCTACTACTCTATCTGCAGCTTTTTTTAATTTATTTACTGTATCTTGCTCACTTATATAGCGCATTAATTCCACAGTGCTTCACAGACAATATCTGCACTGTCCATATTGGGGCTCATAATTTAGATTTCCTATCAGTATGTTTTTGGAATGTAGGAGGAAACCAGAGAACTCAGACGAAACACGCGCAAACATAGGGAGAACATACAAACTCCTTACAAATGTTGTCCTTGGTGGGATTTGGACCCAGCACCCAGGCGCTGCAAGGCTACAGTGTTAATCAGTGAGCCACCTTGCTGCCCAACTTGGGTGTGTTCCTGTTTACTATGATACTGTTTAATCAATTGTGCCCATTTAAGACTATGTATGAAACAGGCACACAGTGCCCAGTAAGTATGCGCAGGGCTGTGGCGTTGGAGTCAGTGTCTATTTTGGTGGAGTCGGTATAAAATTGACCGACTCCTAAAATAATAAATTGGGTAGAGTAGTACAATGCAGGATGTGCTGAATATTTTTTCATAAAAATTTGAAAAAGTTTTGTAATGTCCTATAAATGTCTGTGCTGCTCTTGATCTAAGGATCTTGGCTTTTAGCTGGGATTAATCTATTCTACACTTTATGTACATGCTCAGTAGTGAGCCATGTATGAGGGAGTCAGAAGTCAGAGTCAGGGAAATTGAGGAGTCGGAGGTTTGGCTTACCGATTCCACAGCCCTGTGTGCTTGACACAATGAATTCTTGTTTCCCTGTTATTGGCCAATGGACATGCACCCTTACTATGCCTGTTATTTCATACATAATCTGATAGCACTGATGGTCATTTTGTAGGACATAGGACCACACTTCAGTGACACATGTAATGGTAGTAGCCAGTTGTCAGTTTAGTTATACATTTCTAGAGAAATTAAGGAGGAGCACACAACCCTAAGTAATACATATAGTTACATAGGTTGAGAATGACAAAGTGTAATGTGCTGCTGCAGTGCAGTATAGTGCAACCTCCACTAGGGGGTGCTGGTGAGGGAAGAGAGGTTGCACACACAGCACAGCAACACTGAACAGCAACACAGGTGCCACAGGTAATGAAAGTGAAGTCAGACAAGCCAAGGTCATACACAGAGGTCAGCGCAGTACACAGGGGGAGTCAGAGGAATAGTCAGGGACAAACAAGAAATCAGAGCCTACCGGGAACGTGGTAACCTAAACGTGAGACGTAAGACGAAGTCGGGGTACAAGCCAGAGGTCAGATCAAGTCATAAACGGGTACAGGCAGTCAGAGGCAAAAGGAACACTAGTACAAGTATACAGGTCAGGTGCTCAAGCCGTGCAGCATGAACTATAGCTGACACTGGCCCACAGGCTGCCCACTTAAATAGCTCAGCCAGCTTCAGAGTGAGGCAGAGGGGGATTAACTCCCACATGACCAGTCCAGAGACAAGACAGCTGAAAACAAACTCAGGACTGGATCATGACACAAAGGTCATCAAAGTCAACCTTTCTCCACTAGTTATACATTCTCTATCGCTTTATTATATATACTCTACAATGCCATTTGTTGTGAGAAAAGCATCCAGCCCCTTTTTAAACGTTGCTATAGTGTCTGACATTACTACTTCTTGTGGTTAGTCTGACTACTTTATCTGTAACGAACCCTTTCTTATTTAGCTGCTAGAATCGCCATTCCTCCACACATAATAAATGCACCCTGGTCCTTTATAAGCTCTGGGAAAGGATGTAATGATGCTCCAAAATTTTTATTTTTAGGAAAATATTTATTGCAGCAGATAAGTTAGTAGAGCTGACAAAAGCCCTTTTTAACCCTTTTTCTTTTAAAGCAGTTTTCATACTTTTGACAAATACAAAAAGCTTAAATTATAAAATATGAACATTGCATCATACATACCCTCATACATGTTGTGACACACTGAGAAAATTCTACCTATCATTTTACAGTAATAAGAGCTTGTATGCATTTTTGCATCAAAGCATAACAAATGTGAAAAATGCGTAATAGTTAGTTTGAGGCAATAAATCTGACCACAGCAAAAACCTCCTGAAAATATAAGTAAAAGATACTAATAGGTGATAACTGTGGACACATCTTTGCAAAGTCATGAAAACTGAATAGACAAAAAGTCTAGATGTTAGTCATGATGGTTACATATGTTGTGATTAGGTGTAGAGGTGATTAGATTTTCAGCGGCCCTTAAGGTACCGTCACATTAAGCGACGCTGCAGCGATATCGACAACGATGCCGATCGCTGCAGCGTCGCTGTGTGGTCGCTGGAGAGCTGTCACACAGACAGCTCTCCAGCGACTAACGATGCCGAAGTCCCCGGGTAACCAGGGTAAACATCGGGTTACTAAGCGCAGGGCCGCGCTTAGTAACCCGATGTTTACCCTGGTTACCATTGTAAATGTAAAAAAAAAACATTACATACTCACCTTCTGATGTCCGTCAGGTCCCTGGCCGTCTGCTTCCCGCACTGACTGTGAGCGCCGGCCGTAAAGTAAAAGCAGAGCACAGCGGTGACGTCACCGCTGTGCTGTGCTTTACGGCCGGCGCTCACAGTCAGTGCGGGAAGCAGACGGCCAGGGACCTGACGGACATCAGAAGGTGAGTATGTACTGTTTTTTTTTTACATTTACAATGGTAACCAGGGTAAACATCGGGTTACTAAGCACGGCCCTGCGCTTAGTAACCCGATATTTACCCTGGTTACCATTGTAAAACATTGCTGGCATCGTTGCTTTTGCTGTCAAACACGACGATACACGCCGATCTGATGGTCAAATAAAGTTCTGGACTTTCAGCAACGATCAGTGATATCACAGCAGGATCCAGATCGCTGCTGCGTGTCAAACACAACGATATCGCTATCCAGGATGCTGCAACGTCACGGATCGCTATCGTTATCGTTGCAAAGTCGTTTAGTGTGAAGGTACCTTTACTCTCACACTGTTAGCAAAAATAAAAAACTTCCTTAAAGTTGACTGGGAAAATAACCTGTCACATTGATAAGGGAGGATGATAACATGAAGAAAAGTTCCTTCTCCTTGGCTCAGTGTCAGGCTTTACTTGGAAGAGGCGCAGTCAAAGTGTTTGAGATTTTTATCTACTGTTACTTGAAAGTTTCCCCTTCTACCGCTCCCCCAGACACACACACACAATGAGAGTCAAACCTTCCTTGCTGCTCCCCCTTTGAGTGCTCATTCCCAGATATTACACCTAGAATCCTAACATGATACCAAGGTCTAAGGCTACTTTCATACTAGTCCGTCGGTACGGGCCATCGCAAACCGTCGGCCCGACGTACCGGCGGACAGTGTGTTAATTTAGCACAACGTGGGCAGCGGATGCAGTTTTACAACGCATCCGCTGCCCATTGTGAGTTCCGGGGAGGAGGGGGCGGAGTTTCGGCCGTGCATGCGCGGTCGAAAATAGCGGACACGACACACAAATAAAACGTTGCATGGAACTTTTTTTGTGCCGACGGTCTGCCAAAACACGACGCATCGGTCGCACAATGGATGCGACGTGTGGCAATCCGTTGCAATGCGTCGCTAATGCAAGTCTATGGAGAAAAAACTCATCCTGCGGGCAACTTTGCAGGATGCGTTTTTTCTCCAAAACGACGCATTGCGACGTTCGTCACACGACGCAAGTGTGAAAGTAGCCTACGCTGTAATTTTCTAGCTGTAGCATTTATTCAGTTTCTCCTTGATCATCAATATAGGGCCAGTCGTGCCTAATGGTGAAATCGAGCACACAGGCAGGAACACACCAAATGTGAGGGGCAATGGTAACAAATATAAATGCAGATTTGTAGGACATGAAAACCTCAAATTCCATTGTCCATAGATTTCATTCTATCCTAAACACTGAGGACAAATCTGATACACTATGTTCCATCTTCTACAGATTCTGAGAAGATGCTATATACACCGAAATTCTTTCTTCTCATCCTCAAATGCTGCACTGGGCATAACATATTGTAGAAGTCATAGCCAAAGACTTTGCCCAAGAAAATGTCTCCCAGATGCTCGATTTATGGATTAATTCATTCTTACTACTAGCCATATTGATCCTGCCTTCCAAGCCTATGAATGGCCACTCGTTATAGGGTTGGTGTAGTTAAAGGAGGCATCAAAACTGCAGACTCTGTATCATATAATGGTTTTGCTGTTCTTTCTACACAGAATAAAGAAGTTCAGTATGTGGATGTTGGCGGAGCATATGTTGGACCAACACAAAATCGTATTCTGCGGGTGGCCAAAGAGCTGGGTATAGAAACCTACAAAGTGAATGTGTCACAACGGGTTATCCATCATGTCAGGGTAAGTAGTCATCACAAGTTTTCTATTCATTTATTTGTAGATTTATATCACAAGTAAAAACTTGTGGTCAGCACTGAACATAAAGGCGTTTATTACTCAGGATGGCATTACTAATAGTGATGAGCGAATATACTCGTTGCTCGGGTTTTCCCAAGCACGCTCGGGTGACCTCCGAGTGTTTGTTAGTACTCGGAGATTAAGTTTTCATCGCCTCAGCTGAATGATTTGCAGCTACTAGGCAACATGAATACATGTGGGGGTTGCCTGGTTGCTAGGGAATTCCCACATGTAATCAAGCTGGCTAATAGCTGTAAATCATTCAGCTGCCGCGATGAAAACGAAATCTCCGAGCACTAACAAATACTCGGTGGTCACCCGAGCAACAAGTACACTCGCTAATCACTACTAATAACAAGAATGATGCTTCTACGAGTTCTTTTTAAAGATGGAAATGAGCAAACTCCCCATTCAGCATGGGAACCTGAATTATTTATCCAACTGCTGTTCTTTCTGGTCGTCTATGAAATGTATGCAGTTGGAGTGTTCTGTTTATAAAGCGATTAAACACAAATGGTGGAAATGTTCATTTCCTCTGCTATGTGAAAACCAATAATAGATGACATTTTCAAGCTTTTCTATTCAAAGCAGCCAATTATATTTTCTTTTAGCCAACACATATTGATTGGATAAACAACCATTTATTTTCTGCTACTGGGTGAAATGGTTATCAGAATATATTTGAATGTGTTGAGGCTGGGTTCACACAGAGCGTATATATATATATATATTTTTTTTTTACACGTGTCTTGCATCGTGGAAATGGGGAAAATATTTTTTTTAAATGCAATATCATTTGTTATATGTCACATTTGTTTAACTTTTTCATAGTTAAAATGAAAGCTCATGGCAAAACACATGCAGTTTTCTGAATGAATTAATCTAAAAAACACATTTAAATTAGAAATTTGTCCACGCGATCTTATTGGAAACATAGAAAAGAAATAAAGTTCTTGTTAATACAGTGGCAGAGTTTTTGCCAGTATGACTAGCAAAGGTGTTGACTCACGAGGGCAATCCAGATCCATATATGTTGTCAGATCACATACAGTTGTATCCCCTGCTTTATTTTCCACTGTGAATCAAAATGGAGCGCTGCTAAAGTAAGAGCCCATCATAATCTTTTGAAAATTGAGAGTCTGTGTTTTACAATGACTTGCTGCATATTGGAATGGTCTGCATATTATGGCAATTTCTTCCCACCCGTCCTCTCCACAGTGGACCTGTATGGCCAGACGTATCTTCCCTCAAAATTACAGCCGGTTGTCAGAGAAGCTGGACCCAAGCCAAATAGAGACAAAACACATAGATGTTGCTTTTTAAGCGACAAACTTGGCTATGACCCAGTTATTTAACCCCTTATCGACCGCCGATACGCCTTTTAACGGCGGCAGTTAAGGGTACTTAAACCACAGCGCCGTTAATTAATGGCGCTGTGGAAAAAGTGAATAGCGCCCCCCAGAGTCGGATTTTCTCTGGGTCTCGGTTGCCGGGGGTAGCCAAGACCCCAGAGAACATGATTCGGGGATTTTTTACTGACCCCCGAGTTGTGATCGCCGGTGATTAACCGTTTACCGGCGGTCGCAACAAAACAAAAAAAAAACGTGATTTGCCATTTAATTTCTCTGTCCTCCGATGTGATCGCACATCGGAGGACAGAGAAATGGGGTCCCCGATCGCCCCCCCGATACTTACCTATCTCCCCCGGTGCTCCTCGTGGCTCCTGATGGGCGCCGCCATCTTTTTCCGGGAAAAAAATGGCGGACGCATGCGCAGTGCGCCCGCCGCCCGGCACCCGGAAGATCTTTGGGGTCTCGGCTGCTGGGGTAGCCGAGACCCCAAAGAACATGATCGGGGTCGGTTTTTACCAACCCCTGTTTTGCGATCGCCGGTAATTAACTGTTTACCGGCGACCGAAAAAAAAAAAAAAAGCGATGTCATTCTCTGTCCTCTGATGTGATTGCACATCAGAGGACAGAGAAATAGGGAGATCGGGGACCCTGTTATACTTACCGGTGTCCCTGGATCCTCCTGCTTCTTCTGTTGGCCGCCGGCTTCTTGCTCCGGTAAGAAAATGGCGGGCGCATGCGCAGTGCGCCCACCATGATCTTCCGGCTGGCAGAGGAAGATTCTTCCTCTTGTTTTATTTTGGTCACTGTGAGATCCTATCACAGTGATCAAAATAAAAAAAAATTGTAAATAACCCCCCCTTTATCACCCCCTTATTAATAATAATAATAATAATAATAATAATAATAAAATAAAAAAAGTATGTATTTCTATTTTCCTGTTAGGGTTAGGGGCAGGGTTAGGGGTAGGGTTAGGGGTAGGGTTAGGATATGTGCACACACAGAATGGTTCTCTGCGGATTTTCCCACAGTGGATTTGATAAATCCGCAGGGCCAAAACCCTGCGTTTTTCCTGCGGATTTATCGCGGATGTACTGCGGTTTTTGTGCGGATTCCCCTGCGGTTTTACACCTGCGGTTTTCTATTATGGAGCAGGTGTAAAACAGCTGCGGAGTCCGCAGAAAGAATTGACATGCTGCGGAATGTAAACCATGTAAATGTTTTTTTCCGCAGCATGGGCACAGCGTTTTATGTTTCCCATAGGTTTACATTGTACTGTAAACTCATGGGAAACTGCTGCGGACCCGCAGCTGCGGAAACGCTGTGGATCCGCAGCAAAATCCGCAACATGTGCACATAGCCTTAGGGTTAGGGCTAGGGTTAGGGCTTGGGTTAGGGTTAGGGCTAGGGTTACGGTTGGGGCTAAAGTTAGGGTTAGGGTTGGGGCTAGGTTTAGGGCTAAAGATAGGGTTTGGGCTAAAGTTAGGGTTAGGGCTAGGGTTGGGGCTAAAGTTAGGGTTAGAGTTGGGATTAGGGTTTGGATTAGGGTTGGCATTAGGGTTACATTTGGGATTAGGGTTAAGGTTAGGGTTGGGATTAGGGTTATTGGTGTATTGGGATTAGGTTAGGTTTTGAGGTTAGGGTTGAGATTAGGATTAGGGGTGTGTTGGTTTAGGGTTTTGATTAGAGTTATGGTTAGCTTTGGGATTAGGGTCAGGGGTGTTTTGGGGGTTAGGGTTGTGATTAAGATTATGGATCGGGTTGGGATTAGGGTTAGGGGTGTGTTGGGGTTAGGGTTGGAGTTAGAATTGGGGGGTTTCCACTGTTTAGGTACATCAGGGGGTCTCTAAACGCCACGGCCAATTTTGTGCTCAAAAAGTCAAATGGTGCTCCCTGCCTTCTGAGCTCTGCCGTGCGCCCAAACAGTGGTTTACCCCCACATATGGGGATTCACGCCCACTGAGGAAGGACTTCACCGAAACTCGCGTTGGGGTGGGCTGGAGGTGACGTGATCCCTTACCTTTTTGTGGTATGTTAACTTCTATTACTTGTACCTGCACCTGTCCATGGGTATTTATTATAATTACCGTTGATTGCTATATTTTCATTTTGATGTAACCAATTGACAGGGTGTTATTATGTTATATGTGAGCCTACCTTAACACCTCACACTTTTTGTGGGATGTTTTTTGTATTACCATCTTGTGATCATTGTCTTCTTCTTAGGTTCCATGAGGTTTTTATTCACGTCTCCTACCTTGCTGATTTTGTCTGTTTTTTGTTCAATCAATATATTTTTATCTGTATTTTTTGGACTCTTACACTATTTTCTTAGTGGTTTTGCTTATTAGCATTAGTGTGTCCTACACTGTTTCCATATATAGGCTGGTTTCATCATATAACTATATGTGATACTATGAATATACAACTGTTTACCAGCCCTCAGTGTTTGCCTTGCTTTGCATATGGGGCTTCAGCGTACTCGGGATAAATTGGACAACAACTTTTGGGGTCCAATTTCTCCTGTTACCCTTGTGAAAATAAAAACTTGGGGGCTAAAAAATCTTTTTTGTGGAAAAAAAATAATATTTTTTATTTTCACGACTCTGCATTATAAACTTCTGTGAAGCACTTGGGCATTCAAAGTTCTCACCACACATCTAGAAAAGTTCCTTGGGAGGTCTAGTTTCCAAAATGGGGTCACTTGTGGGGGGTTTCTACTGTTTAGGTACATCAGGAGCTCTGCAAATGCAACATAACGCCCGCAGACCATCCCATCAAAGTCTGCATTCCAAGCGGCGCTCCTTCCCTTCCGAGCCCTGATGGGTGCCCAAACAGTGCCCCCCCCCCCACATATGGGGTATCAGCGTACTCAGGACAAACTGGTCAACAGATTTTGGGGTCCAATGTCTCCTGTTACCCTTGAGAAAATAAAAAATTGCAGGCTAAAAAATCATTTTTGAGGGAAAAAAAGGATTTTTTATTTTCACGGCTCTACGTAATAAATTTCTGTGAAGCACTTGGGGGTTTAAAGTGCTCACCACACATCTAGATAAGTTCCTTAAGGGGTCTAGTTTCCAAAATGGGGTCACTTGTGGGTGGTTTCTACTGTTTAGGCACATCAGGGGCTCTCCAAACGCGACATGGTGTCCGATCTCAATTCCAGCCAATTCTACATTGAAAAAGTAAAACGACACTCCTTCTCTTCCAAGCTCTGCGGTGCGCCCAAACAGTGGTTTACCCCCACATATAGGGTATCGACGTACTCAGGAGAAATTGCACAACAACTTTTGTGGTCTAATTTCTCCTGTTACCCTTGTCAAAATAAAAGTTTTGGGGCAAAAAGATCATTTTTGTAGAAAAAATGCGATTTTTTTATTTTCACGGCTCTACGTTATAAACTTCCGTGAAGCACCTGGGGGTTTAAAGTGCTCACCACACATCTAGATAAGTTCCTTAAGGGGTCTAGTTTCCAAATTGGTGTCATTTGTGGGGGTTTCCACTGTTTAGGCACATCAGGGGCTCTCCAAACGCGACATGGCGTCCGATCTCAATTCCAGCAAATTCTACATTGAAAAAGTAAAATGGCACTCCTTCACTTCCAAGCTCTGCAGTGCGCCCAAACAGTGGTTTACCCCTACATATGGGGTATCGACGTACTCAGGAGAAATTGCACAACAACTTTTGTGGTCTAATTTCTCCTGTTTTGAGCACCTTGAGGGGTGCAGTTTTTAGAATGGTGTCACACTTGGTTATTTTCTATCATATAGACCCCTCAAAATGACTTCAAATGTGATGTGGTCCCTAAAAAAAAATGGTGTTGTAAAAATGAGAAATTGCAGGTCAACTTTTAACCCTTATAAGTCCCTAACAAAAAAAAAAAAAAAATGTTTCCAAAATTGTACTGATGTAAAGTAGACATGTGGGAAATGTTATTTATTAACTATTTTGTGTGATATATCTCTCTAATTTAAGGGCCTAAAAATACAAAGTTTGAAAATTGCAAAAATTTTAAAAATTTTCGCCATATTTCCATTTTTTTCATAAATAATCGCAAGTAATATCGAAGAAATGTTACCACTAACATGAAGTACAATATGTCACGAAAAAACAGTCTCAGAATCAGCGGGATCCGTTAAAGCGTTCCAGAGTTATAACCTCATAAAGTGACAGTGGTCAGAATTGTAAAAATTGGCTCGGTCATTAAGTACCAAATTGGCTCTGTCACTAAGGGGTTAAATGGGTTGTCTGATACTTATAAATGTGGTATTCCTGAGCCCATGGTAGTGCAAAAAATGTCATAATCACCTACTAAATTTTACTGCTTATCGATAATTCTGCCAATGTTGCCCACAGCTTTTTTGGCTTCTTTGTGGCAGAGGTGACATATGACTGTTGCAGCCAATCAGCGGCCACTGTTTGGCCCCAGTGGTCACCTTACACACCCATCCAGTAGAGGAAACCTGGAGATCTGAGGGGAATGAGGGGTGCATGTCTTTATTTTTATACTAGCACCGTTAACACAATTTTTATTAGTATTGGACAACCCCTTTTATTCACACATCCATTTTTGTCATACATGTGCCCATAGTTTTAACTTTGTATCACAAATTATGATTTTCCACATTTCTCCCAAATACAATACTTACATAGTCAGTGAGTTTAAAAAAAAGACAGCTCAAGCATCAGTGCAGTTGTGATGAAAAATACTCTTTTCATCAAAACTAGAATATCTCTTTAAATCTAATACATAAAATAACCGTCTAGGTTAAATGTCAGAGATCTGCACTGACGTGACTTTTGCGTAAACTTTTTGACTAGTTCCTTTAACTTGTGGTTTCCCCTTAAAAACAACATGCTCACTGTTTCCATCTTCTTGTGATTTTAAACAAGTGCAATCTATTTTCTAAGGAGGGTAAAAAAAGTTCATTTTTCATATTCTCTCCTTTTTATAACCTTTCCTCTGAAGCTCTTTGAGAGAAAGATAAGAAGAAAAGATTGCAATGTGAGGAATTATAGTTCACAGCAAGTTTCCAAGATATAATGATTAATGGCTCCAATATACCGTCCAGCCAAGTGCTTTTATGGAAACAACAAGCAGAGGCAGTTTATTATCTATTCACTGTTGTACCTCCACGCAGTCACGTACACTGTGGATTTCACCAGCCTATCATCTATCTTTCTTTTTTTCTCTCCAGCGTGGTTAGGTTTCAGCATTCAATAATAATTAACACTTTCATGAGAAAGACAGTGTACTGCACATTGATCCCTGGCTGTCGCTAAATCTTCTTTCCTGTAGAGCTCCATTGACATTTGAAGCATTTTTAATCAATCATAAAAAGCATGATCCCTGCAGCGGAATTGGAGCTAGACATAACACATTTGACACAGTGATACAAATTACAGTATATTGTCCATACTTGGAAACAAAGTTTCACCTTCAGAAATGATTTATCGAGCGATTGATAGCTTTATATTTTATTCTCTTGGCTGAAGTACAAGACATACTGTACAGTGTGAGAGCATTAAGTTTAGAAGTGTTTTTAAAGGTCAGCCCACAGATCCTTGGAGAAAAGCAAGTTCCTCTAAATGGTTGTATTATTATATTTAAATAAACTACTGAATAGTTTTTCCCTCTAGAAAACAATTAAAGGTAAATGTACAGGTTTAACTTCAATGCAACTTCAGATTTGACAGGCGCACCAATCTTCACCTTGAACCTCTGGTTCTGAGTCCCTGCAGGTCTTTTTCCAGTAAGTGCTGGACAGGACAGTAAATGAAGTTCTAACTGTAACTTAGAAGTTTCTGAGTTTCAATCAACAGTGAGAACAAAAATTTTTTTTACAGACATGGGGTTTCCAAAATTCTCCAAAGAAATCTGAAGTGTTCGTTTATTTATAGCCTACGTGAATGAATATAGGCACACCATGCATATACCTAAGCGTTTTTAAAATTATATATGAAATGTTAAAAGAAACCCTCCCATAAAGTTTTTTTATTCTCTAAATGTATGTACAGTACAGACCAAAAGTTTGGACACACCTTCTCATTTAAAGATTTTTTCTGTATTTTCATGACTATGAAAATTGTACATTCACACTGAAGGCATCAAAACTATGAATTAACACATGTGGAATTATATACTTAACAAAAAAGTGTGAAACAACTGAAATTATGTCTTATATTCTAGGTTCTTCAAAGTAGCCACCTTTTGCTTTGATGACTGCTTTGCACACTCTTGGCATTCTCTTGATGAGCTTCAAGGGATAGTCACCGGGAATGGTTTTCACTTTACAGGTGTGCCCTGTCAGGTTTAATAGGTGGGATTTCTTGCCTTATAAATGGTGTTGGGACCATCAGTTGTGTTGTTCAGAAGTCTGGTGGATACACAGCTGATAGTCCTACTGAATAGACTGTTAGAATTTGTATTATGACAAGAAAAAAGCAGCTAAGTAAAGAAAAATGAGTGGCCATCAATACTTTAAGAAATGAAGGTCAGTCAGTCCGAAAAATTGGGAAAACTTTGAAAGTGTCCCCAAGTGCAGTGGCAAAAACCATCAAGCGCTACAAAGAAACTGGCTCACATGACAACCGCCCCAGGAAAGGAAGACCAAGAGTCACCTCTGCTTCTGAGGATAAGTTTATCCGAGTCACCAGCCTCAGAAATCGCAGGTTAACAGCAGCTCAGATTAGAGATCAGGTCAATGCCACACAGAGTTCTAGCAGCAGACACATCTCTACAACAACTGTTAAGAGGAGACTTTGTGCAGCAGGCCTTCATGGTAAAATAGCTGCTAGGAAACCACTGCTAAGGACAGGCAACAAGCAGAAGAAACTTGTTTGGGCTAAAGAACACAAGGAATGGACATTAGACCAGTGGAAATCTGTGCTTTGGTCTGATGAGTCCAAATTTGAGATCTTTGGTTCCAACCACCGTGTGTTTGTGCGACGCAGAAAAGGTGAACGGATGGACTCTACATGCCTGGTTCCCACCGTGAAGCATGGAGAAGGAGGTGTGATGGTGTGGGGGTGCTTTGTTGGTGACACTGTTGGGGATTTATTCAAAATTGAAGGCATACTGAACCAGCATGGCTACCACAGAATCTTGCAGCGGCATGCTATTCCATCCGGTTTGCGTTTAGTTGGACCATCATTTATTTTCAACAGGACAATGACCCCAAACACACCTCCAGGCTGTGTAAGGGCTATTTGACCAAGAAGGAGAGTGATACGGTGCTACACCAGATGACCTGGCCTCCACAGTTACCAGACCTGAACCCAATTGAGATGGTTTGGGGTGAGCTGGACCGCAGAGTGAAGGCAAAAGGGCCAACAAGTGCTAAGCATCTCTGGGAACTCCTTCAAGATTGTTGGAAAACCATTCCCGGTGACTATCTCTTGAAACTCATCAAGAGAATGTCAAGAGTGTGCAAAGCAGTCATCAAAGCAAAAGGTGGCTACTTTGAAGAACCTAGAGTATAAGATATAATTTCAGTTGTTTCACACTTTTTTGTTAAGTATATAATTCCACATGTGTTAATTCATAGTTTTGATGCCTTCAGTGTGAATGTACAATTTTCATAGTCATGAAAATACAGAAAAAAATTAAAATGAGAAGGTGTGTCCAAACTTTTGGTCTGTACTGTTTATGTGTATGTAGTGCGGTATATGTTCATATATTCATCTACCACAGTCTTTTCCAGTATCCAGCGTCATTCTGCTCCTCTTCTCAGTGATACCACCTCACTTACGTCTCTCCGGATCACTCAATGCTGTATGACCTGGAAGTCTTTCTGAGTCTATGGAGCCACTTTCGGATGCTCCATAGGTTTACATTGTAAAAGCCACTTTTGGGTCACGCAGAGAACAGTATGACCCACAGAGTCTGAAATATGGGGACGTAACTCAGATGAGAAGCAGGACTGCGCAGCAGGAAGTGAGTATATTAATACACACACTATACTACATACACATTTATACACAGATAGGCCTCACTCAGACGTCCGATTATCTCGGCCAAGTCCTATCTGTGGTTTTCACGGATAACCCTCCTACCCAAGTCTATGGGGCATTCACATGTCCGTGATTTTTCTGTCCACAGAAAATCATTGAGACGTGTCTGATTTTCATCAGATCTATGGGTCTGTGAAAAACATCGATTTTCATGGACTGTCATACAGGAAAAGGTGGAAGAACTTTTTTTTTCTCGACTTATGAGAAAAACGGATGATATTCAGACCACACCCTGATCAGACGTTAATCAAAGTCTGATCAAAATAGTCGGTCAATTTTTCTCTGACGTGAGAATGAGGCCTTAGTAAATAAAAAACTTCAAAACAGGGCTGGCAGGTTGGTTTTCATTCTGTAAACTCTGCAGTAGTATTACAAATAGTATATAAAAAGTATTCTTACATTAATGAGAAAATGATGCATAAAACAAGGCAACTTTTTGTAAAACCAGCAAAAGTAGTAACGTTATTACACCCACAAAAAGACAAGTGGGCAAAAAGAAAAAATGCTCGTAAAATCAGTATTTATTGATTTTGATTTAGATATTTATTTTATTCATTCACTTTTCATTTGTTAATTGATAAAAATAAACCATTGACAAATTCATTTTGAAAGCATTTAAACTAGAATGCTTTTCCATGGTTCTGTATAATTATATGTACATATACACTGCTCAAAAAAATAAAGGGATCTCTTAAACAACAGAATATAACTCCAAGTTAATCAAACTTCTGTGAAATCAACTGTTATGATCCTTAGTGGCTGAGGATCACAGATTGGACTAGCTAAGTTACTGAACATAAAACAAGCTCTAGGGAGGTGGTAACTGGACTGACCGCAAACCTGATCCTAACCAAACACACTGAAGGTAGCCGGTGAACGTGCCTAAATTCCTGGACGTCTCGACGCAGCCTGAGAAACTTGCTACCCCTATAGAGAAAGTAAGACCTCACTTGCCTCAGAGAAATGACCCCAAAGATATAGGAAGCCCCCAACAAATAACAACAGTGAGGTAAGGGGAAAATACAAAACGTAGAAATGAAAACAGATTCAGCAAATGAGGCCCACTAATACTAGATAGCAGAAGACAGGCAGGGAACTGTGCGCTCAGTAAAAAACCCTATACAAAATATCCACGCTGAGAATTCAAGAACCCCCACACCAACTAACGGTGTGAGGGGAGAAACTCAGCCCCCTAGAGCTACCAGCAAGCAAGGAAATCACATATTAGCAAGCTGGACAAGGACAAATAAATAACCAAGAAACATATTGAACACTGATGAGCAAAAAATAACCAAACAGAAACTTAGCTTCTCTTGGAGAGACTGATAGCGAAGGAATTCAGGAGAGGTCAAAATAGCACTGAATACATCGACAGCAGGCAACAACTGATAGTCCAGGTGAGCTAAATAGGAAACCAGCTAACAGATAACGAGACAGCTGATCCAGCCTCAGACCTGCAGAATGACACAAAGAGCCACCAGAGGTAGCCCAAAGACAGCACTCACACAGTACCACTTGTGACCACAAGAGGGAGCCCAAAAACAGAGTTCACAACAGTACCCCCCCCCCTTGAGGAGGGGTCACCGAACCCTCATCAAAACCCCCAGGGCGATCAGGATGAGCCTCATGGAAGGCATGAACCAAATCGGCCGCATGAACATCAGAGGCGACAACCCAGGAATTATCCTCCTGACCATAGCCCTTCCACTTAACCAAATACTGAAGCCTCCGTCTAGAAATACGAGAATCCAAGATCTTCTCCACCACGTACTCCAATTCGCCCTCAACCAGCACCGGGGCAGGGGGCTCAACAGAAGGAACCACAGGCACCACATACCTCCGCAACAAAGACCTATGGAACACGTTATGAATGGCAAACGATGCTGGGAGGTCCAAACGAAATGACACCGGGTTAAGGATTTCCAAAATCTTATAAGGACCTATGAAGCGAGGCTTGAATTTAGGAGAGGAGACCTTCATAGGAACATACCGAGAAGACAGCCATACCAAATCCCCAACACGAAGTCGGGGACCCACACCGCGACGGAGGTTGGCAAAGCGCTGAGCCTTCTCCTGTGACAACTTCAAATTGTCCACCACATGGTTCCAAATCTGCTGCAACCTATCCACCACAGAATCCACCCCAGGACAGTCAGAAGGCTCAACCTGACACGAGGAAAAACGAGGATGAAAACCAGAATTGCAGAAAAAAGGCGAAACCAAAGTACCAGAACTAGCCCGATTGTTAAGGGCAAACTCGGCCAATGGCAAAAAAGTCACCCAATCATCCTGATCAGCAGAAACAAAACATCTTAAATAAGTTTCCAAGGTCTGATTAGTTCGCTCGGTTTGGCCATTCGTCTGAGGATGGAAGGCCGACCAAAAAGACAAATCAATGCCCATCTTAGCACAAAAGATCCGCCAAAATCTGGACACGAACTGGGATCCTCTGTCAGACACAATATTTTCAGGGATGCCGTGCAAGCGAACCACATTCTGAAAAAATAGAGGAACCAAATCGGAGGAGGAAGGCAACTTAGGCAAGGGCACCAAATGGACCATTTTGGAAAAACGATCACACACCACCCAGATGACAGACATTCTCTGAGAGACTGGAAGATCCGAAATAAAATCCATGGAAATGTGCGTCCAAGGCCTCTTCGGGACAGGCAAAGGCAAAAGCAAACCGCTGGCACGAGAACAGCAAGGCTTAGCCCGAGCACAAATCCCACAGGACTGCACAAAGGAACGCACATCCCGCGACAAGGAAGGCCACCAGAAGGACCTAGCCACCAAATCTCTGGTACCAAAAATCCCAGGATGGCCTGCCAACACCGAAGAATGAACCTCGGAAATAACTCTGCTGGTCCATCTATCTGGGACAAACAGTCTCTCAGGTGGGCAACGGTCAGGTCTATCCGCCTGAAATTTCTGCAGCACTCGTCGCAAATCTGGGGAAATGGCAGACAAAATCACTCCCTCCCTGAGGATACCAGCCGGCTCTGAAACTCCCGGAGAGTCAGGCACAAAACTCCTAGAAAGAGCATCAGCCTTCACGTTCTTCGAACCAGGCAGGTACGAGACCACGAAATCGAAACGGGAGAAAAACAACGACCAACGAGCCTGTCTAGGATTCAGCCGCTTGGCAGACTCGAGATAAATCAGATTTTTGTGATCAGTCAAGACCACCACATGATGCTTAGCTCCCTCGAGCCAATGTCGCCACTCCTCAAATGCCCACTTCATAGCCAACAACTCCCGATTACCAACATCATAATTCCGCTCGGCAGGCGAAAACTTTCTTGAAAAGAAAGCACAAGGCTTCATCACAGAGCAATCAGAGCTTCTCTGTGACAAAACAGCCCCCGCTCCAATCTCAGAAGCATCAACCTCGACCTGAAAAGGAAGAGAGATATCAGGCTGACACAAAACTGGAGGCGAAGAAAATCGGCGCTTCAGCTCCAGAAAGGCCTCCACGGCCGCAGGAGACCAATTAGTCACATCAGAACCCTTCTTGGTCAAATCCGTCAAGGGTTTAACCACGCCAGAAAAATTAGCAATGAAGCGACGGTAAAAATTAGCAAAACCCAAGAACTTCTGAAGACTCTTAACAGATGTAGGCTGAGTCCAGTCATGAATAGCCTGGACCTTGACTGGGTCCATCTCAATAGTAGAAGGAGAAAAAATAAAACCCAAAAAGGAAACCTTCTGTACTCCGAAGAGACATTTTGAGCCCTTCACAAATAAGGCATTAGCACGTAGGACCTGAAATACCATCCTGACCTGCTTCACATGGGACTCCCAGTCCTCAGAAAAGACCAAAATGTCATCCAGATACACAATCATAAATTTATCCAGATATTCTCGGAAGATATCATGCATGAAGGACTGGAACACAGAAGGAGCATTAGAAAGTCCAAAAGGCATCACCAAGTACTCAAAATGGCCTTCGGGCGTATTAAATGCTGTTTTCCATTCATCCCCCTGCTTAATAAGCACAAGGTTATACGCACCACGAAGATCTATCTTGGTGAACCAACTGGACCCCTTAATCCGAGTAAACAGATCAGATAATAATGGCAAAGGATACTGAAATTTGACCGTGATTTTATTTAGAAGACGATAATCAATACGAGGTCTCAGAGAACCATCCTTCTTGGCCACAAAAAAGAATCCTGCACCAAGAGGGCAGGAGGACGGGCGAATATGTCCCTTCTCTAAAGACTCCTTTATATAACTCCGCATCGCGGCATGCTCTGGTACAGACAAATTAAAAAGTCGTCCCTTAGGGAACTTACTATCAGGAATCAAATTTATAGCACAATCACAATCCCTGTGAGGAGGCAGGGCACCGGATCTGGGCTCATCAAATACATCCTGGTAGTCCGACAAAAACTCAGGGACCTCAGAAGGAGTGGAAGAAGCAATTGACACCAAAGGAGCATCGCCATGAATCCCCTGGCAACCCCAACTTGAAACAGACATAGCTTTCCAATCCAGTACTGGATTATGGGCCTGCAACCATGGCAGACCCAAAACGACAACATCATGCAAATTATGCAGCACAAGAAAGCGAATCACCTCCTGATGTACAGGAGTCATGCACATAGTCACTTGAGTCCAATACTGAGGCTTATTCTCAGCCAATGGTGTAGCATCAATTCCCCTCAGTGGAATAGGGAATTCTAAAGGCTCCAGGACCAAACCACAGCGCCTGGCAAACGACAAATCCATCAGGTTCAGGGCAGCACCTGAATCCACAAAAGCCATAACCGAGTAGGATGACAGAGAACAAATTAAAGTAACAGACAAAATGAATTTAGGCTGTATAGTACCAACGGTGACAGTTTTAGCGATTTTTTTTTAAGCGCTTAGAGCATGCTGAGATAACATGAGTTGAATCACCACAGTAAAAGCACAACCCATTTTGACGTCTATGATCTTGCCGCTCAATTCTGGTCAGAATTCGGTCACATTGCATAGACTCAGGTCTCTGTTCAGAAAACACCGCCAGATGGTGCGCAGATTTGCGCTCCCGCAAACGCCGATCAATCTGAATGGCCAAAGCCATTGAGTCATTCAGACTTGCAGGCGTGGGGAACCCCACCATAACATTCTTAATGGCTTCAGAAAGACCTTCTCTGAAATTTGCAGCCAGGGCACACTCATTCCATTGAGTAAGCACCGACCATTTCCGAAATTTTTGACAATACACCTCAGCTTCATCCTGGCCCTGAGAGAGAGCCAGCAAGGCCTTTTCTGCCTGGTTCTCAAGATTACGTTCCTCATAAAGCAATCCAAGCGCCAGAAAAAACGCATCCACATTCAGCAATGCAGGATCTCCTGGCGCCAGGGAGAAAGCCCAATCTTGAGGGTCGCCACGTAACAGGGAGATAACAATTCTAACTTGCTGAGCGGAATCACCAGAGGAACGAGGTCTCAAAGAAAGAAATAATTTACAATTATTCTTAAAATTCAGAAACCTAGATCTATCTCCAGAAAACAACTCAGGAATAGGTACTTTTGGCTCAGACATAGGACTGTGAACAACAAAATCCTGAATGCTGTGCACCCTTGCAGCAAGATGATCCACACTAGAAGTCAGGCTCTGAATATCCATGTCAGCAGCTGAACTCAAAGCCACCCAGAGATTAAGGGGATGAGAGAAGCTGGACAGACTGCAGCAAAGGGAGAAAAAAAAAATTGTACTCAGGACTTCTCTTATCCCACTTCTGCGATGCATTAAACACTTTTTGGCCTGCTGTACTGTTATGATCCTTAGTGGCTGAGGATCACAGAATGGACTAGCTAAGTTACTGAACATAAAACAAGCTCTAGGGAGGTGGTAACTGGACTGACCGCAAACCTGATCCTAACCAAACACACTGAAGGTAGCCGGTGAACGTGCCTAAATTCCTGGACGTCTCGACGCAGCCTGAGAAACTTGCTACCCCTATAGAGAAAGTAAGACCTCACTTGCCTCAGAGAAATGACCCCAAAGATATAGGAAGCCCCCAACAAATAATAACAGTGAGGTAAGGGGAAAATACAAAACGTAGAAATGAAAACAGATTCAGCAAATGAGGCCCACTAATACTAGATAGCAGAAGACAGGCAGGGAACTGTGCGGTCAGTAAAAAACCCTATACAAAATATCCACGCTGAGAATTCAAGAACCCCCACACCAACTAACGGTGTGAGGGGAGAAACTCAGCCCCATAGAGCTACCAGCAAGCAAGGAAATCACATATTAGCAAGCTGGACAAGGACAAATAAATAACCAAGAAACATATTGAACACTGATGAGCAAAAAATAACCAAACAGAAACTTAGCTTCTCTTGGAGAGACTGATAGCGAAGGAATTCAGGAGAGGTCAAAATAGCACTGAATACATCGACAGCAGGCAACAACTGATAGTCCAGGTGAGCTAAATAGGAAACCAGCTAACAGATAACGAGACAGCTGATCCAGCCTCAGACCTGCAGAATGACACAAAGAGCCACCAGAGGTAGCCCAAAGACAGCACTCACACAGTACCACTTGTGACCACAAGAGGGAGCCCAAAAACAGAGTTCACAACAATCAACCTGTGCACTTAGGGAGCAACACTTTTTGACAATCAATTTCACATGCTGTTGTGCAAATGGAATAGACAACAGATGAAAATTATTGGCAATTATCAAGACACACTCAATAAAGGATTGGTTCTGCAGGTGGGGACCACAGCCCACATCTCAGTACCAATGCTTTCTGACTGATGTTTTGGTCACTTTTGAATGTTGGTTGTGCTTTCACACTCGTGGTAGCATGAGACGGACTTTACAACCCACACAAGTGGCTCAGGTAGTGCAGCTCATCCAGGATGGCACATCAATGCGAGCTGTGGCAAGAAGGTTAGCTGTGTCTGTCAGTGTAGTGTCCAGAGGCTGGAGGCGCTACCAGGAGACAGGCCAATACACCAGGAGACGTGGAGGGGGCTGTAGGAGGGCAACAACCCAGCATCAGGACTGCTACCTAAGCCTTTGTGCAAGGAGGAACAGGAGGAGCACTGCCAGAGCCCTACAAAATGACCTCCAGCAGGCCACAAATGTGCATGTAATAATACACAATTCCCATTGAATACCAGGGAAAATAGAGGCATACAAAGAAAAGAAAATATAAAATATTTTATTGAAACAATATTAAAATGGTATGACCACGACAACTATACCGAACAAGAAAATACACAATTTAAAAACAAAAAGGCAGCTACAGGGCAGTAATGATTATACACAGAACTATGTAAGACATTAATTTGAAAATGGCCTACTATTCTCATGGTATAGACATATACGTTTTATGCCAAACAAACAGGGTGTGAACAAGGTGCCAAAAGGTCACCATTTATAGAAAATTACAAAAATGTCACAGGGCAACAAACATTCATGGAACCTATATATAAACAATTATCGTAAAGTGCAAAAAGTGCTAAAGACATATAGCCATATGAAGGCCTAATAGTCACAGTACATATAACTATATATAGATACTCCTAAAGTGCAATCCTAATAATGTTATGCTACAAGCACATGTATACCACCTAAATGAGATATAGAGGATAAGTGGCCAGCTAAATTATTAACACTTACATAAATGCTGCAAAACTGTGTATCGTGCCCATGCCGCCACCCCGACAGCGCCGTTTCGCCTACCAGGCTTCTTCCATATGGGGGCAAGTGTGCTGTGTCTAGAATGAGCTCCCTTTATATGGTATAAGTTAAACCGCCCACTCCTAACAGCTGATAGCGGCGTTCGCGTCTTGGATCCTTAACGGCGCATGCGTTACTAGGCAAGCCGCTCCTAAAACAATATGACTTTTGGTCCTCCGCATTAGGAACGCAAGCGTGGAACGCTCGCATAACCTGGTGAGCGGGGCCGGAAGACACAGAGCGGACACAAATAAGACATGCGCACTAGATCCAGGGAACACTGGTGATATCGCTCCCATTATGGAGCGGAGTTTAGAAGGGGCGTGTTCAAATGTGCATGTGTCTGCACAAACGGTTAGAAACCAACTCCATTAGGATGGTCTGAGTGCCTAACATCCACAGATGGGGGTTGTGCTCACAGCCCAACACTGAGCAGGATGATTGGCATTTGCCACAGAACACCAGGATTGGCAAATTCGCCACTGGCGCCCTGTGGTCTTCACAGATGAAAGCAGGTTCACACTGAGCACATGTGACAGACGTGACAGAGTCTGGAGACGCCGTGAAGAGCAATATGCTGTCTGCAACGTCCTTCAGCTTGACCGGTTTGGCAGTGGGTCAGTAATGGTGTGGGGTGGCATTTCTTTGGAGGGCTGCATAGCCCTCCATGTGCTCACCAGAGGTAGCCTGACTTCCCTTAGGTACCGAGATGAGATCCTCAGACCCCTTGTGAGACCATATGCTGGTGTGGTTGGCCCTGGGTTCCTCCTAATGCTGGACAATGCCAGACCTCATGTGGCTGGAGTGTGTCAGTAGTTCCTGATAGATGAAGGCATTGAAGCTAAGGACTGGCCCGCCTGTTCCCCAGACCTGAATCCAATTGAACACATCTGGGACATCATGTCTCGCCCCATCCACCAATGTCACGTTGCACCACAGACTGTCCAGGAGTTGGCGGATGCTTTAGTCCAGGTCTGGGAGGAGATCCCTCAGGAGACCATCTGCCTCCCTCATCAGGAGCATGCCCAGGTGTTGTAGGGAGGTCATACAGGCACGTGGAGGCCACACACACACTACTGAGCATCATTTCCTTGTCTTGAGGCATTTCCACTTATGTTGGATCAGCCTGTAATTTGATTTTCCACTTTGATTTTGAGCATCATTCCAAATCCAGACCTCCGTGGGATATTCATTTTGATTTACATTGATCATTTTTATGTTTTATTGTTCTCAACACATTTCACTATGTAATGAATAAAGATGTGAAACTGAAATATTTCATTCAGTGATATTTACGATGTGGTATTTTAGTGTTCCCTTAATTTTTTTTGAGCAGTATATAAATATATATACTCCTCATCATTAAAATTGTAACATCAAGAAAGAAAAGTTTTCGATTTATGAAAATAACAGGATATGTAGACATGTTAGTGATATGTAAAAGATGAAAAAATCTAAACAATATTTTCAAAACATCTCGATGTATTCATTATAGAATGTGTGCGCAACAAGTAGAAATACTTGCACACACACATTGGCATGCTATTAATAAGGGTATTAATGGTTGTCTGGGGAAAGTTCAGTTAGGCTGAAAGAACTTGGCTTGGAAATGATCAAGATCCGCTACTGGCAGCTCCCTTTTCAATTACTGACCAATGACATCCTAGATGTGCTCCATGGGAGACAAGACCAAGGATGTTGCAGGTCATGGTATCACATTTAACATTTAAAGGGAACCTGTCACCCCCAAAATGGAAGTTGAGCTAAGCCCACTGGCATCAAGGGCTTATCTACAGCATTCTGGAATGCTGTAGATAAGCCCCCGATGTATCCTGAAAGATGAGAAAAAGAGGTTATATTATACTCACCCAGGGGCGGTCCCTCTGCGGTCCAATGGGCGTCGCGGTCCTGTCCGGGGGCCTCCCATCTTCATAGGATGACGTCCTCTTCTTGTCTTCATGCTGCGGCTCCGGCGCAGGCGTACTTCATCTGCCCTGTTGAGGGCAGAGCAAAGTACTGCAGTGCGCAGGCGCCGGGCCTCTCTGACCTTCCCGACGTGATCGTAAGAAGATGGGAGGCCCCAGACCGCAACGCCCACCGCAGTGGGACCACCCCTGGGTGAGTATAATATAACCTATTTTCTCATCTTTCAGGTTACATCGGGGGCTTATCTACAGCATTCCAGAATGCTGTAGATAAGCCCCTGATGCTGGTGGGCTTAGCTCAACTTCCATTTTGGGGGTGACAGGTTCCCTTTAATGTGTTTTTTTATGAAATATTACAAAAATAGTCATTAATCAGTATAATAAAATCAGAGCTGAAGACTCAGTCATAGCAAGAGTGGGACGTGGTCCACACGGAGGACGTCAGCATGGGTAGACATAACAAAATACATATTCTGATGGCTGTAACAATCAGTACAGAAGCTAGCTCTGATCAAGCAAATAGCTGTCAATAATAGTGAGACAGTGTGACGATCATAAGGCACGTTACAAGTTTAAATTACAACATCCTGCTTACCCATTGTTCCCTGTATTTGGACCACGTATCCGTATCTACAATCTCTGGGTGGTCCAAATAGGACTCCAAAATTGCTAACTGTGTGTAAGTGTATTGAGAAGAGTTGATGCTGCTTTAAAGATGAAGGGTGGTCTGTAAAATATTGATTTGATTCAGATTTCTCTTTTGTTCATTCACTTTGCATTTTGTTAATTGACAAAAATAATGTATAAGAATTATATTTTTCAAAGCATTCAAACTTTGCATCAATTTTCCACATCTTCCACATCAATGGTGAAATATAGATGAAATTGAATATATTGCATATAAATTATTGCATGTTAACTAGAACGTGTACACGTGGGCATATGATGAAAAATAAAAATATGTAATAGTCATTATGAATAATTGTAAGGATGAACAAAAATAAAATGTAAAGTGTTTGAAATATGCGCTGAAAAGTAATGTGATTGAGTATGAAGATAAATCCGTATGTGAGGTATATATGAGAATGGGTGACATAAAATTATGATATGGGAAAATGTGAAAAATAAACAGACAAAAAGTGATTACCTAAGCCGAAGATACAATAGGGTGATTCAAAGATGGCAATTCCTGGATGGTAATGGTACTCTTCGTCATGGTGTGTAATAAATGAACATAGAATGTATTATTATTTTCTGCCCCAAGCCTTGATATCAAACTTATTATTTTTATTTTGTTCATTTTGTATTTTTTTGCTTACATTTTCAGGATATCTTTGTTCTGCTTTCTTACATAAGCTTAGTAGCATCCCACATTGCGTAATATATGAAGTTGTTGAGGATTTCCATTGAGTGAAATAGCAATGTACATTAAGAGTAAATAAGCCAATTACATATAGCAAAGTGTGTTACCTTGGACCCAAGGATGATTCTATATTTGCTTTATCATGAAGTGTTTTCAGTTATATGGGCCTAATAACTCCTTTTTCTGACTTTTTAAGGGAAAAACCTATGCATTTCATGGATCCTTTCCTCCAGCATGGAACCCTTTGGTCATTTTGGATTATAATAATCTATGGAGAACAATTGATGAATGGGGAAAAGAGGTAAAGATCCTGCCAAATTTATGTTTGATATAGTATATAAAGCATACAATATATGAAGTGAACATATGAATTGAAAGGGGTTTTCTAGTCACAAAGGTTTTTAAAGCATTATAAAGCCTATGAGAAATGAAGAAATTTCATAATTTATTTTTTCACTGAAAGTTAATCAAAGAAATTCCCCAAAGTTAAATATCTAACCAATTTACAGCTCAGGAACAGAGCCGACTTTTAACAGAAAATAAATTGTGAACAATTCAGTGATTTAAATATTAATAGTCTTACTATGTTAAAACGTAACCTTTACTTGAAATCCATTAAAAATTTTACGAAAAATTGAGGATTGAAAAATCAAATAAATCTATATATAGTTTGGGGATAACATAAAAATTTCCCAACTCTGTCAAAAATATCGGTAAAATAAACCTATCTCCTCTCAAAATAATATCTCAGGTTAGTAGTGTGCTCATGGATTATGCAAAGTTGTAGATGTAATGATGTCTATTTAAATACTGCACATTGCCCACTTTTGTTATGTAATAGTGATTTAAACATTGCAGCTAGAGCTAATTGAGGTTGATAATAAAGAACCCAGTGTAAACCAACTATGTATATAGCTACTAAAGCAATCTATAAAATAGAATATTTCTGTAATAATTAGGATGTTATCCCTAAACTAAATAGATTAGTGAGAGGAGAAAAAAAACTATGTTGATTACACTTTGAGCCTGACTTCACTGGAGAAGGTGTTCCTAGGAGAAGCAGTTGTGTGTTCCATTAATGCTGTGGAGGTTTTTTTGTGTGTTTTCCCCTGTTTGTCTCCTACCCTGTGTTGTCTTGTGGTAGTAGTAAGACCAGTGTCTTGCTACCCATCTTGCTAGCCAGGGCGAAGCCCAGGGTCAATCAGGGCTTACGCATGTGATGGCACATGGGGGAAGGACCCATCTAGGGAAATAGGGAGCTCAGGGTTCAGAATTAGCTAAGTGTTGATGGGTTACAATCCCTATCGTTGGGGCCTTCCTTTTCCTGGTTCCCCGTCTCCCTGTGCGCTGCTCGCCGAGCATCTTCTTGTCCTGGCTGACATCAATGCAACCCAAGGGTTTAAATCATCAATTGTCCTTTACATCATTTATTGATACCTAATATTGATTGAGGTAGAGTTTCTCTTTATCTGTAATCATAGTAAAATAATTCTGTTCATGGCTAACATAAGTGTTTATGGCTAGAAAAAGGACATAAATGGCTAAAATGTTGCTTTTTTATCCTGTATATACTGTGACATAATAAAAGTAACTTTTTGGAGGAAAACATCTAGTGCATTGGATTTTTTGGATGTAGATCTGTAAGCTGCAAGGGTTTACTCAAATTTTTTTTTGTTGTCAAAATAATATTGGTAAGAATAAGATTACTACCACTAACAAATATATGCATATTAAAAATACAAATACCGTAAATTAAAAGTTAGATTATAGTTTTAAGAAAAGTTTTTATTTTTTAGTT